>NC_089864.1:2383750-3595000 GCF_036373705.1 Amia ocellicauda | reverse complement strand
ACACACACACACACACTCATACACACACAACACTCTCACACTTAGTCTCATAGACACACAACACTGTCTCTCTCACACACACACACACACACTCACAGTTGGAGATATTGTGCAGTGGGGGTTTCCAGAGGTGTAAAAAGTAGTCAGAAGTCATACTTGAGTAAAAGTTAAAATATTCTATCGAAACTTACTCCAGTGATAGTAAAGTCTCCCAAGAGTCTTTCAAGAGTACTCGAGTACCAAAAGTGAAAGTAAATTGTGATTTTAGTAATAAAGTGAATGTGCATGTGTTTGTGTGTGAGCCTAATGAAGAGGCACACAAGAAATTCATTTGAGATTTTAATCCAACATTTTATTTTCCATAAATTATCAAGGTATTTTATTTTTATGGTTTGTCAATTGTATCTTGAAGAAAACCACGTCCAACAAAAAAAAAAAAAGTTATTTTGGCACATATCTGGAAATTAATTTCATTTGTATTCAGTATTAACAAAGGGTAACATTGGGGGATTTATATAAGAGCCTATTTTGAGTTTTCTTAGCAAACTCACTGTTCACACACACACTAATGTTCAGACTGTACAATGCATTAGTAGAGCTCATCTGGATACTGTGGACAGTTCTGGGCTCCACACTTCAAGAAAGATATCGCTGCTCTAGAGGCAGTTCAGAGGAGAGCAACCAGACTTATTCCAGGTCTGAAGGGAAAGTCCTACTGAGAGACTGAGGAACTGAACCTTTTCACCCTGGAACAGAGGAGACTACGTGGGGACTTGATCCAAGTCTTCAAAATCATGAAAGGCATCGACCACATCAAACCAGAGGAGCTTTTCCAGATCAGCAGGGACACACGCACCCGGGGACACAAATGGAAATTGGGCTTCAAGGCATTCAAGACAGAAAACAGGAGACACTTCTTCACACAGAGAGGCGTCACAATCTGAACAAACTCCCCAGCGATGTGGCTGAAGAGACAATTTGGGAACATTCAAAAACAGACTGGATAGGATCCTTGATCACTTAGTTATTAATGGACACCAAACGAGCACGATGGGTCGAATGGCCTCCTCTCGATTGGACACTTTCTTATGTTCTTATGTTCTAGTTGTATGAAACTGTTGAGGTCGGAGACATGACCCACATTAGGGAGAGTGTAGCTAATCTCTTTTCGACAGGATGAACTAGCAAGGGGGCATCAGAGATGACTTAGGGGTCACAACTATTTTCGGTCGATGTTAGGATGTACAATAGTCGATATTACAATTACACACAATGTGTTTGCATAGCTCTCACATTTTCAAAACAATGCATGAGATTTGTCAACAATGTAAAACAATGTGGTGACTGATACTGTTGGCAAACAGGAGCCAGAGGAAGGTGGGCACAATTGTTTTGGGGGGGCAAATGCTTAAGATTTAAGGGGCAATGCGTGAGATTTGGAGCTATACCTGCCACAAGAACACAGGTCACTGCACCGCTTTACAACATGGACCATTCATTACCGGATTGAAAATACACATTATAACACGCTAAACAGCTACATGCACAACACCCATCGATCTAATGCGACACAAAACAGCTGCTAATTAGAACATAAGAACATAAGAAAGTTTACAAACGAGAGGAGGCCAATCGACCCATCGTGCTCGTTTAATTGCCACAATAACACTTCCCCATCCAACACAATGCATGTCCAATCCTGAAAAGCTAACCATACTGTCCACTGCACTACACGACTTACCGGAGCCCTGCAGCGCGGACGCAGTACGCATGCGCTGTCAGATCAACGCACCTCTGTGCTGTGCGGGCGGGTGTCCGTGTCCTGTTTCTCCCGCAACTCGTCAAACTCCGCAGTTTCCACGCACTTGTGAGCGCTGCTACACTATTCATTTTGCACCCATTATTAACGATATATTTTTTTTCTTGCTGCTGCGCTGTGAAAAGGCAAATAAATGGTCTAATTGACCCCGCCTTTCTTCTGTGTGAAGGCCAATCAAAATAGGTTTGTTGCACAACTGGTCAAATGTGTGTGACTGACGTGTGAATGGTGCGATGGAGCTGCAGAATGACACACAGCCGGGTTAATATTCGTATTAATGACCTACAGTAACGAGTCGTCTGTGGGAAATTAACTCGAGTGAAAAGTACATTATTTTGTTCATACAAAGTGGAGTAAAAGTAAAAGTAGCGACCAATAATAAATACTTAAGTGAGGTACAAATACTCGAAAAACGTACTTACAGGAACGAAGTATTTGTACTTCGTTACTTTACACCCCTGGGGGTTTCAGGGTTTCAACAAACTCACACACGCACATACTCTCACACACACATACAACACTCACACATACAACTCTCACACACACATACAACACACACACACATACAACTCTCACACACACATACAACACTCACACACACATACAACTCTCACACACACATACAACACTCACACACACATACAACACTCACACATACAACTCTCACACATACAACACTCACACACACATACAACTCTCACACATACAACACTCACACACACATACAACACTCACACACACATACAACACTCACACATACAACACTCACACACACATACAACTCTCACACACACATACAACACTCGCACACACATACAACTCTCACACATACAACACTCACACACACATACAACTCTCACACACATACAACACACACACACACATACAACTCTCACACATACAACACACACACACATACAACTCTCACACACACATACAACACACACACACACATACAACTCTCACACATACAACACTCACACACACATACAACTCTCACACACACATACAACACACACACATACAACACTCACACACACATACAACACTCACACACACATACAACTCTCACACACACATACAACACTCGCACACACATACAACTCTCACACATACAACACTCACACACACATACAACTCTCACACACACATACAACACTCACACACTGCAGGACACAGTATTGTCTCTGTATTGTTTGTCATATCGATCTATAGCCTTAAATGTACCGATACATTTCGCTAGGTCACATCTTTATATATATTATACAAGTCTAGGCTAAGTAATGAGTTATAATGATGTAAACAGTTCAAACTACTCGGTCGATTAAAATAAAAGTGTGTAGCTGGTAAACGTGCTATTGTTTGTTCTTTTACTAAGTATGATTGAAGTCTGAAATTTAACAGCATGCATTTTACACGTGAAAATTGCATTGTGAAATTATGAACGGGACCATAACTTTATTAATTATCCGAATTTTGCATTAAAACGATATCAATTTAACCGAAGCAGGTTTCCAGTCAAATCAGTGTATTTTAATACGAGACCGGTTATTTACTATGCAATCCGCAATGCGATTATATTGAGCTGAGCAGTACAGTCACAAATGCCGGCGTTAGAGGAGACAACTGGGCTGATGCAGAAATGAAAGCGCCGTTACAATGTGGATGAAGATGAAATTAAAACCGCAGGAGCGCAGCGCTGCTGTCTGACACTACAGACGCGTCACAGAGGCTGCTTTGCATGCACACGATTTCTTGTGATTTAATGCAGATGTGCTAATAAAGGTGCTTCTCTTTCCGGTGAATGTATAACAGCACTTTTAGAATTGCAGAACCGAAGATAGACATTTGAAAAGGGAAATATATGAATTAGATTCCCCATTGAACCAGCACATTTTAAATTATTTTAGAAAGCTTCAGCTGCAAAGGGTTAAGATTACTTTCAAATAAAATATAGAATCGATCAATAGCCAATCAATATTAATAAGTTGTGATTATAAATACAGCGCACACACCTGTAATCAGACCTAATGTCCTGCTTCACTGGATTGTTTGAGCAGATTTGTTTATTCCCGGCATGCATTTCGTTTAGGCCGCCTTTTCGCCCGCATATGTGGGGCACTGAAGTGTGAACAGGGTGTCTGAAAAAAGCCGGACTAAATTTGAGTCGCCCAGGGCCGGCCTAATAAGTGTGAACGGGGTTATATCACACACACAACACTCTCACACACACACTCACAGTTGGAGATATTGTGCAGTGGGGGTTTCCAGAGGTGTAAAAAGTAGTCAGAAGTCATACTTGAGTAAAAGTTAAAATATTCTATCGAAACTTACTCCAGTAGGTGCATTGCATTGTGTATAGGTGCACTATGTATACAGTATGTATAGGTGCAGTATGTATAGGTGCAGCATGTATACCATATGTTTATGTGCAATATGTATAAGTGCAGTAATGTATACAGTGAGGGAAAAAAGTATTTGATCCCCTGCTGATTTTGTACGTTTGCACACTGACAAAAAAATGATCAGTCTATAATTTTAATGGTAGGTGTGTTTTAACAGTGAGAGACAGAATAACAACAAAAAAATCCAGACAAACGCATTTAAAAAAAGTTATAAATTGATTTGCATGTTAATGAGGGAAATAAGTATTTGATCCCCTATCAATCAGCAAGATTTCTGGCTCCCAGGTGTCTTTTATACAGGTAACGAGCTGAGATTAGGGGCACTCTCTTAAAGGGAGTGCTCCTAATCTCAGCTCGTTACCTGTATAAAAGACACCTGTCCACAGAAGCAATCAATCAATCAGATTCCAAACTCTCCACCATGTCCAAGACCAAAGAGCTGTCCAAGGATGTCAGGGACAAGATTGTAGACCTACACAAGGCTGGAATGGGCTACAAGACCATCGCCAAGCAGCTTGGT
This sequence comes from Amia ocellicauda, assembly GCF_036373705.1. Taxonomy (NCBI): domain Eukaryota; kingdom Metazoa; phylum Chordata; class Actinopteri; order Amiiformes; family Amiidae; genus Amia; species Amia ocellicauda. The sequence goes on along the minus strand of NC_089864.1, from coordinate 3,590,256 downwards.
GAGAAGGTGACAACAGTTGGTGCGATTATTCACAAATGGAAGAAACACAAAATAACTGTCAGTCTCCCTCGGTCTGGGGCTCCATGCAAGATCTCACCTCGTGGAGTTTCAATGATCATGTGAACGGTGAAGAATCAGCCCAGAACTACACGGGAGGATCTTGTTAATGATCTCAAGGCAGCTGGGATCATGGTCACCAAGAAAACAATTGGTAACACACTACGCCGTGAAGGACTGAAATCCTGCAGCCCCCGCAAGGTCCCCCTGCTCAAGAAAGCACATGTACAGACGTGTCTGAAGTTTGCCAATGAACATCTGAATGATTCAGGGGAGAACTGGGTGAAAGTGTTGTAGTCAGATGGGACCAAAATCGAGCTCTTTGGCATCAACTCAACTCGCCGTGTTTGGAGGAGGAGGAATGACCCCAAGAACACCATCCCCACCGTCAAACATGGAGGTGGAAACATTATGCTTTGGGGGTGTTTTTCTGCTAAGGGGACAGGACAATTGCACCGCAATCAAAGGGACGATGGACGGGGCCATGTACCGTCAAATCTTGGGTGAGAACCTCCTTCCCTCAGCCAGGGCATGGAAAATGGGTTGTGGGCCTAGCCAGTCTCCAGACCTTAATCCCTTAGAAAATCTGTGGAGGGAGCTGAAGGTTCGAGTTGCCAAACGTCAGCCTCGAAACCTTAATGACTTGGAGAGGATCTGCAAAGAGGAGTGGGACAACATCCCTCCTGAGATGTGTGCAAACCTGGTGGCCAACTACAAGAAACATCTGACCTCTGTGATTGCCAACAAGGGTTTTGCCACCAAGTACTAAGTCGAAGGGGTCAAATACTTATTTCACTCATTAACATGCAAATCAATTTATAACTTTTTTGAAATGTGTTTTTCTGGACTTTGTTGTTGTTATTCTGTCTCTCACTGTTAAAATACACCTACCATTAAAATTATAGACTGATCATTTCTTTGTCAGTGGGCAAACGTACAAAATCAGCAGGGGATCAAATACGTTTTTCCCTCACTGTAGGTATCTGGATAGAGACACGGATAAATAGTGTGTGTTAATTGTCTGAATTTAACTGAAATTATTTAATTGGACCTTTTGAATTATCACCAGCTGTAAATCCTTGACTGTGTCCAGATAGGAAATACACTGCTTAAAAAAAATAAGGGAACACGTAATCATCAACGTGTAACACCAAGTCAATTAAACTTCAGGGATATCAATCTGTCCAGTTAGGAAGCCTAAGAGATTGTGAATCAATGTCACCTGTTTTGGTGCAAATGAAAGTGACAACAGGTGCACTGCAGAGGCAACAGCAAGACAACCCCCAAAAAGATAATGGTTTTGCAGGTGGTGGCCACATACAATTGCTCTCTCATCCTTCCTGACTGATTCTTCTCTAGTTTTGCATTTTGCTAGTGTCCTTGTCACTAGTGATAGCATGAGGTGGTACCTGCAGCCCATTCAGGTTGCACAGGTAGTCCAGCTCCTCCAGGATGACACATCCATATGTGCCGTCGCAAGAAGGTTTGCTTTGTCTCCCAGTACAGTCTCAAGAGCATGGAGGAGATACCAAAAGATGGGCCGTTACACGATGAGAGCTGGACAGGGCTGTAGAAGGGCATCAACCCAGCAGCAGGACCGGTATCGATATGGTGCAGGACAATGCCCGGCCTCATGTGGCCAGAGAGTGTAGCCAGTTCCTGGATGACGAAGGCATTGATGCCATTGACTGGCCCTCATGTTCCACAGACCTGAATCCAATTGAGAACCTTTGGGACGTTATGTATCAGTGCATCCAAAGCCGCCACATAGCGCCATAGACTGTCCAGGAGCTCACTGATGCCCTGATCCAGGTCTGGGAGGATCCCCCAGGACACCATCCGCCGTCTCATCAGGAGCATGCCCAGACGTTGTTGGGAGTGCATACAGGCACGTGGGGGCCATACACACTACTGAGTCACATTATGAGTTGCCGTGATGAAATTCACACAAGTTGGAATAGCCTGTGATTTGTTTACTTTGATTTTCGGTGTGAGTTTGAATCCAGCCCTTAATCAGTTAGTGATTTTGGTTTCCATTGACCGTTGTTACGTCATTTCGTTCTCAACGAATTACACAATATACAGTAAAGATTTTGATCTTTAATATATTTCGTTCATCAAGATCCGATGTGTGGTTTAAGTATATATATATATATATATATAAATACAGTGTTCATGTCTTACTGATTCAACAGCTTTCTCTGGCTCTGACACACGACAAGGGAGGATGAGATTGAGAGATTTCACCAATATTCAACAACTGTTCATGTGACACACTGGGCATCTACGCCTCTTACTGGGCTGGATACAGACATCTGTGAGTCTGTGTGTGTGGCAATGTGTTTTGGGAAGTGAATCAAGTACAATTGATTAATTCATAAATATAATTGATTAATGCATTTAGGTATTTGAACAGCTCGGTCACTATAGTCCCTGTGCAGTCCAGTCCACTCACACTGCCGGTCACTATAGTCCTGTGTAGTCCAGTTCACTCACACTGCCGGTCACTATAGTCCCTGTGTAGTCCAGTCCACTCACACTGCCGGTCACTATAGACCCTGTGCGGTCCAGTCCACTCACACTGCCAGTCACTATAGTCCTGTGTGGTCCAGTCCACTCACACCACCGGTCACTATAGTCCATGTGCAGTCCAGTCCACTCACACTGACAGTCACTATATTCCTGTGCAGTCCAGTCCACTCACACTGCCGGTCACTATAATCCCTGTGCAGTCCAGTCCAGTCCATTTCCACAGTTCAGGTACCATACAGTATAATATATATTGTATATAGTGCAGGAAACTATGATGATGATGAGTATTTTTACAATACTATTTTTATTTTCTTAATCATTTTTGCCCGTGTTTCTGAGCTCTTCATATGTTTTAAGGAAGTGACAGGGCTGCGCCTAATCTGCCTGACCACAAACACTAGCACAGAGCTGCACATACACTTAGGGCTGAGCTGTGCACAGCCTTCGGTTTCAGCCACAGCTTCCAGTCACCCAGGTGCCTGAGGGGCCGGTGTGTGAGGCTGCGATTCCACCTGTATGTCAAGGGGAATCTGTAAGCTTTACCAGATTAAATGTACTCTGTTTTCTGCAGTCAATGTTGACCAGATTGATGAAACACACACAATGGGCTTGGGAAGAAAAAAAACACAAAGCAGTTCACAAACGTGTAATAACCAATCATTATTCTTTTAAACAGGACCTAAATAAAACAGGCCTGTGTGTTATAACAATGTAATGAATCACTAATACAGATCAGTTACTATGGGCTTACTGATGTACTCGGTCAGTAGACCCTCAGAAAACGACACAAACAGATTTGTACATCTGATGGAAACAGAGCTTTGTTATGTTTGTCTCTTCGGTTACTCATAGGATGTATACATTGTGTCCAAATTAACCTTGTTTTTATTTATTTCTCAGCAGGCGCTCTTCCCAGCAACAACTTACAGCCATCACAAAAATACACTTCACAAAACAATTTCAAATTATCACTTACTTAGCTAATGCAGTTCTGCCCAGATAAACTTATGTGCTTTAAACACTTTTAATAGCGTCTGTAACTGTAATTTTACCAACATCTTACAGTGTTTTCCAATGGGTTCAGCAGTCCTCAACGTGTGCTTTACTACACTGGACCATGGTAAAATCCAGAAATACCAAGATAAATATTTTTAAGACATATTTATTATATGTGACCATGTTTTCTTCATGATAGAGAGTATAAAAGTGAAATCCAGTCGGAAAACACTGCAAACACGTACAGAAATCCTATGGCACTTGAACAACCTTCCAGGCTAAACGTCCATGAGGGAATTCCTGACACCTGAGTCCTGACGCTCTCACTGACAGGTCCATTTCACATTGTTGAACTCCAGCAGTAGTAACCCTTTTCTCAGGGTTTGGCAATTAAACAACCCATTCTGTATCGTTCCTAATGCCGCAAGTATCACAGATCATGTCACTCACCCAGGCTGTCTCCCGTCTCACAGTACAGCAAGGTCAGCAGCAGAAGCAGAATGGGGAGAGAGCTGGCTCCTCTCATGCTGTCGGTGTCCAGTTCTCCCTTTTCTCTGCTGATATTGGACGGACACGCTGCTCCAAAATACTCTGCTGCTGCTGTACTAATACACTGTCGATAAGAGTGTCCCTATGCTGAAGTGTCACTGCCTGTACTGAGCTGACTCTCTGACACACAACTGACACTTCCGATTTCAAATCTCATAGGAGGAGGGGGTAGTTAGAGAGGGAGCTCAGAGACACACAAAGGGAAGACACACGGCCAGGAGCGAGCATTTCCTCTGTGCATCTGCGCAATCAAGCTTGTTTCCTGGTAACTTAAAAAATGAAGAAGTAGAAGAAGAAGAAGACTGATTTGATTGATTGATTGGATTGGAGGTGGAAATCAAACACTGGCAGGACTCAGGACTTCAAGGCATACACAACTACCTGCTACGAGAAGAACATTTGCCCTCTCGTGGGGCTGCAGAAAGGGGCTCTCCCTCAGCACCTCACTCCATTTGTGTGTGGAGCTGAAGTGCAGCTAAGGCTGAGGCACATGCAGAACAACTGACCCAGGCTGCCTTCTGCAGAAGAGTAAAAACTCTTGTGAGTTTGAGGAATTCATTTTCACCTTGACACTCCTCACAGTGCTTCTCCAGTGATGTGGGAGTACGGGAAATGGAAATATCACAACCATAGATTGATTGCAGATGGTGAGAGAGAGAGAGGTGAGGTGGGGTGAAAAGAGAGAGATGGGGAGTCTGTGGCATTGTGGGGAGGGGAAAAAAGAGAGAGACACACTGGGACTGACTGGACTGATTTTTCTTGTACACTATTTGACACAGTAATAATCACAATTCAGTAGCTCACAGTATGTATTGCAGCATCATTAAACCAGTAACTCAGCTCAACTTACAGCAAGAGTCTCCTCCTCACCTCAGGATGTCAGTATTACTCACTGTGTTCAACCCAACAAAACAGCAATGGTGCAAACCTAGACTGACCACAGAGGCTGAGAGAGAGTGAGAGAGAGAGAGAGAGAGAGAGAGGGTGTTGGGCTGTGGTGAGGGGGAATGGGGAAGTGGATGGTACTTAGTATTATTATTTATGTACAATAAATTATTAGTATTATTTCTTAGCAAATGCCCTGACCCAGACAGACACGTTGAGAAACCACATCACAGAGAGCAAGTAACTGCAATGCACCAATTCAGACGTCCTAATCAAAAAGCAAGATACAGTTGCTGACAAAACAGGGCTAATGGCCAATAGTGCAGATACAGCTAACAATGATGGATGGAATAAGTGCAGACACAGTGAGGAGCAGTCGTAGGGAGAAGCCAATCAGTATGAATGAAAAGTGCATGAAAGGTTAATTCTAGAAAAGGAGGGTTGAGGGGTTACAGGTCACAACAGGGAGAGACGGGAGAGTCTAGTGAGAGAGAGTTATGACGCAGTAGTTATTTTATCCTACTTTTCCACCTATATAATCACTTTATCATATTCTTCACTAACTCTGTACTTTTACTTAAATGTTTCTTTATTTTATTGTGTGGTTAAAATAGTTTTACTGAGGGGATAGAGATTCACTGAACGACAATCCTAGAAGCCATTTTCAGTGCTCTATAGCGCCCCTGCCTGTAGTGGGTGGTGGTGGTACTGCAGTCAAGATCATCATTGTCTATAAAATTGACTCTGATTCAGATTAAATCTTAGTGTACTAGAGGCACTTGTATTATAACAATAATAGCACTGTAACAATTTTTTTTTTTTGGTTCCTGGGTAGTAAGTGTTATTTCCTAATTGCTTATGCCTCAAAAGAATACAAAATGACTATTATTCCCCACAAACTTTGCTTTTGTGACCAGGACAGTGATATTTTGAAATTGTTGCTTGGAATTTTATATTATATATAATTTGTTGTTATTGAAAAAATATATCATATATAAAAAATGTTACGAGAATCTCTTACACATTAGTCATGGGTGAAATAAATGTATTTTTGTAGGATGGTACAGAGGGGAAAAGAGAGCCATGGAGTTCGCTATCCCAAGAATTTGGCGGGAACCCACTGACCACTCAAGCAACTGCTACTTCTGCATGGTGGACCCTTCCAAACGTCGGACTGGCAAGAATGCACCTGCTATCACGTATCTGGACCTTCCTTCATCCACCACCGCGAGGCCACACTGCCATGAGCTCCCCGTACCCACTCCTCTGGAGAGAGAGCAGCCATCTTTAGAAGACAACAGCAAGTCAGAGAGCAAGGAAGACGCTGTAGATCCAGATGACAATTTCAGAGGTGGATCTGAGGAGAGAAACCCATACTACCCCAACCACAAAGACCTCAACGACTTGATTAGAGATCTTGGTCTCACCAAGTTCAATGTTGAGCTTTTGATGTCTAGGCTCAAGCAGGGGAACTTGTTGGATGAAAGGCTGCAAGTCACAGATCAGAGGAAGCATCATCAACATTTTTCAAGCTTCTTCACCCGTCAAGTTGGGCTTCTGCCACAATGTGACTAGTCTGTTCAAGGCAATCGGAATCACCTGTAACCAGAATGAGTGCCGCCTCTTCATTGACAGCTCATCCAGGAGTCTCAAAGCTGTGCTGCTCCATAATGGAAAGAAGTACCAGTCTGGCTCACTCGGTGCACCTCAAAGAGGATTACAACAGCATCAAGACCTTGCTGGCCATCTTGAAGTATGATGAGTATGGCTGGGAGGTCATAAGAGACTTCAAAATGGTGGCATTCCTGATGGGTCTCCAAGGCAGTTTTACCAAGTTTCCCTGCTATGTTTGCCTTTGGGACAGCAGGGACACCAAGGTGCAATACCACAGGCGGGACTGGCCACAGCGGACCGAGTTCTCTGTGGGGAGGAACAACGTAAAGTAGGAGCCACTGGTGGACCCCCGGAAGGTGCTGATGCCACCACTGTACATCAAATTGGGCCTTATGAAAGAATTTGTCAGAGCTCTAGATAAGGAGTCAGCAGCCTTCACGTACCTTCAAGACTTCTTTCTTAAGCTGTCTGAGGCAAAGGTCAAAGTCGGTGTCTTTGTCTGACCACAGATGAAGAAGATCCTGGAGTGCAATGAATTCCCCAAGAAACTCACTAGTAAGGAGAAAGTGGCTTGGAACAGCTTTGTCGCAGTGGTTCGGGGCATTATGGGCAATCACAAGGCCATAAACTATGTGGAGCTGGTTGAGACTCTGGTGAAGAACTATGGCACAATGGGCTTTGATGCTCATCTTGATGAATTCAAGGAGAACATGGGAGCGTACTCGGAGTACCAAGGCGAGCACTTCCACCAGGATATACTGGACTTTGAACTCCGTCTACCAAGGACAGAATAACGAGAACATGATGGGAGACTACATTTGGGGGCTGATTTGTGAAAGTAATTTACAGTATAATTGTAAATCTTGAAAAACTACTCACTTCTAAATCTTTTGTAGTCATTTTTGTATTACTTTAATATAAATACATGTTAATTTGGATTTGTGGTAATAGCTTGTGGGGAATAATGGCCATTTTCTATACATAAAAGCAATAAGCAATTAGGAAATAACACTTACTACCCAGGAACAAACATTGTGTTACATAGTGTAATACTATACATGTAAGAGGACATTAAAAACCCACCTTCCACCTCTACCTGCACTCTCCAAATCCTACCATTTGATTAAAAAACAAAAAAACTAGGCTGCTTGATATTACAGAATAAAAGAGAAAGTGGAGGGTTTGGGGGTTGGGAGGGGAAGTATTTACAGGGACAGCGTTGCAGCATTGACCACAGGAAGTGAGCTATGAAAAGAGAAGGGTAGCAAAGTCTATATAATAATGAAGAAAGGAGAAGTGGTGAGATCAGGATGTGTGTTTGTCTGAAGATGGACACATATAAGGGCTGTACCTGCCACTGCCACGCTACCCTGCTGACACACATCATACCAGCCACATCGCGGGGGCTTGTAGTTTCAATAAACCCCTCCATAGATCAATCTGTATCTGAGTATGATTGTCAGACAGAACAACACAAACACTCACAGCAATTCTGTGTGTTTCCACAGGCCTATCTCTGGAACTTCAACACAAATCGAGGGCAATTGTATTAGTTTGCCAGGAGCAGCAGCCTGAATCACTGAGCACCAGGAAGAGGCAAGATATGTTGGCTATAACACTCTTATTCATGGTTTATTACACACTTCATTATTTTAAGGTGGTTATGGACTGGTTACAGTTCTTGTTTTCCTTTGAATACTTACACAAGTTATAGCCCAAGGGAACATGAAGCTTCAGAGCAGGAAGTGTTCAATTTATGTAGCGTTAACCTGCACTCCTACCTGACTCTCCCCTCCTGGCGTGACTTTGTACAAGCAAATGTGAACATAGCCTTTGACAGCAGAGCCTGGGCTTCAAAGCACACTATCAGCTCCACCACAACCTTCCTCATGACAACTCCACCACCCCCACCCCAACCCCTCCACATTAGGAAACACTAGTCTTGTGTCAGAGTCAGTTCAGTGCAGACCATCGGAACGGCGCCACAGAATAGGGCCACTCCTATAGACAGTGAATTAGCAGAACATCTAGTATCTAGGATTCATCTAATATCAGTAAGAACAGGGGAGAACTGGACACCAACACCATGAGAGGAGCCAGCTCCCTCTCCACTCTCCTTCTGCTGCTGACCTCACTGGGCTGTGAGAGGGGAGACAGCCAGGGTGAGAGACACTGTGATTAATACAGGAGTGTATATGTATTTTCATGTGTGTCTGATTTCCATGTTGCTCAAAGCCCAGCTGGGGAAAACTTCCCAGAACAAGGCTGTATGGACAGCAGTTTGTCCCACTCCTGCGTCAGCACTGAGCTGCATTATCAGTAAAGGAGTTTGATTCTGAAACTGGGCTGATCCAGGGAAACCAGTCATCAGCAATTAGTGCTCTGTATTATAAGGGCGGGGCTCAGCTGAGAAGAGGTAATTGATATTATATTCATGTGTGAGAAAATGGACACTAAGAAACTAACAAAATAAACATACATTTATATATATAAAACTTTTGTAGGTATTTTTGTGTAAGCTGTATTTGACTGGAAAAAAGTTTGATAAACTTGTCCATGCCTCAATGTTGAGAGCAGCCAGGTCGCTCAGTGTAATTGATGTTTGTGTGGTGTCTCTCACTCCACACTTTGCCAGCTTCCAAAGCCAGTGTGAATGGAGAGCAATAGGAAAAAAGCAGACAAACATTGCTTGCATTTTGCTGGCATTTCAGTGTGAATGGCGCTTTTGATGCGGGCAGCCTCAGTGACTTAGACTGTCCTTCTGAAAAGCTAACACTGAGATCTGTGTCCCTATTAATAAAACATCTCAGAGTTACTCCTAGGAATCATGCTAAAACTTAGTTTGGGTGTAAAATTCGTCCTCCCTAAGAGTAGGAGGTAGGAGTTACTTATAAAGTGTTTTACATCTACTTTTATCTGGCAGTAGAATCCAAATGTAGGAATAACTTTTTGCTAATTTTCACGACAGTTTAGGTGAGAAAATGTCTCACTGTGATGTATTTTCTTCATTTTTAAGAAAATAAAAAAGCATGATCACATGTATACAGGCACAAGAGAAAATATAAGTATATGAATAAGTTAAGGTAACTCAGGCTTTTATTTGTTTACAATTTGACACAAAATGAAAAGCTTTTCCCTCTCATTCCTTCATAGGACGTTAAGGTGCTACATGGAATTAAAATGCTAGATTCATAGCATTGCACACTCATAATCAAAATTAATAAATATACATAAAACATGTTAAAATGTAACTCTATTTATCCTTCCTTTGTACAAAGGAAATTGTCCACAGCTGGAAACACTGGGGTTTATTCATGAAGGATTTTACACAGGTTCGCCATTTCAGACACTTTTCCTGTATTGAATGAAATACAAGTTAAAGTTGGCCTGTCACTCAGGTATTCGTTTTGTTTTCCTGATTTCTATAAATAAACAGCTAAACTGCATTTGACAGGTGGACATATTTCAGCCTCACCTCCACAATATACAAGTGCATACACATGACCAGGCAGGGGGCTGGGGGGCTGTGGAGCGGTCATGGTGCCATATCTTGTATTCACCTAGAAACTCCTACATCAGCAGTGGAAATGGCTTATTTCCAATGAAGACGCATATTTCTAGCAACGCACAAATATAAAGTTGTGCATCCTCACTCGTTACAATCACAGAGCTCCACCAACACAGATCTGTGATTGACAAGCGCCGGAAACTGCGTCTAGTTTGCATGTATAATCTTGGTTGATATGTTATTTTTCGCTGCTGATATGTAGTTGTGAAGCAAAAATATGTTTGAGTCCAAATCTGCCTGATTTCATGGATTTCATGGAGATTTTGAGCTAAGTTGTTCGACTTTTAATGACTCATAATCACGCATTTCAGGTCTCCAGTATTCAAAATCGTCTGGGGGAGGACCCCCAGACCCCCCACCCTGAATTACTCAATCCTCTTTCCCCTCATTTTGCAACACTAATTTTCAACAGTGGACAGTGATGAAGGGACGTGATAAAGACTAGAATCTAATAAGCCACAAAATGCTTGAAAGTTTATATTATGTTGATCTATAACTACAATAATCTTTAACACATTAAAACAATTAAAAGTGGTGTGAAAGCGCTTTAATACTTATATTTACATGTATTTTAATGTTTTATTTTTGTACTTTGTCCAATGAGTGTACTAAATATAAGCTACGGGGTATATTACTAACTCACTACACTACACTTCACTACACTACACTACACTACACTACACTACACACTGCACTACCCTACACTACACTTCACTACACTTTTATGGTTTGATTCTGACACAGTGCTGGAGTTTCTAATCAGAGAACAACCCAGAAGACAATTACAAGTACTAATGAGAACTTTCTATAATAGCATTGTCTCCTACAGAGTGTGCAAATAGACGAGAGAGAGAGAGAAAGAGAGAGAGAGAGAAAGGGAGACACAGAGAGAGAGAGAGTTTGGATGAGTTAGAAAATAAAAATGTTCTAAGAACAGATCAGGGCTTTTGTTCCGTGAAACACTGTGTCTGTCTGTGTCCCCCTCTGAACTCAACTCTACCTGTCCTGCTTTCACTGTTTCAGATGTGTGTGTGAGTGTGTGTTTGTGATTGTGAGTGTGTGTCTATGTGAGTCTGTGTGTGTGTGTTGTCTCTGTCACTGTATTCACAGTCCAGCTCATGTCTTCTGCAGCTCTGAGCTCCACCCTCTCTGACTGAAATGGTTTTGTGTTTTGTTTTGCCATTTCAGCCACAACCTCCAGTTTTACTGAATCCCAGACTCCATCCTCCCCCAGCACCCGTGAGTATCACTGACTACACTGCACTAGACTTCGCTACACTACACTACACTACACTACACTACACTTCACTACACTGCACTACACTACACTACACTGCACTACACTGCACTACACTGCACTACACTACACTACACTGCACTACACTACACAACACTGCACTTCACTACACTTTTATGGTTTCATTCTAACACGGTGCTGGAGCTTCTAATCAGAGAACAACCCAGAACACAATTACAAGTACTAATGAGAACTTTCTGTAATAGCATTGTCTCCTACAGAGTGTGCAAATAGACGAGAGAGAGAGAGAGAGAGAGAGAGAGAGAGAGAGAGAGAGAGTTTGGATGAGTTAGAAAATAAAAATGTTCTAAGAACAGATCAGGGCTTTTGTTCTGTGAAACACTGTGTCTGTCTGTGTCCCCCTCTGAACTCAACTCTGCCTGTCCTGTTTTCACTGTTTCAGATGCAGCCACCAGGACTGCAGCCTCTTCCAGTACAGGTGAGTGAGACCCATCTGTGGCCCATTTTCCAGCTCCTGAGCCCAGAAAAGCTGCACCGATTCTCCTGCAGCTCCCAGTTCACTGAGATACTGTCAGTGCGGTCAGAGCCCCATTGTGTGTGTGTGTGTGTGTGTGTGTGTGTGTGTGTGAGAGAGAGAGAGAGAGAGACAGTGTGACTGTTTGCCTACATGTGTGTGAGTGTGTGTTTGTGATTGTGAGTGTGTGTCTATGTGAGTCTGTGTGTGCGTGTTGTCTCTGTCACTATATTCACAGTCCAGCTCATGTCTTCTGCAGCTCTGAGCTCCACCCTCTCTGACTGAAATGGTTTTGTGTTTTGTTTTGCCATTTCAGCCACAACCTCCAGTTCTACTGAATCCCAGACTCCATCCTCCCCCAGCACCCGTGAGTATCACCCCTCTCTAATGCTCAGAGGCTGGTCAATGTTGTGAAGCCCTTGGTTTCTGTCCCACACTGTGGCACTCTGAGTGCTGCACCCTCTGACTGCTCTGTCTCTCCTGTCTGTCTGTTAGCTCTGAGAAGTGCATCCAACAATTGTGTGGGTTTTGTTTTAGTTGGCGTTTTAATTTTGGTTTCCAATCCTTCAGGTCCAGTCATAATGAGCAGACTACACTATACTACACTAAACTACACTACACTACACTATACTACACTAAACTACACTACACTACACTATACTACACTAAACTACACTACACTACTCTGCACTACACTGCACTGCACTACACTACACTACACTGCACTGCACTACACTACACTAAACTGCACTGCACTGCACTTTTATGGTTTCATTCTAACACGGTGCTGGAGCTTCTAATAAGAGAACAACACAGAAGACAATTACAAGTACTAATGAGAACTTTCTATAATAGCATTGTCTCCTACAGAGTGTGCAAATAGACGAGAGAGAGAGAGAGAGAGAGAGAGAGAGAGAGAAAGGGAGACACAGAGAGAGAGAGAGTTTGGATGAGTTAGAAAATAAAAATGTTCTAAGAACAGATCGGGGCTTTTGTTCTGTGAAACACTGTGTCTGTCTGTGTCCCCCTCTGAACTCAACTCTGCCTGTCCTGCTTTCACTGTTTCAGATGTGTGTGTGAGTGTGTGTTTGTGATTGTGAGTGTGTGTCTATGTGAGTCTGTGTGTGTGTGTTGTCTGTGTCACTGTATTCACAGTCCAGCTCATGTCTTCTGCAGCTCTGAGCTCCACCCTCTCTGACTGAAATGGTTTTGTGTTTTGTTTTGCCATTTCAGCCACAACCTCCAGTTTTACTGAATCCCAGACTCCATCCTCCCCCATCACCCGTGAGTATCACCCCTCTCTAATGCTCAGAGGCTGGTCAATGTTGTGAAGCCCTTGGTTTCTGTCCCACACTGTGGCACTCTGAGTGCTGCACCCTCTGACTGCTCTGTCTCTCCTGTCTGTCTGTTAGCTCTGAGAAGTGCATCCAACAATTGTGTGGGTTTTGTTTTAGTTGGCGTTTTAATTTTGGTTTCCAATCCTTCAGGTCCAGACATAATGAGCAGACTACACTATACTACACTAAACTACACTACACTACACTATACTACACTAAACTACACTACACTACACTACACTGCACTTTTATGGTTTGATTCTAACACGGTGCTGGAGCTTCTAATAAGAGAACAACACAGAAGACAATTACAAGTACTAATGAGAACTTTCTGTAATAGCATTGCCCCCTACAGAGTAAGCAAATAGATGAGAGAGAGAGAGAGAGAGAGAGAGAGTTTGGATGAGTTAGAAAATAAAAATGTTCTAAGAACAGATCAGGGCTTTTGTTCTGTGAAACACTGTGTCTGTCTGTGTCCCCCTCTGAACTCAACTGCCTGTCCTGCTTTCACTGTTTCAGATGCAACCACCAGGACTGCAGCCTCTTCCAGTACAGGTGAGTGAGACCCATCTGTGGCCCATTTTCCAGCTCCTGAACCAAGAAAAGCTGCACCGATTCTCCTGCAGCTCCCAGTTCACTGAGATACTGTCAGTGCGGTCAGAGCCTCACTGTGTGTGTGTGTGTGTGTGTGTGTTGTCTCTCTCACTATATTCACAATGTTTAAATTCCTATCTGCTCACACAGAGACAGTGGGGGTTTGTCCGGCTCCCTCTGCTAATCCGCAAAGCCAATCAGTAGTCCCCTCCGCCCACTGTGGTCCAGTGATGTGGGGGAGGACACTGACTGATAGACTCTGGCAGGGCTGTCACTCAGCCACGTGTAAAGGGTGTTCAGCTGCACACTAGTCTATAGTTGAATTAAGAGTAGCGGTGTCTGCAGTCCAGTCCTGTCTGTCTGTCTGTCTCTGTCTGGCAGGAAGTCCTGGGAACCCCCGGAGAGAGAACTGCAACAGCCCTCTGTCCTGGAGTATCAGACTGACTCTCACCGCCGTCTTCAGCATCATGGTCACAGCGCTGCTGTACAGAGCGCACCGAGGTGAGAGGCTGTGTGCACCGTGCTGCAGCGCAGGGCTGTGCATTGTCGTACTGCACTCTGTTGTGTGTTGCATGTCGCATACTACACTGTGCTGTACAACAATGGAGTGAACCACACACTGAACCATTTCAGGCTCTCATGAGATGAAGAGAATCAGTCCACTCCCGGTTACGTATTTAGTAGACGTGCCAGTGTATACAGACAGTGCAGCCCTGGATGCGAATCGTGTTCGACAGCACCTCCCCTCTGTGAAGCGACGTATCGAAGTGGATTTAAGATCTCGCCCAGCTGGGCTGGCTGTATTTCCGTGGAGATTGAATATAGTGCTGGCTAGATTGACTCCATTCATCATCTCTGCATAGATCAGTGTAGAGTCCCTTTTTTAACTGTGTACCTAAAGTCTCCTATAATTTTACTTCTGAGACTACAGGAGATTTGTTTCAGGACTACTGTACCCTGTAGCATAGTGTCGAGTCATTGAATGCACTTTACTGTCCTGTAGAGAACTGCATTGTAGTGCACTGTGCTGCTCTCTGCTATAGAGATGTTTTACACTTTAGTCCTGCACTACATTTTACTGTTCTACTTGTTACTGAACCTTTCTACTCTAAACGGTATAGTGTACTCCACTTTGTGACTATTACCCATTTATACAGCTGCAGTTTTACTGGTGCATTCTGGGTACAGTGCCTTGCAGTACAGCAGCAGTGTCGCTCATCTGGGACTGACTCCACAACCCTCCACTCAAGTCCAGAGCTCCACACTGCTGTCTACTGCAGGACTATCGATTTAAAGTGTAATATACTGTACTGGAGATTACTACGCACCGGCTGCAGTGCATTGGGACAGAGTGTGTGTGTGTCAGAGCGCAGTGCTGTGGGTCAACAAGGGTCCAGTACTGACCGTCTCTGTTCCTCTTGCCTCACAGACGACATCCACCAGTGCAAGGGGAGGAAGCGTCCCCCAGACTCCAGCCTGGACTACGAGAACGTCAACCGAGCCTCTACAGCACTCTGAAACCCACCATCCGGGCCCCAGCCCACCCCAAATCACCAGAGCCCCCACAGTCCAGCCCATGAGACAAGAATCAGCCCGCTTACATTTGCATTATCTTTATCTTGAGTCTTGCTTTGGGGAAAATGGATTTTAAAATTAAAAATACTAGAATCATCGTTCGTCTGCAGAATTGCTTAATAACGTTAGAGGAGCTCCTGAAGACATCACATGCTCTCTATGATCTGCACTCCTGTACTCGCTGTAGCAGCGAGTGGGTTTGTTGAGAATTCCTCATCTGATGGAGATGCTTGCTCATGTTTGCGATGCCTCAGTTTGTAAGAGTGTTGTCCACTGCCAACACTTTTCCCTGGAAGATCATGGGATAGGAGAGTTGTGTGAAGTGTCTTAGGATCACTGTTTTCAAATGCTCATGTGTGTAAAACCCAGGAGTGTATCATTGAAATGCTCGTTGAAAATTGTAATACTGAAGACTAAATAAATACTCTGCAACCAATTCCTCTAGTCTTCTTCTGCACCACATGAGCAGCTTTCAGCGATGTAGTCGTCTGCTCCTATAACCCAGCCTCCCCACTGGTCTAACTTTCCACACAAAAAAGGTTCCATACGTCACAAACAAAGTTTCATCTTAAATTAATCTATAGAAGCAGACTGTTCTGTGGTGTGCATCATATTTTTATATGTGGAGTATATTGACAGCCTCAGAAGCCAGTGAGGAGCGTCTACAGTGGCTATGCGTTATAAATATTCCAATGAGAAACATACAAAAAGCTCTAACATTTTTTTTTGCCTATTTAGTTTTCCCAATTATGTCACCAAATCTGCCTACAGATACTGGTGCTGTATAGTACCCCCCACTACAGACAGGGGTGCTAGAGAGCACTAGAGGTGAGTACTGTAGTTCTCCCTAATAAACTAAAAATACAAAAGGCTGAGACAACTAAAATAAATAAAACCAGTTAAAAAATAAAAGCAATTAAAATAAATAAAAGCTGCTGCACTTTGGTTCCAGCCTGCCTGTCCACCGTCCTGACAGAGTTCAGTCCAATAATCTTTTCTTATGGCTTGCTCTTTCCACCATAGGGCATGGGTCAAAGTGGGATCAGCAAGACTCGGCACACATGTGAAGGCTCACAGTATAACAGCAACACAGCGACACAGCCAGGACAGGACAGGAACCAAGAACCTTCAATATAAAACATGCAGTCTCAGACAGGCAGCTTTCAAGTTATTTGTCAATTAAAACCCCCACAAAACCCTGTATAACCCCAAACCAACCTTCAATATAAAACATGCAGTCTCAGACAGGCAGCTTCTACTAACTGAACTGGATCTGCCTTTTTAAACCCTGCTAGGTGTGTTTAGGGGCGGAGCCAGTTCTTTTCAACCAATACTGTTCTTTCCAACTCATCAATAGAGTCAAATTGCTGTTCACAACTATCCCCAGGTGAACCCAATCCCCAATTCAAAAGTCTAACAAATTAAATAAAAACCAAATCAGTGAATAAAAGTGCAAAAATAAAATGAAGAATAACACAATAAATCAACAAAATGAACACTAAAAGTGACTGTGTTACACACACATGACTGCCAGACCAGGGTTACTGAGAGTAATATTCTCTCAGACCTGCTTGAGATTGTGCACAAGGAAATGGTCCAGACACCAATGTTTGTTTGCGATTGCTGAAGGGACATTCTGCAAGAACTGTCTATTGCAAATGAAGGCTGGATGGCATCTACACAACACTTATCCCATCCAACAAAGGCACTGTCCATGTTTGTGCTGCCTGATCCTGCCAACATGAACAGCAACGAGGTGTGCACATTTCTGAAAATATGTGAAAGAGTTGTATTTCCCATGACCAATGTAAAGTTAGCCCTTAGCTGGAGCTCTGATCTAAAGAAGACTTCTCACCCAAAGTTATCAGAATTCCTGAGCTCATCGGCCCATGAACTGTTCTACGTCAAAGTGACAGCCTTGGGAGTCAGCTGACCTAGAATGGGCCAAATGGCTTGGAATCCCTGCTGTGAAAATGTCTAGGGAATATGGCTTGGAAGTCATAAATCCCTTTGAAGCAGGAGCCGAAATCTTGAAACAGAGCTACAAACCGAGGCAAAACGGCATTTCCAAAAGATGGCATGGATTGACATCAGGCATAAGTCGAGCCTCCTCTAATAGGAGACTGGGGGCTGGCACTAGAATATTTCTCGGCACCCAAACGGAAATGAGACTGATATACACTCACCTAAAGGATTATTAGGAACACCATACTAATACTGTGTTTGACCCCCTTTCGCCTTCAGAACTGCCTTAATTCTACGTGGCATTGATTCAACAAGGTGCTGAAAGCATTCTTTAGAAATGTTGGCCCATATTGATAGGATAGCATCTTGCAGTTGATGGAGATTTGTGGGATGCACATCCAGGGCACGAAGCTCCCGTTCCACCACATCCCAAAGATGCTCTATTGGGTTGATATCTGGTGACTGTGGGGGCCAGTTTAGTACAGTGAACTCATTGTCATGTTCAAGAAACCAATTTGAAATGATTCGACCTTTGTGACATGGTGCATAATCCTGCTGGAAGTAGCCATCAGAGGATGGGTACATGGTGGTCATAAAGGGATGGACATGGTCAGAAACAATGCTCAGGTAGGCCGTGGCATTTAAACGATGCCCAATTGGCACTAAGGGGCCTAAAGTGTGCCAAGAAAACATCCCCCACACCATTACACCACCACCACCAGCCTGCACAGTGGTAACAAGGCATGATGGATCCATGTTCTCATTCTGTTTACGCCAAATTCTGACTCTACCATCTGAATGTCTCAACAGAAATCGAGACTCATCAGACCAGGCAACATTTTTCCAGTCTTCAACTGTCCAATTTTGGTGAGCTTGTGCAAATTGTAGCCTCTTTTTCCTATTTGTAGTGGAGATGAGTGGTACCCGGTGGGGTCTTCTGCTGTTGTAGCCCATCCGCCTCAAGGTTGTACGTGTTGTGGCTTCACAAATGCTTTGCTGCATACCTCGGTTGTAACGAGTGGTTATTTCAGTCAAAGTTGCTCTTCTATCAGCTGGAATCAGTCGGCCCATTCTCCTCTGACCTCTAGCATCAACAAGGCATTTTCGCCCACAGGACTGCCGCATACTGGATGGTTTTCCCTTTTCACACCATTCTTTGTAAACCCTAGAAATGGTTGTGCGTGAAAATCCCAGTAACTGAGCAGATTGTGAAATACTCAGACCGGCCCGTCTGGCACCAACAACCATGCCACGCTCAAAATTGCTTAAATTACCTTTCTTTCCCATTCAGACATTCAGTTTGGAGTTCAGGAGATTGTCTTGACCAGGACCACACCCCTAAATGCATTGAAGCAACTGCCATGTGATTGGTTGGTTAGATAATTGCATTAATGAGAAATTGAACAGGTGTTCCTAATAATCCTTTAGGTGAGTGTATATTATGAGAAGTTATTTGACTTAAATACTAACCTGCATTAGTTATTTAATCTCCAACTAACAATACTAATGAGAGACTCACCTTTGTCTTTTTAACCGGTATTGCAGTCAATGTGTTTGTAATTTTGTTTAACAATTTGTGTGTTATCATATGCGATTCCATGTTCTTTCATTTGGTCACGGAAGTGATTTGTCTTTGATTTGTTTTTAACAAACTTGAGAATTTATATCTTTTTATACCTTACGCTACACCAATGACATTGGTACCAATGATGGAGTTTGAATGAAGGCATACACTGCACGTAACAAAATGTATATATATCCCAATATCCATACAAATTAAATTGTTCATCCGCAGAGAAAAATATGTTGATTTTGAATGTCAGTTTATATTAAGTTTTTGTTCAGCAATGTGTCAATGCGTGTCAATGTAAAGTTTTACACGAAACAGAAAAGTTAGGCTGCAATTTTAACACAAGACAATGCACTCACCAGTGAACAAATAAACAGCTTATTCCAGATGGGGGTATATGCAACAGAAGGGCAAATGTACTACAGGCCAGTATCCATACAGGTTAGCCTACATATTCCTGTTCAAATATATTCGTATGACAGCAGTTCTCAAGTTAAGGATTTCCTAGTTAACACTTTCTTACAGTGTATCAGTACCAGTGTAGTTACTTAGAACCACATCAAGTAACTGGACTTAATGTGTATTCTAATATATGCATTCTGTAATCGAAGTTTGGATATATCAGTACAGATTTTCAATAATCCATGCACCTCTCTCTTTCTCTCTCTCTCTAACTTTTAGCGTTTAACATTTTTTATTGGGTAACCGATCTCAGTGAACTGGGAGCTGCAGGAGAGTCGGCGTGGCTTTCCTTGGCTTAGGAGCTGGAAAATGGGCCACAAATGGGTCACGGATGGGTCTCACTCACCCTGTAATCCAAGCTCCTCTTAAACAGTAAAAACAGGATGGGTATAGAGTTGAGTTCAGAGCACCTTAGACGGATTTCTGATAACAGTACAGACAGTGAATTTAGTGCTGGGAGCTGCAACCTCACATGTTTTAGCCACTGTGACACATGCTGTTACTGCTGACACTGATCAGATCACATCTGCTGATTGACTGATTGAAGTGACTGGTTTAAACTGAAATAAACAAGTCTATTTTTAGTAGTCTTGCTGTAGTCCTTTATTTTTTCTCCTGACTGAAGTTTGAGGGAAGTGAGTTAGTTTTGGTAGCTTTGATGGCACAGTTCAGTCACAGACTCTTTCACTCAGTGTCGTCCCCCACATCACCGGACCGCAGTGGGCTGAGGGGACTGCTGATTGGCTGTGCGGATTAGCAGAGGGAGCTGGACAAACCCCCACTGTCTCTCTGTGAGCAAATATACTCACTTGCTGATCTAATAAAGATGGCTGCTTCTGGTATAAAGGGAAGCACGGTTCAGCCGGAGAGTTTAAAACTGCACTAAACAGATGCTACCTCATATTGTATATTGTAGTGTGTCAAAGGGGTATGCTCTCATCTAGTATGATGTTTTAGGGCAAATTGTATGGGATTAGTCCTGTTGGGGACTAGTTCCTCTTGCATATCAGCGTAGGGATACGTTGTGTGCAAGACACTGTGCATGTGATTGTGGGAGGTGTGTGTGTGTGGATAGCATCTTCTTGCTTTTACAATAATCAAATAACCAAATATAAATATATATAAATGTATGTTTATTTTGTTAGCTACAGCTTTAGTAATAATATTATTATTATTATTATTATTATTATTATTATTATTATTATTATTATTATTATTGGTAGGGTTCCAGCTTCTGCCTTCCTGCTCCTTTGTCCAAGAACTGCCCATAAATATAACATTAATCACCTTTTCTCCGCTGAGCTCCACCCTTATAATACAGAGCACTAATTGCTGATGACTGGTTTCCCTGGATCAGCCCAGTTTCAGAATCAAACTCCTTTACTGATACTGCAGCTCAGTGCCGAGGCAGGAGTGGGACAAACTGCTGTCCATACAGCCTTGTTCTGGGAAGTTTTCCCCAGCTGGGCTTTGAGCAACATGGAAATCAGACACACATGAAAATACATATACACTCCATTGTATTAATCACAGTGTCACTCACCCTGGCTGTCTCCCCTCTTAGGTCAGCAGCAGAAGGAGAGTGGAGAGAGAGCTGGCTCCTGTCATGGTGTCGGTGTCCAGTTCACCCCTGTTCTGACTGATATTAGATGAATCCTAGATACTAGATGTTCTGCTAATTCACTGTCTATAGGAGTGGCCCTATTCTGTGGCGCCGTTCCGATGGTCTGCACTGAACTGACTCTGACACAAGACTAGCGTTTCCTAATGTGGAGGGGTTGGGGTGGGTTTGGGCGTGGTGGAGTTGTCATGAGGAAGGTTGTGGTGGAGCTGATGGTGCGCTTTAAAGCCCAGGCTCAGCTGTCAAAGGCTATGTTCACATTTGCTTGTACAAAGTCACGTCAGGAGGGGAGAGTCAGGTAGGAGAGCAGGTTAACACTGTGTAAATTGAACACTTCCTGCTCTGAAGCTTCATGTTCCCTTGGGCTATAACTTGTGTAAATATTCAAAGGAAAACAAGAACTGTAACCAGTCCATAAACACCTTAAATGAATGAAGTGTGTAATAAACCATGAATAAGAGTGTTATAGCCAACATATAAAGATGTGCCCATTGTTTATAATATGTGGTGCCGGATGCTCAGTGATTCAGGCTGCTGCTCCTGGCAAACTAATACAATTGCCTTCGATCCGTGTGGAAGTTCAAGAGTTGGGCCTATGGAAACACACAGACTTACTGTGAGCAGTTGTGTTGTCACAGAGCACATCACAGTCTAACATAACAACTTTCATACTCAGATAAAAATGTATCTATGGATTGAAACTACAAGCCCCCGCGATGTGGCCGGTACGATGTGTGTCTGCAAGGCAGCGTGGCAGTGGCAGGTACAGCCCTTATATAGGTTGCGTCCATCTTCAGACAAACACACATCCTGATCTCACCACTTCTCCTTTCTTCATTATTATATAGACTTTGCTACCCTTCTCTTTCCATTGCTTACTTCTTGTGGTCGAAGCTGCAACATTGTCTCTGTAACTATTATCTGAATCAGAGTCAATTTTTCAGCCAGTGGTCTTGGCTGCAGTACCTCCACCCCCCACTACAGACAGGGGCGCTACAGAGCACTGAAAAAGGCTTCTAGGATTTTCATTTAGTGAATCTCTATCCCCTCAGTAAAACTATTTAACCACACAATAAAATAAATAAAAATAAAAAGTAAAAGTAAAGAGTTAGTGAAGAAATCGATAAAGGGTCAGGGCATTTGCTAAGAAATAATACTAATAATTTATTGTACATAAATAATAATACTAAGTTCCATCCACTTCCCCATTCCACATCACCGCAGCCCAACAACCTCTCTCTCTCATTGATTTTTTGTTGTGTTGAGTACAGTGAGTAATACTGACATCCTGAGGTGAGGAGGACACTCTTGCTGTAAGTTGAGTTGAGTTAGTGTCACAGCTCAGGGTGGCCAATTTAGGAGGAGCACTGTATCGACCACGCCACACAAGGGAGGGAACTCGTGCCACCAACCACACCCCATGTAAGAAAGTTGTATTTATTCCAATGAACAGAAATTAAAGCAGGGCATGAAGTCTGCAATCATTAAACAGTTTGAAAAATAATAATCAATAAAACTTAACTAAAATCGCCTTACAATGTTCCTTCCTGTTTCTTCCTGGTTTCTCTCTTTGCAGGTTTCCAGCTGCCCTGCCGACTGCATGGAGAAACACCCCACAGCAACACAGCCTCCAGGTTAGTAAGTCCCGTATGCAAACACTCGGTTCCTGTTCAATGTCTTTCCCCAATAGATTAAGCCCAAGGGAGAGAGGGGGGAGAATGGCAGGAAATCAACCTGGCAGCTTGGCGTTTTAAGCTTCCCTGTACTTCCACACTCCGTGGAAATAATGAAACCAAAAGTGCACTCACTGCAGCCTGTGGAGGAATCCATCCCTCTCTGCCATGCACCATGTCTGTCTTGTTGCCCTTCCGTGCCGTGGTGACCCTGCTGCCCCGCCTCCCCTCCCGTCTGCCAGCCGGCTCGCCTGCTGTCCTGTTTCCAATGCAGGGAGATGTCCCATGTTCGTATCCGATGCTCTGTTTGATCCTCTCCCAGGGCAGGGTGATTAGTGAGGACGTGTGGTGATGGAATGCAGGTGGAGTTGTGCGGCGGTGATTCGCTCAAAGGAAACCAATTACACACGTGCAAACAATCATAATAATAAAAATGAATACAAAATTTAACAATAAGGTGAAGATAAATACTAGCAAAATACAGGTCAATATAATTATCAAAACAAAATACACACAACTATCTTAAATAAATAAAGTGAAAAATAAATGTAATAGTGATTAAAGAGCTCATTAACACCGTCCGTGACACTACTGGTTTAAAGATGCTGCAATACATACTGTGGGCTCCTGAATTGTGATTATTATTGTGTCAAATAGTGTACAGGAAAAAACAGCTACAGTGTCCAGTCAGTCCCAGTGTATCTCTATCTTTTCTTCCCCTTCCCTCCCTTCACCACGATCCGACAATCTCTCTCTCTCTCTCTCTCTCTCTCTCTCTCTCTCTCTCTCTCTCTCTCTCTCTCTGTCTCTCTCTCTCACACTATGCGGTCTATCTACGGTTGTGACATTTCCCTTTCCTGTGAAGCCACATCACTGGAGAGATCAGGCCGGGCTTCTCTGAGAAGCACTGTGAGAAGTATTAAGACGAAAATCAATTCCTCAAACTCACAAGTGTTTTTACTCTTCTGCAGAAGGCAGCCTGGGACATTTGTCCTGCGTGTGCTTCAGCCTCAGCTGCACTTCAGCTCCACACACAAGTGGAGTGAGGTACTGAGGGAGAGCCCCTTTCTGCAGCCCCACGAGAGGGCCAATGCTCTTGTCGTAGTTGTCAGCTGTGTGCCAGAGAGTCATCTCAGTACAGGCAGTGACAGTTCAGCATAGGGACACTCTTATCGACAGTGTATTAGCACAGCAGCAGCACAGTATTTTGGAGCAGTGTGTCCGTCTAGTATCAGCAGAGAAAAGGGAGAACTGGACACCGACAGCATGAGAGGAGCCAGCTCTCTCCCCATTCTGCTTCTGCTGCTGACCTCGCTGGGCTGTGAGAGAGGAGAGAGCCAGGGTGAGTGACATGATCTGTGATACTTGCGGCATTAGGAACTATACAGAATGGGTTGTTTAATTGCCAAACCCTGAGAAAAGGGTTACTACTGCTGGAGTTCAACAATGTGAGATGGACCTGCAGTTGAATCAGTGAGAGCGTCAGGACTCAGGTGTCAGGAATTCCCTCATGGACGTTTAGCCTGGAAGGTTGTTCAAGTGCCATAGGATTTCTGTACGTGTTTGCAGTGTTTTCCGACTGGATTTCACTTTTATACTCTCTATCATGAAGAAAACATGGTCACATATAATAAAGGGTGAGTGACATGATCTCTGATACTTGCGGCATTAGGAACTATACAGAATGGGTTGTTTAATTGCCGAACTTACATGTAATCCCTGAGAAAAGGGATACTACTGCTGGAGTTGTGAGGAATCAGGTGTCAGGAATTCCCTCACAGACGTTTACACTGGAAGATTGTTTGAGCGCCATAGGATTTCTATACGTGTAGCACACTGTTTTATTGTGGTTGTACCATAGAGTTTGCAGTGTTTTCCGACTCGATTTCACAGTGCTTTTATACTTTAGGACTGCTGAACCCATAGGAAAACACAGTAAAACTACAGTAAAGCCACATTAAAAGTGCTCAAAGCACATTATCTGGGTAGCACTGCATAAGGGAAGTAAGTGATCATTTGAAATTGTTTTGTGAAGTGTATTTTTGTGACGGCTGTAAGCTGTTGCTGGGAAGAAGCGCCTGCTGAGAAATAAATAAAAACAAGGTCACTTTGGACACAAAGTATAGATCCTATGAGTAACTGAAGAGACAAACATAACAAAGCTGTGTTTCCTTCAGATGTACAAATCTGTTTGTGTCGTTTTCTGGGGGATATTTTGTAGAGTTATTTGAAGCTCTGACAATTGCCAACCGCATGCCCTCTTTAACGATCCATTTTTCTATGGCTAATTTGAACACTTTTAGGCTCGATAACCCGATCATTGTTATGACAAAAAGGATTCGTTGTATCAGCAGCCGAGCTCATAGATAATGCAGCTCTTGTTGTAGTAACCTTTCGTAGCATTATCTTTCATCTGCAATATATACATAATTGAGCATTGAGCCCATAGTAATTGATCTGTACTAGTGATTCATGAAATTGCTATAAAAACACAGCTCTGTTTAATTTAGGTCCTGTTTAAAAGAATAATTCAGTTATAAGAGCTTGGTTATTATATGTTTATGACAAGAGGTGGAAAGAGTACTTAAAAATTCCTACTCAAGTAAAAGTACTGTTACTTTGATTAAATGTTATTCAGGTAGAAGTAAAAGTACTGGTATAGAAAACTACTAATGTAAAAGTAAAAAGTAGCTAATTTAAAAAGTACTCAGAGTACAAGTTACATAGTTACTTTGAACAAAGCATTGTCACATGATCTCCAAGCAAACACTAACACACACACACACACACAAACATATATATCTATATAAAGATATTTGTTTCCCCCAATCATGGCCACAGTACAGAGCTATGTAACAATGCTATGTAGAAAATTGTTATTATTCCCCACAAACTTTGCTTTTGTGACCAGGACAGGGATATTTTGAAATGTACCTATTTTCCAGAACATTCCAGATAGATTCAGTGCTGAGTAAACTTGGGGTAACTTCTAGAACTTTCTAGAACTTTCCAGTAATATAAATAGTATTACAGGGGCCTTAAGCCCACTATTTCAATTTATTTCCAGCTGCCTAAGTGGATACATATCTGCATTTTTCTGAGATGGCATCAAGAGGCTGCAAGCATCCGGCAGACTCATTTTGCTATGTCTGCGGCCAATTTATCAAGATAGGAGCGATAAAGTACTCAGTGGAAGCATCTGCTAAGAGGCATATTTCGACATCCCTGTCGGGAATCAAGACAAACCCTGGTCACCTCATTTCACTTGGGAGCACTGCAAAAAAACTCTGGAAGGTAAGATGGACAATTGTTGCTCAGAATTTTATGTTATAAAATTTGTTAAAAAAAATTAATTGTATTTTTTTTTATTTTAAAATGTTTTGCAATTTTCAATGTTATTGAAAAAATATGTATGAAAAATGATACACATTAGTCATGGGTGAAATAAATGTATTTTTGTAGGATGGTACAGAGGGGAAAGAGAGCCATGGAGTTCGCTATCCCAAGAATTTGGCGGGAACCCACTGACCACTCAAGCAACTGCTACTTCTGCATGGTGAACCCTTCCAAAACGTCGGACTGGCAAGAATGCACCTGCTATCACGTATCTGGACCTTCCTTCATCCATCACCGCGAGGCCACACTGCCATGAGCTCCCCATACCTACTCCTCTGGAGAGAGAGCAGCCATCTTTAGAAGAGAGCAGCAAGTCACAGAGCAAGGAAGAGGTTGTAGATGGAGCTGAGGAGAGAAACCCATACAACCCCAACCAAAAAGACCTCAACGACTTGATTAGAGATTTTAGTCTCACCAAGTCCAATGCCAAGCTTTTGACATCTAGGCTCAAGCAGAGGAATTTGTTGGATGAAAGTGTGCAAGTTGCAGATGAGAGGAAGCGTCACCAATGTTTCTCCATCTTCTTCACCCGTCAAGATGGGCTCTGCTTCTGTCACAATGTGCCAGTCTGTTCAAGGCAATCGGAATCGCCTGTAACCTGAATGAGTGGCGCCTCTTCATTGACAGGTCATCCAGGAGCCTCAAAGCCATGCTGCTCCATAATGGTAACAAGTACCCGTCTCTTCCCCTGGCTCACTCGGTGCACCTCAAAGAGAATTACAACAGCATTAAGACTTTGCTGGACGCCTTGAAGTATGATGAGTACGGCTGGGAGGTCATAGGAGACTTCAAAATGGTGGCATTCCTGATGGGTCTCCAAGGTGGTTTTACCAAGTTTCCCTGCTATCTTTACCACAGATAAAGAAGGTGCTGGATTGCAATGAATTCCCCAAGAAGCTCACTAGTAAGGAGAAAGTGGCTTGGAACACCTTTGTCGCAGTGGTTCGGGGCTTCCTGGACAATCACAAGGCCGAAAACTATGTGGAGCTGGTGGAGACTCTGGTGAAGAACTATGGCACAATGGGCTGTAGGATGTCCATCAAAGTCCATATCCTTGATGCTCATCTTGATAAATTCAAGGAGAACATGGGAGCGTAGGCGAGCACTTCCACCAGGATATACTCGACTTTGAATGCCGCTACCAATGACAGTATAATGAGAACATGATGGGAGACTATATTTGGGGGGTGATTCGTGAAAGTGATTTACAGTATAATCATAAATCTCGAAAAACTACTCACTTCTAAATCTTTTGTAATCATTTTTGTATTACTTTAGTATAAATACATGTTCATTTGGATTCATATGTTGTTTTTTTCTGACTTTATGTGAACGAAAAGACACAAATTTGCCCGTTTTCTCATTGGAAATAGGTACATTTCAAAATATCACTGTCCTGGCCACAAAAGCAAAGTTTGTGGGGAATAATAGCCATTTTCTTTACTTTTGAGGCATAAGCAATTAGGAAATAACACTTACTACCCAGGGACAAAAAAATGTGTTACATAGTGTTATTATTTCTAAATGGCTGTTGCTGATATTTAACTACATAAATATAAATACAATCACAATGCCCATTTACCTAGAACACAAGTAAATGTTGATGTAACTATATTGTCAGTTTATTGTGGGGGACATCACGGGTCAGGACAGGAGGCTGTATTTGGGACAGAATAATGAATGACATAACGGAATACCCATTTGCTATAATGGGGAGTGGAATGCCCAATAGACTACAATGGGGAAAACAGAAGGAAAACAGTAATCCTAAAATCCTGAATACACTTTCTTTAAAATAACCTTATATAATACATAAAAGTGGAATGGTGTGGAATGACAGTTGATTTCCATGAAATGGCAGGCCTGGAATAGTGAAAAAACACTGAAAACATAACAAATTGGATTGACTGTCTATATATATATATATATATATATATATATACACTCACCTAAAGGATTATTAGGAACACCATACTAATACTGTGTTTGACCCCCTTTCGCCTCCAGAACTGCCTTAATTCTACGTGGCATTGATTCAACAAGGTGCTGAAAGCATTCTTTAGAAATGTTGGCCCATATTGATAGGATAGCATCTTGCAGTTGATGGAGATTTGTGGGATGCACATCCAGGGCACGAAGCTCCCGTTCCACCACATCCCAAAGATGCTCTATTGGGTTGATATCTGGTGACTGTGGGGGCCAGTTTAGTACAGTGAACTCATTGTCATGTTCAAGAAACCAATTTGAAATGATTCGACCTTTGTGACATGGTGCATTATCCTGCTGGAAGTAGCCATCAGAGGATGGGTACATGGTGGTCATAAAGGGATGGACATGGTCAGAAACAATGCTCAGGTAGGCCGTGGCATTTAAACGATGCCCAATTGGCACTAAGGGGCCTAAAGTGTGCCAAGAAAACATCCCCCACACCATTACACCACCACCACCAGCCTGCACAGTGGTAACAAGGCATGATGGATCCATGTTCTCATTCTGTTTACGCCAAATTCTGACTCTACCATCTGAATGTCTCAACAGAAATCGAGACTCATCAGACCAGGCAACATTTTTCCAGTCTTCAACTGTCCAATTTTGGTGAGCTTGTGCAAATTGTAGCCTCTTTTTCCTATTCGTAGTGGAGATGAGTGGTACCCGGTGGGGTCTTCTGCTGTTGTAGCCCATCCGCCTCAAGGTTGTACATGTTGTGGCTTCACAAATGCTTTGCTGCATACCTCGGTTGTAACGAGTGGTTATTTCAGTCAAAGTTGCTCTTCTGTCAGCTTGAATCAGTCGGCCCATTCTCCTCTGACCTCTAGCATCAACAAGGCATTTTCACCCACAGGACTGCCGCATACTGGATGTTTTTCCCTTTTCACAGCATTCTTTGTAAACCCTAGAAATGGTTGTGCGTGAAAATCCCAGTAACTGAGCAGATTGTGAAATACTCAGACCGGCCCGTCTGGCACCAACAACCATGCCACGCTCAAAATTGCTTAAATCACCTTTCTTTCCCATTCAGACATTCAGTTTGGAGTTCAGGAGATTGTCTTGACCAGGACCACACCCCTAAATGCATTGAAGCAACTGCCATGTGATTGGTTGGTTAGATAATTGCATTAATGAGAAATTGAACAGGTGTTCCTAATAATCCTTTAGGTGAGTGTACATACATATATTCCATCATCTACATTTATGTACACTGCAAGTTCAACCTTATCTGAAAAAATAAACTGTGTAAATAGGCAACTGTATGTAAAATAATGTCATATCTTGAAACAATTGTAAATCACCCCCAATAAAGTGTCTAAATCCAAGTGCATAGAAATATTATAAAGACTATTAATAAGAAATGAACAGTGATAAAGGCATGGACAGCATTACGATAATTAAGTGATTAATGATCTTTATTTGCTTTTCAAACTACAGAAAATTATATTGTTAATCCATTCCTTCACAGTAATTGCCAATCAAGAAATAATTTCTATTTTATTCCATTTTTAATATTAAAGCAATAGGTTCTATTTAATCAAATATGTTATTTTTTTTTGCTGTAGACAAGGTTTGTTTAGTAAATGAACCAATCAAATGAGAGAGGGCATGGTTTTCTGTTGTCAATGCAGGAAGTGGTATCATGGAGCTTGCCTTTCAACAAACATCATCAAACCTCCAAAGTATTTCATTTGTGAAACCTGCTTGAAAATCAAAATATTTCTGTTTTGTGACAACAAGTTTTCAGTGCATGTTCGGTATTCCAGGCCTGTTATTCCATGGAAATCAGCTGTCATTCCATATCATTCCACTTTTATGTTTTATATGAGGTTATTTTAAAGCATATTCAGGATTTGAGGATTCCTTTGGGGGATTTGGAGATATAGACTGTCCTCCTGTTTTCCCCATTGTAGTCTATGGGCATTCCGTTTTGTCATTCGTTTTAGTCTGTCCATTTATTTCACAGAAACATCACTTTCCAAAGATTAAGTATGGGTTTGTAATGTGTGATATTGTCTGATATTTCGTCAACATTGCTGCATGATGTATTCATTGTGATCATGTCAACATTCACCGTTTCAGAGGTCAGTGCTAAACTTAAATCGAGCGCTAAGCTGATTGGCTAAAATGTATATATTGCGTTTTCATATAATTCAGTCAAAGGTCAAATTTCATATTTTGGAATAAACAAAATACACATTTTTCACATTGAATTACAAGACATAACACATTTTAGATTAAACTGTGTATACTAAGTGAAAAGCGATACTCTTTAGGAGTATATCCAAATAACTTGAATTATATGTGGAATTGGCTTAAGTATCATGTTTTGCCACGAAGCTCTTCAAATTAGCAGAATTAGAAACAAACAAATCACCTGGTCCAGATGGTATATAAAATTATTAGACAGAAAACAGAGGAGCATCTTAATGAAAACCATATTCTTGGTGATAGTCAACATGGGTTTAGACGAGGCAGATCATGTCTTACTAATTTATTAGAATTTTTTGAACATGCAACTGCAGCTGTAGATCACGTGAAAGCATATGATATGATATACTTAGATTTCCAAAAAGCTATTGACAAGGTTCCACACCAAAGACTGATCCTCAAATTGGAAACTGTAGGCATTCAGGGTAATGTAAGTAGATGGATTATGAACTGGTTGATGAATAGGAAGCAGAGGGTGTCGATTAGAGGAGTCGCTTCTAACTGGGGTGAGGTTGTTAGTGGAGATCCACAGGGATCAGTACTAGAGCCTTTGCTTTTTCTAACCTATATTAATGATCTGGACTCTGGGATAGTTAGCAAACTTGTCGAATTTGCAGATGATACTAAAATAGGTGGCTCAGCAGATACAATCTTGGCAGCACAGGCTATTCAAAGGGACTTAGATAACATTCAGTTGTGGGCCGACACCTGGCAAATGAAATTCAAGTTCAAGGTATTACATGCAGGTAACAAAAATGTCCACGATAATTACACTATGGGAGGAATAGAACTAGAGGAAGTAATACATGAGAAAGAACTAGGAGTCCATGTTTAGTCCTCACTTTCTCCATCCAATAAAAAAGACAAATATTGTTACAGTATATTGTCAAAAGCATAGAATTTAAAAAGCTCTGTGAAATACTCATTTAGAACATTTGCCACATCAGGTTTGTTTTCATAGATACTTCCATTTTTTATATTTATGTTTCACTTCCTCCTATATTGACCTCTTGCTGTTGTAGTATTGAAAAAAGCTCTTTGCATTAGTTTTAGCTCCAAGAGCTATGTTTCTTTCACATCCTTCTAAAAGGCTCATCCTGCGTCAGACATGAATATAAAGTCTGAACTACCTGTATTTCAATAGGAGCTCCACACTGCTTTAAGACAATTAGCATCGCTAAGATATAAATTGTCTACCTTCTTGAATTTTTCACCGGGACTGGAAAGAATCTGACCAATCAGAAGTGACGTCAACCCACATGGACACATGCACAGTATACGCATGCACCCCATGACAAACAGCGTGGACGATGAGAAGTTAATGATCTACAGCAATATCCATTACTGTAGCATTGTACAATAAGACAAACATCCCCATTAAAAAGACAATGTGTGGGTGAACATCACAGCAGCTCTACTTTAATCACAGTTGTCCATAAAAGATACAGTATTCAAAAATATGCATAATTAAATGATTTTGTACATATTAACATTCATATCATGAAGTGAATACTAGCACAACTGTATATGAGAAAAGGTCCCAAAATCATGTCCATGGTGATGTTTACACTTTATATAAAACAAAAGTTTTTAAGATGGCATGCATAAGGACATCACATTTGACTTTATAATTATATATATAACGAAAGAGTGTGGCTACAAAATCAATTTTTAATTATATATATATATATATATATATATATAGTAACATCCTGGGGAGTTTTGAGATTCAAACCCAGTCTCCTGCACCACAGTGCACTAGATTACATTATAATAAATAAATAAAGGTGCACTAGGAAGGGAGTTTAACCTACTCAGATTGAACTCGGGGTTATCAGGGAAAGTCAGGGCTGACAGTCTGGTTGTTAAACTGTGTTAATCGCACTGCGACGCTGGTTAAGATGGCGCTCAGTTGACTCGGTGTGACTGAACTGCAAAGAGGCGTGTTGGGCAGCGCATGCGCAGTGTGTGCGCGGTGTCTGTGCGCCGCACCGCCCCGGAATAATGCGGCTGATAATGTCAGATATGAGGGTTAAAGAAAGGCTAGCGGATAAATGTAATACCGTGGCGACAACAAAGAAAGGGAGGCCTGTTGGCAGCGCATTGCAGACAGAGTCAATTCGTATCATATGTTCTCTATTTTGTCTTACGGACAAAACTTCATTCTAACACTCATTTCAGCTGCAGCCCCAGTGGAAACGCACCTGCAACAAGTCCGGATGAAATATACAAATATTCTCTCAGGTGGTGTGTATTAATAATACTCATCATTAATACACAGTACAGATGTGGTGTGTAGCCTACACTTATAATAGCCTATTCATGTGTTCACAGCCACAGTTCACAATCAGTTCTGACCCTGGTGGCAGCTTGATGTCCACCCTTTATGTACAGGGTAATATCATATAAATTGTTTTGATTTCCCAGTTTAAAATAATTGTATTAGTAGTTCACATGCCTGTCTTATGTACAGTTCAGGGGATTACTATTGATCTGCTCCAGCCACCAGCATGTCCCTCATCTGACTCTCAGGTAAGTGTAAGTGTGAAAGTGTGTAAGTGTGGAAATAATTGAGGAGTTTAGTGGATTTTTCAATGCTGATATGTTGACACAATTTAACAGCTTTTCTCTTAAATTGTTTTTCAGGAGGACTTGGGTGAGGAGACCATGTCTGACACACACATCCAGGTTGACCCATTTAATCACTTGTACTTTCATGTCTATTTAACTGTGACTAACATGGGATAATACTAGGCTATGTATGGCAAATTGTAATGAGCTGATATTTCCATTCATACATCTATTTAATGAGAGTGAACCTTCGCATTATTGTCTTTCAGGAGGAGCTAAATCAACCACTCTCCCCACCCATGGCTACCTCCTCTCAGGCCTCACAGAGAACCCAAAGGGTAGCTTTTTCTTTGCTATTAATATAAGTATTCATACTGACAATATGAAACACAAATGATGTCGAATCCTGCATGCCATGTTCATTCTCTCAATGTGTTTTGCAGTGCAGACTGGATCTGACAATGTACACTCGCTGTATAAGCGTGCGCTTGAGCTCGACTGCCAGATAAAAAGGCTACAAATAAAGAAAATGGAAATCGAAAAATTGGAACATAACAAAAAGGTATCGGTATACATTGCCCATTGCTATACAGTGACCATCCTTTCATCAATCTACCATCTGTAACTTTTGTTTTTTTAATTTTCAGGAAAGGGAGAATGCCAATAAATAAATACACATATCAATAAATAATGTTTTCTTATTGGTTGAAAAATTGATTTGTGATGGCCTCTCTGATGGCTCTTCTTGTCCGGTGAACCAACGTCACTGGGTCCACTACATCTGGTGGCATCGGCAGCTGGCATGGTGCTCTTTCTTTTCTAATAGTGGCAATGTTATGGAGCACCACACATGCTTCCACCACCTCACATGCCCGCTCCACACACACCCGTAAGCCTTGCAGGCAAGCTTTGATGACCCCAAATGTCATCTCTATCCTGACCCTTGTGTTACTGTGAGCCACATTATATTTTGTTCCCTTGTTTGTGGGTCAGGATAGGGGGTCATCAGGTAACGCAGACATGGGTAGCCTCTGTCCCCAAGCAGCAGACCATCAAAACGCCCTTTGAATGATAGAAAGAAATTGTCACAATACAGCATGATGTGTGAAATATAGGGTGGTGGTTGTCTTACCTTGTTCAAATCTCTGACCAAGAGTGGATTCCTGAAATATGCGTGAATCATGCACCGACCCCGGCCACCTAGCCTCCAGACTGGTCACCATTAAATGGTGATCGCATGTCATCTGACAAAGGAATTCAGGCCATTTTAACATACTACCATTGTTAAAAAATCACCATCTAATGTGTCTTTAATTGTCTTGAATATAAGTAGAAGTTTTGAGGACAAAATAATGTAGACTAGCCTACATGTCAGTTCAAATACGATATGATCAAATACTTGAACATTGATGCTGTGAAATTACTTCCTATTCACATAATCCTCCTCCCAGGGGTGCTCTAATGGGGATGTGCATACAGTTAATCACACCAATCACCCTCAGGATTCCTATGGAAAAATGTGTTCTGTATATAGGCCCAGCCTGCATGTTAAAAATAGACCAAGTAATTTTATATTGCAAATTAAAAGCCTCTTTGATCTTTAGAGGCTTAAACGGCCAGGGACACAACACACGCATCAGCAGTAACAAGTAAAAGAGACCCCCGTTCACTACAATAGTGTTTATTTTGTTTGGTGTTTTATTATACAACTGTGTGTGTGAACAGTGAGTTTGCCAAGAACTCAAAATAGGCTATTGTATAAATCCCCCAATGTTACCCTGTTAATATTGAATACAAGTGAAAGTAATTTCCAGATCTGTGCATAAATAACGTGGTTTTTTTCGAGATTAAATTGAGGAACCATAAAAAATAACAAAATGCGTTGATAATTTATGGAAAATAAAATGTTAGCTTAAAACCTCAGATGAATCTCTGGCGTGCCTCTTGATTAGCTTCACACACGAACACATGCCCATTCGCTTTATTACTAAAATCACCATTTACTCTCACTTTTGGTACTTCTGTACTCTTGAAAGACTCTTTACTATTACTGGAGTAAGGTGTCTTTTTTTTTTTTTAAGAATATTTTCACTTCTACTCAAGTATGACTTCCGACTAATTACACCTCTGGAAACCCCCGGCACAATATCTCCGAGTGTGAGTGTCTGCGTCTGCATGTGTGAGCTTGAGTGTGTGAGTGCCTGTGCATTTGCGTGTGTGTGTCTCCAACTGAATCTGTTTATTTCAGGTGAAGATGATGATGATGATGATGATGACGATGACAATGACGACAACCATTCAAGTGAGTAGCTTCTAGGTTCAGTTTTGAAACCCAAGAAATAATATTGATTTTCCTGAAGCCCCCGCACAATATCTCAAAGTGTGTGTGTATGAGAGTATGTGCGAGTGTGATTTGTGCAAGTGTTTGCATGCCCATGTGTTTTTACGGATGGTTGGCAACCCTGCCAGAACCACACTGTGGCAACCCCTCCCTCGGACCGCACTTTACTGGGATTCAGCTGTCGCCCCCCTGCATAGAGTGTGTGTCTGTCTTTTACAAAATAAAAACAGACGACATGCCACAGTCCAGTCCAGTCAAACCCTAAGAGAGATCAGGATAAATGAGAAGGAGGTACTAAAGGGACTAGCAGAATTAAAAACAAACAAATCACCTGGGCCAGATGGTATATTTCCAACAGTACTTAAAGAAATCTAACTCAAATATTCCAAATGGCATTTAGAACAGGGGATGTGCCCACTGACTGGAAGACAGCAAATGTCATACCAATCCACAAGAAAGGGGACAAAACCAGGAAATTACAGACCAATCAGTCTCAACTGCATCACCTGCAAAATGTAGGAGAAAATTATTAGACAGAAAATAGAGGAGCATCTTAATGAAAACCATATTCTTGGAGATCGTCAACACGGGTTTAGACGAGGCAGATCATGTCTTACTAATTTATTGGACTTTTTTGAACATGCAACTGCAGCTGTAGATCACGTGAAAGCTTATGATATGATATACTTAGATTTACAAAAAGCTTTTGATAAGGTTCCACACCAAAGACTGATCCTCAAATTGGAAGCTGTAGGCATTCAGGGTAATGTAAGTAGATGGATTATGAACTGGTTGATGTCTAGGAAACAGAGGGTGTCGATTAGAGGAGTCACTTCTAACTGGAGTGAGGTTGTTAGTGGAGTTCCACAGGGATCAGTACTAGGGCCTTTGCTTTTTCTAATCTATATTAATGATCTGGACTCTGGGATTGTTAGCAAACTTGTCAAATTTGCAGATGCTACTAAAATAGGTGGCTCAGCAGATACAATCTCGGCAGCACAGGCTATTCAAAGGGACTTAGATAATATTCAGTTGTGGGCCGACACCTGGCAAATGAAATTCAATGTGGACAAGTGCAAGGTATTACATGCAGGTAACAAAAATGTTCACTATCATTACACTATAGGAGGAATAGAACTAGATGAAGTAACGCATGAGAAAGACCTAGGAGTCTATGTGGACTCCTCACTTTCTCCATCCAAACAATGTGGGGAAGCAATATAAAAGGCAAACAGGATGTTAGGGTATATTGTCAAAAGTGTAGAATTGAGAACAAGGGCAGTGATGTTCAGACTGTACAATGCACTAGTTAGAGCTCATCTGGATACTGTGTGCAGTTCTGGGCTCCACACTTCAAGAAAGATATCGCTGCTCTAGAGTCAGTTCAGAGGAGAGCAACCAGACTTATTCTAGGTCTGAAGGGAATGTCCTACTGAGAGACTGAGGAACTGAACCTTTTCACCCTGGAACAGAGGAGACTACGTGGGGACTTGATTCAAGTCTTCAAAATCATGAAGCGCATCGACCACATCAAACCAGAGGAGCTTTTCCAGATCAGCAGGGACACACGCACCCGGGGACACAAATGGAAATTGGGCTTCAAGGCATTCAAGACAGAAAACAGGAGACACTTCTTCACACACAGAGGTGTCACAATCTGAACAAACTCCACAGCGATGTGGCTGAAGCTGAAAATTTGGGAACATTCAAAAATAGAC
Organism: Amia ocellicauda; assembly: GCF_036373705.1. NCBI lineage: Eukaryota > Metazoa > Chordata > Actinopteri > Amiiformes > Amiidae > Amia > Amia ocellicauda. Next base: position 3,553,260 of record NC_089864.1, on the reverse strand, counting down.
TGGATAGGATCCTTAGATCACTCAGTTATTAATGGACACCAAACAAGGACGATAGGTTGAATGGCCTCCTCTCGTTTGTAAACTTTCTTATGTTTGCTCACTAGGGGTATAACGATTCCACACATTTTCGATTCGGTTCAATTTTCGATTTTATTTGTTATTTTCTTCACACACTTGTCTAAATTAATAACCTTTCACTAACAATTACACCATGCAACACAATTTTTGTTCCTGGGTAGTAAGTGTTATTTCTTAATTGCTTATGCCTCAAAAGTTTAGAAAATTGCTATTATTCCCCCCAAACTTTGCTTTTGTGACCAGGACACTGGTATTTTGAAATGTACCTTTTTCCAATGAGAAAATGGTTCACATAAAGTCAGGTCGCTGCCATATCCACTGTCGCTACACTTGGGGAGAGTGAGGAAGTATGACTGGGATCCTCCAATCCCAGTCACCCACTGGCAGATCCAAGGGGTGGCAAGGGGTGGCAACTGCAAGAAAGACTTGCCACCCCAGTCTCCCCATGCCAATATATGCCAATTTTTTACATTATACTACATTTCATTCATTAATATTACTATTATTATTATTGGCATTATTTAAATTATAATGTTATCATAATTTATGGTGGCATCGGTCACACGGTCCCTCCAATTTCACATCGAATAACTCACTGACAGATAATCGCAGCAGCTTTCTAATGGAAGGTGCAATGTATTTTCTCAACCATGAGGAGGCAACATTGAGCTCCGCAAGCTCTCAACATGACATCCTGCAGACGGGCTAGACTCTATGGTTCAAATCAGAGAGGTGGGTCTAATATTTCTTTCATGCATTTTTCGTTGATATTTGTATTTAAGGTGAGTAAATAAGTGTACCTTCAAAGCACACTTTGGAATTGTAAAAACATCATTAAGTGTACACTGTTGTTCTAATTGAGTTATTGTCATTTGACTATATGTTTATTAAGTGTCACAAGTGTGCATGTCGTTGCTGTTAGGCTAATGTTACTCATATGCTAGTGCCAGTGAAGCAACAGTACCGCCGCTCTTATTATACATCCATGGGAGATACATTAGGGTTAGATGTCTGCCCTAGTTGACTGATTTATGTACAGCAAAGTGTTGCTTTACTAGTAATTAGACCTTGATTGCCTTACTTAATCAAAAAGGCTATCTTATGTTTGAAGAAAACACTCCTATCTGTACATTTTTTCATGTATATAAAATCTGATTTAATGAGTTTTAAAAGGTAATGTATGCTACTTTTGCATGCATTCTACATACCATTGTATTTCAGATTAACTTTATTACACTGTTTTTTTGTCTAAAAAATAAAAATAGGCAAATGAACAACATCCAGGCAGTAATTGTTCAATATTCTTTAATCACCATCATTGGCATACTTGTGTGTCCTTTAGAGCACATCGTCCGTTGTCCAGCAGATATTGTAGCTGCATGAGGCATCAATCCAATCCAACAATATCTGGCAAATCTATTTTCCAGTATGTATACTGATTTACATTTAGGCTGGCTGTTCTGTTTTTGGTTAATCTCCCTTCAGAAGCCACCAAAGTACATTTTATTTGGTTTGTGTGTTTTTTTTTTTCCACGGCTCCATGCCAGCCTACAACTACCTCCTGCCACCCCCTTGCCACCCCAGGTGAAAATGGCTACATCCGCCCCTGCAGCCACCCATCATCTGATACACTGCAGACTATACACCCCACATGTAGCTGGCAGGGGATGCTTGTTAGTGATAAGCCCAGACGGGCTCTGCCGGTTTAGCCCTCCCCGGCCCTGGCAGCACTCGCCAATTGTGCAACACCACTGAGCACTCCTGGTCACAATCGGCAAATGACCTTAGCTGGGATCAAACCAGCGACCGACAGCTCATAGGGCTCAGTCTTTTAATGACTGAGACACTCAAGTTGTATGTTTTGATGGAGGTAGTTGATTTCGTGTATCTAATGTTTTGAGTCTTAGTGCATTTTGCAGATGAAATGGGTCATTTTGGCCAAAGTATTTCAGTTAAGGGCCTGTTTTCAAAAGATCAATTCTGCTTGGATTCAAGCTTGGCAGTTAATCAGCAGACACAGTCTCTTAGCTGTGTTCAAATCAAGGGTCATTACCAGCTTCAAGCTTCTTTTCCAGTTATTATTATTTTTATTTCTTGGCAGATGCCCTTATCCAGGGTGACTTACAAAATATAAGCGCAATACAAAATGCAAGAATACAGTTCAGTACAAGGCAACAAAAATTACAAATTCAGATTGACATAATACATCCAACAAGTGCTGTCAAGATGTAGGGTCACAGTCAAGGGCTATGGGAAAGGGAGCAAGGAGGAAATCAATCAATAATACAAGTATTCGTAACGCAAGAAGCATGATAAAATGTTGTGAAGTGTTATCTTACAGAGGGGTAAATGACTAAATTACAAGTACTGTCTGAAAAGATGTGTCTTGAATAAGTGCCAGAAGGAGGTCAAGGACTCTGCTGTTTTGACTTCGGTGGGAAGGTCGTTCCACCATTTAGCAGCCAGGGATGAGAAGGAGCGGCTCTGGAGGAAGGAGAGTGGAGAGGAGGCAGAGTTAATCTTCTGGCGCTGGAGGAACGCAGTGGTCTGGAGGGGATGTATGGAGAGACGAGTGACTGAAGGTAGCTTGGTGCAGTGTGGTCGAGACAGCGGTAGGTGAGGGTCAATCTCTTGAACTGAATGCGTGCCGCTATCGGGAGCCAGTGGAGGGAGTGGAGCAGTGGAGTAGCGTGTGCGAATCGGGGCAGAGAGACACCAGACGAGAGTTCTGGATGAGCTGGAGTGGCGGGTGGTAGTAGAACGCTGCACCCTCTGACTGCTCTGTCTGTCCTGTCTGTCTGTTAGCTCTGAGCAGTGCACCCAACAATTGTGTGGGTTTTGTTTTAGTTGGGGTATTAAATTTGGGTTGCAATCCTTCAGTTCCAGTCATTATGAGCAGACTGCACTGCACTACACTACACTACACTTCATTCTGACACGGTGTTGGAGCTTCTAATCAGAGAAAAAATATTTTCCATGTTTGAATAAAGGGTCAAAGGTCAAATTTGTCTATCCAGCTCTTGTTAACCTAAATGTTTTGTGTATCCTGTTTAAATGTTTGAGCTCCATTATTATTAACATCAAAAACAATAATAATGTAGTGATCTCGAGCCTCGCTAAGAGGAGTGGGCCTTTTGGTGATGCGGTAAGATCGCTACATTGTGGAGCAGGAGAACAGGGTTCGAGTTCCTGTTGTAGCTAGATCCCCAAAGTCATTATAACAATTTTAAGGTACTGATTAAATTACATTCAGTCAGTGTTGTCAAAATCCCACTGTGGGCAGACCAGTGATGTGTGTGTGTGTGTGTGTCTCAAGACTGAAACTGATTTCATTATTTCAGGTGAAAGCAGTGGTAATGGTAACCATGCAGGTGAGTAGCTGCTGTGTTCAGATTTGAAACCCAAGAAAAAATACTTTGATTTTCCTGACACCCCCACTGCACAGTTGATCCCATTGCTTGTGTGTGTGTGTGTGTGTGTGTGTGTGTGTGTGTTGTCTCTGTCACTGTATTCACAGTCCAGCTCATGTTTACTGCAGCTCTGAGCTCCACTCTCTCTGACTGAAATGGTTTTGTGTTTTGTTTTGTCATTTCAGCCACACACCCCAGTTCTACTGAACCCCCGAATACAGGAACCCCCATCACCGGTGAGTATCACCCCTCTCTAATGCTCAGAGGCTGGTCAATGTTGTGAAGCCCTTGGTTTCTGTCCCACACTGTGGTGCTCTGAGTGCTGCACCCTCTGACTGCTCTTGTCTGTCCTGTCTGTCTGTTAGCTCTGAGCAGTGCAACCAACAATTGTGTGGGTTTTGTTTTAGTTGGGGTATTAAATTTGGGTTGCAATCCTTCAGGTCCAGTCATAATGAGCAGACTACACTACACTACACTACACTACACTACACTGCACTGCACTACACTTTTATGTTTTCATTCTGACACGGTGTTGGAGCTTCTAATCAGAGTAAAAGGTCAAAGGTCAAATTTGTCTATCCAGCTCTTGTTGACCTAAACTTTTTGTCTATCCTGTTTAAATGTTTGAGCTCCATTATTATTAACATCAAAAACAATAATAATGTAGTGATCTCGAGCCTCGCTAAGAGGAGTGGGCCTTTTGGTGATGCGGTAAGATCGCTACATTGTGGAGCAGGAGAACAGGGTTCGAATCCCTATTGTAGCCAGATCCCCAGAGTCATTACAATAATATTAATGTACTGATTTAATTGCATTCAGTCAGTGTTGTCAAAGTCACACTGTGGGCAGTCCAGTGATGTGTGTGTGTGTGAAAAGTAGATGGATCCAGCGACCAAGGATGGTGGAATAAGTGGCAAGGAGAGCAGAGTTTGTCACCAAAAAAATGTCACGTTTATTAATTCAGAGAGTCCACCTGAGCAATCAGGTCTGTGCAATAACTTCAGGATGCGAAGCACAAGAACAGGAACTTTGCACATAAAAAAAAAAAAAAAACTTGCCAGTAAAACTAGGCTTTAAGTAAACAAAACAAAAAACAGACAAAGAATACAGCTAACTCCAGGCTTACACAATTAAGACAGTCAAACAGCTAACATAAGCTTGCTTTACTTATTCAATGCACTGGCTGTGAGCAGCCATTACCTTACACAGGCTTCAACAAAACAGAAATGACCACAGGTTGAGGTAAGGCCTATTTTATCCCCTTCCTGAAGCTCCTCCCCTGATTGGACCGGTCCACTTTCCTAAAAATACAATTAAGGATAAATGTTCTATAACCTTAATTCTTATGCATAAGCTTTTAGTTCCAGAGTAGTAAATTACCAAAAAAAAAAAAAAAACATTTCTGCATGACATGACAAGAAAAAGAAACAAACAAACAAACTATTGTCATACACAGGGATGGGCAAAGATACATCAAAATGTATTTTAAAATAAGATACCAAATACCTTAATTTTAAGTGTATCAAAATAAACTACAAAATACAGCAGCCACACCATGTATCAAAATAAACTACTGTATTCTTGTATTTTAAAAATACTAAAAATACTTTTACAAGGGAGCGTGAAATCACTTTGCAAACCTTCCTTCTATCAGCCCTATCTACCCCTTCACCAGTAAACTGACTCAGTTGATTAAGTAGACGATGTTTGATAGCAACAGCTTTCCTCTGCCTAACGAGTCGTGTGATAAATCTGATGTATGCAACCAGTTAACAGATCAAATATTCACATATCCCTGTGATCACCCAGATGAAGGTTAGTTTTGAAGTAACCAACAGTTTAATGTTTAAGTAACAGTTTGCTAATGACTCATAATTGTATCCTAATTTAGTTACTTGGTGTTTGGTAATGAAGGGCCTACTTTGCATCAGCAACACTGACTCAATGACAAACAAGTCATTCATAAGAAGACAACTGATGGCACCTTTATTAATTGCAACTAGTTTCTAAGTAATGAATCATTTGATTGTTAATCATAAATATAGTAAATTGTGTGTCAGGCAGTCATTCAAGCAATGGTATGCAAAATCATGATCCTACTAAACATCTACTTCAATTAGAATACAATCATTTAGCATTCAATTATTTATTTATCAACCATTGGACACCTATTTGTAGGTTGAAAACAAACATTTTAGCACTTTGTCAACAATTATTAAATTATCAATATGTTTTGATTTTAAATGTAGCCAGAAACATAATCAGAAAGTAGCAACAGAGCTTGCCAAGGAGTGGTGGATGGGTTGACAACCTGCACTTTAATGGCATTGCAGCACAACATTGTTAATGACAATAAGGCACACGTGTGTGCCAAATAGTTAGCTAGAACATTACGTAAATTGGTAAACGATTTAGCCTAGGCTACTAAAACGAACACCAAAACTTAACATGAACTGTTGAAAATTGTAGCAATTTATGCTAAAAATCGATGGAAAGCTGGCAACCTACACGTTTCTCACCTTGACCTTCTTCTTCAGGTATGGATCCATTTTCTGTTCTGATCTCAACACATCTGGGCAAATTAGGCACCAATCAGAGGCAGCATTTTTGTGATGTCATCATGTAGACTTCTCACAAAGTATTTTATAGTATTTTTAAACTACAAAATACAAAACACTAAAGTATTTTAATACAAAATATGAAGCCATTTTCATCAACCCTATCAAATACAAATTACAAAATCCTATTTTGTATTTGAAATACGTATTTTAAATACATGTATCATAAATACTGCCCATCCCTGGTCATACATCTACATATGAATGGCTGCATTAAGGAGAAATTGACAGTGCACTCGGTACCCCCTGCTTCTGCATGTATTGGTCCAGAACACTGTCTGGAAGCAACCACTAGGTGTCGCTCACTAGGAGCGAACACAGCGAAACTCAAACCCAGGAGCAATGAGCTCTGCTGCAAGCCTATAGCGTTTACCTTTCCTAAACAGATAAGAAAACAAGAAGGTGTTACAAAACGACAGGGAGCTTAAAAGATTCACAAAGCGCAAAGCACACGTATAAGCACCTAGAAAGTGTCTTTTCCAGTCTTTCACCAAGATTGACTATGGGTGTGTTTACCTACATGACGTTACGGGGTCTTGAGTGGTTTATGTTAAAGTGAAATCGCAATTCTGCGGCAATGTCTTTAGCATTAATAGCATTAAATGACAGTGTAGGTCTAATGCATCCATCAGTGTGCGCTGGTTGTCATTCAAAACACTAATGTTCGTGATGAGGTCGGGACAAATGCATCATCACAGTGTGTGTGTGTCTCAAGACTGAATCTGATTTCATTATTTCAGGTGAAAGCAGTGGTAATGGTAACCATGCAGGTGAGTAGCTGCTGTGTTCAGATTTGAAAACCAAGAAAAAATGCTTTGATTTTCCTGACACCCCCACTGCACAGTTGATCCCATTGCTTGTGTGTGTGTGTGTGTGTGTGTGTGTGTGTGTGTGTGTGTTGTCTCTGTCACTGTATTCACAGTCCAGCTCATGTTTACTGCAGCTCTGAGCTCCACTCTCTCTGACTGAAATGTTTTTTTGTTTTCTAGCCATTTCAGCCACACACCCCAGTTCTACCAAACCCCCGACCATAGGAACCCCCATCACCGGTGAGTATCACCCCTCTCTAATGCTCAGAGGCTGGTCAATGTTGTGAAGCCCTTGGTTTCTGTCCCACACTGTGGTGCTCTGAGTGCTGCACCCTCTGACTGCTCTGTCTCACCTGTCTGTCTGTTAGCTCTGAGCAGTGCACCCAACAATTGTGTGGGTTTTGTTTTAGTTGGGGTATTAAATTTGGGTTGCACTCCTTCAGTTCCAGTCATTATGAGCAGACTACACTATACTACACTACACTACACTACACTCCCCTGCACTACACTACACTATTATTATTATTATTATTATTATTATTATTATTATTTTTATTTCTTGGCAGACACCCTTATCCAGGGCGACTTACAACATAAGTGCAAAAATACAGAGAAGTACAAACCATCAATCATTACAAATTCAACTTAGCTAAAACATAGCAATTCAAAATAATACATTTTACGAATTCCAAGTACAGTAAGAGACTTCCTACATCCTGGACGGTGAAAGCTAAGTGCTGTCAAGATGTAGGGTTACAGACGAGGGCTACGGGAAAGGGAGCAAGGAGGAAAACAATCAAGAACGCGAGGAGCATAATAAGCTGAAGTGCTATCTAGCAGGGATAGAGGACTAATATTACAAGTGCTGTGGGAAGAGATGTGTCTTGAGTAAGCGCCGGAATGAGGTCAAGGACTCTGCTGTTTTGACTTCGGTGGGCAGGTCATTCCACCACTTAGGGTTCAGGGATGAGAGAGAGCGGCTCTGGAGGAAGGAGAGTGGAGAGGAGGCAGAGTTAGTCTCCTGGCGCTGGAGGAACGCAGTGGTCTGGAGGGGATGTACGGAGAGATGAGTAACTGAAGGTAACTTGGTGCAGTGTGGTCCAGACAGCGGTAGGTGAGGGTCAAAGTCTTGAACTGAATGCGTGCCGCTATCGGGAGCCAGTGGAGGGAGCGGAGCAGTGGAGTAGCGTGTGCGAATCAGGGCGGAGAGACACCAGACAAGCCGCAGAGTTCTGGATGAGCTGGAGCGGCGAGTAGTAGATGCAGGCAGGTCGGCCAGGAGGGAGTTGCAGTAGTCCAGGCGGCAGAGGACCAGTGACTGGACGAGTAGCTGAGTTGAGTAGTCGGTGAGGAAGGGACGGATCCGGCGTATGTTGCTCAGGAAGAATCTGCAGGTGCGCGTCAGCGTGGTGATGTGCTGGGAGAAGGAGAGCGCAGGATCGAGGGTGACTCCTAGATTTTTAGTGGAAGAAGGAGAGAGTGTGGTGGATTCCAAGGGGATCGAGATGGGGAGGCCAGCAGAAGGTGAGGAAGAGTGGGGGAAAAAGAGGAGATCTGATTTGGAGAGGTTGAGCTTGAGGTGGTGCGAGTGCATCCAGGCGGAAATGGCAGACAAGCAGAAAGAGATGCATGAGGGGATGAGAGGGTCAGAAGAGGGAAAAGACAGGAAGATCTGGGCATCATCAGCGTAGAAGTGGTAGGAGAAACCATGGGAAGCGATGAGGGGGCCCAGGGAGCGAGTGTAGAGAGAGAACAGGGCCCAGGATGGAGCCTTGGGGAACACCTGTGAGGAGAGGTTGGGGGGTGGATGAGGAGCCTCGCCATGTCACTTGGTAGGAGGAGAACCAGGTGAGAGCAGTCCCAGAGATTCCAAGGTCAGCGAGGCAGGAGAGGAGGATAGAGTGATCGATGGTGTCAAATGCTGCAGAGAGGTCAAGGAGGATGAGGACTGAGGAGAGGGAGGCCGCCCGAGCGCGGCTGAGGGAGTCAGTGACTGCCAGGATAGCCGTCTCAGTGGAGTGAGCTGTGCGGAAGCCGGATTGCAGAGGATCAAGGAGTGAGTGTTGGGACAGAAAGTCCGAGAGCTGACGGTGGACCGCCCGCTCGAGAGTCTTGGAGAGGAAGGGAAGTAGGGAGACAGGGCGGTAGTTCTGAGGAGAGGTGGCATCAAGGGTTGGTTTCTTGAGCAGTGGGATGACAGCAGCTTGTTTAAATGTAGAGGGGAAACAGCCAGAGAGGAGGGAGGAGTTGAGGAGGGAGGAGATGAAAGGGAGAAGATCAGGAGCGGTTGCTTGGAAGAGACGAGAAGGGAGAGGGTCCAGGTCGCATGTTGTGGGTTTGTGACATAGGAGGAGAGCAGAAACTTCAGCATCTGAGAGAGGTGAGAATGAAGAAAAGGAAGCTTGATCAGTGGGAGGTTTCGGTGTGATGGGAGATGAGGGTGGAGTATTGAAGAGCCTGCGGATGTCTGCAATCTTGGAGGAGAAGAAGGAGGCGAAATCTTCAGCAGTGAGAGATGGGAGAGGAGGAGGGGGAGGGGGAGGGGGAGGGGGGGCAAGGAGGGAGGAGAAGGTGGAGAAGAATTTGCGAGGGTTGTTGATAGTGGATTTGAAGAGAGATTGGAAGTAAGACTTCTTGGCTGAGGTGAGAGGACGAGAATGTGGACAGTAGGGAGCGGTAGAGTTCAAGGGCAGCTGGGAGTTTGGTCCTTTTCCACTTCTGTTCGGCGGCACGCAGACTAGTTCGGGTTGCATGGAGAACAGCAGAGAGCCAAGGCTGAGGAGGGGAGGGACGGGCAGGACGAGATGCGAGAGGTCAGAGAGAGTCAAGGGAGGAGGTGAGGGAGGAGAACAAAGAGGAGGTAGCACAGTTGAGATAGATTTGAAAAACAATCAATGGAAGGCAAGAGAGTGAGGGCAGTGGAGGCAAGGGTGGAGGGGGAGACAGAGCGGAGATTACGGCGGAAGGTGACAAAGGGAATGGGTGGAGAGGGGAGGGAGGGAAGGGAAAGGGAGAAGGAAATGAAGTGGTGGTCTGAGATGTCCATGGGTGTCACGGAGAGTGTCGAAGGGGAGCAGCCTCTTGAGAAGATGAGGTCTAGCTGGCAGCCAGCCCTGTGAGTGGGGGGAGATGGGGAGAGAGAGAAGTTAAAGGAGTGAAGGAGAGGAAGAAATCTGGCACAGTGGGAAGGGTTGGAGAGGTAGATCTTGAAGTCTCCCAGGAGGATGGTAGTTGAGGACAGCGAGGGGAGAGAGGAGAGAAGAAAGTCGAGTTCATCCAGGAAGGAGGTGAGTGGACCAGGTGGACGGTAGAGAACTAGAAGGAAGAGGTGAGAGGGAGAGGTGATTTCCATTGCATGGAATTCAAAGCTGTGGGTTGAGATAGAGGAGAGAGAGGGGGGGACAGAGAAGAGGAGAGAAGGGGAGAGCAGGAGCCCTGTTCCTCCTCCCCGCCCAGTAAGACGAGGGGAGTGGGACAGGACAAAGAGAGAGGATAAGGCAGCAGGGGTGGTAGAGTTGTCTGGGGAGATCCATGTCTCGGTGAGAGCGAGGAAATCCAGAGACTGTTGGGAGGTGAAGACAGAAATGAAGTCGGCCTTATTGGAAGCTGAGTGGCAGTTCCACAGGCCTCCAGAGAGTGGATTTCACAGTCCAGCTCATGTCTTCTGCAGCTCTGAGCTCCACTCTCTCTGACTGAAATGGTTTTGTGTTTTGTTTTGCCATTTCAGCCACAAACTTCAGTTCTACTGAACCCCCGACTACAGGAACCCCCATCACCAGTGAGTATCACCCCTCTCTAATGCTCAGAGGCTGGTCAATGTTGTGAAGCCCTTGGTTTCTGTCCCACACTGTGGCACTCTGAGCGCTGCACCCTCTGACTGCTCTGTCTCTCCTGTTACAGCTGAAACGAGTGAATATGGTCTGTATCTAATTACTGCATGTGTATGTGTATTACTGACTGTATTATTATTAATAATAATAATAATAATAATAATAATATTATTATTATTATTATCGTAGGCGTACATGCTGTCACTCTACAGCCCTGTCTACTCCCCTCACTCTCTGAATAAAACATTATTGAATATAATGGATGATTTCTTAAAAAAAAAAAAAAAAATGCATGTCAGTTCCAACGTCCAGACCTACATACTTTCCCAGCCCTAGTGAATTGACCCGGCTCTCACTCTCTAAACTCCTATCTGCTCACACAGAGACAGTGGGGGTTTGTCCGGCTCCCTCTGCTAATCCACACAGCCAATCAGCAGTCCCCTCCGCCCACTGCGGTCCAGTGATGTGGGGGACGACACTGACTGATAGACTCTGGCAGGGCTGTCACTCAGCCACGTGTAAAGGGTGTTCAGCTGCACACTAGTCTATAGTTGAATTAAGAGTAGCGGTGTCTGCAGTCCAGTCCTGTCTGTCTGTCTGTCTGTCTCTGTCTGGCAGGAAGTCCTGGGAACCCCCGGAGAGAGACCTGCAACAGCCCTCTGTCCTGGAGTATCAGACTGACTCTCACCACCATCTTCAGCATCGTGGTCACAGCGCTACTGTACAGAGCGCACCGAGGTGAGAGGCTGTGTGCACCGTGCTGCAGCGCAGGGCTGTGCATTGTCGTACTGCACTCTGTTGTGTGTTGCATGTCGCATACTACACTGTGCTGTACAACAATGGAGTGAACCACACACTGAACCATTTCAGGCTCTCATGAGATGAAGAGAATCAGTCCACTCCCGGTTACGTATTTAGTAGACGTGCCAGTGTATACAGACAGTGCAGCCCTGGATGCGAATCGTGTTCGACAGCACCTCCCCTCTGTGAAGCGACGTATCGAAGTGGATTTAAGATCTCGCCCAGCTGGGCTGGCTGTATTTCCGTGGAGATTGAATATAGTGCTGGCTAGATTGACTCCATTCATCATCTCTGCATAGATCAGTGTAGAGTCCCTTTTTCAACTGTGTACCTAAAGTCTCCTATAATTTTACTTCCGAGACTACAGGAGATTTGTTTCAGGACTACTGTACCCTGTAGCATAGTGTCGAGTCATTGAATGCACTTTACTGTCCTGTTGAGAACTGCATTGTAGTGCACTGTGCTGCTCTCTGCTATAGAGATGTTTTACACTTTAGTCCTGCACTACATTTTACTGTTCTACTTGTTACTGAACCTTTCTACTCTAAACGGTATAGTGTACTCCACTTTGTGACTATTACCCATTTATACAGCTGCAGTTTTACTGGTGCATTCTGGGTACAGTGCCTTGCAGTACAGCAGCAGTGTCGCTCATCTGGGACTGACTCCACAACCCTCCACTCAAGTCCAGAGCTCCACACTGCTGTCTACTGCAGGACTATCGATTTAAAGTGTAATATACTGTACTGGAGATTACTACGCACCGGCTGCAGTGCATTGGGACAGAGTGTGTGTGTGTCAGAGCGCAGTGCTGTGGGTCAACGAGGGTCCAGTACTGACCATCTCTGTTCCTCTTGCCTCGCAGACGACATCCACCAGTGCAAGGGGAGGAAGCGTCCCCCAGACTCCAGCCTGGACTACGAGAACGTCAACCGAGCTTCTACAGCACTCTGAAACCCACCGTCCGGGCCCCAGCCCACCCCAAATCACCAGAGCCCCCACAGTCCAGCCCACGAGACAAGAATCAGCCCGCTTACATTTGCATTATCTTTATCTTGAGTCTTGATTTGGGGAAAATGGATTTTAAAATTAAAATTAAAAATACTAGAATCATCGTTCATCTGCATAATTGCTTAATAACGTTAGAGGAGCTCCTGAAGACATCACATGCTCTCTATTATCTGCACTCGCTGTAGCAGCGAGTGGGTTTGTTGAGAATTCCTCATCAGATGGAGATGCTTGCTCATGTTTGCGATGCCTCAGTTTGTAAGAGTGTTGTCCACTGCCAACACTTTTCCCTGGAAGATCATGGGATAGGAGAGTTGTGTGAAGTGTCTTAGGATCACTGTTTTCAAATGCTCATGTGTGTAAAACCCAGGAGTGTATCATTGAAATGCTCTTTGAAAATTGTAATACTGAAGACTAAATAAATACTCTGCAACCAATTCCTCTAGACTTTTTCAGCCCCACATGAGCAGCTTTCAGCGATGTAGTCGTCTGCTCCTACAACCCAGCCTTTCCACACAAAAAAGGTTCCATGCGTCACAAAGTTTCATCTTAAATTAATCTATAGAAGCAGCCTGTTCTGTGGTGTGCATCATATTTGTATATGTGGAGTATATTGACTCAGAAGCCAGTTAGGAGCGTCTACAGTGGCTATGCGTTATAAATATTCCAATGAGAAACATACAAAAAAACATTCATAGCAATACAAAATTCAGTAAATCCCCCCCCGTATGTTGGCAGGTCAAACATCTACTCTGTAACGTTTTTGAGCCGGCTGTAAGTGAACATATGATGTGTTCTAGAACACGATGTAAACTAGGAAATGTGATCTAGAACTAGCTTACAAAGATTCAATTAGGTGAATTCAACTAAGTAACGAGGAGCACAGCTGCATTACCTCTACCTCCCACAGAGGCACGTTAACCTTCGACCCCTCACACTGTACACCAGGACCACCATCTCCATAGATTTGAAGGTCTGTATTCGAAAGCGTTGTCAGCATTTTCTTTTATTTTTTCTTCCTTTTAAAACATCTCTCAAAATAAAAACACAGAAACAACACTTCGGAGAACAAAAAGGAACACCGACCTCAGTCAATAATATTAACATTAGTAATAATCACTAGAATGAACGGGGAAGAGATTCCGTCTTTTCCACTGTGTTTTTCATATCGTTTTCTTTTTTTTTTTTTACATTCTGATCGACGTTTTCAAATTCCCCCGCCCCCCCCCCCCCCCAAGACTATCCATAGCGAGCACCGTTCAATTTCGTTGTAGTCTTATATAATTTACAGAACCGAAAAAAAAAAATCCCCCTAGAGCACTGAGTATAGGAGTTACAGAGACAGCATTCTGAGTGAGTTGCCAATCAGGAGGCAGGAGATTCTGATTGATGGGGCATGCAGCCAGTAGATGTGGAGAAAGGGAGGGACAACAAGGGGCCTGTGATTGACAGCAGAGGCCGCTGGGGTGATATTGGACGTGCCTGTCCAATAGGGAGACCGGGAGGTGTGATGGACAGGGGAGCCCCGGCCAGTGGCTACAGAGGGGTGGGGGGGATGCGAGAGGTCCCTCGGGAACCGGCGAGCTTCACCGTGTGTCCACCGAGGGGAGAGGCTCAGAGGACGTGCGTCTCGAGACTGCGGGGAGACGGGGGCGGCCGCGGTGTTAGGAGTCCGGAGAGAAGGCGCGGTGCGTGTTGGGGAAGCGCTGTGTGCTGTAGTCGGGGTCGTCTCGCAGCCGCTTCTTGATGTCGGACTTGACCTGCGAACGTAGTAGTTCAACATGCGTATTTTAATGGAGACTTTACTGCACTACCACCTGCTTTACTGCAGTACACCGTGTTGCACTGGCACGTTTGTTACCCATCGTCTGGCTGTTGGACATAGCCGCCCTGTATGTGGTGCCACTGCACATCACTGGGGAGTTCCATGCTCGTGTAGCTCTACTGTTCGATACTGAAGTTGTCGAGGTGCCCCCCCCCAACCCCGTACCTGCTCTGTATAGGCCTCCTGCAGCTCCGGCCGCTCCAACTCCCCCTGCAGGCTGTCGGTGCTGGTGACGGGCTTCACCCCGGCTGAGCGGGCCGCCCTGCCCACCGCCTCCGACAGGGTCAGGTGTGGCCCCTCGCTCTGCACAGTCTGAGAGGGAGGGAGAGAGGGGTTAGTGCAGGACATGAACACAGCGCTGCGAGAGGGAGGGCGCTGCGAGAGGGAGGGCGCCGTCTCACCTTCCTGCGCTTGGCCGGCATGCCGCTGAGGTAGGCGTCACTGAGGGGCGGCTGGGACTTCATCTTCCTCTGGGACTGCAGGTCCTGTCTGATAATGGGCACCCACTCCTGCGAGAGAGGAGAGGAGGGAGGAGAGAGTGGGTAACAAACACACCAGCTGGATATTGCAGTTCAATAACAGAGGGAGAGAGGGAGCAAACAGGGACACTGCCAGCCAAAAGACTAACACATTAACACTGTATACAGAGACCAAGACCAAGGTTAATGCAGACACGGGACACACACACAGACAGACTGCCTATTGGCTGCAAGTCAGTCAGCCAGACAATATGAAGGCACGCTGGGGGCGGGGCTAGGCTCACCGGGGGGACGGCCGCTGCCCAGGGCTCGGACTCCGCCTCCTCCCTCTGTGCTGCCATTGCGACGGTCTCCCCCGCCGATGCCATGGCCTCCTCAGCAGTTGTGGCTGGAGTGGGGGACGCGGAGGACTCCTCCATCTGGACAGACTGAAACCCCAGACAGACAGACAGACAGCGTGTTCAAGTGTATTCAAGTGTGCATCAGTGTCTGTCAGTGTGCCAGGAATATGACTGTCAGTGAGTCGGTGACACAGCGTCCGAGTTTCACTGTGCCAGAGTGTGATCATGAAGCCGTGCCAGCGCGCTGCTCACCTCGGTGCTGGGGGGCTCCTCCTCAGCGGGGGGCTCTGGCTGCTCCTCCTCGGCCGGCTCGCTCTGACAACACGGGACAAACACGTTAGTCTCATCACTGAGATCTGTGCAGCACTGGAGCAGAAACACCCTAGGCTGTAACTGCGTGTGTGCGTGCGCATCTCAGTGTTACAGAGCGGTGGCCGTATCTGCGTATGTATGTATGTGCGTGTGTGTGTGTGTGCGCGGGTGTGTGCATCTCAGTGTTATAGAGCGGTGGCCTTACCTGCGTGTGCCGGATGTAGTGCAGCACCTGCTCCTCGGTCACAGGCATGTGCTCCAGGATCACCTGCAGCCTCATGGCCATCATGGTGGTCAGCCAGTTGACCAGAGAGGGGTTCACCTCTGCAGACATCCTCCTCTGAGAGAGGGTCAATAAAGAGTGAGGGAGGGAGCTACGCAGCGACAGTGTAGATGCAGGAGAGAGAGCAGTGCGGAGCGAGTGAGGCAGCGACACAGAGCGGACGGGGACAGACAGCGCACTCACGATCCGGTGGTTGATGACGGCGGTTAAGGCGCTCTGCTCCCCCCTCAGACAGTACAGGTTCAGGGCCAGACACTCGAACAGGCCCTGGTTACACAGCTCCAGCAGCCGCTGCCCGAAAGACTGGTCTGCAGGGACAACACAGCGTCACAACTAGGCACAGCCACCGCAACACACCTGACTCTATAACAGCCCGTATCAGCTCCCCTTCCTTTGGAAAGCAAAGGACGAAGAATTAAAAGAAAATGGGTTACAATTACTGTCCACATCCACCTGCTACCAGATCTCAAGCGCCATCTGAACCACTGAGTGCCGGAGACAGCGCTCGAGTATTCGAGCAGTTAAAACCGATCCACTGACTTCATACAGAAGAGACACACACGTGTACTGTGTTTAACAGCTGTGGGCCCTACATGGGAAAGCATACTGTGGTACAGAGAGGCTTTACTACCCTGCTGATCTGCCCCCCAGGTAAAGCTCAACAGGAATGTCTGTGTGGAGCTCAGTGTCTCACCAGAGCAGCGCAGGATGTGTGTGGCGATGCGTGTGAACTGCTCCGTCAGGAACTCCATGTTGGTCTGAGTGATGTTCACCCCCTCACGCACACTGACTGTGGACTGGAGAGAGAGAGTGAGAGTAAACACACACTGACTGCAGAGAGAAGGTGGGAGAGCGAGCGAGGGCACGTCAGTCCACTTACGAAGCTCTCTGTGATGTACTCCTCTAGTCCATTGATGAGATCCTCCGCAGCCGCCTGCAGAGAGAGAGAGAGAGAGGACGGCTGTCAGCGATGCGCTCTCTAACCTGGGGGCCGTCAGAGGGCTCTCGCTCCCGTCGAATATCGCATCGCTGTTCGGACAGTGTGCAGTATGTAGCTGCCGTTTCAGGGTGCAGTACAGTGTGCGGTACACAGTCTACAGTACGCACAAGGTGGCGACCATGTCTGGGTGCTGTACGCAGTCTACAGAACGCGGTCTGCGGTACACCGTGTGCGGTACGCGGTCCGTGTGTGCGGCGGCCCGGCGCTGACCCGGATGTTGGCGTCACTGGGCTCGCGCTCCTGCAGATAGTGCTCGGTGAAGAAGGCCCGGAGCTGCGGCTGGATGCGCTGCAGGGGCTGGTGCTGGCCGTGGAGCAGCATCACCATGTCCACCATGGAGAAGCTCTGGCAGATCAGAGACAGCAGGTCCCCGAAGAACCCTGAGAGGAGAGGAGAGAAATGGTTAATGCCCAACTGGAGCAGCCCCGAGGGACAGAGAGCGGCGGGGCGGGGGGGCAGATGTGACGCACCTATGGCGGCACCGGAGCCGGGCT
Organism: Amia ocellicauda; assembly: GCF_036373705.1. Classification (NCBI taxonomy): domain Eukaryota; kingdom Metazoa; phylum Chordata; class Actinopteri; order Amiiformes; family Amiidae; genus Amia; species Amia ocellicauda. Next base: position 3,535,972 of record NC_089864.1, on the reverse strand, counting down.
CGAAGATGTTGCTGGTCTGGGACAGGCGCTGGATGAAGTCGGCGATGCTCTCGCTGCTGCCCTGTGGGGAGCCCAGGGAGCCCATCATGGAGGACAGCACCCCCTGCACGATGCCCGTGAACACCTCGGGGCTCAGCGACTCACCCCCTGCACCCACGCCCAGGGGGGGGCCCCCAGGGGGAGCCTGTGCCTGGGGTGGGACCACGGCCGGGGGGGGTCCTGAGGAGGGAGTGGTGGCGGATGAGGGGGGGGGAGGGTGGGTGTGAGGGGTGCCGTGCTGCGGATGGGGGGGTTGGTCGGGGGCCTGGGAGGGAGGAGGGGGGAAGACGGGCTGGGCGGCCTGCAGGGGGAGAGAGTGGAAGAAGGGAGAGAGGGAAAGAAATGAGGGAGGGAGAAGAGAGAACATGTAAATCTCATATCAACCTTCAGACATTACAGACCCCCCTCGACTGACTTAAATTATATAGCGCCTTGCATAAATAAAGATCAGTGAATCTCTGAATGGAGAGCGAAAGCCTTTTTCATTAATCATTGTATTCAGCTCTACAGTCTGTCAGATATTACCACTGACCTGTATAGCCCTGGACAACCTCAAACCCTTCAATTAAACTCCAGTCCATCAGATGATGTCCTGGACACCTCCACAGTGCATCAGTAGTCATTATAACAGCATGTGAACACCCTCCATGTGTCAACCCTGCATAAATTAAACTACACTCAATCAGACTTAATTATAACCCCAGAGAAACAGCCCCATGGCCCCGCACAGCCCTGGCCTAAATGAATAGACTGAGACCCTCCATTAGGGCTGGGTATTGGCACTGATCTCCGAATTCGATCAGATTCACAAGATCCTGATTCGATTTAGATTTGATTTGAATTAGATTCAATTTAATGTAGTGATGATTACAATACAACATATTGCTCATGAGAGAGATCCTCTGAGAATGAATGCTATGAATTGCACAGGGAACCCTCTAACCTGTCTAACGTGGTAGATTAATGGTAAACATGAAGCAGCTCTGACCTGGATGAAGTCCGCCACTCCCTGGATGAAGGCCGGGACTCCGGGCATGGTGACTGTGATCGAGGGGGGGACTCCTCCCGCTCCCATCCCGGCACCCGCCCCGGCAGCCGCCACCCCGCCGGCTGCCCCCCCCAAGAGGGAGCCTAGCAGCTGGGCCAGGTTGGCCTGTGGGGGCTGAGGGGCGCTGTCCGAGGGCGGGGGGGGCGCGGTGGGGGAGGGGTGGCCGGTGGAGGCCGTGCTGGTGGTGTTCGTGGACGTCTGACCGGAGGTGCTGGCCGAGGAGGGGGGGGGAGAGGACGAGGAGGAAGGGGGCGGGGCAGCGGTGCCAGAGGAGGATGAGGAGCTAGAGAAGGAGAATGAAGAGGAGGAGGAAGAGGAAGAGGAGGTGGTGTGTTCACCTGCGGTGGCTGGAAGAAAGAGAAAGAGGGTGTTAACAGCCTTGACTGGACAATGAACTGTCACTCGTGTCAGGCGGCAGCAGCATTGTGTTGGACTCACTCATGTGGACCGGCATCAGCAACTGGCCCACCAAGCCATTGATCATCTGAGAGAGGGAGGCGTGAGGGATGGAGCCGGCCTGAGGGACAGAGAGGGGATTTTACAGACACTGCCTGACTGGACACTACAGCACATCACTACAGAGAGACGGAGACACAGAGAGAAGTCCCCAGTCCAGTACCTGCACTCCAGGATGTCCTGGCACCGAGGCCCGGAGGTTGATGGAGGGGCCGCGGGGGTTGAGGTTGGGGGGCCGAGGGGTGAAGGAGGGCCGGGTGATGACCACTCTAGCCTGGGGAGGGGGGAAGGGGCCGGGCATGGGGACGCCACCCTGCTGCTGCTGCTGCTGCTGCTGCTGTCCCCCCTGGCCCTGCTGCCCCGGAACCGCACCACCGCCGGGCACGCCCATCCCCCCCGTGGCAGCCGTCGCCATGTTGAGGGCCTGCTGGGTGATCTGGTGCACGATGGCCTGCATAAACTCCGGGGGCAGGCCAGGGATCTGCAGGGGAGGGGCGCCACCTGCAGTGCAGCGGAGGAAACACAGGCCGGTCAACTCGGCTCACGAACTGACCAACCAACAGACACACCGACCGACAAATAGCAGGAAGACGTTATAGACTGACCGGGAGACTGACCAGGGGCGCCTGTAGAAGCTGATCCTGTAGTCTGAGTGCCTGTGCCAGAGTCTGGGGCAGGAGAGAGAGGCAGTTACTCACACTGACAACTACAATCACACCCCCAACACTCTCCCCCAGCAAGACAAGACCACAGAGCAGACGAGCAGCACAGGAAAAAAAGGGGACAATAAGAACTAAAAGATGAAGAACAAAAAAGCAACAATATTTCCCAATGAAATAGAGAAGAAATTGTCCATCTCTTCATATTTTCAACAAAGTAATGAAAGAGACCCCGTCTATGATGCACTGAATTTCCCAGCCCACCCTCAATCAAGAGGGAGCGCTCTGGCAGTTGGCAGACTGACCGTCGATGTTCATTTGCATCATGACCATCGGCTCCATGGTCTGGTGAGTGATCCGGATGACGCGGGGCTGCGTGCCGGGAGGGGGCTGTGCCTGCGAGGTGGGCTGGGCCTGGGAGCCCGTCTGATTGGCCTGGGAGCCCTGTGCGGGCGGGGTCTGTGACTGAGGCCCTCCTGGCTGCTCCGAGGACGTGCTGGTGGGCGTGGCTCCGGGAGCGGCCTGCCCCTCGGCCGCCTGTCTGCCGTTGGCGGTCATGGTTACCGTGGTGCCCAGGTTTATCTGTAAGGGAGAGTGTGGTCACTGAACAGCAGAGCCGCCACGGCACGGACACTGAACCGCAGAGCCGCCACGGCACGGACACTGAACCGCAGAGCCGCCACGGCATGGACACTGAACCGCAGAGCCGCCACGGCATGGACACTGAACCGCAGAGCCGCCACGGCATGGACACTGAACCGCAGAGCCGCATCAATAAGCAGACCTGTCACCTATCTCACGCATCTCGTGTCAAACTCTTGTGTTACTGTTCGTCACCACTTTTTTTTTTTTTTTTTTTAACCACAATTTTAAATGAACTATAAAGGCTGTGACTGTTTGTTTATAAAGGAATTTTGTAATTACAGCTGTAACTGACCAACCAAAATGTTCTTTCCATTTTTATTACATTTAATTAATTAAATAATAGTTTAGCAATGTGAGCTGCAACGAAAATACCTGAACATTGGTGTTGATTTTGGCAATGTTTTCCAGTCATAATAGTCCAATACATTTTGTATTTCGCTATCTCGCTAATTTATACAATCTACGTAACTAAACGATTCACGTTTCCAAACCACACAGACTGCCGGTCTGCGTTGGGAAACACCCGAGGGCACGAGCTCCAGCGAATATAAAATTTAATTTCTAATGTATAACTTTTCTTGGTTTTCACTTAAACGCATGAAACTCTGAGGCACGGACAGCCCAGAGGGTATAGATCTCCTGTAGGCGCTGGCCATGACTGACCTGGATGGGGATGTTGGGCTGGCCAGCAGACTGAAGCACTACAGGGGAGGCATAGTGAGCCATGGGCCGAACCACGTGCAGGTGGCGGGGGGGGGTGGACGACAGGTTGCAGCGCAGGTCACTCAAGGCCACCAGAGCATTGCCCAGGAAGCGCAGGGCCTCCCCCACCAGGTTCAGTGTGAGCTGGTCCTCTTCACGCTCTTGAGTCTGACAGGGAGAGATAATCAAGGACAAATAAAACACCGTAAAGGAGCGCAGCCTGCGTGTGTCGCAGAGAGAGGGGATTCAGTTACATTGTTGTTGTAGTCGGCGCTGGTGGCAGAGCCCAGGATCTGGTGTGTGCGCTGGACGAAGGGCTGCAGCCGGTCCTCCACCTGCCGGAGCTCACACAGCACCTCCATGAACTCCACCGGGGATGGGTGACTGTGGGGGGAATTAAAGATGCAGTCACTCACACATCATGTGCACAGGTGAACATGGCACTGAGATAGAGCGAGACACGTAGTCTTACTTGGGTCCGGAGTGGGGTGGTCCCTCAGTCTGTGTGGAGGAGGAGGAGGAGGAAGAGGAGGAAGGTGGCGGCGGGGGGGAAGTGTCCATGGGCTGAGCCCCACCCTCACTGTCGGGGGTCGGCGGCTCTGTGGGGGAGGACTGCGGGGGCGGGGCAGTGGGGGTGGTCTGCGTCTGGGACGAGGGGTTCTCTGTGGACTGGGGCTCCTGGTCCATACCACTGGGTTGACCCTGGGGGGGAAGGGGGGGGGGGGAAGGGTTAACAATCAAGCAAGGAAAACACTGTACTGTAGTTTACTGCACTGAGTGCTGTACTGCAGAAGTGCACTGTAGTGTCTCTGTGCTGTGGAGCACATATGAATTGTTCACATTATGCAGGGCTCTGTATTAGTGTGCAGCGGGAGCCACGCCATACTGCATCACAGCACACCAAGGGTCCGGCGGCATCCTCACCTCCAGCCTGTCGATGACGTGATGCGTGTCCCTCAGGAGGTTCTGTGCCAGAACCAGGCGCATCCGGGGCTCGCTCTGCACAGACAAACAGGGCAATAAGGAGGTTATCTGGACGAGCAACACCGTCGGCACCGAAAGCAACGCCTAACCCTTAAGAACCCAGTGTGAGTGAATGCATCACAAACAGAGGCCTGAGGACCATGTCTTACACTCAAGCCTGCTAAAGGTTTGTGATGTCTGTGTATGCATAGGAGAGTGTGCACGAGTTTGGGGGTCTTAAAGGGTTAAAGATAACAGTTCAGACGAGCAATGGGTTGGATTACGATTGTACTTTGTCATTCATACAAGTGACCTCCCACAATCCACTGCTCTGCGTCACGTCACGTCACTGACTCTACAGCTCGACTGGAATCAAGCAACACGCAACTGAATCACAGAACATCTCAGGGCACCTAGGGCTGAATGAAGCACAGGGGTGCGCTGGGGACTGGGGAGAGGTGAGGACACTCACCTGAATGGCCTGCTCCACATCTATATGGACATCCACTGAGCCATTACTCTACAGAGAGAGAGAGAGAGAGGCAGAGGGGGTGAGGGAGAGAGGCAGAGGGACAGGCACTGAGGCAGCCAGTCAGACAGACGACACGTAACCCACGGCCCCAGGCTGAGTCACGGGGGGGGGACAGTGCTGCAACCCGCATCTGAACCGTTACGCTCCTGTCCTCCGCGCCTCCCTCTGTCTCGCTCACTTCTCCCCCACTCTCCAGCCTTCTCTTTACCCCGCCCACCCCCAAATGTTTCTCCCAAGCTCCCCCTTTTCCTTCCCAAATTGTTCAGTGTGCCCCTCCCCATATCCTTCCATCTCCAGTGTGACTCACTCCAGTGCTGGTGCTCACACGGGCGTTTCTCCCACCCTCCCCCATGCCGGCCATCATCTGCTGCACGGACATCTGACAGGGGGAGAAATAGAGAGAGAGAGGGAGGGAGGGAAAGAGAGAGAGAAAACATTGTGAAGACCCAGACCAGAGGAATGTAAACAGCATTTGGGCATTTAAGAGTAGACGGAACATAATTTACACAAAAATGGCAACATGACCTACACACTTGCACAATGTAGCAACAATGTATTTGACCCCAGTCCTTGGTGGGGGGTGAGAGAAGGGCGACCCGGGTCCTTCAGGTGGAGTAAGAGGGTGAGGGGGTGACCATGGCCATAGGGGGAAAAGTGTGGAGGAGACGAGGAGATGAGTGGCTTCCGTTTGAGAAAGGGCTTAAAAAGAGGGTGGGAGGAACGGGGGGAGTTTACCTGTATCTGCTGGGGGTCCATGATGTTGACAGGCAGGTTGAAAGTGCCCAGCATCACGTAGCTGTTGGCGTTGCGGTCGTGGGGGGGGCCGGGGGGGGCTGTGGAAGAGGAGTGAGGGGGGGGTGACACCCCCGTCCCGGAGGTGCCGCTGCCCCCGGCTCCCCCCGGCTGCGTGGTCTGGGGCGGGGCGCGTTCCACCAAGTGAATCACCTTCCCATCAACATCTGCACAGAGAGGGGGAGAGAGAGGGGAAATAAAAATGAAATCAACATTAAAATAAAATAATCTGTGAGCAAACATGAATCCTGCATAGTCATATTTTTTTGTGAGAAATTACTTGGTGCCTCAGCTTTATATTCTGCAGTAAAAGTCCCATTAGCAGGCTAGAGCTCACATGCTCTCCAGACCACAGAGGATTTGTTTCATTTCACCGTTATTTAACCAGATAAATCTATTGAGAACCAATTCTCATTTACAATATTGACCTTGCCAAAAGGTGCAACAGTGGGGGGAGGTAAGCAGTGGATGCAGGTGGCGGGAGGGTGGGTTAGATGGATCAGTCCTTTGTTTTTTTTTTTTTTTTTTTTGTATTGTGGATTGAGGTTTGTTTTATTGGCATGTTTGCATAATTGTTTACAAAAATTACCGTTTAGGCCCTGTATGAACTTTTACATCCCTAATTTATCATTGGCACCCAAACAAACCAGTCATTGGGCACTCAAGCCAAGAAAGGTTCACCACCCCTTCTCTAGAGAATCAGAAACCGTGTCACTCACTGTACTCTCCGAGTTTCTTGTCATCCTGCAGAACGCGGCCCTGGTAGATCAGTCTCTGCTTCTCCACAGGAATCCCCACGGAGCTGGCTATGTGCTCCTTAAACTCCTTCACTGTGATCTGGGGGGGGAAGAGGGAGTCGAAAGAGTAGCATGAGTGTACAGCACAGTACAGCAGTGTCAGTCAGCAGGTGCTACACATCAGGCTCACAGTACAGCACAGTGTCGTTCAACAGCGCTATATGCTCACCTCTTCCCCCACGTTGTAACTGCGGCTCTGGGAGTCCAGTGTCTTCACCGTCACATCGATTTTCCCCGGCTCCACCATCCTGCCCTGAGGAGAAACAGCAGGTTGACTAATAATACTAGTGAGATTTATAATAATAGGCAAACAACAAAAGCAGCCATGTTGAGCAGCGATCAGGACTCTCGACTGTATAGCGGGTCGTGGGCACAATCCCAGGTGGGATTATAATAATAAAAGTTAGAAACCAGAGACTCAATGTGAAGCTAGCTTTTATACAGACTGTACCGAGAGCAGAAACAAAACATAATTCAAACACAGGTTCTGCCACTGAAAGGACATTCAGAAACAGAGGAGTTTTGGCCAAAGCTTTCAAAGCAGTTCACTGAGATTGCGGTTTATAGCTGGACTCAGGCCCACATTGACACCCGTCAGCCTCTTAGCATCATACTGTGAAGAGGCCCCAAATTCCTCACCCGTACATTAAAAAGGGGATTCTTCATACTGACACCAGCAACATCTGATTAGTACGCTGTTCCCAACAGACTATACATTCATTTCGGGGGAGGGACCATGATACAAAATGTAAGTATTTAATGCATGTATAAAGCCTACCCCCTCAAAAAAGGAGAGGAGATGGATTTATGTTGTTGGTGCACACGTGATTTAGAAACGAAACAGAATAATCTCTGTGGGGCAGAAGTTTGAATTATCTCCCATAGGATAATAGGACAAGATATGAAAAACGACAAAACTGCTCTTTATCTACCAATTGCCACACTATACCAACATCAATAACAAATGCGTGCGTGTAGGCCTCGGTGCTAGAAATATGAAGTGCATGTATTTATGTCTACAGTTAGAAGCACACTTCTACAGTTACATGAGCAGAAGTAAACACACCGGAAGATTAGGAAACTGGCATCTTCATTATCAACTGCGTCACTTGTTGAATTACAGCTCTGGCACTGCACTGTGCTCCACTGTACCGTCAGGCAGCCGCCACTGTCGTAACACGATGTGCTTTAGAATTGGAATGCAGAACAGCCACGACACTAACCTACGCCTTCCAGCTCAAAATCAATGGTCACACATACAGACAGGCCGTATTAAAGAGCAGACTGAGTGGTACCCTTAAAGCGCCGGTAAAAAAAATAACAGAGGCAGGCAGCGAAACACAGAGAGGGGGTTTGGCCCTAAAAAAAGACGCAAAGCAGGCGAACAAGGTGGTGCTGTATATGCGGATTAGGCAGGGCGTTTTCGCGCACAACAGGCCGAAACGCCGCTGTAAAGACGTGGATGTTTGTGTGCGTTTTGTCCCCTGGTTGAATCCCCAGGGTTTATTAATCAGACCGGCACGTCAACACGACTCACCCCTCCGTACAACTGCGCTGCTACTCCTCAGCCCAGACCCGCGCAGACGCAACAGGACAACAGAACAGCGGCGTTTCTCCTTATTATCTCCCCTGTCGCAGCCGGGCTCCGCTAGTTAAGGCCGTGTCGACTCCGCTAACGGGGGCGTTTTGGGGTTTCGTCCGTAATTAGTCGGTGGATTGTTTCTGCGCCGTCTCGCCCCCTCTCTCGCCGCCCGTCTCCAAAGGCCGGATACTCAAACACAGCCACAGCGCCCAGGACCCTGGAACTTCCTACAAACAGACCAAGCGGGGCTGTCTTCGTCAAACGCCTGTATCCCTTATATGTGACTTGTTGTGCGTGGTCGCTGTCAGCTTAATGCAGACGTGTGTTCACGCATCTGTCTGCCAGTCTGAGTAACGTATCGTGACCCAGTGGCACTACTTGGTGTTAAAAAGCCTTCATGACAGCGGTGCTGCCTCGGTGTCTGTATTTGAGTCAGGCGAGGCGCGGCACAGCTGCCATCGCTACCGTATGATCAGGATAGCAGCGCATCAGCGCGTCTCTGTTTGCTTGAAGATGCCCGTATATTCGCGAATAAAACAGTGTATTCATAAAGCTCCTGTTTAATTGCGGCATTTCAACTCGCACTGTCAGTTTCAATAATATGAACAGATATACATCCACCCCCATCCATATACATCGTGTGGCTGCCGGAGTAACATACTCACATAGACACAGAAAATGAATAATAAAACAAACACCCATAAACACACACTCCCTGGGAAATGATGACCTTGGACTTGTGTGCAGGTAGACAATCAGTAGTAGTTATAGTAGTGTGGTGCAGTACAGCACACTATACTACAGCCTACAGTATATTACAGAATAATACAATGAGCTGTATTACACTACAGCACAACATATTACAGCCTACAGTATATTGCAGTACTATGGTAAGCCATATTCTGATAACAACAATTGCAATTGTTGATATCAAAGAATATATTTCTGATATCAAACTTTTAATTGTTGATATCAGCAATTAAGTGTTTGGACATAATAGTTTATGTGAAAAATAGAATTATTGATAGCAATTCAATTATTATTAATAATAATAATAATAATAATAATAATAATAATAATAATAATAATATCATAGAGGCAATACAGTTCTGTTGTCGCTCTGCCTCTCACAGCCACCTCACAGTGACAGGAACTTGAATATTACATAATGAATGACAGTTCACAGGAAACACCAGTGTTTAGACTTTTGTATTTAGAAATTTGTAGGCCTTTAATTTGTGTATATATATATATATATATATATATATATATATACATACACTCACCTAAAGGATTATTAGGAACACCATACTAATACTGTGTTTGACCCCCTTTCGCCTTCAGAACTGCCTTAATTCTACGTGGCATTGATTCAACAAGGTGCTGAAAGCATTCTTTAGAAATGTTGGCCCATATTGGTAGGATAGCATCTTGCAGTTGATGGAGATTTGTGGGATGCACATCCAGGGCACGAAGCTCCCGTTCCACCACATCCCAAAGATGCTCTTTTGGGTTGAGATCTGGTGACTGTGGGGGCCAGTTTAGTACAGTGAACTCATTGTCATGTTCAAGAAACCAATTTGAAATGATTCGACCTTTGTGACATGGTGCATTATCCTGAGGATGGGTACATGGTGGTCATAAAGGGATGGACATGGTCAGAAACAATGCTCAGGTAGGCCGTGGCATTTAAACGATGCCCAATTGGCACTAAGGGGACTAAAGTGTGCCAAGAAAACATCCCCCACACCATTACACCACCACCACCAGCCTGCACAGTGGTAACAAGGCATGATGGATCCATGTTCTCATTCTGTTTACGCCAAATTCTGACTCTACCATCTGAATGTCTCAACAGAAATCGAGACTCATCAGACCAGGCAACATTTTTCCAGTCTTCAACGGTCCAATTTTGGTGAGCTTGTGCAAATTGTAGCCTCTTTTTCCTATTTGTAGTGGAGATGAGTGGTACCCGGTGGGGTCTTCTGCTGTTGTAGCCCATCCGCCTCAAGGTTGTACGTGTTGTGGCTTCACAAATGCTTTGCTGCATACCTCGGTTGTAACGAGTGGTTATTTCAGTCAAAATTGCTCTTCTATCAGCTTGAATCAGTCGGCCCATTCTCCTCTGACCTCTAGCATCAACAAGGCATTTTCGCCCACAGGACTGCCACATACTGGATGTTTTTCCTTTTTCACACCATTCTTTGTAAACCCTAGAAATGGTTGTGCGTGAAAATCCCAGTAACTGAGCAGATTGTGAAATACTCAGACCAGCCCGTCTGGCACCAACAACCATGCCACGCTCAAAATTGCTTAAATCACCTTTCTTTCCCATTCAGACATTCAGTTTGGAGTTCAGGAGATTGTCTTGACCAGGACCACACCCCTAAATGCATTGAAGCAACTGCCATGTGATTGGTTGGTTAGATAATTGCATTAATGAGAAATTGAACAGGTGTTCCTAATAATCCTTTAGGTGAGTGTATACAGGTGTATTTCTTCATGTATTAATAGGGGCTAAGCAGTCTGTGTTCTCTGCGGCTCGGCAGGTAGTTTGACAAGAGACACAGAGACCCGTCTTTAAAGCGTGTATCCTGACGCTCCAGATTATTATTATCGATTTTTATTATTAAAGGAAGTTTACAGCTTAAACCTCAAGTCTGAACATAAACCGAGACATAAACACAATCATATGTTCTTATCTATCCTAATGCACTGTGTCTCAAATGTGCCACAAGTTTGGGAACAAGTACTGTCAAGGTTTAGTACTCAAATTCCTCAAATAACCCTTGTGCCATATCTGCAACATCTGCCCTGCCATCACATGGCAGGAACAAGTATTTATTTTGCTTGTTTTTGCAATGGCAACCAAGTTCCCACCCCTTGCCAAGTATGTATCAGTGTACAGCCATACAAAATGTGTTCATGTGTTGCCCGGTGCAAATGGAAATGTAGAAATTAAAATCACAAATTAAGGAAGAAATAATGTTTGAATGATAACATTCAGAAATGAGCATTTTCATTTTATTTGACTTTTTACAGTTTCTTTAATGTATGCATATGAAATATGATACAATACGTAGCACAACAATGTATGGGCATATGGAGTGTGTAAAATACAATTTTACATTCACCAATTTTAGTAGATTTGATTATTTATAGTTTTATTGTGTCTATGTATTGTCTGGTGTCATAAAAAAACAAATTCACAGTTCAATCAAATTGTAGGTCAAAAGGCAGGTGTATTTGAAGACTTCAGACCCATATGACAATTTACCATGGTATACTATGGTACACTAGGGGATGTATAATGGCACATGAATTGGTACCATGTTGTACCATGATATAATCTAGTAAGGTATCACATACTATAGCAAAATATTCTACAGAATATACAACCATATATCATGGTACAATAGGTACAGTTCAAAAAGTTGCCAAGGAACAATAAGACAACATAGGGTACATAATGCTACATGTAATTAATTAAACATCATGTACCATGGTACTGTCAAAAAACGATTTGCCACCAATAACCCATTCACACGGGCCTTGCCAGCAACAAAATACCACCAAATTGCCGGCAACTGTTTCAGTGCGAATGGGGTTTTATAATGTAATGCTTGTCCATACAAGAGGTTAATTACAAAAAGAGTTAAGTAAATCCCAAAGTCCCACACATTAGTTAATAAAAACACATAAAGACCAGACACATATCAGTTATTTCCCAATTCATCACACATTTTGTAAAAAATAAAATGCAGCCAACTCAAAAGTCTGTCCTCTCCCTGTCCCACAGTCGCACTGCAGTATCGGAGCAGCTGGGGAAGCGATGTTGGGACGGCAAGACTGAGAACCCCCGAGCAGACCAGGACTTCACCGAGATGATGAATCATCTCATCCACAGCCAAGCTGCTCAGTTTTCATTTGATTGATTGTTTGTTTAGTCATTTAGACATAATTTACGGGATGGGTATTTGCTTTTTGGCGCACTCAGGCATGAGTTTCAAGTTTTTGGTCGTCCCCCCATGACATGCAGCTGTCCCCCTCCTGCCCCCTCCTAAAAACTAATCTCTGCCACCACCACTGTTGGATACTCACAGACTGTTGCTAACCCCTCAGTGTCCTCACACAGTGGCAGCCCACACCTTCCAAGCCACGTGTGAATGTGGTTTCCGAAAGGACGACAACAACGACGACAACACTGTCAGCGAGTGGAGGGACTTCCTGCGCTTGCACGGGGTATCGGGCAGCTGGTTGACTGTCAGCCCCGGCCACAGCAGCCCTGCAGAGCTGGGGGTGAAGGGTCTGGGACTGGAGGACAGAGTGGCACTTGGAGGTCAGGCACTACAAAGAGGTCACCTGCCCCCAGAGGCTCTGGTAGTACCTGCAGTATGGCTGGGATGCCCTGCGGAGGACAGGTATGAGTGTTGTGTACAGTCTGTGTCTCCGTGTTACAGTTCCCCCTTCAGAGTGGCTGTGTGACTGTGACAGAGATTGGTCGTGATACGGATGATAGTGATTGCAATATCACAGATATAAAGTCTGACTGACACATGAGGAGCTGACTGGCAAATATATGAACTGACCAACTGAATGACTCACTGGCCGAAATGCTTCCCAGCCTGAGCCGCTGTGTCACTGCCTGCCTGACTATCCAAATCTGCCCGAGGTGATGGTCTTTCCCAGCAGCCTCCGTGGTGGCGCTGGCGGTGGGGCGGCAGAGGAAGCCACCTGCTTGGCGACAGGATACTGTCCCCGGGGGGGCGACAGTGAGCTGGCGCAGAGGCAGGCAGTCCGTCAAGGGGCGGCTGCTATTCCCAATGGGGACGGCACCTACCAGATCATACTGACCCTCCGACCAGACCCCAGTGAGGGGTGTGACCCGGAGTACGTCTGCCTGGTGCAGCACCGCAGCCTGGAGAAGCCTGTGGAGCAGATATGGGGTATGGGAACGAAAGGAATTGTAGAAGGAGAGTAATGGTGGAGGTGGGCTTATATGGGATGGGAAAAGGAATGGTGAAGATATCTTAATATGGGAGAGGAGAGGGACAGTCAATTACAGCCCCCCTGAAAGGACAGTCCAGTACTGCTTTGGATGCAGAGAGACCCCAAACCTTGTCTCCCTCCTCGACTCTTACAGACAGGAGCTGTGGACACACTGTAAACCCCACCGTCACTGGGGTGCAGCTGTGGTCAGGGGCTTGGCCTGTGTTTCAGTTGCTGTATCAGTGTATTCCTCTGCAGAAGTTGGAACAGGATATGCAAAGGTAAGCAAGGACAGGCATCAATATACACTGCTACACTGGTTCAGCACTGATAAACCGTCTGGCTGTTTTGGAGCCCTATCTATACACTGTACACTGACAAACAGGCAGCTCAATGGGTGCTTGTGTAAATCATATATAATAATCGTGTGCTTATTTTAGAAATCAGTTGATGGATATTCCAACCTTCTTATCCTTCAAGAGAGCAGGACAAGGGGCTGGAAACAAAGGAAGTGCTGGATCCCAATGGAGGAATTTAGCTTTCCTATTATTAACACCAATTAAGTACTTTGATGCATCGTTTTCTGGAGCTCAACCTGATAGCGTCTCCCGATAGTGACATCCCACAGATTCATGTCACAGGTGACTAGAAGTCACTGAAGGACAGACTGATTCAAACTTCAGATACGTTTTCAGTCATTCAAAGTTGAGTCCCGAAACTTGATACTGCAGTCAAGGCAATAAGGAAATGGAGTAGGGTTAGCAGTGTGTTCATTGTCATATTTATTTATTTTATTTAAAATAATAATAAATTCACCTTCAACTCTGTTACAGGTATAATTGAAAATTAGCTGTATAGGGTGACTGAAAATGTTTTGTAGTGAGGTGTGTACAATAAATGCAATAGTTCTCTTGGAACTGTTTCAGACTTTATAGCTTGGTTAATTCTTTCATTTAAGTATATATTTAACATTTACTTTTGTAGTCGTGAGGTGTGAGTGACAATGCCTGTGTGTGTATGTGTGTGTGAGTGCCACTGTTTGTACGACTGTGCTTGTGTGAGTCCATTATTGTGAGCTGCTGAATTACAGGTACAGTCTGAATAGGTGTCTCTTGAGAAATCGCCTGAAGGTGGTCAGGGACTCTGCTGTCCTGACCTCACTGGGAAGGTTGTTCCACCACTTAGGGGCCAAGGATGAAAAGAAGCACAGAGTTTGTGTCAACATTATATATTGCTCGGTATATATTATTATTATTATTATTATTATTATTATTATTATTATTATTAATAATAATAATAATAATAATAATAATAATATTGTCAGTTCTCCCGGCCAGTGGTTGTATTTTGACAGTTCCGTACATCGCCATCTAGTGGCCATATATCATAATGCAATAGTGAGGTTCCAATTGCTGTCCAGACTTAAATAATAAAGAACTGTATTAGTGCCTCTAAAACAATCCAGGTGCATTGTGTTAGAATATGCAATATTTTTTATTTTTATTTTTTAAAGATGGAATATGAAATTAGGCAGATTTTCTATTATATAGATACGGGGGAAGCTCCTTGCAATCTTATGGACATACTTGACTGTGGATTTATATTAATCAAATTATTTATTCTCATTCTGTGAGCTTGATGTGGGATTCTTAAAGTAATTTATGAATTATAATAGCCCGTACTACACCATTTAAATAGGCAGCGGCATCTGACAGGAACGGTCCGCCCCCGTGTTGACTCTAGAGCCGCGACCCGTCCTTATCTCGCCCGGGCCCGCTGTCCAACCCGCGGCCGCGGCCTTGACAACTCCGAGCGGGCCGCTGCGCAAACAAGCGGGTTAATCATTATCGATGAGGGGGTGGGAAGCGGCGTTTTGGGGGGTTTGGAAGTAGTTGAGAAACGCGCAGTGGAGAAAAAGAAAACGAGAGAGAGAGGGAGGGAGAGAGGAATCGTTTTAACTGAAACACGTTCTAAATTAATCGGCTTAAATCTACGTCACCTCTGATGTAAGTTCTAGACTCGGCTAACGTTCTATACAGAACGGCATTCACGTAAATAACGGGTGTTATTATTAAACACTGAGAATAAAGAAACCCTGTCTTTCACACATCCAGAGCGCTTTCACAGCAGCCATGTGGACAGAAGCCTGGTCCAGCTTGCTGAGTGTGTATGGACTGATCTTCCAGGCGCTGCAGCAGCTGTGCGGCGAACCTGCGCAGATATCGGCCGGGAGCCTGAACACTGCGGAGGTAAGTACTGAACACTGAAGTACAGCTGGGGGTGACGAGCAAGCGCTGTTGTGGCAGTAACAGACGCTGAACAATTATTATTATTATTATTATTATTATTATTATTATTATTATTATTATTATTATTATTTGTAGTAGTAGTAGTAGTAGTAACACTAATCCCTGGTCCTGTACAGCTATACTACCAATACTAATAGTACAGCTTATTAATATTAGTTGTAGTAGTAGTAGTAATAAGGGTATAGGTGGTTTTATCTTGACCTTACCAAAATCTGTGTTTTGTATAGGTGTATTTGTATATTGTGTTTTCCTAGGAATTGCCCTGACACACAATACCCAGCTCTAATCTCCCCCTGTTTCAGCCACAACTGAAAAAGATGTTTACATGTTATTGTTTCCAGTCAGTGTGTTTTCCTGCATTAACCCCCCCTGCCACCGCAGTGTCTGCTGTGTAGTGATCCGGATACAGGCATTGTGTGGGAGTGGGCAAATCCGAGAACAGTACTTATCTCTCTACTTATCAGACTCTATTCAAGCAGTACAATTCAATTCAATTTGCTTTCTTGGTATGACAACAGTATACAGGTATTGCCAAAGCAGTACAGACTCTCTCTCTCTCTCTCTCTCTCTCTCTCTCTCTCTCTCTCTCTCTGACTCTCTCTCCCTCTCTCACACTCTCACGCTCTCACACACACACACTCTCTCTCTCTCTCTGACTCTCACACACTCTCTCTCTCTCTGTCTCTCTCTCACACTCACACACTCTCTCTGTCTCTCTCTCTCTCTCTCTCTCTGACTCTCTCTCCCTCTCTCACACTCTCACACACTCTCTCTCTCTCTGTCTCTCTCTCCCTCTCTCTGTCTCTCTCTCCCTCTCTCTCACACTCTCACACACTCTCTCTCTGTCTCTCTCTCTCTCTCTCTGACTCTCTCTCCCTCTCTCTCACACTCTCACACACTCTCTCTCTCTCTGTCTCTCTCTCCCTCACACACTCTCTCTCTCTCTGTCTCTCTCTCCCTCTCTCTGTCTCTCTCTCCCTCTCTCTCACACACACACACACACTCTCTCTCTCTCTCTCTGTCTCTCTCTCCCTCTCACACTCTCACACACACACACTCTCTCTCTCTCTCTCTGACTCTCTCTCTCTCTCTCTCTCTCTCACACTCTCACACACTCTCTCTCTCTCTGTCTCTCTCTCCCTCTCTCTCACACACACACACTCTCTCTCTCTCTCTCTGTCTCACTCTCCCTCTCTCTCACACTCTCACACACACACACACTCTCTCTCTCTCTCTGACTCTCTCTCTCTCTCTCTCTCACACTCTCACACACTCTCTCTCTCTCTCAGTATTTCGGGACGTGGTACTTTATCGCGGCGGCTGGGGAGAAGCCATCTGACCTGCAGAATTTCACTTTGATGGACAATACCATCTTCAACCTGCAGGGGGAGGACCTGCCTCAGCGGCTGTTACTGAGAGGAGCCATCAGAGTGTAAGAGGAACGGGCTCATATACTACATTTTAATTGTATTATTATATAACTATTATAACCATCAATACATTTATATTTGATAGAGTGCTTCTTCACAAACAGATCACCACAGAACCTTCTACAGAGTTAAAGATATAAATAGAGTGCAGCTATTGAAAATGGACTGATATTATATTTATTTGGCTGATGAATAAGACGTTCAACAGCACCGTAAATTCACAGGAATCTTCAAAGTGACAAATGTGTAGACACTCAATTAGTGTGGAGTAGTTAAACAAATACAGAATAGAATACACACAGGAATGGAAATAAAAGTCAGCAGTTGAAAAACGAACAGTTGAAGAATAGAATTCAGTCCTACAGTGTCAGAGTTAAAATCACATTGATGACCAGAGGACTCTGACTGAGAGACTGGACGCCTCATTCTTCATCATTTAAAATTGGAAAGGCTGCTGTATTGAATTCCAATGCGTGTGTTCACATAGTGTGTGTGTGTGTGTGTGTGCGCGCAGAGGGGAGCACTGCCTACAGAAGAGCTGGACCTACCTGATCCACACTGGCCGGGATGACATGGAGCTGGAGGGTGAGTCCCCCGCTGGACAGGAAAGGCAGAGAAAGACACACTGAGACACAAGACAACAAGAGACAGTCACAACAGTCTAAGTTGGACGCCTTGTTCCAGTTACTCAGGCGTTATAGAGGTGTCTGTATTAAGCCAGAGGATGTTATATAGCTCATGTAAGTCCATTTTACTTGATAATAGCACACAGTGAGTACAGTAACAATATGTAACAGCAGCACATTATTGTCACTGTTATGATGATGATGATGATTTCTGCTTCAGGTCGCCCTGACAGGACCACCAACATCTTCCAGGTGGGCTGCAAGGACTGCATTGGCCTGCAGGAGATTACGAATGGAGGGAACCGGATCATGCTGTATGGTAAAGGCTACACCCTATACTCCAGTCTGCCTCTCCACTACACCCTATACCCCAGTCTGCCTCTCCACTACACCCTATACCCCAGTCTGCCTCTCCACTACACCCTATACCCCAGTCTCCCTACAGCCTACACTGTCCTGCTTGACAGCATATGGTTTAGCTACTAAAGTCCTACAAGCCAAGTCCCCCTGGTCCTTCTTGCACTCTTCATCACGGGCCGGTTGAGACGGCACATTAACGTGTCTGCACACCAAATCCACTGCCCTGCCTTCCTGTGTCTGCAGCCCGCAACGCCACCCTGGCCGCCGAGCAGGTGCAGATGTTTCAGTTCAAAGTCGCCTGCATGGGAATGAATGAGTTCCTCATTCTGCCCCAGGAGAGAGGTAAGCACTGCCAAGATCACGTTAAAACCATGTACTGCAACTGTTATTATTATTATTATTATTATTATTATTATTACTACCCAGGGTGATTCACAAGAATCCCTTTACAAATGTAAAACAAAATGCAATAAAGGCAAGTTGCAGTAATCATAAGTCCTATTAGTTATGAATAAAAACCAACACAATGTGTCGATGTGCCTGTGTTGTGTGCTCAGGGGTAGACATTATTACAGAAAGCCTAAACTATCCTGACAGACTATAGACAGATGGACTATACCACAGGGTACAACTCACTGCAGTCTACAATTACACTATGCCACAACAGACTCTCTCTCAGTCGTATATCAGGACCTGGGGCGGCTGACGCTTGCCTGACTAGAAGTAAACCACATTACTACAGCTCCAGACAGTAATTATATAGTTGAGCCATATGTATTAATCTTTTCATAACATCATGTGAAGTTTACCAGCCCCTTAAAAAAAGAAAAAACACACACCCAACAGCCTGAAATAGGTAAACTCTTAGATAAGCACCCTTTTTATGTAACACTTCCAAACTTTGTCCTCCTTAGGATTTATTACATGTTAACTTAGTGTAACTACAAATGTATTATGAATATAGACCTGGGAACTATAAAAAGTTAAATGTGAGAATTACATAGAGTAGATGGGGTTGTAAAAAAAAATAAAATAAAAGAAATGCAGGACACAGCCCAGTAAAATCTGTTATGTAGTGAAGCCAAAATAACAGAACAGTACAGAGCAATTCATGTTTTTATTATTAAATCTGCCTGTAGCAACCAAAGGACCATAGCATGTTATCCCATTTAGAACCATGGACTCAAAACTCAGACAGGCTTCACCCCGATTCCCCAATTCTAAGGGGGTCTGTTGTGTTTTGTTTATTGTGTATTGTGCACTTTTTGATATCATCATCATTGTCCAATAAACCGACAGCTGGTGCTGTGGCTCCTCCAATCACATGGCTTGTTCCAGGTGCCCTCGACTCCTGTGGATTACTAATATTATGTTAGGTAGCCAATGATACCTTAAGGAACACAGCACTTCCCTCAAAAGCTGAGGTAACCCCTGCTCATAGGCGTGCCCCCCCGACACTTCAGTACATCACTAAATCAATCTCTGTCTTAAGGAGGGAGGGTCATGGCAGGCAACACCTTTTGTGAAAAGATTTGAACAACGATTATGTGCTCAGTGCATTTCCTCTGTTCGAGTTCAGACAGGCTGGAGCTGAGTACGGCATGCCAATCGGTTACATCAGAAAGGCTTTGAGGCCAGTTAGGTCAAGTTTTTTCAAGAATTGATTTAACTCTTGCCCCCTCACGTGCTGTCTCACTCACACGCACGGTACGGAACGGCACCACAACACACCGCATCACACGGCACAGCACGGCGCCACAACGCAAGCGCTTCGCAATGCACCGCATCACGTCACACCACACCATGTCTCACCGTACCACACCACACAAAACAGCACCACAGGCCTCCGCAGGAAACCCACACGCAGACATCAGTGCAAGTTCCAGTGAGCCAGAAACAAATCTTTTAAAGATTCTGCGGCGTATCCTTCAGGAAATTCCCAAAAGGTGTTACCTGCCATGACCCTCCCTCGGTCCCTCCTGTGAATTGTTGTGGAATTAGTTTGACAGTAACTAATCTTCCTTACCCGATTCAGTATTATTTCTAATAATGTATTCTGACACTGTTTGGGCAAATTGTGTTAATGAAATAAACACACTGGGATTTGTATTGAAATGTTAATTTTAAACAGCAACAGCACAAGACACGCCATGCATTTCTACTACTTTTTATCTCTATGGAAAGTAGACAATAGTTTATTTCTATCATAACAAGAAGCAACAATGTATAGTGTTTCATTCTACAGCACAATGTAGGCTGGGGTCCCTGATCTGAGATTAGCAATGCACAGATGGGCAGTTGGGTAGTTTAGACCAGAGGAGATGACATGGGGACTTGTGTATCAGTGATCATGGTATTTGGGCTCGTCACAGAGACATGATCCCTCTCTGAACACCATAGAGTGCGCCAGTCCCCTCACCAGGGGCCCGATCTCTTGACGTAGTGGTTTGGTCACTCTGCTGATGGAGGAGCGCACCACGGGGTGTGCTTGAGACAGCGCGGTTTGAACCTGAGAGGGAACTCCATCCGCACTTAAACTTGCTTTTAACCAAGTTTAAAACTAAGGCTAGGAAGGAGGACAAACGCCCCATCTCACACCACTTTTTCTCTGAAATTCAAACAGTCAGGGACCCCTCCAGTCCCCCAATACAATAACTGTGGTTCAATGTTGTGCTTCCTTGCAGAATACTGCCAGTTCATGGACGCCCCCTAACATTCCCAGGTAAGCAAAGCCTAGACAGGTCTGAGACCAGCCCTTTTCAGTGTTATCTTTATTAATATAGTTTTTAATAGTTACATACAATACAAATTATATCTGAAGGCAGAAATGTGATTAAATAAGAGCTGTGGAGTTGCTGCTCGGATTCAAGCATAATCTTGGGATAAGCACATTGACTCATTTCAGACCAGTACACACAGTGTAAATGTGCAGATATCCACGTATGCTAGTAGCTTTTTACTGGCAGAAATATGGGCCAATTCCTTAAAGGTGCAACAGCAGTGTATGAACCAGGAAGCCACAGCCCTGCAGCTGCAGTTCAAAGACTCGTTGAGGGCAAATCCAGTCAGATTAATCACATGTTAGAAACAAGTGTTATTTTGAAGAATAGATGTTGAAAAGCAGCCAGTCTGAGTGTAACACTGAGACCCACAGTGTTTCAGCCTCACTGCATTTTGTCTTGCAGATTGTACAAGACCGAGGCAGCTCAGTGAAGCTCAGTACAGCTCTGAGCCCTGTGCTTCTGCCAAGACTGGAAATGGGGTTTGTGTTTATGAATATGAGTGTATGATCAATATGTACGTTAAAAACATAGGAATGGAATCAAACTTGCTTGTACTCCCACCCCCCCCCCATATATCCAGAGCCTTGCTGTATTAGAACGAACTGCCTTGCCACAACTTCCATATGCTATACAGCACAAGCACAGTGTAAGTGTACGGATTGTCGTTGCCTTATATTTATTTTATGTGAGGGCTGCTCTGGACAGGGCTCTGAATTGATCTCTTATCTTATATACAAGGGGCTGTATTCTTAAAACTGGAAACGTTACGCTAAGTTAACTTTTGCTTTTCTAACGAGGAAGAAAAAAACAAAGCAAAGTGGGGGATATCTAATTATTTATTAAACCTCTCATTTAAGTTGGCATAAGTAAATGAAAAGCTTTAATTTCTTATTTGGAACATTTGGGCATTTTCAATTCCGTTTCTAAGAAAAGAGAAAAAAGTGGTGAATGTTTGCACGTTTTTTGCATGTTAAGAATATGGGGATTCCCTTCACTCAGAGCCACCTTTCTGGAAAACAGAGGGAAGAAGAAGGGGGGCTGATTTGTATACAGCCCCCAGGTATAATTCTTCTTGGCACTCAGTTCAGACATGCTGTGAGTGTCACGCAGCTCAAGCCCATCTATGTAATTACAATGTGTCGATTGCAATAAAGGAATTGGTGTGTTTGGAAACAAGAAAAAACTTCCAGCTTTTTAAAGTTTGTATGTTTTCCTTCTTTTGGCTCTCCTTGTCCACTAAAGTATCTGCCATTGGCATTAAGATCTAAGGGGTTGGGGGGCAGAGGGGCAAGATACAGTACAATTAAATCTTCAATTAGGATGTGTACTGTAGCTAGGCTGTCTTGCTAAAAGAGTGCTCGGGTTGTACCATCTCTCCCTCACGGACAAGCCCCCTTCCTTCCCCCAGTCCCATCTCCCTCTCTCTCCCTTTCTTCCTGACCATCTTTTCCCCCTCCCACCCCCCCGTCTCTCTTTTCCTGTCAGCTGTGGTGCACACTCCTGTCACAGTGTGAGTGTCTGAGCTCAGCCCAGTCCAGTCTGATCCTGTTCAGCCTGGCGCAGCCTGAGTAAGAGAGGAAACGCAGCAGACTGCTCCCAGCGGCTCTTCTACACACGCCAATCAACCAGCGCCAATATTTCACTTTACTGAGAATAGAACATCTATTACAATCAACGTTGTTTCCCTTCACAGACATACTGGAATGGTAAATGGTATCGAACAGGTCTTGAGGCATGAGATTTTTGGTTTAACACGTATTCATTGTTATTGTAATTTGTTTCTTGGCAGGCAGCCCTCAGCCGGTGCCCAGAGCGTCAGATAGTTCTCACGAAATTCTGACAAATTACAGTCAACACAATTGAGGACAATGCACAGTACTAGTCCTACTTAAAATAAACTAAAATAAAAGTCAGTACGAAATACTAACGTGTTCATCCATGTTAACGATCTGGGCACTGATCTTGGTGATAGCACAGTGTTAGGTGAGCAGTGGAGGAGTTGTCTAGGGCAGTGGTCCCCAGCCCTGGACCTGGATGAGCTTCCCCTGCGTCTATGGCTTTGAGTTTCCAATTAGATCTCTTGATTGAAGCCTTCACTGAACCCATGATGATGGTCTTACCGCAGCCTTGGCAGTGGCTCTCAGCTCTTAAACACCCAGTGCAGGGCGCTCAGGTCCACAAGAACCAGGGCAGCAGTGAAAACCAGGGAGATGGACCTGGGCCTGGGACATGGCTTGTGTAGGAGCACCATTGACATTAAGAGGAGACTCACCAATAATCACGGAGAGAGCTGATGAAAGTGTCAGCTGTAGAAATCTACACCGCTTACATTGACCTCTGCAATCCGCAACGGTTTTCGCATCAGACTATGGAAACACAACCAGCCAGACCTGAAACCTCCCTAGGTGAGTCTCTCCGCTCCCCTTCTCTTCCCCTGCCCCTTGAATCAGTGCCTTTGAAAGTGCGCCTTTTCTGTCAGTTACTGAGAGTCTCACCCAAACCCAACGAATCCAAACATTTGGGGTTTTCACCTATTTCACCTATCCACCTACATACATATCTAGTATCTAACTTTCTGACTGGCTGTCTGAGCTGGACTGAGAGGACAGTGAAGTGTTTGGGTGGGGTCTGTGGTGTGTAGAGAGTTGGGTGAGGGCTGGGTAGGGGGAGTTCTGATGTATCTACTTTTCAGTCCATCTGTCTACCTGTCTATCTACCTTTTCACCGCAGTACATCCATAATAACAATAATGAGGTCAAGTCGTGCGTTGTCACTTAGTAATAATACTAATGAAATGTTGCTTGTCGAAGTCTTTGTTTTCAGAGTGACCCTTCCTTTTGCTAACATCCTATACCGTGACTACTTAAACCAACAGATCAGTACTGTGGAGAAACTCAGTCTAGTCCCTCCACATCCACACACACCATCACCCTCCCACACGTGCATCAACCGCAGTGCAGTGAACAACTCCCAGTGAGTTCCAAGATAATCCGAATGAATGAGCTTCAAGGAAAACTGCAGGAAGAGATGTGGGCAGAAGCAGGGTTAGAATCTGGAGTAGTACTGGATTTCCAGATGAAAATAAAGAAAATTAAAGATATTGATATACTAGGTATAGCAATATTGACAGAGCCAAGAACTACTGCACGGCCTCACAGCACACAGGGTAGGCTGTAAGCACTGCCCAGTCGTCGGTGATAATCCCAAATAAATCATAACAATCTGTCCTAAACGTCTTGTGGAATATAACACTGTCTGGAATATAATTTATGGCCCAGACTGGAGTGGCGCTGTGTGGACTATAGGATAGGACCCAGACTGGAGCAGCGCTGTGTGGACTATAGGACACAGACGGGAGCAGCTCTGTGTGGACTATAGGGCCCAGACTGGAGCAGCGCTGTGTGGACTATAGGGCCCAGACTGGAGCAGCGCTGTGTGGACTATAGGGCCCAGACTGGAGCAGCGCTGTGTGGACTATAGGGCCCAGACTGGAGCAGCGCTGTGTGGACTATAGGATAGGGCCCAGACTGGAGCAGCACTGTGTGGACTATAGGATAGGACCCAGACTGGAGCGGTGCTGTGTGGACTAT
Organism: Amia ocellicauda; assembly: GCF_036373705.1. Taxonomy (NCBI): domain Eukaryota; kingdom Metazoa; phylum Chordata; class Actinopteri; order Amiiformes; family Amiidae; genus Amia; species Amia ocellicauda. Next base: position 3,511,670 of record NC_089864.1, on the reverse strand, counting down.
AGGACACAGACGGGAGCAGCTCTGTGTGGACTATAGGGCCCAGATTTTCTGAATAATGAAACATGTGCCCGTCCACAGGATCCCAAACACATTATTCACCCCTGCAAGTGTTAATGCTCACAGTAATAACACTCATCCCAGGACATGCTCTTTCACACACCAAGAAAACACAGAATGACACAACACCGGCTAAGCCATAACTAAACTCTGCCTTAGAAATTACATTCTGAGTTGACTTAAAAGGGCGGCCACGGACCAAACAGATGTTGCAGAGCATCATCCAAAGGCGATCTTAGTCAATCGTCAGCAGTTTCGTCTATGTCATAGAACAGATCAGGGAACACCAGTGTGGCAAAACCAAAGGGTCTGGGCAGGGCAGGAAGGAAGCATTTTCACAACCGAGACAGGAAGTGTGGCCATGCTGACGTCGCCACTGGAAGTGAGAGAAGAGGAATTAGCGTCAGCGGCCAGGGCTTAACCGCCTGACAGGGAGAGTGCTTCTCTCACCACGCTGCTTCTTAGAAACACATCCGCGCCACACATTTTGCACTCATGTCCTCGCGTCCATGATCCATGTGCTCGACCACAGTGCACCACGCCACGCCTCCCTCTGCTCTCCAGCCCTGTGCTGTGATTTCCACAGGCGTCAGCACAAGGACCGTCGCTCCCTACACCGTCATTTCACTCCCTGTACGTTGACTATACTCTAAGGGTGCTTTCATATAGTGCTTTCAAGAGCTCAATTTTATGTGGTCTCATTGTAATTCATCACATTGATTAGTTTACTATGAACTAAATGTGCTTTAATACATCAGTCTCCATTCCCTACACAGTATAATTATTTTAAAGATTGCAATGTGCTATATTCCTACTCTCTTACTGACACAATGGCTCATCTCAAGGCCTCTGGTAAAGTAGTCTGTAGAGAAGGAACACCGTCAAGTCAGGGAAATGTGAACAGTGAAAAACTAAAAAAGAAACCCAGACTGACTGACAGAAATAGGAATAGGTGGACTAGAAACTGTATACTGCTGACAGGACGTGACTAGTGATGTTAGTGCTGTGAGCTCCGTGTGTAAATATAGTCTTGTTCTAACTGGTATTTTGGATGAAAAAAGGCAACAGATGGAAAAACAGAACACAGAGCCAATTTATAAAATGTTATGCAAATATTTATCCACAGGTTTATACACTTTGCTCTCAGTAGGTTTCTACAAGATATTGATTTTAATCTAATATATACATATATTACATGTAGACGCCTAATGGTTTTTGTGGCTAGAATTTCACAAAAACCACATCCGCTCTCTGCGTCACTGTCGTAAGATCTCCCAAGAAATAGGGTATACAATCATGCCTGAACACACAGACACACACAGACATTATTACTATTTGAGTTGAGGTCATTTGCAATACAAATCTGGAACTGAAACGGAATTGACTATCTAGCAATGAAAAAAATAACTTGACCACAACTCACACCCCCACCCCCCAACACAGCATGCATAGCAACACACATAGCCTACTATTACTTTAGGAAACACCATTATGAGTTTTGGCACATAAATAATTCCCTCCCTCTCCACTCTCCCTCTCTATCTTCACCCCATTGGCAGCATATTTCTTGGCGCCACTGCGCTCATGTTTTGACTACAGTCATTTTCATCAAATATGTAAAATACCAGCTAGATTTCTACAGGACCTCATCAGTCCTGCAACCCGCACCAGCCTGCATACAAAACTGCAAGGATGAATGCTCATCTGCAGGTGCATGAATCCAGTCCCCAAACTCAGATCTATGCCAGCTTCAGTTTCACCTTGTCATCTTACTGTGAATATTCACATAGATGCAAAAAGCCGTGCCCTACACTCTACTGTACTACAATACAGTATACTGCACTGTAGATCACTACACTTTACTCATACACAGGGAATCTCTTTCATCCATTATGTCTGTCTATGCTGTTTATTTCTTTTATTATTATTATTATTATTATTATTATTATTATTATTATTATTATTATTATTTATGTATTTATTTATTTCTTAGCAGATGCCCTTATCCCTTATCCTTACAAAATATAAGCGCAATACAAAATGCAAAAATACAGTGCAGTTCAAGGCATACAACATTACAAATTCCAATCTACATAATACAGTGCAGTTCAAAGCATAATACATTTTACAAATCCCAATTTACACAGTATATGAGGTCTCACATTCTGGATAGTAAGAGCTGATGAGTGCAGACAAGATGTTAGGTCAGTCAATTGCCAAGGGAAAGGGGGCATAAGGAGAAATCAAAATAACAATACGAGTACTAGTAAAGCAAAGCAAAAAGTATTACAAAATGTTGTATAAGTGCTATCTTACAGGAGAGTAAATGTAAGTATTCTTTTATAGAATGGCTCTGTAGCAAAAGCTAAAATGCTACAAGTGGGATTGAATCACACGATCCCTGAGAAAAAGGGGCTGATGGACCACGATCACAGCCTGGTAGAACAGGCAGACTGCGAGGAGAAGGGGAGAGTGTGGGCAGGGAGTCAGGGAGCCACGGCAGTGGGGACGAGAGGTTGGGGCGATGGTGCAAGGGAGGAGCTGCTGTGGGGGAGGATGGCTGCCATCTTTGACACTCCATACAGTCCGATGAGGTCAGAGGTGGAAATGCTGACCCCACAGGAGTGCCCACCATAGGACTCCTGGCCACCTTCTTCACAGCCAGGAAGGACCCCCCCCCCCATGGAGAGAGTTGTAGTGGACATGCTGGGCCCCTTACCATGTTCCACTCACGGAAACCAGTTTGTACTGGTCACTGTGTATAATATCACTAAATGGCCTTTACTGTGTTTTTACCATGGTGCACCACCCTACACTTTATTGTGTTTTTACCTTCGTACACCACACTACACTTTGTGTTTTTACCATGGTAAACCATACTACATTATACTGTGTTTTTGCCACGATACAACACACTACACTTTACTTTCATATGAGACAAAAGGATGTAAGAAAATGAGCGAGCCGCAGAGCTCTGCCAGAAATCGCCTCCTGTAATAATAATGAAAACATCTGCTAACAAAATAAAAACACAAAAAAGAAATCCAGTCCGAACAAGACCGACATTCCTTTCCAATGCATTCCGAAGCGCGACGTTCAGTCAAGTTGGTGTCAAACAATTTACTTATTTGATATACGGTATTATTCTACCTCTCAAAAGGCAAGTCGTGACGGGCAAAACAAATACAACTTTCACTGTTTTGTGAAATCATGTAGCCTAGAAGGAAATGGGGGGGCATGTCGGCACGGCTATAAAAGCCACAGATCACACATGACAAGTCCATAAACCGCTTTCCAAGCGTGCCGCTCTCTCTGCACCCTGCGCGGCGTGTCGTGCGTGTCGTGCGTGTCGTGCGTGTCGTCGCTGCCATGGCCCTGGACTTCAGCAGTGAGGTTTTCTGCTGCTTCGCCTTCTACGCGATGCTGCTGCTGCTGAAGATGTACTTTGTAGCCATACTGACCGGGCAGCTGCGCCTCCGGAGAAAGGTAAGAGCGAATTTAGGGAGAAACATCATCATCGCCATCCTCATCATTTAATTCCTCCTTACTTTTATTTTTAAAGTGCTTCCAGGCTGTTCCAGTTCAAAATCAAATTGCGCCTCGGGGACTATTGCAGTTGTATTCTATTCTATTGTAAATTACATACATTATAAAATATGCGTTTATGTATTTAGTCGAACACACTAAAGTAGTACATTGTAAGTAGTAGTTAGTAATAATATGAACGTTGAGTTATTTTAAATAATATTCTCAACTTGTATTAGTAATAATAATAATAATAATAATAATAATAATAATAATGTTACTAATTATGAAATATTCGTTAATTGAATCGTATTAATATTGTGTCAATTAAAGACAGACTAATACATTATAGGACCAAGTTCAAAGTCATATTCCAATTGTAGCTCTCGAGCCAATAAATCAAACAAACAAACATAGAAAGAAACGCATATTTGAGAGGTACATGTCATAAATAATTCGTTTGATGTTTCAAATGCGTTTTATTCTTCTCCATTTTAAAAACTTGAGCACAAACCCATTCTATTATCAATTCTAAATAGCTATCAGGAGGAAGAAATAAACGTGTTAAATTAACAGCAAGACGCACATTACAAGCAGGTAAAAAACATATTTAGCTTTTGACTGAAGTCTAAATTTAAATTAAGTGTTTCTCAAATCTGCCCTGGAGTATGCTGTTTTTTTTTTTTTTTTTCCAACGGAGCTCTCAATTACTTAATTGAACTCTTAAGTTTAATAAATTTCTTAAATTTGTTTACATTTGACTCTTTAAATTGTGTAACTGATACAAAGTTGGTTCCTTAAACCCCCTACTTTTAAAATTAATTAGAAGACTCTGATTTAGGAGATTATTAGTTAAATTTAAGTAATTGAGAGCTTGGTTAGAACAAAAACCAGGTGGTACTACAGGACAGGTTTGAGAACCACTGTATTAAGGCATTTCCACAAAGCAACTGTACCAAACGTGAAATAAAGTACTTAATATACCACTAGTAAAAATAATAAGTAGTGTGCAAAGTCTCGGGACATAATTGGTCAAACAGTAATATCTTATGTGCACTAAATTAGAGTCAACTTAATTAGAATTAGAACTCTTTCGGTGCCCTACTTAGCCAGTTAGGTCCTTGTCAGTCAATTCTAATTAGACGTTAATTGCTTAATTAGAACCAATTATGTGTACTGACCCCACATCCCCAATTTAGCATGTGCATTAACCCCCCTCCCTCTCTCCCCCAGGCGTTTGCTAACCCGGAGGATGCTCTCCGTCACGGCGGCCTGAAGTTCTATCGGCGGGACGAGGATGTGGAGCGCTGCCGCAGGTGAGCGCTGACTCGGGAACAGCAGCCGACCTGAGAGAGACACATTGTGAACCAGTACAGGACAGATATGCAGTACCCAGTATCCCAGAACACCAGAGCTAACTGGCCCAAGTTAACACAGCGAATCAGCAGCAAAACCAGCCTGTGGACTGGGATCATCTTAGAAGCAAGCCCTGTTCTTTAACCCAAGACTTTTTACCTGCCTGTTCTGAGATTAGACCGACAGAGCAACGGCGCTGTTCCAGCTGTGCGTGCCAGTGTGCCAAGGTGCGTGTGTGTATATCTCCCTCTGGCTGTGTACCAGACCACACACTTTCAACCACTGATCCCTTAATTAGGGAATGCGGCTGGGGCAAGCTAATAAAGACCTGTTAATTATTTAAGTGCCGGAAAACACAGATTAAAACCCTGTCTGATGACATGGGGCTGAAGGTGAAGAAACTCAGTGTAACCAAAGGAAGTGGCTCAAGTCAGTGTATGTCTCCAGGTGTATACAGTAAAGTGACTCCAGTCCCTAAGTCCAGGCGTACATGTACAGTGTAGTAGCTCTACAAAGTATCTGTTCACAGCCCAGGCATTTTCCCTCACCTCTAGGTGGTAACACTCACTTTCTCTCTCTCTCTCTCTCTCTCTCTCCCTCCCAGGCTGCACCGCAATGACCTGGAGTGCATCCTACCCTTCCTGTTGATAGCGGTCCTGTACTGCCAGCTGGAGCCCTCGCCCGCCATGGCCAGATTCTACTTCCGCTCCTTCTTCCTGGCCCGGGTGGCACACACATTCGCGTACCTGTACGCCCTGCCAGCACCCTCCCGCTCCCTGGCCTACACCCTAGGTCTGCTGCCCTGCCTCTCCATGGCACTGAAAATACTCATCAACGTAGCCTCCTACTGGTAGAGGATGGACAACAGCGGCAACAACAACAACAACAACAACAACAACAACAACGAATGCAGCAAAATGTGATTTTGTCTTTTCAGTCTGAAAAAAAGAAAAAGGTGGGGGGGAATAGATAAATGTGGTTGCATTTATTTTATTTAAATTTTTGACCCCCCCTTTTGTGTTTTCTGGTGTTCGATCCCCCCCAAGAATAGGCTCTTGAGCAGGGCTCTGCACAGGGGGGGCTGGGAGATTGACTCCAGCAGAGCCACAGCAGCGAAGTGAGGAACAGGTCAAAGGTGCGCATCAGTCTTTCAAATCCTCACGCGTTGAAGTGGCAGCTGGGTGTAGCACTGCCTTTTTAAATGGTGTTTTTTCTCCGTGTTTATTTAAATATTTATTTTTCATCTATCAAGAGCTTTCCTCTCAGTTCTGACTTCGGAATTAGGTGATTGTTACTTATTTTGGAGTACTGGATTGTGGGTTCAAATCCTGTGCCCCAAGCAAGGTATTTTCACCACAAAACTAGTCCAGTTAAAAATGAAAAAGATTTGTATGTAAAGAATAACAATTTGTAACTGCAGGGAGTTGATTTACACTGAAATTTGAAGTAGTAATAATAATAATAATAAAATTAATAATATTCTAGTTGTGGATCTTGGTAATTATAGAAGGGGACAGGAGAAAAGTGTGTGTGTGTGTAAAGTCCTTTATGGTCAAGGCATCTGGACTCATGCTGGGGGAACAGCAGCTGTTCCTTAAAGCCTCTGTATCCTGCTGTGTGAGAACTGCGGTGTCTGCTGTGACATGTTGAGAAACCCCCCTGTAGTTACTCGCTGCTCCCTCCTCTGAAGGGAGAGTCCATGTTGGCTCCAATCTGCAGACTGTCAGCCAATCCTGAGAAAGGAAAATGCACAACTCGTGGTGTTTGTAACTGGCAATATTGATGTATATAGTCTACTAAAGCTAACTACTGCTACATTCTTCTGTATATATGATTATATTTCTTAGTAGATATGATAAGCACATGGACTCAATGTATTGCTATTGTCTGAATTGTTTTATTTATGTTATTTAATAAAATACTGTTAACAAAACCATACAAAAATTCTCCCAGCTGCTGTCAATGGAATCTTGGCTGGTAATTGCTGTTTGTTTGTATGTTATTCTTGAGCCAGTATTATAGGTCTTATTGATTCATTAGGCAGGATGACTGCTACATTTCTATAAATTAGATGTCGGCACCACAGGAGGATTTAATTTGTTATGTAAAAAGGCTTGTTGAACTGTTACATTTTTTTTTGTATGTTTTTCAAATAAATGCTTTTTTTGTAAACCTGGCTGTAGTGTGATTTTACTGCTGTTTGTATATACATCGATCAGCCTAATATTGTGTAGGTCCCCCTTTTGCCACTAAAACAGCTCTGACCTGTCAAGGCATGGACTCCACTAGACCTCTGAAGCTGTGCTGTGGTATCTGGCACCAAGACGTTAGCAGCAGATCCTATAAGTCCTGTAAGTTGCGAGGTGGGGTCTGCATGGATCGGACTTGTTTGTCCACCACATCCCACAGATGCTCGATTGGATTGAGATCTGGGGAATTTGGAGGCCAAGTCAACACCTTGAACTCGTGATTCATCAGACCAGGCCACCTTCTTCCATTGCTCCGTGGTCCAGTTCTGAGGCTCACGTGCCCATTGTAGGCGCTTTCGGCAGTGGACGGGTCAGCATGGGCACCTGACTGGTCTACGGCTACGCAGCCCCATACGCAACAAACTGCGATGCACTGTTTGTTCTGACACCTTTCTATCAGAACCAGCATTAACTTTTTCAGCAATTTGAGCTACAGTAGCTCGTCTGTTGGATTGGACCACACGGGCCAGCCTTCGCTCCCCACGTGCATCAATGAGCCTTGACCGCCCATGACCCTGTCGCCAGTTCACCGCAGATTTAATTATTCTTCCCTCTACTACTTTACAAGCTAGCTAGCAAACACACACATCCTCTCCCTGGCTGCTTGATTTAAGTGCTGTTTTGAGGTTTCAGTAGCAACATCTACTGTCTGTTATTAGTGTGCAGACTACTATTGAATGCTGTGTGTCAATGTCGCAGTTGAATGATGACATGTCATGTTTAGTGCCTGTATTGCTTGTAATGCTGTGTCTTTGCATCTTTACTGTGGAACTAGACAATGGTGGTTGCCACTATAGATATGATTGTAGCTGGCAGGATTTCACGGCTCAAGGCCTTGGAAAATGTTGGTAGGCCAGGGCCAGTTACATAAAACAACTAAAGCACTTCTCTTAGGGCCTCAGAAAGTGTTAAAATGTGTGTGTATATCTCCCTCTGGCTGTGTACCAGACCACACACTTTCAACCACTGATCCCTTAATTAGGGAATGCGGCTGGGGCAAGCTAATAAAGACCTGTTAATTATTTAAGTGCCGGAAAACACAGATTAAAACCCTGTCTGATGACATGGGGCTGAAGGTGAAGAAACTCAGTGTAACCAAAGGAAGTGGCTCAAGTCAGTGTATGTCTCCAGGTGTATACAGTAAAGTGACTCCAGTCCCTAAGTCCAGGCGTACATGTACAGTGTAGTAGCTCTACAAAGTATCTGTTCACAGCCCAGGCATTTTCCCTCACCTCTAGGTGGTAACACTCACTCTCTCTCTCTCTCTCTCTCTCCCAGGCTGCACCGCAATCACCTGGAGTGCATCCTACCCTTCCTGTTGACGGCGGTCCTGTACTGCCAGCTGGAGCCCTCGCCCGCCATGGCCAGATTGTACTTCCGCTCCTTCTTCCTGGCCCGGGTGGCATACACGTTCAAAAAGTGTTAAAACGGCCCTTTCAAGGGGTGTGTGTTGATCTCTCACTCTCACTGTCTATATATACAGTATAATAACTCCACTGTGTGTCTGTACTGCAGATGTATATAAACAGCACCGCACACTCACTCCAGGTATTTCATTTAAATACAGTACAGGAACTGCAGAAAGTGTCTGTATTCCAGGTACAGTACAATACAGTGGGTGCAGTCAGAGTCAGTATACAGTATACACTCACCTAAAGGATTATTAGGAACACCATACTAATACTGTGTTTGACCCCCTTTCGCCTTCAGAACTGCCTTAATTCTACGTGGCATTGATTCAACAAGGTGCTGAAAGCATTCTTTAGAAATGTTGGCCCATATTGATAGGATAGCATCTTGCAGTTGATGGAGATTTGTGAGATGCACATCCAGGGCACGAAGCTCCCGTTCCACCACATCCCAAAGATGCTCTATTGGGTTGAGATCTGGTGACTGTGGGGGCCAGTTTAGTACAGTGAACTCATTGTCATGTTCAAGAAACCAATTTGAAATGATTCGACCTTTGTGACATGGCGCATTATCCTGCTGGAAGTAGCCATCAGAGGATGGGTACATGGTGGTCATAAAGGGATGGACATGGTCAGAAACAATGCTCAGGTAGGCCGTGGCATTTAAACGATGCCCAATTGGCACTAAGGGGCCTAAAGTGTGCCAAGAAAACATCCCCCACACCATTACACCACCACCACCAGCCTGCACAGTGGTAACAAGGCATGATGGATCCATGTTCTCATTCTATTTACGCCAAATTCTGACTCTACCATCTGAATGTCTCAACAGAAATCGAGACTCATCAGACCAGGCAACATTTTTCCAGTCTTCAACTGTCCAATTTTGGTGAGCTTGTGCAAATTGTAGCCTCTTTTTCCTATTTGTAGTGGAGATGAGTGGTACCCGGTGGGGTCTTCTGCTGTTGTAGCCCATCCGCCTCAAGGTTGTACGTGTTGTGGCTTCACAAATGCTTTGCTGCATACCTCGGTTGTAACGAGTGGTTATTTCAGTCAAAGTTGCTCTTCTATCAGCTTGAATCAGTCGGCCCATTCTCCTCTGACCTCTAGCATCAACAAGGCATTTTCGCCCACAGGACTGCCGCATACTGGATGTTTTTCCCTTTTCACAGCATTCTTTGTAAACCCTAGAAATGGTTGTGCGTGAAAATCCCAGTAACTGAGCAGATTGTGAAATACTCAGACCGGCCCGTCTGGCACCAACAACCATGCCACGCTCAAAATTGCTTAAATCACCTTTCTTTCCCATTCAGACATTCAGTTTGGAGTTCAGGAGATTGTCTTGACCAGGACCACACCCCTAAATGCATTGAAGCAACTGCCATGTGATTGGTTGATTAGATAATTGCATTAATGAGAAATTGAACAGGTGTTCCTAATAATCCTTTAGGTGAGTGTATAAGTGAATATATACAGAACAGTAGCTCTAAAGGTCTATATACACAAAACAGTATGCTGGCTGCACTCAAGTCGGTACAGAATATATAGGTGAATATATACAGAACAGTACAGTGACTCCAGTAGGTATCAGTACAGTGTATTGTTCACTCAAGGAATGAGCGGTACAAGGAACACTTCTATAACTCCCACCAGATGGCAGCCCAGTCTCTTATCATGAGTCCATCTTGACTGTACTGTAGCTACAATTATACTGCACTGACCTCTCATGGTAGTTCTCGCAAATGACAATTTACCTAATGATCATAACAATAGTTTTTCTCAATCGCTTGAGCACATTTCTAATCATTATCCACTTTCTCAAAACATTTAACACAACCTCCCAAACTGCAACATGTTTTGCAGAATAATGTATTTCATTTGCAAATGGCACTAAGACTTTCAAAACAGTCAATACACGTCACAAAATGAGATAAGAACATCATAACTTTGTCGTTTGACATGTAATGAAATGGTGCAATAAATACCAACTATGAGCATCAATATGACATGGTCAGCCCTGAGTACACTCTCTGTCTGTAGTCTGCTTGTTGGTAAATTAAGCATAAATGGTCAGCAGACATTTAACTCCAGAATTATACAGCATTCATGTTCTCAAATCAAGAAGACCAAAGTAGAAAGAATTTCAGTCAACTGCAAAAATACTTTGATTGTAAAAAAAAGTTGATCTCTTGATACATCGAATGAAGCTGGACATATTTTACAATGAACATTAATCAAGTCCACTGAAGACACTCAGGACCACACTGGTAGTTACAACATTAAAAAAGCAAAAATCTCAGTGTAATTGTTCATTTACTAATCCATTCTCTGCGTCTGTCAGGCCACATATTCTCATCCACATAGCACTGAATACTCTCCCTCACAATCCAGCTAGGGAAAACCTTGGCAGTCTTCTGTGGACAGCCCACATGCATGGCATCAAGAAGCGACATGGTCGTATGTATGGTTGTCATGCACCTTTAATCGACAGAATGAAAAGCATGCAATCAGGTGTGCTGTATTTTAAGGTCCAACAGTGGGGATGTGGGAAAGACCTTCTCTTGAGAGGGCTGTAGATATGGTGATCGTCCCACATCTCGGACTTTGAATAATAACTGTGGCTCTGTGGCCGATGAGGCTCCTCCCACCTCACCACACTCTGGACAAATGTAATCGCTTCATCCACTTATAAGAAGACACAGGGCAACACATTTGTCTCAAGCTTATTCTATGAGAGAAACACAAAATAAACTTGGGTAGCCAACTGTCTGCCATGAATTATACTATTCATAAAGCAACCCGATCTCCTTCACTTTGTCACTGTTCCTTTCCTATGTAGTGGTTTTCATCCTTAGTTGGTGTTGATTCAAGGACCGGTCAATAGATGCCAGACTGACACTATGTACATTCTGAAATATGTCATGGTCTTGCATATTTGTGGTCTGGATCTCCTTCAGACACAGAGTTGTTTGAAACTTATGTAAGTCACCCTGGATAAGGGCGTCTGCCAAGAAAAATAAATAAATAATAATAATAATAACTACTGTATCTGCAATGGCAGCCTCCTGTTCAGTGTTGAGGACTCTTTCTTGGCCACCAGAGCAGGGTTGTCGTTCTGTTCTATAAATGGATATAATAAAATGATCAAGGAAGACAAAGGAAAAACTCCTAACGTGTATATCGTACAGTACTGTAATACAGTGTAGTAATCTATGGTCACTGAATATTCCCAGCATTGATGTCACAGTTGACCTGCTTAGATTGCCCAGCCCCTCACATTGAAAGGCCATGGTTTATCACATGGTCAATGATAGTGGCACAAATGTCATTGGAAACATCTGTGCTGTGTCTTCCCCTTTGAGCTGCTGTAACACCAGGTAGACGCACCCCTCTTCCTTTATGGGCTCCAGGCTGTGGTCTCCCTCTTCCTTTCCTTTGTCTTCTGACTTGCTACCTTTATCACCAAGACCAGCTCACTGGTTACCACTTTCATACGCGATTATGGACTGACTGTTAAGCAATTGAGCAATAAGGATCTGCACATGTGCAGTAGAGATTCACAGCTGTGAGAGTAAGTGCTATCTGCTGTGAACAAATAATCTCATTTTGTTTGACAAGGCTTATCAAACTGATTACACAATTGAATTTTGTGTCATGTGCACAGAGATGTGGTTACGGTTTTGAATAAAAGTGCTCTGCGTTTGCATTTTGTGAGAGAGCAAACCATACATTTTGGTTTTACAAAAAGTTGTACCATTGTATTTGGTTAGGTTATAGTGTTGGTCATGTGGACCACAGTTTCATTCACATTAACCTAGCAATCGAAAACCTAAGAAGTAGAATATTAATAAACAAAATAATAATAATAATAATAATAATAATAATAATAATAATAATAATAATAATAACAATAATAATAATAATAATAATAATAATATAGTGATTATATTGGTCTGGTTTAAACCCTGTACAGCAGCTTTTGATATAGTTGTCTGGCGAATTAACAAATATGAATGCTTTAACATTTCAGTAGCAGATACACACATAGCTTTGACATCGGCAGTGTAACATGGCATTTGCTTATATTATTTATTTATTTACTTATTATTAGTGGTTTGTGGTTAACGGATTAAAAAACAACCAAAACAAAACAAAAGAAAACGATGCAGTTTAACTATGGCATCAGCCTTGCTTCACAGATGAAGTGACGAGTGTAACAGTAGTTTAAAGACTTGTAGCCAATCAGGAAAGACAGTGAGTACAGTTGACTGCTCCCAGCCTCTCTCCCCCCATTGTGGTATTGTTTTAACTCCCATTTCTCCTTTTTCACAACTCTCTCGCTCTCTAAATACAGTGTTGATAAAATACAGTACCCGGTCAGTTACTCCTAGTCATCTCTCTCTCCTAACCCCTAATAAAAAAGAGAAACATTCATAATTTCAACATTTCGCTTCCTCCAGTGCAGTACAGTGAGAGACGAGGAAGGAGAGAGAGAGGGGGAGAGGGAGAGAGACAGGGCAGGTAGAAAGGGAGAACAGGTGAGCAAACGGATGAGAGATCAGTGAGTGAAAGCGAGAGAGATGCAGGTATACACAGCAGAGGGGAAGAGAGTGTATCTAATCTAGACTATGAGGGCAGAGGAGGAGGAGAGAGAGGAGGGTGGAGTGGAGGGGTTGTGGGGGCCAGTTAGGGGTCTCCATTGTGCTGTGAGTGTGGGGTCGGGGAGGGGCCCCCCAGGAGGGAGAGGTAGAGGTCCGAGCGCAGGAAGCGGGGGTAGGAGTCCCTCTCCATCAGCCCGTACACACGGCACTGTGCCTGGGTGAAACAGGAGTGCGAGGGAGCCTGGGAGAGACGCCCTGTCAGCTCCCGAGTCTTAGAGTCCAGATTTACCTGGAGAGAGAGAGAGAGAGAGAGAGAGGAGAGAGTCTCTGATAACACTGACTGAAACGTGGAAACACAGAGTTCACACAGTGTGTGTGTACAATGTGGGTAAAGTGCAAGTACAGTAAGCGTGCGGTGATAGTACAGTGCGAGTACAGGGTGTGCACAGCATGAGTATAGTGTGAGTACAGTGCAAGTCACCTCTCTGGGGGCGCCGGGCTCGATGTATTGCTCGCAGATCTTCCTGGCTTTGCGCTGGAGGCTGTAGTTGCTCTTGGACTTGCTGTACTCCTCGCAGGCCAGCCAGAACTCCAGGTTCTCCTCACTGAACTCGGAGCGCAGGAAGGCCCGGAACGCAGCCAGACCGTCTGACACCGGGAGGGGTTAAAAAGAGACACCGACTTATTGACCGGGGGACCGACACACTGACAGAGGGGCCGACACACTGACCGGGGGACTGTGTGTTTCAGTGTGAGTGTGAGCGCATCAGAGTGTGTTGTGAATGTGTCTGTTTGAAAGCGTCAGAATGTGAGAGAGCTTGTACCTTGTATAAATAGGCCTGTGTGAGCGAGTGTGAGAAAGAGACGGCGTTTGAAAAGTGTGTGAGCTTATGTGTGTGTATGAGAGAGAGAGAGAGAGAGAGAGAGAGAGAGTTTGTGTGCATGGCTCTCATTAGTCCAGACAGCTGTCTTAGTCTCCTCCCAGTGACATTTAAAGTATTATTGATTCTCTAGGGGGCAGGAATGTAAACAAACTGGAAAGAGGGCAAGAAAAAAAAGAAAAGAAATGAGATCTGAAATCTAGTGAGCGGATCAGGGCCGAACAGAACCCCTCCCGGATTTCTCCTTCCCCCCCTCCCTCTCAGAGCAGCGTTATTACACTGTAAACTTGGGAGTGAGTCAGTATGTGCATTAACCACCTCTCCCCTCTCCCTCGCTCTTTCTACCCCTCCCTGCATTTCCCTATGCCCCATGCCGCCCCTCCTCCTCCTTTTTCCTCTATTTGGCTTCTCAACACCCACGCAACTTCTCTCTCTCTGAAAACATGTGTCGCAATAACTTAGCCAAAACAACGGCAAGAGAGAGGGTGAGCTGGTGTGTGTGTGTGAGAGAGAGAGAGGAGAGATGCATTCAGTGCAATGCCAGGGTGCTTGTGAACATTATACTACCAAGATTGTTAGGAGTTCAAAGTGCATTTAGTACAATATAGTGTAGAATAATATGGTATAGTACAGCACAGTTTCCAGTATAGTAATTTGTACCACAGTGCAGGATAGCATGGTACAGTTCCCAGGACAATACTCGCCCTCCCTCCCTCTCTCAGACAGCAGTTTTGACTCACAGCGATGGGACAGCAGATTGTCCATTGACTTCCCCCATTTCCTCACTTCCTCCGGGCTGGGCCTGTAACACAGAGGGATTGAGAGACATACATACAGGGACACACGTACAGGGACACGCATGCAGAGACGTATACACACAGACACAGTGGCTCCAGTCTGGGCCCTATAGTCCACACAGCGCCGCTCCAGTCTGGGCCCTATAGTCCACACAGCGCTGCTCCAGTCTGGGCCCTATAGTCCACACAGCGCTGCTCCAGTCTGGGCCCTATAGTCCACACAGTGCTGCTCCAGTCTGGGTCCTATAGTCCACACAGCGCTGCTCCAGTCTGGGCCCTATAGTCCACACAGCGCTGCTCCAGTCTGGGCCCTATAGTCCACACAGCGCTGCTCCAGTCTGGGCCCTATAGTCCACACAGTGCTGCTCCAGTCTGGGTCCTATAGTCCACACAGCGCTGCTCCAGTCTGGGCCCTATAGTCCACACAGCGCTGCTCCAGTCTGGGCCCTATCCTATAGTCCACACAGCGCTGCTCCAGTCTGGGCCCTATAGTCCACACAGCGCTGCTCCAGTCTGGGCCCTATAGTCCACACAGCGCTGCTCCAGTCTGGGTCCTATAGTCCACACAGCGCTGCTCCAGTCTGGGCCCTATCCTATAGTCCACACAGCGCTGCTCCAGTCTGGGCCCTATAGTCCACACAGTGCTGCTCCAGTCTGGGTCCTATAGTCCACACAGCGCTGCTCCAGTCTGGGCCCTATAGTCCACACAGCGCTGCTCCAGTCTGGGCCCTATCCTATAGTCCACACAGCGCTGCTCCAGTCTGGGCCCTATAGTCCACACAGCGCTGCTCCAGTCTGGGCCCTATAGTCCACACAGCGCTGCTCCAGTCTGGGTCCTATAGTCCACACAGCGCTGCTCCAGTCTGGGCCCTATCCTATAGTCCACGCAGCTCTGCCTCGTGACAGTGCGCTCAATCCTAGCCATCCGCCTCGTTCTGTTCGGCACAAAGCCCCTACCTCGTGTTGCCGTGGTGATGCGTGATTGCCGTGCCGACCTCACTCCAGCGCTTGAGGAAGGGCAGCCGAGCTTTCTTCTCCCGCCCGCTGTGTGGGGACAAAACATCTTTTAGAGACACAGCGAATTAAAGGGACGGTACCTTTTCAGTAGTCGGAGTTGGAGTTGGAGAATATAGTGCCCCACACTGATTGCTGCGTCTCAACAATGGTCTGAGGGACAATGTCACAGTTGGCCATTGTGTCTGAGCATGTTATATTGATGGCCAAACCCCCCCCAACCCCAGGGTCAGGGGACTGGGTGTAGCTGTGTAGGCTCGGAGGCGGGGGCCTGAGAAGATGGCTTAAATCCCAGCAGCAGCTCTGACCACTGAAACATTGCATTGGAAAAACAAAAACAAATCTCTGCTGTCCGTCTCTATGGCTTCCCTCCCACAGTGGGTCTTAGTCAGAAAACTTTGTTGTTGTGTTGAGTTATCACCTGCTCACCTTTATAAAAATAGAACCCATTTGTTCTAAATTAGGAGAGAATTGCATTATCATTTTATCATATTCTAATGTAAATGTTTTGCTTTTTGTCTTTTAATGAAAAGGACTTGGGAAGCTGAATGTGAAAACGTTTTAGTTTGTCTTTACGGCTTGTGGAGAAGGGGTGTGGAGGGCAGTGTTTCAGTAAAAAGGGATGTGTTGGGGGTGGAGGTAGGGGTCTCTCTCTCACCGAGACTCTCTCTCCGCCTGGTCCGTACAGTCCAGATCAGACTCCACACTGGAGTGAGGGCTCTGGGGAAGACAGACAGAGAGAGAGAGTGAAGGGATAGAAGTGGAGGGGAGAGCAGCAGAGAGGAGGATAAAGGAAGATATTTAATACAATCACTCAGACTGAACGCTGAAGCATACAAGCATAGATTAGTGTAACAGTCAGTCAGTGTAACAGTATGTCAGTCAATGTGTCAGTCTTTCAGTCAGTAAAGTCTGTCCTCCTGTCCATCTCTCAGTCTGATCTCCTGTCCGTCTCCCTGTGCATCTCACCTGCCCAAACAGGCTCCTGAGGTGCAGTTTGGCTGTGGCCAGGCGATCTTTGGCCTGGTGTCGCTGCAGGGAGTGCAGAGAGAGAGAGGAGGAAGAGGGGGAAGTGGGGGAGGAGGGGACGAGCCACTGGTTCTCACCACAGCCCCCCTGCCCCCTGTCCTCCGCCCCTCTCCTGCCCCCTTCCCTCAGCCCGGCCGGGGACAACTGGCTGTCGCTGTAGGCCCGGGAGCTCTCCGAGAGGGGCCCCACCCCCAGAAAGTTTGCATCTCGGCCCACCTGCTCCGGCCCCGGCACCCCTGCTTGCACCAGAGTCTCTGCGCTCAGGCTCAGCTCCTTCTGCACGCGCACCTCGGGCACCACACACAGGAGTACGGGCACCTCCTTCTTGGGGCACGACACCGCCCCCTCCACCCTAAACACTGGCCCGCCGTCCACCTGATTGACAGTCCCCGGCTCCTCCTCCTCCTGCTGCTGCAGGTATTGTGGCTCCTCCTCCTCAGAGGGCTGGTCCCGCCTCCGCAGAGCAATGCGGTGCCAGGGCAGGAAGTCACAGTCCAGGAGGGAGCCTTCAGAACTCGAACGCCGCATGGCTCTGAGAGAGGGAGAGGGAGAGAGAGAGAGAGAGAGAGAGAGAGAGAGAGAGAGAGAGAGAGGGAGGTAATTAATAATTATGGTATTCAGTGTTCCCATTGACCTGATCCTGAACATGTCCTGTATGTCAAAGTTTTGGCAACACCGATGTGACTGTGTCAATAGAGCCGTTTGTTATAATTTCAATGGAGTCAGAGGGACTAGTATAGAGCCTAACAAGCTGCTATAAGATACATTAACACTCCTGAGAGAGAAAGAGAGACAGGGAGTTAATACAGGCACACACTGACTGACTGGACACCACACTACATCTGCACTGAGAGAGAGAGAGAGAGAGAGAGAGGAAAGGTTATACAACACAGCCTGCGGCGCGGCTCCCCTCGTCCATATCGTCCTGCAGTAACTACACTGTGCAGCGAGCAGCCCGTGTCTCGCGTTGTTTGCTCTGCCTCGGCTATTAAAGCTATCACAACCCCATCAGCCTCCACTAAAAACACAACGGGCTATTAAACATTAACTCGGCTCTGTGAAATATTAATACACCCTGGGCTATTTCTAGACGGCTCTTTCCCTGCCTTTATTAATGACCCTTTCCCACTAGTACAGAGGCAACATAGAGTCCCTCTCGGCCACAGAGCATCCGCCCGCATGTGCAGTCTGCCTGACCAGCTGTTTTCGATAGTGTTGTAGTTCCACGCTGTATCTCAAATTCCTTGCTTTTCAAAAATGCTAAGACCAGGATCAAAGCTGGCAGACGCACAGCGGTGAGAGCGAGACTCCTGGGCTGAGGCTTCTGCAAGGATGAGATTTGGGACAGGGTGAGGAGTTTAACCTCTTATCTGCCAGTTCTTGCGTCACATCAGTGAGTCTCAGCATCAGTGTCTCTCAGCCCTGTCCCTGAGGGCCCCTGGGGGCCCCTCTCTACTGCTTGTGCTTCTTACAGCTCAGATCGCAATTCACTGACTGGTCCCTCATTCAAACCTGAAGTGAAAAGTTGTCTAATTGTTGGTCCAATTATTTCAAACAGTTGGGGGGGAAGTATAAGACACCTGAATTCTCACACATTTCGAGACCTGGAGGTGTGAGGGAGTCAGGTTAAGTGTTGCGGTTCGGGTTGGGATTAAGGATGAGGATACGGTTATAATTAGGACTAGTGCTAAGGTGATGGTGCGGATTGGGGTTTGCGTTATGATGAGGTTTTAGGATTAGTGTGAGGCAAAGTTAAAGATGCATTAAGGATTAGGGTCATGACTAGGGAAAGGGAGGAAGATGAAGACAGGGCTAGAGAAAGGGTTTTATAAGGCGACAAAATGTACAGGGGGAAACAAAAATCAAAGGTAAGTCTTACCTAGAAATACAACTTGAAAATGAAAGTCTTATTGTAATGAATGAGCCCACAAAACCTCAGCATGTCCTTCAAAAAAATTTTAAGCAGGGGATAGGAGAGAGACAGATACATGGACAGGCTCAACAAGAAAGAAACAAGAGAACCCAGGCTGACGGAGACAAACAGACAGAGAGACTGACACGCAGAAGAAACTGACAGACAGAAAGAGTGAGATACGAATCTAGAAACAGACAGGCACAGATGGATAGATATAGACATACAGACAGGGATATACATTGAAACAGACACACACATACAGAGGACGGGAAGCAGACAATTCCATTTACAGACAGACAGGCAGACACACGCAGACAGAGTGATAATCAGATAGATACATTGATACAGATAGGCAGCCAAGCCAGGCAAGTAGAGCCAGAAGGACAGTTGCACAGGAGACAGACAGCAGCTCCCCTCACCATACCTGCGTTACACCTGCTCTGAGACCTGCAGCCCCGGTCCACAGCCGTGTTTGTGCCCGAGAGGAATTATTACAGCGGAAGAGACTCTGTCAGGTGAGAGTCCCCAATCTCCCCACAGACAAACCTGTCTGCACTATGAAAACCATTTCCAATCCATTAGTCGACCGTAATCACTAATAGGGGGAGGGAGGGCTTTTTATAGACCTGAATGACAAGGTGGGGGGTAAAATAAGCACCTTTACTGATGAAATGAGAGCTGGGGATAGAGCGGGAAGCATCTTGTTTTGATTTTACACTAAAGGTCTGCTGAGCTGTGTAAAAAAAACATCCTGAGGTCAACTGTTCAGTTTGGTGATGAGTGTTCAGCTGTGATGTGCTTTGGTTGCTGGAACTGAGCATCTTAAAGACCTCAGGGGTCCCATTCCACCTCTGGCTCATGAGAGGAGACGGGGTGATGTCACTGTTGGGAAGAAGTACACCCTCATTTTGACAACTCTCTCTCTCTCTCACACACACACAGTTCGACTCTCTCTTTTTCTCTGTCTCCCTCTCCATCCATTCCTCTATGTCCCCACCCCCCACCAGGTTAAAACACATACTGAGACGGAGGGTACCTGCCGAGAGTGATGTCACACAAACTCCTCTCACAGACTTTGTGCTAGTGAGAATAAAGTGAGCAGTTAAGTGCAGTATTGACCAGTAAACTTGAGTGTATAAAATACCACTAAGCATCTCTCACTCCTGTGGACAGCAGGTCTGTAGCGCCCTGTGCAGAAGCCCAGGCCAGCTCTCCAGCGCACACAGCCTAACATCTTTTGAATTACCCAGCAGAGAGAAAATGTGATGTGTAAATAAATAAGAAACGCACCAGGGCACCAAAGAATGGAGATGCCTTTCTAAAAAAGCCATTAGAGGATATTATCCCCTCCAACAATAAAGACTGAGATTGCGGTTTAACCCAATTACCAGCTATGGCTTTAAGGTCTGTTTGGGAACACTGCACTTGACAAGAACAACAAATCAAAGGCAATCAAATCTCCCATAAGAGGACTGAGGCTGTAGCTAACATGTCTGACTGTCTGACTGGCTGGCTGAAGGGTTAACATTGTACCGGGAGAATAAATTGCTTACTTAAAAGCAAGTTCATTGGTAAGGGAGGGCAGGAGGGCTGTAATTAATTATGAAAGGGCTTGGGCTTTTAATTGGAAAGCCTGAGGGGGGTTTTTGAAGTGGGGGGGATGAGGAGGGCAGGTCAGATGTCAGTGCGAAAAGCAGCAGGAATAGTTTTCTGAATATCCTGTGAGATCTATAGGGAGTTTCAATTCCTGAAGGGGTCACTGCCGTCTCCTCTCTCACGGGGTCTACTGTCCCGACATGAGGCTTTATGACGGAGGGATGTGGTTAGTGTGTGTGTGAGTGAGTGTGTGGGTGAGAGAGTGAGTGAGTGAGTGAGTGAGTGAGTGTGTGTGAGAGAGTGTGTGAGAGAATGAGAGAGTGGCCATCTGTGAGAGGAGATAGAGTAAGTACAATTTAATTAATTGAACCGTGTCTTTAAAAGTGACATTTACTAAAATACAACACAAAGCTCAGCAATTTGGCCAGTGACTGATTAAGAGTCTGTAGTTAATTACAAATGGGCCACAAAGCAACAGCTCATGCACTCTGACTTTTTGGAACAGGAGAACACAGAGAGGGGGGAAAACAAATCACAAAGACAGACCCCTACAGTTTTACTGTCCATTAAAATCACCCAGATGTAACAAAGTAACAAAAGTGGTCAAGCATTGCGTGCTGACTGAGAGAGAGCCCGCCTGGAGCAGTCATGTCTGTGTAAACTCGCCCACCAGTTTCCGCCCCAAGCATTAGACAGTGCTTGTTATGATGGTTTTGGTGGTGAGGGAGCTCAGATAATGGCAGTACAAAGTACTCCACCACCCCCCCTTTGAATAAAGGCAATCATTTGGGTTAATGAATATCTTTCTTTGAGCTCTACTTAATTATCAATTATGCCGTTTCAGAGTCCATGAAAAGTTCTGTAAAGATCCCAGCTGACTGAACAGACAGCATGACAGGCCAATGTCTACATCCCTCACACTGTTAATATGTATATACATATATGTAGATATACAGATATACAGAACATCTGGGACAATATACAAGCACTGTACTGAAGTGGCACAGGGTGTACAGACTGGTTGAAAGGCACACAGGTGACAGCAGGCTGCCTTAGTTCAGTCATTTGATTTTTGCAAAGCAGCCCCCCACCCCATCACCACTCCCCTCCCCCCAGCTATTGTTGCAGTGCAGAACAGGCCGCCCTGCCTCTTCTCTCCGGTTGAGTCACCCCCCAAACAGCCTGCGCAGGAATGCGACTAATGCTGCTACAGCGCTGCCACTGCCAGGACGGGCCTGTCGTGCCCGGGCACTGCGCCCCACACACAGCTGAAATGCAGCTGCACACACTCCCTACACCTGAGCTGGAACTGAGAGGGAGAGAGGAAGTGAGAGGGAGAGGGAGAGTGAGGGAGAGAGGCAAGAGGCAGAGCAAGAGAGAGGAAGGCAGAGGGAGAGGCCAGGGACCGAGAAAGGAAAAGGAGAAAGAGGGAAAGAGAGGGAGGGAAGGAGAAAGAGAAAGCAGAGGGAGAGAAAGAGAGTTATGGGGTGGGTGGGTGTGTGTGTGTGTGTGTGTGTGTGTGTGTGGTGCTGCCCGATACAGATGTGACACAGCCTCCTCTCACTGATGACTGGAAGCCACTGACTGAAAGTCCCATTCAGACATGAGACATTCTATAACTTTACATCATTAAAAGTTGAGCTCCAGCAATCAGACCACAAACCACCTGAACACAAAGAAGCAAACGGACTAGTTAACCAAATTTAAGCTCCAGAATACAGAAAAAACAAAAATGTAAACTTTATTCTAATGAGGAAATAAAAGTAGTTCAGGTCAAAACTGGATTTGTAAATTAAATACTGCTCAGTAGATTCCTGATTGGCCATATATCCATATCCATATATATATATATATATATATATATATATATATATATATCAACATAAGATAGACGGACAGATAAATGACCATGCTTCTAATCTGTCTATCTGTGTTTTTCTACTTTCCATAAAGTCTGGTAAACTAAATGTACCCATAATACCTTTCACTGAGGAACAGGATGTCACAGCTGGTTAATAAGATAAATAAGAGATGTAAAGTTCAAGACACACACGCTACATTACAGGGGTGACCGAGTGGCGTTTGGGAACAATGAAGTGTCTCTGTGGAGGGCCCAGTTCCCAGTAAGTGTCCTAGACTGCAGATCTCTTTAAAACAGTGAGAGATGGATGAGCTGATGTGACAAGGAAACAGAAAGACATTCCTTCATTTGTAAACAAGCTATCACTCCCCTGGTACACTGAGCCTGGCCTCCCACACTTTAACCCCTTATCTCCCTCGGGTCCAGAGCAGGCCAGGGAGCCTGGGCAGGAAAGGACTGCTGGTTGACACTGCCTGACATCAACAGAGCTGAGAAACACTGTATAAATACAATCTGTTTCTAACCCCTCAATCCCCTCAAGCACACATTTCTAAGCAGGAATCTAACTTATTGAACATATGCAGTTAAACCAGTCCAGTCACCTTCTTCAGTGAAAGAAAGTGAGGTGATGAGGAGAATTAGGGTGTTGGTTTTCCATAATCTTGCAGCATCTGCTCAAGACACACCTGTCCAGACTGTGATCCCAGTCCAGCACTCTTGATCTTGTGCACATTTTTACTGCATGAAATACCCTCTACCTGAAAAAGATTCTGACTTACTGACTGATACACTTACTGACATGCTGACTGACCGATATTGTGACTGACTGATGACTGACCGGGACACGGACACACTCATGTCCGGACAGACTCACTTCCTGTTTCACCGAGAGTGCCACACTTCTAACGGAGTAATCTCTGTCTGGCTCTTGTGTCGGTCTGTGATGTATTGATGGCACTGACATTATCAATCATAATCCCCACCACAGCAGCGCGCCTCCATCAAACTTTAATATTCATCAGCAGAGATAATCCTCAGAACATCTGGGCAGCTTATTCCCCACCGTAAAACCCAACACAATCCCACACATTACTTGACATTACATTACCTGACTAAAGTAGGACAGATTGTTGGGGGGAACAAATCACAGGCAAGTGACTGCTGCACACATTACAGATGGATAAGTGGGGAGGAAGAGTGTGACCCTGGGAGATGCAGACAGAGATAAGGAGAGAGACAGAGGCAGAGAGAGAGAGATTGGGAGATACAGAGAGGTTGATTTCACCTCTTCAGAAAGTCAGTACGGAATAATATCTAAATATGTAAAGACAGCAAGAAACACCATCAGACTGCACTCTACATGATTGACAGCTATATATACACACACACACAGCTGTAGTATTGTTGTTGATAAAAGGTGGTTGTAATATAGACTTAAATTATAAAACAAAAACTTTGACGAAGAGAGGGACTCTACGAACATGCATCTCCTATCTTAGTGGCATGGGCCTTGCACATTTACCAAGGCCAAGTTATTCAATATATTTTGCTGGATTCGTCTCATCCATATAAAAGAATAAAATAACTAGACAAACAAATTGGTTTCTGATATAAGGACAGTAGTGAAAGTACATTAATCTGTCCTTTCATTCTCACCCCCACCCCCCCACCCCACGTGACACTGTTGTCTTAAAATAACCACAAGATTGAATTTTATTATCTCATAAACTGGCATACCATGACTTGAAAGGAAAACTTCTGTTGTAAACAAATTATACTTCCTGGAAGATATCATGAGTAAAGTCTTGGTAGTCGTAGCTAGTAGCAGGGCATAAACATAACTGTTTGGTGAAGTGGACACTTTGGCCAGTGGATGGACACATGCATCGGCCACTCAGACTTTACCAGTATAAGTTTTAAGCAGACACTGAAGACACCTGCGTCGCAGCAATGGTTTCACATGTTCAGTTACGGAAGGAACGGTTTAACACACTCAGAGTTTATTGGGACAATGGCAGTAATGTAACTGCACAAATCACATCAGAGATATGTGTTCACATCTCACACAACCAAAGTGCACCACATTTACGGCATTAATAGTCTCATTGGACACCATGCACAGGGCTGTTTTTCTGTTTCTTTATCAGTCTGAGGGTGAAAACACGCAGACTTGTTCTACTGTTGTTCTTGTCATTAATAATAAAAGCATTATTACTAATAACATATAAACGCAATGATGATGAGTATTAATGGATAAACGAGACGCCCTTTCGTCCCACCTGTTATCTATGAAACCCTCAGTCAAGAGAACGGGTTTGATGGAATCTAATAATACTTAAAATTGTGTGTAGAAACCTTGAATGAAACCCTTTCCCTCTGCTGTTTGGTTTCACTTTCACTCTGTTCATCCAACGTTACAACAACCAGGTACATTTCACTCAGGAATTATGTGCAGGAATGATGGTGGTACCAACACGGTGCATTTAGCCTGTATAGAGTATACTAAGATACAAAAGGAATAGGTAAACTCTGGCCCATTTCTGTCCACTTCCATTTCAACACCTCATTCAAAATTTAATTATTCTTATTCTTAGGATACAAGAGCAAAACAAAAGAGCAATAATACAGTACACATTTCAAACCAAGCACAATACAATTACTGTTTCAAGATTACAGAAGTGCAGAAGTTAAAATATACAGTTCATATAAAATACAAGTCCTAAATCCTAGTTCTAAGAGCTAACAAGTGCAGACAAGATGCGCTGACGTCATAGTTAAGAGCTGAGGGCATAGGGGAAATCACAATAAACAGCACGACTAGCACTGTAAGAGTAAGCAGTAGACAAGCCTTGTCCATTATAGGCCACTCTGCACAGTGTTGCTCTGAGTTGGCGTGGTCCTGCTATATAAATTGCTATGTAATTATTGTAACTCGATCCCTGTGCCTGTTTTCTGTATAATGACAACACCGTTTCTACTGACTATAAACTACAACAATACCAAACAGAATCATCTCAAATGACAAAAAGATCCAATAAGCAGGTATACTATATAGGGGCCAAAGAAGACACTTGCCACCGGTTTTGCTTACCTCCACTCCATCTCCTCCAGTAGAGTGCCACCCACTCGCAACTGATGCAACTGGTGAAAGTATATTCACGCAACAAAAGATACCACACACACACACACACACACACAGCAGTATTGCGGTGATAAAATAATAAGCCGATATACTCTGTGTTAGATGAGGCTGCAACACTTCTGTCCCCTACAAGGATTAGTAGATTATCATTATTATATTATTTCTAAGCAGACATCCAAGGTGAATTACAATTGTTACGGTATATCCCATTGTTTTTACATACAATTACATATCTGTAGAGCTGGGTTTTTACTCAAGGGTACAACAGCAGTGTCCCCCACCTGGGACTAAACCTATGACCTTTGGCTCAAGAGTCCAGAGCCCTACCTACTCCACACTGCTGCCCAAAGACTGCTCCACCATCACGTTGTAACTATTACTAACCTACTTACTGTAGTATTCCCACTTATTAATTAATTTAATTAAATATAGTTATACAGTACTAATTAACACAACTACCTCTACAGTATCACACACTGTCAATAATGCATATTACCACTCTTAACTCAAATACTATTGCATCTTAGAATATCCTATACCAGCGGTTTCCAAAACATTCCCAGAGTACCTCCTGCCCTGCAGTTTTTCATTCCACCTGAGCTGTTCATTGCTTAATTGATTCCTTAACTGAACTAACACTGCAATACACAATTCAATTAAGTAATTAAGTACACCACTGGAACACATTGCAGCAGGGCTTGGTTTACACCAGGTCTGGTTTGGGAATCCCTCCCCTACCCAATATTACTGATGCTAACCTGCGCAGCACTATAAAAATAATACATATTTAATATTTTATACGACAAGTACCGTCATGTGCAGACAAAGTACAACCGGAGATTCAATTCTAGTTATTATCATTAATAATAGACAAATGAGATTCCCTCTCTACTATCTAGCAAATTCTCAGCTAGGAGTAAAGTATAGTACATTACAGTGCAGTAAAACATAATACATTCTACAGTATATTACAGTACAATGCAATGTGCGTATTACAGTACAGTGTGTCACAGTAGAATACAGTAGAATAGTGTTTTACAGTACAGTGTATTACAGTGCAATACAGTGCTTTACAGTACAGTGAATTAAGGGCAAATCCGATATGGCTTCTCTAAGGATACAGACTTAGCAGTAAAAAAATATGTTTTGATTTGGTCAGTACAGTTGTACATCTTCATTTACATATAGGTAAATGTACAACAAGCATTTCCCTGAAACCTGCAAGAACCAGGCATATCAGGCATTCCCGAGGCACATCTTTAGTCACGTATGACATTGTTTGATTGTTTATGACACAGTTTGATATTTTCTGCTCCAATGTGACATTGGACTAGACCAAATCAAAACTTCATCCTATTTGTTCATGTATGAAACTTTTTAATCTTCCTAATTAACACTTGTTTGCCTTTTCTTTATGGACCTTATATTTATGTTAAAGGGGATAGGATCTAAAAATGGCGGGGCTATTTCCACTGTATGAAGGAGAAGAAGAAGAAGAAGAAGAAGAAGAAGAAGAAGAAGAAGAAGAAGAAGAAGAAGAAGAAGAGTTGTGGTCGGTCAAAGCAGGGTGACTGACATGCTGGAACGTCCCTCACTACGGGTTTTGATCGTATCTCTTAGATGACATTCCTGTTTCTCACAGATCACAACTGGGATTCCAGAGAGAAGAAGAAAAATGTTATAGAACGAGTAGGATGAGGGATCTGTCTGTGTGGAGTGGCTAAGGGTTTGCAAGCCGGGTTCACATCACTTGTGTGTCATGTGTCCAGTCCACCTGTTGACCCTTACAACAAAAACCAGGTGTGACTAACTTACTACATATTAGAGACTTTAAAGTACAGTGAAGGACACCATCTGCTCCCACAGGCCATGATTATTGACAGTCTTCTACTACTCTACTTCAAATAATGGCTGGGCAGTTCCAGACTATAGTGCTAATCTGGACCAGGATAAAACAGCCCTATTTGTACTCCAGTAGTGCATCTATTGCAAACACACTCATGCCTAAAGTGTACTTAACGATTTCGTTTGACAAAATGGACTATCATGTATGAGGTTACAAGTATAAACTATGTATCCAAGTTGTGTTCTGAAGTGTTTGCAGACCGGTGTGCGAGAGAGAGAGAGAGAGAGGGACGGAGGGAGTTGGGGAAGTGGGAACAAGATCTACAGACGGATATTTCCCACGACACGCAAGTGAAGGTGCAGCCGGGCGGGTTGCGTCTCTTTACCTTTATTGACGCGTCTCGCCGGCTGTCATGTCTCGGGGGTGGGATGTGGCCCGGGTGTCCTGAAGTGCGTCTGTCCGAGATGGCAGTGTTTACAAGTTCATGCCGGGGTTTAAAAAAACAAAATAACTAGACAACACTGAGAGAAATCCCCCCAGCGGCAGTCAATGCAGCGATTCAAGCCTGAGTCTCTCTTTCTCACTCATTTAAACAATCTCTCTTTCGCGTAGTGTTTAGAAAAAGTCAAACTCTCTCTCTCTCTCCCTCCCCTCAGCTGTAAGTGAAGTAGATAGATTGCAAAACGAAAAGAACACCTCCCTTCTTTTCTCCACCCACACTCACACTCTGAGCACGTCTTTCTTGCCCTCCCTTCCTCTCTCTCTCTCTCTCTCTCTCTCTCTCTCACACTTATGAGAGTCTGCGTCTCCGTGTGTGAGTGTCAAACTATTTAACCCAGCTTGTTTCCTAAAACCGTTTTGTGTCCAATCTCGTTAACTTCTCAAAGAGGGGACGCAGTTTTTAAAAGACCACCGGGTCGTGGGGACAAACCGTGAGATGTGCACTGGTGTCCAAGAGCAAGGTTATTAGCAGATATGCAACATAGACTATGACGGCAGTGTTTATTTAAAGTTAAACAACAACAAATATACAACTATGGCTACAGTTATTTATAATAATAATAATAATAATAATAATAATAATAATGTCATCATAACAGAAATAACAAATTCAATTAACATATTATTGTTTATAATTACATTTAACTAAACACGTGTGCAGTGGTCTTTACAGTACACTATACAGTGTGTATATGGATCTTCAACTTCAATTCAGATTCAAGTAAAAAAAAAAAATTAGTCATATACACACACATCATGCGCTTTGCTCATAAGTACAACACTCATAGACTCCAGTTGTCATTAACTGCTACGGTACAGTAAAAACAAAACAAATAAAAAACTAACAAATCACCGTGGGGTATACATTTAATACCTGAGAGAGAGAGAGAGAGAGAGAGAGAGAGAGAGAGAGAGAGAGAGAGAGAGAGAGAGAGAGAGAGAGAGAGAGAGAGAGAGAGAGCGAGAGAGAGCACTAACTTTATCCCTGATGCTTTTGAAACACAGAGTTCAGCGTTCAAGTCCCAACATGTAGCTTCTGCGTTCAAGTAGATGATAAGATAGGAGCAAAATCAGTAATCCTTCCTGTTTCTCTTTAAGTAAGATGGGGCTAAGATATCCATGAAGACTATGCATCTATAAAGACAGTCTTTGAGATCCTAGTTCAGAATTTCAGTTGTGCACGAACCTGCAGAGTTTATGTTGGAAAAACTAACAACTAAGACTAAATGATGTTGATGATGGCATAATGATTATTATGATAATTCATAACAACAACAGTAATAATAATATAAACATCCAGAACGGAAGGGGTTAAACAGATTCACAATTCAGTTCGTGATTCTGCCACTCGATGGTGCTATTTGGTCATGATGGGCGAATACACTGTGGAGTCCTGTGTGGCCGGGTGGTCTCTGAGGGGGCGGCTTTCCGCTGCTGTGAAACTGACTGCGGTGTACTGCACTTCATCTATGGTCTGAGATAGAGAGATAGATAGAGAGCGGCAGAGAGGCAGAGAGAAGAGATGATTATATGCACTGTGTCTGGATGACACTACCAGTCCACTGAGCACATCAGGTAGTTTTATTCAAATACAGTTATCTTACACAGGCCCCGACCAAATCTAAACTTTGACTAGGCCTACTAGTACACTAGAGACAGTGACCAGGCCACAGAGCACCGAGTCCTGCCACCAAACGGTAAATAACTATGCATTACAATGCACTGGTATATACAGTATTTGTATTTAAAATAAACACACACACACACACACACACACAAACACACACACACAAAATAAAATTTACAGGCTGATTTATGACCAAAAGGATTCACTCCAACTTACCTGTGAAGGGATGCTTTGATCTTGTCCTGTCAAAATGAAGATGTGTGAGAGTGAGTGATAGAAGAACAGACTGAGAGCAATACTTGCCCTGTACTAGTGAGAAATGGACCGTGATCTTAATAAGACCAGAGCTGACTGACCTGCTGGTGAATAAGTCATGACTGTAGACTCATTTAAGGTGGTCGTGTCTGGATACAGAGGTAAATCGGTTTGTTTCATGTTTCCGTCCAAATGACACAGAAATGGAGAAAACAAAACACAAAGGTCAGAGTAGCAGGAGTTGTTAAACCTATGACCTAAACCTCTGTTAATCGTTATCCCTCTCTCCCTCCCTATACTCTCTCTTTTTGTCACTCTCTTCCGGCCCTCTTTCTCTCACCCTCCCTCCATCTTCTATTCTGTTCACTCTCTCTCCATATACACTATCTCTCTATCTTTCTCTCCTTTCTTTCTCTTTTTCGCTATTATGGTTCCTGCCTATTTACAGTTTCTTCAGTGTGTAGTAGCTCCATGTAAAAGCCCCACTATTATCGGTCACATATAACTGTCACTATGTATTGAATCAGCTAATACAAGATAATAATATCAGTGCTGTGGTGAGTTGCTCTTACACCATACTTCCTGTGTTAAAGCAATCATCTCTCCCCAATAAAAACGAACAGTAGAAAGCAAACAAAGACATGAAGAATTCTCAACACTTTGAAAGTGTACCCTTTTATACTGCGGATGTTAATTACAATGTGAACCAAAACACTGTAAAAGTGTTATTTGTCCGTTCCTCATTAAAATAAGTCATGTCACTCCTTCTATAGTCGTGGCGTGTAAGCACAGCCACTGATGGGGGTGGGGGTAAATTTCATGGCAGTGACATACTACTAGACACAATCCCTTACCTCTTACAACCAGGAGTACACAAACATACGCTTCTATTTCTTAAGAGAACAGTCTCCGCACACAAAGTATGAGCAGCGTCATCACACTGGGTACGACATCAGACCTCACCTGATACACTGCTCTTCGTCCTCTTCTGCCTGCACAGTGGGGGGTAAAAAGGATTTCATAATTAATTGCTTAATTACTTTAAAAAAGCCATATATCTTCCTAGCTAAGATTTGAGGTATGTAGGTTTAGTCTGAATGGAAAACACAATGTCTTGAGACTGATGGTTACATATTGGCTGAGAGATGCAGCTATACTCCCATGAGTTCATACAGAACATACATACACACATAAATCCACACATAAATACATACAAACACACACATATAGGGACAGTACACATGTAGGTCCTACAGACAGACAGACAGATATCTAGAATTAGTCCTGGGTCTGTCAGTATGTCTATACTGACTGGTGTCTGCTTTTCCTGCCTCATAATCCTTTCACTGTAATTCTCAGTGCCAGTCTGTATTCAGACGTCATCTCAATAAAGGGGATTGTAACACCTATAGGGAGACGCGGTGTGGGGTGTGGGGTCAGAGATGTCGCAACGGGGTAGGCAAACCAGGCAATTGCCTAGGGCCCCGAGCTAGAAGGAGGCCCCCCACAGAGTAAAATGGGGAATTCTAAATGGGTAACTAAACTCTCCCCCCCCCACCCCTGCTCTCACCGGAGAAAAGGGAGAAAACACCGTCAGCACCTCCACCCCCGCTTTCACTGGAGAAAAGACCGTCAGCACCCCCCACCACACACCCCGGAAAAATTCTGCCTGGGACCTCTACAGACTACAGACTCTAGAATCGCCACTGTGTAGGGTGTGTCTGTGGCAGCGCACCTGTGCTTCATGGTCTTGCAGATCCACACAGCGGCTACCAGCCCCATCACAGCAGCCACCGCAGCCAGCACAGTGCCAGGTATCATCCATTCCCTGCCCCCCCCTGTGTGGAGGGGAGAAAAACAGGGGAGAAGGGTGGAGGGGCTGTTAGACAGGTAGACGTGCATTACCATACAGCAGCGGGGGATCTATTTAGGGTGAGAGAATAGGAACATAGGCTCTCTGTACTGCCATGCAGAGTTAGGTGGATAGATACATAAATAGATAGGTTTATATGGAGAAGTCTGTTGTTGAGCTCTTTTAATCGTTATCTCAGTTTCTCTATCTCTCTCTCTCCCTATACGCTTTCTCTTTTTCTCTCTTTCTCTCACCCTCTCTCCATCTTCTATTTTATTTATTCTCTCTCCCTATACACTATCCATCTCTCTATCTCTCTTTTCTTTCTCTTTCTCTCTCTGCCTTTCCCATTGTTTTTTTTACTGATGGACATTATTACATAGTGTCCAACATCTGATTTTTTTTGTAAAATGGGTTTTAAAAACGCAGTTTGTAAGCTAAGATTGAAGCAAATTACAAGGATAAGTTGGGCAATTCATAACAATCCAGCAAAAATGTACCACCATATTTGCTACCATTTGCTAGTGACAAAATTATTTTCAAATTGACATTAACACAACAGACAACAGTGATACCTTATTGCCATTCACACGATAGACAATGTAGACAACTTCTTCACTCACCTTAGTGCAAGAAGGAATGGTATTAGTGAACAAAATAGGGTCCCGTTAATATAAAAAATAAAGAAAATGCCTGATTGGACAGAATGGGTTCACAACACCCCAACATCACTGGAATGCATCTTTAACACTGTACATTAAGAAGCCCCTTTTAACCCATTAGCTAAAGTTACTGCTGCACTGATAATGAGTTGAGATAACCAGAGCCAGCGAGGGAAACCATATCTGAACTGTCAATAAAGAGGGCACTCCACAAGGTGGGGGGCTGGAGGTGTAACCAACAACAAAGTGTTATGACCTCAAACTAATATTTATATGCAAAAAAAGTATTAATGTCTGAACAATAAGTTATGAGTGTAACATTCAATCCCTGGACCCTTATGTAACATTACATGCAGCGCAAATATATAACAATAGGTGAAATAAAAAACAGCACTTATTTGTTCAATACATGGTTGTATGGCAAATAGGTGCTAAAATGTATGGATGTATGGAAACCCTAAACTAGTGCAGCTTAGCTATTACCATTCATCAAATTGTCAATGTCATAGCAGAAATCAAATTCAGCACAGCAAGAGTATTTAAACCATCAACTCTGTCTTGTCTTGAAACTGACCTGTAGTGTGGCTGTCTGTGCGCATGTGCAGTAGTGATGTGTAGTTCACGAACGATTCTTTCTTTTCAAACGAATCACTTTGGTGACCGATGGTGCTCAGGAGTCGGGCTAAATCGTGTTGGCTAAATAATGTTAATCCTTCAAACTGTTATCTCCGGCATTTTAAATATTTATTTTTGTCATGACTGTATTTAATTTAACCCAGTCAAATATAGACTTTTCCTGGCTTTTGTGGTGTGCAGTGAACGACTCGTTCTTTCCAGATCAAGTCTATCTAACCCATCCTGATTCGGTCTGCATGGGTGTGAGTCACTGAATCAGTGAACGAAATGAACTAAATGAATCGATTCACCAAACTGAACTGAATCAAATGCATCGAGTCACTAAAAAGAATCGAACTGCCATCACTAATTCGCAGCGGAGAGCAGAGCTGCAGTGTGTTTAATTCAGAACTACTCTCTCTCGCTTGGATTCTTATACACACAAAAATGACAAAATAAATAACATACATAAAATAAACTTTGGCAAAACACACCACATTGTCCAGAATATGGACACGGGAACTGACTATGAATTAAACTATTTTTGTATTGGCTGGGGTGGTATTCAGGGGGGCAGTCAGATTTCAGCAGGGGCCAGTGCACCCCCCGGCTCCACCCCTGCTGATGCAGTCCCTTTTATGGTTCCTGCCTATTTCCAGTGTATTCAGGGTATTGTAGCTCTATGTAAAAGCCACGCTATTATCTGTCATATATAAGTGTCACTAAATGTAGCCTATTGAATCAGCTAATACAAGATAATAGTGTCAGTGCTGTGGTGAGCACTTCGGAATCCTTCAGTTTGTTTTTAACTAGTCATGGTACTGCAGCGGGTCCTATAAAATCCGTGTTCAGCAAGTTTTCAACACACTCTGATAATAACTTTAAGCAGTCTTAGGAATTTGAAAACCTATAGCGACTCTCATCATGTTAACGGCTGCTGCCCCCTGTGTGCTGGGCTGTAGTGGTGCAGTCAGCTGTAGAGCGGTCAGTGCAGTACTGTCCACCTACTGCCTGTCTCTATACACCGCCTGTGTGTCAGGAGTTTTCCACACACCTGGCTGTTCAGTGGTGGGCCTCAGTGTGGGGTCTCCAGGTGGGGGTGTGGCAGTGGATCCCAGTGATGTGTTGTCCACTGTCAGGCACAGCTCTGTCCTCTGACCCCCTGAGCCACAGGTCACTCTGCCCTCATGCCTCTCATCCACTCTCTGTATAGTCAGATGCTTCTTCCCCATCACAAATCCCCTAGAGCCTCTATTGATGGGCTGTCCATTGAGGCTCCAGTCAAAGCCAGTTGCTGGTGGCTCTGTACTGTCACAGTGGGAGCAAATGAAACTAAAAGACTCTCCCACTCTGGGGCTGACTGACTGGTTAGATGGAGTCACTTTCAAATTCTTGTAGCAGCCTGTCACAGAGACAGAACAAAACAATCATCAAGCAGTGGAATCAGTTATATATTTTCATCACCTATGTTTTGCCATGTTTGTGAACACTGGCACTAATGAAGGGTGGTCAGGTATCCCTCCTAGAGCATTACCAGCATTTCCTCAACCATAGCCCAGTCAAAGCTCCCCCACAGCCCTGCAGTACTAGTCTGTGCTGTTACTGTTCATGATCTACAGCATGAAGAAATCACAGCTGATTTTATTTATTTATTTATTTGTTGGTTTCTGTGAGATTAAATCAGAAAATCCAGCCCTATAGTTGTAAACTGATTACCTGCATTCACACTCAGATGAACAGAGTCCCAATGTCCTGCACGATCATAACAGCTGTACACTCCAGCGTCACTCATGACCGCGTCCTTCAGCTCCAGTATAAATTCAGGATCTCCAGTCACTGTCAGTCTGTTCCTAAACCTGCCTGACTCCACTCTATGGTTTCCACTTTTGTCAATGCTGTAGATCAGCTGCCAGTTCCCCTTCACTCCAGCACACTTGGGGTATTTGGGCTCCCAGTCCCAGGTGATTTCTGGTCCTTTAGCAGAGCAGGAGATGTGGACCTCCCCTCCTGTATGTGCTGTTGCTGTTCTTATTTCGCCTGAGGATCAGAAACAATAAGGATTTAATTTTTTAATATTGACCCACATTCCCTCACAGAAACGCAGGGCTGCAGCTCTGAGTCAGTGTCCTCCTGTTCACTGGAGCCAGTGTCTGACCAGCAGCACTGAACAGCAACACTGTCGCACAACCAAGCGCAGCAGCACAACAGCTACTGACACTGACTCACCAAGTCACCAACTCAATTTAGCAGTGCTTACTGACTGCAGATGACTCTTCATTCTCACATTGAATCTGCTTTCATTGAGATACTGGAACCGTTTCCATAAACCCTCAAATAGCACTTGGTGTTTTTCCAAATATGAATGTAAGAGTCCCAATAGGTTTTCCAAATATTCTTCTAAGCCTTTCAAATGGAAGAATGGTGATGTATTTAACTTTTCCTCCAGTACATTTCCTCCAGTGGCAGTCAATAATCATCAGAAACTGTCTACATGGCATTCTTTGTTAGATGACCACAGATAACCTCTCTATCCTGTAGGTGTCTTTGTTGATGTATCTGAACAGTACAGGTTCACATACTTGAAATAACACACCGATTCAAAGGGAGATCTTATTCCTGGTCTAACAGTTCATCTGGAAAGTGCACAGAAACACTTGACTTCAGACCAGTCCGCATACCCTTTCACTTTCTCATCATTAATAAAAACATTTCTGTACAAAATTTAAGGAACTGAAAGAAATCTTAATTTCACAGTTAATCTGCTTCAAACCATAAGCGCTAACCTCAGTCTGAAGTCAAGGCCTCTGGGAGTCCGAACATTGTCACAGCCCTAACACACAGAGAGATGAATAATGTGAATTCCCTGAAATCATATTAATAAATAATGTATTATTATTATTATTATTATTATTATTATTATTATTATTATTATTATTATTATTACCAGCTATGTATTTCCAGGCAGCTCCAGTCAGCACTGACCAAACCAGCAGCAGTCTCATAGTGTCCAGCTCTGTGTCTCGGAGTGACGGACGGATGGACGGAGGGATCCAGCGACACAGACAAATTAATGGAGGGAGAGTGCAGCAGGACAGGGGCTGAGCCACAATGCACAGAGTCGCACAGAGCAGAGTGCAGAAGGAAACAGTGGGAGGAGATTCAAGGTTGTAGTGTCAAGCAGAGGTTGGGCAAGTTTCCTGTTTCTCAGGGGGAAATAAATTGACACTCAGAGTGTTGTGGTTTTCAGGGGCATCTCAGTCAAGATCCTTATTACATTATTCAATTGTCTTGTCACCAGTTACCCCTCCCCCTCCTCTCTGTAGCCCTCGTTCTTTTCCTGTCTCTGACACTCACACACACACATACACACACACACACACACACACACACAATCGGCACAACACCTATCCACTTCTGTTTTATCTATTGCTAGTATTTCTACTCTACTTTTTCTTCCCCTCACTGATCCTGTCCTATCTGTGTCAGGCCCTACTCCAACCAAAATGTGTGTGTGTTAATGTGCTCCCTTTTTTAGCTTCGTGTTAAAGTATACCCCTGTCATCTCTAGGTAAAGGTTCCTTATTTTTATAGTTCTGTGATTTCCAGACCTGATTGTGGAAAATAGGAAAATTTCTTAAATCTAGAGTTTAGTGCAGTCATCTAATGAGGATTGTGAAGAAACATGTGCCCAGCTAGCTGAATATGGTTGTGGCATCTTTGTAATAAAGTGAGCAAAGGACATGACATGTAGACTCTGGGGGAAGTGCTAACAAATCTGAAAAATAACGCTGTAGTACGACATTTACAGAACGGTGTTCCACAGGACAAGAATGACCAAATGCATTGAAAATATAGAACCAAATACATACACTGGAAGGTTTAATCAGATACACAGGATAATACACAGGCAGAGT
Source organism: Amia ocellicauda (assembly GCF_036373705.1). Classification (NCBI taxonomy): domain Eukaryota; kingdom Metazoa; phylum Chordata; class Actinopteri; order Amiiformes; family Amiidae; genus Amia; species Amia ocellicauda. The sequence continues at coordinate 3,474,966 of NC_089864.1, read as the reverse complement.
AACAGACATGAATATGATATGTATTGTAGATTTGTGTGTGTGGGATGTCAGAGCACATCTTCGACACCATGGGCTCCCGTGCCACGCGCTCCTACAGCACTCCTCACGTCTCATCTGTCACAAACAAAACACAGTAATCTCACACAGCATTGCCTGAGTGGAGTCCCTCAGACTTTATTGACCACAGTTCCCTTTATCAAAAAACTAAATATTTGTGTAATTGACCAACCAATAATTACTGTCTTCCCTGTCCTTCAAAAACATTGCATTGGACTGAACTATTAAACTGATGACGCCTCAATTTAAACCCTTTCTTCAAATGCTCACACTGAAGATAGATGAGCAATTACACAAAATACAGCATTGAATCCCATCCTTGTTCTTTCCAATTTTTTATTTGTCTAATTTGTCTTAATCTCTCATATCAAGAAACGGCAGCAACAGCAACAGTAATGCAAACTAGTGCCTAGAGATCATTAGTGTTGGACTTAAAGGAAAGAGTGTAAAAATGTGTCAGGTTTTGACCGATGACAAAATAAATACTGGAGATTTACCTGAACCAGAATTTTGGTGGCTTAAATAAGTCCAAGAAAGTACATGATTGAAAAGAAGACTAAGAAATGTCTGAGGTATCAAACCCATAGAAATGTTTTAATAGATTGCAGCAGTTTTGGTTTACAGAGCTCAGCAGATCTATCCAATCACAAAGCAGTGCTCTCTTCACAGCCTTCAATCGCCAGCCACAGAAAGGTCCGCCATGCTGGAGAAATGAAGCCACCAACCCTGAGAGAGAGCGAGAGAGAGTGCTGTTAGTGCTGTGACATGTGGGATTGTGGGTGAGAGGAGAGTTCCCGTACTGTACAGTCTGGTGCTGCTGGCAGTGTGAGGCGGAGGTGTGTGTGACCCTTCTCCCTCCCCTTCAGACACAGCAAACACAAATGTAAGAGAATGGGTTTTCCCTTTACGTCCAGCTGCTAGACTCATGATTTGCACAGCTGGGTTAAGTCAGCACTTTCTATGGAGGCTTTGTGATTGGGGAACGAGCTCCAGTTTTTTGGTGAAATCATCAGAGTAGTGTCTGCCTGGAGCTTGTTAACTAATTAATTGACTGACTGGCATGAAAACTGGGACTCTGTGTCTTACTGTCTTTCTCCAATCGATCAGCAAAATGGCCAACAAGACTATGTGTATAGACCTCACTCCCTGTCTGCAATGCTGTAGTACTGAGTTAATAACCCATCCCATTACTTCTATATTAATTATACCTCCTATGTGTATGTTTGCTACAGTCATCAAGCTGGGATTTTCCCTTCATGCCCTATAATTGGGCTGAATGTAAAAATGTTGCATATATAGTCCTTTTCAGCCCTACTGTCCTGTGTCTTTCTACGGCCATCCATTAAGAGGCTGCTGGTCTACATGAGCTTGTCCAACTTGCTCGATTCTGGTCACCCAAGATTGGAGCTCTGCAGCACTTTATGTCAACTGTGGCCAGCATTTAACTGCCAACTGTGAGCCAACCTTCAGCCAACTGTGACCGCCAACACACCCACTTTGTTGTCGGGTCCTGATCTCTCACACCACCACAGCCAGGATCATTGCAGCCAGGATGCACACTATGTAGAGCTGGGTGAAGGCAGGGGAGCCATTGATCTGGACAAGGGGAGAAATTTGGTCTCCATTTGGGGGTGTGGCAGAGATGGGGTCTCCAGGTGAGGGTGTGGCAGAAGTTTGGTCTCCATGTGGGGGTGTGACAGAGGTGTGGTCTCCAGGTGGGTGTGTGGTAGAAGTTTGATCTGCCTTCAGGGGTGTGGCAGAGGTGGGGTCTCCAGGCGAGGGTGAGGCAGAAGTTTGGTCTCCAGGCGGGGGAGTGGCAGAGCTGTGGTCTCCATGTGGGTGTGTGGCAGAGGTGTGGTCTCCAGGTGGGTGTGTGGTAGAAGTTTGATCTGCCTTCAGGGGTGTGGCAGAGGTGGGGTCTCCAGGTGGAGGTGTGATAGAGGTGTGGTCTCCATGTGGGGGGGTCGCAGGGGTGTGGTCTCCAGGTGGGGGTGTGGCAGAGGTGCCCAGTGATGTGTTGTCCACTGTCAGGCACAGCTCTGCCCTCAGACCCCCAGAACCACAGGTCACTCTGCCCTCATGGCTCTCATCCACTCTCTGTATAGTCAGAGTCTTATCCCCCACCATAAATCCCTCAGAGTCTCCATTGATGGGCTGTCCATTGAGGCTCCAATCAAAGCCAGTTGCTGGTGGCTCTGTACTGTCACAGTGGGAGCAAAGGACACTGAAAGACTCTCCCACTCTGGGGCTGACTGACTGGTTAGATGGAGTCAGTCTTAAGTTCTTGTAGCAGCCTGTTTGAGAAAGAAAGAGTGCTGAGTTTACTGACCCAATTGTGGAATACAACATGACTGCCAAAGTACTACCAGCCATCAGCCAACACTAAACAGGAATCCTTGGCAGTGCGTATCATTATTCACACTGATCAAAACCTGACAGATACCACTGCCAATGTATTGCCAACAAACTGCTAACCAGGAACCTAACACAGGAGGCTTATTTTACTGCATCACCACGTGCCATTCCATATTACACTCATACCTATCTCCTCCTCCATCTTATATATACTGTATACATATCCATTATATAAATAATACATCCATTGAAAAGTGTATTCCATAGAAATTATAAAGCTTATTTAAGGAATAATACCTTGAGTCACATGCAGATTAATGTAGTCCTTATACCCAACAATATCAGAACAGCTGTACAGCCCAGCGTCGCTCATGACAATGTCCTTCAGCACCAGTATATTATAACTATTGACTCTCAGTCTGCTCCTAAACCTGTGTGATTCCACTGTGTGGTTTCCCCTCCTGTCGATGCTGTAGATCCGCTGCCAGTTCCCCTCCACTCCAGCACACCTGGGGTATCTGGGCTCCCACTCCCAGCTGATTTCCCGTCCTCTAGCAAAGCAGGAGAAGTAGAATTCCCTTCCTGATGCTGCTGATGTGTTTGTTATTTTACCTGGGAATCAAAAACAATATTATATGAATATTAGAAACAATATTCATTATTATTTTATTATTATTATTATTATTATTATTATTATTATTATTATTATTATTATTATTATTATTATTATTCACATCTCCTCACACATTGCCTTGCAAGCACATGGTGGCAGCCCTCTTGGCACTATTAATTACAGCCAACATGGCTGCAACCAACAGTTTCCAGGCAATCTGAATCCAGTGGACCTTGTGGAGCTATCAGATGTTGTATTATTTTAATTGTTTGTTATACTGTGTTGTGTGTGTGATGTTCTGTGTGGTCTGCAGGTCCATGAGATAAACTGTTTTCTTAAGAAATAAACTCACTTCCCTATCCTCCATTAACCCCTTGCAACAAAACTGCATGCTAACACAGTCATTATTATTATGATTGTTTTCTGCGCAGAAAATCCCTTATGCAGAGCGACTTTCTGTTTACACAATCAATGCAAAATGTAAGCATTACAAAAGTGCCGTACTAAAAAACGAAACAAAATTACAGTAAGTATACATTGTAATTCAATGAGGTAACAAGTATCTGTAGATACATACACACTGTAACTCATGAAATGGAAACAATCAGTCCACACCTGGTTGTTTGTGTCTTAGAACCACCAGCACATGTGGGAAACACAGTCCTCTGTGTGAAACGTGTGTGATATGTCCTCCTCTTTGTGAACATGTCAAGGCAGAACATTACAAATTCTGCAAGCTGGAAGAGATTCTGTGGAGGTGGAATACACCTCAAGTTCAGTTGCCTCTTTTCCAATCATCAGCTGTATGATTTAGTGTTGAACTCTGTGATTTAACTTTATTCAACCATAACCAGCTAGAGTCCTCTTCATCAGAAACCACACTCAGTTGCAAAAGTTGCCAATCTACATTCAGAATATGCACAGAACATCTTATTGAAGGTGTGAGCAAGATAAAAGCAAACTGAAATGATGCAATAAATACATACGTATCTGCTGGTTAACAAATAAAAGGATAGTTCTCAGAGGAGAGTTTGTTTTATCAAGACACACACACACACAGTCTTCCTACCTGCACTGTGTCTCCAGGCAGCTCCAGCCAGCACAGACACAACCAGCAGGAGCCTCATACTGTACAGATCTGTGTCTCAGACTGAAGGACGGACAGACTGAGGGACGCAGCAACACAGATGGACAGACAGCAGGACGGATGGAGACAGATGCTCAGAGGAGCAAGAGAAACCAAGACAATCAAGGAATTGAGAAAATTAAGAAGGAAATGAGGGGTGTGAAAATAGTGACAGAACAATGTGTCAGGTTCCTGTTTCTCAATCGACACGTAAGTTTCACGGAAGCTGACCATGGGGTTTCATCAAATATTTGGTTAAATCATGAATTGTTGTTTTAAAATGGTTGCACATTTGTTAATTGAGTTCTGCACTGACGGGAGTTCTGCAGCTGGAGGCAGTGCTGCTGAGTGATACAATGCCCATGACTGCCTACCGAGGGCCTGGGAACGGACGTGGTAGCACCTGTTTTGGGTAAAGAACTTCTCCCTCCTGTTATGATTATAAACTATATTTGTCAGTATGGATTTCATACTGCATATGGGGGGTTTATTATATACACTGTATGGGGGGCAGTGTAATCTTTTTTTTTGTTGATGTCCTCTTTTCACCAGATTATTGAAAAGAGAACTAAAGAAATGTTTTTTTTACCTGGTGTCTGTGTTGAGCTTCCCAGGATCCACCTCCCTGGGGAATTGTGTGGTGTAGAGGTGCCCTTTCCTGTTCCCTTTCCTCACAATTATAAAGGGGTGGTGTAGTCTAGTACGCAGTACGTTGCCAGTGTCATAGACCACATTTGACACAATCAGACAAATTTTTTTTTTTTTTTCAGGGGTAAATTAATTAATGTCTTTATAATCTACAACCCCACCCCCCCCACACACACATTCCTCAATTTCTTTTAAGATTGCATTATGAAGTATTTTAATTGAACTAATATATATGAATAGTAACAACTGTTTTTGCTTATTAGTATTGAGATCAATTAAAAAACAAAAAGAGACAAATAACAAGTGTTAACAATAATTAATTCATTTGCTCATTAGTCTTTATATGGCCTGTGCTTTGATTGGTGTTTCATGTTCTGGAAACTCAACTGTTAGTGATTGAAGGATTTGAAAGTGTCATAAGCCTGGTGCTCTTTCTCTTCAGCTTCTAGCCATCTATGAGAGGAGACTGTGTGACATCAGTATCGGGAGGTGGCTCACACACTCCTCGCCTGATACAACGCTCTCTCTCTCTCTCTCTCTCTCTCACACACACACACTTCTCTGTTCTCTCTCTCTCTCTCTCTCTCTCTCTCAATTCAATTAAATGTGCTGTATTGGCATGACAACAGTATCTCTGTCACAGTGTCTCCTGTCCTGTAAAACTGTGTAATAGAGACCCCTGCTGGCCATAAAGGTATATAGCATGTGTGCCTGTGAGTGAATATACTGTCAATGCATTACAAGTTAGGTTAAATTAGGCTACCCTGGCTCCTAAGTGTCCCAGTACACATCAACACACGACCAGACGAGCTCAGCAATTCTAACACTGCCAGACCCTTTTAGACAATGATATCCTGAGAATCAAAATCAGAAAAAAGTTATTGAAAACTAGTCACACTGATACATCATGCTATAACTATGTCAGATGATGACTAATGATAGAGATACCTGACAACATAGGTGTTAGATGGGGGTGCTGAGGGTGTTACAGCACCCCCTGCTGGTGCTTAATGCAGTGTTGAGAATATATATTTTTATAACACAGTGCTAACCCTGAGACTGGCGTAATTGGTTCAAACTGCAGGGAAAGGGGCAGGCAGAATAATAGTGTATCATCATTTGTTGAGGGAAGACAATACATAGCCTATCCAGTTTAACCACAGCCAAACAGCGCCGTGACTGCTGGTGAGAGAGCAAGAGCAAAGCTAGCGCCAACCCTGAGAGACAGAGAGAGAGAGTGGGGGGTTCCTGTCAGTGATGTAGAGAGTTTGAATGTGAAAGTGTGTGTGAGTCTGACTAAGTTGAATTAATTCTTCTACAGCTGGGCTTCGATTTTAAATACTGGGAGCATAAATGTATTGTTCTACTCTGAGCACAGTTAACACAGATATGAGACTATGTAGTTTTCATTCATCTTAAGCTTTTGTACTCATGATTTGCTCAGCTGGGCTAAGTCAACCCTTTCTCTTGTTGTTTTACGATGATGGCATGAGCTCCTGTTCTACAGCATTGGTGGTAAAATTGCTGGATGCCTGGAGCTCATTAGCTAATTAATTGATTAATTGTGAAAAATAATGTGAAATTTGTGCCTTAAAGTCTCTCCCTGGTCTTTCAACCAGTTGGACACCAAGACTGCTTGTATAGAGCCTTGCTACACTAATGCAATGCTGTAGCAGTGTGTTAGTTAACCTTCCTGTTACTTGTATATTAATTATATGTGTTGAAGCACCAACTGTCAGCCAATGTGACACCAACACACTGACCTCGTCCTCTGGCCTTGATCTCACACACCACTACAGCCAGGATCATCGCAGTCAGGACACAGACTTTAGCGCCGGTGTAGAGCAGGGTGACGCTGATGTGGACAGGGGGAGCCGCTGTGAAGAGAAGAACCAGCAGACAGGATTCAAAAGCTACAAGAAAAAGCCACGTGGACAGCATTGACAGGCACTCATTCAGTAGGGACTGTTAGCAATTAATCAATTAATTAATTAATCTGTATACAGTATAGCGCCCTTTACACAGGTATTGCCACCGGGCACTTGTATGAAAAAACATCGACAATGTCTCCAGATCCCTGTGCCAGAGCTGGTCAGCTGATTGTCCTCTCTGTACAGTAAGCCCTTGTATGGAATGAGAATATGGTAGATTATGTATGATCCTTATGTTGTTCAAATACCAATATTTTTTTTTGGGATGTGGGATAAATCTTAAATACATTTTAGTCTGTAATGTGTATAGTTATTTATGTGCTCACAATATATGGTGAGGTTAATTTCTACCACATTTTTTCACCATGGATTATAAATATATGGATTACAGGCTAAATTATGTTTTAAATATATCCCAAATATGACAAATATACAAAGAAAGGGGCCAGTGTTGGTATTTACCACATATAAGGATCACATATCTTCTACCACATGTTAAATATAGGTTTGTTTCATAAAGGGCCCTGCAGAGAGTGGCAGGGGCAACAGATCAGCACTAACCAGTGGAGTGGCCCAGTGTGGGGTCTCCAGGTGGGGGTGTGGCAGTGGTCCCAAGTGATGTGTTGTCCACTGTCAGGCACAGCTCTGTCCTCTGACCCCCAGAGCCACAGGTCACTCTGCCTCTCATGCCTCTCATCCACTCTCAGTTTCATCAGATTCTTCTCCCCCACCACAAATTCCTCAGAGTCTCTATTGATGGGCTGTCCATTGAGTTGCTGGTGGCTCTGTAATGTCACAATGGGAGCAAATTAAACTAAAAGACTCTCCCACTCTGGGGCTGACTGACTGGTTAGATGGAGTCACTTTCAAATTCTTGTAGCAGCCTGTCACAGAGAAATGAAGTGAACAGTTCCTTACCAATACTACTACTAAAAATAGTTATTATATTTTTTATAATACTAATCATAATACCATCATGAATACTCAGCTGTGTTTATTGTTAGTAACCCTTAGCAAGGATGGTCTGATTTTGCATCCAAAGCACGGCCAGAATATCTGCCAACAAGGAGCCAGTCACCTGATCAGCCCTGTGCTGCTGCCACCATTCACAACAACATTCACAACAGCATTCACTGCAGTGGGAGACACACAGGCCACACTGTTCTAGTGTTTCTAATTTTAATAACAATATTATAAACCAGTGCATATGTTTGTATCATCTGCAGTCAGTATTAGCTCTAGAGTGCCCCTAACATCTTGACAGCACTTAGCTTTTACTTTCCAGGATGTATGACCTCACTTACTGTACTTACCTGTGTAAATTGGAAGTTGTAATATGTATTATACTTTGAATTGCTTTGTATAATGTAAATTTGAATTTGTAATGTTTGATGCCTTGTACTTAACAGTATTCTTGCACTTTGTATTGCACTTGCCCTGGATAGGGGCATCTGCCAAGAAATAATAATAATAATAATAATAATAATAATAATAATAATAATAATAATAACAATATGGTCTACATTATCAGATCAGCTGGCTCTCTCTGCAATATTGTTCAGAGCCAACATGGCTGCCATTAACCATTCCAAAGCAAATCAAAAGTGACCTTGTTAAGCTGTCAGGTTATTCTTCAAAAATAAATATATATATTGTATATAAATAATATAAATATATAAATAATAATATATTTTGTTGATTGTTAGTTATTGTGTGTCCTGACAGTTTCTACTTTAAACATGAAACCTCTGAATCAGATGGTGTCTCTGTTTCCTGTTCTCACAGTCACTGCCTCTCTGAAGGAGGATCTGGATCTGGATGACTGTGTGAAAGCTGTGTGTCAATGCTGTGCTTCTGGAGACAGAGTTGCAACACTGGTGTAAAGTGACCAGAGCTGCATGTTTGAACACAGTGCGTTGATGTCTGTACTGACCCTGCCTACAATCAAATTGATAGATATAAAACACTTCAAGCATCTCACACAATGATAGTTTAAATGTTTATTATCACCACCACAGTAAAAAGGCATTTTTGACAAGCTGACCAGGCTGCTCTGCTGTACGATCTAAACACATAAAATAAAACATGCAGGTTATCTGACCTCAAAAATCAATCGTCACCACAGAACATGGCCATTCTTATGTCCAATAGTTTCCAACAGTTACACTAATGAAAATCAAGTCCAATCAAACGAAAAACAAGACAGCCTCCTAGTCTTAACATGGCTACAGCCAGAAGATCAGTCTCTTACAGAGCATCGTGGAGAAAAAGCCCGGCGTCCACAGTGGTTTCAGTCAGTCCTGCTTCTTCTGTCCTCGTCCATCTGCTGCCGCTGGCGGGGACACTAACTCCGTGCGAGCCGGTCTGCGCAGGCGCGTAGCAGCTCTCCGTGGGAAACCTGTGTGCGTGTGTGTGCGTGAGCAGACTGTCATGCGTGTCAGTGTGATGGGTTATAAACGTCTTTATATGTTTGTTTTACTATCATCAACTTCTCATAGTTTATTTTAATTAATTAATGTCTAAAAAAAAAAAGGAGGAGGAGCCTAAAACAGGCCCGATGCCTGTGAACTATGACGTGGAAATTGGCCCGAAGCCCCCCGGCCCGAGGGGCGTCAATTAGTCGGGCTGAAATGCAGGGCTCTACTCTCTGGGTCAACTATTCGATTGGATGTTAAAGGGGTCATGAACTGCCTTTTTTTCTGTACTGTTCTGCGAGGTCCACTTATAAGGTTATCAAGATGTTTACATCAAAAAACATGCTAATTTAGAAGTAATGGGCTATTTTCTGTGCTGTTTTCAGCGCCTCAGCGCAACACAGCGTGTGAACAGGCGCGGCGGACTGTAACGCGGAAGTAAACGCCGCTCTGTGATTGGCTGACAGTTTCCATATTTAAACACGTCACTCGCGTCACTACACGTGTGAATTGTTTTGAAAACTGCATGCATGTTTGACAGCCTGCATCCTTCAGAGATGGACGCTGCTGTGATTTAGGTTAAAAACGCATACATACTCAGTACATATCAAACGATCTGTAATAACAGACAAAGCAATAGTGACCACGTAATAAAAACCGTTACTCACACTTGTGTGGTGCGATATTACTGTCGGATCCAATATAGTCGGCACAGCATCGTCTTTAGTTTCAGTCTTTCTGGAAATCCTGCGTCCAATTGTGCCTTGTTTGTAAACGAATCCGCGGTAAAATGAAGTGAACAGAGGACCACGTTCTTACTGACGCGGTCAGGTCAAAGCAATTAGTTTGATGATCCCGGGAAATCCACGTGGGAATTTCCACAGGTGGGCCGTACTCATCACTTTACCAATAACCCAACACCGAAAATAATTTTATGAAATAAACACACAATCAAACCAACAACAACAACCAATACAGAAAATAGAACGCAATAGTAAATTAAGTGCAACAGCAATAAAGATAACACAACAAAATAATATAAATCAATTAGTGAAAACAACCCAAGGTGATCAATGCTGTTATGCACCGCTTGTGACATGTACACTAACCCCAGCCCCCTGACAAGCTGTGTGAGTCCACACTCCCCATGGTCTAAAGAAAACATTTTTCCCCACAGGTGGATGCAGTGGTAGCCAGCTAAGAAAATTAAAGAATTGAACCAAAAAGACTTTCTGACACAGTCCAGTAGTTTCTCATGTATAAAGAGTCTCCAGCATAAGCATGTTACATAACACCAAAATTCCCACCTGAGATTATATTATTCAGGGTGCAAGTATTCCCACCCCTCCAATAAGAACAGCTTCAGACACCGATATATGCGGTGGCGCCCCCCCACTTGCACTCCAGGAGGCGCAACAGAGGGAAGCCAACAACCCCCCACTGTGTAAGTTTAGATAAGTTTAAGCACTCCAAGACCTCCTGCAGCACAGATATAAATTTAGCGATAGACATAAATAAAATATATATTCTACCCCAGAGATGGCGCCCAAAGTGCCCAAAGTCTGGTTACATTGCTAAGTGCCAAAGGGTGCCAATGATAAATTAGGGATATAAAAGTTTATACAGGGGCTAAACAGCATTTCTATAAACCAAAGTTTATATTTATTTTTTGTTGTAATTAAGTTTTTAAGCAAACATGCCAACAAAACGAACCACAATACAGAAACATGTATAAACTATGGACAGATAGAACAACCCCCAACCACCACCACCTTGGAACCCAAAACCTTATCCCTCTGTAGTCTGGAGAGCAAGTGCAGCTCCAGTCTGCTAATGGGAGTCTGCTGCAGAGTATGAAGTTGAATGAACAAGGCACATATTCTTCCCAAAAAATTATAAATATGCAGGTTCCATTTTTGCTCACAGATTATTATGAATTTACAAATATAAAAAAGCAATAGTAATAGCCCTTCAGTAGCTCGATTATTTTTGTAATATGTCCCTTTTTATTTTGGACAATGAGAATATTGAATCCTCATTCAAATTAAATTAATTAATCTTAATTGTATATCATGGAACACAATGGCGAAGCATGTCACAACATTAAACAATAAAAAATAAGTGCATCATACAATGAATACATCATATAAATGTTGCAGTAGTGCTACAGTGCAGTAAAATGCATGAATCACATTTCATCATGCATTAAGTTTGAGGATTATAATGCTAAAGTACATTTAAAACCCCATTAAAATCACAGCCTACCTCAGTCCCACAGTCCCACAGATTCCCCCATTGCCCTGCTGTTGCACACATTAGAAGTTTGTTAATTTGGCTGCATTAGTAACCCTTCATATTGTGTTGAGTTATGTTTGCACTTGCACTCAATTATTACCAATGCACTTTTTTTTTTTCAATGTATATTTACTTAAAATCTACTGTTTTTAAATTTGGAAAAATAACTAAAACTGGTAGATTAATATACACCAATCAGCCATAACATTATGACCACCTGCCTAATATTGTGTATTTCCTGCTTTTGCCACCAAAACAGCCCTGACCCGTCGAGGCATGGACTCCACTAGACCTCTGAAGGTGTGCTGTGGTATCTGGCACCAAGACGTTAGCAGCAGATCCTTTAAGTCCTGTAAATTGCGAGGTGGGGCCTCCATGGATCGGACTTGTTTGGCCAGCACATCCCACAGATGCTCGATTGGATTGAGATCTGGGGAATTTGGAGGCCAAGTCAACACCTTGAACTCGTGATTCATCAGACCAGGCCACCTTCTTCCATTGTAGGCGCTTTCAGCAGTGGACAGGGGTCAGCATGGGCACCCTGACTGGTCTGCGGCTACGCAGTCCCATACACAACAAACTGTGATGCACTGTGTGTTCTGACACCTTTCTATCAGAACCAGCATTCACTTTTTCAGCAATTTGAGCTACAGTAGCTCGTCTGTTGGATCGGACCACACGGGCCAGCCTTCGCTCCCCACGTGCATCAATGAGTCTTGGCCGCCCATGACCCTGTCGCCGGTTCACCGCTTTTCCTTCCTTGGACCACTTTTGATAGTTACTGACCACTGCAGACCGGGAACACCCCACAAGAGCTGCAGTTTTGGAGATGCTCTGACCCAGTCGTCTAGCCATCATAATTTGGCCCTTGTCAAAGTCGCTCAGATCCTTATGCTTGCCCATTTTTCCTGCTTCTAACACATCAACTTTGAGGACAAAATGTTCACTTGCTGCCTAATATATCCCACCCACTGACAGGTGCCATGATAACTAGATTATGAGTGTTATTCAGTTCAGCTGTCAGTGCTCATAATGTTATGGCTGATCGGTGTACATTGTGTGGCACTTATGTTTTAAGAAAAAAATAATACAGTAGTTTCAATCTACCGTGATTATGAGTGTGCACAAATTTACTCTAGAAATCAAAGGCATCTTCACAAATGGCTTTAATCAGCTACCAGTGTGCCGTAGAAAGAACGTGACTGTGACTGGATACTATGTCTGCCCTATGTAAGTAAGACAGCAGTACACATGCTTAAAATCTAAAACAAGGGCAGAGTAGAATAGGGGAAACTGAGTGGTATTGCTAGACCAGTTACCACCATCTACCTTCAAATTCATGCAAAAACTACCGCTGGATTCAGGACACCCCCTGATCCTCTGTCTGCTAGGGGGAGCTGTGTGAACGCAGGGGGAAGGTTGGAACAGGAGTACGTTGGATTTAAGCTGGTCTGAAATAACTGGAGCTTAAAGTACTACTGAACATGTCCTAACAGATCTATAAAGTCTCAATTAGGCAGTTATAGAATGTTTGTATATCCTAGTAGACGTTTATAGTTTATGATATAGACTTGCAGAATTGCATACATTTGTTGAATAAATAGATTCAATTATACATGGCTTTCGTAACATCGACAACCGCAATTAATAATAGTTTATAAAGTGAAAGTTGAATCCTTAGTAATGTGCTTTATAAACTAGAAATAATGGCATTAATAAAGTATATGTTCATGTTTGTAACTGATTTGTTCATTCTTTACAAATTAGTTAATCATCTGTTGGGGCTTCATAAAGCATTTATACGGGGACCGTATTATAAAGTGTTACTGAAATCTGCTATAATTACGTCACTTCAGTTGATGGAACTTTGGGCCACCACTCCCTATGGCATGTCTGTCCAAAGCTTATACACAGCCTGCTTTCAATACTTGCATCAGTTGCACCTTAACAGTGAATACTGTCCAACACAACTGCAGCTTTTGACACAGATTCAAAGCTGTGAGGTTCATCATCTTCAAATAATAATTTGTCTTTGGGTTCAGTTGTGAGGAATGGAAAAGCAAGGATATTAAAATTGTCAGGAGAGCACTAAGAGCCAGATGGGACTTTTTAGCAATCCAACATCTGGTGTTAACAGTTGTTTTGATAGTCTTATGTCTTCTAAGAAATACTTCATTTCAACACCGTACACAGTGCAGGCTTTTAGTGATGCGCAGAGAGAACGGAGACACATAAGAAGGACATGTGTCATACATTTCTGGTATGGATTGGCATTCTCTTGTGAAATCACAGAGGATTCAGCTTTATTTCACTGCATTCACAAACAGAGTGCTGACAGTGACTTTGTTGTAGTTTTTCATTTGTTTCATTTGTCAACAAGCTAGATTCGTTAGTCATTCATTCCTGAATTGCATTGCGCATGTGAAATGTTGCCAATACACATCTCTAACTTAACATGTAATTTAAAATTAGTTTTGGCACAGTGGGCTGCACAATCTTACCCAAACTATGACTAGTCATTTCTAGAATGTGGTTCCTGCCAAGTACCAGATTCAGACTCTTGATGAAGTTTAACAAAGAGTTGTTTTAACAAGAAATATATAGGTATACCATTGTACCAAAGCATCAGAAGGCTACTCAAGGAAGATGTGTTATGTATGTTTAGAGGGAATAGACATAACTCAAAGCTATAGATGAGGAGTGTGATAAAACAGCGCGTAAAGATCAAAGCACTGAGAAGATCTATCCAGTCACAAAACAGTGATCTCTTCATGGCCTTCAATTGCCAGCAGCAGAAAGGGCCGCCAGGCTGCAGAAATGAAGCCGCCCATCATTCTGTGGATACCAACTCTGAGAGAGAGAATGAGAAAGCGGGCTCCTGTCAGTGTTTTTGGGAGTGTGAATGTGAAAGTGTGTGCGAATACGACTGAGTTTAATTCTTCTACGGCTGGGGTTTGAGTTACTTCGATACTGGGATCATAAATGGATTGTTCTGCTCTGAGTGCGGTTAACACAGATATGAGACTATTTAGTTAACAATCCTGTTACTCCTTTATGAATTTTATCTCCTATGTGATGAAGCACCAACTGTCAGCCAACTGTGACGCCAACATACCCACCTTGACGTCGGGCCTTGATCTCACATACCACCACAGAAAGGGTCATCGCAGCCAGGATGCAGACTTTAGCGCTGCTGTAGAGCAGGGTGACTCTGATCTGGACAGGGGGAGCTGCTGTGTAGAGAAGAACCAGCAGACAGGATTCAAAAGCTACAAGGCAAGGCCATGTGCACAGCATTGACAGGCACTCATTCAGTGAGGGCTGTAAGTGAACAATGAAGAAAGGGAGCAATCTTTATTTAATATAGCACCCTTCACTATTGGATTGCCACAGAGTACTTACAGATTACAGATTAATGACTATGTGACATTCTATAAGAGGTGCAGTTGATTAGGACACAGAGAGAAGGATGGAAAAACTAAAACGTATGAGAGAAAAAAATCAGTGAGCAGAGTCGAGGTTGTGTCAGTGTTGTTAGAACTACACAGGTCATCCATCATGCTGTGTAAAAACACAACTTGGTTCCTGCAGGATTTATGGGCACCATCCATTGTGGGCTTATTGAAACTCTGAAACAAACTGAGTGATTTGACATTACATCCTAATAATAACTTCAATAAATTAAGTAATTTAATGCTGAAATTAAATAAAACCCAGAACCTCTCGAGGACTAGAATGACCCAGTTCAGCAATACATCCAAGACTTCTATCAATAACCATTGATCCTCGTGCCTGAGCTGGTCAGGTGATTGTGCTTTCTGTACATTATTCTGGTCCCCAAGACCCCGTATGGAATGAGAATATTTTTTTAATATATGGTAGATGATATTTGATCATACATAAGGCATATAGGAGTTATATTTGAATTGTATTTTAGTCTGTACTCTGTATAGTCATGTGTTCAAGCTTGTATTTTCAACATAGAAAACATATAATAAATAAATAAATACAGGGATTAAAATATATTACATATTTTAAATATACCAAAATCAGCCCAGTTTGGGCATTTGACCCAAATCATGAATATAGGTTTGTTCCATAAGGGGCCCTGCAGAGATTGGCGCAGGGGGAACAGATCAGCACTAACCAGTGGAGTGGCTCAGTGTGGGGTCTCCAGGCGGGGGTGTGGCAGTGGTCCCCAGTGATGTGTTGTCCACTGTCAGGCACAGCTCTGTCCTCTGACCCCCAGAGCCACAGGTCATTCTGCCCTCATGGCTCTCATCCATTCTCTGTATAGTCAGATACTTCTTTCCCAGCAGAACTTCCCTAGAGCCTCTATTGATGGGCTGTCCATTGAGGCTCCAGTCAAAGCCAGTTGCTGGTGGCTCTGTACCATCACAGTGGGTGCAAAGGAAACTAAAAGACTCTCCCACTCTGGGGCTGACTGACTGGTTAGATGGAGTCAGTCTTAAATTCTTGTAGCAGCCTGTCACAGAGAAATGGAGTGGAGAGTTCATTACCAATACTACTACTAACAATAATCAAAATGTATTTATTGTTATTAACCCTTATCAAGGATGGTCTGACTCTAAAGCCAAAGCACGGCAAGATCTGCCAACAAGGAGCCAGTCATCTGATAAGCCTTATGCTCATGTCACCATTCACAACAACATTTACTGCAGTGGGAGATGCAAGTGCCACACTGATCTGGACTGGGGGAGCTGCTGTGTAGAGAAGAACCAGCAGACAGGATTCAAAAGCTACAAGGCAAGGCCATGTGCACAGCATTGACAGGCACTCATTCAGTGAGGGCTGTAAGTGAACAATGAAGAAAGGGAGCAATCTTTATTTAATATAGCACCCTTCACTATTGGATTGCCACAGAGTACTTACAGATTACAGATTAATGACTATGTGACATTCTATAAGAGGTGCAGTTGATTAGGACACAGAGAGAAGGATGGAAAAACTAAAACGTATGAGAGAAAAAAATCAGTGAGCAGAGTCGAGGTTGTGTCAGTGTTGTTAGAACTACACAGGTCATCCACCATGCTGTGTAAAAACACAACTTGGTTCCTGCAGGATTTATGGGCACCATCCATTGTGGGCTTATTGAAACTCTGAAATGGAGTGGAGAGTTCATTACCAATACTACTACTAACAATAATCAAAATGTATTTATTGTTATTAACCCTTATCAAGGATGGTCTGACTCTAAAGCCAAAGCACGGCAAGATCTGCCAACAAGGAGCCAGTCATCTGATCAGCCTTATGCTCATGTCACCATTCACAACAACATTTACTGCAGTGGGAGATGCAAGTGCCACACTTATTATTGTTTTATGGATGTAATTGTAATAACAATAGTATAAACCATACAGCAGGCTCCATGGGCACCATCAGATTGAGGGCAGAAACAGGGGTGGGGACACTTAGGGCTCTGCGGACAAAAGTCAAAATGCTCGCACCACCCCTGCCAACCCCCCTCTGCACGTCCCTGCTGCTTGGTGCAAATTTCAAATGTGGATTCCAAGAGTTTTTTGTTTTTCATTTTTGAAAGCAGGACCAGATTTACAAATAAATGACAGAACAAAATCTGATAATCTAATCTAAAGTCTAATAATAATTGGTTTTCTACACTGGACATGGCTGCCATGCAGCTTTATTTCATTTGCTGCACGTTTGTGTCATGTCCTCAGACTGACCTTCTCCAAGTTCTTCACTCTTTCTCTGGTTTTGTTATGTTTCTCCCTGGCTGTCTGTTCCTACGCTTCTTGTTTTCCAATCAATCGGCATACCTGTCCTCTGTTGCCCAAACTCTTTAATACTAAGTATTTAAGTATTTATACCCCTTTGTTCCCTGCACTCCTTGCAGTCTTATTTGCTTTCCAGTGACATTTATGAGCATTTATTCCTGTAATAGATTTCCTGTGCTCCTAACCTTTGCTTGTACCCTCATTTACAGACTCTTGGATTTCCTACTCTGCCCTGTTTGTCTTTTGCCTTGACCACTTGCTTGACCACTCCTAAATGTGCTTCTGACCTGACTGGAAATAGGACCTGCTTTTGACAAGTGTGTCACCCTGTCTGATGTTCTCCTGTTCAGATGATCCAGTGCTCACAAAATGGCATTATTTTTGTAAAGGCTTTTGTTTTTATGAGATTTATTAAAACAGAAGCATTTAGTTTGTTTTTACGAGATACATATCTAACAAAAACTGAAGTCTTCAGATTTTATGAGATATACACTCACCTAAAGGATTATTAGGAACACCATACTAATACTGTGTTTGACCCCCTTTCGCCTTCAGAACTGCCTTAATTCTACGTGGCATTGATTCAACAAGGTGCTGAAAGCATTCTTTAGAAATGTTGGCCCACATTGATAGGATAGCATCTTGCAGTTGATGGAGATTTGTGGGATGCACATCCAGGGCACGAAGCTCCCGTTCCACCACATCCCAAAGATGCTCTATTGGGTTGAGATCTGGTGACTGTGGGGGCCAGTTTAGTACAGTGAACTCATTGTCATGTTCAAGAAACCAATTTGAAATGATTCAAACTTTGTGACATGGTGCATTATCCTGCTGGAAGTAGCCATCAGAGGATGGGTACATGGTGGTCATAAAGGGATGGACATGGTCAGAAACAATGCTCAGGTAGGCCGTGGCATTTAAACGATGCCCAATTGGCATCACCACCACCAGCCTGCACAGTGTTAACAAGGCATGATGGATCCATGTTTTCATTCTGTTTACGCCAAATTCTGACTCTACCATCTGAATGTCTCAACAGAAATCGAGACTCATCAGACCAGGCAACATTTTTCCAGTCTTCAACTGTCCAATTTTGGTGAGCTTGTGCAAATTGTAGCCTCTTTTTCCTATTTGTAGTGGAGATGAGTGGTACCCGGTGGGGTCTTCTGCTGTTGTAGCCCATCCGCCTCAAGGTTGTACGTGTTGTGGCTTCACAAATGCTTTGCTGCATACCTCGGTTGTAACGAGTGGTTATTTCAGTCAAAGTTGCTCTTCTGTCAGCTTGAATCAGTCGGCCCATTCTCCTCTGACCTCTAGCATCAACAAGGCATTTTCGCCCACAGGACTGCCGCATACTGGATGTTTTTCCCTTTTCACAGCATTCTTTGTAAACCCTAGAAATGGTTGTGCGTGAAAATCCCAGTAACTGAGCAGATTGTGAAATACTCAGACTGGCCCGTCTGGCACCAACAACCATGCCACGCTCAAAATTGCTTAAATCACCTTTCTTTCCCATTCAGACATTCAGTTTGGAGTTCAGGAGATTGTCTTGACCAGGACCACACCCCTAAATGCATTGAAGCAACTGCCATGTGATTGGTTGGTTAGATAATTGCATTAATGAGAAATTGAACAGGTGTTCCTAATAATCCTTTAGGTGAGTGTACATCTTTTCTATTTATTCTTCTTGTATGTGGCACCAATATGTTTCTGTACCATACATATGTATCACCTGAGTCACTTTTAGATCACAATTGTCCCTAATATGGTCTGCATTATAAGAACTGCTGTAGCAGCTGGGATCAGTCGTTCCTACCACACAGAGCACTATAATGAGCAACACTGTGAATTGATGTCAACACTAGCACTAATTGTTAGGTCAGATAGGACTGCCAAAGGATTATCAGCATTTCTTAGACGGTTAACGGTTTCCTAATGAAAAATGTTGTATTTTTTATGTTTTTTTTTTTTTTTTTACTGTGAGATTTAATCAGAAAGTCCAGCCATTTAGCTATAAACAGATTACCTGCAGTCACATCCAGATGAACAAATTCCTTATATTCTGTATGATCAGAACAGATGTACACTCCAGCATCACTCATGACCACGTTCTTCAGCTCCAGTGTAAGGTCATGATGTTCAGTCACTCTCAGTCTGCTCCTAAACCTGTCTGACTCTGTGTGGTTTCCTCTCCTGTCAATTCTGTAGATCAGCTGCCATGTCCCCTCCACTCCAGCACACCCAGGGTAGCTGGGCTTCCAGACCCAGATGACTTTTGGTCCTTTAGCAGAGCAGGATATTGGGACCTCCCCTCCTGTTTGTGCTGTCATTCTTATTTCACCTGAGGATCAAAAGAAATATGATGTATTATCATTGTTCAATTTTCAAAACTGCTTATCCTGGTGAGGGTTGCGGGGAAGTTGGAGCCGATCCCAGCAGGCATAGGGCACAAGGCAGGAATACACCCAGGATGGGACACCAGGCCATCACTGGGCAACACACATACATACATACATACATGGCAATTTAGCATGACCAATTAACCTAACCCACATCACTTTGGATGGTGGGAGGAAACCAGAGTGCCCGGAGAAAACCCACATGGAATCAGGGAAAACATGCAAACTCCACACAGACAGGCACCCCGAGCCGGGATCGTGGAGCTGTGAGGCAGCAGTGCTAACCACCACACCACTGTGCCACCCTATTATCATTGTTATTATTATTATTGTTGTCATCACCTGTTCACACATGCACTTTGGAAGGCCAGGGTGGCAGTGATTGCACTGTCATTGCAATTCTGTTCAGAGCCAACATGGCCACCACCAACAGTTCCAAAGCAAGTGACCATTGTTGAGCTTGATAAATCTTCTAACAACTTCTTTATTTTACATGGGTTATACATGAGGAGGAAGTCCAGGAACACACAGAGGTAGAACAGTGCCTAATTAACTTTCATTTACAGAACACGACAAGCAGTGGTACATAAGTATGTTTAGAGGGGCATCCCCACTCATCCATGTCACTCGGCATGGGCCATCCTCGGCTGCAGGCTTCGCCCTTGGGCTGCCCTCGGCTGCAGGATTTGCCCTCGGCTGCAGGATTCGCCCTCGGGCTGCCCTCAGCTGCAGGCTTCGCCCTCGGGCTCTCATCTCACCCTGTCTTTGATCTCGTTCTGCCTTGTCCTCCTCAATCCCCTCTCTTATAGGGCTCTCCTCTCATTCCAGCAGCAGGGAACAGGTGGGCCAGTGATTAAGCTAGAGAAACGGCGACACCCCATCTAACGCAGGTGTGATCACATTTGTGAATCAAATCAAAACAATCATAAAAGATAAGTGATAAACAAGTGAATATACAATTAAACAAAAAGATAACTATTCAATTAGCCAATTCATAAAATAGTAGAGCAACACACAGTTAACTGGCAATGCTCAGAAACGTGTTGTCAATATGATGCAAAGATTGTTTTATAGAAACTTCATGGCACTCCCCTAACGTCCATCAATCACAACAAAACATCACGGCCATCACAGAACACACTGCTTCCTGTAGGTACACACAAACACACACACACGCACACATACACTCTCTCTCTCTCTCACTCTCACACACACACCGTCTTCCTACCTGCACTCCAGGTAGCTCCAGCCAGCACAGATACAACCACCAGGAGCCTCATACTGTACAGATCTGTGTCTCAGACTGAAGGACAGACAGACAAAGGGACCGAAAAACAGACAGATGGTGGTAGTTTAGCTGAGTAGAGCAGAGGGACAGGTGAAGGAATGGAAAGAGAGAAGAAGGAAATGGAGGAGGGAACTAAAGCCGCAGTGACAGAAGCAGGGGGCAGCTTCCTGTCTGTCTTATGCTACAAAGGGTATTGTATGCCAATCCTTTGATGTGTGTATTACTGAAGCATAGAGAGAACTAGAGAAAGATGATCGAGATTCCTCCAGAAAGATATTATAATAATACTTGGTTGTGTCAACAATTCTATTGGATGTTAATTATGAAGGGACTATCTCTCTCACACTGTCGTTACCTGTCTCTCACTATCATTCTGTCTCTCTAAGCTAATGGGCAATATCATTGTTAAGGGATTCTTTGGGTTTGTTGAGAGGAAGTCATTCACAGTGCAGCCCTTTCAGCAATGAAGTAATGATGTCACAGACCATCCATAGATCACACCAAAAGCACAACTGAACGCACTGACATCTCCATTAAACTGTTTCACAAATGATCAGGATGATTTGTGTTTCTCAATCTACAATATACTGTCATACCATACATTGTCACATGAACAGCAATGCTGTGTATTCAAGTCAGGCTTCTATACAATGCATAAGACACAGATTATGATCAATCTGCACCAGAAGTGGCACTGTGAATTGAAAATAGCTTATTGGTCTGACTTTTACACTAGAAATGATTCCACTCTTGCTTAATACTGCCACACCAGATTACGAGTTTAACATTGTTTAACATATCACATTGTTAAATAAATAAATGTATACAATATATTTTAGACACCAGAGATTTGTAATTTATAAAAGCATATGGAAGGAACACATTCTTAACGGGCTGTTTCTGTATATCCAATATAGACAATAAGCAGTTACAGCAGCAGTGGTCTGTTGGTATTTTTACATGTACCTTAAGGCATGCAGAAACTCATTACCACACAGACTGGAGGGTGATACACACAGTACACAGTCCTCCTACAACTCTCTCTCTCTCTCTCTCTCTCTCTCTCTCTCTCACTCTCTCTCTCTCTCCTGTAAATCTGTGTAATAGAGACGCCTGCTGGCCAGAAGGGTATATAGCATGTGTGCCCATGTGTGAAAATACTGTCAATGCATTACAGGTTAGGTTCAACTAGGCGAGCCTGGCTGCTAAGTGTCCCAGTACACATCAACACAGGACCAGCCAAACTCAGCAATTCCAAAGCTCCCAGACCCTTTTAGACAATGATATCCTGCCATTGTAACCACTGATAAGAAACTTAGAAAATGTTTGTGCAAAAGTAACAAAGCATTCAGCTGAGAATCAAAATGAGAAAAAAGGTCATTGAAAACTAGTCACACTGGTACATCATGCTATTATTAATTGTCATGGGCTGGACTGGTTCTGAACTTAAACATTAAGTAGACACTTCAATTTAACCCCCCTTCGAATGTTCAGACTCTAGACAGTGTAGACAGACAACATACAGCACTGTACCCCATCTTCTTTCCTCACTGCAATGGTCCTTTTAACTGTTGAGAAACTGCAGCTACAACCACATAATGTAAGCTGGTTGGACAGGGGTTGGACAGTCAGATGATGACTGATGATAGATGATACCTAAACCCATAGGCACTGGAAGGGGGTGCTGAAGGTGTTGCAGCACCCCCTGCAGGTGCTTAATGTAGTGATGACTATATACTTTCTATGAATACATTGCTAACCCTGTGACTGGCGTGATTGGTTGAAACGGCAGGGAAAGGGCCAGGCAGAATAACAGTGTATCGTTATTTGTTGAGGGAAGATGGTACACAGCCTATTCAGTTTAACAACGAATCAGTGCCGTGGCTGCTGGTGAGAGAGCAAGAGCAAAGCCAGCACTTAAATACACTAGGCTGCAAAAAGGGAAATAGGCATGACATTTCTTCTGAAATTTTTTTAAAAACACTACCAATTATGAGGTGAGCATCAACAACATCCATAACAACAATGATAACATCGCAGAAGCACATGCTGAGCCTTTAGCAGAGAGCTGTACCATAGCTGTGTAGGTAAGACATGATTTTCCCAATGCTGCCATACTGCAGAATGTTTCTTAATGTGCTGCCAATTTTTACACTTTTCTGTGTGAAGCTAGTAAGATAGACATGATCAAGTGTAGTCACATCGATACATTAATAGCAATTTATATTGTTCTGTTTGCCAGCAAACTATTCAGTTACACATTTGTGGATTGGCAAAAATTGAGTGTAAAAGGGTGTTTGTGTGTTAGCCTAGTGCTGTGTATTATTGAAAAGATAAGTACATTGTTTTGGTTCTGTCCAGTGTCCGATTTATTCTCACTCTGTGTGCTGAGGTATGCACATGTGATTTTTGTTTATTTAATGTTGTGAATGAGCAAGTTTGTGTAGCAGTACTCGGCTAATCAGTTCTCATTGTTAGGTGACCATGATTCGAGTGACTGTGGGTGGTCTATGTGTATTATACGAATATCTATTCTTAAGGTCCTCCCTGCAAAATACATAAACAATCCACCAAATCGATTAGGCAGCTAATAATTGACAATGGCAATGAAGTCATTATTTCACTTGTGGTTGGCAGCGCCTCCTGCTCAAAACGTGCCTATGGCAAACACAGCATTTTGGTAGCTTATTAAAGTCCAAGAAAGTACATGACTGAAAGGAAAACCAAGAAAAGTCTGAGGTATCAAAGCTATAGAAATGTTTTTTAATGGATTGCAGCAGTTTTTGGTATACAGAGCTCAGCAGATCTATCCAATCACAAAGCAATGCTCTCTTCATAGCCTTCAATCACCAGCTGCAGAAAGGGATACAGCCAACCCTGAGAGAGAGAGAGAGAGAGAGAGAGAGAGAGAGAATACGTGAAAGTGTTTGTGAGTCTGACTGAGTTTCATTCATTCTTCTACGGCTTTGGAGTTTTAATACTGGGATCATACATGTATTGTTTGTAGTTTTGTTAGTACATTGTTAGTCTATGTACTGTAGTTTTCATTAATCTCATCATTTGGACTCATGATTTGCTCAGTTGGGCTAAGTCAGCCCTTTCTCTTGTTGTTTTGTGATGGTGGTACAATCTCCTGTTCTAGAAAACTGGTAAAATTGGTGGATTGATGTCTGCCTGGAGCTCGTTAATAATTAATTGATTAATTGACTGGCATGAAATTTGTGCCTTACAGTCTCTCCCTGGTCTTTCAACCAGTTGGATACCAAGACTACATATATATATATATATATATATATATATATATATATATACATATATACATATATATACTTGCTACACTAATGCAATGCTGTTAGTTAACAATCCTGTTACTCCTTTTGAATTATATCTCCTATGTGATGAAGCACCAACTGTCAGCCAACTGTGACACCAACACACTCACCTCCACGTTGGGCCTTGATCTCACACACGACCACAGCCAGGATCATCGCAGTCAGGACGCAGACTTTAGCGCCGGTGTAGAGCAGGGTGACGCTGATGTGGACAGGG
Source organism: Amia ocellicauda (assembly GCF_036373705.1). Taxonomy (NCBI): domain Eukaryota; kingdom Metazoa; phylum Chordata; class Actinopteri; order Amiiformes; family Amiidae; genus Amia; species Amia ocellicauda. The sequence goes on along the minus strand of NC_089864.1, from coordinate 3,450,535 downwards.
GGAGCCGCTGTGAAGAGAAGAACCAGCAGACAGGATTCAAAAGCTACAAGGCAAGGCCATGTGCTCAGCATTGACAGGCACTCATTCAGTGGTGGCTGTTAGGAATTAATTAATTAATTGATTAATCTGTATACAGTACACTCACCTAAAGGATTATTAGGAACACCGTACTAATGCTGTGTTTGACCCCCTTTCGCCTTCAGAACTGCCTTAGTTCTACGTGGCATTGATTCAACAAGGTGCTGAAAGCATTCTTTAGAAATGTTGGCCCATATTGGTAGGATAGCATCTTGCAGTTGATGGAGATTTGTGGGATGCACATCCAGGGCACGAAGCTCCCGTTCCACCACATCCCAAAGATGCTCTATTGGGTTGAGATCTGGTGACTGTGGGGGCCAGTTTAGTACAGTGAACTCATTGTCATGTTCAAGATACCAATTTGAAATGATTCGACCTTTGTGACATGGTGCATTATCCTGCTGGAAGTAGCCATCAGAGGATGGGTACATGGTGGTCATAAAGGGATGGACATGGTCAGAAACAATGCTCAGGTAGGCCGTGGCATTTAAACGATGCCCAATTGGCACTAAGGGGCCTAAAGTGTGCCAAGAAAACATCCCCCACACCATTACACCACCACCACCAGCCTGCACAGTGCTAACAAGGCATGATGGATCCATGTTCTCATTCTGTTTACGCCAAATTCTGACTCTACCATCTGAATGTCTCAACAGAAATCGAGACTCATCAGACCAGGCAACATTTTTCCAGTCTTCAACTGTCCAATTTTGGTGAGCTTGTGCAAATTGTAGCCTCTTTTTCCTATTTGTAGTGGAGATGAGTGGTACCCGGTGGGGTCTTCTGCTGTTGTAGCCCATCCGCCTCAAGGTTGTACGTGTTGTGGCTTCACAAATGCTTTGCTGCACACCTCGGTTGTAACGAGTGGTTATTTCAGTCAAAGTTGCTCGTCTGGCACCAACAACCATGCCACGCTCAAAATTGCTTAAATCACCTTTCTTTCCCATTCAGACATTCAGTTTGGAGTTCAGGAGATTGTCTTGACCAGGACCACACCCCTAAATGCATTGAAGCAACTGCCATGTGATTGGTTGGTTAGATAATTGCATTAATGAGAAATTGAACAGGTGTTCCTAATAATCCTTTAGGTGAGTGTATAGTGCCCTTCACACAGGTATTGCCACCGAGCACTTCTATGAAAAAGCACCGACAATGTCTCCAGATCCCTGTGCCAGAGCTGGTCAGCTGATTGTCCTCTCTGTACAGTATTCAGGTCCCAAAGCCACATTTTTTCAACATGGAATATAGATTACAAGATAAATTATGTTTTAAATATATCCCATATATGATAAATATACAAATAAAGTGGCCAGTGTTGGTATTTACCACATATAAGGATCACATCTACCACATGTTAAATACAGGTTTATTTCATAAGGGGCCCTGCAGAGACTGGCAGGGGGAACAGATCAGCACTAACCAGTGGAGTGGCCCAGTGTGGGGTCTCCAGGTGGGGGTGTGGCAGTGGTCCCAAGTGATGTGTTGTCCACTGTCAGGCACAGCTCTGTCCTCTGACCCCCAGAGCCACAGGTCACTCTGCCTCTCATGCCTCTCATCCACTCTCAGTATCATCAGATTCTTCTCCCCCACCACAAATCCCTCAGAGTCTCCATTGATGGGCTGTCCATTGAGGCTCCAGTCAAAGCCAGTTGCTGGTGGCTCTGTACTGTCACAGTGGGAGCAATGGAAACTGAAAGACTCTCCCGCTCTGGGGCTGACTGTCTGGATAGATGGAGTCAGTCTTAAGTTCTTGTAGCAGCCTGTCACAGAGAAATGGAGTGGACAGTTCATTACCAATACTACTACTAACAATACTACTACTGCTACTACTATGAAGAACCAAGAATGCTCAGTATTGCTTATCATGGTTAGTCTGATTCTGCTGCCAAAGCACAGCCAGAAGATCTGCCAACAAGGAGGTAGTCACATGATCAGCCCTGTGCTGCCCTGGTAGAAATGTTGACAGGATCCTATAGGATTCTACAAGATCTTTTAGGATCAACACAACCACAGTCACAGTCAACATTTCCTGTTGTGATCTTGGTTTCAATTCTGTGAGGAATATGATTTTATACCTATCAAAAAAGTTTAGGATATTTAATCAGGAATCTGGATATTTTTGGAATTATCAGGAGCACACAAATGGATTTTTCAGGTTTGTGAACAAAATAAGCAATACAAGATAAAGAAATCGAGAATAAGGAATGAATAACAGAATTAAATTCAGTCACATTAAATATGCTATTTATGTACTTGGCAGATGCCCTTATCTATGGCAAACTTATGTACTTCTGCATTGTTTGTAAAACCACATTCAGACAAACAACTTACAACCGGGTTCTGGTTCCATGGATTCACTGTAAAAACTGCTATCGCATATCCAAAATATTGATTTAACCATGTGTTGAAATGGGCTGCATAAAGCTAAAAAAATAAGTACATAATTCAGTGTAATCTGCCTCAGCTGCAAAACATAGGCTGAGAGTCACGTTTTCAGACCTTCATCAGTTCCTCATTCTCCCGCTAGATGTCACCCTCGCCTCATTGTGGAAATGCTGTTCTCTATTCAATCCTGTGTCTCCCACTGACATTACCACTCTTCATTACCTGTACCACATCTAACGGATCATTAACTGGTCTATATATTCCCCTTTGTTTTAATTAACCAACGCTAAGTCTTGTATGCTCCGGCTACTTTTCAAAGCACTCCACTACTCTGCTTTTGCTATGATTTGGTTCCTGATCTTCGCCTGTTATTTCGACTTCTGCCTTTTGGATTATTCTCTGACAGTCTATTGACCTGACCTTCTGCCTGGCCTCGACTACGTCTTGCCTAACCTACATTGCCCAGTTCGCCGGTTTTTTGACCCAAGCTGGGTTTTGCCTCTCCATCTCCTGCACCTGAGTCCTCCCCTAGTTGGTTTGGCTAGTCCCAGCCTGACACCGTGATTATTGTTCTATCTATACCTATATCATTAAGAATTATATTTAATTACAATTAACTTTTATATACAGTACACACTCAAAGCATATTAAGACGAACGAAAATGGACTTACTACTGGGACTGCTAAATGGATTTATGCATTTATGTATTTATTGATGTATTCATTCATCTTTGTAATAAGAAGCCTGGGAATATGAAACAGACTCAGTCAGGGCAACAGAGTGACGACTGTTGCATACATTTTCAGATTCTGATTTGTAAGTTTGTTTGTACACGGCCTCAGCGGAACACTGTGTCAACTCTGCATGCTTAGCTTCAAAGTGTATCCTAGTTTTCTGTTATAGGTCTTGCAAACATGCAGGTAAGATGAGCAAAGCTTACCGTTGGCTAATTTTTATTGTATTATTTTGCATATTATTTTATTAATTACTATATTTTTTTCAATACTATCTTTGTAATCTTATTTTAATTTGCGTTAACTTTTTCTGAAATTTTCCCCTTTTAAAATGCAAAATAACGCATGAAAGGGAAATAACAAGTGGGCTGCAATCATGTGATAAATGGTCTGCAGGTTGCGTGTCCCTGCTGTAGGGTCTGTTAAAATCCACTTAATGTATTGTCTGTACTGTCACCTATAAATGGGTTAATGGAAGACAACTCCTAAAAGTTGTAATGTAAAATTAATACAAATATAATAATATGGCATTATATATATATATATATATATATATATATATATATATATATATATATATATATAATATGTTTAATTTAATTCTCAAATCATGAATAATACATCTTTTACTTGACAATGATTAATATGATTTATTGTTAATCATATGTTCTCCAGTGGTATGAGGTTTCAAGATGTTTGAAATTGGACAATATTTTGAGAAAAGACTCTAATTTCCATATTGCTTAACTCATAAAGCTCCTGCTTAATACTGTTTGTGTTATTCTGTGCCAAATAAACTAATGTTCAATGTTAAAATACACATATACAGTGAGGGAAAAAAGTATTTGATCCCCTGCTGATTTTGTATGTTTGCCCACTGACAAAGAAATGATCAGTCTATAATTTTAATGGTAGGTGTATTTTAACAGTGAGACACAGAATAACAACAAAAAAATCCAGAAAAACGCATTTCAAAAAAGTTAAAAATTGATTTGCATGTTAATGAGGGAAATAAGTATTTGATCCCCTATCAATCAGCAAGATTTCTGGTTCCCAGGTGTCTTTTATACAGGTAACGAGATTAGGAGCACTCTCTTAAAGGGACTCTCCTAATCTCAGCTCGTTACCTGTATAAAAGACACCTGTCCACAGAAGCAATCAATCAATCAGATTCCAAACTCTCCACCATGGCCAAGACCAAAGAGCTGTCCAAGGATGTCGGGGACAAGATTGTAGACCTACACAAGGCTGGAATGGGCTACAAGACCATCGCCAAGCAGCTTGGTGAGAAGGTGACAACAGTTGGTGCGATTATTCGCAAATGGAAGAAACACAAAATAACTGTCAGTCTCCCTTGGTCTGGGGCTCCATGCAAGATCTCACCTCGTGGAGTTTCAATGATCATGAGAACGGTGAGGAATCAGCCCAGAACTACACGGGAGGATCTTGTTAATGATCTCAAGGCAGCTGGGACCATAGTCACCAAGAAAACAATTGGTAACACACTACGCCGTGAAGGACTGAAATCCTGCAGCGCCCGCAAGGTCCCCCTGCTCAAGAAAGCACATGTACAGGCCCGTCTGAAGTTTGCCAATGAACATCTGAATGATTCAGAGGAGAACTGGGTGAAAGTGTTGTGGTCAGATGAGACCAAGATCGAGCTCTTTGGCATCAACTCAACTCACCGTGTTTGGAGGAGGAGGAATGACACCAAGAACACCATCCCCACCGTCAAACATGGAGGTGGAAACATTATGCTTTGGGGGTGTTTTTCTGCTAAGGGGACAGGACAACTGCACCGCATCAAAGGGACGATGGACGGGGCCATGTACCGTCAAATCTTGGGTGAGAACCTCCTTCCCTCATCCAGGGCATTGAAAATGGGTCGTGGATGGTATTCCAGCATGACAATGACCCAAAACACACAGCCAAGGCAACAAAGGAGTGGCTCAAGAAGAAGCACATTAAGGTCCTGGAGTGGCCTAGCCAGTCTCCAGACCTTAATCCCATAGAAAATCTGTGGAGGGAGCTGAAGGTTCGTGTTGCCAAACGTCAGCCTCGAAACCTTAATGAATTGGAGAGGATCTGCAAAGAGTAGTAGCACAAAATCCCTCCTGAGATGTGTGCAAACCTGGTGGCCAACTACAAGAAACATTTGACCTCTGTGATTGCCAACAAGGGTTTTGCCACCAAGTACTAAGTCGAAGGGGTCAAATCAATTGATAACTTTTTTGAAATGCGTTTTTCTGGATTTTTTTGTTGTTATTCTGTCTCTCACTGTTAAAATACACCTACCATTAAAATTATAGACTGATCATTTCTTTGTCAGTGGGCAAACGTAGAAAATCAGCAGGGGATCAAATACTTTTTTCCCTCACTGTATACTAAGTGCACCAAAAATAATACATTAAAATACATAGTAGCAATACATTACTGCTTTTCAACTTCATTGATTCTCGAATTCTCTAATAAACCAAACAAAATATCTCCTTAACAATGTTTTGTACTGTATACTGTAATTGTAGTACTATATATTAAAATAAATTGCACTAAAGATGTTATGGTCTCTTAGGGATACATAAATTAAGACATTTGTAAGCATGCAGACAACCTAATGAAATTCATCATTACAAGGTGCACAAACTATTCCATTCTGTATCAGTTAACATCGCTACGCTTGTATCTTGTGGCTTTCCACATCAATAAAAGGACAAATGAAACATCTGATCAGAGTAATAGCAATAGAGATGTATACAATCATAATAGTGAAAACTGATCAAACCCACATGTTGAAGTAAGGACAACTAGTATGACACTTCAGGTAAGTGGACAGAAAGGGACTTTTGTATGGCAAAAGAATCAGCCGAATAAGACTGACACAATATAGGGACCTATATGTCACAGGTGTGAAAAGTAATACAATTAGCACTAATTTCCTGATGATAATTCAAATTATATATATTTACTATGCTTTTCATTTGTTTTGTTTTTCTTCTATTCAGTTTGATTTACTGTGTGTATTTTTCATTTATTATCACTTAACTGGTCATGCATGAAACACAGCCTGGACTAATTAAACCCTTTTAATTTACAAATTTGCCAATTGCACACCAATTAATAGTAATTAAAATAATAAATAATATTACTGTCTTAAAAGACATCTGGGTGTGTGGATTTGACTACTGCACCCCCAAATTCGAACCTGAGACCTGAGGTGAATTGTACACCATTGTTAGTGTGGCTAATCAAGTAACAACTTTACATATACTGCAGTGTTAATTAGCTGATAGACCATCCAATAAGAGAAAGAAGGAAGGAAATGCAGCCACATTCTCACGATGGTCTCCTGTGATCCTTCAGTTGGTCACAGATGATGAATCCAGAGCCACAATGCCCTATCTGAATTATAAATGCTTACAAGTTCAGACAAATAGTCTGGAATACCAAAGATGCTCTGAGTGAAATGCCGAGCTGTGATGTGTTAGCTGGGTGAAAATCAAAAAATTACATAAAAAAAAAGATAAAACATAATCAAGTAAAGGTAAGGCAGATATTTGGAACTAACCATTGTTTTTAGGTTGTGATATTGTCGTTTAAGTGGAGCTGTGTGTGTGTAATTATTTTATGATTACTTTCAAAACAATACATTTTAAAAATAAAATAAAGCTGGAGACTGCCTGCTGTTTTACAGAAATTAGATTTGTACTTCATATTAAAACCTAATTGTATTTGTCATTGCTCTTCATTTTGTTTACCAATTTATTGTTATTATATATATATATTTTTTTAATTAAAAAGAACAAAGAAACATGTAGACCTATATTATAACTTAAAAAAAAAAAGTCTGTATAGCCTATAGGACATATTTAATACTGAAAAAGCTATACCCAGACTTTATCCACACGTAACATTTTATTTTAACCTAATGTAGGTATAAGTCTACACAAATTAAAAATGGTTTTACATGTGTACTTCTAGACATTGGGCAAAAATGATCACTTGACTTGTCAAGTTTAATTTACAAATTTAAGTGTTGGCATGTTCGCCTTTCTTTTATAGGCTTTTTAGCACTTTACAATTGTATCTGTCTGTCATTAATGCTGCGTTATTGGAAATGTTAATTGATGAAAAATGTGAACTATTCATCTGCGTCACAGGTTACCTTGGTAGCCCATTGGACTACCACACATGGTAATTTGTCCACTTCTGGCTTATATAAAAGAATTTCAATTTACCAATGCTACCAGGGTACTGTCACGGTTTACAACTCCATTTACCGCAGTGGGAGATGGAAAGGCCAGAGTTTTTGTTTCCGGTAATTTTAATAACAATAGTATAATGTATCTAAAATTGTATATTTTACTTATATTTCATGGTTTCAAGATTAAGATCTTACAGTCGATCTCCTGCCTACATAACGTTTGCAGTAACTGCAGTATTACTTCCTCCCGTCTGTCACTCTGCTTAGTCCCGCGAAAGTAAATGACCCAGACAGTGAAGCAAGGTTTTTGGAATCCAACCCTGTTAGGACAGAACTGCTCCGGGGCCTGAACGTATCTGATATGTCTGATTGGTTATTTGCCTTTAGGAGGCGGGACATGCATGAAACGTTTTGAAAGGTTTGTAGACATTGAGACTGCTCCACCCGCACATCTTTGCTGTCCTATGCAGTTGCACACACTTGCTCAATGAGCGAGCCGGTCCTGGGTCTGGAAGAAACGGCTTCAGGGTCTGAATCCTGATTGTGGTCTGCCAGTTGGGACACCCTGGTATAAATCTTTGCATATGTATGTATCACCTGCAGTCACTTTTAAGTCAAGACTGTCCCTAATATGGTCTACATTATCAGATCAGCTGTAACAGCTGGAATCAGTCCTACCTGCCAAACATCAGAGCACTTTCATGGGCAACACTGTGCAGTGATGTCAACACTAGCACTAATCCTTCGTGTTGACAAGTGGCACAGTGTTGCCCATGAAAGTACTCTTGTTTATCCAGCTATTACCCAATTAAAGCACAGAGGTATGCTGTTTTGTTACCATTAACTGTTTCATAACAAGTAATTTAAATAGTAAAATATTTTATGTGTTTGTCTTCTGCGAGATTTAATCAGAAAAGTCAGACGAACAGCGTCCCGATGTCCTGCAGGATCAGAACAACTGTAAACTCCAGCGTCGCTTATTGCCACGTAACTCGGCTCCAGTATAAGGTCAGGATCTCCAGTCACTATCAGTCTTTTCCTAAACCTGTCTGACTCCACTCTGTGGTTTCCACTCCTGTCAATGCTGTAGAGCAGCTGCCATTTTGCTTTCACTCCAGCACACCTGCGCTATTTGGGCTCCCACTCCCAGGTGATTTCTCGTCCTTTAGTAGAAAATGTGATGCGGACCTCCCCTCCTGTTGGAATGGTTATTGTTCTGATTTCACCTGAGGATCAGAAGCAATATGATTGTTTACATAATATTATCATTACCTCTTCACACATGCACGTTGGAAGGCCAGGGTGGCAGTGATCTTGGCTCTCTCTGCAAAACTGTTCAGAGCCAACATTCCCACCACCAACCGTTCCAAAGCAATAGGTAGCAAGTGACCTTGTTAAGCTATCAGGTTTGTCTAAAATAATAATAATGTTATTTTCTTGATTGATTGTTATATTGTTTTCTTGACAGTTCCAGCTTTAAAAAAAATAAACCTCGGTTTCCTGTTCTCACAATCACTGCCTCTCTGAAGGAGGAACTGGATCTAGATGACTGTGTGAAAGCTGTGTGTCAATGCTGTGCTTCTGGAGACAATGATGCAACACTGGTGTAAAGTGACCAGAGCTGCATGTTTGAACACGGGCTGTGTGTCGTTGTCTGTACTGACCCTGGCACTGTAGAGCAACACACAGTTCACTGGCAATATGATGCAAAGATCTTGCTATAGAAACTTCATGCCACTCCCCCTGTCCATCAACCACATCAACACATCATGGCAATCACAGAACACACTGCTTCCTGTAGATACATACAGACATGCGCGCACACACACACACACACACACTCTCACTCACTCACACACACACGCGCACACACACACACACTCTCTCACTCACACACACACACACACACACACACTCTCTCTCTCTCTCTCACACACACACACACAGACACACACGTACACACACACACACGTGCACACACACTCTCTCTCTCTCTCTCTCTCTCACTCACTCACTCACTCACTCACACACACACACACACACACACACAGTCTTCCTACCTGCACTGTGTCTCCAGGCAGCTCCAGCCAGCACAGACACAACCAGCAGGAGCCTCATACTGTACAGATCTGTGTCTCAGACTGAAGGACGGACAGATTGAGGGACCGAATGACAGATAGACAGTGGGAGCTGAGCTGAGTGTAGCAGGGAGACAGGGAGGTGAAGTAATGGACAGAAAGAAGAAGGAAATGGGGTGAGGGATGCAGGAGGCAGCTTCCTGTCCGTCTTACGACACAAAGCATGTTGTGCTTTTTAAGGGTTATTTAAAATCTAATTCCTTTCATTTCTCTATTTATTTATCTCTGTCTCCCCCTCTTTGTGTGTGCCTATCCTTTAATGTGTGTATATTACTGGAGGATTCTCGATCATCTTTCTCTCTTGTTCCCTCTGTCTCCTATTCTCTCACACACACTGTCTTAACATGTCTCACAGTATCTCTTTGTCTCTCTAAACGAATGGGCAATATCATTGTCATGGGATTCTTTGGGTTTGTTGAGAGGAAGTCATTCAGGATGCAGCCTGTAGAACAAGAAGGAATCTCGGAAATCAGTGATCCAGGTTCAGAAAGTTGTATTAACAAGCAGGCTTGGGAGAGTCTAACGTCTAACGTCTCAGCACAGAGTCTTCAAGAAGTTCCAAACTACAGGCATTTTATGCAGACCAGACAGGAGAGAAAGATAACAGAGCCCATATGCCCACTTTGATCTGAGATGGCAAGCCCAACGAAAGAACCTAAAGAACAGCTGATGATCGGGTCAGTGGACACCTCGTCTCTCTCTTCATTTCCATTCCACACATTGTGGTAGGATAAATCCAAGGGCCCATTATTTGATTTCATTCATTTGTTTAATTTGTGGACTGAGACATGTCATTTTTATTCTGAACAAAAGGGGGTGGGATTTTGTTTTCCTTTGTAAACAAAATGGTGATTGTGAATACTATGATAAATCTGAGTTACAATTATATTTTTCTACTCTTAAAGTCACTGAGATAAGTCTTATTTACACCACTTTAGTCTCTTGTGTTTGTTGACATATCACCGCCCTCCTCCTTTGAATCTAGTTAACTGTCCCAGTGTAGCGATTGTACAATTAATGGTTATATATATATATATATATATATATATTGCACATGGGTTTTATGGCCATGTGCCCTGACTCTGCCATAGGATTCCACCTGGTTGGTTGCCTCATTATACCGACTTGATTGTATAATGATTAGCCTCTCTTTGAAGGTGCTTAGGGATCCCAATCACTGTTCTCAACCATTAAAATTGGCATTTCCAGAGCAGGGGGAGCGGAGCGCAGGACACTGTACTTTTACCCTGGGGAAGCGGGGCTTGGCACTGTTTCCTTACTGCGGTGCAGCACAGTGCTGTCTAAACTGCAGTGACATGGTAATCTACAAACTACTGGGGTCTGGAGCAGGTGGATGAGAGTGGTGGATAGGACAGGGTTCCCAACAGCGATTCTCCTCATTATTCAATCAATGACCTCACCTGACCCTCATCTCCCTCATCCTTAGCCCTTGTATTTAAACCCTTGTCTCCCAACACTTGATGCAAAGTCTTGTTTACTTTTCTGAGCATTTAGGCATGTAATATCCTCCCGTGTGCTTGACCCTGCCTAGTTATTCATTTATGGATTGGGATTCTCCATGTGGCTCTGATTGTTTGATTGATCGACCTCTCACCTGCCTGCCTGACTACGGCACAACAATGGCACTGCTTTAATATAATTTAATACAAAGCACAGAACTTGTTAGCTTCTTGTTACACTGCATTATTGAGACTTTTCTTCCATTGTACTGGAATTCAAATCAACACAGGAGTGTGTGTGCGCTTACCTGAATGCACCTACCTTGTTTTTCTTTTCACCAAAGCAGCAACTATTAATTGAAGGACTTGCAGTTCTGGGAATCTTTGATCATCGCATGGACCGTTTCTTTGATCTTCTCGAATCCCTAACTAAGTCCATTCTGCTACTTACCTGTGAGTTGGGGACTTGTTCAACTTGGGTTGCTCTCTTCCCATAACTGGAAACAAAGCAAAATAATACATTGTTTCACTGCTGCAGCTGTAAAAGAAAATCCAGTAAGTTGGAGTTGGGGATTCTGAACAGAGGTTTCAAAAATTGTTTGAGTCACTGTTCTTTTCTGTCTTTTAAAGGTGAACTGGCTGGGCATTGCATGTGAACAAGCTGAGGGAAATACTGGATGGGTTGATAGCGGGAGGGAAGGAAAAGTGTATTTTTATTTGTTTTAGCATAGCCCAGGTTTATTAAAGGCCATATTATTGATATTTTTGTAGCATACTTTTCTAATTAACCTCTTTACATTTGTTTCCTGTGAAGACCACCTATTGTTTTGATTGTAACCCCCCTTTCTTTTGTAATTTGTGGCAGCCTCATACTTCTTGCCCTGGGCTCCATACTGTGTGGTCTGTTACAAAGTATAATAATTAATACTTTCTGCATTTTGCCACTGCCTGCTGAGTTGGTGTGCCGAGATCTCTGTGGGGGAAGCTGTGAGGAGTTCCCCAGCTATATATAACTTGGGGTGGCGTAGTAATAAGTGTTCACCTAGTAGTTGGGACACAATGATAAATCATCAATGAAGTGACACTTGCAGCCCCTAAACTAAAATGCTGTATCAATGTATAAATACATTTGTTGTCCCTAAGCAAAATCTGTGAGTATTTGTTTCTGGTACACACTTCTAAGATCCTGGAGCTCTACAGATCAAATGTTATACAGGATATCAATAATTTTTAAAAGCAATTTAGACCCTGTATCCCTTGACCTCTCTTTCATTAAGTATTTAAAATTTCAGGAAGTGAAAGTGACGAGGCTACTGTGAAACCTCTCACCCATAGTGGGCACAGCTGGTATCTGCAGGGACATACAAAGTGTAGCTAGGTGTATCTGTCCATGGAGGCATGCTTACTAGTTGTTGTTTTTTGTTTTTGTTTAGCTTCCCTCCCTCTTTTTCTCTTGCTCTTTCTTTCTGGAGGGCTGTGCACTATGAACATTTATTTTTTGTTTGTTTAATTGGGGGTGATTTGATGATTGCTTAGTGTTTCCTGTTCTGCTGGTGAGGTAAATTTCCTCAATAAGTTCCAAACTACAGGCATTTTATGCAGACCAGACAGGAGAGAAAGATAACAGAGCCCACATGTGTGTCCCGTGATAAGTGGAAGCTCGGTTTCTTCCTGACAATTGCGCAGGAAGACCCATATATGACTGGGGACAACTAAGGCATATGTAATGTTTAATATAATGGGGGTTTGTACGGTTGTACCAAATTGCTGGTGAAAACTGGTTCTTATCAGACTCTGTTCTTCTAGGTATCAGGGTTGAATTATAGCACAGTACCGTAGCACAGTGAGACAGTGAGACAGTGACCTTGTTCACACAGACACACAGGGAAGGCATGCAGTCTTCACAGCCCTTTCAGCAAGTAAGGAAAGACCATGTACATACATCACTTCAAACGCACAACTGTTTCACAAATGATCAGGATGATTTGTGTTTCTGAATCTACAATCTCCTGTCATACCATACATCGTCACATGAACAGTAATTCTGTGTGTTCAGAGTCAGGCTTCTGCATGACACATAGGACCCAGATTAACACATAAAATTAGCATGAATTACAGACTATATACTATAATATCTATTTTTATCTCACCTGACAGACAGAAAGTGCTGAGTTTCCTGACAAGTCAGCAGTAAATAATGAAGCCCCCTTCTAACTCATAGCAGCAATGTAGTATTAAGATTACATGGTAAGGTGACAACTGCAGACATGTGTGTCTTTGTGTGTGCATGTAAGAGAGAGCAAGTATGTATGTGTTTATGTATGTATGTGTGTGCGCGTGAGAGAGAGCACGAATGTATGTGTTTATGTATGTATGTGTGTGTAAGAAAATTAAATCTGAAAAAGTGATGATCTGGGCTAGAGGTATGTGTGTGTTAGCGGTTGGACAGTTGTCAGCTGCAGACTCCTATTTCTGTATCACATGCCTATTATATCTCACAGGCTACTGATTTGCCTTAAAACCCATATAAACTAATAAGTGAATAACGTTATACATACCGGCCACCAGTAATTATTATGTCTGTGTTAGTAACACAAGGTCTGTCATTCTAATACATAACCCCATTGCCAGTCAGTGTGAAAAGCTTGGTCAGTATAATTCTGTGGTGTGGCCCTTGAGTGAAAGTGATAGCATTTCTGTAACACTTTAGTTAAGTTTGCAAATGTATCTGAAATTAGTTTAAATTAAATGTATATGCACAGGGTCATACATGTATAAAGTGTGAGTATAGAGAAACATTGTACACTGTGTTACACTGAAACAAATTAAGTCTAAGATTTACCCCCAAAAAATGAGGCAACAATTTGCAATCAATTTTTGTGTTTAAATTTAACCCCATGTACTGTGTTTAAATTTAGCCACATAAACTATGTACAATTTACTGAGTTTTAGCAATTAATATTCACAAAGTATATCATTCACCAAGTATATCAGGTTTACTTAATTTTTCAGTTTCTTAGTAAATGTTACTTGATTGTCAAATACAAAAATACTTATATAAATCAATTAATTAAATAACAATTAACTCCCAATTGTCAGTATTTTTAAACTAAATTATTTCAGTATAAATGATTGATTATACATTGGTGACATCAGAAAAAAAATGCCTCACACACTGCAATCATTTAAAAATTATGTTAGAATGGGTAGTCACAGTTAAAGTCCTCAATGTGTTTCAGACTATGGTCCCAGTAAACTCATCACCAAAGACCTAGAACATTTCAGCCACAAATTAAACACTGGCATTTGCTACCAAAGACTAATTTTTCAACAGAATAGCCTAGGAAATGTTAACCCTAACCATCAAGTTTCCTCACAAAGGTTTGCGTGAGAGGAACTGCAGTGATTCTTCTGAATTCATCCGCCATCTATAGTAAAATGGCAAGAACATGAAAACAACCTTCCAAATGATGCTGACAACAATCTGAAACGTCAGTTTTTATTGTAAAATGTTTGTAACTGGACTAAAACAAACAAATAATAAAATCCATATAAATGACTAATGCTGATCCCTGATCTTATTTCACGCTCAGTTATAGCAAAAATACCTCAGAGGTTTGGCTAAAAACAATTTGTTAACTGCCAGTTCTAATGGCTAACGCAGGTAGCGTTGCTCTTTAAGTTAAATAAAATAATCGAACTCGAGTTATGTCAGGGAGTTCTAATCGAACATTATATTGACAACACAATTCTATTACAGTATACACTCACCTAAAGGATTATTAGGAACACCTGTTCAATTTCTCATTAATGCAATTATCTAACCAACCAATCACATGGCAGTTGCTTCAATGCATTTAGGGGTGTGATCCTGGTCAAGACAATCTCCTGAACTCCAAACTGAATGTCTGAATGGGAAAGAAAGGTGATTTAAGCAATTTTGAGCGTGGCATGGTTGTTGGTGCCAGACGGGCCGGTCTGAGTATTTCACAATCTGCTCAGTTACTGGGATTTTCACGCACAACCATTTCTAGGGTTTACAAAGAATGCTGTGAAAAGGGAAAAACATCCAGTATGCGGCAGTCCTGTGGGCGAAAATGCCTTGTTGATGCTACAGGTCAGAGGAGAATGGGCCGACTGATTCAAGCTGATAGAAGAGCAACTTTGACTGAAATAACCACTCGTTACAACCGAGGTATGCAGCAAAGCATTTGTGAAGCCACAACACGTACAACCTTGAGGCGGATGGGCTACAACAGCAGAAGACCCCACCGGGTACCACTCATCTCCACTACAAATAGGAAAAAGAGGCTACAATTTGGACAAGCTCACCAAAATTGGACAGTTGAAGACTGGAAAAATGTTGCCTGGTCTGATGAGTCTCAATTTCTGTTGAGACATTCAGATGGTAGAGTCAGAATTTGGCGTAAACGGAATGAGAACATGGATCCATCATGCCTTGTTACCACTGTGCAGGCTGGTGGTGGTGGTGTAATGGTGTGGGGGATGTTTTCTTGGCACACTTTAGGCCCCTTAGTGCCAATTGGGCATCGTTTAAATGCCACGGCCTACCTGAGCATTGTTTCTGACCATGTCCATCCCTTTATGACCACCATGTACCCATCCTCTGATGGCTACTTCCAGCAGGATAATGCACCATGTCACAAAGGTTGAATCATTTCAAATTGGTTTCTTGAACATGACAATGAGTTCACTGTACTAAACTGGCCCCCACAGTTACCAGATCTCAACCCAATAGAGTATCTTTGGGATGTGGTGGACTTGTGTGTTGGTTGATGTTAAACGTCTCTCTCTCTCTCTCTCTCTCTCACTGGTTACAGACACCACCACAACCAGTTCCAGTAAGTAAGGATAGACAGATAAATAGCTTCCCCACACAGACATCATCATTATCTGAGATTTCAGTTTCATTCTTCATTATCGAGGAAGCTCTGGATGAAAAGTCCCATCTTGTGGTTACAATAGGAATATTAACTGACTGATATTCTCTCTGTAATACATCCTGTGGCCTGTGTCTGTACCATGCTCTGCTACAGTAAAGTGCAGTACAGTGTGTTGTGGTATAGTGCGGTTCAGGGCAGCGTTCATTACAGTACAGTGCAGTGTGTTCTTTTTTCTGCTTTATATCCACTTTGGTATATGATATATCCAATTTGATTTATTATTTATTTTTTCTGTTATATTTATGAATTGAACGTCCCCTCGTACTTGTCCAGCCTCTCACAGCCGTGGGTAAATCTTCAGCTGAAGTAACACGAAGTGCATGTTCATGAATATGTAGTAAGAAATGTGCATGTTTATTAATGTGTAGTAACCAAGCTACTAACACCCAACGAGATCAATGGTCCGTGCATCAATAACGGGCATTGAATTGGTAGAGGCTGCTTACTCTCAGGTTACTTAAACTGTTACAGATACTCTTAAAAATTCAGGTGCCTTATACTTATACCATGCTATATTTCCCCAACAGTTTAATATCATAAAAAAGCTTTGAAAAAGCTTAAATATTTATTCAGTTCAGTATGATGGAAAGCTGAGGTGCAATACAATCATGCAGGATGTGGGACTCATTACCAGAGACTGTCCTAAACTAAAGAGTCACCCAGCTAGGTTTACCAATACACAACCCAGAGCCCCTCACCTTTGTAAGCCTGTTGTTTGTGTCTTGTTCACCCTTAATAACAGATCAATAAAGTCTTAATAGACGGCTGCAATGTCGGTTGGTTGCATCATCTTCCTTCTTGTTTGTTTAATCAAGCGACATCTAGAAAGGACCGGGGGGTGTCAGCGAGCATCAGAGTGTGACGGCAAAGAACGAGGGTGGGCAGGATGTCTCAGTGCGGTTGCAGACAGCAGTAACAGCAGTTCACAGGAGAGGAGCTCCTGTAGTCAGTGTAACAGCAGTCTAGGGTAGGAGAGTGTAACAGCATAGTGTTAGTACAGATCAGGGGACAGCCAGGCTCCGACGCCATGAGAGGGTGCGGCTCTCACTCCATTCTCCTTCTCCTGCTGATGGCACCGGGCTGGGAGTCTAGAGACAAAATCTCAGTGGCAGTAGGTGAGTGAGTGTGATTCACACAAGAGGGATGAGCAGCAATGTTAAAAGTGCTTGTTCTATCTCTGTGTGACAGTGAACAGCCTGTACATGAAGAGTCTATGCAGATATTAGCTGCTATTCTATTAGCTGCTATTAGCTGTTGTTTTTTGTCTCGCCCAGAAGAGCCTGATCATGGAACTCTTAGACAGAGGGTTACAGCTCCATTAAGAGCATGTAGCATCATCTATTAATAGCATGCAGGCCATCCATTAACAGTTACTTTCATTACAAAGTGGTGCTGAATAGATCTACCAATTGACAAGCAGGCACAACGCAGGGACCAACCACTCGAGGCTGCAGGTCTGATGTGCTACTATTAGCTCTTGCAGGCTGAGCTGCTGCAGGCATCGCTAGTTAGGCGTAGAGATTAATATCAGCCGAAGGTGATGAAGTGGTAAGTCACTGAGCGAGCTGTGACCTTCTGATGTCTTTCTTTTATGGCTTTTGTACCAAGACTTTCTATTCCTATTAAAACTTGTTGGTCAGTTACTATGGTTTTTGTTTTGCTCTTTGTTCTCTTTCCAATGGTAGGAAATGTATTGGGGTTGGCTCTCCATGTGCTGTACATACTGTATAGATTTGAACTTTCTTTTGGAGTATCTTGGTTGTTCATTTCTGGTTTTGTATATTTTCTATAGAGTGGGTGTGTGAAGGTGAAGGTTACCTGTCTTATACTTTCTACAAAGTTCTGGTCAAATTACCCTTTGTGCTTTTGCCTCGAGTCTTCTGTACATCACATATTAATTTAAATGCACATTGACTGATTCCTTACAATACACAAATGAGTTACATGACTGGTCCAGTCAGAGGCCCACTTGGACTCACAGACTGGGATTTACAGCTGCCCAGTCTGCACTGTATACTCCCCTCCGTTATTGATTAGGGAGCTGGCTTCTGCACGAACAGAATGCACCTCAAAAAGTCGAGTCATTAAAAATGCAGCCTCCCTGTTTATTGCATATAATAATCTGGCCTGACTTTAGTGTTTCCTGTTCCCAGGCAGAGTGATGATGGCCCTGCACTGTGCACTATGTTTTCAGGTCTCTGCTGGTTGGTGTCTTCACCCTGTTGTGCTTTGTGTTGTACTGTACTGCTATGTCACTACTGTGCATTACTCTATTTCAGGTGAAAATTCTGATGTTAGACCCAGTTTAAAAAGTAAGACTAAGTGTGACTTTTAAGTTATTGTCTTTTGTCTCAATACACCATTGTGACCCTGCTGTAGCAGTCTTCAGTCTCACTATGAAAATGCAGCTCTTCAGTCTCTGCAAGGTTGATGCACTGAGTTGAAATACAGTTAATCTACATGTTAAACATCTCTCTCTCTCTCTCTCTCTCTCTCTCTCTCACTGGTTACAGACACCACCACAACCAGTTCCAGTAAGTAAGGATAGACAGATAAATAGCTTCCCCACACAGACATCATCATTATCTGAGATTTCAGTTTCATTCTTCATTATTGAGGAAGCTCTGGATGAAAAGTACCATCTTGTGGTTACAATAGGAATATTAACTGACTGATATTCTCTCTCTCTCTCTCTCTCTCTCTCTCTCTCTCTCTCTCTCTGTGTTTTCCAGCTATAGTCACCTCCACAACCAGCCCCAGTAAGTAGCAGATCCTCCAATTTACATACCGTAGAGCCCTTCCTGGCACAGTCAGATCATTGCAACAGTGCAACAGAACTGCAACACCAAGCACTCCTGTAATACATCCTGTAGCCCAACAGCAGGGTCTCTGGTCTGCCCACGTGTCTGTACTATGCTCTGCTACAGTACAGTGCAGTATCCTACAGTGCGGTATAGTGCAGTGACAGCTGCTTGTGTTGGACATGTCTCAGTTGGGTCTCAGAGGGGTGCCATCTTTCTGTCATAGTGTTAACGCTGTATTAAAGCTCCTTGTGCCGGAGTCTCAAGGCCTCCACAGCAGGCTGGTGATGGACGATGTGATTGGGGTGGGGAGGGGGTATAAGCCCACAGTGAGTGAAGGGCCCGGAGTCAGAGGTGAGTATTGTCAGTATGTCAGTGTGGCTGCCTGGATCACTGTGGATTGTGAATGCCATAAAGTGCTGTCCAGTGTGGAGCTCTTTGGGAAGCTGTGGTGTATAGAGAATGGCGTTGGCCATGTCGGGAAGGAGGGATTGGTCTTAAAGATACAAAGAAGGTGATGCAGGACAATTATAGTTTTAAGGTAATTTTAAGTGTTGCTTATATTGAATTATTCATGATTTTTTAATTTACTGAGAGCTGTGTTTTTCTTTGAGTATTTTTGTTGTGTTATACTTAAGTGCTGATTGTGTACTTGTGTGTTGGTTGATGCACTGAGTTGAAATACAGTTAATCTACATGTTAAACGTCTCTCCCTCTCTCTCTCTCTCTCTCTCTCTCTCACTGGTTACAGGCAC
This sequence comes from Amia ocellicauda, assembly GCF_036373705.1. Lineage (NCBI taxonomy): Eukaryota > Metazoa > Chordata > Actinopteri > Amiiformes > Amiidae > Amia > Amia ocellicauda. The sequence continues at coordinate 3,431,018 of NC_089864.1, read as the reverse complement.
CACCACAACCAGTTCCAGTAAGTAAGGATAGACAGATAAATAGCTTCCCCACACAGACATCATCATTATCTGAGATTTCAGTTTCATTCTTCATTATTGAGGAAGCTCTGGATGAAAAGTCCCATCTTGTGGTTACAATAGGAATATTAACTGACTGATATTCTCTCTCTCTCTCTCTCTCTCTCTCTCTCTCTCTGTGTTTTCCAGCTATAGTCACCTCCACAACCAGCCCCAGTAAGTAGCAGATCCTCCAATTTACATACCGTAGAGCCCTTCCTGGCACAGTCAGATCATTGCAACAGTGCAACAGAACTGCAACACCAAGCACTCCTGTAATACATCCTGTAGCCCAACAGCAGGGTCTCTGGTCTGCCCACGTGTCTGTACTATGCTCTGCTACAGTACAGTGCAGTATCCTACAGTGCGGTATAGTGCAGTGACAGCTGCTTGTGTTGGACATGTCTCAGTTGGGTCTCAGAGGGGTGCCATCTTTCTGTCATAGTGTTAACGCTGTATTAAAGCTCCTTGTGCCGGAGTCTCAAGGCCTCCACAGCAGGCTGGTGATGGACGATGTGATTGGGGTGGGGAGGGGGTATAAGCCCACAGTGAGTGAAGGGCCCGGAGTCAGAGGTGAGTATTGTCAGTATGTCAGTGTGGCTGCCTGGATCACTGTGGATTGTGAATGCCATAAAGTGCTGTCCAGTGTGGAGCTCTTTGGGAAGCTGTGGTGTATAGAGAATGGCGTTGGCCATGTCGGGAAGGAGGGATTGGTCTTAAAGATACAAAAGAGGTGATGCAGGACAATATTGTTTGAAGGTAATTTTAAGTGTTGCTTATATCGAATTATTCATTATTTTTTTGTTGTGTTATAAGTGTTGATTGTATACTTGTGTGTTGGTTGATGTTAAACGTCTCTCTCTCTCTCTCTCTCTCTCTCTCTCCAGTAAGTAAGGATAGACAGATAAATAGCTTCCCCACACAGACATCATCATTATCTGAGATTTCAGTTTCATTCTTCATTATCGAGGAAGCTCTGGATGAAAAGTCCCATCTTGTGGTTACAATAGGAATATTAACTGATTGATATTCTCTCTGTAATACATCCTGTGGCCTGTGTCTGTACCATGCTCTGCTACAGTAAAGTGCAGTACAGTGTGTTGTGGTATAGTGCGGTTCAGGGCAGCGTTCATTACAGTACAGTGCAGTGTGTTCTCCAGACATCTTATGGCAGGTTGCTGTCTGTCCTGTTCCTGCAGATGCAGATGCGGTGTATGTGGTTGTGCCTGTTGTTGTTGCACTGGGCTGTTTAGCGCTGCTGGGAGTCCTGTGGTGCAGAAAGAGGACCAGAGAAAGAGGTATGCATCTGTGTTTCTATCTTGCTGTCTACTACTTCTACACATATTATTATCATCATTTTTTTTTATCTCTTCCCTCACTTGAAGCCAAAGGAAATGCATCTGCAGTCTACTTCCTGGCTCAGGCCCCTCAGACAGCTAAAAGAGGTGAGATCAGTCAGTGCATCAGTGTGTTCCTGTGTCTGTGTGTCAGAGCATCAATGTGTCAGTGCCTGTGTGCCTATGTCCCTGACCTGAAACTGCACTGAACTACACTAGCCCATCCCTACCCAGACGCATTCCTACTTGTCGAGCTCTTCGGGTGGCAGCCCTAGTCAGCGGGAACATCAACCTCAGCGTTCAGCAATATGTGCTTCCGTTACTTATGTTACTTCGCTGCTGCTGCTGCGGGGGAGGGTGGGAGGATGCTGCAGCAGGATTCCTGCCCTGGTGTGTTCTGCCTTACCTGCCACCCTTCACTGTCACATCTCCCGTAGGACCCGAGGACCAGCCCGAGCCCTTCTACTCGGAGGTGAAGGACCACCCAGCCTCGCAGAGCAGTAGGTTTCCGTTGCACAGAACCCATTGTTGATAGAACACTGCTAATGATGTGAGGCAGGTGAGGTGAGGGAGAGGGCAGTTTTCCTGCTCAGATTCAATCCACTCACCTCTAAGTGCCTGAACCCCCTAGACCCATAGATCGCTCCCCCTGATGTTCTCTGGGGTGATGAGGGGTGTGTGTATGCATGCAGAACTGAGCAGTGTGTGTCTGTACAGATTTCACCCAGTGCCACTCAGATGGAGATCATGTGGTTTAACACTTCAACTGAGCTGCAACCAACACCACTTCCACTACTTGCCCTGCACCCCTGCGCCCCATCCAGAGTTGAATTACCCACCTCACCCACTCTGAAAAAGCCTCTCCTCGCCTTTTTAAAACACTTCCTGTTACAAACCACAGTTCGAACCAGCCGCTACCAGAAATGTGCACGGCTGTTATTTGTGGTCACGTGCATCTTTCTTTTTTTTATGAGTTCTAAAACTTCTTTGAAGGCTGGGTCTGTGGTTTGCTGTCAGTGGCTAGATCAAAACCTTTATCTCATCCGGCCCCTGGATAGAGTGCGCTGCAAGGTCTGCCCTGCAAACTCTGGTGTGTTCCGCCTCCTGTGTAAAGTGTGTGAAGACATGTGTTACATGGAGGCACCGTGGTGTGCTGGGGTATCTGCCACTGAACTGCAGTGTCTCCTGATCTCTCTTAGGACCCCAGGACCAGCCGGAGCCCTTTTACTCTGTGGTGCAGAAGCCCGTCGCTTCACAGCACAGTAAGTGTCCTATTCACATTGTCACATTTTAAAAATATTAAAATAAATATATTAATAATAATAATAATAGTTACGTATTTTTACAGTAGGGATTCCCTGGAGGATCCCCTGCCCTGCTGTTTTATTCTATCCAACCACGCTTTTTATTGCATAAGCCTAAATTAGCAAAATTAGTTCAATTAAGTATGCATTTAAGATCTCAGCTGGAAAACAAAATGGACAAAGGGTCCTCCGGGAATCCCTCTTTGAGGGCACTCTTGTGTAATGCTGCCACACAGAGGGGCTGTGCTGCTGACTTATCTGCCACTATAACGCCTGGACTGAACTGCGATTTCTCCTGATCCCTCACAGGACCCCAGGACCAGCCTGAGCCCTTTTACTCAGTGCTGAAGAAGCCCACAACCTCACAGCACAGTAGGTTTCCAATTCACTGAACCCATGGGACACAAAACAATCTATATGTAATACTACTACAGCAAGTTTGTGATTCCCATCTGTTACGTATTATAGGGAACCCCTCTGTGAGGATGTGGTACAGTCCAATGTTTCTCAACCTTTTAAAGCTCATGGCTCACCTACTTCAGTTTAATCTTTTGCATGGCCACTACCCCCCCACCCCTCACACCTCACTTTCATAAAACTGAAAGTAAACATTAATTTTTCAGTGAGAAACCTCAGCTTGTCACTTGATTCTGGTAGAAAGATATTTATTCTTGATAAATTAGAAATTATTGTTTCCTTATTATTTTAGTTTTTCTGACGTGATTTTTTATCATGTGTCTTGGCACCAACATGTCTGTGGCACACCTGTGCATTGCCTGATGGCACGCCAACGTGCCTCAGCTCCCTGGTGGAAAAGCACTGGTGTATTCCATAGGTGTGTGCTGAGGTACCTGCCACTATAATGCCAGGACTAAACTGCAGTGTCTCCTGATCTCTCATAGGACCCCAGGACCAGCCCGAGCCCTTTTACTCTGTGGTGCAGAAACCTGTGGCTTCACAGCACAGTAGGTGTCTACTTCACTGAACCCATGAGACACACATCTATCTTTCGCTCTTTCTCTCCCTCTATCTCTCTCTCTCTCTCTATCCACTTCACTGAACACCTTGCTGATTGGATCAAGTGCTAGTCAGGCAAGGTGAGGGGGAGCCCCGGCAGCGTCTGCAGTTAGGTGTGTGCAGGTATGTGTTTGTGCACGCTGTGCTGATCGAGAATGGGATAAGGCTTGCTGCATGTGTTCTCAGTCCAGATCAGGATGGGTGTGACACAGTGTGGGGGTTTTGAATGTAGGTCAGGCTCTGCTTTGATATCATGACTTGTGTGAAATTTACACAGAGCCCAGTCATTGACAGTGTTTACCCTGTTACTCTGTACCACAAAGGCAGTTTGAACCCCAACTGCACCGCTGGGATTTTGCAGCCCTGAAGAACAGGCATATCGGGGTGTTTATTCAGTGAGAGAAAGTGCCTCTGTTCACAATGCTTTTCTTAGGTAACGCATGTCAGTCACTGTCTCCTACAGCTCCCTACCCCAGCAGCTCTGACCTCTGTCCTCTGTGTCCTCCTGATTTCCAGAGACCTGTTGAAGAGGAAAGCAGAGATTATGACAATGAAGAGAGAGAGATGGACAGAGAGAGAGAGAGAGAGAGAGAGAGATGGAAGGCTGTGTGCTGTAATAATGTTGTCGGTTTGGGTTGATTTTTGTTTGTGTTTGTAGTTTTGCATTGTAATCTCTCCCTCTCTCCCATGCAGTGTGTGTTGATAATGGAGGGATTCTCTCTCATTACCACTCTCTCACCCCGTGTCTCCTGTTCTCTTGTTCATTACGTTGGATTTTGCTGTTCAGTTTTCTGTTGGAATTTTTTTTTTATAACAATTGAAATAAAAAATAAATAAAAATCAGTTTATTTATTCTTTGATTTTCATTCCTATCAAACAACTGCCTTTTGAGAGAAGCATTTAAAAGCATGTATTATGATTTATTTTATATATATATATATATATATATATATATATATATATATACTAGAATCTGGAGTAAAAGTACACTGAATAGTGCGTTTACAATAAGGGGTCACAAGTGCAGTAGCAGTCTCTTGTTACAATAAAGTATTAAATTAAACATTCAATAGAATATTCTTATTACAATGGAAATTATGTTTAAAGTATTTTTTCAAATACACTTGTTATAATATGAGGCTAAAGTGCAATACAGTAGTCATCGGTGGCTACTATCTTGTGAGTAGTTTATTTTCTTGTTTGACGACTTTGAGAGGAAGGATGAGATAATGTTACTCAGTCATTAAAAGGAAACACACACCCACTTCACTTCCTCTTCAAAACTGCCCCCGGACCACAGAAGCAGAGGGACTGTGCCAGAGCGTATTTAACACATCTGAATCCGCCCTCCACAACACAACCACTGTGAATATCAATTTCAGGTACTTTTTCTTGGTCTTTCTCTGGACCTTTTCTGACAGCCACCTCCTTTGCCTACACTGGATTTTTTTTGTATTCCTCCAGGAATTAAGATTGTCTGCGAGATCAGAGGCTCACAGAAAAGCGGGCCTTCCCTGAAATCTCCAGGAAGGAACTGCTTCGGCAGCTGCACTGAAGACCAGGCAGGAGAGAGACCCATACGGATACAGGAAAGGACAGACCACGGTCTCCACATTCTCTTTCTCCCCATCATTGCACCGGGCTACGGGTATGGCTGGGGGTGGTAAGTAGATTAACTTTATTTGACAAAGATAATTAAAAACTGCTACCGGATGATTGTTGTTGTTGTTGTTGTTGTTGTTGTTGTTGTTGTTAAGAACTGTGAATACAGAATGGTTTATTGACTTGTAGTGTTGATAGCAGAATCTCTCGCATCTATAGAGGCACAGTGAGATGCTGTAAGCAATACTCGACCATGTTAAATACGGTCTGTGGATTTGGCTCTCTGATCTCTTGACAAGCCTTTCAGCTCTCTGGTTTGTTTTTTCTGATACACAACTCTGAGCCGCCTGTGTCCTGATCTAATTTCACTTCCTTTCAGATTTTAATGATTTTGAAAAGATGAACTCCACTGCAGGTGAGACAGTTTAAATCGTCAGCCTGTTTATATCAGTGCAGTCCGTTAGCTGAGCTTTCAGTCTCATTATGGCCGTGTAACTCGGTGCTTGTTGTTCCTACTGGACTCTCCCTTACTTAACTTAGTTCAAAGCTTGCTTAATTTTACGATTTATTTTTTTATTATTGTATAGACTACAAAGAGTTGGAGAATTCAATTACTTTATATCATTTTCAACTTTTAACTTGACCTTGAACTGCTTCAAATTAAAAATAAGCTCTGGTTAAGAAATGTATTTAGTTCAGTTAAGGAACTGAAATCCCGGCTGGGCCAGGTCCTGGTCCTCTCCGGAAGAACACAGCCAGGATAGTGCATTTTTCAAGGAGAGCCACCTTGTGATGAGATTATATTACACCAGTACGCACATATTTCCTAATTGCTTTTGTCACTCATTCCAGTGACACCAACTGACATCCTGACATTCAGTACTGGTGAGTAACAGCTAGATGCACAGATTTTACCAGCTTCATGTGCAAAGGGCACATGTTTTATGTATGTATTAATGTATTGTTGCTGAAGCACTCTGGGTAATGTGTCTTGCTCAAGGTATAACAACAGTGTTTTAACATCAAATGTATCTGGCCCCCTCTAGCTACAGTTTATGTTACTGACCAATACTCCACAGTGCACCAGCAGGAGTAGCACAGATAGATTTGACTTCTGTCCTGAGGTCTGTTTGACGAGGGAGAGCTATGAATAATAATCATATGAATAAATAATTATAAAAGCAGTGAAGGGGAGAAATTGATTTGTGAAACACAGGGCTCTGACTGCAGATAAATCGCTGCAATTTGTCACCTTATGCTTGCAGGGCCTGTATATGAGGAAAACTAGATGCTGCCAAAGGATGTGCCATAAATTTAGACATGGAGATTTTATTCTGGAAAAAATAACAAAATAAAAATAACAATGTATTTTTCAGCAGCTTGTACCTTTAGTCTAGGACAGCGGTTTCCAACCATTTTCACCCTATTTGTGATATCAAAGTGGACCACCACAATATGAACGATACAGAATCATGTGACAATGATATGGACCATTGAGCTATATTCAGCAGTCTGTCTATGGACTGATCTTTCAGTTAGTGTTCAGTCATGTGAGGACTGTGTGACTCTTCCATGTCTTCAGTCCTTCATTCTTCCCTGAATGTCATCAACATTACCCGTTTAAAACAGACCGTCACTTCAGATGTGTCATGCTTCCTCACAACAATATTGTGCAGTGTGTTGTACTCTAGTGCTGCATCATTTGAATTTGCCCGTCATTTTGCATTGCGTTGCTCTCTTTCAGGCAATGGCTCTGATCGCGGTATGGAAGTCAGTATTGAGACAGGTAAGACGGTGAGGCTGTAAAGGAGTAATCTTCAGGCTCCACATGATAATGCAATGCCAGTAATTGTCTTCAGTTTGTGTATGTTGGGGACACTCCTTTGTTGTGATTCAGTCAGTGAGACAGGAGTTACACCAGCAGCAACACATGTTTTTAATCCAGCTACACTGACATAGGAAAAACACACTAAAACAAACACTTTTATAGCATATTGCACTTTTAACAGCTCTGTTTTTGTTTCTGCCTGTGTTTCTGTACAGCACAGTGCAGTGCAGTATAGTGCAGTGTAGAGAAGTACAGTACAGTGCAGTGTGTTCTCTAGACATCTCAGTGCAGGCTGCTGACTGTTCTGTTTTTATAGATGATGCCTGGATCAATCCACTGGTGTACTTGTTAGTGGGAGCTGGTGTTTTACTGGGCTGTGTGATTATACTGGGAATCCTGTGGTACAGAAAGAGGAAGAGAGAAAGAGGTATCCATTCATCCATCCATCCCTACTACTTTGTACTAACAGTAACAATAATAATGGTTGTCATTGTGTCTAATCTAATATATACTATCAAATGTATCTATCTACTACTACTACTAATGGTTATGTTTGTGTACATGTCATCTCTGCAAGAGTTGAGATGTCAGGGTGCCAGTGGTGTCGGGTATCTCCCTTATTATAATCCCACTGCCTCAACCCATCTGACTTGTCTGTTTTCCTGATTGCAGAGATTGTCTAAAGAGACAAACCAGAAGGGAGCCCAGAAGGTCTGTGTGCGGAAAACATGTAGGCACACCCAAACCCACCTCCACCCGGACCTGCACGCCTCCACAACCTGGACATTAAACCAGAGCTTCCCAGTCCTTTACTCAATGTGACCCCAGTTCAACACTGTTTTCAGCCTCAGAAATGATACCCAGACAAGATCAGTATTTTTTTTTTATGCTTTTGTCATAAACCATACATTACAATTCACTTCAATGCTGTTAAAGCATTAAAAAGCATTTTAAATTACCTTGATTTTAATGTATATTTACAAAATGAACAAAAACATCATGAACAAGAACAAACCTGTTTGGGAAACCAGTGAACCTTGACCCTCAGAGCAGCCTACAAAAAGAACCAACCATCTGTGAAGACTGACTTACTGACTAGACAGGAAGCAGACCACATGGACTCAGAGATGGATTTTATCTTTTGGGAGTGTGAGGAAAAGGACCATTTAAGAAATGGCCACCGGGTCAGAAACGGCATTGTCCAGAATCCACTGCTCTGGCATTATTGGGGGGGTGGTGGCTATGGGGAACATTCATGTGTTGTTCTGCCTGTCTTTATAGAACAAAGAACTTTCCTGACATCACCTGGGGTTGGATACACAATCTCATGATTACTGTGAGGAATGCTCTGGGTGAGAAGGTTTTGATTTGTAGTTCATTAGCTGAGTTTTGTGATTGTTTGGTTTTTCATTTTGTATGTGTACAACCGCATGTGACAGTTGGAGTCAAAGGGGGTGCCAGTGCCACACAGGGCAAGAAGACTGTCCATACCCAGGAGGTAGCATGCGGTGGCCACAAGTGGCGGGGGCAGGAGGAGGAAGTGCATGACTTCTCCATCCTCGTCGAATGCCGCACACGCACACACACACACTGCAACAAGTGGAGCGTGCAAGTGATGGTACCGATCAGCATGGGTACAGTGGGGCACACCAGCGACTGGGATGCTTTCACAACAAGTGGAGCACCTAGCAGGACTGGCTGCTGTAAACGCATCTCCACCCTGCAAGCTACTCAGTAGACCGCAAAGAGGGCGACTGCATGCTGATGACCGCAACGCTACTGAACCGGGGTGCTGTGTCGAACCGAGGGACACGTCACCGGGTCGTGCTGCAGCAGCAATGCGGGAGGTCCGACAGAGCAACGCTGAGTATTGCTGAGGTGTGCTGAGCAAACGAGTACTGGAGGACAAACACCATGCAGGCCTTGCAGGCCATGCCACACTGGTGTGTCGGGGTCACCAGGCGCGGCACTTTTTGGGGTACGGAGGGCCCAAGGGTAAAACACGGGGGCAGAAACGCACAGTGGCTGCTGCCGGGACAAAGAGCAAAGCAGAGCTCAATCCAAGCAAGCTGAGAGAGCAAGAAAAATAATGTAGCAACTCATGGGGTGGAAATATTATATGTAAAGCCAGCCATTAGAAAACACAGTTTTGCGGCTTTAGTAATAAAAGACGACACAAAACATGTAGAGGCTCTTGCTCACATCCAAGAGCTCCAGGGCAAAAATGTCAAAGTTCCTGTGAGCGCATCACATTATATACAAACAGGAAACAAAGGGAATGTTTGAGTAACTCACACAGGGGTCTACAGGCAGCTTTGATGGAAAAAATATTGTCATATTGTCATACTCATGACTTTGCATTACTTTCACTTCTATTGTTTATTTTCTTATCCCCTAAGCTCCCTTTCCATTAGCTCTTAGCAGCTGGACATAAACCTGAAGCATACTGCGAAAGCAACCCAAGACTTTTTTAAAGCGAAGAAGTGGAATGTTCTGTAATGGCCAAGTCAATCACCTGACCTGAATCCAACTGAGCAGCATTTCACTTGCTGAAGGCATAACTGAAGGCAAAATGACAGGCCTGGCAGAGCATCACCAGGGAAGAAACCCAGCATCTGGAGAGGTCTATGGGTTCCAGACTTCAGGCAGTCATTGACTGCAAAGGATTTGCAACCAAGTATTCATGATAATTCATGATTATGTTAGTTTGTCCAAATACTTTTGAGCCCCTAAAATTGGGGGGACACATATACAAATGGGTGTAATTCCTACACCGTTCACCCAATTTCAATGTAACTGCACTCATATTAAAGATGAAAGTCTACAATTAAAGCACATCTTGATTGTTTCCTTTCAAATCCATTGTGGTGGCTTACAGAGACAAAATGACAATTGTGTCACTTTCCAAATATTTATGGACCTAACTGTAAATGTAAACCCCTATCGGTAACAAGAGCTCACCTGAAATGATCTAATCAGGTGGTCAAAAATATTACTGAATTTCCTCCAGGGGCTTAATTACTATTAATTACTATTAAGCCAACACTCAAATCATAGGTTGTTCCAGTCTCAGCAACTGGGTCAGTTGAAGACTATCTGTTAGCTCTGATAGAGTTTGCAGTAAAAAGGTCAAAGATTTTAAACTCTGGCCAAACCTTTGACCAAGTACTGCTGTACTTAGTGGCTTATTGTTTGACAGGATTTTTCTTCCTCCATCCCTGTGCTAAACCCACCGTCATGTAGCATAGTCAGTCCAGACACCACCTGAATCTCACCTGGTGGAGTGCTGTGTGGTCGTTTCAAATGTGGTGTGTTCATCGAAAGTGTCTGACTAGATTGGAGGTGGGAAACATCTGCAAGAGTCAAAAGATTGTTGATGGACTCCCCAAGGGGCTGGAGTAAATGTGACACAAAATTCCTGGGCAGATAAATGGCTTTGTTTTAGTACACTTGACTCTATCATGCACCGGTTGGTGAAGAGTGCGATACCAAACTGGACTGGAATCGTGGACTGAAAATGTATTTGGGTTTAGTGGTCTCTAAAAGCCGAGTGAAGTTCCTGATATGCCAGGTGTGGGAGAGGCACTGTGTCTGAGAGGTTGACATTATCGATGGAGAGACCACCACTTGAACTTCCTGCTCCTTTTCTGCCCTCAAAGACGACTCGGAACGGCTTGGTTGCGTTCAATTGGATGTGATCAGAGTCCCATTAGAGTGAGTCATGTCGTGATCCAGACATTTAGCTGATCGTCTGCACTCCCGCTGTGGTAGGAACTGCAGGCACTGGAAGCTTCTTTTGGGCTGAAAGGTTTTGCTATCCAGGTAGGCCTTGTCTCCGGCACTGCCTGTGGCTGTGCTGAAGTGCATGAAGTGCCCTGAGACTGTGGACATGGCAGATATTTAAAGTCTAGAGCAGTTCACAGTATTACACCAGGAATTTGCAACATTGGTCTTGGAGAGATACAGTCACTTTAGATGGGAGGTCCAGGTTACTGGACCTTGGAGTAAACTGTGTAATGTGCTTAATTGGGGTGGATGTCTTGGTGCTACTGCTAGTGATTTTGCAGAGAAGACACCTTGGAAACAGGCTAATAGAAGAAAAACATGAAGGTGAAGAGAAAGAAAAAGAGGAAGAAAAAGTCTTACCTAACAGCTTGAAGATATGTTGCCTGCCCGGGGGGAATATAAATAGGGGGTTTGTGAGTTCCTCCCTTGCTCATCAAGTGAGGTGGCGTAGTTGGTCATGTGTTCACACTGAACCCCCACCAGTTGTGACATATGCAAGGTGTGATTTATCTTATTGGTTTGCATTCAAATCACCTTGCCACTGCTTGTTTTATAGTTTTTCTTCACTAATGGTTTGATTGTTTAATTACGTTTTCTGCACAAGCTGAATTGCCTATATTGTGCACCTTCCCCACTACTGGCCAGTGCCTCCTATTATCTGCAGTCTGCCCCTCTTCCCAGAGAGAGCCCTGAAGTTAAAACATGGGGCAGAGGGATTAGAGTAGAGATGACATTGTCAGGGAAAGAAAGTGAGACAATAGATGCAGTGCCAGAATCAGTGCCAGGGCCCCCCTGCAACCAGGAGCTCCTGCAGTGGAGAGAGGAGCTGCAGATGGAGCTTAGGTTTTAGTTAGCATAGGGTTTATTTTGTTTGTTTCTTTGAAAATTTGATTAGCATAGGGATTTAGTTTTAGTATGGGCTTTAGGATTTTTATAGCTAGTTTTATTCACTTTAGTTTTAGAAAGGTTTATTCGATAACTTCCGGTCTTGTCCATTTTGTCCTCATTTGTCGGAATAAATATGATTTTTAATTGGTTCCATATGGTGGCTTTCTGGGAGACTGGTCAGGGTCTAACCTGCGTGGGGAATGTAACAGGGTGATGTGAGGTTCTCCCTCCTCACCATAAAGAATAAAGGGGAGTGGTGTAGTCAAGGGAAATGGTAAAAGATGGATTTTTACAGTTTCTCCTGTCCCCGGGGACCCCCCCCCTTCACACAAACAATTTTTTTTTTTTTACCTGTGGTAAAGTGGAAACTGTCCATTCCAAACCAATGTTTTACAAATGCTTATAAAGCAGTGTTTTTAAAGTTTCAATTTATATTTAAATTTACAATACAACTACGGCCCGAGCTGGAGCTCTCAGCGATGAGCCACAGCCCTGCCCAGCACGTTATACTAATATACTAAGTCAGCTGTAGGCTACATACAGTCCAATATTATAACTTCATATTATTCTTATAATATTGCCTTACAATTCCAGCAGGGTAATAATTCATGTAGAGTTTTCAATATATTCTCAGTTATTTCATAGTATTTAATAAAAAAATTTCAACCGATAATTTGTACACTGGTTCTTATTTTCATTATGATTTTTGTTAACTGTGGTGACAATTTCACCAGTGTACACCGGAGCATTATTAATAAATTACATTTTGTCAATGTCAAAAACGTAACTATTTTATATGTAAAACAAAATGATTTGTGCTTATGAATTGAGTTCATTGAGTAATTCTTGTGTAAACTGTAAATTGGAATTAGTAAAATGTATTATTTTGAATTGCTGTGTTAGCTAAATTGAATTTGTAATGATTGATGCCTTGTACTTCACTGTATTTTTGCACTTTGTTTGCACTTATGTTGTAAGTCGCCCTGGATAAGGGCGTCTGCCAAAAAATAAAAATAATAATAATAATAGTTCCGTTACAAACGTTGTCAATACATTGTGATTTCACATTTTGTTCCCCTTAGTACGGTGCTGTCCATAGTTCATCCGTAGCTGGAGTAGGACTAAGTTATTCCTGTACTTAGTCTCCTCTAGAGGCAGCAGCAGTGATTGTGGGATTCACTGCAGTGGAGACCTTGTTTAGTTCGCAGCTGGGGATGAACTTCAGCCGCCGAGTTCATTGCAATGGGTATTAATCTTGCAAACTAGTTTAATACGGAGGTGCGCACTAACCACGGGATCATCTCCAGTTAGCATGCAGCTTTCAGTTTGTTGCAATTGACCCATAGTGATTTATTGTATTATTTATTGGTTACGTACATAGTAAACAAACTGTAATACACACGCACTGCTCGTTCACAGGGTAAATCAAAAGAACTGATTCAATGAGGACACTGATCTGATGTGATTTGTTTACATTGCGTCTTTCCTGGGGTCTGCAATCCATTGCCCAACTGCAAGAACATGTGGATGGTATTGTCCAATAGAAAGGTCATTACTATGGTCTATACGCAATACATTGCTTTACCCAATCACAGACCGTGACTTTATAAATATCTAGCCAATCCCAAGGACCCTCTAAAGGCCCTGGAACATAAGTACATTTTTCTTAATGTAGGTCTCAAAGTGTACCAAACCCCTGCATTTAGGGGTTAATGTCCTGAAAAAAATATCCAAAGTAACAATATCCCTGGACCTCCCAACATTTTATTTCACTCACCTTTTTTGAATCATAAACCTCTATCTAGTGCTTTTAGATAGAAATGTATCACCTGTGTCCCAAATTCCCTCCCCTGACTCGCCCCCGCACAGATAGGGCTTCCCCAGCTCCAAAATTCCAATTTAACCCCAGTGTGTGTGTGTATATATTGTAACGGGTTGTGGGTCCCGTCACAAGAAAGGGCTGTATGTCGGCGGGGTCTGGTCTTGAAACACACAGTAGGGAGGCAGGCAGAGGGTACAAAACAGGCTCGCTGTTGTTTCATTTGCTCCCCTCAATGGCAAACTAACAAAACAAAACCTAGCTCTGTTTGAGCACTAACTAAACATAAATGGTCCCTAACTACAAACCAAAAAATACTAACAATAATAACAGTAGATGCCCGGGTCGGCAGAGCCGAACACCGGGCAGACAGAAGTACGACAGGGGCAAGGCAGGTTCCTAATCAAAGTTCGTTATCGGTGGGGGGTTGTCAGACAGTCCGGGGTTTATGAGAGAGAATGGTCCAGGTCCAGAAAAAGGGTCGTAAGCCAGTGAATCCGTCAACTCTTCTCTCTTCTCTCTTCTCTCTCTCCTGTGCACCTTGCTAGCCCGCCACCGCCAAGCATGCACACAGTCAGGAGCCCTGCTGGCTTCTGGGGTTTGGAGTCTTGGAGGAGAGGTTTTGTAGAAAGACTGAAAGACCCGCCCTGACCCCAGCCTTGCCTCTCTCTCTCTCTCTCTCTCTCTCTCTCTCTCTCTCTCTCTCTCTCTCTCTCTCTCTATATATATATATATATATATATATATATATATACAGCTCTGGAAAAAATTAAGAGACAACTCCAAGTTCAGAAATCAATTTTAAGTGGTCTCTTTTTTTCCCCCAGAACTGTATTGTGTGTTTATGCACTAATATTAGACTATGTACCTACATACCTAATGTAACAGTTCACAACACCCCACTAGAGGTCGCCATCGCCCTTCCTTAGCAGTCACTTCTCCCAGCTCCCTTTATTCAATCAACATTCCTGAACACCTTGTGCACTTGTTCATTCACCCTCTGCTTCCATTCACCCTGCACCTCCCAACGTGTTTCCTTGTTTCCCTCTGCTCCACATATAAACCCCTCACTCACTGCAATGTTCGTCAGTGTTAACTACAATTCCAAGCAGTCTGTGTGTGCGCGCGCCTTGTATAACCTTTGAATCATTGACCGCTGGCTTTTCCCCCCCGACCACAACTTTGGACTTCACCTGTTTCCCTGATCGCCTGACGCTTGCCTGTGACCATGACCACATCTTTGCCTTACCTTGATTGCCCTGTTCTGCCCGTATCTAACCCACGCCTGAACACCCTCACCACGCACTGCAACTGGGTCCCCCTGTTCCTGTGTCCTGCGGTCTGTGAAACCTAATCTCATTCAAATAATAATCATATTTGCTGATGGTACTGCATGGCATAATATTACATTTGAATATGATTATTAAAAAAATACATAAGGAAATAATTACCCTGATTGCTAAATTATTGAATGAATAGCATTATTATTATTGTGTTAGGTAGGTTTAACTAGGTTTCTATTGGCACATTTATTCCTTTTCTGTGGTAGGAAGAGGGTCTCCAGCAGAAAACAGTTCAGTGCTTAAGCATTAGCCTGTTGACGTTCCTCTCGTGAGGCTAGTGTGGAGAAAATTATATGAAGGGCTCAGACTAATGTCAGGTTGAAAGAGGAAGAAAGGAAAGAACATTGTGTATGTGCAATCATCTTATGATTATGCCTGATGTGCAAGCTCATAAAATGCTAAACTGCACACTTGCTTCAGTTCCTGTTAATTGATAAACTTCTTTTGACCCTTCAACCATGTTGACTAACTTTGTGTTTTTCCAATTAAGTAACCACTATACGATCCATATAAGGAGATATTTTTCTTAGCCACACTTGTGCAAGTTCCTATAAAAACTACCTGCCTCTGCCGCAGAGAATTTGTCTTTCTCTCCAGCATGCTGAATTAAGTGTCTTGACTGCTTCGAACCCAGATCTGATGTGAAGCCTTGTTTCTTTGACACTAGGTTGCGTTATTTATACCAATATAGTTACATGAATTAAATATAAATTAAAACATTAAAAACACTTCCTAATAAGCATTTGCAAAACATTGATGTGCATTTGACAGTTTCCACTTTACCACAGGTACACAAAAATGTGTTAACAAGACCCTATTGATGTTAACTAATGCATAAGGAGCACTAGTAATGCCTTGGTAAGTCATAAGAACATAAGAAAGTTTACAAACAAGAGGAGGCCATTCGACCCATCGTGCTCGTGTTCATTAATATCTAAGTGATCCAAGGATCCTATCCTGTCTATTTTTAAATGTTCCCAACATTTCAGCTCCTCTGGTTTGATGTGGTCGATGCCTTTCATGATTTTGAAGACTTGGCTCAAGTCCCCACGTAGTCTCCTCTGTTCCAGGGTGAAAAGGTTCAGTTCCCTCAGTCTCTCCGAGTAGGACTTTCCCTTCAGACCTGGAATAAGTCTGGTTGCTCTCCTCTGAACTGCCTCTAAAGCAGCAATATCCTTCTTGAAGTGTGGAGCCCAGAACTGCACACAGTATCCAGATGAGGTCTAACTAGTGCATTGTACAGTCTGAACATCACTGCCCTTGTTTTAAATTCTACACTTTTGACAATATACCCTAGCATTCTGTTTGCCTTTTTTATTGCTTCCCCATATTGTTTGGATGGAGAAAGTGAGGAGTCCACATAGACTCCTAGGTCTTTCTCATGCATTACTTCATCTAGATCTGTACCTCCCATAGTGTAATTATAGTGGACATTTTTGTTACGTGCATGTAATACCTTGCACTTGTCCACATTGAATTTCATTTGCCAGGTGTCGGCCCACAACTGAATGTTATCTAAGTCCCTCTGAATAGCCTGTGCTGCCAAGATTGTATCTGCTGAGCCACCTATTTTAGTATCATCTGCAAATTTGACAAGTTTGCTAACTATCCCAGAGTCCAGATCATTAATATAGATTAGAAAAAGCAAAGGCCCTAGTACTGATCCCTGTGGAACTCCACTAACAACCTCACTCCAGTTAGAAGCGACTCCTCTAATCGACACCCTCTGTTTCCTAGACATCAACCAGTTCATAATCCATCTACTTACATTACCCTGAATGCCTACAGCTTCCAATTTGAGGATCAGTCTTTGGTGTGGAACCTTATCAAAAGCTTTTTGAAAATCTAAGTATATCATATCATATGCTTTCACGTGATCTACAGCTGCAGTTGCATGTTCAAAAAATTCTGTCTAATCATTTTTTCCAACATTTTACAGGTGATGCAGGTGAGACTGATTGGTCTGTAATTTCGTGGCTCAGTTTTGTCCCCTTTCTTGTGGATTGGTTTGACATTTGCCGTCTTCCAGTCAGTTGGTACATCCCCTGTTCTAAGTGTCATTTGGAATATTTGAGTTAGCGGCCTATAAATAATTTCCCTCATTTCTTTAAGTACTGTTGGAAATATCCCATCTGGCCCAGGTCACTTGTTGTTTTTTAATTCTGCTAGTCCCTTTAGTACCTCCTCCTCATTTATCCTGATCTCTCTTATTGTTTGACTGGACTGATTGTCAACCTGTGGCATGTCATCTGTTTTTTCTTTTGTAGAAACCTCTGTGAAATACTCATTTAGAACATTTGCCACATCTTGTTTGTTTTCCAAGATACTTCCATTTTTGCCCTTTATCTGTTTCACTTCTTCCTTTATTGACCGCTTGCTGTTGTAATATTGAAAAAAGCTCTTTGCATTAGTTTTAGCTGCAAGAGCTATGTTTCTTTCTATTTCCCTCTTTGCTTTCCTGATCCCTTTCTTAAGATCTCTTTGCAGCTCAACATATTCTATGTATTTTGTTTAATCACCATCCCTTTTGTATGCGCTATACAACATTTTCTTTCTCTTGATATTTTTTTGCATACCTCTATTAAACCATTTTGGACAGTGTTTTTTGGTAGTATATTCTTAAAATATACCCATCCATTTTCAACTGACTCTGTATCCAATGTGCTCCAGTCTACCTCTTCTAAGTGCTGTCTCATACCTTCGAGGTTTGCTTTTCTACATTTGTAGACCATTGTTTTAGACTTGGACCTTGTTTCATGAACAGATTCCACTACATTAGGCACTTCCAAAAGGGTTAACTAATTGACTAATTAGCTTACATAATGTGTGATAAAAAGTCTTAAGTCATTAATAAGGCATAAATCATTCATGTAAAGCACACCATGCACACACACAAATGACCCGCATGGTACCCACCCTTCTCAAACTGTTTTGCAAAGGAAGATGGCAGCATGGAATTCAGCAAATAAGTCATACATCCGTTAAAGCCCTGTTTTCCTGTTAAAGCCATTCATCTCAACACTTACTACTAACTTGCTGTGAGAATATAATAATTCCTGTTAAATATTTGAACTAAGTCATTGCCCCATAAATTAATAATCATCTCATTAACCATGATGCACAAAGGTCCCAGAAAACATCTAATAAACCATTTGCTGATGAATTAGTTAACATGAATAAGCACTGATCATGTTTAGAAAATATATCAATATTTCCCTTTATGCTAGCAAAGGTATTTAATGTTATTTTATAAGATCATTACATTTGTCGTGGAAAACCTGATGACTATTTTGACAATGCTTAGGATTAAAAAACATCTAAATATGTCGTCCTTGAAATGAGTCATGTTTATTCATGTTAACAAGTCATTTGATCACATTAGTTACTACCTCTGAATATTCAGACAAATACTTTTCATGACTTGTTGATGCATTTGTTACTGGTTTGTTCATCTTAACTAATGTCTGATAAGGTGTATGTACTTATAAGCATTACCTGTTAAACTCTTACCTGTGACCCTCACCATGAGCCTCAAAGTCCCGTTAGCCTGAGCCGAGTCATACTCTCTGATCCAGACGTTCAGCTGGTTGTTCGCACTCCCGCTGTGGTAGGAGAAGAACTGCAGGCATTGGAAGCTTCTCTTGGGATGAAAAGTTTTGCTTTCCAGGTAGGCCTTGTCTCCGGCACTGCCTGTGGCTGTGCTGAAGTGCATGAAGTGCATGAAGTGCATGAAGTGCCCAGACCCTATAGACAGGGCAGATATTTAATGTCTAGAGCAGTTCACAGTATTACACCAGAGATTTGCAACCTTGGTCTTGGAGAGATACAGTCACTTTAGATGGGAGGTCCAGGTTACTGGACCTTTGAACAAACTGCATAATGTGCTAAATTGGAGTGGATGTTTTGGTGAAGACACATTAGAAACAGGCTAATAGAATAACAAGATGATAAAAACAATGGGGAAAGAGTAAGAAGAAGTCTTGCCTAATGGCTTGAACATATTTTATCCAGAAGTCTGTCAATGACTGGCAGTGGATTGGACTGGATTCCCAGTTTCTTTCTCTCCTTGATTCACTACAGATCTCTACTACAGAACAGAAATACACATACGGTTTGATCCCAGGTAGGTGTGATCAGACAGAGGTTCTCCAGGGGCTTGTGTCACAAGCTGCCAGTCCGCATTGTCCCCTGCACCTTGAATCATGTCACAGATACTGTCCTACTCAAAACTGCACTGGTCCAGAAAGGTGAGTGAGGAATCTAGAAAGACAGAAACGCAATGCATTGGAGATAAAGACAGGAAAATCAAACATTGCTTGGTTAATAAAATCTTGTGACAAACAATGACCTTCTGTACCTTTCTTGTCCTAGATAACATTGTAATATTTGATTAGATCAGTAGCAGGAAATGTTTATTTTCATTCCTGATACAAACTTTTTTCTTAGTACAGAATGATTTCTTGTATATTGCTCTATACAGCATACACTGTGCCATATCAGTCCATGCATTTCCTGCCCTGCTTTAAACAGGGTCCACCTACTGCTTCTGTAGAGCTTGCTGAGTTTCAGAATGTCCTGCTCGCTGAGGTCCAAGTGCCGGCCCATGATGTTAGTGAACTTTGGGTCCTTGGCGATCATGGTTGGCAAGTTTCCCTTTCTGAAGGAGTTCTTGTCATAGTGCATCACGGAGTTGTAGTCATATGACACATTCAGGGTGTCACTTTTGTTTGGCTTATCAAAATTGTGCTCTTGACCTGGAGAAGATGGACAGAAAGGTCAGGAGTTAGAGGTGGTAGTGTGGGCCATCCTGCATAATCCAATTCTAAACCAACCCTAAATCACACCAGGACTCTTGTTGAACACCCGACAGTGACTACACCCACACCCCTTCTTTACAAAAGCTACCTTTATACAGTAAGCCGAAGTGGTTTACCGATCTTATTTTATTCAACAGTACCTGGCATAATCTGATCCCACATGATGGTGACATAGTCGTTGCGGTCTGCTCTGACATGTTAGTGCCAGAAACACAGAGCGTGAATTAACTCGTGCTCTATGGTGTTAATATCATCGCAGCCCTGACCAATGGAAAGATTTTGTTTTCCCATCTGCTGGTTCCCAGTGTAAGACCAACATCTGCAGAAGAACAGAACAGTGAAGCTCCCAGTCAGTACAGCGTAAAGGACTCATTTGTTGGGTTTACTTGCTGGTAAAAAGTCATGACAGTAGAGGCTTAAGCATGACTTGCCCTAAGGTGGTACAGCTAGGATACGATATTACAGTATTCTGGTTAATTTAACTATTCCTGCTTTAGACCTTTAATGAGTTCACATACACTACCGGTCATGTTTCCAGTTTTTATTTAATGTACGCAGTTTAAGGTCTCAATGTACTTTGAAATTAAAGCATAGAACAAAAACAATCTGGAGAACAACCTAACAACTAATCCAGATTCCTACTCAGACCAAGTATCACCCCCCCCCCCACATTTATGGCCCCCTCCGCATTCTGACACAGGGGGGTGGGGGGATACTTGGTCTGAGTAGGAATACAAAATCTCAGAAAATATTGACAGTTATGACATTCTGGGACCAGACAGTCCACTGATCAAAACAAGTCCATCCACGTTTTGGTAGAAACAACACACACCCGTAGAGAGCTCAAAATGTCAAGATGCACAAGATACACAAAGATTTTACATAATTGGATCTGAATTAATGGTTAGGTTGTTCTGAACAAAACAAGCCTATTTGCAAAGAAATCCAATCGAAACGGAGTGATCTGTGACCCCCCCGGAGCAGACTGTGCTTTTACCCCCCAGGCTCTGAATGACGGTGGGCGACACAGTAACTGTAAATCGGATGTGTTTGAGAATAAATCGCGTTGGTAGCCAAGAGAATAAGCTTTCAAGATGTGCGCATTTTAGGAACACAGTGTAATGTCTATGCACAGGAGCTGCGTGTAACACTGCCAAATTATGCTTTAGAGGGTGTAGTGACACAGTATATAACTCTGAGATGCACATTATTTTTCAGTTTTTGGTAACCTAAACTTTATTCACCCTCTTGCAGTTTAATGCTTACCTTAATAACATTTCAGGTTATTCACTGGACTTGAACTTCAATAAATTTCAATAAAAACTGGAAAAATGGTGGAGTTCTAAAACTTATTAACAGTAGTGTAATTGGTGTGCAGGTATGCATGTGCAGCATTAATAAGTAATTCATATTTCAAAGATGCTAGAAAGGCACAAAGGCGTAGCACCAGAACATAAGTTTTCTTGATATCAGGGTGTTCCTTCCCAGTTTGTGTAGGGAACATACTTTGTACGTTGATATCGCTATTTACCTGCAACCCTCACCCCTCCCCAACACACCCCAGTTGATGGCTCCATTCACCCTGTACACCCCCCCTCCAGCAGTCAACTGCCTCATTTGCCCACAACTCCTAATTTCCATGACTACCAATCAGTTTCTGCTGGTACTATAATAAATATACAAAAAGGGGGCAATTTGGGCTAATTAAAAATGTGTTAATTCTCACATGCAATTATTGATTCTGTACACTATGTAATGAAAGCTGTATGAGATGTAATCTTACCCCCTGCCCTGGAAAAGTGAAATGTAGTTTGTCTCTCCCTCCCAGGGCTTAAAGTCAATGCCAATCTTTAGCCGAAATTGCTCAATGGCTTTTACAGTGAGTGCTTTGGCATTAATCTCTGAAAAGAAATGTGGGAGATGTTTATGTTTCACAAACAAATCTTGCACTGCAAAGTAGTTTGGACACATGTAGCTCAGTAGCTGAGTATTTCATACTCTGAGTTAGAAAGCCACAGACACCTTTCTGAACTAAAAGCTTAGGTAAGAGACCCAGCAGCTCATTTCACAGTTTCTTAGATTCTCAGACACTCAAAGAGGGTTAGAGGAGGAGTGAGCTACCTTGACTTATAGTATAGTAACTGTACATGTCTTAAAGTGTTATTAGCATGCTATTACACGTGTAATAACAAGTATTCACACTACAGTATGCGTTCTTCATCTAAATTACGTGGTGTTTAAATCAGTAGCAAGTAGCAGTAAAGTGTTATGAAACTGAAGAGGGAAACATTAACTTTCCTAGAGACAGACTGGACTATAATGAAGCTTGCAAGTTGCAATATTTAGTTTGATTTTCCAGTGTTGATTTATTTTGTACCTTAATAGCCTCCGTAGTAGTGAATTCCATTCAGGAGATGTTGTCAAATGCACAATGCTTCCTATTGTGCTACCACTTTATTTGTATTTACAGTTTAATTTGAACACAGTTTAGAGCAGACTACTGGCAGATTACTCTTAGCCTTCATGAAGTTGCTGATTAACTTGAGTGGAAGTAAGATAATAGTGCCCAGCCTCATTCAAACTACTGACACAAACTAAAGGCAGGATTAAATAAAAAATGTTCAAAAGGTGCGAATGCGAAAAAGTTGCGGAAGAGTCGCAAGATGGAATTCAGCGCCTCGCTGAATGTAAAACATGAGGACACGTGACCAGGAGGAGACGTGTTTTGTGGCCCGGCAGCGCGAGCCATTCACAGTGTTTGAAACTGAAGAGAAACCGGAGAGCGGAATCGCAAATGGTCCTGTGAGAGCCGGCGACGGCACATGAAGGCATATAAACACAGAAACCTGGCGCTCCATGCTGTAAACCGACAGCATTCATCTCCTCACTGATACAAAACTACATGTCTGTACTTCGTAGCGGTTACAAAAATGAGTAGAAGCAAAAAATAACTTAAATATTAACAAAAACCGAAGCCACCATTGATGACAGCTGTGTCATTATTATTATTATTATTATTGGCAGATGCCCTTATCTAGCCATTATCTATCAACAGATCAATGTACATATTTTATTCAGCGTCCACTTACCAGCTAACACAACGTTGCCACAGCATTGTGACAACATAAATTAGTTGCTGCAACGTTGTGGCAACATTGTGTGTTAGCAGGGTATGTATAGCGGTGCAGATTAAAAACAAACTGA
This sequence comes from Amia ocellicauda, assembly GCF_036373705.1. NCBI lineage: Eukaryota > Metazoa > Chordata > Actinopteri > Amiiformes > Amiidae > Amia > Amia ocellicauda. The sequence goes on along the minus strand of NC_089864.1, from coordinate 3,408,016 downwards.
CATTTATCAATAGAAAAAACTAGCAACTAAAAAATAAGCCGCAACACTGTAAGAAAGTATACTCGAGAACTGCTGTTATGCTGATACATTTTAACAAGAATATGTATGTAAACCTAATATAAATGGATACTGGCCGGCATTACATTTGCCCTTCTGTTGGATTTACCCCGTCGAAGCTGTTTGCTCAATGGTGAGTGCATTTTCTCAGCCCTTTTCTGTTACGTGGACATTTTTAAACTAATGCCAAATGTATCATGCATGGAAACATCCCCCTTATATAGTATATAGGCTGAATATACATCACGTTGTAGTGAGTACGGGTGATGTTTTAAACTTTCTCGATAGTAGGCAGTATAGGATCTGTTCAGAAGGAAACCATTTTTAAGACATGAGTTTTCCTAACAACGAACAAATGCAAGGGCAGAATAAACGAACGAGTGAATCAAACAAATAAGTAATGAACAAATACGTAAAAAAACAAAATGAACCCCGACACATTGTTGAACAAAACATAATATGAAATGACATTCAATATCAACATATTTTCTCTCTGCAAAAACAATAGGCAACATTTCGTTTGTATGGATGTTGGGTGCAACATCTAATTTGTTAGGCGCACTGTACACCTGTATTGCGGTTACTGTAGCAATACGCAGTATTTCCAATTAACACAGAGAGCTGTGGAGGCTGTGACTAAACCTACGGAGCAGCGCCTGCGCAAACCTGTGCCCATCGGGCTTTCTTTAAACTGTGCCATACTCAAACTAGAGGAGCTGCGAGAGCATTTTCAGGTTGTTTTCTCGCAGATATTTTATTGATTTAATACAGTGAAAATTGGTTGGAAATTTGGAATACAGCACAACTTTCACAACTACAAAACTGTATATCATGGCATTTACATAATACAAATTGAAGAATTTAACTAGAAATGAAAACGTGATGGAGTACAGTTATGTAGTTTTCTAGTAGCGGCTGTGAGAAAGTTGTATTCCCTCATGTTGTGCAAGAAAAGAGCTGCGAGAAGGTAATTTTGCAGTGCAAATCATGTTTAATTTTGATTTAATACCAAGAAAGTTTAGGAGCGCGATATCCAGTCGCAGATATGCAGCTAATGCTTCTGCCCCAAGTTAACCAACGGCCTTAAATTTCTGTTTATTTGTTTGGCATTCATTTAAAAAACATTACCAGACTGTCATGATCCATAGGAACGGCAGACCCAAGTGCAGAAGGGTGGTTGAGGAGGTCAGAACAGGCTTTGGTCAGATACCGGTAAAGCAGGGCAGATGAAGGCAGGGCAAAAGGCCTAGTTGAGGTCACAAGCAAAGGTTCAGAAGATCAGGCAAATGGGGAGTGTCGAAGGAAGTCCAAGGTTGAGGTCAGAAGGAAAAGCCAGAGGGTGTTGAAATTGTTGTGAATGAAGACAAAAGGAGAGTGCTCAGAGATGTAGCTAAGTTATACAAAACTCTGCATTGAACGTGAGTCAGAGAGGGATTTAAATAAGAAGGTAGAGGAACAGATGTTGGACAGCAGGTGTGTGGTAAGTGATCAGAGTGATTGCGGTGATGATTGAATGGTGATTGGGCGATGGGACTTCTCGGGGGGAATTGTGGAAGTGCTTAGAATGGGGCTGTGGAAGTGTGAGACTGGCATTGTGACACAGACTATGGAGATTAGTTACATTGTTTCTCAGGACAAAAGGAAGGAATGTAGTTGGTAATATAACAAGTTTTTTCTCAAGAAACTAATAACGACTAATATATTACTTTTAATCAGTAACGACCCCACCATTGTGCAAGACAAAGGTGAACAAAGTAGAACGAAGAATATAAACTCATTGTTAAAACAAATCACTATGAATTGCTTCCTAACAAGGATTGTGATACTGAGTCCATGTCTTCATCATACATATCTAATCTGTTTTTTCAAGAAACAGAACTAAAGGACAACTCACTATTATTATTTCATTCATAGCAGGCAACAGTTTTCATGAACAACATTTTCAAAGCATTTCAAAGTGCAGCAATCAGAACAAAATATAATATACAATTAGCATACATCATAGAACAAATGAGCAAATAAGTGCAGACAGAATACAGTTAAGTCCCCAATATGGGAGGAGGTAGCCAAAAGAAGTTACTGTAAATTGATAATAGTAATGATGTGATGTAAAGCACTCATCTCACCTTGTGGAGCATTATGTCCCCTTCCATTAGATCTAAGCCTGTTTGGGAAAAGTAAAATGAAATTCAAATCACATGCTAAGAATTCAAACTGCTATGTCCCCACTGGAACTCTCCCACTTTAAAGACAATTAACTGACCTTTATTGATGTTATTAATGCTCCTCGTCTTCCCCGCATGCACATCTGCGACAAATACAAAATAATAGTAATATATATATATATATATACACACACACACGCACACACACGTGAAGGGGGTACGTTTCTATTTGGGCGGCAGTGCCACTGAAATTACACAACTATGCCACCTACAGTTTTAATTGAGCACTAGGACTCAATCCTCCAATACAGATACATTATGTTTTTTTACCTGTGGTCCACAGCATAAGTCTACAAAACGGAGACCAACATGGGGGCACAATTATTTTATTTAAAGAGTTCCTATAGGCTAAAATCTCTAAAACATGTTTTAAAACAAAGATTAAAAACTGTCCAAAAGTTAGAAGCCAAGGCAATACAAAAAAAGTTAAAATCCACAACACTGTCCAGAAGAAACTCCAATCCACTGCTAGAGAAATTTCTGTAGAGTTGGTTTGTATCCAGGTATAGATGCAGTCTTTAAAACTCACAGTCCAGTAACTCTAATATCTAATTTCTCCCTTTCCTGCGCTCTGCTACTCACTCTTTCAGTTCTGATCCCTGTCCTCTCGTTTCAGTTAAACAAGCCCTTTTTAAAATGCTACTGCAGCTGTCAGTAATTACACTCTATCATTAAAACACGTGAGAATGTTTGAAATGGAATAATAAGTATAATAAGTGTAATAAGTATAAAGTCAAAAAAGCAAATCAGTAAAATTAAGCTAATTATCAATGTCCCTTGGGTGACATACACTACCGATCAAAAGTTTTAGAACACCTAAATCTTTCCAGTTTTTATTGTAATTTATGCAGTTTAATGTTTCAATGTTCTCTGAAATTAAAGCATAGAACAAATAAACAATCTGAGATTAAAGGGGTAAACTTTTGAGAAACAAAAATATTCCATGATTTCTTTTAATCATGGAATCGTTTTGTTTAACAAAATTTTACCCCTTAAGCTGACAAACCTGTCTGGTACCCTTAAAAGGGCACCAAATCTGTGCCCTTCTCTTTAATCAAATGTGTACTCTTCACTGTTGTGCTGTTTGCCAAGTGTTTTGTATTATTATTATTATTATTATTATTATTATTATTATTATTATTATTATTATTATTATTATTATTATTATTATTATTATTATTATTTCTTGGCAGACGCCCTTATCCAGGGCAACTTACAACATAAGTACAAAACAAAGTGCAAAAATACAGTTCGTTAAAGGCATCAATCATTACAAATTCAATTTACATAAAACATAGCAATTCAAAATATAATATTTCCAATTTCCAATTTACACAGGCAAGTACAGTAAGTGAGGTCCTACATCCTGGACGGTGAAAGCTAAGTGGAACCACAGTCTACTGATCAAAACAAGACCATCCACGTTTTGGTAGAAGCAACACACACCCGTAGAGAGCTCAAAATGTCAAGATGGAAAACTCTGTTTACAGTGTACTAATACTGAACTTCTCTGTGTTTGATAGAACATCAAATAATATATCAGACATCTCAAGTCTCCTGGAAGTTCCGTGAATCTCCCGAATTTTCATAGCGGCTCCCTGATCCCCGCAAAGTATATACAATATCTCGGAAATCGTTTTTTTTTTAGAGCAAGAGAGAGAGAGCATTCAATGCCATTATATAATTTTTAGGCATCAGAGAGCTGCTATTAAAATGCGGGAGACTCCCGGAACTTCAGGGAGACTTGTGATGTCTAATATATATTGGATTAACAAGTTTATTTGCAATGAAATCTGATAAGACCCCCCCCCCAGAGCAGACTGTATGTTTACCCCCCGGGCTCTGAATGACGGCGGCGACATGGAAACTGTAAATCGGATGTTTGAGAATGAGACACGATGGTAGCCAAGAGAATAAGCTTTCAAACAATGTAGGAATACAGTGTAACATCTATGCACAGGAGCAGCAACACTGCCAAACAATGCTTAAGAGGGTGTAGTAACACAGTATATAATTCAGAAATGTACATTATTTTTAAGTTTTCTGGTAACCTAAACTCTGTCAGTTTACCGCTGACCTTTGTACCATTTCAGGTTATTCACTGGACTTGAACTGCTTAAATTTCAATAAAAACTGGAAAAATGGGGGTGTTGTAAAACAATTAAAATTGTAATTAAGATTTGCAGCAGTTTAATTTATATTTATACTTTGCATTTTGTAGTTGTGTATGCATTTGTGAAACTGCATTTTGATACCCTTTACATTTTTACACACAGACAAAAATCAGATAAATCAATAATGCATTAATGTCAAAGGTGTATCACTTTCACCATCATTTTAATGTAGGCGATGGTTTCAGTTTTTATGCTAATCAGTGATATGTGAAACCAATTTTTTTTTTAAACTTACATATGTATCTTCTCTGTAAATTGTAAGTACGTTAAATGCTTACAAAGACTACAGTTTATTTTGTTCTACCTGTGAAGATACATGGATCAAGCATCTTGCTATGGGTATTAAATGCAGTCACTGCTGTCAAATCACCAGGCACCGAAAACACACTTTGAAATCAATGCAATTAGGGCGTTATTTTCAAGTATCAACGAGTGAGGAATATTATGCATCTTGTTTCTGCAATTAACACATTATTGATGTCTTACCTTCTTTTAAGTGGTCTCGGTTTGTAAAAGTTTGAAGTTTTGACAAGTGACTGAGGATCCCCTGAACCAGGGCCGGATCTAAGCATGGTTAGGAGTGGACATAGCCTTGCCCACCCAATCAGAATTTAGGCAAAGACAGCATTAATCTTTTATTTTCTATGATTTGTGCATTGGTAAAAAGCAATCTAAGGTGGGCTGTGCATTGAGAAGTTTGAGGGAGGGCTGCCCCAACCAATCAAAAAATAACACCAGAAAATTGCAGTATTTATCTATGTTTTAATTGGCTGAAAGCAACTGCACGCCACACTCACGACTCGCATTCAGTAGTGGAGCAGCAGAGTCTGACAGACACGACGCGAGCGATAACATTAACAAGCAGGAATATTTGCGTACAATGCAAAGATTTTTGGTGTCTATAAGGAGTAGTGGCTCCAGCAGCATTGACCTTGATGTGGCCACCGTCGTTTCACAAACTCCATCCCTCCACCTCAGCCCCCCAAACTCACAATGCCGTCCCAGCCAATATTAAATAGCTCCCCCAAACGAGCATTTGGGTCCAAATCACGGTCATTTAATGCTGGATGGTACTGTTCAAGTCCATGGCTTGAATACAGCATTTTGCAGGACACATGCGCTTCTGTTTCCCCTGTCGTCAGTTTGGTGCGCAAACAAGAGAGATGTCATCTTGACCTCGCGTGGATATACCCATTGCAAAGCAGCGCTGGAGCGACAGGGGTGCAGAAACATGATCCAGCCACCGTCACTGCAGTCTATGGCAGCCTGGTCCAAATTAAAATATCGGGAGGCATCTGGCGAAACTATAAACTGCATGCTAGTGGGCAAAACACAGTTGGAAAAAAACAGACATTATGTGAAAAGCATTGGAGGTGTGGTTAAATTTCTCTGTGTAAACGAGCAAGGGCAGCGTGGAACCACAGAAACGTCCAACAATGATACATCTGCAGGCCTCTTTTACACCTTAGAAAAGGATCCATTTCTGGTTAATATAGTAAAGGGTATACCAAAACATGCAAAGTATACTTCTAAGGACATTCAGAACAAAATCATTGAAACACTAGCTGATATTGGTGCTTTTTAAGTGCAGATACACAGATGCTGACTCAGCAGTGTTTTGCCTTAAAAGTGATGGGACACGAGACAAGTGAAAACTTGTCTGTAATGATTAGGTTTGTGTGCAATTCCTTGCCAGAGGAAGTTAAAGTTTTTTGACTTTGCCAGTTCCCTATACAACTTTTTCCATCACCACTACATGGCTGAGAAGTATGATGGTCCTTATTGGTCATACCTTATTGAATTATTGGAAATTCGATGGACAAGCCATTATGATGTGACAAGGTGCATTATTGAGAATGAAGACTATCTTCTCAGCATCCTCTCAAACATTGCAGAGGATGATTTTACCACCACTGATCTGAGCACTGAGGCAGCAGGCCTTTTAATCCAAATCAAAAGGCACAATTGTTTTGAAACAGGGAAATTTCTAGTCCGGGTAATTGGTGTCCTGAAACCAGCTAATGCTATTCTCCAGTCTCAGACAGTGGACATGTGTAAAGCTGGTGAGGTTGTCAGTGCATCCTTGGAGTCCCTAAAGGCAATTCACAGAGATGAGTTTCAGACTATGGTGATTTAACCCTTCCAAGAGAAGAAGAACACTGAATACACTAGATGACAGTGTTGTGTATTCCACAGTGGGCCACACTGACTGTGATAATTTTACAATACTCCCCAGTCAGTCTCTGAAGAGATCCTTGATTTCCATTCTCGACAGTACCATTGTTGAAATGGAAAATAGATTTTCCACAAAAAATGTTGACTTGATGAAAGCCGTATTTTGCCTTGTTCCAACGTCTAGTGCATTTCTAGATGCCACATTATTGAGCCCTCTACATTTGCCTGCTGGCACTGCAGATAGTGTAAGTCTGGCAAATGAAAGTCATGTTGCCAAACCTATGCTTACAAAACAATTTCCTGGTGAAACAGACTTTGTGCAAACACTTGCAAAGCTATAAAGATGCATTCCCAGAGCTACATAAATTGTATGTAATGGACCTTGTCATTGGGGTGTCCTCAGCATCGTGTGAGAGTTCCTTTTCAACTCACAGGTTCTGACCCTATTTTGTTGCTGTATGTTACACCAAAGAAAGAGTAATTTAGTGATATTGGCCCATGAGAAGTCCATCACTAGTACCTTAGCTATGGATTAATTTGTTAGCACTTTTGCTAGAAAAAACAGGAGACTGATGCCGTAGATGCATAGATGATATTTGGATCATTGAAGTAGTATCTCCTCAAAACAATTTTTCTATTTGTTTTCTATAAACTCAATACAATGTAATATTATCCAATCATTAAACAAAACAGATACACTTAGTTAGATGTAGTAATAGTTGGTAGTTTATTGTTTGTCACTGCATTTTGTTTCTTCCATGAAATAGCCATGAAAATGTACCACCAATATATATATTTTATATATATATAAAATGAAAAAAAAAACTAAAATGAATCTTTAAAAAATGTTTAAAATCTATCTATCTATCTATAAGTATGATTATGATCATAGTGAACATTCAAATTTGCGTTGGCGCTGACGCTGATCCAGAGAGATCAGTTGTCAGGTGAAACAGTTTCACAAATAGTCTTTTCAACCACACAGTATCATTATTTCTGTGTTACAATAATTCAAATTATCACAGAAGTACAGGGATAAAAGTTTATAGTTCGGATATAAAAGCTGATGTCTACAGTAGTGATCAAAATAGATCTCCTCTTGGAAGTAACTTGACAATTCAAATAACGATTGTATCAATTACATTGTTACACCAGTAACTGTTAAACAAGTGACTGTTAAAAAATGTATTTGTCATTGAATTATTAATTCAAGGGATTTGTTCAAAAACACTGATTTATCCAGTAATGAAACCAGTTAATTATTTATGAGAGAGTAATTGAATCATTTATTCCAAACGATTAAAATAATAATAATAATAATAATAATAATAATAATAATAATAATAATAATAATAATAATAATAATAATGAAATATTTTTAAATAGACTGCAGCAATTAGCATTTTGTCAGAAACTCTAGTAAATGACATGTTTTTTTTTTGAATCTCAGTTTATCCCCACAATTGCCCACCCAGGTTATCTGCCAGCCCACCGGGCCTGGCCTGAACTCATACTCAGTTAAAGAGCACGGCACGGCACGGCACGGGTTAGGACTAGTTTATTCAGTTTGTGTGATTGGATTGGTTTTAAACAAGGGTATGTGTTTTGGTATTATATTAAGTTGCATTGTTAAGGTCACAGAAGCAGCAGGATGCACAGGAGCGGCATGTCATCTGCGTGAGAGAGGGCTCGAGCAGTCAGACGGACAGACACACGGACAGTCACCGGCTGCAGCGAGTTCATGGCATGTTCGCCGTGCTATGTTCATGTGTCTCCTGTGAGGAATACACGTATGTTCAGTTCACATAAACAGCGTATCGTGTGTTGATTGAGAACCGGCCGACGAGGTAATCTTAAATGTGGATGGGAAAACTTATTAATCCAAATATAAACTATCAATAACTTTTTTGGTCATACTATGCCTGTGCTGCCGTTTAGCTTATTATGCTTTCATAAAAATATTGAATTATGAAATCGTATTTATTATCATTTTAATTAAAATGCGTATGTTCTACTCGAATGTGAAGCATAATTTTATCAAGGCTGCACCCCTGCTAAGACACTACATTGCCACATTGTGTGTTAGCAGGCAGATATTTAAAAAATAAAATCTTACCTCCAGATTATTATTATTATTATTATTATTATTATTATTTGAATTCATTAAGTTGAATGCTTTAGAGCAGACAGTACATTGTCCCGTGGTAGGCACATCTTGCACTTTAATATCTATTTTCTTTCTTTGAAAGTGAAGAATTACCTGTACTTCAACAAGTTAAATCCGTAATGTATGTTCTTACAATGTTGTAGAACTGTGTGTTACTAGCTGGGATGCTGACTAGCAGCGTCCACCCAAGCTAACACACAACGTAAATTATGTAGCAACATTGTGTGTTAGCTGGGATTGTGCCTGCGTATTGTACAATGGCGCCGAATCAGCGCTTTGGCTAAAGAGTGTAAATTAAAACAATGTTGCAAAAATACTACACGTAGCCCCTTCAGATTCACGCAATTTCCTTACACTTGTGCACTTTCATGTAAAATATCTAGAAGTAATCAGTAATGTCTTACTGTTCTTGAAAAGTATTGGTAATCAGAATACTCGTCTGACAGGAGTAACTGTAACTGGAATACAAGTATCACAATTCTGTAATCTGACTAGTAATGCTGCTACTTGTATTCCATTACTCCCCAACCATATATACAGTGAGGGAAAAAAGTATTTGATCCTCTGCTGATTGTAGACCTCCACAAGGCTGGAATGGGCTACAAGACCATCGCCAAGCAGCTTGGTGAGAAGGTGACAACCGTTAGTGTGATTATTCGCAAATAGACGAATCACAAAATAACTGTCAGTCTCCCTCGGTCTGGGGCTCCATGCAAGATCTCACCTCGTGGAGTTTCAATGATCATAAGAACGGTGAGGAATCAGCCCAGAACTACACGGGAGGATCTTGTTAATGATCTCAAGGCAGCTGGGACTATAGTCACCAAGAAAACAATTGGTAACACACTTCGCCGTGAAGGACTGAAATCCTGCAGCGCCCGCAAGGTCCCCCTGCTCAAGAAAGCACATGTACAGGCCCGTCTGAAGTTTGCCAGTGAACATCTGAATGATTCAGAGGAGAACTGGGTGAAAGTGTTGTGGTCAGATGAGACCAAATTCGAGCTCTTTGGCATCAACTCAACTCGCCGTGTTTGGAGGAGGAGGAATGACCCCAAGAACACCATCCCCACCGTCAAACATGGAGGTGGAAACATTATGCTTTGGGGGTGTTTTTCTGCTAAGGGGACAGGACAACTGCACCGCATCAAAGGGACGATGGACGGGGCCATGTACCATCAAATCTTGGGTGAGAACCTCCTTCCCTCAGCCTGGGCATTGAAAATGGGTCGTGGATGGTTATTCCAGCATGACAATGACCCAAAACACGCAGCCAAGGCAACAAAGGAGTGGCTCAAGAAGAAGCACATTAAGGTCCTGGAGTGGCCTAGCCAGTCTTCAGACCTTAATCCCTTAGAAAATCTGTGGAGGGAGCTGAAGGTTCGAGTTGCCAAACGTCAGCCTCGAAACCTTAATGACTTGGAGAGGAACTGCAAAGAGGAGTGGGACAAAATCCCTCCTGAGATGTGTGCAAACCTGGTGGCCAACTACAAGAAACGTCTGACCCCTGTGATTGCCAACAAGGGTTTTGCCACCAAGTACTAAGTCGAAGGGGTCAAATACTTATTTCACTCATTAACATGCAAATCAATTTATAACTTTTTTGAAATGCGTTTTTCTGGATTTTTTTGTTGTTATTCTGTCTCTCACTGTTAAAATACACCTACCATTAAAATTATAGACTGATCATTTCTTTGTCAGTGGGCAAACGTACAAAATCAGCAGGGGATCAAATACTTTTTTCCCTCACTGTAGACTTTCTGGTAACACTTTACGTGTTTATCGATATATCATGAACATCATCTGAGTTCTGATGTTGAGCACATGAACCCATACTTACCCTAACCCTGATACATGTGATTAACATAAGAACTCACATGAAGTGCACAACATATTCATGTGTTTATCATGTGGTATTCATATATTAATTCACGAGGAATCACAGTACCTTATTGTAAAGTGTGACCGACTTTCTAAATAATTTAGATTCCACTATTTATCATCCAATCACCCAGTGGGAACCAGATCTAACAATAACAACTGATACCAACTTCTGGACACCTCTTCAATGTCAACATCCACCAAGATACAACTAATCCAGTACAAGGTCAATCACAGAGCACATATCACTCAGTATAAAATGTGTAAAATGGCCTACATTGATAAAAACACCTGTACTTATTGTACCTTTAATACCCCCAGACACTCTCTGTGCCTACTGGCAATGCCCAGTACAACAATTCTTGAAAGAAGTCACAACGATTATGTCATTAATTCGAAGTTAAATGATCAACAACAGCTTATCAACAGTTATTTTAAATGTAAACACCTTGTATTTTAGGCATAGGTCTATATAATGGTGTTAGAGTTTGTGTTTACTATTATAAATTAAAGCAAGTAATTGCCAGTTGGCACCAGGAATTCCCTTTGAAGAGCTAGCGGGTTTCAGAGTTGAGATTTCTACTAGGGAATGCTTTTAAATGACATGGCCCAGAGAAGGTTTAGCTGTGCAGTGTATCCACCACACCCTCCATAGTAAAAATATGCAGGATATGATAAAGATCCAACAATGTAAAACATGTTTTGATGACTACAAGAAAGCAATAACAGTTGTAATAGGTGTATTTTGTTAAATAATTAGGATGGTGACTTACCTGGGTTATGTATTACCTCTCAAAACACATTGTAGGATGTAGAAGAAACTATAGAATTCAATAACAATTTAATTCACATGGTTATCAAGTATCCACAGGTCTGGATGGAAGGTGTGGACATCATCAATTCACTGGGATATGTAACATGTTTATCCCAGTTCCATGTTTTGCAGGAAATAAAAAGTGAAGACAAAAGTTGCTGACCCTCTTTATTTTATTTTGTAATGCGTCAGAATACCCGGCAATGTAATGTGAAATATACAAATAGAACACAATGATATACTATATCATAGAATAGACTTTGAGCAAAAACATCATAATTCAATAATGGTACTTATAAGCTTACCTTATAGATAGAGCTATAACATATAATGCAGTTTTCTTATAGTATATGTAATTAAATAGCATTATAAGATGTTTAATAGTAGGTAATAAATGGCATGGCAGATTATGATAATAGATTGATGTCGGTGCGAAAATGTCATGTTATAATAACTTTTATTAAGTATGTTATTAAATATATTATAACATATTACAGCAAAAAAGTTTAAATAAAAATGTATAATACTATATTCATTATTTGTAATAATAATCAAATAACAATTAATAAATAATAACGTGCTAATAGATTGTTTATAATGGACACTTAAAATAAAGTGTTACCATTTTTTTTTTCTGGCTATATGATATATCCACTTTGGTATATGATTTATTTGTTTAATTGAACGGCCCCTCATAAGCTCTCACTCACTTTGTCAGTTTATCTACATCTCCAAGCAGTCGCCTTGTGCCTTGTATAACCTCTGTATCCTCAGCTTTACCTCTAGACCACAACCTTGGACTTCCTCTGGTTTCCCATTTGCCTGATCACCCGACCCTTGCTTGTGACTTCGATGATGCCTTTGTTTGCTCTGTCTCGCTGGTATCTGACCTACGCATGTTTGATCACCTCTACCTCACCCCAAAATTGGGTCCTGCACTCCCTTGTCCTCTCCAGCCACACGGAGCGTGGCATATACAATGTATACAATATTTACAAACATATTTACTAATAATAAGAACAATACCTTTTATTAACTAATAGTTTATGAATATATGAACTTGCCTTTTAATTAAATTGTTACATTTCAGATGGAGAACACACAATTATTAATAATGTAAATGAAAGATGCATTCCTCCCTTTTTCAAAGTGAGTCAGTCAGTGTGCTCACCCGCAGAGACTCCGCTACAACGCCGCCCGCTTACTTTCTACTGCATCAGCCTTTATCGTTTCTTTTTTATTGTTTATTGTTTTATTGCTTATTCGAATTACAGAGCAATATCAAACATCACAAATGGCATACAATGATCTCATATTTCACAGCATTCACAGCAGAAGTGTGTCTGCTGTGTGTACGTGTTTGTGTTTGTGTTGTGAAGAATCAGGTGTAAGACAAATGTCTTTGTTACACCATACACATATCATATTACACATAGTTACCTTACTTCCACTATAAACAGAAACCTCACACATAGCTGCTATAGGCTACACAGCTAAATGTAGTGAATAATGGCTATAAGATTTGTTAGTTGGAATATTTGTGGAATTGATTTACTAACAAGAATAGTAGTCTTGAACCACCTTGGAAATCTCAAAACAGCTCAAAAGCAACACACCCGTAGAGAGCTCAAAATGTCAAGATGGAAAACTTTGTTTACAGTGCACTAGTGCACAACAATTTTACAAAATTGAATCATAACTTCTCTGTGTAAGATAGAACATCAAAAATATATATACTGAATATATACTGGATTAATCATTAGGTTGTTCTGAACAAAACAAGCCTATTTGCAAAGAAATCCAATCAAAACTGAGTGATCTGTGACCGTCTGAATGAGACCCCCTCCCAGAGCAGACTGCTCGTTTGCCCCCGGGCTCTGAATGATGGCAGGACACACAGAACTGTAAATCTGATGTGTTTGAGAATGAAACACACTGGTAGCCAAGAGAATAAGCTTTCCAATGAATGTGCACATTGTAAGAATACAGTGTAACGTCTATGCACAGGAGCTGCCAAATAATGCTTAAGAGGATGTAGTAACACAGTAACTCTGAAATGTACATTATTTTTCCAAATTGGTAACCTAAACTTTTTTTTAAACCTCTGGCAGTTTACCATTACCTTAGTACCATTTCAGGTTATTCACTGGACTTGAACTGCCTAAATTTCAATAAAAAATTGAAAAATGGGGGTGATCTAAAACATTTGGCAGGTAGTGTATATGTATTTTACAAGAAACACCCTTGTGAGATTCTGATCACTCAAAATTAAAAATAAATACATATTTTAACCAGGTATACATCCTGTAGGCCTAAGAAAAAGAGATGCTAGTGTCACGGGCGGTGCGTGATGGGCAATTTAATCACTGATTCGTTAATTATTGTATTTGTTTCTTTCACTTTTATATTGTTGCCTGCACTTTAAATTGATTATGGTTATTTTCACTTATGAAGTAGGTTCTTTTACTTCCTTATTTTGGTTGTATCATTTTCTGTGTATAATTGGGTTATTGGGTTTTTAATTGTTTTATTGTTTGTCCGGCCCCGTATACACCACCAGAGACATTCTCACCTGGACCTACCTGCATAATCTCTCCCAATCACCTTCCCCTGCACCCTGGGTCTCTGCTGTGGTATATAAGCTGAGAGGGATCGTTCAGTCAGAGACACAGAGGTTCACAGACAGAATGGCTTGTGAGGTGGTGAACAGCAGGATGTGGAAACAAAGCCAGTGCTGGAGAGGGAAGCAGAGGAGACTTTTGCGGGGCTGATGAACTCATCTTCCGGTGGATTACAAATAGTACAATGGAGACTCCGAACCCTGAGACGGCGATGAGATATATTAAGGAATTGGCAGCAGAGCAGTGATGGCGAGAGCTTCGAGCAGCTCAGTCCATGGGTTTTTGTTGACTGTGTGAGTAACAGAGTGGTAATTAGGGAGAGCACGAGTGAAGCAGATTTGAACATGGAAATTAAGAGCCATACGCATTAGTACTGTTGAACTCTGCTTTATTTGGAACTGGGTGCATCCACTCTCCCCTGGTATTCGCCATGTTCAGCTATATTTAGAGAAAAGGGAATATTATTGTGGATCATATTGCAGAGTCGTGGCAAGGAATGAACTGTGAACATTGATTGTTTTTTCTCCTTACCTGAGGTCTTCCATTTCCAGTCTGCGGCTGTCGATTTGGCCAGCAGGGTGCTGTCGGGCTGAGAGAAAGAGAGGATGAGGAATTAGAACTGACTTACCTGTGTGATTGGAATGTTGATCATATCTGCGAGAGGAAGAAGAAGAATTATTAGGGTCTCTTGTACAGGAGATATAATTGTATAAGAAATAGTAGTTTTATAGGGTTTTATTAGTTTCCTTTTTTTCTTATTTTTGGATAGGGTTTTTAGTGTTTTATTGCCCTTCTAATTAAAGGTGGTTTTAGTTTTACATAGTTACTTTTTTATATAATTCTGTACATTTATCCAGGACAGTCTTCATGCCCTGTCTGGAGCTTTGTTAAATAAATAGTTATTTTACCTGCCTGTATGAGTGTCTTGGGGTTCCGTCGAGTCTGCCGGGGAGAGTATTGGAGTGGGTAGACAAGCTCCTCCCTCGTATAGCAAAGGCGGTGGCGTGGTCAGGTATCATAGTCACCCCTAAGCACCCACTAGGGTGTGACACTTCTATAATGATCAATAACAAAATATCATTGAAATATAATTATTCTGTTGTAGACCCTGAAGGACACTGAGTGAACTGCTCTGAAAATAATACTGTTATCACCATAATAAATGTCTAAGGCCCTGTGATGGAATGAACCCATCTCCAATAAAACCACACTAATCATTGCTGGGTTAGTGTGATTCAGTGTGTTATAGTTAAGAAAACTAACATTTTTATAAAATGTTGTATAAAAAAGGGGAAAGAAATATATAAAAAGGGGCATGGCTGGTATGAATCAATCACTTATGAACTTACCTGCTGTGGAGAGAAAGGGGCAGCTGGGTTGGTGTGTGGGTGGCCATGTTGGTGAAGGGTAAAGTGGTTACAGAGGCCATGCTGGAGAAGTGCAATATATGCTTGGCCATATTACCATATTTATTGTATTAAGGTAGCCACTCTTAATTCTCTGGCCACAAGGGAAGGGTTCATGTGGTTGTAGGAAAGGGGTGTGTGCAATAACGTTTTGCTTTATTTCCTTTGTAGTAATATTGGTTTGTTGTTATTACCGTCCCTCTTTTTCAGTGCATCTCCTACTATTGTTTAGAATACACTTTGTGTACACTTATCATTGGGGGTGGGGCATATAAAAATGTAAGTAAAATCATTTAAATGATCAGTGTATTGACTGATTTTGTGTAATGTTAGAAGTGGGGAAAACAATCCTGTTACAATAAGAGGATATACTAAAAGTACAGTAGCATGCTCTTGATATAATTTGGGGCTATTGTCAGTACAACTGTAATAGAACAGACTTATTACAATATGAGCTTGTGTATTATAAGACATCTGATGTGTAAGGAACCTACAGGACCACAGCGAATCAATTAGATGTTTATTGTATAATGGTAAAAGAATAATAAAAACAAACAGGTGACAGAGATACGGAGGATCCCAGGACTCAGAGAAGGATCTGAGCCCTAAGAAAAATAGGTAATTTGTATGTTGAGACCTTGAAAGTGAACAAAGAAAAGTCTATATATGGGAATAATTTGAAAGAATCAATTAATATGCATTAAATGCTAATTAATATGAAAGTATAACCGATTGTATTGGATACTTAATAATCAACACTATAGCTAATGAGTAAATATGTGAAATCCTTTGGGTACTTTTTCACTTCAGCACTCTTGCTGAAAGTGTCAAGGCAGGGAAAATCAGATTTGAGAACTGAGAGTCTCTGCTACAGACTTCTCAAGAGGTTGAAAGGCAGAGACACACAGGTCCTGTATGAGCTGAAATTAATTGAATTAGATAAGTTCAATATAGTTGCTGATCAATACTAGAAATTCTTACAGTATGTTAACCGCAGTAAAATAAGAGGTCATAATGAGGCTTCAGAAGGTGGATCAACTGCAGAACCGCAGTCAGCAAGGCCACAGTGAGCAGTAGAGGGGACATCATGCCCGGAGAGCTGGAAATATACGCAAATTTATCTATCAATACTTTAATCACCCAATCAATACATTAATTTAGATCTCATCCCTACACATGGTTGGCTGATTCACTGTAGATGTTGTCACTGTTGCCTCCATCAGTGGCTTCTCGAGGTATTGAAGTGTTTGATTTGAATGCAGCTGTGAAATGTCTGTAAGACATAGGGGTCTGGTGCTTGAGTCTCTGCTATTGGGGACTGGTGGGATTGTGACAGCCATGGGCTGAGAGATCATTGCTGGAGCTCCATGAGCAAACTACAGTGACCACCACAGCCCAGCGATATGTTTAAAAACTATATCTATATTTTATCTTCTCACACAGCCAGTATAAATCTAATAGTTAACTCGGACATTTCAATAGCTTTTGAACAAGTGCAACTTACAGTCATCTACTTGTTATACAATGATACCATTTCTGTCTATACTGCAGTAAAGAGAACCTTGCAGGTCTTACACTGCCAAGGAGGTTTCATTCTGATTCCCAAATTATCTTTTGTTTTCTTCCTTGTACCGGAAGCCATCTACATGGATTACTTAATAAGGAAAGATATACACTACTTTGCAATGCAGCAATTCAAAGCTCTAGGTCTCTACTTTCCAAAGTAACTGCACTGAGATGGCTCTGGATGAAGCCAGTGAGCAGGAGAGCAATTACATAACCTAAACTCAATGTGCTTCATCACATCACAATGGCTTGCATTCAGACTGCTCTATCTCTATACAGATACACAAGGTGACAATTGCAAGCTCCGGGACTCTACTTCTCATGACCTATAAATCAGCAACGTGCAGTTTAAAATGAATTAATAAAGTTTGTTTAAATACAGTTCTGCCACCAGGATTCTGCAGAAACAGGTATCTCTAGGTATCCCTTGAGGTGGGAAATGCAGAGAAAAAAAATAGGATACAATCTGAGATCCGGCATCCTCCGTATCTCTGTCACTTGTTTTACTATATTATTCTATTAGCATTATACAATAAACATCTAATTGATTCTCTGTGGTCCTGTGGATTCCTTACACATCAGATGTCTTGCAAATACACAAACTCATACTGTAACAAGACTGTTCTATTAAAATTGCACTGCACAATAGCCCCAGATTATATGCTACTGTATTTTTAGTATATCCTCTTATTATAACTGGATTGTTTCCCACACTTCTCATCTGTCCGCCTCTCCTTCCTGCCTTCACCGCTGCCTGGCCTCTCCCTTGCACAGTGGGGGGGTTTGTTACTGGGTCGGGTCAGGTCGGGTGAATGTATTTAAGCTGAGGAATGCAGGCAAGTCCATGTGAAATGTATGTCTAGGGGTGCGCTCAGCAAAAACTAAATAATAAAGCAATGAAAGGAAAGTAACAAAATCACGTTGTAACATGGCGAGGGGCCGGGTCTTGGATCACCATTATGTGCCTGCTCATATGATCTCTTTTGCCATGGACAGGACCCTGCTGGACAAGACCACGGACAGCACAGCCAAGTGTCAGTGTATCAGGACCGTGGACAGCACTGTGGGGAAAAAGAACTCACAGTGCAGCAGAGCGGCCACACCTGCTTTGGATGAAGAATCAAGAACACTCCTCATATGTTCTCCGAATACATTGATTTTACAGTGCTATAGACTTTACACACTACACAAGTTTGGAGAAGTTACCGGATTAATCTGTCATGCCAAATTGAATTCAATGCCTCTTTAAAGTACACAAAGCAGGCAAATATTTTCCCTTTGTTAGTTGGGGTATTGCTGTTGATTAGGGTGTGCAGGGAGTTACTGTGGTCAGTAGTGCCGTGTTTTGGAAGGAACACAATTTGGCTCTTACTTGGGACACTGTGCTCAGTAAGGAAGGCCAGTATCTGGGCATTGAGGATGCTGCAGAACACCTTTCCAAAGTTACTGCTCACACAAAGATACCTCAGTAGGTATTGGGGTCATATTTGTCTCCACTGTAAGATAGCGATAATTACTCCTTGATTCCAGACCTCAGGGAAACATCCAGCTTTCAGTACCAAATGTAACAGTTTGAGCAGGGCCTCCTGTAGCTGTGTTTAAGCATCTTGTTGCAGATGCTATAAAAAAATATGTATTTTTGGTAAAGGGTTTTAAAATGTTTTTCCCATATATTACTGTTTTTAATTGATAATTCATTTTGGATTTTTGTTTGTTCGATTTTTTTTTTTTAATAATTCACAAAAAGAGCTTTGGTCGATTTGATTAGAATTTTCTGGTAAAATAGTCATCCTAGTTCTTTCTCTGGAGGTGTTTGTATTCCCTCAGGGCCTGAGTGTAGTGGAAGCGGTCTTTGTTATTTTATATTGATTTTATTGTGTCTTCTAATTAACTGTTTGTGAGTGATCTATCGAGTAATGGTGATTGGTTAATTGTGGGAGTTTGATACTATCTAAAAATAGTGAATGGCTGATGCACTAGGTGTGATATCTGGTGTATATAATATATATATATATATATATATATATATATATATATATACACCGATCAGTCATAACATTATGAACCCTGTTAGGTGAAGTGAATAACACTGATAATCTCGTTATCATGGCACCTGTCAGTGGGTGGGATATATTAGGCAGCAAGAGAACATTTTGTCCTCAAAGTTGATGTGTTAGAAGCAGGAAAAATGGGCAAGTGTAAGGATCTGAGTGACTTTGTCAAGGGTCAAATTGTGATGGCTAGACGACTGGGTCAGAGCATCTCCAAAACTGCAGCTCTTGTGGGGTGTTCCCGGTCTGCAGTGGTCAGTACCTATCAAAAGTGGTCCAGGGAAGGAAAAGCAGTGAACCGGTGACAGGGTCATGGGTGGCCAAGGCTCATCGATGCACGTGGGGAGCGAAGGCTGGCCTGTGTGGTCCGATCCAACAGACGAGCTACTGTAGCTCAAATTGCGCCTGTTGATGTTTCTCTTGTGAGGCAAGTGTGGAGAAAATAATTTGAAGGGCTCAGACTAATGTTACAATGCCATTCTGTGTTAAACACAATTTTATATGAATGAGTATCGCATAGAGATCCCTATATGGAATCAGAATTTGTGCCTCAACCGCCAAATGTATTAAAAATATCATGAACTTACCGATAGACGTCTTCATAACAAGATGATGCGTCTGTTGTTGTGGTTCATCGCAAAGGCGTCAATTATTTTGTCGCTGTCCATGGCCCTTGTTCTCTCAATGTTTATAGCCAACAGTGCCAGGTCATTGGTTCGAGAGTCCCCACTGCTGTTCCTCAAGTAGTTTTTCAAATGACGCAGACAAGAAAAACTGCGCTCACAGATTACTGATGTGACGGGAAGTGTCAGAGATATGCATATGAGTTTGTACACGTCTATAAATGCATCTTTGTATGGCCTCATGAGGGATAGAAACTCCTGAGTTCTGGTAATAGTATGTCCCTGTTCCTCTTTTCTTTGCAGTAGCCAGCGAGTCTGGTAGAGCTCTGCAGACAAGTTTTCCTCACTGATTCCATAATGACTGGCCATGGATAGTATGCGTTTTAGGTCTAGAAAAGATGTGTGTTTGGGGCTTAGGGCTGGCACACCTCTCAATACATCTGCCAGATCATCTGCCGCTACAAGATCAAAAGTGGGGGACTGTAGCTGTAGCGGGACCGGCTGCATTGTTGGCTCAAGTTCCTTTTGTTTTTCATGAAAAGATCGTGCACCACCAACCCAGAAAATCACTTGTAGAGCATTTGTAATCTCTCAAAAAACTCTGCTGCAGCGTTGACATTATGCACACAATCAACTAACACCAAGTTGAGCTTATGTGCATGGCAATGTATATAAATTGCCTGTGGCACCTCCTTCCTAAACTTTTCTTGCACTCCATTGTTACATCCCAACATTACTGATGCTCCGTCATAGCACTGGCCAACACAAAAATGTAGGTCTATATTACACTGACTAAGTGTACGCTTGATACTGGCTAGTAGTGATTCCGCATCTAACCCATCTGCTGGGGTGAAATGCAAAAACTCTTCCTGCACTTTCTCTGACACTGGCTGAAAATACCGCACGATCACTGAAATCTGTTCCTTTTTACTAGCATCTTTTCTTTCATCCAGCAAACCAGCAAAGTGCCCTGCAATCCTTACCTCATCACTTATTTATTTTCGTATCATATCAGCCATTAAAGTAAATATCTCATTTTGTATATCATGGTGAATGCATTTGGCATTTAATGGATTGGTGTCTAACTTCTTTTCAACTGTTACATCAAACATTCCAATGACACGCAGAAGCTCACGGAAATGACCCCTATTTGATGAGTCCTCACCCTCACTGTGACCTCGCTGTGCGATCTCCTGGCAAGGCTTTCCACCACGGCCTTCATGTACTTTCGGTTCTCCATAACCAATGCCGAATGTCCCTTGTCAAGCATGTTTGCTATTTTTGAGCCGCTTGTCTGTTTTTGTTTAAACTCACTCAATTTCTCCATAGCAAATTTGTGTATCACACCTTCATGTTGACTCTTCAGAGATGCTGATGCTTTTCACCAGTTATTGAATCCATTGTCACTAAATGTTAGCTCCACATGAAACCCGTGCCGTCGTTTAAAAAAGCAAAGCAAAAACCTGTGTCTTTGGACATGCTGTATACCAGCCATACATATTGATCCAGCCAACTTTTGTTAAAACTTCTCTGCTGACTTCCAAATGGCCGTGCGGGGTATTTTTGAAGAACTGGCCATCTTGGGCCCTCTTGGGGATGATTTCTAATATTGTCTACAATGCTAGCATCCTCAGCAGAAGTGGCGGGCAGGTGCAGTTCACCTTCCTCATCTCTATTACCATCCAGCTTTTCTTGGTCCTGTTCAGTGACTGCTAGCCCCGTTGTCTTTGGCGTGTTGTCTACACCTTCATTACTCTCCTTTCCTTGCACACATGGACATTTATTTACTTAAAAACGATACATTTTTGTACCTTAATCGCTAATGTTAGACTAACTCACAAAAGAAATGTAGGCCTACCTCTGGCTAAAAGATTAAACTAGCTAGTAAGGTCAAACATTCAATGCGTGCACTGCTGCCGCCCATTGGCTGATCAGATTACCCGTTGGCTTTATGTTTAATAGTCTAAAAACAAATGGTTTGTTTTAATAATGTATTTCTTTCTTTTACAAATTATAAATTATAGTATTCACACATTAAAAATAAACAAAATGTAAATAAACCACAGAAATTTCTTGGGGGTGCTAGGGGGGTGCTATGGCTATCCTAGGGGTAGCTCCAGCACCCCCCAGGCCCCTCACTGGCACCGCCCCTGCTACCACAGGTATACCATATTGTACGCTATTAATGTTAATGAATGCATAAGGATCACTAGTAATGCATTCGTAAGTCATTAACAGTTAACATTAAAATCATGCAAAATAAAATGACAGGAATTTTCAGGCACCCAACAGAAATACTTCCACAAGGTTATGTCATGCAACTATATCCATTAAAAAGGAAAGTTCCTGTGCAAAGTCATGCAATGCACTGCCACCATATTTTCAACTGTACAGGGAGTATTTAAACTACAGCCAGAAAATCATACAGAATGTGAGCAAAAAGAAGCAGCAGATGAATCATTATCTACATATTTACAATAATTGTGTACTCCTTTTCTGGGGAACGAAGTTTGTTACAGGTTTAAATAACACAATTTGTCAATATTTTCAACAATTTTCTTTCTCTGACATTTTAAAATAATGACTGAATCTGAATTTGCAGGCTAGTGAAACTTTGCACAGAATTTTTTTTTTTTTTCGCAAAATACAAGCACGAAAAGTGCTCCTCATAGAATGAAATCTAAAATGTGAAGAGCTGCAAGCGGGGAGGAGCCTATTCTGATCACGTGGCTTCCAGTATGGGCGGACAGCGGGAGAGGCACCGCGAGCCATTCAAGGTGCTTGTTGTTCAACATCAAACAGAGACGGAAGCACAACTTCTCCCTGTGAGAGACAACGGGATTAAATCAAAACTTTGACCAACTCGCTAATAGCAAACTACAGAACTGTACCTAGTTGCAGCTTCATTTTCAGTTAGATGCCACTTTCTTCTAATAATAAATGTAACTGCTATGATGTACAGGTTTACAGGTTTATATATATAGACTTATTTATATTGTGAAGGATTAGCTTCCCTGTTTGGTCAATAATCTGCACACTTACACCACCACACCGCTGGGGTGTGTCTTTATTGAAAAAATAAATAAACAAATAAAAACCTAGCCCGTCTCTGGACCCTTAAATACACGTCAAAATGAAAAACTGGCCAGGGACAACTAGGTCTGTTTACTGTGTAAATTAAAACAAAACTTTTATTTCCTCCACTGGGTTTTTCTTTGATCCTTAGTCTCTCTCTCATGTACTCCCTTCTCGACTCCCCCTTTGTTTCCCCCATTAGCTTTTTTTAAATACTTCTCCCTAAGTGTATTCAATTATTGCATTAGCCCAATTAGAGTACAACCAATTATAACCTGAAGAGGCCCTACCAAGATGGCCGCCCCGTCTTCAGCCTCCTTCCCCAAGATGGAGTGCCCCTTCGAGTGTTATTACAATACTTTTAATGAAAAGCATTCAAAAGCATTTTAACTTACCTTTATTTTATTTTAACTTATATTTTAAAAGTAACCAAGAAACCAAAACCATAATGAACCCTCAGAGCAGCCTATAATGTGCTATTTATACACTGACAACCCAGCACCTATAACTATAATTACAAGTCTTGCTTTTCTGTACTATGGTTTACTCTGCTTTACTACTATGTAATGCACTGTACAATTATTGAGAGAGTGATCTGTAGCAATTCATTGCAAAGGTTGCATGCCAAATACAAATGGGACCAATCAAAGTGTTGCTGATCTGGAATGATTGCTGATCACTTTGAATTTCATGTCCTCTCCTATATCTATTTCCTCTGTCCTGTTGTGTAGATTTATAGTTAAGGAATTCTCAAGGCCTGCACTCTCTCTGTTCCTTCCTGTTGTCTCTGTTTAGTACCAAGAGATTATCTGTTAGCTCCTCTCTCTCTCGCCTGTCGCATTTTGCATGGATTTCTCAGATTTTCTTTCATCTCTCCCTCGACGTGTCTCCTGTGTTCTTTATTAACTTATTCGTTTTTTTGTCCAGCTTTCTGATGAAGGCAATTTAATTGAACAGTTTATTGAAGCTTTACTTTTGTAAACCATCATATCAAGCAGTAACTGGAATAACAGTTTGGTCAATAGTCTGTTTACAATACGAGGCTTTAATAACAGCACGGGAGAGAAGTTACAATGAGATGGTAGAGTAAAGTTACAATAAATACCCCTGTTACAGTGGGGGCTTTTAGTAAAGGTACAACAGAAAAGCCTTGTTACAGTAAGGGGTTATGCTTAAAGCACAATTCAATACTTTTGGTGAAATAAATGGTTATAATAAATGTGTGCATAGGATTGTTAACATATGAGACCATAGTGCAGTACAACAGTCATTTTGCAGTAGGTGGCTGTAGTGACAGTAGTCTCATTGCAGTAAGAGTGTATCTGTGGTGAAACTGCAGTACAGGTGGGGGGACCCAATGGCTGTGCCAAGATGAGTCTACTGCAGGAGTGCAGCCAGAAAGGCCACAGTGAACAGCAGAGAGGAGGCCGCCATCCCAGGGGAGCTGGAAAACAAGCAGAGGTATCAATCAATTAATAAACCTGTGAGGTGCCACACTTAAACGGGGTACAACCGGATCTGGGCTACATACAGTTAGGTCCATAAATATTTGGACAGTGACACAATTGTCATCATTTTGTCTCTGTATGCCACCACAATGTTAGTTTGTCCAATTACTTTTGAGCCCCAAAAATTGGGGGGAACACATATACAAATGGGTGTAATTCCTACACCGTTCACCCAATTTGGATGTAAATATTACTGAATTTCGCCCGTGCTAAACCCACCGTCATGTAGCATAGTCAGTCCAGAGACCACCTGAATCTCACCTGGTGGAGTGCTGTGTGGTCGTTTCAAATGTGGTGGAGGGCTGTGTGTTCATCGAAAGTGTCTGACTAGATCGGAGGTGGGAAGCATCTGCAAGAGTCAAAAGATTGTTGATGGACTCCCCAAGGGGCTGGAGTAAATGTGACACAAAATTCCTGGGCAGATAAATGGCTTTGTTTTAGTACACTTGTCTGTATCATACACCGGTTGGTGAAGAGTGTGATATCAAACTACCATTGAACTGAATTGAGCTAATTGAGATTGATTACACCAACCAGAGCCAGAGAAAGAGATGCCCTTTCCCCATTAGAATCCTGAGCCAACAACGTTTGAGCTTTTGAGTCTGAAACAGGATCTCAATTTTGCACCTTGACAGCCCTGCTGGTTATGGTAATGCAAAGTCCTACTCCCTCCCTCCAAAATAAAATGAAGACAAAGACCTTCAAAACGGAAGGCAGACTTAAAGGAAGATTGAAGGATTATTTAAGAGGTTGGATCAGCACAGACTATTAGTGTCAACATCTCCACAAGAGCATGGGGGTCAGTTCTGCATACCTTCCATTGTCAGGAGGAAGAAGACATCATCTCCCTTCATGAACTCTCTGCTCCTCAGTCGGTTGTGGCTGAGAAACAGAGAGAACTCATCTCCAGGACCTCTGTAATACGATGTCCCATTTTCATCAGTCACAAGGCTCCCGACTTTGCGAGGGTCATCCCAGAACAGCTGGGAGCTGCCATCCGCTGAAAGATGGACACGCACAGATGTGGCAAAAGTTACATAAATGTAAAAATGGGGGAGTTGGGTACTTCCCCCTCTCAATGTGAACCAGCCTAAGGCCTGTGCTAAAGACTTTTGGGAGGTATCATTTTAGACTTATCAGCTTTTAGTACACTTTAACATACTTCGTGTTTGTCACTATATGTTTTTTACTAGTGGAAGTCCAGAACACCCACACAGACACAGCATTTGATGTGGCTGGAAAATCATGTCTGAAGTTGCAGGAACCCAAGAAGCCACAGGGAGTCTGGTGTGCAGAGAATAGGCACCAATGATCACCAAATCTAACTGGTAAGAACATTGGCCTACTAAAAAGATTACAAGACAAAGTAAAAGAAGAAAGCCTAAACTCACAGGAATTGATATTTCTTCACTGAATTAATCACCAGGAAGCCCTGTGTAAAAGTGTTTTAAAGCTCGAACATGTCATAAAGGGGTCGTGAAACTTGTAAATGTGATATGGGCAAGGGGCTTAACCATCGTTAGTTTATTCAGCTGCTCAATGACACAGTGGCAGAGCACCAGGACTTGTATCATTCAAATGTGCACTGGCTAAGCCTGGGGAAATTCTTTTGCCGTTTTTGTATGTTCCTGGATACCTTTAGTAAAGCTGATGATTTCCCTGACACAGACTGGCTGGCTGACTTTGCTTTTGGTGTGGACATACTTAGGCATCTGAACAATCTAAACATGAAACTCCAGGGAAAGGGTGTTTTTGTGCATGAACTGTAATGTGAAAGCATTCAAGGCCAAACTTATGTTGTTCTCCAGACAAATGAGCAGCCGCTCTTTCGCTCATTTCCCGACACTGGCAGCACTGGATGCACCCCCGTCGCAGTGTTGCACTGAGACGTACAGCAGCACTTTGGTTGATCTGCATGCCAAGTTTTCCCGCCGCTTCTCAGACTTTACCAAAATTGAGACTGAGCTGGAGCTTGTATTATGCCCCCTGTCTTTTGACAGTGAGAAAGCACCACCAGATGCACAACTGGAGCTCATCGACATCCAATGTGACAATTTTTTGAAGGAGAAGTACAAAACAGACACACTAGACCAGTTTTATGGCTCACTGAATGAAACACAGTTTCCAAACATTAAAAAGCACGCCCAAAGGATGCTTGTTTTATTTGGGTCCACATATGTGTGTTCTCAGTCATGAACTACAACAAATACCATCATAGGTCAAATTTAACAAATGACCACTTGTCAGCTGTTCTGAGGATCTCTATGTCAAAAATGACACCTGGCTTTGATGCCCTTGCCAAGAGAGGTTGACCAGACACATTGCTCACATTAAGACTGAAATAACCAAGACTTGGGTAGGCAAGAATTATGCTTTTTTTGCTCTGCAATGCATTTGGATACTGGCCTTTCCTTAATCTGCTGTCAAAAACAAGCCATTCATAATTAACCGAATGCTCTTACTATTTCTAACTCAAATTGTAATTTTAGAAATGTAGGTTGTTTTTTTACAGTGCTGTATATCAGGCATTTGTTGTCATATACAGTATGTCATATATGCCTACTTTTGTTTCCAGTCAAAAAAACATTCCTTTAAGTATGCACTTTTTTTGGCTGTGAGTTTAATGGTACTTTAAAATGTTAGAGATGTGGGATCTGCCACCAGGAATGGGGGTTTGTAAGAAGTTGTGTGTCAATGTGAAAAAGTACAAAGGCTTCTCATGTTTTTCATGCATATAGGATGTGGCCCTTCACTTTGTTTCAAAACTCAGTGTGGCCCTCAAGCCAAAAGGTTTGCCCACCCCTGCTCTGAAACTGTACACGTTCAATTGCCCCCCCCACCCCCACACCACACTTCCCAGCTACACACAGCAGGAGTATTAATGGGACTGAAAAGCAGTTTAGGATACTAGGGATTATTCTGTGTTTTATTATTCCACCCTAATAATGCATTCAACAGTTTTTAGAAGCTGCAACTCACCTCTAATTACATGGAAGATTAAAGAAGTTGAATTCAAGCAATAAAAAACTCACGCGCAGGTGTAACAGGGTCAGTCATGGTACTCCTCTGGTTGCTCATCTGCTTGCGAATGTCGGGGTTTTGGTCCATCAGTACCATTGTCCCCTGTCTCCAAGCACAGGGCCACTGCAGTCGGTCATCGTTTTCCCCGGAGGTGAGGTGGAAGAACACAGTCATGAAACCTGGAAAGCTTGTACCATTGACAGATACACTGATCTGAAATGTGTATCCCTCACTGGATTGGAATCGTGGACTAAAAATGTATTTGGGTTTAGTGGTCTCTAAAAGCTGAGTGAAGTTCCTGATGTGCCAGGTGTGGGCAGGGCACTGTGTCTCAGAGAGGTTGACATCATCAATGGAGAGACCACCACTTGAACTTCCTGTTCCTTTTCTGCCCTCAAAGATGACTCGGAATGGCTTGGTTGCATTCAAGTGGATGTGATGCAGCTGCCAGCAATCTCCCGGGGATCCTGACAGGAAAACACTATAGAGCTTAGAAACTGTGACTTTAAATATTCAAAATAGTTCACTGCATCACAGTGATACAATGAATGTAGTATGTAGAATGTAGCTTTTTATTAATGTGGGTCGTAGTTTTGGTACAGTGTCAATCTGGAGCTATGCCATTGGTACAGATCTGAAGTCCAACAACATTGGACACACAAAACACTGTCATACAGGTGACTGCTGGCAGGTGATCAGGACCCTAAGACAAAGATTACGACTATGTAAGTGAACCACCATTTCCGACTATGACGACATGAAGTTCCAGTCAATCAGCAAGGAAGCAATTTGTTCTGTTGCTAGGGGTCCATTAAACATTTACCTGTGATGCTCCCCATGAGCCTCAGAGACCCATTAGGGTGAGTCATGTCGTACTCTCTGATCCAGACATTCAACTGGTCGTCCGCACTCCCGCTGTGGTAGGAGAAGAACTGCAGGCACTGGAAGCTTCTCTTGGGATGAAAGGTTTTGCTTTCCAGGTAGGCCTTGTCTCCGGCACTGCCTGTGGCTGTGCTGAAGTGCATGAAGTGCCCTGAGACTGTGGACATGGCAGATATTTAAAGTATTGAGCAGTTCACAGTATTACACCAGGAATTTGCAACATTGGTCTTGGAGAGATACAGTCACTATAGACGGGAGGTCCAGGTTACTGGACCTTGGAGTGAACTGTGTAATGTACTTAATTGGGGTGGATATTTTGGTGCTATTGCTAGTGATTTTGCAGAGAATACACCTTGGAAACAGGCTAATACATGAAAAACATGAAGAAGGTGAAGAAGAGAAAGAGGAAGAAAAAGTCTTGCCTTACAGCTTTTTTAACAGATATTTTATCTAGGTGTCTGTCAATGACTGAGAGTAGATCGTCCAGCTGTAACATGATTCCCTGATTCGTTCTCTCCTTGATTCACTACAGATCTCTACTACAGAACATAAATACACATACAGTTTGACCCCAGGTAGGTGTGATCAGACAGAGGTTCTCCAGGGGCTTGTGTCACAAGCTGCCAGTCCGCATTGTCCCCTGCACCTTGAATAATGTCACAGATTCTGTCTGGCTCAAAACTGCACTGGTCCAGAAAGGTGAGTGAGGAATCTAGAAAGACAGAAACGCACTGCATTGGGGATAATCAAACATTGCATGGTTAATAAAAGCTCTTGTGACAAAAAAGGACCTTCTGTACCTTTCTTGTCCGAGATAACATTGCCATGTTTGATTACATCTGTAGCAGAAAATGTTTATTTCCTTTCCTGATACAACCTTTGTTCTTAGTACAGACTAATTTCTTGTATATTGCTCTCTATAGTATACACTGGTGAAAAAGGCAGTACCATATCAGTCCCTGCATTTCCTGCCCTGCTTTAAACAGGGTCCACCTACTGCTTCTGTAGAGCTTGTTGAGTTTCAGAATGTCCTGCTCGCTGAGGTCCAAGTGCTGACCCATGATGTTAGTGAACTTTTGGTCCTTGGCGATCATGGTTGGCAAGCTTCCATTGCTGAAGGCAGTCTTGTCATAGTGCATCACGGAGGTGTAGTCATACGACACATTCAGGGCGTCACTTTCATTGTGCTTTTCAAAGTTCTCCTCTTGACCTGGAGAGGATGGACAGGAAGTTGGTTAGAGGTGGTTGTTTGGGCCCATCTTGCTCGTCCTTGTTTCTTGATAACCCACACTGCAACTCAGGATCCAGAACACAGCAGCGCAGTGGGACCCACACATAGGCTCTCTTTTCAAAAGCTGCCTGTCACCAGCAAAGTTAGATGGTTATCAGGAGATGGCAAGAAAGATCAGCGATGAGAGGCCCATCTTGTTTAATCCAATTCTAAACCAACCCTAAATCACACCAGAACTCTTGTTGAACACCGGACAGTGACTACACCCACACTCCTTCTTTACAAAAGCTACCTTTATACAGTATGCTGAGATGGCTTTCCGATCATATTTTATTTCACAAGAAACGTCAACAGTACCTGGCATAATCTGATCCCACATGATGGTGAGGTAGTCGTCACGGTCTGCTCTGCTATGTTCATGCCAGAACCCCAGAGCATGAAGTAACTCATGCTCTATGGTGGTAAAATAGTCACAGTACTGTCCAATAGAAAGATCTTGTTTTCCCGTTCGTTGATTCCCAACGTAAGACCAACATCTGCAGGAGAACAGAACAGTGAAGCTCTCTACAGACTCTGCTGACAGCAGACCCATGCAGTCACTGCAGTCAAGCAGAGTTAGTACAGCGTAAAGGGCTCATTTGTTGGGTTTACATGCTGTTGAAAAGCCAGGACAGTAGAGGTTTAAGCATGACTTGTCCTAAGGTGCTACAGCTGGGATACAATAGTAGAGTATTCGGATTAATTTAACCATTCCTTCTTTAGACTTCTATATTCATGAGATCACATAAGTGGTGAACAGGTATGCATGTGCAGCATTATGTGAACCCCTGTTTACATTGATGCTATATGTTGAAAACATATATATCATACATCAGTGGCTGCTGGTGAGTTCAAAAACTGAGGACGGGAGACTTGTGATATACACCAATCAGCCATAACATTATGACCACCTGCCTAATATTGTGTAGGTCCCCCTTTTGCCACCAAAACAGCCTTGACCCGTTGAGGCATGGACTCCACTAGACCTCTGAAGGTGTGCTGTGGTATCTGGCACCAAGACGTTAGCAGCAGATCCTTGAAGTTCTGTAAGTTGCAAGGTGGGGCCTCCATAGATCGGACTTGTTTGTCCAGCACAGATGCTCGATTGGATTGAGATCTGGAGAATTTGGAGGACAAGTCAACACCTTGAACTCGTGATTCATCAGACCAGGCCACCTTCTTCCATTGCTCCGTGGTCCAGTTCTGATGTTCACGTGCCCATTGTAGGCGCTTTCAGCAGTGGACAGGGGTCAGCATGGGCACCCTGACTGGTCTGCGGCTACGCAGCTCCATACGCAACAAACTGCGATGCACTGTGTGTTCTGACACCTTTCTATCAGAACCAGCATTAATTTTTTCAGCAATTTGAGCTACAGTAGCTCATCTGTTGGATCGGACCACACCAGCCAGCCTTCGCTCCCCACGTGCATCAATGAGCCTTGGCCACCCATGACCCTGTCACTGGTTCACCGCTTTTCCTTCCTTGGACCACTTTTGATAGGTACTGACCACTGCAGACTGGGAACACCCCACAAGAGCTGTAGTTTTGGAGATGCTCTGACCCAGTCGTCTAGCCATCACAATGTGGCCCTTGTCAAAGTCGTTCAGATCCTTATGCTGCCCATTTTTTCTGCTTCTAACACATCAACTTTGAGGACAAAATGTTCACTTGCTGCCTAATATATCCCACCCACTGACAGGTGCCATGATAACGAGATTATCAGTGTTATTCACTTCACCTGTCAGTGCTCATAATGTTATGGCTGATCGGTGTAGGTGCGGAGCACACAGACGGCAAAGCGTTTTTGAGAAAGACTAATTAATTGAAAATAAAACATTAAAGGCATTCATACCCAAGACGAATGATAAACATCTTTAAACAGACAGTACTTGTAATATTAGTCGTTTTAATCCCTGTTATACAGGACTTCACAGCATTTTATCATGCTTCTTGCATTGCTAATACTTGTATTATTGATTGATTTTCCCCCTTGCTCCCTTTCCTGTGGCCCTTGACTGTGACCCTACATCTTGACAGCACTTAGCTTTTACTTTCCAGGATGTATGACCTCACTTACTGTACTTACCTGTGTAAATTGGAAGTCGTAAAATGTATTATATTTTGAATTGTATTGAATTGTAAATTTGAATTTTTAATGTTTGATGCCTCGTACTTCACTGTATTTTTGCACTTTGTTTTGCACTTGAAGAGGCCCAAAATTCCTCACCGGTACATGAGGTTACCAAAGAGCACATAATGAGACCAGCTTCTACTGGTTTGTACCAGATGCATCTCTCTTCAGACACACAATACAAATTTAGTACAGAACGTACGTTCTAGTAAAACCACAAGAAGATGGGGAAGTGGGCACACAACCGCCCTTTGCCTATCTAGACATGCGTTAGATACGTGTGGAATATAAATAAAGAAATGGCCACATATGTCTCCATATTTGGGCATAAAATAGAAA
The DNA here is from genome assembly GCF_036373705.1 of Amia ocellicauda. Classification (NCBI taxonomy): domain Eukaryota; kingdom Metazoa; phylum Chordata; class Actinopteri; order Amiiformes; family Amiidae; genus Amia; species Amia ocellicauda. The sequence continues at coordinate 3,376,032 of NC_089864.1, read as the reverse complement.
ACAGTGTGTTTAAGCTTAATCAGGAAGATAGTGAGGATCTCATAAGATAGGGAGTTGTCTCCCCCTTATTGGTTCAAACTCACCCTGTCCAGGATATCTGTCACGTCCACAAGGACCAAAGGAAGGGATCCAAGTGCAGGCTAGAAGTTGAAGCAGATAATCCAATAAGGGGAAAACGAGAGAGAGAAAACAGAGATCGATCAGGCGAACAGGCTAGTGGGGAGATCCAGAAGGGGTAAACGAGAGAAGATAGCAAGCGGTCAAAAAACATGGAGAAGCAAACACGAAACAAGGCTCAGAATTGATTATAGAAAGAAAGCAAGATGAATCTATGAAACAGAGGGGTTTAAGTACTGTGAAGGAAAGAGGGTTTGAATGAGGTGAATGAAAGATTTACCAATGATAGGAGAGGAGGACAAAACAGGTGCACCTGGTAGGAAAGAATGTGGAAAGACTGGTTTGACTGGACAAAGGAAAGGAGAAGCACTAGACTAGTATTCGGGAGAGGGAGACCTCTGGTGGTGAACTAAGGTGGAAACAGGGGAGACCGTGACAATATCGCAGTATGTATATAACATCATGTAAGCTCTATGATTTTAGGGAAGTAAGGACAGAGACCTGCGTGTCTGTGTGTATTACTTTTCTCCAAGCAGCTTGAATAAAGACTCTGTTTGATTCAATCTACTCTACAGTCTGATTTCTGAAAGCAATTAAAAAGGGGATTCTTCAGTTGGCATCACGGACAGGATATCGCTGGTAGACCAGGAATTCTCCACTGACCGTCTCCAAATGGGTGAGTAGGTTAATTTACCACCTATATAGATTAAGAGAGACGTAGTTGAGACGTACGGGATTCTGTACAGACGCGATATTAAAATGAAAACAAAACATCAGACAGGCTGTTGGAGTGATTGCTTTATACAGGTCTGATTGTGATCTCGAGAACAGTTTTGCAAGACAAAAATAAAAAGACAGAGAAGTCCATGATATATGATGGATGGACCCGAGAGTGGTCCACCCAGGAACATCGAGATTGGTGGAACAAACAAAAGAAAAAAATTGAAAAGGCAGTCATTATTCTCTGCCAAGTCAGTAAAAATCAAGATGATAAAATACAGACCATGACAGCAGTACAACATAAACAGTTGTGTGAATTACGGGCAGAAGTGGAAGGTTTGAAGCTTGAAGTAAAAACTTAAAGATATGATGAAACCAAACTAAATAAATGGATTGAGAAAGTTAAAAGCATGGGCGTCCGCTGTGCTGCTGCGCTTGGCACACGCACCTTAGGAATCAGATGATGACGAAAGTGTTGACTGGGATGATTTAGAATGCAAAGCATGGGAATATGAGTGAAATAAGAATAGCGGAGGGTTTGGCACGGCACCCCAGCCATACAATACAGGTAATTCGGGATTATATCCAGACCTGTCGCCTTTCCAACCCGGTCATAAAGAGCCAGACGTTAAAACAGTGCCTGCCACTCCAATGCAGGTTAAAACCCGCACTAAAAGATACAAGGACGGAAATACCACAGAATATACCACCCGAGTACATACTCCCTTTTCGCCAGGGGAAAAGGAGATGATTTGCACTTCATTACCTAAATTGAAAATAAATCAAGGCAATACAGAATTTTTGGAAAAACTGAAAAACCCTAGAGATGTTCACGTCATAGTGAAAGCCAAATGCCCTTCCAATGTATGGCTTCAATTAGAAAAACTCAGACATAGAAATGGGGAATGGGCTTGTGCGGAAACAAAGGACATGCATGAATCCGCAGATTTGATCACTGTCTTTGTCCAGGATGTGAAAAACGCCCTAGGACAAAGTAAAGGAAATTGGGGATTAGTAGTAGGCATTAAACAAAATAAAGGCAAGTCAGTAATAGATTATGCCGAAAGAAAATTCACAGCCTATCAAGAACACTCTGAAGATGATAGAGCCGACAGAGACCAAGCAGTGTTTCTGTCAATGTTAAAAGATGAAATTTCACAGACACATCAAAACATCTTAGCTATAGGAATATCTGTTGGAAACACGTATCAGGAGTTTGTGCGGTGGGCTGCTGAGGTAGAAACTAAAGCAAACAAAACAGCAGAAACTAACAGAAGAATCCCCATACCTGCAGTCGCTGTGGCCACCCCGACTGGGCAGTGTTATAAATGTGGATTATTTGGTCACACTTCTCTGTACTGTAAAACGCCGAAAACAATGAGTAGCACCCCACTGATATGTACCATCTGTGGGAAGCTAGGTCACAATCAGGTCTCTTGCTGGACAGCAGGGCGTGGCAATCCACCCCCCCACGTTCCAGAGAAACAAAAACCGACCTCAGACGTCTGAGCAGCCACGCACTGAAGATCTGTTAAAAATTATACAGCATCTGACGCGCCAGATAAATAATAAATAGGACATCGCGGCCTCCTCAGTCAGCACAGGGGATCCTAGATTACACATAACAGCATTTTTAGGAGGCCGGCAATGCACAATGTTAGTGGACACTGGCACTTCTGTCTCGATAACTGATCTTCCTTTTCCTACCACACGGAAGAAAATACACATTGCTGGTGTAGGGGGTGCTGCTTTAGTTGCATTTCTAAGTACCCCCCAGCTTTTAGAGATTGGAGATCTCTTGATCCCCGTCTCTTTCAAGGGTGTGCAAAAATCCAGAGGTAACCATATTAGGCATTGACATCCTCCACGAAGCAGGGGCTTTAGTAGACGCAAGGAACAATCAGATACATTGGAAAACTCCTACGGGCTTGCACAACAGCTTAACACACACACCGCAACACTGTATGTCACTATCAGCCATTTCTCCCACAGACATTAGGCCTCCCCCATAGTGGCCTACCGATGGTTGTGGGGCTGTCTGTGCTGCACTTCCCCATATCTGGGCCAGACAAAAACAAGATTGCAGTTTGGCTCAGGTCCCACCTATTTCTGTCCAGGGTGAAGTGCACCCAGCACACAAGCATTATCCGATTAAACCACAAGCTTTAGCTGCTGTACGAAACATAGTGTTCCAGCTACAGCAGGCCGGCATTATAAGACACGCACATTCAACTACTAAGTCTCAATGTCAATCTCTCCAACTTCACTGACTTTCTATACTCCTATACTCCTATGCTATATGCATGCACGCCTTGTTCATTCTGGATTCTTTGATTGGATGGAAAGTATGGAAAGTTAAACACTGACCTTGTCCACATGCAATAAATGTGACCATCTTACCCGCTGCCCTTAAAGAGTGAAATGTAGTTGGGTTCTCCCTCCCAGGGCTTGAAGTCAATGCTGGTCTTGAGACGAAATTGCTCAATGGCTTTTAAAGTGAGTGCTTTGGCATTCATCTCTGAAAAGAAATATAGGAGATTGACTGGTTCACAAACAAATCTGGCACTGCAAAATATGGGTGAGTTGCACTTTGCATTTGACCTCACATACATGCCCCAAGCGACTGAGTGTCTCATACCCTCTGAACCTTTCTGAACTAAAACCAGCTCAGGTAAGAGGCCCAGCAGCTCATTTCACTCTGTTTCTTAGATTCTCAGACACTGCAGACACTGAAAGAGGGTTAGATGAGTGAGTGGTAACAGCTACCATGACTAGCCAGGAAGACGATAAAATCTAATGAAGTTGACTCTGTAATTGTCCATCAAAAGCTGTGATATTATATACAGCTCTGGAAAAAATGAAGAAACCACTTAATTTTTCTCTCTTAATTTTTTCCAGAGCTGTATATGTGTGTGTGTGTGTGTGTGTGTGTGTGTGTGTGTGTGTGTGTGTGTGTGTGTGTGTGTATGTGTGTGTGTGGAATCACAGGGAAAAGCCAGATTTTTTCATTAGGAGTACACACCTCATTGACATATTTGGAAACAGCTGTGCAAGACAAAGGTGAACAAAGTAGAATATAAACGTATTATTAAAACAAATCAGTATGTATCACTTCCTAACAAGGAACCCGATAGTGAGTGTTGTGTTCTCTTACAGTTGCAATTTAATGGTATGTCACTAGGTGGCAGAGAATATGAACTAGATGCATAGTAATGATAAGAGGGAAACAGGAAGTTAAGTGGAGAGTTCAAAGTTCAGAGTGGAGAACGCGAGTGGAAGAAGAATAAAGTCACCTTAAAAATGTGCTCCTGCCTTCATGTTTTTTTCCTAATTACAATACACTACAGTGAGTTCATGTCTTAATTAAACACATACTCATTTGTTTTTGGAAGAAACAGAACTATAGAAAAAAAATCATTCTTACTATTATTATTTCAGTATCACTTTACAATAATGGGCATTAATTACTCATGGATTCCGACAGTACAACACAGGAAAAACATAGGAATACATGATGTAATTCTTGTGAACGCAGATTAAATTAATTTGTAATTAAAGTATGTGAATTCATAATGATTTAAGGCTTTTATTCACATGGAATTCCTTTTTAATAAATTAAGATGATCATATAAATAATGTCTTTACGGTTTATACATATACATATGATCAATATTAATTTAAAATATTACATTAACTAATATTTTTCAAAACCCCCTGGTGAACACCTATTTTTTTCTCCTGTATGTTCCTCATGAATCCATTGCGTAATTCCTTAACAACAAATGGTGTTAATCACGTGTACAAATCAGGACTGGCTATGTGCATAAAAACAAACAATATGTATGGATTCATCACAATTTTGAATTTGAAGTAGGCCTATATGTCATTACTATTATTATTAAAAATATTTGTATTTCTTACCGAGATATTCAAAATGTACAGTGGCTCTCAAAAGTATTCACCCCCCTTGGACTTCTCCACATTTCATTGTGTTACAACATGAAATCAGAAAGGATTTAATAAGACATTTTGCCATTGATTAACAGAGAAAACATCCCTATTTTCTCAGGTTATTCTATAAGTAGAAACATATTCTGTGGAGTGAGTTTTTAATGTCCACCTCATTCTATGTGCTGGAAATCAGAGATCGAGAAATAGGCCACTATGTCACATGAGTGCTATTTCCGAAACTGCTTTGCTGGAAGTCAATGGGGAAAATCAGAAAAGTTACAAAAATCATTAAAAACAAATGTGATGCACATTTGATGGCTCCATCACCCAATTTTTACCAGTCTGTAGTCATAAAAAGTTTTGTTCACCTCTGAACTGTCACTATTATTTTAAGTGATTAATTTATTCGAGGGACTGTGTGTCAGCTACAGCGGAGTGTGAACTGCACACACACATTCTCCAGAGGTGAATTCCAGCCCTTTGTTTTGATCTGGCTGCTGGCAGAAGCAAGAAGACAGAAGAAGACTAACTATATTTTTTGACTGAACACCAGCTTGCTCTTGACACCATAGCTAAAAAAATGTAGTTTTTAATACTTTAAAACCAATGGTTCATTCGGAAAAATAGGGTGATGGGGCAAACGAACGTGCATAAAATGTTAATTTGTAATGATTTTAGTGACTTTTCTGATTTTTCTCATTGACTTCCAGCAAAGCAGCTCCAGAGTTAGCGCCCCCGTGACGTCACAACCTATTTCTCAATCTCTGATTCCTGATACATAGAATGAGCTGGACATGAAAAACTCACTGCACAGAATAGGTTTCTACTCATAGATTAACCTGAGAAACTGTGGAAATTCGGTGGAGTTCCCCTTTAAGCTCGATCTGGGGTGAGGGAGCTGAAAGAAGTTAAAGTAAATTGATGAAAGCCCTAAAACATAAGTAATTCAGTATAATCAGTGTGAAAGAGATGAGCAGCCCAGGAGACCAGGCTGCTGTAGTAAAGGACATGCAGAAATCCGATCCACACTTACCTAGGCTGTCATCCAGGTAGTAGGGAACAGGTTGGGGCCACCTGTACTGATCGCCCACGATGGAGTTCCTGTCTTGCATCTGAAGTCAAACAGAAGAGAAACACTTACTGCAGTCAGTTTTCCACTCCAATCTGTAATAAAAGTAGTAGAAATAGCAGAGACAGGAGCAGCAGAACAGATAGGGAGAATGAGAGTGAGACAGAGAAAGGTTGTACTAGACAGATCGAGTTTATTACTGCTGCAGGAGCTGGGGAGTTCCTGTCTGTGAAGCACAGCCAAGAAGCACAGAAGTGTGAACGGCCACTGCGAAACGAAAGTTGTGTTGAAGGTAAGAATGTGAGATTGCGGTGATGTGATTTAAAGCACTCATCTCACCTTGTGGAGCATTATATCCCCTTCCAGTAGATCTAAATCTGTTTGGGAAAAGTAACATTAAATCCAATCACACATTGAGAATTCAACTGCTGTGTCACCACTGGAACTCTCCCACTTTATAGACAATTAGCTGACCTTGATTGATGCCATTAATGCTCCTTGTCTTCCCCAAATGCACTTCTGTGACTGTCCAGAGAAAATACAAAAGAATAGTAGTTATATCTATTTACACTAACATCATTGGTGCTGTGGAGAGCAGTCAGATCCCATCAAGGCACCCTCACCAAAAATAATTCAAATAATCCAACATCACAGTGCAATGTATGGTATCAGATTTTGAATAATACTGTACATCATCCACGACTTGACCTCAGTTATTCCTATATGATCTGTGAATCCACCTGCCTCATTTCAAATGTTGAGCCCAAGTACCCAGACTCGGTCCACTACTGTCCAAGAATATTTAGAGTCTACATTGTGCCAGCAGTTCGAGGAAGGTGTAGGAAATAATCTTATTTGCTGATTATCCTATTATCTCTGTATTGCTTAAATATTTGTTTATGAAGTGATCTAACAGTGTTCTTCTCATAGGTCATTATGTTGGGATGTTTTAATGTCATCTTTGCTGCAGATCATTGTCTTGGTGCTTCGCAATCCTGCCTTGAGAGGCAACATGCGCATGCACCCGAAATTCGGAATCGAGTTAAATAGACAAGATTAGCCTCTATTTAGCGTAGAGCAATGGAGATAGCCTGACTTAAATTATCAGATTAACTGAATCTGGCTAATGTCTGATTAGCCTGAATTAGTTAAACCAGCTACAAGGAACAGCGCAATGGCTGCCTCCTGCCACCAAGTCAGCTTCAAATAATGAAAGTAGCCAATCAGAGTTAAAAAGGGAACTCACCAGTGACTGGGGATACTGGCTGAAAAAAAAATAATAATAATAATAATAACAGTAACAAATACCAGAGCAATAGCAGTAGTAAAAATAATAATAATAATAATAATAATAATAATAATAATAATAATAATAATAATAATAATAATAATAATACAAGAACACAATCACCAACAAAAGCACTGCAAATTGTAGTTAACAGGGCTTATATTCTTGTTAAAAACTTAGAAATAAAGATCCTATTACCTTCATTAGTTGTTTTATAGCTTATTTATTACATATTCAATATTTGCCAATAATTTGTGCACTTACCATACATAAGGCTGTCTGGAGTGACAAACCCAGCACGAGGAAAGCCCAGTAAGGAGCCATTCTATTCTCTTCATGCAACTGATTCGCTGTTTGCAGGTCAGTGCAAAGATTTCCCAGTTCAGTTGGAATAATAATAATAGTAAATCATTTGAAGTAAAGAACTTTAATCTGAAAGTGTTTACTGTATCTTTACATTATTATTATAATTGACAGTATACTAAATACTACTACTACTACTACTACTACTACTATAATAATAATAATAATAATAATAATAATAATAATAATAATAATAATAATAATAATATAGATAGATAGATATAGAGAGACACAGATATAGTTTGACTGTTATTGTAAATGTAAGTTGCTGTCATTCATAATAGAAATAAATATACAATGCATACAATATTTACTAACATTGAATAATAATAACAATGCCTGTTATTAAACTTATAGTTTATTAATATATTAAAAATTGCCTATTAACTAAATTGTTACAGTTAAGACAGAGAACACAGAATTATTATTAATGTAAATAGAAGATGCATACCTCCCTTTTTCAAAGTGAGCCAGTCAGTGTGCTCACCTGCAGAGACTCTGCTGCACACTGAACACCGTCCGCTTACTTTCTACTGCATCAGCCATTTATAGTTTATTTTTATTGTATGTGGGAACAACTATGAGGAAATGCTTATTCAAATTACAGAGCACAAAACCATCACAAATGGCATAATACAATGATCTCAGGTTTCACAGTATTCACATCAGAAATGTGTTTGTGTTTGTGTTGATTGACGAATCAGGTGTAAAACAAATGTCTTTTATACACCAAACATTGTTACACCACACACATGATATTACACATAGTTACCTTTCACAAAAATCTCACACATAACTGCTATAGGCTACACAGCTATGTCTATTAGATTTGTTAGTTGGAATATTTGTGGCATTAATTTACTAACAAGAACAGCGGTCTTGAACCACCTTGAAACACACTTGTGAAATTCTGATCACTCAAAATTAAAAAATAAATATTTTAACCAGGTATACTCAGCATCCTGTAATTCAAGAAAAAGTGGTGTTTCTGTAATGATCAGCAACAATGTGAACATTGTCAGCATGTTAAGGTCCTAGAGATCAAGGTCTGTGATTGGTAATCCAAAGGTCATGGTCCACATTGGAACCAATGACATAGGAAAAGGTAGGACAGAGGTTCTGCAAGACAAATTTATAGAGTTAGGAACGAAACTGCAACTCCAAGCCCCTGGTCTCCCTGGTCTACGAGCACTGCACTTGGGTCCCCTGTTCCTGTGCCCTGCGGTCTTGATACCGTGACAGTAATGTGGGAGTTCCTGAAAATTTTGTTTGAGAAAGGCTTAGTTAGAGAACCAAAGGGAAACTACGATCACAATATGATTAGCTTTGAGGCATACTTTCAAAAAACAAGGACCAAGTCTAAAACAATGGGCTACATTTTTAGAAAAGAAACATTGAAGGTATGAGGCGGCACTAAACTGAGTTAAACTGGAGCACACTCGATACAGATTCAGTTGAAAATTGATGTTTTTATTTTAAGAATATAGTACTTGAGGCTCAGGAGAAATTTCTACCAAAACTTATAAAATTGAAATATCTTAGAATATGAACAAGATGTGGCAAATGTTCTAAAAGAGTATTTCACAGAAGTGTTCACGAAATAAAAAAAATTATAACATGCCACAGGTTGACAATCAGTCCAGTTAAATCCTAAGAGAGATCAGGATAAATGAGGAGGAGGTACTAAAGGGACTAGCAGAATTAAAAACAAACAAATCACCTGGGCCAGATGGGATATTTCCAACAGTACTTAAATAAATGAGGGAAATTATTTATAGGCCACTAACTCAAATTTTCCAAATGACACTTAGAACAGGGGATGTGCCAACTGACTGGAAGACAGCAAATGTCATACCAATCCACAAGAAAGCTTTGATTGATCAGACTGTCACACCCAAAGACCTAACACCAGATAAGATAAGATAAGATAAGATAAGATAAGATAAGATAAGATAAGATAAGAGAGACTCTCCAGACATCTCACCAATACTACTATGGGAAACAACTAAAGTAATACTGAAAGGGAAAATCATATCATTTTCATCATAGAACAAGAAAAAAGATCAAGAGACAAAATGTAATTTGGAACAAAATATCAAATATCTGAATACATCACAGGCAGAAAATCCAACAGAACAAATAAAAAGAGATTTAAGAGAAGCAACTTTTCAATTAAACAACATAATAAATAAATAAATAAATAAATAAACAAAATGTTCAATTCAAAGATCAAGAAATAATTAATATACATAGTAATACAGCCATAACATTATGACCACTGACAGGAGAAGTGAATAACACTGATAATCTCGTTATCATGGCACCTGTCAGTGGGTGGGATATATGAGGCAGCAAGTGAACATTTTGTCCTCAAAGAAAAATGGGCAAGCATTAGGATCTGAGCGACTTTGACAAGGGCCAAATTGTGATGGCTAGACGTCAGAGCATCTCCAAAACTGCAGCTCTTGTGGGGTGTTTCCAGTCTGCAGTGGTCAGTACCTATCAGGAGTGCTCCAAGGAAGGAAAAGCAGTGAACTGGCGACAGGGTCATGGGCGGCCAAGGCTCATTGATACACATGGGGAGCGAAGGCTGGCCCGTGTCGTCCGATCCAACAGACGAGCTACTGTAACTCAAATTGCTGAAAAAGTGAATGCTGGTTCTGATAGAAAGGTGTCAGAACACACAGTGCATCGCAATTTGTTGCGTATGGGGCTGCGTAGCCGCAGACCAGTCAGGGTGCCCATGCTGACCCCTATCCACTGCCGAAAGCGCCTACAATGGGCACATGAACATCAGAACTGGACCACGGAGCAATGGAGGAAGGTGGCCTGGTCTGATGAATGGCGAGTTCAAGGTGTTGACTTGGCCTCCAAATTCCCCAGATCTCAATCCAATCGAGCATCTGTGGGATGTGCTGGACAAACAAGTCCGATCCATGGAGGCCCCACCTCACCACTTACAGGACTTAAAGGATCTGCTGCTAACGTCTTGGTGCCAGATACCACAGCACACCTTCAGAGGTCTAGTGGAGTGCATGTCTCGACGGGTCAGGGCTGCAAAAGGGGGACCTACACAATATTAGGCAGGTGGTCATAATGTTATGCCTGATTGGTATAAATCTTGTACATTTCTGGCTAACCTACTTAAAAGAGACAAAGAGAAATCAATGATACATTTTATAAACGATAAAAAACACTCACGAACAATGAATTAGAAGACACAATAAAATCAATGTCAAATAACAAGGCACCAAGCTCTCACGATTACCTTATGCTGAATTTGATAAGCACTTCTGGGAAATAGTATCACCTCTACTTATGAAAAAGTCAACACCTATAAGAATACTTCAATTATTCCACATCAAATGAATACAGCTCTAATCACAGTACTACTTCAAGTTGAATAAATACCAAACCTTTTGCTCCAGCTACCGCCCCCTATCACTTAATACAGATCTGAAAATCATGAGTAAGGCACTGGCAACACAAATACAATCAATTATCCAATTACTTATTCATCCAGACCAAACAGGCTTCATCAAAGCCATGCATTCATCCGTTGTCTTTACAATCTTAGAGATATAACAGTACACAATAGAAATGCAATCATTGTGATTGATGCCAAAAAAGCCTTTGACCGAGTCAGTTGGCCCTTTCTCTTCTCAATACTACAAACATTTGATTTTAGAATCCTTCATTCACTGCATCAAAATATGTTGTCGGTACCGACAAGAGGCGATCACACTTCCCCAACAAGTGTGTCCGGACCGGTACTACCTGTCACAGGTACCTATAACCTTAGTGTTTTCTTATTGTAATTGAGTGTAAGTGTGTGTGTGAGTCTGTGCATGTGTGTGTGTGTTGCCCTGCAATGGACAGTTGTCCTATCCAGGCTGTCCCCTGATTGGCACCCTGTGTCTGCCGGGTTGGGCTCAGGCTCACCGTGATCCTGAACTATTGCAGATGGATGGATGAATAATGTCACATTTCCTTTTTCTCTCTCTGTATTCTGAGTCATCAATATTAACTGCCCAGACTTCATACATCAGTGTAGAGAAATGTGGATTAGATCATCATGACATTGTTTGTGGCAGGCACTGAAGTGAAGCTCTCACAAAAAAAGGTTTGATCACCCTCAGCTTCTGTTTGACTTTAACAGTTCAGCATCACAAGCTGAGATAAAGACCAGGTCAGCTTCAAATAAAGAAAGTAGCCAGTCTTGTTTTTTGTTTTTCCGTCTTTAAAAAGCTGGCAGCTTTACTGTCTTTGAAGGAGTTAAAAAGGGATTTAACCAGTCACTATTTTTGTATTAGCAGACATTTGTATCCAGGGCGACTTACAGTTTACATAAACAATTCAAAGCATCACAACTTGCATGTATAATTAGTACAAAATACAAAACTTATACATCCTAGTACAATGAGCTAAGCATGTGAACATAATACAGTTAAGTCCTAGGTATGTGCTAAAGGGAGGAGTAGAAGAAGTTTCAGTGAAAAGAAAGAAGTACTAATAAAACATAAGTAGTCAGGGGCATAAGAAGTTTAATAAGAAAGTGCACAAGAGCAAGAGTGCTGAGCAGCCCAGGAGATCAGGATGCTGTATTACAGGTACAGTCTGGTTAAGGTTAGGGGTTTGTAACATGTTAAAAGTGATGGAAAAAATCCTGTTACAATAAGACAATATACTATAAGTACAGTAGCATGCTCTTGATATAATTTTGGACTATTGTGCAGTACAAATATAATAGAACAGTCTTGTTACAATATGAGTTTGTATATTGTAAGAAATCTGATGTGTAAGGAATCCACAGGACCACAGAGAATCAATTAGATGTTTATTGTATAATGGTATTAGAATAATATAGACAAACAGGTGACAGATACAGAAAATGCCAGATGGCACAGTTTTGGAAGAATCAATGAAGATGCATTAAATGCTCATTAATATGCAAGTCTAACAGATTATTTTGGGCACTGAATAATCAACAGTAGAGCTAATGAGTAAATATGTCAAACCCATTGGTACATTTCCACCTCAGCACTTCTGTAACCTTGTGGACGACTCTCAGAAACAACAGGACGGTTCATTATCAATATTGGCATGTCTACCCCGTCCCTTGAAAGTGTCTAGGCAGGGAAATCAGATGTTTTGAGAACTGAGAGTCTCTGTCTGCTACAGACTCCTCAAGACACAGACAGAAAAGAAGAGACACACAGGTCCTGTATGAGCTGAAATTAATTGAGTTCGATAAGTTCAATATAGTTGCTGATCTATACTAAAAATTCTTACAGTATGTTAACTGCAGTAAAATAAGAGGTCATAATGAGGCTTTAGAAGGTGGATCTACTGCAGAAGCGCAGTCAGCAAGGCCACAGTGAGCAGTAGAGAGGACATCATGCCCGGAGAGCTGGAAAAATACGCAAATTAATCTATCAATACTTTAATCAACCAATCAGTACATTAATTTACATCTCAAGCAACAAAATTATTATCATTGTATTATTATTTATTTCTTAGAAGACACCATTATCCAGGGTGACAACATACAAGAGCAATAGAAAAGTGCAGTAATACAGTATAAAATTACAGATCAAAACATATACAATTACAGGTTCAAATTACAGGTACATACTACAATTACTATCTGTCATGCTCTGCTCAGTAATTAAGGAGGTTGCCATTGTCTCAGCATGGCATTCACTGGGCTGGACAATAAGCCTATCATATTTATACAGGTTGTATTGGTATTTGGGGAAAATAAATGTGGGTTTCAAGGGACGAGGTAAACATGGCAATATTGATAATGAACCTTCCTGTTTGAGAGTCGCCCACAAGTTAACAGAAGTGCTGAGGTAGAAATGTACTATAGAGTTTGACGTATTTATTCATTAGTTCTACTGTTGATTATTCAGTGGTCAATCTGTTAGACTTGCATATTAATGAGTATTTAATGAATCGTCATTGATTCTTCCAAATTGGGGCCCAGAACCCTGACTGTGTCATCCGGCATCCTCCGTATCTCTGTCACTTGTCTATATTATTCTGTTACCATAATACTATAAACATCTAATTGATTCACTGTGGTCTTGTGGATTCCTTACACATCAGATGTCTTACAATATAGAAAATCATATTGTGCAGTACACTTGTAATAGAACATTCTTGTCATAATAGCCCCAAATTAAATCAAGAGAATGCTACTGTATTTTTAGATATCCTCTTATTGTAACAGGATTGTTTCCCGCGCTTTTAACATGATACAAAATCAGTCAATACATTGATCATTTAAATTATTTTACTTCAATTTATATATGCCCCACCCCCAATGATAAGTGTACACAAATCCAATCCTCTACAATAGAGTAGGAGATGCACTGAAAAAGAGGGAAGGTAAAAACAACACTCAGAAAACAGAACAGAGTATTTCAGTTGAAGTTAAGAGAGGGACATAAAGAGAGAGAAGAGAGATGACCATGGATCAATGTCCGCTCCTTTTCCACCACCTAACCTTAACCAGACTGTACCTGTAATAAAGCAGCCTGATCCCCTGGGCTGCTCGGCACTCTTGCTCTTGTGCACTTTCTTATTAAACTTCTTATGCCCTTTATTTCTTGTGTATTATTATTACTTATTTTCTTTTCACTGAAACGTCTTCTACCCCTCCCTTTAGCACAAGGCTAGGACTTAACTGTATTATGTTCACATGCTTAGCTCATTGTACTAGGATGTATATGTATTGTATTTTCTACTAAGTATACATGCAAGTTGTGATGCTTTGAATTGCTTGTTTGAAATACATTGTTCATTAATATCACCTAGTTTTATAGGATACTACTTCAGTAATTAATTGATAGGTGCCATTTGTTGGCTGAACTTTCTAATCATATGTTTAAATCATGATTATATAATTTATATTATCTATGTATTATAATTTCCTTGATACGTAATTTAACAATTTTCTACAACTGTCTAGCTAGCATTACAATACATTTATATACGCTGCCATATTTTCCCAATTGATTTTGGATTGGGACACCCATTAATATGGCCACCATAGTACTTTCACCCCACAAGGGAAGAGAATGAGGGAGCAAGTGTGCGATTTGGGACACAGCCCTAGCCTCCTGCAGCAACTTTTTGTAGATGCGCTTGGTTGCAACGATTCTGCACACATTTCTGTTGTCGGGGACAACGACTGACAGGGCCTGGGTGTAGTGGAAGTGGAGCTGCTGGCTGTCGGCCTCTCTGTGTTTTCTGTTGGACAGCTGCCTCAAGGTTTTTCTAGAGGATTCACACCTTTAGTCAAACCAATGTTCTTTTGAATTTTGTTGTTGTTTTCTTTGTATTGATTTTTTTGGTTTGAATTGAATACCAATATATCGAATATACTATTTAAGTTGTTGGTAGCCAGATATATTCCTTCCGGGTTAGTGGTATTGTGTGAAAGCTGTCTAACATTATTATTATTATTTCTTGGCAAACGCCCTTATCCAGGGCGACTTACAACATACGTGCAAAAATATAGTAAGTACAAGGCATCTAACATGCTGTCTAACACTGTTCAGAGTTTCTTTGTAGTCCTCTGTACTGTTTTCTGTCCATTTGTAGCTGGGACACAGGGTAATCAGTTTCTCAGGAGAGTTCAGATCTGTTGCTGTGGGCTGCGATGACCTTTTCAAGTATAGGTTTACCCGACTGTGGTCTGACAGGCGAGTCTGCTGCCTGACTATAGATGCATTTATATTTTTGGGGTCTAGGTCTGTTATTGCATAGTCAACCACACTACTGCCTAGAGCTGAGGAGTAGGTGAATCTCCCCAGAGAGTCCACCCTGCTTCTGCATTGACAATATACAGACCCAGGCCTTTACAGTGATTAAATACCTGCCCTCGTTGACCACACGATCATGGCTGTTCCTGTGTGGTCGTGTGTGTGTGGTACAGAGGGGTGTTTCCAAGTATGTGGGTGTTGCCCTCTGTGCTGCTGTAGTCCATCTCACTGCCCATCCTGGCATTCAGGTCTCCACACAGCAGCACTTAGCCCAGGGTTTCAAAGTGACCAATTTGTGTTTGGAGGTCATGGAAAGGTTGGGGTTTTTAAGGGAGGGCACAACCAGCAACCCGTAGTCACTGGTACACCAAGTAGGTGTGATGACAAAGGGGGGGGAAACGATTGCCACCATTACACCATAACCATTAGTGGTTAGCAGTCGGGGCACAAAGTCCACTGGGCTAGACACCCTATTACTAACAATACAAAAAAAAAAAAAAAAAAACTACACTAAGACCACCTTTAACAGGCAATTGCACTGACAATCATTAAAAAAATAATTTAACAGGCAATAAAAATAAACTAATCCTACAAATCCCCAATACAACTATACTAAAAGCTAAGCCTGTCCTGCCCCCCCAATCAAAGTCCTGGAAACGGTGCAAATACACAGAAGAGAGGCTCTTAGCCACCAGTGTCCATTCAAGGTTGTAGCAAGTAGGTCTCTATAAGGCTTGGCAGCATGGGGTCCCCCTTCCACAGTGCCACCAATCCTGGGAAGGGAGAGAAACAAGAAAAGTTCAGGAAGGATGCGTCGTTGAGCCCAGGCAAGTAAAGCCACACACTACAGATGTTCTCTTCTTATTCACATCCCTCTGCTATCCTTTTCCACAGCATGTCTCCACAGGTGCACTACTTTTCACCTCAGGGGGGACACAGTTTCTACCAGGCCTGGAAGATAAGTAGACAGTACAAAAATCAGTCCAGTATCTATACTTCGATTATTTCTCTTTTCCTCAGGATGCTACATTTGTGTTATGAAGAGACAGACAGGAGCCAGGAAATGTGCGCAGCAATCAGCCAAAACAAGAGTTCTCCCATAGAGTACTTATCCTGCCATGAACAATTCCCCTGTTCCAGTCAGCAGCTTCCTCTGTTCCTCAAGGGTCCATCTTCCTGGCCTATATTGTTCCCAATTGCCACACACCCTCCTGCCTTGCTCCCTGCAGTGCTGTCCTGTTCCCTTCTCAGTTCTGGGTATTTCTGCCTGCTGCTCTCTGCACTGAAATGAAACAGGTGTGCTGGTTGAAGGGGCGGGGGACACCAATCAGACGGGCGTGTCCTTAATTAGTGCCTGGAGCTTGTGAAAAACGCTGCCTTCATGTGAAAATCTAATTAAAGTGAAGAAAATAGTGAAAATTAACAGAAATAATAAAACAAGTGAAAATATAACAGAAGTAATGAAACAAATGAAAATATAAACCCACAAAAAAAAAAACACTCAATAATAAAAACACATCATAAATAAACAAGCCAATAATTATCATTATCATTATCTGCACGACACCAGGTTTCAAGTAGGATAACGATGTCCTAACTATTTATGCTATTTGCAAACACAGGATCTTTGCTTTTAGGTCAAAAGGTAGAGTAGCACAGACCCTGAACATTCCAGCGACTAATTTTAAAGGATGATATTTTATGCCTTACTTTTATTTAACTGAACTTTTTAACAAGAAAAATGTCTACCCATTGTGATGAATGGGCTTGAGCTGTCTTCCTTTGTGTAAAACTAGATTAAAACTAATACCAAAAATAAAACAACGCAGTTAGTGTGTTTGTGTTATGAGGGCAGTCGGATGTAAACAGTTGTTGTGCTTTATCCATCTCTTTCTCTCTCTATCTTTAGTTAATGCTTCTATATTTCGTGGGGAGCCGATCTAAGGATGTTAGTGTTTTAAATAAGGAGTCTATTTAAATGCACATGATCTGTATTCAAAGAGGTTTTTGCTAAACAGCTTTTATCTATATGTAGATATTGGAAACATGTATTTTCTTTAGTTCTACATGGAGACAATACTACATGGGTTTCTACTTGGGGAGGAATGAGTACTACTGTAGGTGAGCACCACACAATCTCCTGTTTTAATTGCACTCAAGCATACTGTATTAGAGGTGGGGTGGGGGATAGCAATGTTCCCGGAGATACCTGCTATAAATATTTACTTTGATTTTACACGCACTGTGTTCTCCAGTTAGACCGACAGAAGAAATGTTAATTATTGTTGATTATTCTGTAAACAGATGATGTACAGAGTGAATGCTTGTTTGTTTTGTTTTTCTCTTCCCTACCTTTGTAATAGGGTGGATGGGCTCTTCCATTTCCAGGGAAATGAGTATAAATGCTTTAAACACAGACAAGGCCACTA
The DNA here is from genome assembly GCF_036373705.1 of Amia ocellicauda. Classification (NCBI taxonomy): domain Eukaryota; kingdom Metazoa; phylum Chordata; class Actinopteri; order Amiiformes; family Amiidae; genus Amia; species Amia ocellicauda. Next base: position 3,358,323 of record NC_089864.1, on the reverse strand, counting down.
GCAATTTGTGGTGTCTAATGCAGTTTTTACTGTGATTCAGTGTTGTTCAATAGTGCTGATTTTGTTTGTTTGTTTGTTTGTTGGTTTGTGACTGTAAAATTCAGGAGTATGAAGTTTAAAGAAAGCAGAGTCCAAATCGGGTGTGGAGATTGGAAGTGGAAAGATAAGTGTACTGTCTTATTGTATAGGTGTGGGGGTATATGGACCAGTGATGAAATGAACGTATGCTGAGATTATGAGTGTGAGGCTGTAAGATAATATTTGTTGGAATGTATTTTTCTATGGGAAAATCTATACCATCTAGTTTGGTAGAGGAAACAGACTAACTTCCTTTTATCTGGTAGTATACTTTGACTGTATGTCCAGAAGACCAAAAGGGTACCTGTCCTCTGATTGGCTCCTAGCCAAATTCCAAAGGACCATCACACTTCTAAATTACATTAACATAAAGCACCCAAGTCATGGTGGTGTCAAAATGTGATTGGTTGAAAGGAAACCTTATAAAAGGGAAACAAAGAGAAGTTTATTTCTCTTCGTTTTTCACTCTTCAAGGAGAAGAGACAATACAAGACCGAGCAGGAGGAAGAAAAGAGAGAGGGAGAGAGAGAGAGAGACACACCGCTGCCTGCCTGACCCAGACTAACCTAAGCTGTCCTGTGGGGAGAAAGGAGAAATCGGGTATTATCTGTTTCTTTCTGTAATGCAGCAGAAACTTAATATTACTTATTTTCAGTAACATCATTGAATGATATTAGTTTCCTATTTTTGTCATAAATAAATAATTATTGCACATCTCTGACTTGACCACATCTTCCCTCTAAAAAGAATCTTAAAAGAGAAACCAATTGACTATGAGTTTTCAGTTCAACTTTTTATTTAGATTGACTGAAAAACCAAGCATATCAAATTCTCTTACAAGGTGAAATGCAATGTTTAATTGTATTGCCAGTACAGCTGAGGTCTGTTGAGGTTGGTTGAGTGATTGCCCCAGCACAAGGTTTCTATATAACTCCCAAAGGAGTGAGTGAGAAGGGGATAAAAGAGTGAAATGGACAACAAAGGGGTTTCCTTTTTGTTTTGCAGAACTGCCAATAGCGTGGCGCTCCAGCCCTGGTTGTCATGGCACTCTGGGGGATGGAGAAGGAGCGGGTCATTAATAGGAAGTGAAGTCATTAAGGACATTTGCACATGTTCGTGATGGATGGACGTTGTAAGGGATGGGATGTGCATTTATTTCATATCAACTGTGAGAGTTGGGGAGGGATTGAGCAGTTTGTGATATGGGGGGATTTAAATGTTTAAGCTTTTGTAGTTTTAAAAGTAAATTAGCCTGGGTTGGTAAAGGCTTTGTTTTAATTAGTATCTAATACTAATACTAATTAGTATTAGTAACTCATTAATTTCTAACTAATGGGGGGTGAAAGCTGTCCTGTCCCTGTGTATTGTTATTGCAATAAATGTTGTCAAATGTTGAACTGGCTCTCTTCATGTTGGATGTCCGATGTACCGGACCTGTGAAGGGGGCTAGGAATAGAGGGTGCGCTGCTGAGGTTATTGTCCTCATTACCAAAAGAAACAAGGTGGCGTGGTCGGTTGTGGGGTTTGTGACGTGGGTGGGTTCTAGTGGGGAATTCCCCCGGGACCCCCTGTCACATCTAATCTTTGTTTTTTATTTTTGTTTCTGTGAAATCATGGAATCCTTTTTGTTCAATAATGTTTTCTGGGATTTACTTTTCTGGAATCTAAAGTAAAATACTTGTTTCCACTGGACATCTGCACTCTCTGTTGCCTCAATTTTTACACACTTTATGGCTTCTTTCTACAATACCTGCAATCAAGTTTGGACAGTTATTATATTTAGTAGCAAGTCTGTTCTCCATCACCTGGGACTTCACACCCATGTACTCAAAACATCAATATATACCTGCATCTTCACTCTATAGTTTACACACACTCCTGTATAGTTCCACATACTCATTTATATACAAATATGTTGCTTTTACCCACAAATATAATATATACAGTACTCTACAAAAATACTCTTTCAAAAATATACATGTTAATAGATTATATTTATCAATTAACTAAATGCAAAGTGAGTGAACAGAAGAAAAATCTACATCAAATCCATATTTGGTGTGACCACCCTTTGTCTTCTAGGTATACTTGCACACAGTTTCTGAAGGAACTCGGCAGGTAGGCTGGCCTAAACATCTTGGAGAACTAGCCACAGTTCTTCTGTGGATTTAGGCAGCCTCAGTTGCTTCTCTCTCTTCATGTAATCCCAGACAGACTTGATGATGTTGAGATCACGGCTCTTTTGGGGCCTTACCATCACTTCCAGGACTCCTTGTTCTTCTTTAAGCTGCAGATAGTTCTTAATGACTTTTGCTGTATGTTTAGGGTCGTATAAATAAATTTGGGGCCAATCAGATGCCTCCCCTCAGCATTGAGGAGACAATAATTCTGACCAAATCCCCAACTCCATTCGGGCGTGGGTCAGATACAGGCTGAACAGGGCAATCAAGGGCAAGGCAGAGACGTGGTCGTGGTCACAGGCAAGGGTCAGGCGATCAGGCAAACAGGCAATCAGGGGATGATCAAGGTCGTGGTCGGGAAGTCAAGCGGGAGGTCAAGGAATCAAGGCAATAGCTAGGCACGGGTAGACTGTTCGGAGATGTAGATTAGACTGACAAAACTTTGTGTCGATGGAGTGTTTGTGAGAGGTCTTTATAGGGAGCAGAGAACCAGGTTGGAAGGTGCAGGATGAATGGGAGCAGGGGTAAATGGGACAAGTGCACAATTTCCAACCCTATTTCCTGATTTACCATAGATCTAAATGCAGATGTAACTTTAGTGACTGTTCCTATTGAAACACTAGCCAGTTGAGCAGTCTTTGTCACTGAAGCTCCTGCCATTGGTGCCCCAATAAATGACCTGTCTTTCAAAGTCACTTAGATCCTTTCCTCTTGCCATCTTGAGCCTAACTCAAGGTCAACTAGGTCTGCTCAGCATTTTTATACATGCCACAGAGCATGATAGGATGTTAAATGCTTAATTGGATCATGCAGTACACCTGTTTGGAGGCATCTACATTTGTTATGTTCCTCCACTCATTTATTCAGGTTTTTCCTTTCATTTGTCACCCGTCTGTATATACACACACACACACATACAGATACATAGCATCTACCCATATATATTATTATTTAGGTATTTATTTCCACTTTTATTGTTATTATCATCATCATTATTTATTCATTCATAGGTTTAGTGAAATTTATATTTAAGAGGTCTCTTATCTCTCTCTCGCCTGTGTATTGATCTCCATTCTACCTGAACTTGTCTCCTTGTCCTTGTTTATTACTTTATCTTATAATTTAAGGTTTGGTCAGCTTTCTGATTAAGTAAGACAATTGAATTGATCAGTTCATTGAAGCTTTCCTTTTTTTTAACAATCACATGAAGAGGTAACTGGAGTAACAGTCAATAAGCAAATGTCTGTTTACAATATGAGGCTTTAATAACAGCACAGGAGAGAAGTTACAATGAAGTGTTATATTAAAGGTACAATACATATCCCTGATACAATGAGGCAGGGGCGTCGCTAGACTTCAGGTTTTAGGGGGGCTATAGCCCCAAATGTTTTAACAATATCCCCAGATCACAATTTGTTTTTGCTGACGGTGGGGGGGGGGCAGGTGCTGACGGTGTTTTCTAATGATTGCAAGACATGCAAGTAGTCGTCTGTATATAATCGCGCATCAATGCTGTTATGGTAAATAATCGGACTACAAATATATTTTTGGAATTCGATCACAAGACATGGGGCTAGTACAAAAAGACCAGGTCTAACGGCGCCACTGCAATGAGAGCTTTTAGCAAAGGTACACTAGAAAAGACTTGTTACAGTAAGGGGTTATGCTTAAAGTACAATAGAATATTTCTGGTGAAATAAATGGTTATAGTAAATGTGCAGAAGCATAGGATTATTTTCATATGAGACATATGAGCCAGCAAGGCCACAGCGAGCAGCAGAGAGGAGGCCGCCATCCCAGCGGAGCTGGAAGACAAGCAGAGGTATCGATCAATGAGCACTAGGAGCGCAGAGCTGGTCCATTTGACTGATTTGGTTATTAGAATTACTCTGTGTTACTGAATACACTGTGAATACCCGTTCATGATTTTTCCTAAATATACAGTGAGGGAAAAAAGTATTTGATCCCCTGCTGATTTTGTACGTTTGCCCACTGACAAAGAAATGATCAGTCTATAATTTTAATGGTAGGTGTATTTTAACAGTGAGAGACAGAATATCAACAAAAAACTCCAGAAAAACAAATTTCAAAAAAGTTATGAATTGATTTGCATGTTAATGAGTGAAATAAGTATTTGACCCCTTCGACTTAGTACTTGGTGGCAAAACCCTTGTTGGCAATCACAGAGGTCAGATGTTTCTTGTAGTTGGCCACCAGGTTTGCACACATCTCAGGAGGGATTTTGCCCCACTCCTCTTTGCAGATCCTCTCCAAGTCATTAAGGTTTCGATGCTGAGGTTTGGCAACTCGAACCTTCAGCTCCCTCCACTGATTTTCTATGGGATTAAGGTATGGAGACTGGCTAGGCCACTCCAGGACCTTAATGTGCTTCTTCTTGAGCCACTCCTTTGTTGCCTTGGCATCGTCCCTTTGATGCAGTGCAGTACAGGACGTCCCCTTAGCAGAAAAACACCCCCAAAGCATAATGTTTCCACCTTCATGTTTGATGGTGGGGATGGTGTTCTTGGGGTCATAGGCAGCATTCCTCCTCCTCCAAACACGGCAAGTTGAGTTGATGCCAAAGAGCTCGATTTTGGTCTCATCTGACCACAACACTCTCCCCTGAATCATTCAGATGTTCATTGGCAAACTTCAGACAGGCCTGTACATGTGCTTTCTTGAGCAGGGGGACCTTGCGGGTGCTGCAGGATTTCAGTCCTTCACGGCGTAGTGTGTTACCAATTGTTTTCTTGGTGACTATGGTCCCAGCTGCCTTGAGATCATTAACAAGATCCTCCCGTGTAGTTCTGGGCTGATTCATCACCGTTCTCATGGTCATTGAAACTCCACGAGGTGAGATCTTGCATGGAGCCCCAGACCGAGGGAGACTGACAGTTATTTTGTGTTTCTTCCATTTGTGAATAATCGCACCGACTGTTGTCACCTTCTCACCAGCTGCTTGGCGATGGTCTTGTAGCCCATTCCAGCCTTGTGTAGGTCTACAATCTTGTCCCTGACATCCTTGGACAGCTCTTTGGTCTTGGCCATGGTGGAGAGTTTGGAATCTGATTGATTGATTGCTTCTGTGGACAGGTGTCTTTTATACAGGTAACGAGCTGAGATTAGGAGCACTCCCTTTAAGAGAGTGCACTTAATCTCAGCTCGTTACCTGTATAAAATACACCTGGGAGCCAGAAATCTTGCTGATTGATAGGGGATCAAATTCTTATTTCCCTCATTAACATGCAAATCAATGTATAACTTTTTTGAAATGCGTTTTTCTGAATTATTTTGTTGTTATTCTGTCTCTCACTGTTAAAATACACCTACCATTAAAATTATAGACTGATCATTTCTTTGTCAGTGGGCAAACGTACAAAATCAGCAGGGGATCAAATACTTTTTTCCCTCACTGTAAGTCCCTAGTCAGAGCAGAGATCACCAATCTCACCTGTTGAGGTCTGGATCAGGTGTGGTCGTTTCAGATGTGGTGGAGGCCTGTGTGGCCATCAAATGTGTCTGATTAGATCAGAGGTGGGAAACATCTGCAAAAGTCAAAAGATTCTTGTTGGACTCCCCGTGGGTCTGGAGTAAATGTGACACAAAATTCCTGGGCAGAGAAATGGTTTTGTCTCATTTTAGTACACATGACTCTATTCAATCTTTACACTCAGCACCATTGTTTTCACCACGCCGGCGGGTTGAGATATATCTATTAATAACTGGCACTTTTATAGCCAGATACATTATTTTTATATCCCTGTTAAATTTATTTGGTCCAAGAATTACTATTATTAATACATTAAAACTCCTTCCATTTTTATCACATTTTCACCAAGCTTGTCTTAAAAGTTGTATTTTGACTAGTACTTTAAGGGAAAATTTTAAGAAAAATAAGTTTACATTGATTATAAAATCCAAAAATGTCATAATTCATAAATCATAATTATGAATTTATTTATCTTGGGGTAAAAAAGTTGGTAGTCCTGCAATATAGTGCATCTAATCATTATCAACAATACAAAAACTGATTCTGTAGTTTGTATGATTTCATTTGAGTGGTCCCACATGCCCTTATAATGGAAAACGTTTTAGGCTAGTATTTTTTCAAATGCATATTACTCCTTCATTTCTTATGCTATTTTCACCAAACGGCAGCAAATGACAAACATGGGAGAATAAGGTCTTTCAAAACAGAAGGCACATGTAAAGGAAGATTGAAGGATACGGGAACACACCTGGAGGATATTTAAGAGGCTGGATCAGCACACCGTATCAGTGCCAGTGTCTCCATGTGAGCATAAGGGTCAGTTCTCCTTACCTTCCATGGTGAGGAGGAAGAAGACATCATCTCCCTTTATGAACTCTCTGGTCCTCAGTTGTTCATGGCTGATTAATGTAAACCCATATCCAGGGCCACGGTAATACGATGTCCCGTTTTCATCAGTGACAAGACTCCCGACTTTGCGAGGGTCATCCCAGAACAGCTGGGAGCTGCTGTCCACTGAGTGAGTGACACACACAGTCATGTGGCAAAAGTTAAAGAAATGTCAAAATGTGGGTGTTGGGCACTTTCCCTCTCAATGTGAACCAGCGTAAGACACACTTGTGGGAGGTATCGTTTTAGACTGTTATCAGCTTATAGTACACTTCAATATACTTTTACTGTACGTCACTGCATGTTTTTTTCGTACTGGAAGTCCAGAACACCTACAGCCCCAGGTATTACATCTGATGCAGGATTTGATGCAGCCAGAAATCTGTATCTGCAGGAACACGAGGAGCTACAGGGAGTCTGGTGTGCAGAGAACTGAGGACCACCCAGCTGACTGTAGCGGTCTCAGCCCACTGCACATTTTTCACTTTGATCACTTTCATTTGATACATGTATTTCACATTTGCATGTTCTAATTTGTGTTCTCCCCCTCCAGTTCCCATGCAGCGCAATATTTTTATTGGATAATTATAACCCTGTGTCGCCAGTTATGGAGAGCGGAAAAAATAAGATATGCGGTTTAAATTCCTCACTGCTGATTAACACAAATAAACAATGTATATTTAAAATAGTCTGGTTGCTCTTTCCCACAACGCTGCATCCCTCATTTGCACCCCGCAGCAGTTCGGCCGAGGTCCCGGGTGCTACATGACTTACCTGTAAGCTGTCCTTTTGATTACTAGTTGAATTGTGTCCCACTCCCCCCTCCCTCTTGTGGGAACTCCTAGCTACAGCCAGCAGGAGAATTAACAGGACTGGAAGACAGTTTAGGATGCATCTTCCAATCTATGGGGATATATATGACTGAGCATGATTCACTATTTTCTACCCTAATAATGCATTTGACCATTTTTAGAACTCACCTCTAATTAGATTAAACTAGATTAAAGAAGTTGAATTGAACCAATATAAAACTCACCCGCAGGCATCTCATTGTCAGTCGTGGCACTCCTCTGGCTGTTCATCTGCATGCGAATGTCAGGGTTTTGGTCCATCAATAACATTGTCACTTGTCTCCAAGCACAGGGCCACTGCAGACGGTCATCGTTTTCCCAGGAGGTGAGGTGGAAGAACACACACAGGAAACCTGGACATCCTGTACCATTGACAGACAGACTGATCTGAAATGTGTATCCCTCACTGGACTGGAATCGTTGACTAAAAATTGGGGATTCGGGTTCAGCAGTCTCTAAAAGCCGAGTGAAGTTCCTGATGTGCTAGGTGTGGGTGGGGCACTGTGTCTCAGAGAGGTTAACATCATCGATGGAGAGGCCACCGCTTGAATTTCCTGCTCCTTTTCTGCCCTCAACGATGACTCGGAACGGCTTGGTTGCATTCAAGGGGATGTGATGCAGCTGCCAGGAAACTGAAATTTTAAATAATATAAATAATTCACTGCATCACAGTTATGTGATACAAGTAGGGCTGCAACTAACTATTATTTTGATAATCGCTTAATCAGCGATTATTTTTCGATTAATCAATTAATCGGATAAATCAACTAAATAAAACCCTGAATCATTTATGTGTAAAAGTGTACTTTAAAAGTGCAAAAGCCACATTGAGTTTTATATTATAAATATAAAAATTAAATAAAATACAAACGTTTGTCCACAGTTTTAAGCAGCAAAACTTTAAATATCCAAAATATAAATAGCCACAACTTGAGTTTTAAAAATAAAATCCTCACATTATAAAAAATAAATAAAACTCAACAGTTTGTCCAGTTTTTAAACAGTAAAACTTTAAATATCCAAATTATAAATAAGCAAAACCAAAACAAAATATTGAGTTGTACTCGTATAAACTTCACATTATGAAATTAGGACAGAAACATGTTTGTAATAATATATTAAGCAGCAGAATTTGTTGAAATATCAAAATTATAAATAGTAAACAAACAAATGGTATTGTTTGATACAGAGGTTGAATGCAGAAGAAATGGGAAACTGTTACTGTTCAGTGTTGTTCATGCAAACATGTTTCTTATTCACGCTTATAAAACTTTTGAATTGGAATGCAAAAATGTCAGCATGTCCAAATGCTCCGGGCTGAGGCTGGCTCTCTTTTTGCAATCTATGAGGCTGGCTCTTTTTTTGCAATCTGTTACCTGCGGCAGAGAACAGATGCTCAGATGGTGTTGAGGTGCTTGGGATACACAAGTAGGATTACCTAATTTTGCTAAGGTGGGATATTTATCCTTATTATCTCTCCACCAATCCGAAGGATTTTCTTCCTCCGCTAGGGGCCTCTCAACAAAGTAAGCTAGGACTTCATTTCTTATTTGAGTGTTGAGGTTCTCCTCAGCTTTCTCCTCTCTGCTCTCTTCCTCACTGCTGCCTCCAAACTCAAGGAGTCAAGCAAAGATGTTATTATTATTATTATTATTATTATTATTATTATTAGTAGTAGTAGTAGTAGTAGTATTATTATTATTATTATTATTATTATTGTTATTTCTTGGCAGACGCCCTTATCCAGGGCGACTTACAACATAAGTGCAAACAAAGTGCAAAAATACAGTGAAGTACAAGGCATCAATCATTACAAATTCAATTTAGCTAAAACTGTGATTCGAAATAATACATTTTACAATTACTATGGCATTTTACATGTTGAAGATTCAGCTGCTGTTCTTATGGCTGAGGTGGTCATTTGCTGCTGTTGCACCATCTCCCTTCTTGCTGTAAGTGCTTCAGTTTGCACTGTAGCTTGAAGTTATAATTTGCTCAGGTGACAGAAATGATTGATGAGTCAGATAGAGTTGCAGTACCAGGTCACCTCTGTTCAATCAGTCTGTTAATCATATAGAATGTACTGTTCCATCTTGTACTTACATCCTGAACAAGCTCATGCTCAGGTGTGCCGATTTGTTTCTGATTATCTTTCAGCTTGCTGCAGGCTTGCTCACTTTTTTGAAATGCTCTACAAGACATCTTGCAGCTCCAACAGCTCTTGTAATGCTTGTGTTCTTTAATGCAGCATTAATCACCAACTGCAAGTTGTGGCCAGTGCAGCGTATACTGGTCCACCCATTTTTCTGCATCAGTAATTATGCAGCAGCCACAATGTTAGCACCATTGTCATGTACGATGGCACTAATTTTCTCAGAAGGGACTTCAAATTTGACTGCTACTTCTTCCAACCACTCAACCACTGCAATGTTGATTGAGGTATGTCTGTCTTCGAGTGGCATGGTGGTAAGGCAGACAGACGTCATCTTCCAGTCATTCCCAATGTAATGGCATGTAATGCCAAGGTAAGCTTCAGTGGCAACACTTGTCAATATATATGTAGTTAAAGCCATTCTGCTGTTGGTGGTGTTTATAGCACACTTAATTCTTTGGAATGCCTCCAGGTACTTCCTCTCCATCAATTTTGTGAAGTGGTTCCTTGAGAGAAGAATGTATCCTGGGTTGAGTATGCTGACTATTTTTTTGAATCCTTCAACTTCCACCATTGACATTGGCCGCATGTCAGTTACCAACATATTCAGGATGGCATCTGTTACAATGGTTGCTTGTTGAGGAGTGCAGATTTCTCCTCTGAATAAATTCACTCATGGTGAGCTGTTTCTTTATGAAATAAAAAAACAGCATTTGAGTATGCATGGAGAAGCAATTTATATGTTAATTAATATTTGCATTGTTTTTAATGATAATTGCTGATGGCAAGTCGACAACCATGATTAATATAAAAAATCTAAATTATAAATAATAAATACAACATATTATGTTTTAACATTTTTTGTTACATTTTTTTTACAGACATGTTGTTCAGATGTGAAGATAAACCAATATATAATTAATTTAATTTTGAATAAGAATTAAAGGATATATAGATAAATTAAGTATTGAAAGACTGAAAACAAGCGTGTGAACGTAGTAGAGCCGCAGTAGATCGCTTTTGAAAAACATAAAAGTTAATTGTAGTAGATAATGTAGTAGCAAGCTAACAGGCTTGATAAGTGCATAACCATTCGCAGAAAACCACTACAGTAATTAAAAAAACAATCTTGTAGTGCTGCTGTTATTAACTGCATTTAGATTTAGTGCTTCACTTTGTTCACACCGTTTTAATTTAATCTATTTCTGTGTAGCGCTATTTTAATCCATCACTATGTTGCGAGTGAGCGGATTACGCAACCTGATGCTCGAGACAAAATAGATCTAGTAAATAGCTAAATAGCTATTGAGTCTTAAAGAAACTTGACCCTTGGAAACGAACAGACGGCTCACTTACCTGTGGGTGGTTCGAGGGGTGGCTACTGCCTGACGAGACAGAAGTTAAGTAACTATATCACTCTGGTGTATCATTTGACTTTGTAGTTTTGTTATGTATAGGAGAGCAAGATGCTCCTGAATCTGCTGCTGCTTTTTGTGTATGTTTCTATATTGTGAAGATTAGTTTTAGATTTTTCTACTCATTTACTAGCGCCTTTATTATTTTGCTTTCTTCCTTTTGGGAAGGTTATTTTAGCTTTTATTGTGCCCCAATTATTAAAGTTTTTTTTTGTTAGGTTTTATTCATGATTATTGTTCGGTTATCTTCCCTGTTTGCTATTAGCTATTAGCTATTAGTCTTTGTGTCCTGTGCAACTGAGACCCAACCTGTAAATAAAAATCATTATTATCACTTACCTCCTGCTGTTGTGTCTGGGGGTCTGATCGAGTTTGCCCAGGGGGGAATATAAATAGGGGGTTTGTGAGTTCCTCTCTCACTCAACAGCTGAGGTGGCATAGTTGGTCATGTGTTCACACTGAAAGGTGTGTAAGGTGTGATTTCTCTTATTATTGGTTTGCTTGTTTTATAGTTTTTCACTAATAGTTTGATTGTTTAATTACTTTATTTTCTGCATGAGCCAAATTGTCTATATTGTGCACCTGCACCTAATCAATTGAAGCCCCACTACTGGCCCGTGGCTCCTATTATCTGGACTCCACCCCTCTTCTCAGAGAGAGCCCTGAAGTTACAAAGCGGGGCAGAGAGATTAGAGTAGAGAGGACATTGTCAGGGAAAGACGTGGAGAAAGAACGAAAGAGCGAGTCTGCGATAGAGGCAATGCTGGCATCAGTGCTGGTGCCTTGCTGCACGCCTGCAACCGAGAGAGCAGCCAGGAGCGCCTGCAGATGGAGCTTAGGTTTTAGTTAGCATAGGGTTTATTTTGTTTGTTTCTTTGAAAATTAGATTAGAATAGGGATTTAGTTTTAGTATGGACTTAAGGATTTTTCTAGCTAGTATTATTCACTTTAGTTTTAGAAAAGTTTCATTGATAGCTGTCTTGACCATTTTGTCCTCATTTGTGGGAATAAATATGATTGATTTTTAATTGGTTCATATGGTGGCTTTCTGGGAGACTGGTCAGGGTCTAACCTGCATGGGGAATGTAGCAGGGTGATGAGAGGTTCTCCCTCCTCACCATAAAGAATAAAGGGGAGTGGTGTAGTCAAGGGAAATGGTAAAAGATGTTTTTTAACTTATAGCGTAACTTTTATATGTAAAACAAAACTATTGTGCTTATGAATTGAATTATGATTAGTTCAGTTACAAAAGTTGTCAATACATTGTGATTTTTCACATTTATGCAACCCTGATTATCTGATAAAGGAAGCACTGCCCAAGGGGGAGGGGTTTCTGCACACTGCTGTAGGAACCTGATCGTAACGTCACTATCAAAGTTGTCATTGACCCCTGCGCTCGTCACTCAGAACAGGTCCCTTCCCACATCCTGTTCCATAAAACATGACATTAGTGCAGGTTCATCCTCTTTTGCCTGGAGCCAAGACTCCTGTGCGACTTTGCAACCCTTGGGCAGTGTAGTTACTGTATAACCAAGCTGTCGCAAGGGAGGAGGCTGCGAGCTGATAAGGGAGCCTGCCCCAAGGTGACCAGACAGTAACCTCAGGGGCCCTGTAGGGCCGCATCTGAGCTGCCCAGGAGCGTTTACCGTAGTCACGCTCTTACTGTCTTACTCTAACTGTCTAGAATTAGCATATACAAGGCAGGGCTGCAGAGGTCAACTCATATGCCCTACGCACACAATAGCAAGGCCGGCAGCTCTACTAGTGCAGATAGGAGCCACCAGATACACTTTGAGCATGGATGGGACCAGGGCAAGTCCCAACAATTTCTGTAGAAATTGCAACAGGACCACGATGGGGCAATTAATTGGGTCTTGACCGCCCTCTTTGCACCAGGTGCTAAATGTCCGCCAGTGGTAGGAATACTGCGACCTCATAGAGGGAGCTCTCACTGACTGAATAGTGACAGACCCCAGGCAATCAATCACTCCCGCTCAGGGGCCAGGCCCAGAGCTGGAGGAGGCCTGGATTGGGGTGATAAAGCATGCCCTGCACCTGGGACAACAAGTCCGCTCTCATTGGGAGCTGCCAAGGCTCTCCATGGAGGAGGGCAATCAGGTCTGCAAACCAGAATCTGCGAGGCCACCGAGGGGCTATCAGCAGAACTGTTGCTCGTTCTCTCCTGACTTCCTCCAGGACCACCGGGAGAAGGGGGAATGGTGGGAACTCGTAAAGGAGACAGCGCGGCCACGTTACAAAATTCAAGAAAGTATTATATTACTGAAAAGGAAAGTGAAATGATACCAATAGATGTAGTTCCAGCCTCCAAATGCTAGGGTGTGATAGCGCTATATCCACACAGTACGCAAGAATGGAGTACACTCACCTTGGTCTAAACTTTATAGATGAAAGATCAGGGTGACTGTCAAGACTGAAAACAGGAGACAATTCTTCACACAGAGAGTAGTCACAATCTGGAAACACTCCCCAGCTATGTGGTAGAAGCTGAAAGTTTGGGAACATTTAAAAATAGACTGGATAGGACTCCACAGCTCTCTGGATGACCTGTCCTGTCCCGTGGGAGCAGGAGGGGTGTCCATGCTCAACGAAGGAGGTGGGATGGGAGCAACCAACTCCTCCTCCATGAGCTCCGCCTCCAGCTCTGAGTCCTCATGAGGACTTCGGGTCCCGGGTCTGTTTAACATTGTGTGTAATACCCGAGTGACGCGATGACTTTACCAATTGACGATTGGCTCTTTTATTTAGAAGGCAGGACTTATTCCGCCATATCGGTGTTTGACAGATGACGTTAACCGAAGTGCATTATTGGCGTCGGAGTGATTTCTGAGATATTGTGGTTGGAGTTCGTTCGCTTTGTATCTAAAATCTATGGCAGACACATCTCAGAGCACAATGACATCAGATTAGTCATGCTAACATCAGCGCCGTGGCACTGAACCAGCAGTTATTATAGTTCAAAAGGGCAAACAGTGAGTCATCGTATTATGCGAGATACAAAAAATTACAAAGCTGCAAAAGTTGCGTTTTTCCTCTGCCACCGTGACAGCAAGTGGACTCTTGAACTGAAATAATGAGTGGATTATATGCACTTTCAATCAACATGGATGTTATTTTACCAACTTTCTTGACAAGGAGGATGGACTGTATGCTTCACAGTCAGGTACAGGAGAGGAGCAACTAACGTTACATTAGGTAAGACACAAAGTTTATTTTCACAACTTATAAATTAATTTAGTGATTAGCTGTGGGATCTATGTGTCCCGGTCCTGGTCGGGTCCAGATTTCAAATAATAGTCAGTTCCGGGTAGCACATTTCCAGGTCTCTTCAGGTTCGGGCACATATATTTGAACCCATGAAGACCTCTAGTTTATATACACAGGGGCACCGCAACACCAACCACACGCAACCTTGCTGTTTGCAGACTGAACACTGTGTATACCAGGCACCAGGTGCTGGATACAAGCACTGCATAGGCCTGTAGTCTTAATCACACCATGTGATAACCAGAGGAAACCCACACAGACACAGGGAGAACATGCATACTCCACACAGACAGACACCCTGAGCTGAGACTTGAACCCAGGCCCCCTGGAGCTCTGAGGCAGCAGCACTAACCACTGCACCACTGTGCTGCCCTAGACTATATACCTACCTACCTAATGTATCAGTTCACAACACATCCCCAGTTGCCCACTAGATGTTGCCATCATCCTTCCTTAGCAGTCACTTCTCCCAGCTTCCTTCATTCAATCCACATTCCTGAACACCATGTGCAAATACTCATTCACCCTCTGCTCCCATTCGCCCTGCACCTCCCAGTGTGGTTAATTGCTTCCCTCTGCTCCACATATAAACCCCTCACTCACTGCAATGTTTTGTCAGTGTTAATTATGATTACAAGCAGTCTCTGTGTGCTGTGTATAACCTTTGAATCATCAACTGCCGGCTTTTCCCCACCCAACCACAACTTTGGACTTCCCGTTTGCCCAATTGCCCGACCCTTGCCTGTGACCACATCTTTGCCTTACCTTGATTGCCCTGTTCTGCCCGTATGTGTCCCACATCTGTCTGACCACCCTCACCACGCACTGCAACTGGGTCCCCCTGTTCCTGTGTCCTGCGGTCTGTGACACCTAACATCATTAACATAATAATAATAATATTATATTTGCTGATGGTACTGCAAGACACAATCTTTAATTTGAATATGATTATTAAAAAATACATAAGGAAATAATTACCCTTATTGCTAAATTATTGAATGAATAGCATTATTATTGTGTTAGGTAGGTAGGTTAACTAGCTTTATATTGGCACATTTATTCCTTTTCCATGGTAGGAAGAGGGTCTCCAGCAGAAAACAGTTCAGTGCTTAAGCACTCTTGTGAGGCTAGTGTGGAGAAAATTATTTGAAGGGCTCAGACTAATGTCAGGTTGAAAGAGGAAGAAAGGAAAGAACATTGTGTATGTGCAATCATCTTATGATTATGCCTGATGTGCAAGCTCATAAAATGCTAAACTGCACACTTGTTTCAGTTCCTGTTTATTCACAAACTTCTTTTGACCCTCCAACCATGTTGACTAACTTTGTGTTTTCCAAATAAGGAACCACTATACGATCCATATAAGGAGATATTTTTCTTAGCCACACTTGTGTACAGGGGCGTTGCTAGACTTCAGGATTTAGGGGGGCTATGAAACGATTTCTGGGGTTGCTGAGAGAAAACATTTTTCGAGATCCGGGATGCCCAGACCTAATGATACCACTGCTTGTGTAAGTTCCTATACAATCTGCCTGCCTCTGCCTTCGAGCAGATATTTTTTTCTCTCCAGCATGCTGAATTAAGCGTATTGACTCCTTTGAACCCAGATCTGATGTGAAGCCTTGTTTCTTCGACACTAGATTGGAAAATCTGGTGATACATTAATTCATGCAGTAGTTTATTAATTAGATACCATTAACAAATTACATTTCATGACTTGTTGATGCATTAGTTACTGACTTGTTAATCTTAACTGACATATTAGTTAATGTCTGATAAGGGGTACTTACATATAAGTGTTACCTGTTAAACTCTTACCTGTGACCCTCACCATGAGCCTCAGAGTCCCGTTAGCGTGAGCCGAGTCATACTCTCTGATCCAGACATTCAACTGGTCGTCCACACTCCCGCTGTGGTCCAGGTTACTGGACCTTGGAGGGAACTGTATAATGTGCTAAATTGGAGTGGATGTTTTGGTGTAGACACATTAGAACAGGCTAATAGAATAACAAGATGAAGAAGAAGGTTAAGAAGAAGTAGAAGAAGATAAAAATGATGAAGAGAAAGAGTAAGAAAAAGTCTTGCCTAATGGCTTGAAGATATTTTATCCAGAAGTCTGTCAATGACTGGCAGTGGATTGTCCAGCTGGACTGGATTCCCAATTTCTTTCTCTCCTTGATTCACTACAGATCTCTACTACAGAACAGAAATACACATACGGTTTGACCCCAGGTAGGTGTGATCAGACAGAGGTTCTCCAGGGGCTTGTGTCACAAGCTGCCAGTCCGCATTGTCCCCTGCACCTTGAATCATGTCACAGATACTGTCCTACTCAACACTGCACTGGTCCAGAAAGGTGAGTGAGGAATCTAGAAAGACAGAAACGCAATGCATTGGAGATAATGACAGGAAAATCAAACATTGCATGGTTAATAAAAGCTTGTTACAAACAATGACCTTCTGTACCTTTCTTGTCCTAGATAACATTGTCATGTTTGATTATATCTGCAACAGAACATGTTTATTTGCTTACCTGATATTGTATATTGCTCTATATAGCATACACTGGTGAAAAAGGCAGTACCATATCAGTAGATTAATTTCCTGCCTTGTTTTAAACAGGGTCCACCTACTGCTTCTGTAGAGCTTGTAGAGTTTCACAATGTCCTGCTTGCTGAGGTCCAATTGCTGGCCCATGATGTTAGTGAACTTTGGGTCTTTGGCGATCATGGTTGGCAGGCTTCCGTTGCTGAAGACAGTCTTGTGATCTTGTGTGAGTTGTAGTCATATGACACATTCAGGGTGTCACTTTCGTTTTGCTTATCAAAGTTGTGCTCTTGACCTGGAGAGGACGGACAGAAAGGTGGTTAGAGGTGGTTGTTTGGGCCCATCTTCCTTGTAGCTGATTCTTGATAACCCACACTGCAACTCAGGACCCAGAACATAGCTGCGCAGTGGGACCCACACATAGGCTCTCTTTTCAAAAGCTGCCTGTCACCAGCAAAATGAGATGGTTATCAGGAGATGGCAAGAAAGGTCAGTGATGAGAGGTTCTTTGGCCCATCTTGCTTAATCCAAATCTAAACCAACCCAAAATTACAGCAGGACTCTTGTTGAACACTCAAGAGTGACTACACCAATGCTCCTTCTTTACAAAAGCTACCTTTATACAGTAAGCTGAGATGGTTTACCAATCATATTTTATTTCACAAGAAATGTCAACAGTACCTGGCATAATCTGATCCCACATGATAGTGACGTAGTCGTCACGGTCTGCTCTAGTATGTTCATGCCAGAACCCCAGAGCATGAAGTAACTCATGTTCAATCATGGGAATGCTGTCACAGTACTGTCCAATAGAAAGATCTTGTTTTCCCGTCCATTGATTCCCAACGTAAGACCAACATCTGCAGGAGAACAGAACAGTGAAGCTCTGTACAGACTCTGCTGACAGCAGACCCTTGCAGTTACTGTAGTCAAGCCGAGTCAGTACAGCATAAAGGACTCATTTGTTGGGTTTACATGCTGGTGAAAAGCCAGGACAGTAGAGGATTAAGCATGGCTTGTCCTAAGGTGCTACAGCTGGGATACAATAGTAGAGTGTGCTGATTAATTTAACCATTCCTTCTATAGACCTTTATATTCATGAGATCACATAAGTGGTGCACAGGTATGCATGTGCAGCATTAATAATTAATCAGTTTCTGTTGGTATTAATTTCAGAACCTGATACAATTACGTGAACCCCTGTTTACATTGATGTTGTAATGTTTGATGCCTTGTTCTTAATTGTATTCTTGCACTTTGTATTGCACTTATATTGTAAGTCGCCCTGGGTAAAGGCATCTCCCAAGAAATAAAAATATTAATAATAATAATAATAATAATAGAATATACCTACTCTATCTCCCTTAATTTGAATATATTACAATAATACTACTAATAATAATAAAAACACTATATCACTGTCTCAATGTCAATCTCTCCAACTTCACTGACTTTCTATACTCCTATGCTATATGCATGCACACCTTGTTAATTCTGGATTCTTTGATTGGATGGAAAACATGTTGTAAAGTTAAACACTGAACTTGTCCACATGCAATTACTCATTCTGTACAATATACACTCACCTAAAGGATTATTAGGAACACCTGTTCAATTTCTCATTAATGCAATTATCTAACCAACCAATCACATGGCAGTTGCTTCAATGCATTTAGGGGTGTGGTCCTGGTCAAGACAATCTCCTGAACTCCAAACTGAATGTCTGAATGGGAAAGAAAGGTGATTTAAGCAATTTTGAGCGTGGCATGGTTGTTGGTGCCAGACGGGCCGGTCTGAGTATTTCACAATCTGCTCAGTTACTGGGATTTTCACGCACAACCATTTCTAGGGTTTACAAAGAATGGTGTGAAAAGGGAAAAACATCCAGTATGCGGCAGTGCTGTGGGCGAAAATGCCTTGTTGATGCTAGAGGTCAGAGGAGAATGGGCCGACTGATTCAAGCTGATAGAAGAGCAACTTTGACTGAAATAACCACTCGTTACAACCGAGGTATGCAGCAAAGCATTTGTGAAGCCACAACACATACAACCTTGAGGCGGATGGGCTACAACAGCAGAAGACCCCACCGGGTACCACTCATCTCCACTACAAATAGGAAAAAGAGGCTACAATTTGCACAAGCTCACCAAAATTGGACAGTTGAAGACTGGAAAAATGTTGCCTGGTCTGATGAGTCTCGATTTCTGTTGAGACATTCAGATGGTAGAGTCAGAATTTGGCGTAAACAGAATGAGAACATGGATCCATCATGCCTTGTTACCATTGTGCAGGCTGGTGGTGGTGGTGTAATGGTGTGGGGGATGTTTTCTTGGCACACTTTAGGCCCCTTAGTGCCAATTGGGCATCGTTTAAATGCCACGGCCTACCTGAGCATTGTTTCTGACCATGTCCATCCCTTTATGACCACCATGTACCCATCCTCTGATGGCTACTTCCAGCAGGATAATGCACCATGTCACAAAGGTCGAATCATTTCAAATTGGTTTCTTGAACATGACAATGAGTTCACTGTACTAAACTGGCCCCCACAGTCACCAGATCTCAACCCAATAGAGCATCTTTGGGATGTGGTGGAACGGGAGCTTCGTGCCCTGGATGTGCATCCCACAAATGTCCATCAACTGCAAGATGCTATCCTATCAATATGGGCCAACATTTCTAAAGAATGCTTTCAGCACCTTGTTGAATCAATGCCACGTAGAATTAAGGCAGTTCTGAAGGCGAAAGGGGGTCAAACACAGTATTAGTATGGTGTTCCTAATAATCCTTTAGGTGAGTGTATAGTCAAAGCTGTATGAGATGTGATCATCTTACCCGCTGCCTTTAAAGAGTGAAATGTAGTTGGGTTCTCCCTCCCAGGGCTTGAAGTCTGTGGATTTAGGCAGCCTCAGTTGCTTCTCTCTCTTCATGTAATCCCAGACAGGCTTGATGATGTTGAGATCAGGGCTCTGTGTGGGCCTTGCCATCACTTCCAGGAATCCTTGTTCTTCTTTATGCTGAAGATAGTTCTTACTGACTTTCGCTGTATGCTTGGGGTCATTGTCATGCTACAGAATAAATTTGGGGCCAATCAGATGGTATTGCATGATGGATAAGTATCTGCCTGTACTTCTCAGCATTGAGGAGACTAAGCCCTGCACGGGCCTCAAATCCAAGCCCCAGCCCAGCCCTGGCCCGAGATGCTCAGGCTCCAGTTGGATTGTCCAACCGCTGATCACTCGTGTCGGCACTTCTAGTGTTAATAGTTAGCTCTGATAGAGCTGGCAGTAAGGAGTTCAAAGATTTTAGACTCTGGCCAAACATTTGACCAAGAAAATGCCAGCTGTGGTATTTAGTGGCTTATTGTTTGACAAGATTTTTCTTCCTCCAGCCTCTGGCTAAACCCACCATCATGTAGCATAATTTGAATTCACAATGTCAAGTGAGTAGATAGTAGTAGTAGAGCTTCTGATATGGGCCAGGCCAGATGAGCAGCATTGGGCAGCACAGCTAGGGAATTTTACATTCGATATTAAACATAGACCTGGAAAGAGAACTCAAAATACTGACATTCTATCTCATCTCCCAGGAGAAGGGGGCGCAAGCGGCCTGGGCCAGGTGCAAGTGGAGGTCGAGACCAGACCCAAAGGGGTGCCTAGCAATTGGGCAGATGCCTCGGGTGAGGAATCACCTATTGAGGAGTTTCCCTGGACAAAGTGGCAACAGCAGGACCCAGTGCTTATGTATATTAGTATCTTTATATATCATTTTCTTGTTATTATTTCTGTTCGGTTTGGTTTTAGGATTTTAGGGTGTCCAGAGCTATTAAAGGTATTTCAGTTAGTTTTAGTATTAATATACTGTATTTATATATCCTGTGTAACATGCTCCTCACACGATTAAAACAAGGTAACTTATTTGTGTTTTACCCCTAGCACCTATAGGTGGTGACACTAATTATCAATGATTCTATGAGTTTATGAATATAAATCCTACATAAAGAAATCTCACTTTTCCCGTTTGTTGGTTTATGTCATTTTATTTTGAATTCTATGGAAACAATCATTGAAAAAATGTGTTTAACAACAGTTAAAGCAAAAACACAACAGTAAATTATTTACAAGACGAGCTGTAGTAACAGTGCTGTATTATAGTGTTTGTATATGTGTTGTAATGGCAAGCTATACTAAAAACTGTAATAGGATGCTATAGTAAATATGCTGGTCATAATAGGTGGCTATGGGACTATTTACAGTACAAAAGAAGGCTATAAAGGGACAGCCAGTGCCTGGACATCACACCTTCCCATAAAGGAGCTGGAAAAGAAACAAGGGAAATTAATGAATATCATTCAGAAAGACTGTGAACAGACAATCTCAGACACCACCATCTGGAAGACGGCTGAGAGGAGCAATGTGCATGGTTATGTTGATAAAAGTTAATATCTGTCCCCCCGGCCTGAGCAGCACTGGGATGGCTGATTAGAAAAGGATTTGGACACAGGATTACAGTGCATAGTGGGGCGTGGGAAACACAAAGGTGGATAGATAACAAGAGTACACTTAACATTAGCTAAACTGAGCAAACTGGTGGTCAGAATTATTGGTGCGGCTGAGTGTCTCAATCGCTGAAAGCCAACGTATAGATTACAGGTTGGGTCCCATAGTCCAGACAGACTCCAATCTGGGCCCTATACAATGCTGGCTGTAATCTGGGCTCTTTAGTCTAGACAGCACTGGCTACAATCTGGGAGTCTAATTTGCTTCAAAGACAAACAACTTCTGACCAGGCAGTTCTCCAGGTTGCCATTGGCCTTTATTGTTGTCAAGGTACCTGGATTGAATCTAAACAGAAACTAAATCTCACCTGCTGCTAAACTTCTCAATTTCTACTGTCCCCATCACCATCACTGTGTGGGCTCAGCGGTCCTGGGCATGATAAAAGTGTCTGACTATGTTGGAGCTGCACAATGTCTACAAGAGAGAAATGGTTCAGGATTGAGTCCTCGCTGTATTCAGAAGTACTGCTGTGCATGTGACAGCGATCCTTGCTGGAGGTTTACATTAGGAGGTAGGAGAAATAATTCAATGTTAATAAAAAGTGCCATCAAGCAGAATAGCTGGATTTTGTGGATTGGAGGATTGAAGGGTTTGAGTCATTCTGGGCCCAGGTATCTCCCTAAATGTGTAGCAATATACCCCATCATATACCTACATTATGTAAGAAGAATAACCAAAGTGAAATTGTTACAAATCTTTATAAATTATTGCTTCAGGTTAAACCTTCTGGACCTTTAGGGTTGGTCATCCAGTACTGTACTCTGGGACCCTTTGTCTCGAGATAAACCTGAATAGTCACAGGCAGAGGAGGTAAAAGAACATTATGGAGTGGGAAGAAATGTATAGGAAGATTCATAAGTACTGCTGTTTCTGGGGCTTTTGTAAGTCAACACATACATAAGCTTGCACTAGCAGTATGTAGTGATGGTGTCTCTCCTATTATTTTGTTTGATCTTAGCAGATCTTAGCAGGATCTTGCCATCCAGAGAGCTTCAGAGCACATACTTTCCATAGTCAGCAGAAAGAAGACGTCGTCTCCCTTCACAAAGTCTCTGTGCGCCATTCTGGTGTGGCTGAGGAAACTGGAGTACCCTAATCCAGGCCCTCGGTAATAGGTCCCATCGGCATCAGTGACACGGTACCCAACTCTGCGAGGGTTGTCCCAAAACCACTGTGTGCTTCTGTTCGCTGAGAGGAACACAAACACATGGCCTGGATCAGCAAGGGTTACATTCACACACGTTCATGTATTCTAACCTCTGTTTTATTGCATGTTAAAAACTCAATCAAATACAATTTACCAGGTATTGTTCTCACAGTGCAAATGAATTAAGAAATATACCTGCAGGATATGTTAATTTTATTTCCTTTTCAGTCATAATGGAGGCCCTTGCCTCTGATAGTTTCCATGGCTGTTATTTTTAATAATGTATATATTAAGTGAAGACATTTTTTTGTTGATTAAAAATGTCTCCCATACCTAAGCTGCCTCCAAAGAAAACATCTGGTGCAATTAAAAGTCTGTAACTTCCATACGGTTGTGGTCCTTGTGGCATCAGTCGTGATACTGGAATGTCAGGATTTTGGTCCATCAGTAACATTGTCACCTGTCTGGAAAGGCAGGGCCACTGCAGTTGGCCATCGTTGATCCCAGATGTTAGGTAGAAGAACACACCCAGGTTATATGGATTACTCACAAAACCTTTGACATATACACTAATCTGAAAAGCATATCCATCACTGGAGTAGAAGCGGGTGCTATAAATACTTGATCCATATATATATAACAAATGTGGCGATGCAATAAACTGTGGCTGAGGAAGACATAACGAAACAAGAGGTAAGAGCCATTAAAGAAGTGTTTAGAACTACATTTCCATTCTTTGTGCCTTATGGTTGTGTGAAGTAACAGAACTACACTACAGAAGAAATGCAGAAATCCTGGCCGCACCTACCCAGGCTGTTTTCTAAGTAGTAGGGAACAGGCTGGGGCCACCTGTACTGATTTTCCACAATGGAGTTTCTCTCTAGGCCCTGCAGTCACATAGAACAGAAATGGTAAATATCAGAAAAGCTTCTGTCACACAGATTTCTCAGGTCACAGGAAGACTAAAAGACTCTCACCATTTCAAACACTATATCCCCCTCCAGAAGGTCTAGACCTAGTTAGAAAATACAAAAACCTTCTGTCACAAACTGAAACATCAATGACTTTCATCTTAAAGTTAGAAAAAATATACATCTTCATAGCTAACCTCGATTGATCTGGAGAATGTTTCTCTCCAATTCGGCATCAACATCAATTTCAGTTCCTGGAAATCAGAAAATTTAATGCTAATATTATTTATTCTGAATCGCTTATGAATCCAGTTTCAGTTCTCCCTTTAGAAAATCCTGTCACCATGGTTTTAACATTTACATTAATAAGCATATGTACAGAGGGAAAAACATCAATATTTACATACATATACAACATAAATACTCTTGCAGGTAAACAATGCACACATAATGAAATCCATATTTGACCCTGCAAATATATCTGTAGTTTTACAATCACAAAACTTACCAACTGTGCTGGATACTGGCTGGAAAAGAAAGTAACAGAAAGAAACAAATAAACAGACAAACAAATACATACATAAATAAACTTCAAATTAACTACATTTGAGGAAAAGACAGAGAGACTATTATTTAATATATGCAATGTTATTTTCCTTGTCACTAGTCTGACAGTATTTGTACTTTACTTAACTATGTTTTATTGTGGCTACTTTTACTATTACTCCACTTTATTTATGAACAAAATAATGTACATCTTACTCCACTACATTTCCCACAGAAGACTCGTTACTGTTATTATAATTGGAGAGAGGAATGACACACATATACGCGGAATTAACATGTTTCAGGTTTGCTAGATACTTGTGACCAATCACACTGTACCATAATGAGCAGCGCTGCAGTGAGCCAATCAGTGAGCCCGATCCGCGGCACAGACCCGCCCCTCTCTCGACCATTAGCGCATCAGCTCTTTGTTTTCGTGATCACAGATGGACTCGAACCCGCGGCCGTATTGGACGCTCCGCACTGAGCGACACACGTTTCAGAGGCACGGTCTCTGTTTTATGAAGGACCAGCAGAGTGAGTTATTGATTGTTCTGACAATCAAATGCATTAATCAGCAAAGGCTGTTTTTGAGCATTCAAAGTGTTTTGGGGGGTTTTGGCCCGGCGCCACAAGGGCGCAGTGCCCCCTCAGTGGTAATATTGTGCCACCTCAGTTTTGTATTCCTTGTCTTCTCCTACAATTTGCCCCCTCGGTCATGCCCACCCGACGTGTTGCGTTGATGATTGCGCTGTGTAGAGGAGTAGAATAACATCAAACCTATGTTTTCAGGGGCACACAGCTCACTTCCAGTAGGTCATTAATACGAATATTAACCCGGCTGTGTGTCATTCTGCAGCTCCATCGCACCATTCACACGTCAGTCACACACATTTGACCAGTTGTGCAACAAACCTATTTTGATTGGCCTTCACACAGAAGAAAGGCGGGGTCAATTAGACCATTTAGGTTTGCCTTCAAAGCAGTATGCCCACAACGAAAATAAAAAAAGTTTATTTTAATAATTGGTATGCAGAATGAAAAGTGTAGCACTAGTACGCACAGCCCAGAGGTGAGTTCATCTGACAGCGCATGCGTACTGCGTCTGCGCTACAGGGCACCGATAAGTCATGTAGTGCAGTGGACAGTCTTACTTTCCGCGATTGGAAATGCATTGTGTTGGATGGGGAAGTGTTATTGGGCAATTAGCAGCTGTTTTGTGTTGTATTAGATCGATATGTATTGTGCATGTAGCTGTCCCACCTTCTTCTCTTTTTTTACCCACCTCCCCTCTGGCTCCTGCTTTTGCAGGTGTTCTGACAAACTGCGCTTGCCTATCAGGATGGGCTGCCCGGTATCTGAAAACAATAAGAAGCTCATCCTGTCAGACATAAAGGACCTGTCTGAATGGGCTACCAGCTGTTTTTCAACACGATTACTGTATTTTAACACTTAAAATCCGAGGCAGCTCATCCTGTCGGACAGAAGGGACCTGTCAGAATGGGCTTCCCTCTGTTTTTCAACACTATTACTGTATTAGAAGCTTTCAAACGCTATGTAGCTCATCCTGTCATCTATGCGTAAATAGCAAATTGGTCACTATGACATAACACGGCCAAACTCATTTTAAATGTTCATAATTATTACCAACACATGTATGGGCGTCTCATTCTGTCAAAGGAGCTCAGAGATCCGCTGCACTCGCCCTAATGTGGTTCGTGTCTCCGACCTTAACGGTTTCATACATTCGCCCCATCGTGCTCGTTTGGTGTCCATTAATATCTAAGTGATCCAAGGATCCTATTCAGTCTATTTTTTAATGTTCCCAAACTTTCAGCTTCAGCCACATCACTGGGGAGTTTGTTCCAGATGGTGTCAACTCTGTGTGAAGGAGCGTCTCCTGTTTCCGTATCTGTAAGGAGATCCATTACTGTATTATTGTACATTAAACCACAAACAAATCCATTAAAAAGACAATGCGTGGATGAACATCACAGTAGCTCTACTTGATTGACATCTGTTCATAAAACATACAGTACTGCTACATAATATGGATAATGTGATTTTTATTTTACATATTAGCTTTATTTTTCACTTAATGATTTAAATAATACAAGTGTGTATGAGAAAAGGCTCCCGAAATCATGTCCATGGTGATGTTTACACTATATGTGTGCGTAAGACATCACATTTTATATTTATTATATATAGTAACCGCACTCTCACTTATTAGGTATTTATAGCCCTGATGAAGACATAAATATATATATATATATATATATATATATATATATATATATATATATATATATATATATATATATATATATATATATAGTAACATCCTGGGGAGTTTTGAGATTCAAACCCAGTCTCCTGTACCACAGTGCACTAGATTACATTATAACATGTGATCACTCCAGGGGTACATATTTGATATTGTTTATTTTGTTTTGTGTTTCATTATACAACTCTTTGTGTGTGTGTGTGTGTGTGTGTGTGTGTGTGTGTGTGTGTGTGTGTGTGTGAGTGAGTGAACAGTGAGTTTGCTAAGAAAACTCAGAATAGGCTATTATATAAATCCCTCAATGTTACTGTTTATTAATAATGAATACACATAAAAGTAATTTCCACATATGTGACTTAATAAGATTTTTTTTTTGGATGTGGTTTTCTTCAAGATAAAATTGAGGAACCATAAAAACACCTTGATAATTTATGGAAAATAAAATGGATTAAAACATCAAATGAACCTCTTGTGTGCCTCTTCATAAGGCTCACACACTAAATTATTACTAAAATCACATTTTACTTTTATTTTTCGTACTTGAGTACTCTTGAAAGTAGCTACTGTTTTACTTTTACTCAAGTACTGTTTGAATAGGAGACTTTTACTGGAGTAAGTTTTTGATAGAATATTTGTACTTTTACTCAAGTATGACTTCTGACTTCTTTTTACACCTCTGATTGGTGATGTCTAACTGATGCAGAAAGGATCAGAGCAGATTGTGACTTAAAAGGTTTGTGTGTTTGTTTTGTTCTTCTTTTTTAATAAAGATATCAATATCATAGGCCTGTCAGGATCCCCAATGTATGAAATATGTCTTGATTGATTTCCCCAAAAAATCCATCTGGAGGGGCCATTTTAATTTTAAAATGTGCCTGATAGTTCAGGAGGCACCTTGTGCAGATACAACCATTCTACATCTGCAGTCTTTTAGGAAAATATTAATTCTAAATTATTATCATTATTATTGTGAATGCTGGAAGATGTTTAAACAAAGACATTTCAATGTAAACAGTTGTTGAGTCTGCACTAGAATTTATTAGTTCACTTCCTGTTACTTCAGAATGACTGATGCATGTGTAAATCTCCCCCTCGGAATGTATTTTATGTGACAAAAGATCAAAACGGATTCAATCATTTGGGCATTCTAAAACTAAGCAAAGGTATTTACTATTGTGTTGATAGTTTACACACAAGTAAAATGAATGGTGGAAAGATAAAACTAAAAAGTTGTGTGGGTACAAGCTGTGACTTTGCTAATCCAGAACTGACCTTGTGATATTTCGGTGGAGCTGATTTACAGTTTTACTGCTTCAAATAATAGGGAATAAAATAGGGTTGAATTAATTGATAAAACTTCCTTATGATCACAGCTATTGTCCAATACATTTAACACATAAACAGGAATATCACAAAATATGGCACAGTTCATCTTTGTTTTTGATGTGCACTGATGCCAGCAGCGGGAAAAGGGAAGCATTTATTTTGAACTTTTTACAGAAGGGTAAAATCAGGGGCTTGTCAACACAATTAGATTTTGACCTCTTTTTACAATCCAACGTGAGGCCCTGCTAAACAGGGCCATGAAAACAATCAGTGAAAATGCCACTGTTTTCTGTACAGTTAATCTTATTTTAATTGACCTAAAGCCCATTCTCAGGGCCTAACAGAGCAAGTGATCCAATCAGTCATACTTTTCCTGGCACAGCTGTGATGTGGGCTACACGGTCCATGAAAAATCTGATAATTAGTGGAAGAAAGACTTTGTTTGTGGAACATAGTACAACGTAGCAGGTATTTGCAGTCCTGGTGGAGCCTGTCGTTGTAACACAGTGACAAGCCTGTTTTGAAAACACTTCCAGAAACAGAGGACAACTAACTGCACCAGTCTCTGGACCCCAGACCTCTGCCCTCTGAAAAAAACAGACCTTGGATACGGGGCCCTGCCCTCTCTGGAGGTCAGTTATATTATCTTTGTATTGCTGTTTCAGCAAGCCTGAGTAACCCATGTGTGAATTTCAGTTTGGTGTATGACTTTAGGTAGGCCAGGTTCTGTCCAGTGTCTGTGTAGCAGGTTTTAGAATAAACACAATGATCTATTTTAAGGTCACATGGAGTTCAAAAGACAAGACAGTTTGTGATAAAGTTTGAGGTGCCTCTCTGAGGTCATGTAGTAGTTCAACAACCAAGGGAGTAATCCTCTATATGATAGTATGTAGAAATATATGGTAGTATGTTTTAGAAAAACTTTAGATGAGTCTCTGTTATTGTGATTAATCAGGTCCTGGTCTGTTGAGGGAGTACATTTCTCCCTTTCATGTTAATTTTTTTAAATTGTTTAATGACATCTTATAATTCTGAGTATACAAAGTTTAACCTCCAATCCCTTGTTAGAATTCATGTTAGAAATGTAATAAATGAACTGAAACAAATCAGTTCAACACAAAGTGACAATCAAGTCATGCTTTTTGTCAATGTATTCACCACACACTTCCCCTGTTCGCCACAAGAGGTTGTCCCGATTTCTAGCCTCTGTCTGTCACATTCCTAAGCACTATGTGCAGTTAGTTACTTGGGCCTAGTCTCTCATTTGTTCAGTTCAGTTCACCAATCCACAGCTGCCCACTCCCCTGCCCAGAGTATTTAAACCCCTTTGTTCCCTCAGCTCATTGTGGTCTTGTTTGCCTTGAAGCCACAATGCAGAGCCTTCCTCAATAGTGTGTACCTTGCTGTGTGTTTTAACGACTGGCCTGTCCTCACATTCGTGACTCCCAGATTCCCTACTCTGCCCTGGTTACCTGTTCACCTGTTTCTTGACTTTTTTCTCTATTGCCCTGTTTACCGGTTCCCGCCATATCGCTTGATTCTGACATGTCTCTTGCTCTGTTTTTCGCCCCGTGCTTGGGTCTTAGACCCTTGGCTTCAAAGGGGTCTGCTGGGACTCTTTACACTTTTTCAGTTTTCAAAAACACCACTCTTTTGAACACAAAAAAGCAATGCCATAGAATATTGATGCCCCAAAGTTGGGTCATCCAGAAAACATACATAAGTTAAACCTTGCTGAAACCCTTCTTCAACTGTCATTCATGTAATAGAGATTTAAAAAGAATCAGCTTGTGAGTAGTAGTCCAGGGACATACTTTATGTAATCAAACTAATTTGACAGATGCTCCACCCTATTTGTTGATGTTTACTGGAAGTCACTACCTTTACCCTTTGAACTGGAAGTTCCACCTCCCCGAGTTGACTGTTAATTGAATTGAATTGAATTAAACCACACAACAATTAAACCACTGATTAAAAAATTAAGACAAAAAGGAAGAAAAACACTATTAATGTAGAATCAAACAGTGAATAGGTGAAATATAATTAAATAATGTAAATGCAATAAACATAATGTTAAATGCTATGTGAAACTGAGGTTTAATAGAGAAAGGTGATTGAGCACAGGCCAGGTCCTAGCAAAGCACATGGGCTAAGGCACTTGGTTATTCTCTGACCAGTCTATGAATAACCACTGGCAGACAAGTGACAAGTGTATACAATTCGTCAGCGATGTACACTGGTCTGGCTAAACACAAAAAACATTAAACAGGAGCTAGCAGAATGTACGTTCATCCCAATTACTTTTGCTTGCATCTGTATAACCTAGGGGAAAGTTGCACTGCTCTTGTGTCACTGGCAGGAGAAGCTACAGCTCTTAAGCAGGATTACTCTATCTTACATCTCTCCACAGCCTTTCGTACACAGCAGATATTTTTTGTTATAACTAACACAATGTATGCAGTAAAATAAATGCTCTACAATGGCTGAATTCCATCTCCCTTCTTTAATTACAACACTTATTAACTTACTTAAAAGATAGCGTGTCAGGGAGGTTCCCCCTTCTACTAGTGCTACGTGCAGTGTTATAGGGTGAGCCGGACATGATTAGTCTTGTTGGTGACTAATTCCTCCAGCATATCAATGTAGGGATACACTGTGTACAATCAGAGCGCTAGAGCACCTTGTGTATAATGTGGTTATGTGGGGTTTTGAGCAGTTGGTGCCCCTGAGAGTGAAGCTGCCCCATCACTGATCCGCTCTGACTGCGCTGTGGGCTGTAAATAAACCCTTTGAGTGTCCGTGTCAGTCCTTATTCAGAGCATGGTACAATACAGTGTAACAACACTGGTAGAGTACAAAACCCTGCTAAAATGCAGCTTTGTGGAGTAAGTGTCATCATACATAAATCATTTGATCTGCATGTAATGCTTAGGAAAATGCAAGATTCATATAAAATATCAGAAAACATTTTAAATTACATATCCTTACAAATTGTTGTAAAGACATATTTTGGTATTTTAGCAAATATGGGCCAGTATGGGCCACTTTCTCGCTTAGCCAACAACTGTGCTATATGTAGATAAAATGGTAAATACCTTTTTGTTGTTCAAAATGCTTCCTTATTTTTGTTTTGCTTTATGTTATAACTTTCAAAAACATTTTTTCATGGCCGCATTATATCCAAATTCACATTATATCAGATCACGGAGTAGAGATGTATGTTTAAAAAAAAAAAAAAAGTGCGGTTTCTCGGAATACTGTTTCTCAGGCTGGGGATATGTGGGACTGCATTACGTCTATCTGTCTGTGTGATGGGGGTGTGGGGCAGTTCATATTGTTGTTCTTGTTACAGTTAGGTAGCGTAGGGAATAGTGAGTCAGGGCTTTGGGGTTAGCAAAGCGTGGGAACAAAGAAGGCACTGTGATTGGGGAAGCCAGTCACGGGGTGTAGAGACATAAATAGGGGTACCCCAGTTCCCACTGGGAGAGTTGCAGAAGTAGGACAAGAGAGGCAGTGACATGGTGGTGTGGGTAGAATTTTGGAGTGTTGCTACAGTTAATCTGTTGTTCAGTAAAGTCTGTTGCATGAAATCAGTTTCCCTCTGATTATTGTTGCTTTAGTGGTGAACCCAAAGTAGCAACGAAAAGCAGAGAATGCAACATTGGTGTCACACAAATAGGATGGAATCCATGCTGTGATCCACCCGAAAAGGAAAGAAAATGGATTTGCCACTCGCAAGGAGGTGAGAAGAACAGTGGGGTGCCGCCTCGTGGGGGATCCCTAAGAATGAAGTGGTGGGGCAAAGGCTGAGATTCAGCAGGCCGTACCAGAGGTCCGGACAATCCGACACAGAGTTCTTCAGGGAGTTCTGGAGAGCCGCTCGATTGGCCTTCCACACAGTGAGTGGGGAGCAGACAGCAGGACTGCTCAGGGTGCAGTTTGAGAAGGATGTCAGTGACAAACCCCAGCTAGATGAAGATACTGAACTGGCAAAAAAGCAGCAGGGTGTGGTGATTGTTTTCTGCCCTGATCTGACACAAAGCCCAAGATGTGTGCCAGTTTCTCCTTGGTAAATAACAATATAGTAGAATCCTTACGCTTCTACTAATAGCATTGTATTTAAACAATACCTTGGGCGATGTGGGGAGTGCTTTGACAGTATTATTCATTGCATTTAACAGTACATCAATATTTTATAGTAACTGCGTGATATTGTATAATTACAGATGTCTCAGAAAATAAGTCAAAGCTCTGATCCGTGTCAAACTTATCGAATGTCACTGGGTGTTGCAGCTCCACCATCCCAACCTCCCATTTACCTGGCAGATCAATAGATTTGGCTAGATGATCCGTGAAGCAGTAGCTTTTGTTGTTTGGAAATAGCTCTGCAGAAGCATTGCTGGCTAAGATCACATAAATCATTTTTCACAAATTTTTCCCTCTCACTAGTCTGGTGCCATGTCTTTCACCTCTGCAGCTTTGATACAACTATGAAATGTAATCCCACATCCCAGCCATTTGACTAAAACTTGTTTGGTTATGCCATGACCTCTGGAGGCCAAAATTGTCTCTGTCAGCAGGTCTGTCTCTGTCTGTAGGTCTTCTGTGTAAAAGTGTAATTTTATATCATCGTCAGCATTGTAAACAGTCAGTTTGTAAACAAGCCTTACTCCCGGCACACATTCTTTGACTATGAAAATTTAATCTGTGAATGTCTGCTCATACCCCTTTTCAAATCTCCCATTTATTTCTGAGACCTTAACATGATCACCTTCTTTAAACATACATTTTGAAAGTTTGCTTTCCCAATTTCCCATACGCCTTCAGGGCATGGTTATAGCTGTGAATCAGGCCTGGTAAGAAAGTGTTCATGGATGTTAAGTCAATGAGAGGGCAGGACTTCCGGGTGAAACATCATCCAAAGTGATGATTGATTGATTACATAGAGTATGGTCTGTGACTACTGTGTCAGCAGTGCACAGCAGTACAAATGGGGGATACCCCAGTCAGTCACTCTGCCCAAGTCCTCAGGCTGCACGAAGGATGCGATGAACTGGTCTATTTCCTCACATTGCTCCTTGTTAACAATATCAGGCAGCCTTTGGAAGACGGTCTGGAACCTGGGAATGTGATGCTTCTTGATGAGCCTTGCTTTTTTTGCTGAGGTCTCAGACGTCCACTTCTCCAGGTCAGACTTTAGCTGCAAGCAAAGAGGTTCCAGGTTCCTTTTCAGGCAAGCTTTCTCCTGCAAAGATATCCAGCAGCCCTGGAAAAAGAAGCCATCCACTGACCACTGGAAGTCCTGCAGGACTGACCCATCGGCAGGCTTGGGGAATCCGACATTAAACACTGTCGACTGGCCAACATCGATCTGCACCCCAGAGTTGAGCGAGAACTCTGCCAGTGTCTCTAGCAAAGCTGACGAAGATAGAGCTGTGGGGCAGCTCATGAAAACCAGGATCTGGTCGCTTTGGATGCTCACTTTGAGGGGCTCTTCTCCCAAAGCCAAACCAACAACCCTCACATCTAGGTGTATGGACTGTGCCAGGGGCTCCAGACACAGTCCGAGCAGCACGGGGGTGAGAGGGCAACCCAGCAGGAGGCCCCGGGACAGGCCCCCTGGGATATTCGAGCATAAGTCCTTTGCATCAGATTGGGTCAGCACATTTTTCAGCAGCTTTCTAAACTCCAGGGGGAGCTCAAATACTTTGAGGCGCTGGAACAGGTAGGGCCACTTGACCCCATGGGACTGGACAGACAGAGAAATTACAAGTGTGGGGGAGTTGCTGTCCCTGGCCCTGCACATTGCGTGAAAGCAGTCCTTAGGGCTGAGGTCCTGTGCTCTGCTCCCTCCCAGATACATTATGTGTTTGAGGATACTTTGCAAGCGCCGGGCCAGGATGCTGGCAAAGATCATGTAGTCCACATTGAAACAGGAGAAGAGCCTGCAACTGTCCTCTTGCTTGAGGGACAGCACCTCACGGAAGGGAAACGACAAGGGTTTCAGGTCAAGGATTTCATTGAAGCAGGCCTGGAGGTGATCAGACACCTGGCAGGAGAAGACTTTGTAGAATGCAACAGGGAAGCCATCAGGCACTGGGGTGTGAGAGTCCTCCTCCAGAGAACAGATGGTGCTTAGGATCTCCTGTCTGCTGACGTGTTCCACCAGCACAGCTCTCATCACATACTGCAGCTCGACCTTGTTCCTGGACCTGTAAAGATAATCCAGGTAGACCTCAAGTTCACTGTTAATGGCAGAGGCACTGGTGAAGGTCTTCCCTTCTCCCACATGTCTCAAGCCAACCTTTGGCCCCTTTTGGAGCCTGTGTGCAAAACTGAATGTTTCGCACCGGAGTCTGCATTTAAGACCCATCCATATCTGGGAGCTCTTTTTCCTTGAGAAGATATCGATGACACCCTTTAAATGTGAAACACACACTTCATCCTGCAGCAAATTTCTGTTGAACTGCCATAGCTGATCACCAGTGATGAGCTGCAGGGAAATGGGGGCATGGTCTGACATGAAGTCATCTTTGTCTGGGTATTTGGGGCGTTGGTGGATATTGCAGCTCATGACACGGCTCATAGTCTTACTGGAGACAAAGAAGTAGTCCAGCCTGGATTTGCTTTTCTTGGACTTGTCAAAATAGGTGTAGATCTTCTCCTCGGGGTGGAGGCATCTCCAGGTGTCCACCAGGTGCAGAGACTGCAGGAAGTCCCTAAGGTTCTTTAGCCTTTCCTTGTGGCCCCGGTTTGCTACCTTGGACGTCTTGTCCAGCTCACAGTTCAAGACAGTATTGAAGTCTCCAGCGATCACCAGTGTCCCCGGCACTGGCTGGATGTCCGGGAAATGGATCTTCTCATCACTCGGGTTGTAGATATTGACGAAGGTGTAGTCTTCACCGTGCAATGAGCAGGTTAGCATGATGTACCTCCCCTTCTTGTCAGCCACAAATTTTAGCCCCTCACAGGCCAAGCCTCGTTTGATCAGCACTGCCACTCCTCTGCTGTTCCTCCTGTACACAGTGAATATGGCCCAGTCATAGCCTTGACCCAGGTCCTTAATTTTAGTGGACCCCGGAGGTTCCCCTGCCTTTGGTCCGATGTGGGTCTCCTGCAGTAGGACCACATCTGCTTTCAGTTCCCTCAGGTGTTTCAGGGCTTTTCCTTGCTTGTCCTCAAACCCGTTGGTGTTCCAGGAGACAATATTCACAGTCTTGGCCCCGCCTGAAGTCTTTTTTGAGGTCAGCATTGTGACAGTGCGGAGCTGTAGAGTGACTCAGACACTCTACACAACTGGGTCTTATCTTATCTGTCAGTGCCTGTTTGTCAGCATTCAAACTGTTAGCGAGAATCGCAGGGGGGTACACACCCTACAGTCTCTGGAGGTAAGCAGATGCCATGAAGATAGACATATGTTGAAATATGCAAACACAAAGATATCAGAGTTTCTAAATTATGTCGTAAGCTGGCGTGTTCAGTACATGAAAGGGCATCCATTACTTTCGTCACATCTATCCAGATGTGCCTGGGTTTGACAGCAGCTCTGTAGACAGCCTCTGTGTTAAAACAAGAAAATAAGAAATTATGACACAGGACATTAGCACCAAACCTCTGATCAGCAGCATTGTCTCAAAAACACTGACACAAGGATCTCATCAGGCTTGCTTGGTGGTTTATGTATGTGTGAACTATATTACCTGTGCCATTCTCTGCTATTTCTATCAGTTAAATCAAAATTATAATTTTTCTAAATCCTCCGTGCATACGTGTGGCACCCAGCATATAGCATTAATGAATAGACTACGCCAAAGTAGTTTTGTGTAACACACCAATGGTATATTATTATCATCCAATTTATTTTTTAAAGAAAAGTTTAAAATCACACACTACCACCGAGGGGACGACATTAAAACTATAATGACAAAATGAAAGAAAGTGAAACCAATTTAAACAGATCCAAAACAATGGAAAGAACAACAAAAAACAGTCGAAACAAAAACAGTGGCCAATATGTATTCAAAACAAACCAGTCTCACTTCCCTCGCCTGTGTATGGGGAAACAGGGCCAAGTGTCACAGTGGTCTTCATGCACTAAATGAACTGCTGTGTGTGCAGTATAATACTGTCTAAATTGTCAAGAGTGATCCAGCAACAATTGAATAATGAATCACAATCCAAAACATGATCTCACCTGCTTCATATGTATATGGAAAGAAACTGCATTTTTGCTGCAAACTTTAGCATATTAGTTCAATCTCACTCAAGTCTGCACGGTAACAGACCTATTGGTAAAGGTTCTATAGCTGCTGAAGATGAGGAAACAACATTCAAATTGTGCTATACTGATCTTTAATTTAAATCACACTGCCTGCCCTGTGAGTGGCCCTGTTGGCCAAGGGAAAAACACTCACCTCTGTAGCACACTCAGTCAAATAAGGATGTTTCTGTAGGGCTTGTTTCACAAATTAGGATGCTTCTGGAGAATCAGGATTGACATTTACTAGTTTTTTCAGCATGTCTATCTATCCATCTATCTATCTATCTATCTATCTATCTATCTATCTATCTATCTATCTGTCTATCTATCTACTATATTTTCCCTGGTTTATACCCACTTTGACCCCTTTGCATGTAGCTGTGCTGTGACTATATGCACTTCTCAACTCGCATTTGAATCACCTGAAAAGATTGTAGCACTGTACTTTGTATTTGATTTTCCTTTAATTAAATTAAATTAGCAATGCTTGCAAAGCACTCTTTCCTCTTCTGTAAAATCATTTGTGAAAAGTGTCTATTTATGTGTCTGAACTATAAGTAGCTCTGGTTAAGGTTGGCAGCTAATAAGGAAATTACAATACTAATGATTGGCGCCACTGGCCTTATTTAAGTCATTCTTGGGATGTATAGTCAAATCAGCTGTTTATTTCAGGTCTGTGTGAAAGGTGCCAGAGAGGCTGGGGATTGAATTGCCAGCATACTGGAAAACATGTAAGTAGTAATATAGGGCACTTCCTAGGGGGGTTAAGGGGAGATTTGACCTTTTGACCTTGAACTTGAGTTGAACTCGGGGGGGGCCCTTCCTAGGGCGTGGGGGGCCTTCCTAGGGGGTGTGGGGTGCTTGTACCGCGTCACAGAATAATTACCATATTGATGGGTTCCGAAGGAATGTGCAGGGTGGTGGGGGTCTTCAACTGTTTTTCAAACCCTCCAAAAGATTTGTCTTTAAGCCAGACTGATTCTTTAGTAAAATAGCAATTTTTCTCTATACGTGTGAAGCTCCAAAAGAGCGCTATGTATACCCTTCAGATTCTTTAGAAAACATAGATATTTTTCCCTACGCTAGTGAAGCTCCAAAAGATTCTTTAGTAACATAGATACTTCTACTTAAGTGAGATCCACGAGGCTGTCTCTTCAACAGGGCCAAAGCTGTTACCTCTTTCAAATGGACAAGGGTTATGTCAGTCTGGAGCTTTTTGAGCTAGTGGGGGTGGCGAGGAGATGTCTACGTCTTTAGTAACCTCGGATCGGTGAAGAATTAGTATATTTGGGGGCGGAGTTGACAGGGCACTGAAGAAATAGCCTATCATGTTAGAGTTTAGTTTGAAGAATTTAAATATTTAGGGGCGGAGTTAACAGGGCACTGATGACAGGTGGGGTCTGTTTTCAATTTAAGAATTGTTTACAAGAATTGCTCTGTTTACATTTGAGGCGATGGGCCCCCCTAGCCCCGGATAATGGAATGTCGATCTGTAGAAGCACTGGGGGCTGTGGACAGCTTGGACACAAGATGGACTGAACTTTAGAAAATCCTGAATATGAGCAAAATTAAAAGAAATGCAATACAGAAAATGTAAATTAAAACTTTCAGTAATCAGCATAATCTCAGTAAATACTACACCAACCCAAGACCAATATTTTCTTGAATTTCAGAATATATATCAAACGTATTATTTAAAGAACAGATACAATGTAAAGATTGAATAAATACAATTATGAAGTTTTAAAGGTGTGTGTGTGTGTGTGTGTGTGTGTGTGTGTGTGTGTGTTCACAACAGCATGCAATGTAAATGAAATGTAACGTTACTAAGTTAAGAAATCCTTAAATATAGAAGAGTTATAGAATATATATGTTATATAAGAAGCATAGACTATATATGTAGAAACTGGGAAAAATCAGTATTTGTAATAATATTAGTAACCAAACATCAAATTATTTTAAATAAATAGGTAATATAATCCATTCATGCATTAAGATTAAGTAAATACACTCAATACGATCTCAGCACATCCTATGTGTGTGTGTGTGTGTGTGTGTGTGTGTGTGTGTATGTATATATATTTATATAATTTACACATTAGAATAGCTTGACAATATCAAGTTTGAACAGCCTTCAGTACATTTAAGTAGTATCATTCTTACAGAGGGGTGTCTGTGTGTGTGTGCGTGTGTGTGTGTGTGTGTTTACATATATACCGAGTGCAAGCTGGAGATCACGGCCCCAGGTTTCTTTTCTTTTTCAGATCCTAATAAGATTCAGCCCTTCCTCCACTTTGCACAGATTTGTACTAGATTGCAACTTTTACGTACAGAGCTAAAGAATGATAAGTCAGGCTAAATGGTCTAAACTTTAGAAAATCCTGAATATGCACAAAAGTAAAAGAAATGTAGTACAGAAAATGTAATTGGAACTTTCAGTAATGAACATAATATCAGCAAATACCACTCCTACCCAAGACCTATATTTTCCTGTATTGTAGAATATATCAAACGTGTTATTTAAAGAAAAGGTAAATGTAAAGCTTGAATAAATACAAATATAATGTTTTACATGTTTGTGTGTGTGTGTGTGTGTGTGTGTGTGTGAATTTGCTTCACCGAAACAGTTCACACAGTCATTCCACTGAGGCCCTGACATGATCACACTGCAGTGGAGGGGCTTCACAAGCAGCACGTCCTGCTCTCAGCACCGCGGTGGGGGTTTGCAGGAGCGGCACGGTACTGAAATACATGACACACTGATGTGATAGAATTTACTATTTCGCTACAAACATTGAAATTTGGGAAATGCTTTATTGTTTTTATTATTATTATTATTATTATTATTATTATTATTATTATTATTATTATTATTATTATTTTTCGGCAGACGCCATTATCCAGGGCAACTTACAACATCAGTGCAATATAAAATGTATTCTCTATATCAAAGTCAATTCCAGTTGTAACAAAGCACACATAGCAAACAGAAATAGTCAATACTTTATATTCAAAATACTTTGTGGGCTTATTGCATATATCGATTTTATTATTTTTTATTACACATAGGTCTCCTCAAGAGGAGTTTAAGCGGCGCTGTATGGGTTGGGGTAGGGGTCTGAGCTCAGGCATATCCAGAAGCCTTAATGTCCTGCTCTGTTTCAAGAGCCAAGTTTAGCCATGTGGCATTCCTTTTAACTGTATGTAGTCTGGTGATAACATAAAGCTGTTTTTTATGTTTACACATGGTGACAGACTGACAGACAGACACAGCATCACCCTGAACAGATCTGTCAAATCAACAGCTAGGACCTAACAGCATATAGCTTATGGATCTAGGGTTTAAAACGGCATCGCAGATTCTCAGTCACCCGGCCAATAGTTCACTGATTATCTTTGAAACGTGAGCAGAAACAGCACCAGCACAATTCAGATTAATATTCTATACATTGAGCTGATGCAGCATCATTTCCTTCCTTCCCACCTTGTGTATGTTATTAACAATAAAGAAGCATTTAATAAAATAGATACCTCTCTGATTCTTATTTTGTACAAAAACATGTTCTTACCGGCTTGTGTCTCTCTCTGCTAAATCTGATTTCGCTTTACTGTACAACTCGTACCCCAAATAACGTTCAAAATAAGTAAAGTAGTTAAAAAGACAAAAGTTATGCACATCAACCTATTCGATGTGTCTCTGTATACAAATTAAAGAAGTATTGTTTTAATGACCTCCTTGACTCCTGTACACTCTGAGTCAACCAACGTTTTGCTAAAAAGGGCTGATCTGACCGCACTGGGGAGAAAGCGGTGGGGGAGGAGAGTCCAGCTAAGAAAATAAAAAAAAGCTCCGGCCTCTGAGAATGGCCGCCTGAAAAGCTGCGAGGAATGCGGCCCGTACATTCACAGCCCCTCTCTGATCTGAACCCCCTGACACAGATCCTCCAGAGCCGACCGGATAGCACAATGTCACATTACAGCGGCGCCAATGCAGGGTGTCTGTCTAGTTAGTTAGACAGTTGTATGAATTCTCAGCATTGACACTGTTAAGGCTGTACAGAAACGCATGAGAACTGCAAGGTCTTGATGTTTTTATTTTTCCTTACTAAGGTATTATCATTTCCAGACAGGATCAGTAAACTAAAGGAAAATAAAATGAAATGTTTGTGCTTTAAAAGATTAATTTCACTTTACATTTGTATTGATTTGTATTACAAATAACTTCAATAATAACTAAACTGACCAACCACCACCGCCTGTCTGTGAGCGCACTAAAGACAAATTAAACTTTCCAAATAGTGACATTAAAAATACACTAACTTGAAAGTGTAAAGATTGCATCTAAGAGGGGTTTAAAATTAAATGATTGAGATTTAACAGATTAGTAATTGTAAGAATAAGTAGCATCTTAATGGTTACCTTGAATTCAGGACAATACAGTTAATGAACGGGCAGGGCTATTAAGCCTGGTTGAACATTATTCAAAATACAACACTAGTGATCGTCTGGAGTGTTACACAAATTGGGGGACAGGATTTCTCAAGCTTTAAGGGGGTTGAACCACCGTCACACATCCCACAGCATAGGACCCCGTCATCTGTCTGCATTACCCCTGAAATGAAAAGTACAGCCTCAACCACTACAGTTTTTCTGGTCTGTCAAGAAGTATGGTGCCATGTGTATCGCCTTCTAACAGCATGTTTAATAAAATCTTATTGATTTGTTGTTTTATTCAGCACTTGTATTTTAAATCATATGAACACAGTTTTTATACTCGTGGACATATTTGGCTTTTGGGCCCGATGTACAAGCAATTTTAAGCGGGATTTGACTTATCAGTAAAATACAGGCTAAAGACAAAGGTTCATTTTAACAAAGATCAAGATTTTATTTTATTTTATTGTTTTGGATTTATTCAACCTTAATCAAATGCATTATTATCAATCACAATGCTGAATACAAACAGGGAGCCTATGACAAATACTCAGGGGGAATCTGCTTTAGATTAGTATGTAATTTCAAATAACTAGACCAAATACCTCAAACACATCAGAAATAACTGTTTACAAAGACTTTCCGTCTTTATGACATTAGTCGGCTGAAAAAGGTTTTCAAAGTAAGATAAAAGAAACAAATGTGTAACTTTAAATAAAATAAAATAAAACATTTTACTCATTTGTGACAATAAAGAAAACTAAGTTGAGGCCCTAAAACAGAGACCTAATAAATGCTTAGAAACAACAACACATTTGTGTCATTCAAATAAGAAAACTGAATAGCGGGTGACCACAGCCCGGGTGGAAGGGATCTAACTGTGTCTGTGTGTTAAAAAGTCACGAAACATGATTGTGAAAACTCTGACTCATTACATAAGTTTGAATTACTGTTTATTTATTTGTTTTCTTTACAGTTCTCTTTCTGGTTGAGCATCCTGAAAAGAACTGCACATTCATATCAGATCAGGGGTTTGATATGAGAGAGCTGTGAACTCAGCGATCGGTAATAAGCATCAGTCACAGGCTAGGGGCCCCAGCCCAGGGTGGACCCGCTTATCAAAACCCCTGCAGAGGCAGAGCAGGCGCCTCTAAGAGCTCCTCTGGTTGGTAGCACAGACCGAGGACCTAGGTAGTAGGGGTGCTTTTTTGTAACATTTAGAATTGCCCTATTGGG
This sequence comes from Amia ocellicauda, assembly GCF_036373705.1. Lineage (NCBI taxonomy): Eukaryota > Metazoa > Chordata > Actinopteri > Amiiformes > Amiidae > Amia > Amia ocellicauda. The sequence goes on along the minus strand of NC_089864.1, from coordinate 3,316,731 downwards.
GGTATGTATGAGGTGGATTATAGCCTTAAATAGATCAAATGAAAACATATATATATATATATATATATATATATATATATATATATATATATATATATGTGTTTATATTCCCATGTATTCTATATGTAAAAATGTCCCATTCTTAAACTTGACCTTTTTATTGCAATATTTTGGAGTGTCTGTAAACATTTGGCACATCTTACCGGCTTTGTTTTTAAATGGAGTTAGTATTGTGTACTTGATTATAGCACAGGGATCTGGTGTAATGTGAGTCTACAAGGCTGTTTGTGTCTTTCCACCTCTATACAAACAAAACATGTATTTAGTTATTTCACCTACAGGGGGCCCATTTATAGCGTCAAACACCTTAAACATGATTACATATTTCAACGACCGTGTTTATATTGAGGTATTCACAATTATTTTGCTTTGTTTCTTTTGGGTAGGGTATTTTAGCTTTTATTGTGCCCCGATTATTAAAGGTGGTTTTAGTTTTATTAGTGTATTTATTGTTCAGTTATCTTCCCTGTTTGCTATTTACTTGAGCTGAGTCTTTGTGCCCTGTGCAACTGAGAACCAGCCTGTAAATAAAAATCATTGTTATTGCTTACCTCCTGATGTTGTGTCTTGGGGTCCGATTTGAGCCTGCCCAGGGGGGAATATAAATAGGGGGTTTGTGAGTTCCTCTCTTGCTCATCAAGTGAGGTGGCGTAGTTGGTCACGTGTTCACACTGAACCCCCACCAGTCGTGACATAGGTGATTTCTCTTATTGGTTTGCATTCAAATCACCTTGGTACTGCTTGTTATATCGTTTTTCTTCACGAATGGTTTGATTGTTTAATTACATTTTCTGCACAAGCTGAATTGCCTATATTTTGCACCTGCCCCACTACTGGCCAGTGGCTCCTATTATCTGGACTTTGCCCCTCTTCCCAGAGAGAGCCCTGGAGTTAAAAAGTGGGGCAGAGAGATCAGGGTAGAGATGACATTGTCAAAATGTGGAGAAAGAAAGTGAGACAATAGATGTGGTGCTGGCATCAGTGTCAGGGCCTCCCTGCAACCGGAAGCGCCTGCAGCTGAGAAAGCAGCCGGGAGCGCCTGCAGATGGAGCTCAGTTTTAGTTAGCTTAGGGTTTATTTTGTTTGTTTGTTTGTTTGAAAATTAGATTAGAATAGGGATTTAGTTTTAGTATGGACTTTAGAATTTTTCTAGCTAGTTTTATTCGCTTTAGTCTTAGAAAAGTTTATTCGATAACTTCCAGTCTTGTCCATTTTGTCCTCATTTGTGTGAATAAATATGATTGATTTTTAATTGGTTTCATATGGTGGCTTTCTGGGAGACTGGTCAGGGTCTAACCTGCGTGGGGAATGTAACAGGGTGACGTGAGGTTCTCCCTCCTCACCATAAAGAATAAAGGGGAGTGGTGTAGTCAAAGGAAATGGTAAAAGATGGACTTTCACGGATTTTCAATTTATATTTATATTATTAACAATACAACTACGGTCCCAAGCTGGATAAGCAATCATGTTGCCACTTCTGTCTAGCTTGTGCAGCTCTTACTCGTCCTTCCACTGCTGGTCTCAGCAAATCCAAACCAGATTGTGGTCTTCGTCCCATCAGTAACTCTGCTGGCAATGTACCTGTTGTAGTTTGAGGTGTGATTCGGTAATGGAACAAAAATTTAGCCAACTTGGTTTACATTGAGCCAGTCTTTATTTTCTTTACTCCCTCCTTTACTGTCCGTACCGGTCTTTCAACTAGCCCATTTGATGCAGGATGGTAGGGTGAAGTCCTAATGTGCTTAATGCCATTTTTCTTACAGAACTCCTGAAACTCTTCACTAGTGAACACTGTTCCATTATCTGTCACTAGCATTTCTGGCAACCCATGCGTTGAGAAGGTCAACCTCAGATGGTTTATAGTTGCTTGAGAAGTAGCGCAAGACATGGAACATCAATCCACTTGGAGTGGGCATCAATGAGAACCAGGGACATCTTCCCCATTAATGGACCAGCAAAATCCACATGTAGCCGGGCCCACGGTCTGTCAGGCCACTCCCATGGATGCAGTGGTGCAGATGCTGGTGCATGACGTGTACTCTGGCAAATGGTGCATTCTCTCACCTTCTCCAAAGCTTTATCCATGCAAGGCCACCACAATAAACTTATATCTACGCTCTTCATATGGCAGATGCCTGGGTGGGCTTCATGAAGTTCAGACACAACGTTCTCCTGGAGTTGTGGTGGTACAAGTTTCCCCAAAGCAAACAATCGTCTTGGATGCTCATTCAGTCTTTCTTTGAAAATACAGCCTCAAGGCCTCCAATTCTGCTTCTGCTGGCCAACCACTTTTCACAAATGTCGGGACACATGACAAGATAGGGTCCCTTCTGGTTCCTGACTGTATTTGTCTAATATTGACAGGGAAAAAGGAAAGGTTTTCCAGCAACAAAACCACCTACCCTGGTGTTAGCACATGGGTGAGTGTTTCCATCTGCATTACTGTGCATTTCTCCACTCTTGTAGTGAATTTCATACTCATAACCAGCAAGCAACAATGCCCAGCGTTGAATTCTTCCTGAAGCCATTGGTGGAATCAACTTATTCTCACTGAAAAGGCTCATCAAAGGCTTGTGGTCTGAGCAAATTGTGAAGCGGTGTCCGTTTAAGTACTGATGAAACTTTTTTGCACCAAACACAATGGCCAAAGCTTCTTTATCCAACTGAGAATAGTTTTTTCAGCGGGAGCTAAGGTGCAGTAAGCAAAACTTATTGGACTTTCGCTTCCATCCTGCAGGATGTGCGATAGCACTGCTCCCACTCCATAAGGTGACGCATCACATGCCCGGAGCAATGTTTTCCTGCCGTCAAAATGCAGTAAAAGCTGTTGTTAGTAAAAGCTGATTTGCAGACTGGAAGGGGTTTTCCTGCTGTGTTTTCCAAAACCACGGCACCTTTTTCTGTAGTAATTTATGCAATGGCGCCAACAGGGTGGATAAATTTGGCAGAAAACGATGGTAGTAGTTTACCATTCCTAAAAATTATTTTAACTCTGTGGTATTCTTGGGTGTGGGAGCATCTGCTACTACCCTAACTTTCTCCTCTGCTGGGTGTATGCCCTCTGCGTCGATCTTGTGACCCAAATACTGCACTTCTGAAGCCAGGAAAACACACTTTTGCTTTTTTAATCTCAATTTTGCATCAGCAAGCCGTCTCAACATGTCTTCCAAAACTTGTATGCGTGTTGACTGGTCAGGACCTGTTATGAGGATATCGTCCAGATACACCAGAACATGTTGCAAACCTGCTAGCAGGCTTTCCAAGGTACGTTGGAAAATACCTGGAGCTGACAACACCCCAAAAGGCAACCTAGTGTAGCGAAAGAAGCCTTTGTGTGTGTTTATGGTCAACACTTCCTTAGAACTGTCCTCAAGGAGCAGCTGCTGTTAGGCATGACTCAAGTCCAGCTTCGTAAAAGCTTGTCCACCTGCAAGATTAGCAAATAAATCTTACACTTGTGGAATGGGGTACGCATCCAGCCTGGAGGCCTGGTCCACTGTCAATTTATAATCACCACAAATCTGTTTTGACCCATCTGACTTGGGTACAGTAGGTGCAGCCCACTTGGAGAGCTGAACAGGTTCAATGATGCCAGCATTTTTCAGTCTCTCCAGGTAAGCACTGACTTTCTCTTTCAAGGCATATGGTGCTGTGCAGGCTTTAAAAAATCTGTGTCTAATATTTCCATTTACTTCAATGACAGCCTTAGTTCATCTCAAGGTTACCAGTTCATCTTGAAATACGACAGCATATCTTTCCAGAATGTCCTGTACACTTGTAGTTCCTGTGTGATATAAATTTGACCAATCTAGCTTGAGCTGCTTTAACCAGTTCCGTCCTAGCAGACTGGTCCATTACCACGCACTATCAGTATAGATAGTGCGCATAACTGTTGATCATACTGCACATCCACTTAAATGGTGCCCATGACTTTAATTTCTTCTCCTGTATACATGCGCAGCTTGATGGCTGACTGACTGAGTTGGGGTAAATGCTTGCCATTCCACATGCTTCTCTATGTTTCCTCACTGATTACTGTGAATGACGCCCCTGTGTCAACTTCCATTTTAAATTCTTCCCCATTTGCTTTGACACTCACATACATTTTTTTGCTTGATGCATGCTGTATACAACCTCAGATTCGTCTTCATCCACCTCCCCAGCTAAACTATATGTGGTTTTTGACATCTTGGGTTGCCCCTCCCCTCTGTGTTGGCGTGGCTGACTTTTACTGCAACAAACTTTAGCAATGTGCCCTTTCTTATTGCAGTTATAACAAAAAATGTCTTCGAACCGACAGTCTTTTGCAGCATGTGGCTGACCACAATGGTAACACATGTTTTTCCACTCCCCCTGCCTACTGTCCACAGCAGGAGGAACAACTGCAGTCACTTTGTGAATTACCGACGGATGTGATGCGGTCAGTTTAAGCTCATGAGCCTGTTGTGCGGCAGCTTCCATGGCTTGAGCGATCTCCACAGCCTTTTTAAAATCAAAAGCGGTTTCCAATAATAAATGGTGCTGCATGCTGTCATCTTGCAACCCACACACTAATCTATCCTGCAACATTCTCTCCAGCATCTCCCCAAAAGCACAATATTCAGACAAACGTCTTAAGTCCGCTACATACATCGCTACAGATTCCCCCGGCTGCCGAAACCTATTGTGAAATTTTAAAGTTTGTACACTCTCCGATGGTTTGGGTTTTTTATGCTGTTGCATTATGGCACACAGCTCAGCAAAACTCTTAGCAGTAGGTTTCAATGGTGATACTAAATTGCTGATGAGACTGTATGTTTTTGCACCACAAACACTTAGAAATATGGATTGCTGTTTACCTTCGTCAGTAATATAATTTGCTGCAAAGTAGTGTTCCAGCCGCACCACATACTCTTTCCAGTCAGTACTCTCATCAGATTCTCCAATGCTGCCAAAAGTTGCCATGTAGTCACTGTAGTCTTCTTCTGTGGTGTGTTTAAATATTATTATTTTCTGTTTACTCCTCATCGCCAATGTAGTATACTACACTCGGCCTTACGTCAAACTTCACGGGACGGAACTACTGCGGTAAACTGAGCTTTTATTGATCACTAAGTAGCTTGTACAGTTCAGGAAGGCGCCCACTTTAAACTAAGAGCAGAACAGGAGAACTGCTGGGACGTGACTTCCCCTGACTCATGACTCCTTCAACTATTGGAGCTGCTCAGGGATCATGTTTTAATTACTGTATTTAATATAAAACTTAACTAAACCCAAAGGGCTAACTATCAATATTCTACAAAGACTAATAAACCTGGGTGAGTTTCCAGATGTGCTGTCCAAGCTCTTTTGAAGAAGCACAAAGAAACAGGCAACGTTGAGGACTGTAGACACAGTGGTCGGCCATGGAAACTTACTGCAGCAGATGAAAGACACATCATGCTTACTTCCCTTTGAAATCAAATGATGTCCAGCAGTGCCATCAGCTCAGAATTGGCAGAAAACAGTGGGACCCTGGTACACCCATCTACTATCCTGAGAAGTCTGTTCAGAAGTGGCCTTCATGGAAGACTTGCGGCCAAAAAGCCATACCTCCGACTTGGAAACAAGGCCAAGTGACTCCACTATGCATGAAAACACAGGAACTGGGGTGCAGAAAAATGGAAGCAGGTGCTCTGGACTGATGAGTCAAAATTTGAAATATTTGGCTGTAGCAGAAGGCAGTTTGTTCGCCGAAGGGCTGGAGAGCGGTACACTAATGAGTGTCTGCAGGCAACAGTGAAGCATGGTGGAGGTTCCTTGCAAGTTTGGGGCTACATTTTTGCAAATGGAGTTGGGGATTTGGTCAGAATGAATGGTCTCCTCAATGCTGAGAAGTACAGGCAAATACTTATCCATCATGCAATACCATCAGGGAGGCATCTGATTTACCCCAGATTTATTCTGCAGCATGACAACGACCCCAAACATACATCGGAAGTCATAACAAACTATCTTCAGCTTAAAGAAGAACAAGAAGTCCTGGAAGTGATGATATTGCCCCCACAGAGCCCTGATCTCAACATCATCGAGTCTGTCTGGGATAACATGAAGAGAGAAAAGCAACTGAGGCAGCCTAAATCCACAGAGGAATTGTGGTTAGTTCTCCAAGATGTTTGGGTCAGCCTACCTGCCGAGTTCCTTCAAAAACTGTGTGCAAGTGTACCTAGACGAATTGATGCTGTTTTGAAGGCAAAGGGTGGTCACACCAAATATTGATTTGATGTAGATTTTTCTTCTGTTCACTCACTTTGCATTTAGTTAATTGATAAATTTAATCTATTAACATGTCTATTTTTGAAAGCATTCTTACTTTAGAGCATTTTTTCACACCTCCCCAAAGTGTGTGCGTGCGTGCGCGTGCATGCGTGTGCATGCGTGTGTGTGTGTGCGTGTGGGTTTGTTCTTATATACTTGAGGGGACTTTGACCTGTTAACACAGTCATGTCGCTGGGACCTAAATCATCATGGGGACCCAAAACTGAGTCCCCATGAATCAATGCATTCTAATGAGTAGAGGAGAACTCCCTGATATGCCTGGCACCAAAATTAGGGGTCGGCCCCAAAATTGTGTTTAACAGTGTATGAAGAGAATGCTCTGTTTCCCTGTTTAGCATTCTTTTTTAACTTATATAGTTATTCCGGCTGATGGTAGTCTAATATAAATGAAACATTTTGATTTCTGTTCTGGAGGTCAGATTTGAGTAGTTATTTTTTACACAATTTCATAAGACTTTAAAGTTTCACAGTCCAGTGTCAAAAGTCTGCCTGGAGCACTAAAAAAGTGTTATATTGACCATTCTAGCGTTATGTTGGGTGTATTTGGATAAGAGCATTTGGGCTCTGAGCTGAAGCACTGATCTAAAGAAGACCTCTCCCCCCCCAAAGTTATCAGATTTCCTTAGCTCATCAGCTTGGAACTGGTTTGCATCAAAGTGACAGTTTTGGGGAGGATGGCATCGAGAATGGGCCGAATGGTTTAGAGTCCTGCTGTGAAATGTCTGGAGAAAGGGGCCTGTAGGTGATAAAAACTCTTTGAAGTGGATGAGAGCCGAAATCCCGACATAGAGCTACGAACCCAGGCCAACTGGTATTTCCAAAAGATGGCATGGATTGACATCAGTCATAAATCAAGCCCCCCTCCAATAGGACACTGGGGGCTGAAACCGAAATCCAATCTCAAGAACTCAGGGACCAATCACCTATTGATCTGACAGACTATAAGGAACAGCGGACAGTCAGGCTCTCTCTCTCTCTCACCTGAACCAGTAACTCGCTGCCACAGCTCAACCTGTAGCTCTGTTGCCAGAACCAGAACCAGAAACCAACCAAGTCTTTGCCGGCAACAGAAGAGTTAAACTGGGAGAAGGAGATTGAGCCGTACGAATAATTCTTTTAAAGGACTTTATTAAATAAAGAACTTTATAGATTGCGCCTGCCCACCTGTACCCACCTGATCAGTGGAGTTTTACAGCTGGACAATTGACTAAGTCGACTGTATACGAAAGTGTCAGTCATTTAAATAGCTATTTGAGTCTTAAGAAACTTGACCCTTGGAACGAACAGGGCCCTGCTTTCCTCAAAGACTTTGTCTTCAAGTAACTACGGTGGAACCCTGCTTACAAAGAAGATTTTGTGCACAACCTTGGAGCCTTCAAACCAGTGGAAAATCTGTTTGGAAAAGACTACTTTCACGAAACCCCAACTTCCAGGTGCATCGACTGAGTGGAAGTTCTTGGACAAAGCCGAACCGGACTGCCTTTGTTCCAACCACACGGACCTCGTGCCGTGTGCTGTTATCTGAGCCCGAAGACAGAGAGGCCTCTCTGCGACGAAGTCCAGATAAGTTTAACAGTTTGGAGTTCATGATTCATGACATTTGAGAAATCAATTAGAAATGTTAATCTGTGATTCATAACTCTAGAATGTGTAATATCATTTAGTTTTCTTAAATATAAATGTGTGTTGCATTAAACTGTTTTGTTGATAGTTTTAGAAATAAAATCTGTCAACGCCGAGAAATATCTTCTTATTCCTGTTTAACTGTTTAGTCTGAAATTGACACAAGTTAATAGACATTAGATTATTGGTGGCCCTGCCTATCCTTAATCATTGAATAATAATCAGTTGTTGAAATTGTGGTAACAAGTAATGATAGGATCTTTCTCGGCACCTAAACGTAAATGAGACTGATATATATATAACGAGAAGTTACATGACATTAAATACTAACCTGCATAGTTATTTAATGTCTGACTAACAATACTAATGAGAGACTCACCTTCGTCTTACTAACCGGTATTGTAGTCAATGTGTTTATAACCTTTTTTGTTTAACGATTTGTGTGATATCATATGCAATACCATGGTCTTTGATTTGGTCACGGAAGTGATTTGTCTTTGATTTGTTGATCTAGAGTTGAATTTTAATTAGTTTTTCCCTTTTGTATAATTAGTGTAGTGCTACATTTAGTCTTTGTTTTGAATAAATTTGACAATTTATATCTTTGGAATTGGTGTCTGCGTCCAATCATTACAGAAATTGAGTTCTACAAGATTCCAGGATTCGTAATAAGGTGATACTATAAATTCACTTCTTTAATTGAAATTTATAAGTGTACCTTATGCTACACCATAAATTCACTTTTTTCTTATAAGCGCATTTGTTTGTCTTCACTTTTTTTATTTCTTTATTAACTCCGGTGGGGCAAAGACAATTATTTATATTATTTTCTGAATCTCAAGTTTGTGCTGAGTGTTTCCATATAAGACACTTGTCTCTAGCCCTTGTAGTTACAGAGTTATAAGTAAAAATATGACAACAGTAAAATCAGATGAAAATTGGGGGGGAGACCTCAGGAATCACAGAGAATTACTGCCGTGAAATTCAACATAAAGCCAATTTTTGGTGGCACTCTCTCAATGCGAGAGTAGCGAACAGTAACTGCAGGAGAACACAGCAGCCTCAAAACACATATATTTTGTCATACCTAAATGTATGCGTTTTGCGGCTGCTGTGTCCACAGTGATAAAAAATGTTGGGAAGCCCTGCATTACAATGTGCGTTGACAGTTATATTCTTATGACAAAATGTCGGTAAAAGAGTCTGTATCAAGTGAAGTGCTCTACAGCCAAAATGATGTAAAGTACTGTAGCGACATGGCAAACAGTACTGTGGTGGGGAGGTTGAGGGCACAAATGTTGTAATTTGTTCTATGGTGTCACTTTTAGCCACGTATGTGATTGATGACATTGTTGAGCAACTCAGCATCACAGGTGTCTTTAAGAGGAGGACACACCTGTGAGTGTCATGTATGGGTGTTAACAAAGGCTGCAAAACTCTTCTGCAAAGGATACACTGAAATATTCTTCGACACACTCATGACACACTCCCTTTGAAGGAGAGATCGAAGTCAACTTCAGCCTTTATCACTCGTCGACTTTCACATTCGGGACAGCCTTTACATGACGCCCGGCGTGAACGAGTTCATAGTCATCCAGAGGAGACAGCCAAATTGGTCATGTGGGACGTACCCATCATGTTACTATGTGTGAGAGTAGCTTACAGCTCAGCCTCTAGATACAACAATAGAAAAACACTTTATTTTACTCGTCGTCGAATTTATTGTTCAAAACTAAATTCCATTTTGGTGCTAAGCCTATACTTCACCTCACACGTTAATGCCTGTTTCCATCCCCAGTCGAGTACTCAATCTTTTCCCCTGCCGCGTACTCAAGCACTAAAAATGACTTCAGTGCACATCCCTATTTCTTACACAGTTGGAGTCAGACAAATTCATAGTAAAAAAAAATGTATTGTGTGCATTTTAAAAAGAGTTGAAAGAAACATGTTGTTAGCTTAGCATAATTTGTTTCTTTTTAGGTTTGAGATTGTGTTTATATTTGTCTTTAATGTTAATGCTGAATTTCTGGGTTTTAATGTGGTCATGACCTCATCTCTGATGTCCTTAGCTATATGAATAAAGTGTAAATATTTTTTTGATCAATACATATACTTTACTTACTCAAACCATCAACCTAATTCTCAAATGTTTTATGAATTATTTTAAAGTGTATTTTAAATATCTAAACCTTCGCTTGTCTTTGAACCATTAAGGCAACATGGAAAAGTATACTATACCAACATTTGATTATTTTCATCTCCTAATGTTGAGCATCTCACCTGAACTAGGAGCGTTCACGTGGTCCCCACGCATGTTTAAAATGTGTGTGTGTTTACTGTATATGAGTATATGAGCTTGTAAATGGAGGATTTGGTCCTTTAGTTACATTTAAGTCCCCATAACTCTTATTAAACTGAAATGTGTTAAAGTCCTCATACATCATAGAACTGAAAGTGTGTTTGGAAGCCATACTCTCCATATGTTACATGGGTTAGTGTTTGTATTGAACTGCTTTAGGGTGTTGTATTACTACGAAAGCTAAAAGATGCAAAGTGGTCTAACATCAAATTAGGTCTTTCTTACAGGTCTTGTCAGTTATAGGGCATCTCTTTTTTCCCTAATAGTTTCCTGATGTTTATCATTTTAGAACACAAATCATCCTTTCAATTCATCAGAGCACAGTGAACAAGGGAGTGTTAGAATACCGAGGTTGAGGAGAACCAAAAGCCTATGGTAAACTGCATGATAATAACAATGTTTGCTAGAAACCTCTTGTCACTGCTAACATTTTAAACCTCTTTCAGTCAACAATACTGCATCTGAATGATTATATTTGATGCCAATTGAAATCACCATCAATGTAAAATTGTTTTATAACATATTGCTTACATAAGTTCCTCTAATTTTTGTTCCATGAATGTTGCTGTTAATGGCATTGTCTTTTTTACAGATGATCAAGATTACTCCAGAAGGCTCAGATGAACTCTTTGATTCCACCCCAGACAGTGGAGGGGAATTTGTCCCTTGTTCCAGTGATGGCAGTAGTTTTGCCTCCAGAAGTCTGCCTCAAAGTACCCATTTACCTGACAGCACAAGCTGTCACAACATGGAATTTGAAGAGATAACAGGTACCAATTCTGAGAACATGGCGATCAGCACAAGGTCTCTCACTATTGAAAAACAAAAAATTGCGAGCACTGGCACTGGGAACATGGAGGTTGATGACGAAACCACAATAATCATCAATGCTGTCACCAAGAAAGGGGATGGGTCCAGCAAAAAACATTACTGTCTGTTCTGCTTCAAGCCTTTCAGCAAAATGTCAAGGCATCTAGAACAAGTGTATTCAAATGAGAGAGACGATGCAAGATCTTGCATATTTCCAAAGGGTTCCAAAGAAAGGAGGATTCATCTCGACCATCTTCACAACAATGGGAACAATGTTCACAATGCTGCTGTACTGAAGACTGGCAAAGGGAAGCTTGTTCCACATAAACAACCACCTCAAAAGTCCCAGGGCAAAGACTATATGCATTGTGCCTATTGTCAGGGACTATTCCTCAGAAACATACTCTGATGAGAAACTGCAAATTAAATACTTCAAGTGCAACTCCAACTCCTGCAAAGAGTCGTGTCCAGTCTGTGTGTGCTTTCATGGAACCTGCTCCACCATGCATCAGTAAAAAGCTATGGCAGCTGATTAACAACATGAGTCAGGATGACACAGCATGTGAAATGGGAAAAATGTATCATTCAGTTGGGAGAGCATATGCTGAACAAAGGTGGGTCGAGTGCCAAGAGGCATGTACACATTAGACAGAAACTGTGTGAACTTGGAAGACTCCTGATGAATGCCAGGAAAGTTGCTCCAACCAAAGAAGTGGAGACCCTTATTGATCTCAAGTACTACATGACAACAGTGAAAGCTGTAAAGCATACATGTGGATTCAACAGTGAAACAGAGACGTTTAAATCTTGCTCTTAAACTCGGACACAGCTTGGGGAAACTTGCCAAGCTGGTTGAGAGCAATGGGAGGATTGCAGGAGATAGCGATGTAGTTGAAAAAGCCCTGAGCTTCCAAAAAGTCTATGCAACTTGGTGGAACGAGTTGGTATCTGCCACAGCATCACAAAATATTGAGGAAGAGAAGTGGAACATTCCATTTACTAAGGATGGGTCGAATGGCCTCCTCTCGTTTGTAAACTTTCTTTCTTATGATGTGCAAGCACTGCACTCATACCTGGATGAAAGCTGCAAGAATATATAGATCAGATGACGGCTGAGCCCACTGCTCAGAATTGGTCGTACCTTGCAAAAGTGTCTTTGTCTCAAGTCATTCCTTTTAACTGTAGAAGGGAAGGGGAGGTATCAAGTATGCCCTTAACTGCATATTTATCCAAGGATACCTCTGATCATCATGGGGATATTTACTGGGCTCTCTCAGAGATGGAGAAAAAATTATGCAGACACTTCTCACACATTGAGACAAGGGGGAAAAGAGGAAGAAAGATTCCCACCTTCTTGACTCCAAAAATGCTCAGTGCACTGGAGCTGCTCATGCAACAGAGGGACAAATGTGAAGTCCTGAAAGACATGTTTACATGTTTGCCAGGCTAGCAGCCATGTCTCACTACAGAGGTTCGGATTGTATTCACAACTATGGAAGAGCAAAGATCCCTGCTGCCTTGTCATCTGCTAAGTTCCATAAGCAGATTGCAACACTCTGTATAGTTCTTAACATGAATGAAACAGAGATGGATCAACTTGCCAACTTCATCCATTGTCATTATTATCGCCTGCCTGAACGGACACTGCAACTCACCAAAATAAGCAAAGTTCTTATGGCACTGGAACAAGGAAGATTGGTGGAGTTCAAGGGAAACAACCTGGACAAGACTGAGATATATCCTCATGGTTTGTCTGGAAACTCATAGAGATTTATGCACAATTATCACACATGCATATATACTAGGGCTGTCCTGAAGGGACATTTTTTCCCTTCGAAGGTTCGGAACACATTACAGAAGGAAGATTCGAATCTTTGGTGGTGCTAATTTGCATATTTTATATATGTAATGTTGGTGATTTTTATGTAATGGTTATTTATCTTAATGGTAATTATTTTATTGAAATTGATCCCTGAAATCATTGATGAATGAATCTAAATAAAATTGATCATTATTGACTAAGGGGTTTAATATTGAGATACAGACTAATTAAAACAGCATTTACATATTTCTTGTTGAAATAATCATTTGCACGTTGATTGAATAATTACTATTGATTGATCATTGACTCAAATAGGGGGTATCAATTGATATAAGGTGCGGCTTTTTCAAATTATTTAAATGTTTGAAACACTTGACTTTCCTGCAATGTTCTGATGAAGACGAACTGTTGAAACGCGTCAACATTGTTGTTTGCTGATCTTTTTAAATATAAAAGTGCAAGAATAAAAGTATACAGATTTGGACTATTCCATGGGAGTTGCTGTTCCTCATCTTCGGTGGTTTTTCGCAGTTAGATATTCTTTTATATATCTATACACCTATCAGTCATAACATTATGACCACCTGCCTAATATTGTGTAGGTCCCCCTTTTGCCGCCAAAACAGCCCTGACCTGTCGAGGCATGGACTCCACTAGACCTGTGAAGGTGTGCTGTGGTATCTGGCAAGACATTCGCAGCAGATCCTTTAAGTCCTGTAAGTTTCAAGGTGGGGCCTCCATGGATCGGACTTGTTTGTCCAGCACATCCCACAGATGCTCAATTGGATTGAGATCTGGGGAATTTGGAGGCCAAGCCAACACCTTGAACTTGTGATTCATCAGACCAGGCCACCTTCTTCCATTGCTCTGTGGTCCAGTTCTGATGCTCACGTGCCCATTGTAGGTGCTTTCGGCAGTGGACAGGGGTCAGCATGGGCACCCTGACTGGTCTGCGGCTACGCAGCCCCATACGCAACAAACTGCGATGCACCGTGTGTTCTGACACCTTTCTATCAGAACCAGCATTCACTTTTTCAGCAATTTGAGCTACAGTAGCTTGTCTGGTTGATCAGACCACACGGGCCAGCCTTCGCTCCCCACGTGCATCAGTGAGCCTTGGCCACCCATGACCCTGTTGCCGGTTCACCACTTTTCCTTCCTTGGACTGATTTTGATAGGTACTGACCATTGCAGACCAGGAACACCCCACAAGAGCTGCAGTTTTGGAGATGCTCTGACCCAGTCGTCTAGCCATCATAATTTGTCCCTTGTCAAAGTCGCTCAGATCCTTACGCTTGCCCATTTTTCCTGCTTTTAACACATCAACTTTGAGGACAAAATGTTCACTTGCTGCCTAATATATCCCACCCACTGAAATGGTGCCATGATAACGAGATTATCAGTGTTTTTCACTTCACCTGTCAGTGGTCATAATGTTATGGCTGATTGGTGTATATACTGTTAAGGTACAAACACTTCATGGAGAAGTGAACCCTTTGGCAGCCCTGGACTAGGCTAACCCAGCGCCGTCAGTGCAGGATGGTGGATCCTCCACAGGATACGAGCTCGGGAAGGAAAGTCACAGACACAAAGCCAGTTCCTTTCGCTTCAATTTATTTTTGCTACAGCACACACTTTTATACATACCAATATGATGGTTTTGCAAGAGTTTCGGGGCAGTTCCTAAACTCGTGAGTTTCGACAACATTCTTAGAATAGAACCCTGAAGTTCTGTCTGGACAGGGGTGGGTAAATGTGGTTGCGGTGGAGAGGACATCTAGACTTGCACAAACCTCAACACAGATTTGCACAAATATGTTTTTTCCGCAGATGTTACAGGTTTCGGTTCCTCTCGAGCCCAGGGCCTAACAAAGCAGTATCATAGACAGACATTCAGGATTATACAGACAAAATAGTGATATAGTATAGCAGAGTATTATACAGTGGGTATATATAATTGAAGACTCTGTATAGGACGTTGAAGAAAGTGTTTTGTGATAATTATATAATGTTTTATATTAATACTAGCATTAGAAGTAGTTTGTATACAGACTGAGCAGATTAGACTTAGCAGGACAAGTAAAGGGTCAACAAGGTTGATTTGTTAGAAACTCCTGTCAGTAATGAAAGATCACACAGTGCCGAAATAGCCTACAAATGTCTGCTGAGAATTTGTTTATGACTTAATCGTTTCTCCAGATAGGCAGAAATTGTTTCTGTTAACAAGCGATTGACACTAGGTAAATGACGACCGTGGGATCGCATCTTCCTAGTGCACATCAAAGACAGACATCTGCTTTTTGTATCCATCACCTCTTCACGGGAGGACAGATCGTAAACGGACCAGGACCTGTATCTTCTGATTGGATGAACGGCCATAAGATGTTATGTCATTTTCCTATAAAGCTGTACTCATGTTTGTAAACATTAAGTCTCACTGAAGGAATTATTTCTGACGTGGGGCTTCCGAGCGGCTCGATTAAAGTTCTATTTGCTTTATCTCCGCGACTTCTCCACTTATTTCTGAGACGGTTCTACAATAATACATAGGGGGCAATTTTACCCCAACATATATATATATTTGGATATCCTTCTACATTACCGTTAATCCATATAAATAAAGCATTAACATATAGACTAAAATGTTATATAAAACAGTATTCCTGCTTTTAAAATCATCAAAGAAAAATGTTATAAGTACTGTACACATTACAATACTTCTGATAAGTGTATCAGTTTGTATTGCAAAACCACCTTGTTGTGGCTAAAAATACAAATACAAATGATATATTCACAAACAATATGTTTAGAAAATTGTATTAATTTATCAATATTTTTTATCAATATCATTTTGATTAATTACCTTTTAAAATATGCAGTGTGGCAAGCTTCTCAAAAACAGAAATGCATGATTTCTGTAGCCAGACAATACAGTGATTATTTGTCATGAATACATGAAAAATAACAACAACAACAACAACAAAAAACTAATAATGCCTCACACTGCTAACCAGGAAGAACTGTTTTGCCATCACACATATAAACTTCCAGCTGTGCAATAGGGCGCTATGGTTCTGTATTGGATAATCGAGATGCATAAATTCTAGGCTAAAGCCGTCTTTTCAAAAGTAAATGTGGTCTGTGTAAATTTAAATGTGAATTCAAATAACAGATTGTGGAGAACAATATTTATTTCCTGTACTGCTCATTGGTTGGTGCACTAAAGTGCAGCATAGTGACTTGTGGGGTGTGAAGTCCTTTAGGGGTGATCTGTAGTTCTGGCTACTGTAGAGAGATGATCAAGGATAATACGGTGTAAAGTCAGATTAATATTTTACTTTTAGTAAAATTACTACTCAAATATTGTGAGACAGACAGACAGACATTGTTATATAAATAATTGTATTATTATACATTTCTTTATGTAATAAAAAACACAAACCTTCAAATGATTATAATAACCTTCGAACCTCTGTCTAACGAACGAACCTTCAAACCTTCTAAGACAGCCCTAATATATACACAAATATGCGTAACACTTTACAATAATGGGCATTAATTCCTCATGAATTCCGATAGTACAACACAGGAAAAACACATGAATACATGACGTAGCCGCAGACCTGTCAGGGTGCCCATGCTGACCCGTCCACTGCCGAAAGCACCTACAATGGGCACGTGAGCATCAGAACTGGACCACGGAGCAATGGAAGAAGGTGGCCTGGTCTGATGAATCACGACTTCAAGGTGTTGACTTTGCCTCCAAATTCCCCAGATCTCAATCCAATCAAGCGGCTATGGGATGTGCTGGCCAAACAAGTCCGATCCATGGAGTTCCCACCTCGCAACTTACAGGACTTAAAGGATCTGCTGCTAACGTCTTGGTGCCAGATACCACAGCACACCTTCAGAGGTCTAGTGGAGTCCGTGCCTCGATGGGTCAGGGCTGTTTTGGTGGCAAAAGGGGGACCTACACAATATTAGGCAGGTGCTCATAATGTTATGGCTGATCGGTTTATATACATACAGGTGACAAATTAAAGGAAAAACCTGAATAAATGAGTTGAGGAACATTACAAATGCAGATGAGTAGATAGTAGGGTTTTTTGGGCGCGGCCTATTTTGTTATGACGTATGCCCTAAGCTTATTAATATTCCTACGTCATAATTGGGGGGCGTGATTTTAGGTAGAGTTATTTCCTTAATTATTCCTACGTCATATCCGTCAGAAAGTGTACACCCATAAAACCCTGAACAACAAGGCCTCCCATAACCGGTTGTTCTTGTTGTTCTTGTTGGTCAACTGTAGAGTGTGAATGGGTCGGCTCTTCCTGTAGTGGTTGGGGTCTTTTTTAAATATACATGTAATGGTCCCAGGTCTTAACAATGCCTGTTTTGAATAGTGTGTTTATCATATTCACACTGTCTCTGTCTCTGTCTGTCTCTCTCTCTGTCTCTCTCGCCCCAAGCATTTTATAAGATCAACAAGTTCTGTGGTCTGTAATGGTCCCAGGTCTTAACAAGGCCTGTTTTGAATAGTGCGTTTATCATATTCACACTGTCTCTGTCTCTGTCTGTCTCTCGCCCAAGCATTTTATAAGATCAACAAGTTCTGTTGTCTGTAATGGTCCCAGGTCTTAACAATGCCATTTTGAATAGTGCGTTTATCATATTCACACTGTCTCTGTCTCTGTCTGTCTCTCTCTCTCTTTCTCGCCCAAGCATTTTATAAGATCAACAAGTTCTGTTGTCTGTAATGGTCCCAGGTCTTAACAATGCCATTTTGAATAGTGCGTTTATCATATTCACACTGTCTCTGTCTCTGTCTGTCTCTCTCTCTCTCTCTCTCTCGCCCAATCATTTTATAAGATCAACAAGTTCTGTTGTCTGTAATGGTCACAGGTCCTAACAATGCCTGTTTTGCATAGGGTACTTATGTTAACCCCAATGTATATGGCTCTGTCTCTCCCCTCAAATTTAATTAAAAATAAAATTTAAAAAAGAGGGTGTGTGTGTGTGTGTGGGTGTTTGTGTGTATAGGTTAATTGTTTTTGTAAAAAAAAAAAAAAAAAAAAAAAAAAAAAGCTGTGGTTATATTTTATCTCACACATAATGTGTTCATTCGTTTTACTTAAATACATTCTAGGGTCTTAAAGCTCATAAGAGTTAGACTTAAGATAAGGATATGTTTTTAAGGTATTTTAGCAGTCTCAATCCCTGATGATAAGGAATCATTTAAAAATAAAAACAACTGATCACTCAATGCTAAATAGATCACAACACTCAAGGCTAAATCACTCACACCATGGGGGGCGGGGGTGGGCTCAGACAAACATAGGTATGGCGTGTGGTATCAAAACATTCAGAATACTTTTAAACTATATAATTTATAAGCTTTGTAAAATAAACCCAAATATCTCTTTTGTGGGGATAAACGCTGTTCTGAGTAGTTTGTGACTTGTTTAATACCAAACAAAGCATCGCTATTAAAAAAAAAAAAAAAAAAAAAAAAAAAAAATCACTGTAAAAGCGCTACTTATTTTAGATCTTTATAGTTATTTTCTTGGCTCAGGTTGTTTTTTAGCACGTATAAAGGCCTGAAATATTCTTAGTGTTTATTGACTATAGGTCTTGATGCTTAAAAATGTTTTTTTGAGAGACCAAAAGGTTCTAATAAAAGTTTAGAGTAGAGTGGAGAGAGATCGTCGCCATCTTGGTTTCTATTTGAAATTTGATGCAGGGTCATTTTATTGGTTGGTTTTGATATGTTAATTGGTAACAGGACGGCACAAAGGCCAGCCCAGAACAATGCCTTACAAGCAGATCCGGCATCTGGCCATCAGTATAAGTATGAAGGTCTGGTCTTCAGCTCGACAGACTCGTACTGACCTTTCGATTTAAGCCTAAAGATCAACAATGTCCGGAAACAACATCAACGACTTCGATTTAAACGAGTTTTTAGGTAAGTCTTCAGATTATTTTCATTGACTCAGAGCGTGTTGTGGGCATGTATTGTAAATAAGTTTATAACATCTGTTTTAAGTTCTGTAAAATTATTTTTCAGCCAGTCAACAGGAGTTAATTCCCAACGCTGAGGAGATCATCTGGAACAACGACGGTAAGATTTTTGTGTTTGCGCTCATGGGTTCTTATGTATGGGTGTGTGTGTGGTTTTGAAGCGGCTCATTAGAGTTATGAAAACGTTTTAATATATATTAATGCCGGTCTCTTTAATTACACAGAAACTATCGAAAGGCCTGTGATTAATGTCTCCGAGGATCAACCAAGAGAAGTGGTTGTCCCTAGACAGGCTGTCTGCCGACCGGGTAAGAACTAAACCCCTGTTTGTTTGTATAACGTTTCTGTAAGATGTTTGAGGCCCGTTTTGTTAATTTAAAAAAATTATCCTTCCTAACAGTATTAAGAAACGTGGTTCGAGACAACGAAAGGCCTTCCACATCGAGGGCTTGTTTCGTTTTACCTTCGAGAACCGTAACCTTTCAAGAATCTGAAAGGCCGTCAGCCCCTGTATCTGATAGCGGTGAGTATATATCTGCCGCTTGTAAGAGGTTAAAGCTTTTTATAAAGCGGGGTGGTTAAAGGTTAAACATGTCTCTTACCTCCACAGAAGTGCAAAAAGCTAAACCAGCTGAAAAACATAAGAAACGATTATTCTTTGGAGGTAAGTAAGATCTTTCAAACTTTAATGTTTTTAAAAGGGCTTTGTTTGCCCGTTGAGGGCTAATATTTAAGCGATGGGTGCCCATTTCCTGTAGGGCGGGGGGTTCTGGGAAAGATCTTTAGAAGTCCGGACAGGTCTAGGCTTGTTTCTGGGGCACGTGTTTAGAAATGACCGATTGCCCTGCCGTCTGGTTAGGAAGTAAAGCTGTCCGAAAGGTTTTAGTAAGTTGTTTGGCTTATCTCCCGCAATTATACTTCTGTTTTAAAGTGGCTGTAGGAAAAGGCTTGAAGGTGTTCATTGTATTTAATATTTAAACAGATCGTGAAAACGTTTGTGAAACAGGAAGTCCCTTGATCAGGAAGCGTTTACACTTGGAAGGTTCGTTTAAAAATGAAATGTGTTGTGTGTGTGTATAAAAAGTGTTTTATTAACAATATTACAGTTTTTAAAGAAACATTTAAGAAACCGTTTATTTACAGAGGCTTCTCTGTTTTACAATTATTATCAAGTCCTAATAAATATATTGTCTGTAAATAATAAGGCGTTGTAGTGAATGTCTAAGCCTATTTTCAAAGGTCTAAAAAAGCAAAAGGTTTTGAAGGTCCTGGACATGTTGTTTTAAGTTTGATTTCTGTCGCCGTTTAAAGATGTAAATGTAATGTATATTTTTATTCTTCCCAAGACTCTTGGGATAGTCATTCTGTGGATGAGCTATTGAGGACAATTACCCCGTCTAAGTGGGATCAAACATCTTCCCAGGAGAGATCACCGAGAGGATCCCCCACGGTGGTCTTGGAGACCCCCCAACATCTACTCAGGCCACAGCCTTCTGGGGGTAATTCAACAACCCAGATTCAGCCCGCCGCATTGTCGGGCGGAACAAATACAGGCAACCAACAACCTCAGGGGTCGCCGTCAGTCAGGGTTGACACACCACCCAACGACGGACTGGTTTCAACATCGTCCCCCCAGCCCCGTTTCTTGGCTACAGAAACGCTGAACAGTACACCGCAATTGGCCAGGGTGTCACCGCAAAGGCCTTCTTGGTCTCCGTCCGTGAGTATACACTCGCTCCCTGCCTCCTTCGACCGAGATTTACCGGAGCGACCATCCTTTGAAGCTGAGCCAGGCCACCATCCCCCGGAGCTACTTCCTGAAGGTCGGCATGAGTTGCTACATACTTTGTTACAAAATCAAAGACTTGTGTTAGTGGGGCAAAACCTTGTGATAGAGAGCCAAAACACCCTTATTAATACCCTTACTAACGAATTGTACCGTATTTAATGTTTTAATAGATACAAAACACCTTACTATTGTGGGTTGTTGGAAAAAAAAAAAAAAAAAAAAAAAATGTCCGGACTTGGTAAAAGAACTCACAAACTAAAGGATTATGAACAAGTTAGGGCCCAAAAAAGACCTTCCCGAGAGAACATCCCCGGCCCTGTTGTGAACTCCTCTGCTGTCCCAATGAACCAGGAACTATTACAAATGATAAATGATTTAAATAACCCCCAATCACCACCGATAGAATGTGAATTAACAGACTTACCGGTGAACCCCGACCTGTTACAGATGGTCAATGATCTAAATAACCACCTCCCAACGGTAGCGCTTATAGAGGTTCAACCCCTAGTTCACCCCGATTTGTTTGAAATGGTGGAGGCTTTGTAGACGCTACCCCGACCAAATTCTGCCCCTATTATAAATGATTTGAGACAATTAGAACACAGTACGGCGGCAGAAGCAGCCGTCACTATAGAGGAGGGTCTTGACATTAACCGGTTGGATATCTTTGAAGGACTTTTACAGGCTTTAAATGAGCCTCCTCAAAAAGGTGGTTTTGTAGATGTCAGCAGTGGGGGTGTTCGGAATGTGAAGGGTTCTGAGACTGATAAGGCTGTGGAGGACATGCTCTGTGAGAATGTAGGGGTTGAAGGCTTTGTTCAAAATGATGATGTGTCCAAGAGTACCAGTGATCCCGTGATTATAGATAGACTGGCCTATAACAATTTTGAAATGATTCAGCGTTTTAATTTTGCAGAACTTTTAAATTGTGACAATTATGCAGAAATATTTGTCAACATACACGAGGCCTTGCAAAACATGCTTGAACAGGTTGCTGAAAGGGTCGGACCTCGAGATGTTGTACAGTTAGAACTCAGAGGGGATGATTTTTTTAGCAACCTATCTGTAATGCTGAGTGGAGATAATTTAGATGTTGATGAATTTCTGGCTAAAATCGAAGCGTTATTGCAAAGTAACGCAGCCATCTTAGCTGATGAAAGTCTGTCTCTGGTAATGAATGTGGTTCGTAACCCTGAGGGTGGGGCGCTTAGAAGACTGTCGAAATGCTTGAAGAACGACATAATTAGGAACAAGCTCAGGCAATTAGTGGTGAGTTCCAATGGGGACAATAAGCTCTGTTTTGCTTACAGTTTAATAAAACTACTCACCCCCGACATGCCTGAACCCCAAGCCATGCAAGAGGCTTTAATGCTTCATCAGAGGGCCGGCTTAAACTCTCAACAGATGGTTGCCTTTTCAGACATTACAATGTTTGAGGAGTTGTTGTCTTTAAAAATTGTTGTGTGGTACCGTTGTGAGGTAAAGGAAGTATTTGTGAAATTTCAGACACATCCTGAAACCCATACACAGACACTGTTTCTCTTCCTAAGTGATAGTCATTACTTTGGAATAAAGAGTTTGACGGCTTTTTTGGGTTGTTCGTATGTTTGTCATTGGTGTTATAAGGCCTTCAATGATAAGCTTAAGCATCGCTGTGACGGTTACTGTAACGTCTGTTTCAATCCGCAATGTCGTAAGGGTTTGGCCCCTACCATCCGATGTAAAGATTGCTTAAGGATTTGTCTCTCCGCGTTCTGTTTTTCCGAACATAAGGTACAGAGGGCCGCTGCTGAGGGGGTTAAAAAACGGAGTTATTGTGATCAAACTAAATATTGCCTGCAGTGTTGCCTCCAGTACCGTTTTCATGAGGTTAAACCACACAAATGTCTGGAGCCGAGATGTAGGATCTGTAATGCTGATTTAACCCCGGGGTCTGAACACCAGTGCTTTATTCAGCCGGTTAAAAAGGAGCCGCCGCACAACCGGTATGTCTTTTTTGATTTTGAATGCCGGCAAGAAAACGGGGTCCATGTTGCTAATTATATACACTGTATTGACATGTTGGATTGTGAGTGGTCAGCTAGCGGTGAGAGTTGTGTCAGGGATTTCTTTACGCGGTATCGCGGGCCAAAATACCTCAATTACACGTTTATTGCCCACAATGCTAAGGGTTATGATTCTTACATTTTGATGAAGTATCTGGTGGAAAATGGGGTGACCCCAAAAATAATAGCTCAGGGTAGCAAGATCATGTGTTTCACCGACGAAGCTTTCAACCAACGTTACATAGACTCGTTAAATTTCCTCCCCATGAAATTGAGCGCTTTGCCTAAAGCTCTGGGTTTTGAGGCTCAGAAGAAAGGTTGGTTCTGCCATTTTTTTAATACTAAGGACACTCAAAATTATCGAGGGTCCTACCCGCCCGCCTCTTATTATGGGGTTGATACTATGATGTCTCATGAGAGGGAGGAATTCTTTAAATGGTACAATACGGTTAAGGGAGGTGTTTTTGATTTCCGAGAAGAGATGGCCGCTTATTGTAAAAATGATGTGGTGATCCTTAAAGAAGCCTGTTTGCGTTTCCGCGCCGAGGTTATCAACACATCGGGTCTCGACCCTTTGCAAAGTGTGACCATAGCGTCTCTCTGCATGAAAATGTATCGATCCAATTTCTTGCAGAAAAACACTATAGCGGTCACCACTTCTGACAACTATCGTGCTAGACAAAATAACTTTTCGACTGTCTCCATACAGTGGCTGGAATATCTGAGTGCCCGGGATAACATCTTCATCAGACATGCCAAGTCAAAATGGGGCCTTACTACTTAGACGGTTTTAGCGACGTGTCCGGGCGGCGTACCGCTTATGAGTTTGCTGGTTGTATTTACCATGGCTGTCCTCAGTGCTTCGATCCAAACACCTTTAACCCCGTAACACAAAAACTCTGCGGTGATATGTACTATGATTTCCAGGAACGAATTGAAACTTTAAAAAACACCTATGGTTTGAATGTGCTGGTGATTTGGGAACACGCGTGGACGACCCTGAAGCAACAGGATGTGGGGGTACAACGGTTTATGGAAACCTTGGACTTTCCTGAACGTCTAGAGCCCAGGGATGCGTTATTTGGGGGTCGTACCAACGCCCTCTGTTTACATTATTAGGTAAAGGAGGGTGAGAGAGTAGATTACTATGATTTCACCAGTCTGTACCCTTATGTCAACAAGACCAAAATGTACCCGGTGGGGCATCCAACCATTGTTTATCGTGACTTTCTCGAAATTGGACAGTACTTTGGTTTGATCAAAGTCACCATGTACCCTCCTCGCGAGCTGTTCTTACCCGTGTTGCCTTACAGGTGTTCGGGAAAATTGATGTTCCCTCTGTGTAGAACGTGTGTGGAAACTGAAAATCAAAATACCTCTTGTCTGCACAGTGATGACGAGAGAGCGCTGACGGGTGTCTGGTGTAGCATTGAGCTTGACAAGGCGGTGGAGAAAGGTTACAGAGTCGGTAAGGTGTATGAGGTTTGGCATTTTTCTGAAAAATCTGATACTATTTTTTGCTGATTACATTATGACCCATCTGAAAGGGAAACAGGAGGCATCGGGCTATCCCTCATGGTGTGTTGACTCCGCGGCCAAAGAGCGGTACGTTCAGCAATATTTTGAAAAGGAAGGGATCCGTCTAGAGCCGGGGAACATAACTGTAAACCCCGCCAAGAGACAAATGTCCAAACTGATTTTAAACAGTCTGTGGGGTAAGTTTGGGGAAAGAAAGAACCGTCTAAACACAACCTTGATTAAAACCCCTGAACAGTTTATAGAATTTATGTTTTCCAAACAACATGCAGTATCACACTTTCAATTCTTAAATGACCACGTGGCACAGGTCCAGTGGAGGGCCCCTAAAGATTTCCCCACCAAACAGGGGAACGTTAATGTTTTCATAGCGGTTTTTACCACGGCTTACGCCCGGCTTGAACTGTACAACTTAATGGATCAGCTGCAGGAACGCACGCTCTATCATGATACTGACTCTGTAATCTTTGTCACCAGGCCAGGGGATTGGGTCCCTCCCCTCGGGGACTACCTTGGGGAGTTAACGAGCGAGCTAGATCCTCAGGACCACATAGTGGAGTTTGTTTCAGGGGGTCCTAAGACTTACGCATACAGAACGGCTGCGGGTAAGACCTGTATGAAAGTTAAGGGTTTCACTCTGAACCATTGTAACAACAAGCTCATTAACATCAAGTCTCTGACGACCCTGGTACAAAGTTTTGTAACCGAGAAAGACGCGCCTCCTCGCGAGATTATTACAGCCGGAAATCAGATCTATCGCAATAAAAAGGGGTACACATTGGAAAATAGATCACTAAACAAACGGTTCAGGGTGGTGTACAATAAAAGAGTGTTGAAGACGGATTATACCACTCTGCCTTATGGATATTAGCAGTGGATTTGATAACAGACTTCAACACCCTTTCTCCTGTATTATAGCCGGTCCCTCCAATTCGGGTAAGAGCTATCTTATAAAGAACATCATAGAAGATGTGGACGCAACCGTGTCCCAAGCTCTTGACAACATAGTGTGGTGTTACTCTTGCTGGCAACCTCTCTACGATGATTTGGCATCGAAAAAAAATAATCTGAAATTTGTGCAAGGTCTCCCCGCCTCGTTGTGTGACGATGACCTGTTCCCGCCCGGACAAACTAATCTAGTGATCCTTGATGACCTGATGGAGCAGGCCGGTGACAACAGTGAAGTGGAAAAAGCTTTCACAAAGTACACTCATCATAGGAATTTAAGTATTATTTATTTAGTTCAAAATCTATTTTTTCAAGGTAAAAAAAGCCGCACTATTAATTTAAATGCCAATTATATAATTCTTTTTAAAAACCCCAGAGATAAACTACAGGTCACCGTCTTGGCTCGTCAAATGTACCCTAACCAGACCAAGTTCTTTTTGGAGGCATTTGAGGATGCCACCAAAAAACCCTACGGGTACTTGATTGCGGACTTAAAAGCACAAACCCCAGAAGACTTTCGCCTCAGAACAGGTTTGTGCCCGCCCGATTGGCCGGCAGTATATGTGCTAAAGAAAAGGAAATAAATAAGAATGTCTGTTCGGATTAAAAGAAATCTGCCGCTTTTGCAAATGTTATTTGAGGGGAGCCCGCGCCATAGGAAAGCTGTGCTGGCTGGGGCCCCCTCGGATTTGATCGAGACCCTGTGTGAAATAGCTTTTAACATCTTACAAGGTAATATACCCCTAACCCCTTCTCAACATTCTAAACTCAAAAAACAAAAAGCGGTTATCAAGATCATCGCTAATAAGAAGTATTCTATTAAAAGAAAAAGAAAGAAGATTAATCAAACCGGAGGTTTTATAGGACCGCTGTTGAGCATAGCCGTGCCTTTCCTAAGCAGTCTTCTAGCTTCCAGAGTGGGTTAATAATGGAATATGCTCAGAAAATGTTTTTGATCCCTCAGGAGCAGCTTGAGAAACTGAGAAAAAATGTTGTCGGGCCAGAGCCCATTAGACAAACGGCCGAAAACAACCTGGACTCTGAAATGAAAGCTATACTGGCCAGGGCCGATTTAAATCAGTATTCCAAAGCCCAGATGTATAGCAACACGTTACAGCGCTACCTCCGTCTGGTTAGACAGGGTGAAAAAGATCAAAACATTTTAACTTTAACCATGGCCTCTCAAGAAAATGGTTCTGGGGCTGATGCGGGGGGTACGGTTGATAAAGATGTTGCGGTGCCCGAACCTATTGAGAGTTCAGAGGGAGATGTTGTAACGGATGTTTTGAGAAACATGCCGGCCAGAAGCAAAAGACATGCAGAATATATTCTGCACAAAATGGTTCAGAAACCGCGGGTAACAACTTGGAATGAACAGGGTGAATTTGTTTTTAAAGGACAAGTGATCAAAGGTTCACACATGTTTGATTTGTTGAAGAGTGTCACTAGCACTAATAAGGTACCCGATAGTCGCCGACCTGTAGGCTGGAATGCTTTCCTACAGGCGATGGCCTGTCTGAACATGCCCCAATCAACAGTCCCTAACCAGGAAACGCGACAAAAAATCCGTCTGTGTAAAGAGGTGGTGACTGATCTGACTCCGATATCTCATTACTCTGACCGTGCTGAGCAACCATCCTCAGGATCTATCCATCGTTGGGAAGCTTATTAATCTCATGTTTTTATTTGTCTCCCCTGTAAATAAGGAACCGACAAACAATTTATTTATTTATTTATTTTTTTTCAAATGTTGTACATTTATTTATAACATAACCCTGCTTTGTATAAGATTTGTGTTGAATAAAAACAAAACTAATGATTCAAAGGCTGTTTTCATTATTTTTTCACTTTAACACGCATGACATCTTTTAAAATCCTCACAAGAACACCCCATCTGTATACATGGCTGGCTAGGGTCGTAAGTAATTGTGTTATAAGGGGGGGTCCACAGTGTCCTGACAAACTCTGCCACTTTTTTATCATTTTGGCCTAAATCCTCACTGTACAAGGACATAATATCGGGGTATGACCTTCCTTTAGATCTATGATATAAGAAAAAAACACAGTGTTGACCACAAGTGAAGGTCTGAAGACTTTGTACTTGACGACCGCTGTAAATGGTTTCTTGACAGTTGTTGAGCAGAAAGTTATTGATCTTCCGAGGGAAAGGTCTGAAATCCGGGGGGTTTCCATAGGAATCAAAAAATTCCCCACGGCGGTCCTCCCTTAGATAAATAGCCAGCCAATGTTCTCCGGGCATATTTTTAGGGTGTGTGTTGATTATGTACATTGCAGGTAAATTCTTGATCTTAAATTTAGGCAGCTGGTCGCAGGCGTAGACTCCTTGAAACACTTTCCGTGAGCCGGCCAGGGCATTCATGATGTGGTTGAGCTCTCTGGTGTTCATTTTAATAATAATCATACAGAACGTTTCTCCTCTGATTCACCTCAATAATGTTGTCAAACACAGCATACACGACCATATTTACAGTGCGTGGTAGAGGCTGCTTGAAACGCATCTCCAAACGCATATTGCCCGTCTTCATCAGTGAAAAATGTTGTCCACACTCTTCGTCAGGGGTCAGGTTGAAACCGTACAGGGTGTAACCGCTGCAGTATTCCCGGCGATCGATCAGCAGAGGTTGATCCTTGAGATGGCGACCCGTTGCCAGTACTAGACTGTAATATTCACGAACCGCGTTGCCGTTTTCAAAGTCAGGTTGAAAAGGTCTGGATGGAACCTGCACACCATCGACGTACAGCGCTATAAATTCCGCGTTATAATGTTTAAAGTTAAAGGGGTTCTTGTTGTAAACCCCGGTAAATGCATCATTATCCACGAGACCTATAATAACCTGTTTTGGGAGCTGTCCTAGAAACAGATTTTCCTGGTTCATCACCCGTGTCCCTGCGGGGATACTGTGGACTTTCATATAGACTCTTTCGATCGGGTACTTGGCGTTTGCCGTCATTAAAGCCTGCGCATGTCCTAGTTTAACCGCCGGGGAGACGGATACTTTTTTCACAAACAGTGAGGCCGATAATATGGTCAGTTTATATTTTTCAGTATCAGGGGTCATCAGACAAAAAGCACTTTTACTACGGATCATTTTAATTTTAATGTCTACCCCGTTGAGCATGAGTTTTTCTTGGAAAAATATGTCTGCATGGATATGTCCCATTAGCTCAAAGGTCCTCCCTTCTGTTGAAAAGGCCGTTCTTTTTTGCAAACCCTTATTGAGTCCCTCTGGATCCTTGTCGTCCATAGCTTCCGGGGTGTCTTTGAAGAAAAGGCCGGGGCTGAACTGTTTGCTTAGGGTCTCCTCACTATAATTAAGGATACACTCCATCATGGCCCTATAGGGGTAAGTATTGCTGCTTTGACTAATGAGCCGATCTCCCAGGGTCACATCCACCTGTGAAAACATGGTGGCCACCGGGTAATTGATGACCCCAGCGTTGGCCGTCTTCTCAATTGCATCGCCATCCTCATCAGTCACTTTACAGTTCATTAAAATAAATGTGTTATTCAAATCAATATAATCCTCGCCATTGCCAGCTATAAAAAACTCCAGAGGGGCCGTATCTGAAATTGCGGAAAGAGGGGGTATCTCTACATATATGCTCTTATCTATACACGTTTGAATGTATGGAACTGTAAACAGATTCAGTTCTGATTTGACGCATTCTTCCGATAGACTGTGGACAAAAGACATTTTTAAAAGATGTATCCTGAGGCTCTATTTGTCTTTCTTTGAGACTTTCTTTTTGCAGGTTTTTTCTTGTGCTGCTTCCTTCTCCGAGTGTTTCCACGATATGTTGGAGAATGAGAGATTCTTCGTTTTTTGTTAGCCGCGGATCTTCGTCGCCCTGGTGGACACATACTGTTTCTTCTTTTACCCCCCCTCCTCGCCATTACCATGAGACCCGAACCCTCCTGCTGATCATGGCTAGCTGCCCGGTTCATAACATTGGTGAACACGTCACTAACAATATTTTTAGCCGCTGATTTCAAGTGGGGTCTGGCTATAGCAAAGCCTCTCTTAAGCAGGGGTACGGCCATTCTAAAGAGACCACGAAAGAGTACTCCTAGACCGGCTCCATACATTGTGGGGGCTCCTACAAAACCGGGCAAGCCGTTACCGGCTTGCATCTTATAATAATCCACATAGGCGCTAGGATCTACATAACCCCTCGAGGTAGCCATTTTAATAATGTACACACTGTTTCAGGGGTCGAAAATGTAGTTTGACAATAACTTTACCGAAGCGGAAGGGTACGTTGATATTCTGATCCGATTTTACTTCGATCGTGATGTTGTCAAAGTGGGTCTTTGAGACTGGTACGTAGTGTGGCTTGTCATAAGTAATTGTGACCATGTCATTGCTTTTACCTTTAATAAGTACATTTCTCAAAAGGGGGACATAACTATCCCCGACCCTCTGGTGTGTTATGATATCCGTATACACATAAAGAGTGTAAAAGCCGCCGCTGTTGTCAGCCGGGAAGGGGGCCACCACTTCTGAGAACCTGCTCTCTGTGTCAGAATAGAACCCTAATATACGCCCCAGTTGTCCGTTGGTTTGAATGCTGATACCAGGTTTTGACACCTTGTACACTCTGTTTTTAATAGGGTTGTAATATAGCTTGATGTTGGGGGTGCCTTCTGAGAACTGTTTATGCATCTCATCTAATATTTTATCCACATTGTCATAATAACCTCCTTGTATCGTGAATGTCCATTGACTCTTTTTAACATCATCAAAAATGGCGAAGGTGGCATCCTTATCTTGTAAAACAGCCCAAGTGTAAGGATACTGTATTTCCGCCAACCCCACTTCCCACGACCCCCTTAGATCTATAGATTTTCCAAATTGTACCGTGTAACTGGATATTTCATTTTTAGGGTATATATCGAGAGAGGCGTTACTGGGTAGAGTCACGTAGAAGCCTCCTGATTCCATCTTGAGTATCGAAAGTAATGCCCCCAACACACCCGCGGGCACGTTGTTATAAGGCTTGAATATCACAAACCTGTTGTTCCGGGACCCAACTATTGAACTTTTCAGGCCATCCAAGCCATTTCACCAACACATATTTTTTCCGGTTCTGGGTTTTCTCAGCTAATATCTTTTCAACTCTGTATACAATGTCTTTACCCACAATAATTTTTTGTAACTCGGCTTCGTAAAACATTCCTTCTATATCCTCCCCGTCATAGTCTTTTAACCGGTACACGGGGGGGTCTCTAGCCACCTGTTCGGTAACTGTAAAATATTCGTCAGAAAATGTTTGTTCATAACCTTTGGCAAAAGTACTCCTTAGCTTTGAAACGCGAACCACATCGTTGAACTTATAAGTAGTTTTTCCCTTCTTAATAAATGGTCCGTATAATTTTTTATAGACCTTAAAAGAATGACTTTGATCAACATCTATAGGCTTCATTTTAATACTGGTGTGATACCCTTGGTTGTAAGCATCGATAAAATCCTGAACTTTATCAAAATACTTGAACGTGTTGACCGCTGTAAAATATCTCCACATTTTGGTCTTTATGGTGCGGTTAAACCTCTCCACCACCGATGCCTTAAGCTCATTACCGGTGGTGAAATGATGTATTTTGTGTCTCTTCAGTAGATTCTGAAATTCTCTGTTGAGAAACTCTTTTCCTTTATCAGTCTGCAGTTTTTTAGGACATCGTCCCTGGGACAATATATCCTCAAAGGCCCTTGTCACCGCCCGACCTGTTTTATTATGTAGAATGCGAGCCCAGGCATATTTTGATAACACATCGATACACATCAACATAAATTTGTGACCATTGTTATGTTTTGATAAATTTGACATATCAACTAGATCCATTTGCCATTGTGAGTCTATGTCAGTTGCATATACGCAGTTTCTTTTAAAGTTAATCCTGAGAGGTTTATGTAAGGTATAGGCGTCTTGTTCCCATAACCATTCTGAAACAACCACATCATTAACCTTCACACCGGCCTCAGCGAGTCCTCTTTGAAAACCCTTCTTACCCGCCAAACCCCCAATCTTGGCTGGGTTGTAGTATAGTTCATGCATTTGGGGAGCTTGCCGAGTCATTCTGCCAAATAAACACACAGACCCACACTATGCGCAAAGTTTTTATACAAGGTTTTTTATTCAACTTCAGGAGAGCAGATACCCCTTTTTAGACATTTGAGAAAAGTATAACATACACAACAATTTTTTCTACGGTCCAGACAAAAAGAAATCAGATGATTGGTTACTTGATCTATATCAACAAATACCTGTTTCTTTATCTTGTAGGCACACACCTCAGTTACATATGTAAATAAAACAACAATATGACCTATTTTAAAAGTAAACAGAGGGGTATTAAACATGCTCAGTAAAAGGTCATACAGATGTTGATGAAATGGCCTAATATCATTCTTGGCCCCCTTGAGCGCTTCATCCCAGTGTTCGTACCCCCCGGTCTTTGTTACAGCAACCATTAACTTTTCCAGGTTTGAAAGTTGATCCTCATCGATGGTTAAATCTGTAGAGAAAAGGCTCGCGTTGGCTACTTTTCTGTCAAGCACATGGTGTAATAGCGCTCTCAGGTTAGCTGCAGAGTGTTGATGACAGAACCAGTTGCAGCAGCAGTCCAGAACATTCCCCATGTTCAAAGTCCCTTAGTTCAGGTCAGAGTCTGAATCAGTGGCGTAGATGTCGAATTCTTCGTCGCTGCCCCCAGCTTTAACTTCTTTACGGAAGAAATAAGCTTTTAGCTTGCCAGCGGTTTTTCTACTCGGCTCATCCAGGTCATTGAGCAGCTGCCCAAGTTTCTCTATTATAAACGGCTCCTTTTTCAGCTCCAGCAAAATCTCATCTATGATTTTCTGGACTTGTCCCGCAGTGACATGTATGTGGGAGTAAGACAGAGCCTTGATTAGTGCCGGTTTCAGCCACGGTTTGTTCAGTCTTCTGTAAAACACGTTGAAATAGAACAGGAAATAGTAACGGTCTGGTTCAAACAAACAACTGTGTCTCAACTGACTGGGGTGATTCACTTCACACCCCCGACAGACTTCTTTCAGAGCTCGGTCGATGAGAGCACTCAGAATATGCACCAGGGTGCTTTTAACCACTCTGCTTACTTGGCCACATACCCCGGGCATAAATCCTGCATCTTCATCACGCCCCCGAGACAGTCCGATGCTCATTGGGTCGCCTGGTGGTTTGTGGGGTGTTTCTACATCCATTGGACTGAGCCGCACAGACGGTAGACAGTTCGGCAAAATCGAGGCCCTCCATGAGCTCCAGAGGCTGGGGATCCCCGAGACTCATTTGGACATCCATCGCCCCGCATGTTGTTTCATCCTGAGGGACCGGGGTCTGAGGTCTTGGAGGGTAACCGCAGTCAGAGGGTTCCGGAGTGTATACAAAATCTGGGGAATAGAACCAGGGGTGATCCCGGGTTTGAAGAGGCCTGTAGAGCCTGTCGACGTCCGCAGCTTTCGGGTAAGACATTCTCTTTAATTTTAAACCATGAATGAATTGTTGCGCCTTTTATCCTATCTCTTCACTACGTCACGACACACCGCCCTCTTAGAAGAGAGTAGACCCTGAGCCATTAGACCCCCCTCCAACCCCCCACAGGTCGTCTGTTTTATCATCGTCGTCGTCATTCAAGGGGGATATATAATCCATAATCCAGCATATTCTCCTTCTAACCGAATCCAGTTGTGAACATTTGGTCAAGATGTCAAAACCATCATTTATACAGTTTATGACCTCTTTCAAGAACGGCCAGTCCACGGCGTCAAACATAATTTCAGTAACCTGTTTTTCTGGATCCTCCACAACCCCTTCAATAGGGTTTGTAATCAGGGTACTGCTAAACAAAACCTTACGATCTGTAGTTAGAGATAGACTCTTCACCACTGTACCGTAGTTCTGCAAGCTTTCCCATTCACACCTTTCAAAACTCTGAGTCGGAGACTCAGTTTCGCCTTCTCTTGGACCCTCTTGCAAGCCTTCTAGAGTCTTATCCACAAGCCCCAGGTCTCTCCATGCCATCACCTTCAACCAGTCCTCATAAGAGTATTCAATCACCGTCTCAAAAGGTTCCAACGTACCCTCCTTCTCTCCCAAAGCAAAAAGCTCCACTCCAACATAGCTGGGATCCCTTTTAAAGCGGTAACCCCGTCGACCCCCCCAGAACAACACCCAGGAGCGTTCAATCTTCAAATTGGTGAGTACAGGAACCCTTGCCCGGGATTGTTTCTTGAGGGGTTTCATGTTGATGTCGCTGGACATGTTGAAGAAGCGGGATGTTTCAGATGCTGAGAATTAAAGAGGTATTGCCTAAAAGCAAATAGAGAGGAGAGTTTCGGGGCTTAATAAGCTTAGGGCATACGTCATAACAAAATAGGCCGCGCCCAAAAAACCCTACTATCTACTCAGATGCCTCCAAACAGGTGTACTGCATGATACAATTAAGCAATTCACATCCTATCATGGACCTACACAATATTAGGCAGGTTGTCAAAATGTTATGGCTCAGTATATACCGTTTAATGTCTGTGTGTTTATTGGGGGGATGGGTGGGTTATTAATGTTACTGTGATTATTACTGTTAGAAAGCAGGAAATACTGATTTCTGGGTTCATGGGTCAGCCCTGGGGAACAAGGGCACTGTGATTCGGGCAGCTCGTGGCAGGGCAGATATATATATATATATATATATATATAGGGGCCCGGGTCCACCGCAGAAGCAGCACAGGACAGAAGTGATACGGACAGGTGTTGCTGCATTGAGAAGCTGTTGCTCTGAAAAATAAAGCCTGTTCCCAGAAACACAACTCGGTCTGATTATTTGTGTTTTGGTGGTGAACACACATACAGCATACATCAGATATCGCTACAATATTTACATGTGTATATATATGCACTAACATTTAAAAAACAAATAATTGTATGCCCTTATAGCATAGCATGAAACCCCTATACCCACATATTTCAGTTTACTATAATTGTTTATAGTAATATAATTATAATTGCAATGAACTGCGATGCACTGTGTGTTCTGACACCTTTCTATCACAACCAGCATTAACTTTTTCAGCAATTTGAGCTACAGTAGCTCGTCTGTTGGATTGGACCACACGGGCCAGCCTTCGCTCCCCACGTGCATCAATGAACCTTGGCCACCCATGACCCTGTCGCTGGTTCACCGCTTTTCCTTCCTTGGACCACTTTTGATAGGTACTGACCACTGCAGACCAGGAACACCCCACAAGAGCTGCAGTTTTGGAGATGCTCTGACCCAGTTGTCTAGCCATCACAATGTGGCCCTTGTCAATGTCGCTCAGATCCTTACGCTTGCCCATTTTTCCTGCTTCTAACACATCAACTTTGAGGACAAAATGTTCACTTGCTGCCTAATATATCCCACCCACTGACAGGTGCCATGATAACGAGATTATCAGTGTTATTCACTTCACCTGTCAGTGGTCATAATGTTATGGCTGATCGATGTAGTTCTGACCTATGAGCAGAGTTGCTTTTGTAAACATCTCTTCACTGATTAGGTAATTGACTCATGAAAGGCGGGACTAAGCACTGAGAGCTTTTGACTGGTTAGAATGATTTAAAAGTAAAACCCGGGAGGAAGTGATACAGGAAACTGGAAACGTTATGCAAGCAGATCGACTGTAGGAGCTTCATGGTTAAATAGGTGGCATAGAATTAATGCTGGCACTGTTGGTAGGTGTACAGAAAACATTTAATGTGTTGAGATATCTCAATAAATATATGCAGATGTTTTTAAATCCTTGTATTATTACTCTGTATTTTAATGTGATCTTATTAACAGTTACATTTGTCATTGTTTTCTTGTTTTACTCTGGTTATAATGCCTGTAAATTGCTTTGAGCACCATCAAAAAAGCGCTGAATAAATAAAGGTATTATTGTTATTATTATGATCATTGAATGCCATGGAACGCGTTGATGATCATGCTGCAGCGGACTCGTGTGTGACTCAATTCACAGTCACTGGCCACCGTTTGTAGTAGTACATCCCAAACAGTATGAAACCCCTATACCCACATATTTCAGTATAAATTCGTGCCCCTAGACTAAGGACTTTACAATCATTGTTTGATCACGTAGTGTTCATTAGGAAATACCATGCATAGTGTATGACTGTACTATAATGGTCTGCTCATGCAGTGTTCATTAGGAAATAACATGAATAAGCCATGACTTAAAAATAATTGGCTGTAAACATGAAGTGCATGTGATTAGCTTGTAAATAAGCATGATTCTTTACAAGAAAACGTAACTTGGCATAACGCGGATTACTGCAAGACAAAATTCAAAATTGTGATTAATCCATATATTTTGTTTGCTTTTATTCATGTAGCCAGTCCTGACTTGTACACATGATTAACACCATTTGTTGCAAAGGAATTCATGAGGAACATACTGGTGAAAAGAAGCCCCTTAATAACCATGAATCATAATGAATTCATACCCTCTTCTCGCTCGCCAGGGGGTTGTGAAAAACATGAATTAATGTGGGAAGACATGATCTAGGAGTCACCCTCGATCCTGCGCTCTCCTTCTCCCAGCACATCACCACGCTGACGCACACCTGCCGATTCTTCCTGAGCAACATACGCTGGATCCGTCCCTTCCTCACCGACAACTCAACTCAGCTACTCATCCAGTCACTGGTCCTCCCCACCTGGACTACTGCAACTCCCTCCTGGCTGGCCTGCCTGCATCCACTGCCTGCCGCTCCAGCTCATCAGGACTCTGCGGCTCGTCTGGTGTCTCTCTGCCCCGATTCGCACACGCTACTCCACTGCTCCGCTCCCTCCACTGGCTCCCGATAGCGGCACGCATTCAGCTCAAGACTTTGACCCTCACCTACCACTGTCTTGACCACACTGCACCAAACTACCTTCAGACACTCGTCTCTCCATACATCCCCACCAGACCACTGCGCTCCTCCAGTGCCAGAAGGCTAACTCTGCCTCCTCTCCACTCTCCTTCCTCCAGAGCCGCTCCTTCTCATCCCTGAACCCTAAGTGGTGGAATGACCTGCCCACCGAAGTCAAAACAGCAGAGTCCTTGACCTCATTCCAGCGCTTACTCAAGACGCATCTCTTCCGACAGCACTTGTAATCTTGACAGCACTTAGCTTTCACCATCCAGGATGTAGGAAGTCTCTTACTGTACTTGTGTAAATTGGAATTGGAATTTGTAAAATGTATTTTGAATTGCTATGTTTTAGCTAAGTTGCATTTGTAATGATTGTTGCCTTGTACTTCTCTGTATTTTTGCACTTATGTTGTAAGTCTGCCAAGAAATAAAAATAATAATAATAAAAAAAAAATATATATATATATAGATATATATATATATATATATATAAGAGCCATATATATATATATATATAAGGCTCTTATTCATTAAAAATGAATTTCATATGAAAAAGAGCTTTTAAATCATTATGAATTCACATACTTGAATTACAAATGAATTTCACTGAGTTCACAAGAATTACATCATGCATTCATGTCTTTTTCCTGTGTTGTACTATCGGAATTCATGAGGAATTAATGCCCATTATTGTAAAGTGTTACCCAAATATGTTGCCTAAAATAATTAATAACTGGAAACCAGGAAACTGGTCGTTTACTGTTTCCTCATTAGAGAAAGCCCAGGCACAGAGTGAGGAGGAAGATAAGCAGATGAGGAAGAGAATGCCACCAAATGAGGACTGGTAGGTATACACAGTGACATTGTTATATCTATAATCCCTGAAGAACCCAGCATGTTAAACAAAATACTTGAGATAAAATACTAAAACAAAACTATGGATTTGTACAAACCAATCATGAAAAGTAATGGTGCAATATAGATCCATGATTCTCTCCTCTTACCTAACACAGCCACCCATCAATTCCTGACATGTCTTGACAATCGTTTCCCCGTGTCCATAGAGAAACTAGCCACTGAAGTTATACCACCATCCGAGACTGCAGTGATGCCACCAACCAAAAGTGTGATGCCCGTGGCAGTGCACTCAAAGAAGTCCTCCTCCAAAGGTCATTCAGGAACCTCAACAAGTTAACAACACTGAATAAAAGAAGAGTTATGTATGTGGTTTATATTTGCAGTCTGTGAATTTCTTTACATTTTTTTTCTTTCATTTTATTTTCAGACCTCAAATATATCATAAAGAAGAAGTGGGATACCAAAGAGGTCCAGACTGTGGAGAGGCACATGATGCACTTCATCACAATGCTCCATGTCCCAGGAAAGTTAGACTGTGAAAAATGTCTTAAGGCTGAGCCTTTGATATTCAAAGACAGAGGCTGGCAAGCTGTTAAATTCTACATTTATAACCATATTATGGCACTTGGCAGGAAATTCTAGGTTCTTAATCAACATAGGCCTGTGAAGTTTTTCACCTACAAACAAGGCCTATTTATTTTCTGTATGCACTTCAAGGTCTATTTGCACTATAAAGAATTCAGTTTGTACTGGATGCACTGGATCATCTGTTTTCAGTTCTATGTATACAACTACAGTCCACTACATTTTATTTCTATTGCTGTTATATTGTAACAGTGGTTTTATTTTTTTATGTCAAATGTTTTTTTTTGTTTTTTTACAGTGCAATGATAACTTCCAAAATAGCCTGCAATGTACTGACAGTGCCACTTGTTTTTAAAGTGTTCCTACTCTTGAATTGGACATAGCCAGTGCCAGTGGTTCTCTTTTTCATTGTGTTTGCAGAATGTAGTGCAAATTATATGTTTTAAATTGTACACACGATCTGTAAAACATTTTTGCATTAAAGGATTGAGAGAATGTACCAGGGTTGTGCTGGGTTCCATTTTTATTCTCGGTTCAAAAGGTAGCAAAATATGTTTCCATCAGATACACATCACTCACTATGTATATAGCTAGGCCACTCCACACTAATAGGGATAATTGTCTCATCATCAGATCTATTGTCCATAAAATTCTCTGCAAAAAATATTTTGTTTTTGCTTTACTGTTTCTGTAAAAGAAACATACTAAGGAGATAAAAAAAATATATAAAATCAGCCCTCTAGGTCAACTGTTTTTTGAGAAAAAAATGTATCGAAATCGGTCCTATTTCAACCAGTAAAATGTTATATAAATAACTATTTTTAATGCATATTTTCAAAGTTAGTTTGAGGTCAACCCACAATTCCACACAAAAGGCATTGCAGTTTAATAATATGTAGGACGTTTTGCAAGAACTAACTTACCAATCAAACCA
Source organism: Amia ocellicauda (assembly GCF_036373705.1). Taxonomy (NCBI): domain Eukaryota; kingdom Metazoa; phylum Chordata; class Actinopteri; order Amiiformes; family Amiidae; genus Amia; species Amia ocellicauda. Next base: position 3,278,116 of record NC_089864.1, on the reverse strand, counting down.
CAGTGTGTCAAATTGGGAGTTTCAGACGTAATGTGTCATGTCCACCGTCAAATACTGCGCAAGATCTTCAACCATCATCATTATAAACCCCATTGGAAACCAACTATCGGTACTTGTGATGTACATAGATATTCCACATTGTCTTCAAGGCCACCAATATCTTTATGATCTTCTCCTCAGGATGATTACTCCCAAGGACAGCCTCATATAGGTTCAGGGACATATAGTTACAGGTACTTCTAGATTTTGAGGATTTGGGCCTTGAGGTACACTTAAGTCCCCATGACTCTTATTAACCTGAAAAGTATTCATAGATCACATTACTGAACGTGTGTTTGGAAGCCAGACACTCCATATGTTACATGAGTTTTATACTGGACTGCTTTAGGATGCAGTAATACTAAGTTAGTGAATTAAAGGTTATATTTTGATGGAGATTCTCCTACTACTGCACAAGGCTTTCAGCTGAGGCACTATCAGTGGTAGTATGAGGCTCTCTATGAACAAGTTGTCTCAAGCTGTGGTGATAGCTGTGAGAAAGCAGATCTCTTCTTGAGACAACTTGTTCATAGAGAGCCTAATACTTCCATTGAAAGTGCCTCATATTTGTTTGATATTTGAGAAAGCAGATCGCTTTTGTGCCTTTGGTTGTCAGACGATGCTTCCTTTCATCCTCATCCTCGGCTGTCCGAGGTGGTGTCTGGGGAGAGTGGGTTGGTGATGATCTTGACTTCCTTGTTCTGGACTGAAAGGAGCTGGCAGCCAATGACTCCGCTGCCTGAATAACTCACTGCAGTTTGTCCATATTCTGTAGAATGCTCTTAATTGCCATTTGATCAGTTCTTTTGTGTTAAATCAAACCAACTTAATACATATGCCCAGAATATTGGTTGTCCTCATACTGGTGCATAAACAAGGTGTGTGTGTGTACATGTTAATGAGGTCCCCTGGATTCATGCATTCTTGTACAGGTCTGTGTTTGTATGCAAATGCAGTCCCCATTATCCATAAGTTCTTGTACAGTCCCCAAGAGTCTGGTTTCAGACAGGTTTGGGACATTATTCATCCAATCTAGAATTAAAAGTGATATTTGTGTCAACGAACAACAGTTGAACCTATTTTTTTTCAGACCTGTCGGACCTCTGGAAAGTGGTGTTCCCATAATTGAGGTTCTAGACATGCATCCCCACATGTATATATAAACAGAAGTGTGTGTGTGTGTGTGTGTGTGTGTGTGTCTAATGTAACAGTTCACAACACATCCCCAGTTCCCCACCAGAGGTTGTTATCACCCTTCCTTAGCAGTCACTTCTCCCAGCTGCCTTCATTCAATCCACATTCCTGAACACCTTGTGCACTTTGCTCATTCACCCTTTGCTCCCATTCGCCCTGCACCTCCCAAATTGGTTCCATACTTCCCTCTGCTCCACATATAAACCCCTCACTCACTGCAAAGTTTTGTCAGTGTTAACTACAATTCCAAGCAGTCTCTGTGTGCCGTGTATAACCTTTGAATCATTGACTTTGGCTTTTCCCCCCTGACCACGACTTTAGACTTCCCCTGTTTGCCTGATCGCCTGACCCTTGCTTGTGACCATGACCACGTCAGGTTGAAAGAGGAAGAAAGGAAAGAACATTGTGTACGTGCAATCATGTTATGATTTTGCCTGATGTGCAAGCTCATAAAAAGCTGCACATTTGTTTCAGTTCCTGTTTATTGACAAACGTCTTTTGACCCTCCAACCATGTTGACAATTTTTTTCTTAGCCACACTTGTGTAAGTTTATATACAAACTGCCTGCCTCTGCCTGCGATCAGAGAATTTCTTTCTCTCCAGCATGCTGAATTAAGTGTATTGACTGCTTTAAAGCCAAATCTGATGTGAAGCTTTGTTTCTTCAACACTAAGTTGTGTTATTTATAACAATATAGTTACATAAATTAAGTAATTGGTTTGCAATGGACAGTTTCCACTTTACCAGAGGTACACCAAAATGTGTTAACAAAACCCTATTGATGTTAACTAACTCATAAGGAGCACTAGTAATGCCTTGGTAAGTCATGAACAGATTCCACTACATCAGGCACTTCCAAAAGGGTTAACTAATTCCAAATAGCTTATGTAACCCATTAATAAGACATGAATCATAAATGTAAAGCACACCACACACACAGATGACCCGGATGGTACCCACCCTTCTCAACCTGTTTTGCAGAGGAAGATGGCAGCATGGAGTTCAGCAAGTAATAATCATCTCATTAACCATGATGCACAAATGTCCCAGAAAATATCTAATAAACCATTTGCCGATTAATTAGTTAACATGAATAAGCACTGATCATGTTTAGTAAATATATAAATATTTCCCTTTATGCTAACAAAGGTATTTCCTGTTATTTTTTAAGATCATTAAATCTGGTGACTACTTTGACAACTCTTAGAATTAACAAACATCTAAATATGTCGTCCTTGAAATGAGTCATGTTTATTAATGTTAACTAAGTATCTTGTTCACGTTAGTTACTGCCTCTGAATATTCACATGAAGAAAGACAAACCAATACATTAATTCGTGCAGTAGTTTATTCATTCGTTACCATTACCAAATTACTTTTCATGACTTGTTGATGCATTAGTCTTGTTCATCTTAACTAACATATTAGTTAATGTCTGATAAGTGTTACCTGTTAAACTCTTACCTGTGACCCTCACCATGAGCCTCAGAGTCCCGTTAGGGTGAGCCAAGTCGTACTCTGATCCAGACATTCAGCTGATCATCTGCACTCCTGCTGTGGTAGGAGAAGAACTGCAGGCACTGGAAGCTTCTCTTGGGCTGAAAGGTTTTGCTTTCCAGGTAGGCCTTGTCTCCGGCACTGCCTGTGCATGAAGTGCCCAGACCCTATAGACAGGGCAGATATTTTTTGTCTAGAGCAGTTCACAGTATTACACCAGAGATTTGTAAGGATTGTAAGGATTTTCTATAGCTGGGGAGGTGGTGGGGTGGGGAATCGGGGAGATATTGACAGGAAAATCAAACATTGCATGGATAATAAAAGCTCTTGTCATAGACTTGGACTTCCTCTACCTTCCTCTCCTAAATAACATTGTCATGTTTGATTAGATCTGTAGCTGAAAATGTTTATTTGCTTTCCTGATACAACCTTTGTTCTTAGTACAGAATGATTTCTTGCAAATTGCAGTAAACATACAATGTGAAAAAGGCAGTACCATGTACTAAAATAGATTGTGCAGTGTGTTGAACTTCAATGTGATATCGTGCCTGGCCTTTTATAAACAGGGTCCACCTACTGCTGTTGTAGAGCTTGTTGAGTTTCAGAATGTCCCGCTCACTGAGGTCCAAGCGCTGGCCGATGACATTGGTAAACTGTGGATCCTTGGTGATGATGGTTGGGAGATTTCCGGTGCTAAAGGGATTCTTGTCATAGTGCATCACGGAGGTGTAGTCATACGACACATTCAGGGCATCACTGTTGATGTACTTATCAAAGTTGTGCTCTTCACCTGGAAAAGATGGATAGTCAGGGGTTAGAGTTGATTGTTTGGGCCAATCTTGCTCATCCCTGATTCTTGATAACTCACACTCCAACTCAGGATCCAGAAGACAGCTGTGTAGTGGGAGCCACACATAGGCTGTTTTTACAACAGCTGCCTGTCACCAGCAAAGTGAGATGGTTATCAGGAGAAGGCAAGAAAGGTCAGCGATGAGAGGTTCTTTGGCCAATCTTGCTGGATTCCCTGATTTGTTCTCAACCATGCTAAAATGTTTGTTTTCAACCTACAAATAGGTGTCCAATGATTGATAAATAAATAATTGAATGCTAAATGATTGTATTCTAATTGAAGTAGATGTTTAGTAGGATCATGATTTTGCATACCATTGCTTGAATGACTGCCTGACACACAATTTATTATATTTATGATTAACAATCAAGTGATTCATTACTTAGAAACTAGTTGCAATTAATAAAGGTGCCATCAGTTGTCTTCTTATGAATGACTTGTTTGTCATTGAGTCAGTGTTGCTGATGCAAAGTAGGCCCTTCATTACCAAACACCAAGTAACTAAATTAGGATACAATTATGAGTCATTAGCAAACTGTTAGTTAAACATTAAAACTACTTTACTTTACTTTACGTTACTTTAAAACTAACCTTCATCTGGGTGATCACAGGGATATGTGAATATTTGATCTGTTAACTGGTTGCATACATCAGATTTATCACAAGACTCGTTAGGCAGAGGAAAGCTGTTGCTATCAAAGATCGTCTACTTAATCAACTGAGTCAGTTTACTGGTGAAGGGATCAATCAAATAGGCCGATAGAAGGAAGGTTTGCAAAGTGATTTCATGCTCCCTTGTAAAAGTATTTTTAGTATTTTTAAAATAACAAATACAGTAGTTTATTTTGATACATGGTGTGGCTGCTGTATTTTGTATCTTATTTTAAAATACATTTTGATGTATCTTTGCCCATCCCTGGTTATCACCATAGTAAATGTCTAAGGCCCTATGATGGAATGAACCCATCTCCAATAAAACCACACTAATCATTGCTGGGTTAGTGTGATTCAGTGTGTTGTAGTTAAGAAAAAAACTTAAAACAAATGTTATTATTGGTTGTAATTTGTTATTTAAAAAGGGGAAAAACATATAAAAAAGGGTCATAATTAATAAATCACTTACCTGAATTAGATGTTTATTTTATAATGGTAAAAGAATAATAAAAACAAACAGGTGACAGAGATACGGAGGATCCCAGGACTCAGAGAAGGATCTGAGCCCTGAGAAAAATTGTTAATTTGTATGTTGAGACCTCGAAAGCGAACAAAGAAAAGTCTATATATGGAAATAATTTGGTTGAATCAATGAATATGCATTAAATGTTAATTAATATGAAAGTCTAACAGATTATATTGGATACTGAATAATCAACACTATAGCTAATGAGTAAATATATCAAACTCTTTTCACTTCAGGACTGCTGTAATCTTGCTGAAAGTGTCAAGGCAGGGAAATCAGATGTTTTGAGAACTGAGAGTCTCTGTCTGCTACAGCCTCCTCAAGACACAGACAGAAAGATAGAGACACACAGGTCCTGTATGAGCTGAAATTAATTGAATTAGATAAGTTCAATATAGTTGCTGATCAATACTAGAAATTCTTACAGTATGTTAACCGCAGTAAAATAAGAGGTCATAATGAGGCTTCAGAAGGTGGATCTACTGCAGAAGCGCAGTCAGCAAGGCCATAGTGAGCAGTAGAGAGGACATCATGCCCGGAGAGCTGGAAAAATAAGCATATTAATCTATCAATACTTTAATTAACCAATCAATACATTAATTTAGATCTCAAGCACCAAAATTATTATAATTGTATTGTTATTATTTCTTTCTTACAAGACACCCTTATTCAGTGCGACTTACAAATAAAAGAGCAATAGAAAAGTGCAATAATACAGTATAAAATTACAGGTTCAAATTACAGGTACATACTACAATTATTAGCTGTCATTCTCTGCTCAGTAATTAAGGAGGTTGCCATCGTCTCAGCATGGCATTCACTGGGCTGGACAATAAGCGTATCATATTTATACAGGTTGTACTGGGATCTGGGGAAAATAAATGTGGGTTGCGATAGGTATCAGGACTGCGTTTGATATCTAATCTGGTGGCAAGAATGGTTGGTTTTCAAATGGTTCAATTCCATAAAAGGCAACAAACAGATGCCAAGTTGAGATGGTTACCATTTAGACCTTTTTGTTTGTTGTTTGTTTTCTATTTCGAAATGGGGCTTTAGATTTGGTCTGGTCTCAGTGACTCAAGAGACAAACAGAGTTTCACCTGCATGCAGAGCTCTCACTTCCTGCCCTACACATGGTTGGCTGATTCACTGTAGATGCTGTCACTGTTTCCTCCATCAGTGGCTTCATGAGATTTGAATGCAGCTGTGAAATGTCTGCAAGACACAGGGCATGAGATTGGCCCATATTCCTTAGGGTTAAGGTATGCAATCGGGATCATTCCGTGTCCATTATATTTTAATTGACACTCAAGAAGCCTCACATGCCCTTAATATTAACATTCATGCTGATATCAGTAACAGGCTAATTAGCTACTAAATCAATTAAATCCTTAAAATCCTACATTTCTAAAATTGCTAAAGTTGTATTAATTAAAACTATATTTTATGTGGGACATAGCTGAGATTATATGGATGCAACAAATTGCCTAAAGTTTAAATACACTGCATGTTCCTATTCATGACAAATGCAGTCACCTGTTTAAATTCATCAGGGACAGTTACACATTTAAATAAATTAATTCAATTTTTTTGGAGCTTTTGATAATGCATTGCCTCCATGTAGTGATATCCATCAGTTTATTAAAGTTTATCAGGGTTGCCTTGTCAGGAGTGTGGCCTTGGTAATGGTCATAGCACACCCCTGGAGTCAATCAATGACAAATCACCCGACAGACTAAATACAATCTTACCTCAGGTAAAAGCTTATAGACTAAATCTCAGCTGGCTGTTTATTTCATGTGGTTGAAATGCTTTTGCTAACTCACATGCGTTTGTGGTCCTTATATAGCATCAGTCGTGAAACTCCTCTGGTTGTTCATCTGCTTGCGAATGTCATGGATATTGACAGGAACATTTTGCATGGTTAATAAAAGCTCTTGTCACACACTAGGACTTCCTGTACCTTTCTTGTCCTAGATAACATTGTCATGTCACACAGCAAAGGTAAATTAATTATTATTTTTGTTGTAGCAATAATCATTTATTCACAGAAATCAACACAAAAAAGCTATAAAGATTAGTAAAGGTAAGCAGTAGCTCTCTTGCCCTGAGGAATATTTTCAGATAGATCTGTCATCACCAACATGTTGTATTCAGTTGCTCATCTCCACTAATGAAGTTAGTTAGTTAGAGTCAGCAATGTATCCGTAGAAACCAAACTTGTGAAAACATAGTAAGCATTTTAAATAGAAAATTAGTGAAACAAAAATTCTGTTGCCGCCCTGAACCCAGAACACAGCCCATTTGTGATGAAAGAGGCCTCACTTTAGCCACACTTTCTTTTTTAGTACAGTGACACATATTGCACTACACACCCTATACACATATAAAACATGCGCACATGTGTACGTCATATTAGCCCTGATGTTGCTTAACAGGCTGTGTTAATTAATCCCTTTTAGTTTGAGCCTCTCAAAAGTAATTAGCCAGACTCAATTCAGGTGTCACTCACTCATTGACTCCACACCCACCTTTTTCCCTACTGGCAAGATATCAAAATATGAGATTAACCCTTTTACCCTCCCTTCTAGTCATTCTGATCCTGTGGCACCTCAGGTGACCCACATATCAATAACAAATACAACACCAATACAGAACACTTGAAGCATTTTCAATTATGTTCCTATGATTTTTATGTATTATTTAGTGTGGATTTGAGGAGTAGCAATGTCCCGCAGACTGGTGCTTGGGAAACACTGCTTAGGATACTGAGATCTCGACACATTCTGAATGTGTGATTCAAAATCCTTGATGACACCCAGTTAGTTAGGGGACCTTGTGAGGTCTCCTAAATATTGGTTGAGTTAGTAGTACTTTTACTTCTAAAGAATCTTTATGAATAGCTTTTACTCCTAACAGTAAATGTAGGACCAAATTGACATCACTCTCAGATATTTCAGGCACTTAGGACTGATTTATCACTCTCAGACACTTTATGAATATGGGCACTGGTCCAAATTTAAATCTTTATTTAATTTTTTTTGCTAAAGGGTTTCCATATATTAGCATTTTGAATGGATAATTCGTTTATTTATTTATTTTCACATTTTTTAAACAATTCCCAAAAAGAGTTTTGGTCAATTGCATCTTCAATTTGATATAATTTTCTGGTTAAATAGTTGTGCTTTTTCTTTCTCAGGAGGTGTTTGTATTCTCTCAGGGCATAGTATAGGTTTACCTGACTGTGGTCTGACAGGGGAGTCTGTTGCCTGACTATGAATACATTTTTATTTTAGGGGTCTATGTCCATTATTGCATAGTCAACATGCATTCGTCAGTAGAGCCGAGGAGTAGGTGAATCTCCCCAGAGAGTCCTCCCTGCTCCTGCCATTGACAATATAGTGACCCAGCCCTTTAAAGAGATGCAGTACCTGTTTCCCACTCTTGTTGACCACACTATTGTGGCCGTTCCTTTGTTTGCTCATGTGTGAGGTATGGAGGGGTGTCTCCGAATACGTGGGTGTTGCCCTCTGTGCTGATGTAGTCAGTCCTGGTTTTAAGATCTTCACTGAGCAGAACCAAGACCAGGATTTGGAAGTGGACAATTTGAGTTTGGAGGTCATGGAAACCATCCTCTTTATAGTAGAGGGAGTCAGATGTTGGCATGTAAACTGCACAGAGATCGATTTACTGGTCAGATTGTAAGACCTCTCTTTAAATTTGAAGGACCTCTCTTAACAGGGGAGATTAAGTTTTTGAGTTCCCCTCTGTACCACACTATTATCCCCCCGAGACTCTGCCACATTTTATGTTGGTTGTAGGTACATCTGCACGACACCAGGTTTCAAGTAGGATAATGATGTCCAAATGTTTTACACAATTTACAACTCAGCTATTTTAAGCTTTACTGTTCTTTCACTTAAAAAAAATAAAAAAATAAGTTTTAAACAAGGACAAGGAGACGTTGAGGGAGAGAGCAGCTTTACATTTTAAACCATAATATGAAGAGGTAACTGGAGAAACAGTTTGGTCAATAGTCTGGCTACAATATGAGGCTTTAATAACAGCACAGGAGAAAAGTTGTGGTGTTATAGAGGTGTTATAGTAAAGGTATAATTGTTACAGTGGAGGCTGTTAGTATAGGTACAATAGAAAAGACTTGTTATAGTAAGGGGTTATGCTTCAAGTACAATAGAATACTTCTGGTGAAATGAATTGTAGATGCATTTTTTTTTTTTCATATGGGACGACAGCCATGTTGCAGTAGGTGGCTGTAGTGACAGTAGTCTCTTTATAGTAAGAGTGTGTGTGTGGTGAAACTGCAGTACAGTAGGGGTACAATGGGTGTGCCATCTGTGCCTAGATGTGAGTCTACTGCAGGAGCGAAGCCAGCAAGGACACAGTGAGCAGCAGAGATGAGGCCGCCATCCCAGGGGAGCTGGAAGACAAGCAGAGGTATCGATCAATTAATAAACCCATGAGGTCGCCACACTTCAGGTACAAAAGAACTCCAGACGGCTGTTTAATCACCATCATTTCAGCACAGCGATCACAGGAGTTGGCCAATAGGTTCTCTGATACAGTTAAATGAGGTACAAGGGGATCTTGGCTACATACAGTAAATGTGGATCCCTATAGGTAACAAGAGTTTGGCTGAAATTATATAATCAGGTGGTCAAAAATATTGCTGGATATCCTGAAGCGGCTCAATTTCTATAAAGCCAACACTCAAATCACAGGTCGAGTTGTATTGACTTGGGTTGGTTACAGTCTGGGGCCCCGGTCAGTTGAAGACTATCTGTTAACTCTGGTAGAGTTGGCAGTAAGGATGGCAAATATTTTAGACTCTTTTTGATCCAGAAAATGCCAACTATTGTAATTAATGGCTTATTGTTTGACAGGATTTTTCTTCTTCCAGATTCTGGCTAAACCCACCACCATGTAGAATAATTTTAATTCACAATGACAGCTGAGTAGATGTGCTTCTGATATGGGCCAGGTTCCTAGTCAGTCCAGAGACCACCAAAATCTCACCTGCCAAAGATACTTCCAGACCAGCACCAAAACACATTGCACAGGTCTGGTGTGGTTGGTTCAAATGTGGAGGGCTCTGTGGTTGGTTCAAATATGGTGGAGGGCTGTGTGGTCGTCCAAAGTGTCTGACTAGATCGGAGGCGGGAAACATCTGCAAGAATCAAAAGATTGTCGTTGGACTCCCCTTTGGGCTGATGTAAAATGTGAAAGAAATCTTGGGCACAGAAATGGTTGTCTCAGTTTAGTACACTTGACTCTACAATTGTATTGAACTGAGCTAAGATTGATCACACCAGAGACCAAGAGAGAGGGAGAGATGCCTTTTCCCCATTAGAATCCTGAACAAACAAACAATCTTTGATGTTTTGAGTGTGACACAGGATCTCAATTTTGCACCTTGACAGCCCTGCTGGTTAACGTTACTACAAAGTCCTGTACCCTCCTTCCAATTTAAAATGAAGACAGCAAGAAGTTGTCAATATTGACCACTTAGTGGATCTGTGCCAGGTTTGAATCCCCCCATGCCCAACATCAGCTATTTCCGAGACCACATTGTTGTCTTGACTGTAGTTCTCCATTGGGCAGGCAATATATATCAGGGGAGTATAAAGACATTAAAAACCTGTAACCTGGATCAGCGCATCGCATCAGTGTCAGTGTCTCCATGTGAGCATGAGGCTCAGTTACCAGTTACTTACCTTCCATGGTCAGGAGGAAGAAGACATCATCTCCCTTTATAAACTCTCTGCTCCTTAGTCGGTCGTGGCTGATAAACACATTGTATCCATATCCAGGGCTTCGGTAAAACAACGTTCCGTTTTCATCAGTGACAAGATTCCCAACTTTGCGAGGGTCATCCCAAAACAGACGGGAGCTGCCATTCACTGAGAGATGGATAAACACAGACATGGCAAGAATTTCAGAAATGTCAAAGTGTGTGTGTTGGGCACTTCTCCTCTCAATGTGAACCAGCTTAAAATCAAATCTGAATCTGCAGAACCTGAGGAGTCACATAAGCCGTCCTTCTGAAGCTGTACTTATTGTGTGCTCATAAGACATTTGATGCTGAGGGGCCCAGAATGAGGCACCCTTTCCGCTTGCCATCTTGTTCCAAAATTGAGGTCAACTGGGTCTGCTCAACATGTTTATACCTATCACAGAGCATGATAGGTTAATTGCTTAATTGTATCTTGCAGTACACCTGTTTGGAGGCATCTCCATTCATTATGTTCCGCCACTCATTTATTCAGGTTTTTCCTTTAATTTGTATCCCATCTGTATGTGACTGGGGATGATTCTGTGTTTTATTTTTCCACCCTAATAATGCATTCAACTATTTTTAGAAGTGCAACTCACCTCTAATTACATGGAAGATAAAAGACTTTGAATTGAAACAAAACAAAACTCACATGTAATTGTGCTCATCTCAGGGTCAGTCGTGATACTCCTCTGGTTGCTCATCTGCTTGCGAATGTCGGGGTTTTGGTCCATCAGTAACATTGTCCCCTGTCTCCAAGCGCAGGGCCACTGCAGTCGGTCATCGTTTTCCCCAGAGGTGAGGTGGAAGAATACAGCCAGGTTACCTGGGTAGCTTGTTGTACCATTGACATACACACTAATCTGAAATGTGTATCCCTCATTAGACTGGAATCGTGGACTAAAAAATTGTGATCCAGGTTTAGTGGTCTCTAAAAGCTGAGTGAAGTTTCTGATGTGCCAGGTGTGGGCGGGGCACTGTGTCTCAGAGAGGTTGACATCATCAATAGAGAGACCACCGCTTGAACTTCCTGCTCCTTTTCTGCCCTCAAAGACGACTCGGAACGGCTTGGTTGCGTTCAAGGGGATGTGATGCAGCTGCCAGGAATCTCCCGGGGAACCTGACAGGAAAACACTACACCGCTTAGAAACTGATTTTAAATATAAATAGTTCACTGCATTGATACAATGAATTACAATTCAATACATGATTAATTAATATATGATACAATTAATTAATATATTATTGAATAAAATCCAGAATATTAAAGACACTACAGGGGTAGATTGTTGCCTGTCAATGAGGTTACTGCAGTTTGTAGAGAAAGTCTCAGAGCTCTTTGTGCACATGAGCCTGTTAGCGTGACATCACTATCCTCAGCTTTTTCTATGCCTTGGGACTAGTGTTTTATTAAAGTGGGTCATGTTGGTACTGTGTCAATCTGTCAGTGGTACAGAAGTCCAATAGCACTGGTCACACAGAAAACTATCAGACAGGTGACTGTCAGCAGGTGACACTCATTGGCGAGCCACCATTTTCAAACACGACTTTTTTGAATTTCCAGTTGATCAAACTGAATCTCATCAATTAATCAAATTGAATCTCATCAATTAATCAAATTGAATCTCATCAATTAATCAAATTGAATCTCATCAATTAATCAAATTGAATCTCATCCACCACCAATGAAGCAAACATTTCTGTTGCTAGGGGCCCATTAAACTCTTACCTGTGACCCTCCCCATGAGCCTCAGAGTCCCAGTAGGGTGAGCCGAGTCATACTCTCTGATCCAGACATTCAACTGGTCGTCCGCACTCCCGCTGTGGTAGGAGAAGAACTGCAGGCACTGGAAGCTTCTCTTGGGCTGAAAGGTTTTGCTTTCCAGGTAGGCCTTGTCTCTGGCACTGCCTGTGGCTGTGCTGAAGTGCATGAAGTGCCCTGAGACTGCAGAAATGACAGATATTTAATGTCTTGATGCAGTTCACAGTATTATACAAGAAGTTTGCAACCTTGGTCTTTGAAAGATAGTCACATTAGACAGGGGACCTTGGAGTGAACTGTGTAATGTGCTTAAATGGGGTGGATGTTGTGGTACTACTGCTAGTGATTTTGCAGAGAAGACACTTTGGAAACAGGCTAATAGAAGAAAAATATGAAGGTGAAGAAGAGAAAGAGAAAGAGGAAGAAAAAGTCTTGCCTAATAATGGCTTGAAGATATTTTATCCAGATGTCTGTCAATGACTGGCAGTGGATTGTCCAGCTGTAACATGATTCCCTGATTCTTTCACTCCTTGATTCACTATAGATCTCTACTACAGAACATAAATACACATACGGTTTGACCCCAGGTAGGTGTGATCAGACAAAAGTTTTCCAGGGACTTGTGTCACAAACTTCCAGTCCGCATCGTCCCCTGTGCCTTGAATCATGTCACAGATACTGTCCGACTCAAAACTGCACTGGTCCAGAAATGTCACTGAGGAATCTAGGAACACAGACATGGCAATGCATTGTAATGAATTTCTATAGCTGGGGAGGTGGTGGGGAGGGCAGATATTGACAGGAAAATCAAACATTGCATGGTTAATAAAAGCTCTTGTCACAGACTAGGACTTCCTGTACCTTTCTTGTCCTAAATAATATTGTCATGTTTGATTAGATCTGTAGCTGAAAATGCTTATTTGCTTTCCTGATACAACCTTTGTTCTTAGTACAGGCTAATTTCCTGCAAATTGCAGTAAACACAATGTGAAAAAGGCAGTACCATGTACTAAAATAGATTGTGCAGTGTGTTGAACTTCAATGTGATATCGTGCCTGGCCTTTTATAAACAGGGTCCACCTACTGCTGTTGTAGAGCTTGTTGAGTTTCAGAATGTCCCGCTCACTGAGGTCCAAGCGCTGGCCGATGACATTGGTAAACTGAGGATCCTTGGTGACGATGGTTGGGAGATTTCCGGTGCTAAAGGCATTCTTGTCATAGTGCATCACGGAGGTGAAGTCATACGACACATTCAGGGCATCACTGTTACTGTACTTATCAAAGTTGTGCTCTTCACCTGGAAAAGATGGATAGTCAGGGGTTAGAGTTGATTGTTTGGGCCAATCTTGCTCATCCCTGATTCTTGATAACCCACACTCCAACTCAGGATCCAGAAGATGGCTGTGTAGTGGGTCCCACACATAGGCTCTTTACAAGAGCTGCCTGTCACCAGCAAAGTGAGATGGTTATCAGGAGATGGCAAGAAAGGTCAGCGATAAGAGGTTCTTTGGCCCATCTTGCTTAATCCAATTCTAAACCAAACCCAACTCACACCAGGACTATTGTTGAACACCAGACAGTGACTACACCCACACTCCTTCTTTACAAACGCTACCTTATACAGTAAGCTAAGATCTTTTTTTATTTCACAAGAAACTTCAACAGTACCTGGCATAATCTGATCCCACATGATAGTGACGTAATCGTCACGGTCAGCTCTGGTATGTTCATGCCAGAACCCCAGAGCATGAAGCAACTCATGTTCAATAATGGCAATGGTGTCACAGTACTGTCCAATGGAAAGATCCTGTTTTCCCGTCCGTTGATTCCCAACGTAAGACCAACATCTGCAGGAGAACAGAACAGTGAAGCTCTCTACAGACTCTGCTGACAGCAGACCCATGCCGTCACTGCAGTCAAGCAGGGCAGAGTCAGTACGGCATAACAGGGCTAATTTGTTAGGTTTACATGCTGGTAAAAAGCCAGGACAGTAGAGGCTTAAGCATGACTTGTCCTAAGGTGGTATAGCTGTGATACAATATTAGAGTATTCTGTTGAACTATTCCTGTTTTAGACCTTTATGTTAAACATGTTCACATAAGTAGTGTGCTGGTAGTCATATGCTGGATTTATAATTCATGCATTTTTCAATTATGCTGAAAAGGCACAAAGGCGTAGCACCGCAATCCTTAATTGTGATGAGTACCGAACGTTTTCTTCTATTTCAGAACCTGACAAAAAATAAAAATGTGAACCCCTGTTTACATAACAGACTCATATACAACTCTGGAAAAAATTTAAAGACCACTCCAAGTTCAGAAATCAATATTAAGTGGTCTCTTTTCCAGAGCTGTATATACAGACGGGTGACAAATTAAAGGAAAAACCTGAATAAATTAGTGGAGGAACATAACGAATGCAGATGTCTCCAAACAGGTGTACTGCATGATACAATTAAGCAATTAACATCCTATCATGCTCTGTGACATGTATACAAATGCTGAGCAGGCCCAGTTGACCTCAATTTTGGATCAAGATGGCAAGAGGAAAGGATCGGAGTGACTTTGAAAGAAGGTCATTATTGGGGCATGAATGGCAGGTGCTTCAGTCACACAGATGCTCAACTGGTTAGTGTTTCAATAGGGACAGGGACAAAAGTTACATCTGCATTCATATCTATGGGAAATGGGGTAGAAATTGTGGTGGAAAGCGATCATTCAATGACCGTGATGCTAATGCATTACTGCGATATGTAAGGAAAAACAGAAGAGGAACTCTTTCCTAGGTCAATGTCAATGCAGGACGTGATCAGACTGTCAGCAAGAACAGTCTGTCGTACGGTGGCCCTGAAGTGCAACTGCTGAAAAAATAAAGCAGTGACTGTGAGATTTGGAAATGCTGAAAAAATAAAGCAGCTGCTGCAGCATTTTCAGAAGCAATTACGGAAAGGGAGGGTGCATTGTAAAATATATTTGACTGATGCCATTGGACAGCAAGCAAGTCACGGCTGCTTCTCCGGAAGAGTCAACAGAATTTGAGAACGGGGTGCCAACTGCGCAGTGCACAAAGTATTCATATTTTTGTGATCTCTATCCACTTTGTGGTGACATATTAATAGAGTTAGTTATAGAGCTGTCCTAAAATGTATCAGAAATTAATTAAAGCTAATTGTAGCACTAATTTACCTAAACATGTATATTTTCTTATACAATTACAGTACTCAGCCTATATGTAAACTCTAAGAAGTGAAGGTTCTAATAAGAACCTTTTTGGATTCCCAGGGTTGATACTGTGTTGGAAATCTTAAGGTTGTTATTAGCAAAGAAGGATCCTTAAAGAACCTTAAATGTATGTTAAATCAATTGTGATCATGATGAAAAAGGGTTCTTAAATTATCCCTTGTGTTTACCATGGACCTTTGCAGGTCTACAATGAACCCTTTAACTCACAAAGAACCCAAAGGTTCTTAATAGAACCGCTGAAGAACCTTCAATTTTTACTCTGTTGGGTTTTTTCTGTTACAGTTATTAATTTACTGTAGAAGCTTTATTTTATGTTAACTGTATTTGAAAGATTTTACATTTAAAAAAGTAAAGTTGTCCTGATCCAATGTAAATTACAATGTGTGATCTCACATAAGTGGGGGAGGCTAATTTGAGAGCAATTCCAAGAGATAGAATAACACTCATTAATAATAATAATAATAATAATAATAATAATAATAATAATAATAATAATAATCAATACATAATAATAATAATAATAATGTTGATGTTTATATAAATAAAATTTACTTTTCTTACAACTTTGTGTAAATGGGTTAATTTATATATATATATATATTTATTTTGTTTGCTTTATAATGTATATTGTGCAGGCAAATTTGTAAATGGTTTATTTGAAGTAGCCAGTACAACAAAGGTTAAGGTTCCCAACAGGTCTTGTACAGAACACTACAGACAGGACATAGTTTTAAAGTTAAAGCTAAGCAGAAAAGTACATTCAGTATAAAACACATGTAGAATTAAGACACGTTACAGAGACAATGCAAAAGTCCTTAATAAAATAAAAATACTATTTTATATTAATCTGTTATTTATTTTTGTTTCTTAGATTTTTTGGAGTTATTCATATTTATTAAAACCGTTTGCATTTCCCAAATTAGCTCATGCTCTTGTCTATTAAATCAGTCAAAACTGCCCCTTCTGATGGAATTGTTAATGGATGTTTACTGTTAGTGCTTAAGAATAACAATAAAAATAAAGCACTGTCACACTGCCTTGTAATAATTACATATAGTTGTTAATTTAGTAAATCTAGCTACTTTAAAACCCTATTCTGTCTCCTACCTAAGCTTTCATTCATTTCGGATACATTTTAGGACAGCCCTATAACTCTATTAATATGTCACCACAAAGTGGATAGAGAGCAGAAGATCACAAAATTGTTAATATGAATACTTCCCTTCATAAATTTACACAAAGGGGGCAATTTTGGCATATAAAAAAAAAATCTTACACATGCAATTACTCATTCTGGACAATATATAGTCAAAGCTGTATGAGATGTGACCATCTTACCCGCTGCCCTTAAAGAGTGAAATGTAGTTGGGTTCTCCCTCCCAGGGCTTGAAGTCAATGCTAGTCTTAAGCCGAAATTGCTCAATGGCTTTTAAAATGAGTGCTTTGGCATTCATCTCTGAAAAGAAAAATAGAAGATTGACTGGTTCACAAACAAATCTGGCACTGCAAAATATGGGTGAGTTGGACACATTGCACTTTGAATTTGACCTCAAATACATGCCCCAAGCGACTGAGTGTCTCATACCCTCTGAACCTTTCTGAACTAAAACCAGCTGAGGTAAGAGACCCAGCAGCTCATTTCACTCTGTTTCTTAGATTCTCAGACACTGCAGACACTGAAAGAGGGTTAGATGAGTGAGTGGTAACTGAGCTACCATGACTAGCAAGGATACAATCTAATGACACTAATTGTCAATTGTCAAGGTGAACAAAGTAGAACAAAGAATAAATTACTCATTGCTAAGTCAGTATGAATCGCTTACTAAGGAACATGGTACTAAGTTAATGTCTTCATCAAACATGATCTACTTTGTTGTTATTGGAATAAATACAACTAATGGACAAATGACTACATATTCACACTGTTATTTCATTCTTAGCAGACATGGTTGCGAGAGGCTACTTACAGTTTTAATGAGCCACATATTCAAAGCATTACAAAGTTCACTAATTCAACAGAACAAAATACAATATACAACTATATATAGCATACATCCTAGAACAGATGAGCTAACAAGTGCAGAGAGAACACAGTTAAGTCTTAGTTGTGTGCTAAAGGGAGGGGTAGGCAAAGGAGACGTTACAGTAAAATTATAACAGTGCTAACAATATGCAACTAATCAGGAGCAGGAGAGAGCAGAGTTCAATAAGAAAGTGCATAAGAGCAAGAGTGCTGAGCTGCACAGGAGATCAGGCTGCTGTATTACAGGACATACATAAATCCAATCCACACTTACCTAGGCTGTCATTCAGGTAGTAGGGAACAGGTTGTGGCCACCTGTACTGATCGCCCACGATGGAGTTCCTGTCTTTGAACTACAGCCAAAAAAAACAGGTGTGAACGGCCACTGCGAATTGAAAGTTGTGTAGCAGTTAAGAATGCAATATTGCAGTGATGTGATTTAAAGCACTCATCTCACCTTGCGGACCATTATGTCCCCTTCCATTAGATCTAAACCTGTTTGGCAAAAAGAAACAATAAATAAAATCACATGCCGAGAATTCAAACTGCTGTGTCTCAGCACTGGATCAGTCCAACTTCATAGCCAATTAGCTGACCTTTATTGATGTCAATAATGTTTCTTTTTTCCCCAGCATCAGCATCGGTTTCTGTCAAGAAAAAAGGTAAAATAATTGTAAATTATCTAATATATATATATATATATATATATATATATATATATATATATATATATATATATATATATATATATAATTAATTTGAAATACATTACAAAAACTGTAAAGTGTATGAAGAGCTGTGGAGTTACAAGGGTACAGGGGCGTGGCAGCCGTGTCTCTATGGAAATTACTGTTGTAATTGGGGCTCCTCAGTCACTGTAAGGACCTGAGGGTAAAATAGGTCACAGAGGACCTGGACAGGAGCCGTGGCATACAGCATAAGGAAGAAAAAACACACATTTCCATATGTACAGGGAGGGTACACAGCAGGGTTCAGAGACATGATTTGCATGATTTGTTATCCATCATGACATCTCAGATTCAGAACACGAGGAGCACAAGGACATAGTGTCACAGAATTATACTTCCTACAGTATTGTGACACATAACTGGTTCAGAGCACAGAGGAAATGGGAACCCTTTGATACAGGTAGAGGAGGAAAAACACACATTTATATATAGTGAAGAACATTGCACACACACATACATATAGAGCAGTATAGTATCATAGTAACATGAATTAAAACACATACATTCACAAACTCAACACCCACTGGTTGTTTTTAAGCAGATGTGAATGACCACTAAATGTCAGACATTCAGTTTGGAGTTCAGTAGATTGTCTTGACCAGGACCACACCCCTAAATGCATTGAAGCAACTGCCATGTGATTGGTTGGTTAGATAATTGCATTAATGAGAAATTGAACAGGTGTTCCTAATAATCCTTTAGGTGAGTGTATATATACACACCGATCAGCCATAACACTATGTAAGGACAGAGATCCCCAGTTGTGATGAACCCAGGTGCAGAGCACAATGGACAAGTCAGGTCAGGCGAGGGGTCGAATGCAGGCAAACGGGAACAACAAGGGCTAAGCAAAACTCCAGGTCAAGGGCACTAGCAGGTGGTCAAGAGATCAGCCGAACAGGCTGGTCAGGAAAATCCAAGAATCGGGGATCAAGAGACAAAAGCTGCAGACTGGTACACAAGAAAACAATACGAAAGATAAGGCTCGGAAATGTGGCTATAAAGACGACAAGACTTGCTGGGAACAAAGGGCTAAATATACACAAGGGGATGATTAGTAGGGAACTAGGAGCAGGTGCGGTGAGAAACGATAGGTTGTGAATGCAGCCCCGGTTATCTGAAAAAGGAAGCACTGCCCATGGGGGAGGGGTTTCTGTGCACTTCCGTAGGAACCTGATCGAAACGTCACTCTATCAAAGCTGCCATTGGCTCCTGCGCTCCTCACTCAGAACAGGTCCCTTCCCACATCCTGTTCTATAAAACATGACGTCAGCGCAGGTTCGTCCTCTTTTGCCGGGAGCCAGGACTCCCGCACGACCTTGCAACCCTTGGGCAGTGCTTCCTTTTTCAGATAACCAGGGCCAAGCCATCGCAAGGGAGGAGGCAGCGAGCTGATAAGGCAGCCTGCCCCGAGGTGCACCACTAGGGGGCCTCTGCAACACAACTCCAGACAGTAACCTTAGGGGCCCCGTAGGGCCGTACCTGAGCCATCCAGGAGCGAGGATCATAGTCATGCTCTACCGGGAACTCTTATGCCCTCCGCTTACAAGAGCAAGGCCGGCTGCTCTACTAGTGCATCTAAGAGCGAGGTCGTAATCTACTTGCACAATGTCTGGCACGGGCAATCAAGCACTTGTGCGGCCTCCACGCAGTATCATGGCAGTGGATCCCTGACCCAATTGGAGTGGGGCCACAGACCCAATGAGAAAAATACAATATAATACATAGCTGGCTAGTCAACAGAGTAGCCGAGCTGAACAATATACAATTGAAATGTATCGCCTGACAGCAAGACCTTCATGCTGTCAGCGCGCAGCACAAGAGCATCCAACTCAACTAACCAGTAGAGAGTGGAAGAGCTCCATTGTGCTGACAATTTAGATTTCATACAAACGAACTATATACACCACGGGGCGCAGGAACGAACTCATGCGTCGCCCCATGGAACACAGGAGCAGTTGACGCCTGCTGGTTAGACCGGCTAATGCAGGGCAACATTAGCTCTACTGTGTTAACAAAGGAACTATATACACAGCGCCATCAGCTGGGAACAGCGGCAGTGAACTTCATTCTACAATTTTACAACGGAGCCACAGTCTTGCTGTTTAACACATAATACATATATACACATATATACATTATGGGGTGCAGGAGCTGGCTCATGCGCCACACGTGGAACACAGGAGCAGTTGACACCTGTCGAATAGCGCAGCTAACGCAGGGCAACTACAGCTCTTACCGTGTGAATAAAGGAACTATGTACACAGCGGGGCACTGGAAATTCAAGTGCCCTCCGCTGGAGGACAACAGAAGTGGTCCACTGCTCTATGGTGTAATACAGCCAGAGCGGGCCATAGACCTGCTGACCAATATACAGAGCGGGGTACAGGCCAATGCATGCACCACCGCAGCACAATTATAATGAATGAACTATATATAGGGCAGCCTCGTAAGGCAACATGCCTGTAGGCCGCATGACAAGCCCTGGGAACACATCGACAGGGCTGTCTGTACATCCAGGAGCAGCTCGCGTGGGTGCTCGACTGGAAGGGAAGGGAAAGACACGGTTCTCTAGCTCTCTCAGGATGCACTTACTTGACTGCAGCCAACTCGGTCCTGTCACATCCAATGTAAGCAAAATGGCAAATGTAAGCGGCAAGTGTAACTCGCTCACATGTTTTGCAGAGGTGATTGCCAGCAAAAACGCAGTCTTAAGTGACACCAGCTTCAGCTCAGCTGAGTTCAGTGGCTCAAATGGAGCTTGGGAAAGTGCATCCAGCACTACATCAAGACGCCATGTGGGCAGTGAAAGGGTTCGAGGAGGCCGTAGCCATCAAGCTCCCTCTACAAACTGCACAGCCAGAAAATGAGACCCAGGAGGCTCACCATCAATCCGAACATGACATGCGGAGATGGCCGCCAGAGCGTGGACAGGGACTTGCCCTGGTCAAACAGCTCTTGTAGAAATTGCAATATGACCCCAATGGGGCAATTAATTGGGTCTTGACCACCGTCTTGGCACCAGGTGCTAAACGTCCGCCAGTGGTAGGAATACTGCGACCTCGTAGAGGGAGCTCTCGCCGACTGAATAGTGGCAACTACCGCGTCCGACAGACCCCAGGCAATCAATCGCTCCCGCTCAGGGGCCACGCCCAGAGCTGGAGGAGGCCTGGATTGGGGTGCCAAAGCGTGCCCTGCACCTGAGACAACAAGTCCGCTCTCACTGGGAGTTGCCAAGGCTCTCCGTGGTGGAGGGCAAACAGTTCAGCGAACCAGAATCTGCAAGGCCACCGAGGGGCTATCAGCAGAACTGTCACTCTTTCTCTCCTGACCTTCTCCAGGACCACTGGGAGAAGGGGAACAGTGGGAACGCGTAAAGGAGACAGCGCAGCCACGTGTGGGCTAGCGCGTTGATCCCTAGGGTTCCTGAGCGGTCTCGGACTGAGAACCATAGTGGTCAGTGTGTGGACTCTGCCGAGGCAAAGAGATCAACGTCCGCCCTGCCGAACCGGCTCCACAGCTGTTGTACCACAAGCGGGTGGAAGCGCCATTCCGACCCTGTTGCCGGTTCACCGCTTTTTCATCCTGAGATAAACACCTGAGTGCTTTCTGCTGCCAGGTTCAATTGATTAAACTAGGAAATCTTGTTTTTTGTTCTTGCTTCCAGAAAAAGCTGGCAGGTTTACGGTCTTTGAAGGAGTTAAAAAGGGAACTCACCAGTGACAGGGGATACTGGCTGGAAAACAACAAAACAAATAACAGTAAAAAAAACACAGCAATAGCAATAATAATAATAAATGAAAGAACAAGAAAACTGCAAATTGTAGTTATTTGGGCTTATATTCTAGTTAAAAATTAAGAAATTGTAAAACAAAATGGAATCCACTATTGTATAATGATTGTATAATTATTCGTTTTCGTAAAGCTTATTTTTACATATTAAATAAGGAATAATTTGCCAATAATTTGTGCACTTACCCGACCCCATGCTGTCTGGAGAGACAAACCCAGTACGAGGAAAGCCCAATAAGGAGCCATTCTCTTCAGGTTGCTGCTTTGCGATTCAGTACAAAGATTTCCGAGTTCAGCTGGAATAATAATAATAATAATAATAATAATAATAATAATAAGAAGAAGAAGAAGAAGAAGAAGAAGAAGAAGAAGAAGAAGAAGAAGAAACCACTTGAATTTAATGACTATGTTTTTACTGTTTATTATATCTTTACATGGTGTAAAATCTCTACTAAAGTCTATTAAATACTACATCACTACTACTACTACTGTAATAATAAGTTTGACTGTTATTGTAAGTGTAAGTAGCTGTCATTCATAATGAAATTTACATTTTGAAGAATAATAAGAATGTATTATTCAACTAATAGTTTATGAATTAAAAAAAATGCATTTTAACTAAATTGTTACATTAAAGACAGACCATTATTATTATTATTATTATTATTATTAATGTAAATAGAAGATGCATACCTCCCTTTTTCAAAGTGAGCCAGTCAGTGTGCTCACCTGCAGAGACTCTGCTGCACACTGAACACCGTCCGCTTACTTTCTACTGTATCAGCCATTTATAGTTTATTTTTATTGTATGTGGGAAAAACTATGAGGAAATGCTAATTAAAATAAAACAAAAATCATCACAAATGCCACACAAGACAATATTTCACAGCATTCCCCCTGATGAATGTGGAATATGAGGAAGTGAGTCTGCGGGGTGTGCATCTGTTTGCATTGTTTGAAGAATCAAGTGTATGGATTCCTAAGTGATGCAGATTAAATGCAGTTGGTGCAGGTGTGTCTGTTGTACATACATTTTGTATCATTTCCTGATATTGGAACAATTGCAATAGGCAGATATCAGGGGCATGCACCAAAAGCCATGTTCTGATGGGAGAAAAATATAGTTAGAAAATTTATAAATTAATTTAGTTTCCACCATTGGAGGTGCAAGTTTCCTGTACAGTTTTGGATGATCAATACTACGCCCGAGCTTGTGTCAATCTTTGCCAGTTTATTAATCAAAAGAGAGATGATTCTGTGCTTTACGCCATGTTTAGCTTTTTTACTGAACAATATTATAATCTTAAAAGAAAGCTACATACCCCCCTTACGGAGGTGCCTCAAACCCTGTGAAGGGTTCCAAACTAATAAACTAAAAAAAGAAAGGCAAAGGAAAGAATCAAAAACAGCTCTTCTCAGGACAGGAATCCAGGTTTACGTGGCCGCTATGAGATGAGACCAGTGCTTGCTGTGCGGGTTGGACTACTAGAGAGAGAGAAGGGCGTTAAATAGGGGAGACACAGCTGTGAGGAGACTGACCTCAGTGCAGCAGCTGCATCCAGATGGGAGGTGTAAATGATTAAAACGGCCGCAGCAGCAATGAGAGGCAATCATGCTTCCCCAACAGGTGTGTTCAGACAGGGACAACCTGTCACAGGTACCTACAGTGGCTCTCAAAAGTATTCACCCCCTTGGACTTTTCCACATTTCATTGTGTTACAACATTAAATCAAATGGATTCAATCAGGAGTTTTTGCTACTGATCAACACAGAAAATGTCCATAATGTCAAAGTGAAATATATTATCTGCAAATTGTTCTAAATTAATTACAAATATAAAACAGAAAATAATGAATGCATAAGTATTCACTCCTTCAGTCAATATTTGGTAGAGGCACCTTTGGCAGCAATTACAGCCATGAGTCTCTGTGGACACAGCAATTGTTGCCCATTCTTCTTTGCACAATTGCTCAAGCTCCATCAAGTTGGATGGAGACCTTTGGTGAACACCAATGTTCAACATTTTCCACATATTCTCAATTGGATTGAGGTCCGGGCTTTGACTCCAGGACCTTTTAGTTTTTAAGCAGCACTCAGCTCTGCGGTACTTTGGAGTTGTACATTGTAGGGAATTTTTTTCACTATAAAATAGCTACTTCACCTCCTTCCTGCACTGATTGTCAATTGATAGAATAACCCTGATCCCAGTGCACGCAACTCATAATATGCAAGTTTGAGGGGAGGACAACTCCCAACTTAACTTCTGCTTCCTCCTGCAAATGCACCAAAACTATCCCAGCATTTATTGCTTTCTGTCCCTCCTTCACCCCAAACACTGTCTTTGCAGCAGCTCCTCGGCTCATTGCACCTAGTGAGGGGGTGCTGATTGCCTCATTCTCACAGCCAGGTCATCATTCCCTCAGTCAAGTAAGTCGATTTACCTTCTACATAAGTCTATTGAGACTATAACTGTTAGGTTTTTACACCATAAGGAGAATGGTTCCTGCTAGGCACACATTTTGGAGTTTGTATAATCACCTCTCCCATTCCTGTCATGCACTCCCCGTCTGTCACCTCCTTGATGCTGAACTTCCATAATCCCTCCAGCCTTATCTCTCTGCCTCTCCCCTCCCTTTCCACCTGTTGTGAATCTGGAACTGCCATTCTGCTTCCTACAAATTGATTTCGAAAGATCTCACAGACCTGGATCTACCCCGCAAAATCTACTAGCCCTGTCCTCTCTCTTTGTCCGTCCCATTTTCCTTGTTGATGTGGGCCAGCAGGAGGGAAGAGACCCCTGTCTCTCCTCAATCTCCATTAACACCTTCAAATTTCATGCAGTTAAACTAATCTCTCCACGTCACATTTTCTTACTTGCACCGTACTGTCCCCCTGGTCTGCTCACTACCTTTCTGGATGAACGTGACTTTCTTCTCTCTACCCTCTCCTCAAACTTAATTATTTTAATTGCTCTCTGACTCCATCCTCTTATACAGACAAAGCATGCTCCTAGCTGGATTTTGTTTTCACCAGAGCCTGCTACTCCTCCACTCTCTATGTCACTCCTCTCAACATTTCCACTTCACCACTTCATTTCGTTCTCCCTCTCCTAAGATGATGATGATTACTACCATTATTATTTATGTATTTATTAGCAGGGTGTGTGAGTATGAGTGCAAGTGTGTGTGTGTGCGTGTGCATGTGTGTGCAGTGTGTGTGCATGTATGTGTATGTGTGTTGCCTGTGAGGTCAGATGTTGGGCCCTGGGTCACAGCTATTGCAGATGGATAGATGAATAATGTGACGTTTCCTTATCTACTCTCGGTATTCTGAGAAATGTGGGTTAGTTCTTCATGACATTGTTATGGGTAACCGACACAGAAACTCTGCCTATCAGGTTTCATCACCCTAAGCTTGAAACTAGCCGATCTTGTTTTTTGTTCTTCCTTCTCAGAAAAGCTGGCAGGTCTACCGTCTTTAAAGGAGTTAAAAAGGGAACTCCCTGTCACCCACGGGACACTGAGTATAATGCATTACTCTATTTTGGTATTATTTGTAAGATATTGTTGGGTGGTCTTTCACTTATTCATTCATATATATGTTCAAGTATTTATTTCTAAAACCACATTTACTTTTTCCTCTTGTCCACGAATATGCATGAGTTGTGTTAAATATGCACATGGCTAATCACACATCCACAAGAAGTAACACGCTTATTAGCCAGGTTAAATTGTATTAATAACTTGACACTCATGACACCTGTGAGACTGAGATATGAAGCTTTCAGGTGCCAATGGTAGGAGGGAGAAATCACAGAGAGACTGCAGAGTAAGGGCAAGAAGACCGGGAGCAGAAGAAGAAAAAAACTAAAAATCCAAACAAAAATGGCCAATAAAAAAAAGACTAAAACCCTAACCTAAAGAATAAAGAAAGAAAACACACAGTGTTGGTACAAGAGTTGAGTGAGAGACAAAAAGAAAGTTTTTTTTGTGTGTGGAGCTTTAGAAGGGCTTGTGAAAAAGGAGATTTAATTATTACAACCGGAGGAAAAGGCCACTAGTCAACAGGTTCTGATGGCATTTGATGCTCTATACCAGTGGTTCCCAAGGCCTCCTCTCAGAGAATTTCTGGATGGAAATACTTTGACAAAGTAAATTAAATACTGTTAAGTGTATAATATGTGCAGTGCAATTAATATACCACAAATCTACAGCTGGTATGTTAACCCACCTAAAAGCCAAACACCCTTCTGCGAAACTAGCAATGACAGAAAAGAGGAGCAACAGACAAACTAATATTATTAAAACACACACAGCCAGCTATTGCTATATATTTTGTTTTCACTGTAACTAGAATGCACAGGTATGTTTCCTAATTTATTTAATAAAGTTGTTGTGTTGGATGAGTATCTTAAAGTTCAGAACTTCTTGCAAATGCAAAAATGTTCACATTGCATTATTTCGCATTTAATGTATTTTTTGTTAATACGTTTCCAAAATATTGCAGCAGAGAGTCCTGGTGAGCTCGTTAACCCACTCATGACATTTTGGAGCTGCAAGTTATTCTTATGTATTTATTTAACAGTAATTATCACCTCATATAAACTGCTGTGTATTTTGATCTGAAACTACCAATCAGCGGCTTCACAAACACTGCTGCCTGACAATCCTCTAATCTATAGATCTATTCCAATAATCGAGACCCAATTTCCACTCTTGTGTCTTGCGACAGTACAGTTTGTTTTTAATGTATGTAAGTGTAGAAAAAGTCGTTTGACAGAGAGAGGTCAATGCAAAAGATATCAGTTTATCCAGTGCGATTTTAGCGGGGCGTCAATCAACAGTTTTCAGATCCCCTTGCGGATTTCTTGTGTCTCATCTTGACTTTTTACACATTTAGCTGTTTCCCTGCACCCCCCCATAAAGGGTCTTGCGCCCCCCCAGGGGCCCACCGTTTGGGAATAACTGCTCTATACCATGCACTGGGTTCGAAGGCTGGGCTGAGGACCCAGTTCTTTCAGTCTAAACAACATAAAGAGGAGACTCTGAGGGCTTTCACTTTGAGGCTTGACAAATTGTTTTCCAGGTGGTGCCTGGAAGAGCCACGGGGGTCAGCCCAGGAGGAAGTCACGCCATGGGACCAGTACCTCACTGGATTAATGGCTGGGTCATTGAAACAAGAACTACAGTGGCAGGTGAGGTGGGAGCCAGCAAAAAAATTCGCCCAGGTCTGGAAGGAAGCATGGGCCTTGGAGGCGGAAGGCTGGGGAGGGATTGGCGAGGTGTGGACCCAGGCCATGGTGACCACGGGCCCAGAGAAGACCCCCTCGAGCCCTACAGAGTGGCTTGCAGCAATGTGGGCTGAACTGAAGGAAGGCCCTTTTAAAAGGTACCAGAGGGGCTTGTCAGCTTAAGGGGTTACCCATTTTTTTAATCAATATGATTCCATGATTTTTTATCACCAATTGTTTACATTGAGTACATTGAGACATTAAACTGTGTAAAATTTCAATTCAAACTGGAGAAACAGAGGTGTTCTTGAGGTTGATAGTGGAGGTTGATAGTGGAGTTCCACAGGGATCAGTGTCACAGCTAAGGGTGGCCAACCTATCTAGAGCACCGTATCGACCACGTCACCCCATTTAACAAGGGAGGGAACTCGTGCCACCAACCACACCCCCTGCGCACAAGTTCGGACCAGGACCCCAGAACACCAGAACACCAGAACACCACAATAGGCCCCGGTAGGTAACATTTATTACAATAAACAGAAATGAAAGCAAGACATGATGTCTGCAATCATGAAACTGTGCAATAATGGCAAATCACTAAAACCTAAAACTAAAATTGCCTTTAATAAAACTGGGCGATAAAAGAAGCTAAAACCCTAAACTAATTTAAAAAATGCATAAGAAAAGAAACCAATGCTAGTAAAAGACAATAAAAAATAGCTAAATACCACACTGTTATCTATACATATTAATAAAGATCTCAATAACTTCCCAATAGGCAAAAGAACCACAGTTATACAATCATGGTAAGTATTTATCTAATCGCTATAGGCCTAATAATGCTTTGTTCAAAGAAAAACAGATTTACTTATAATCAACAATGAAACTAGAATAACTGTCTTGATCCTCTTTCGTGTAGATGCTGCAGGAGGGGCTCTCGTCAGGAAAGTGGACATGTTAACCTTCTTCTCAGTTTCTCTGTTTGCCGGTTTCCAGCTGCCCTGCTGACTGCTCGGAGGAATACCCAAGCAACACAGCCCCCAGGTTAGTAGGTCCTGTATGTAAACAAACACTGCAATGTTTGATGTCTTTCCTCAATAGGTTATAATCCAGGGAGGGGAGAGAGAGGGGGCACAGCAGGAAATCACTCACAGCTTGGCGTCTTAAACTTCTCTGCTTCCACACTGCATGGAAATAACGAAAACCGAGGGTGCACTCACTGTAGCCTCTAGAGGAATCCATCTCTCTGCTACACATGCGTCTCTGCTTCTGCCCCTCTGTGCCATGTCGAACTGGGTGCTGCTCCCCCGGTCTGCAACCTCCATTCCTGCCTGCCTGTACTCCGCGGGCCGGCTCCCTGCTGTCCGGTTTCCAATGTGGGAGATCTCTGTCGCTTGTATCAGCCGCTCTCCTCTTGTCCTCTCCCAGGGCAGGGTGATTAGTGAGGACGCATGGTGAAGAGTGCAGGTGGACAGAGGTGAGTTGTGCGGCAGGGATTTGCTCAAAGAAACACAAATAATAAGGCACACGTACAAACAATCAAAATAAGTGAATAACAAATTAAACAATAAGTGAAGAATAAAGTAAACAAAGTAATTACCACAAAATACACAATCATATTGCAAATTAAACTGAAATATAAATATAAGAAATGGTGATTAAGGAGCTAATTAACACGACATAAGTACAGGGCCTGTGCTGTTTCTAATCTATATTAATGATCTGGACTCTGAGATAGTTATCAAACTTGTCAAATTTGCAGATGATACTAAAATAGGTGGCTCAGCAGATACAATCTCGGCAGCACAGGCTATTCAAAGGGACTTAGATAACATTCATCAGATAATATGGCAGATGAAATTCAATGTGGACAAGTGCAATGTATTACATGCAGGTAACAAAAATGTCCAGTATAATTACACTATGGAGTCTATGTGGACTCCAAACTTTCTCCATCCAAACAATGTGGGGAAGAAATAAAAAAGGCAAACAGGATGTTAGGGTATATTGTCAAAAGTGTAGAATTGAGCACAAGGGCAGTGATGTTCAGACTGTACAATGCACTAGTTAGAGCTCATCTGGATACTGTGGACAGTTCTGGGCTCCACACTTCAAGAAAGATATCGCTGCTCTAGAGGCAGTTCAGAGGAGAGCAACCAGACTTATTCCAGGTCTGAAGGGAATGTCCTACTGAGAGACTGAGGAACTGAACCTTTTCACCCTGGAACAGAGGAGACTACGTGGGGACTTGATTCAAGTCTTCAAAATCATGAAGCGCATCGACCACATCAAACCAGAGGAGCTTTTCCAGATCAGCAGGGACACACGCACCCGGGGACACAAATGGAAATTGGGCTTCAAGGCATTCAAGACAGAAAACAGGAGACACTTCTTCACACAGAGAGGCGTCACAATCTGAACAAACTCCCCAGCGATGTGGTTGAAGCTGAAAATTTGGGAACATTTAAAAATAGACTGGATAGGATACTTGGATCACTTGGTTATTAATGGACACCAAACAAGCACGATGGGGTGAATGGCCTCCTCTCATTTGTAAAACTTTATGTTCTTAAGTTACCCTTTGAACTGGAAGTTCCACCTCCCCCAATTGACTGTTAATTGAATTTAATTGAATTAAACCACGCAATTAAACCGCTGATTCGAAAATTAATAAAAACACTTAATGTAGAATCAATCAGTGAAATATAAATAAATAAATAAATGCAATAAACATAATGTTAAATGCTATGTTAAACTGAGGTTTAATAGAGAAAGGTGATTGAGCACAGGCCAGGTCCTAGCAAAGCACATGGGCTAAGGCACTTGGTTATTCTCAGACCAGTCTATGAATAACCACTGGCAGACAAGTGACAAGTGTATACAATTCGTCAGCGATGTACACTGGTCTGGCTAAACACAAAAAACATTAAACAGGAGCTAGCAGAATGTACGTTCATCCCAATTACTTTTGCTTGCATCTGTATAAACTAGGGGAAAGTTGCACTGCTCTTGTGTCACTGGCTGGAGAAGCTACAGCTCTTAAGCAGGATTACTCTATCTTACATCTCTCCACAGCCTTTCGTACACAGCAGATATTTTTTGTTATAACTAACACAGTGTATGCAGTAAAATAAATGCTCTACAATGGCTAAACTGCATCTCCCTTCTTTAATTACAACACTTATTAACTTACTTAAAAGATAGCGTGTCAGGGAGGTTCCCCCTTCCACTAGTGCTACGTGCAGTGTTATAGGGTGAGCCGGACATGATTAGTCTTGTTGGTGACTAATTCCTCCAGCATATCAATGTAGGGATACACTGTGTACAATCAGAGCGCTAGAGCACCTTGTGTATAATGTGGTTATGTGGGGTTTTGAGCAGTTGGTGCCCCTGAGAGTGAAGCTGCCCCATCACTGATCCCCTCTGACTGCGCTGTGGGCTGTAAATAAACCCTTTGAGTGTCCGTGTCAGTCCTTATTCAGAGCATGGTACAATACAGTGTAACAACACTGGTAGAGTACAAAACCCTGCTAAAATGCAGCTTTGTGGAGTAAGTTTCATCATACATAAATCATATGATCTGCATGTAATGCTTAGGAAAATGCAAGATTCATATAAAATATCAGGAAACATTTTAAATTACATCTCCTTACTAATTGTTGTAAACACATTTTGGTATTTTAGCAAATATGGGCCAGTATGGGCCACTTTCTCACTTAGCCAACAACTATGCTATATGTAGATAAAATGGTATTTCAAAATGCTTCCTTATTTTTGTTTATGTAATGAAGATCTGTGTGAAAGTTTTAAAATGCTGTAAATGCACTCTGCTTTGTGTTAGAACTTTCAAAACCATTTATTCATGGCCACATTATATCCAAATTCACATTATATCACGGGGTAGAGATGTATGTTTAAAAAAGTGCAGTTTCTTGTAATAGTGTTTCTGGGCTGGGGATACGTGGGATTGCATTACGTCTATCTGTCTGTGTGATGGGGGTGTGGGGCAGTTCATATTGTTGTTCTTGTAACAGTTAGGTAGTGGGGAATAGTGAGTCAGGGGTTAGCAAAGCATGGGAACAAAGAGGGCACTGTGATTGGGGAAGCCAGTCACGGGGTGTAGAGACATAAATAGGGGTGCCCCAGTTCCCACTGGGAGAGTTTCAGAAGTAGGACAAGAGAGGCAGTGATATGGTGTTGTGGGTAGTGTCACACCTATCAGGGCAGGGCAAGGGGGATCACAGCTGTGAGCCAGGGCAAACAATCCAAAAGGGGCAAATCAGGGGCATTTCTAGGCATAGGCAATCTATATATAGGGGGGCTGTTGACAAATTTGGATAGTGGAATTCATCATAGAAAGACTGGAGAGACGGTGTGAGGGATGCGGGCAGGTGTGCACGGTGGTGAGTCCAGTACGCAGTTGACAGTTTATCCAGTGAAACTGTCCTGACTGCCCTCTGACTGCTGCTCTCATGAAAAGGCTGAAGCCATCATAGGCACAATATAGAAAGAAGAGGAAAGATGAGCAAGAAAAAGACAGAAGTATAGTGGTATGTTTTTTATGGACATTTTTAAAAGCATCTGTGTGTCTCTGGTTTTAGCTATTTGAAATGTAGCGCTAAAGTCACACTACGATTTCTACAGTCCGACCCGATTCTGTGCACAGTGCGCAGCTCACACTGTTTTGCACCGGATTGATGTGTTTTGCGTGGTGAAGCAGCGCGCAGCCGAGCCTTCAGTACAGACACAGACTGATCTGACATCCGGGTCGAGGATCTGCGTCACAGCCTGCAACCCCACATCCCGCACGAACAGAGACCCGCACAGACAAGAAACACGCACGGACGGACATGTGCAGGACACGTCTGTGTAGCGCAGATCTGCGCTGCTCCACCAATGGGATCAGTGGATTTCTGCAGATCTGCGGAAAACTGCGGAAACAACGCGACCATAAGCCGCTGCTGCTGTTTGTGTTCGTCTGTGCGGACAAACACAAAAAGCGTGTAGTATTTTAAATAACCTGCCCCGAAACCACCATTGGTGTTTGAAGTATTTTAATAAACACGCATGGAAATCTTATTTGCTGTCATGTTTATTCTTCTTCAGTCAGCTCGGCTCTCATTGGCTGCAGATGACGTCACTCTCCGTCGTCAATATGAAACGCGTTTAATAAACTCAGCGGCTCCGACTCTCACGATCAGACCGGAGGAGCGACGCGTCAGCCCGGCTCTCGCTGCACGACCAGCGGCGGTGTCTGAGGGCCAAATCGGCCTCAAATCGGGCTTAAAATCGTGTAGTGTGACCCCGGCATAAGCTAGCTAACTAGCTAAACCTGAACTAGAGCAGCAGTAAATACACAGCATGTGCTCAGGCCGGGGCAAAGGGTGGAAGTGGCAGCTTAAAAATCGCTACAACTGCTCCTGTTACAGTAGCTCCTGCAGAGAGCAGCTTCTCACAAGTGTGCTGCTCACACTGCACGATTTTGAGCCTGATTTGGCCCTCAGACAGGTCGGCCCTGATCGTCACGACGAGCTGCCGATGCTCGTGTAGTGAGAGACGGGCTGCGATGCCATGAGGTGCATTAGTAAATATTGTGTTTTTATGTTGTCTTCATTTATTTTATTTTATTATTTTATAGCTGCACACGATATTTTGACTCTCCTTTTTTAAATGTTGTATTTCTAATGTGTTTATATTATTACAATTAAAAATTGTTATTTCCCCTTAAGTTGGTATTTGTTTTGGGGTGGGCAGGGCGATTTTTAGAGATCTCACCTAGGGTGCCAGATTGGCCAGAAACGCCCCTGGGGCAAATCCAGAAGTCAGAAAGATAACAGTTCAGAAGTCAATCGAGGAGGCAAACAGAGTAGTCACAGAAACAGAATAAAGAGCCCAAAACAGACAGCCATAGATGATAATGCTCAAAGTTGACTATCTAGGATAAGGCAAAACTTCACAATAAGTAAAGGAAACTGAGGGATATATATAGTGGGGCAGAGGGAAGAAAGAGACTAAGCTAGGGAGTGAGAACCAGTGGGAGAGGAGAGTGATGGAAGAAGTGCACATGGTGACTTGGAATTGGGTGATTGAGGGATGAAAGAGGCTGAGTTCAGTATTCAGGCGATGATGACCTCTGGAGGTGAGCTGGGGAATAGGAGAGGAGAAGTAAGAGAAGGTGTGAGAGGAGATGTGCCCGGTAGAAGTTAGGAGTGTTACTACAGTTAATCTGTTGTTCAATAAAGTCCGTAGCATGAAACTAGTTTCCCTCTGATTATTGTTGCTTTAGTGGTGAACCCAAAGTAGCAACGAAAAGCAGGCGCATTTATGACACGCATACTTTTGTTATTCTGCGCAGACTTTGACCAATTTAGCCAATGGTTTCCTGATCAGTCTTCTGAATCTGTGCAAATTTTGTCCAGAATTGAAATTCTGCATGTTGTGAACGCACCCATAGAAAACACTAGTATGAATTATTGTATGCATTAATGACGATTTGTATATATATATGGTTATATATATGGTTCTGGATTAAAATTACATCTATAGACAATAATAGTAATACCCACCTCATACCTCAGTACTACACCTGAATATGTTCCCTGCTTTTATTTTTTATTATAGACATAACGCTTTTAGATAGTTAGAAAACGCAAATGTAGGCTAATAATAATTAACGCACCGACTGTCCATAGAAGAAGCATGTTTCACGGCCGGGAAGCGCAGCTCATTCACCTTGCATTTGAAACAGACTTACCTGCGCGTTTCGGGATGAATGGAAAGAAACAGTGATGAAGAAATTCAATTCTAGAAGAAACCGTCGGTTGCAGCTGTACTGACTTTCAAGAAGGCTGGTTCTGTAAGTTCATTTTTAAAGCATTCTACTGTGAATAATGGGATATGCTGCGATAGTATTTTATAAAAAAAAGTTACTTTGCCCATATTAATAATTGCATTGAATAATAATGTACTTGAGCTGCAGTCCTGTCACATTTCGAAGGTACCAATAATAGCCTGTTGTCTTTCCGTTCAGTATAATTTGCCCAATTAAACAATTGCGTATAAGAGAATTGGTTTGTTTCTAACAGTAAGATGTTTTTTTCCTTTTCAATTTTGACTAATCAGATGAAAGTAAGCATTATATGTACATTCCTTTCTGTACGATAACTTGGTGTATATGCGCACCTGTGTATTGCGCGTTGTAGAGCTGCTCACTATATTTGTTTCAAGTGCTCAACTTGACTCAGACGCTACGTTGTAGCTAATGCGGTAATAATAACAATAATAATAATAATAATAATAATAATAATAATAATAATAATAATAATAATAATACAATCTGAAGGAACTGTATATAATATTGTATTGTAATCTATGTCATATGATTGATTCCATTGTTTAATGTTATTATAAGGAAGTAAATGGTAAAGAATATGATTTAATTCATTTTACAAAATGGGCCCCCCCTAAATAAGTGGCTGCCCCACCCCCAGAGAGTTTAAGCTGCCGCCGGGCCTGAGACAGCAGTACTGGTCCGGCTGCAGTTTGAGAAGGATGCCAGTGACAAACCCCAGCTAGAAAGCCCAGAAGCTGCAGATTGGCAGTGACATATGAGACTGTGATAGCGTGTTTA
Source organism: Amia ocellicauda (assembly GCF_036373705.1). NCBI lineage: Eukaryota > Metazoa > Chordata > Actinopteri > Amiiformes > Amiidae > Amia > Amia ocellicauda. The sequence continues at coordinate 3,243,136 of NC_089864.1, read as the reverse complement.
GATGTCATCGATATGGCTGTGACACGATGCCAAAGTGTCAGGAGCAGCTGGTGACACTGCACTCCCACCCCAGCGGTGGGCTCTACATTCCTGAAAGGGAGGCACGGCTAAAAAGCATATGGGTAATGGCCGACCAAAAGCACCACCCCAGCGGGACTTTCCCATCTACCCAGGCACTGTACCAGCTAGAGGCAGCCGAAGGAGAGCTTTTCAGCTTTGGGGATGTGAGTGGAGCCGGGCTTCTAGTACTTCTTCGCTAGGGGCCGCTGCTTCAAAGAAGTTTAGTTTTCACTGCCTTTCCGGATTGAGTTGAGACTTATTAAAATATCAATCCATACACGTTAATATCTAGTTATATTACTAGATTGTGAACATATTACATGTTTTAGGTATGTTATTGTGACGGATACATTGAGTTTAAGGAAGCAGCCCGTTGATGTCTGCTTGTGGTGAGAAAGGTAACTAATCAAAACAAAACGATTTCAAATTCATATTGTTGTTGCACATTTATATTTACTATTGAAATACTAATGTTGTTTTATTTCAAGAGACATTGGAGTTTGTGTTAGTGCCTATTCCTATTTAAGGTCATACAGGAGCAGTTCTAATACTGAACACATGGAATACAGTGGGTTAAGAGATGTATTTTTGTATTTTGTATTTGTCTTTGTAATTGTTGTGTTTTGTGCTTGTCTACGGCAACTGTAAGCCCACTGCCCTATTATTTGGTATTATTGTGTATTATCTTGTATTATTTTGTATGATCTGGTATTATTTCTTATTATTTTGTATTATTCTATATTTGTATGTTGTATTGTGCATCCATTTTATGCCACTTGAGAAAGTCCAGGAAAACATCCTTCCATAGCAACATCACACAAAAAAAAAGATGTTTTAGTGTGTCCTGTCCAGTGTGATGCATCATTTCCATGGACTACATAAGCAAATTAGGAAACTTTTTTTCGTATTTGTCGGATTGTGATGAACAGTTTCTTTTTGACATGCCATGAGGTCAAAATCAAAAGACAAAATCCACATTTGATGAATCACAATCATCTCTTAAGTCTGTCCATTATAACAATTTTTGAAACCGACACTTTGATTAATAGAGCTTATCGAATAACAGCGTCAACTCTGCTTCTTCCCCTCTTCTAGGCACACAGCGCAGAAGTGGGACATAGGTGTCACCTTCTAGCTGCTGCTCTATACTATTATTTCTGCTAAGAAATTATTATTATTAATAATAATAATATCTACATACATGTTATTAAACCTAGCTGTGTGTGATATCAACAGGGTGTGGTGATTTGTTTCTGCCCTGATCTGACACAAAGCCCAAGACATGTGTCAGTTTCCCCTTGGTAAAAAACAATACAGTAGAATAATCGGTAATCCTTATGCTTCTACTAATAGCATTGTATTTAATCAATACATTGGGTGAAGTGGGGAGTGCTTTGACAGCATTATTCATTGCTTTTACATCACAATTGTATTGTAACTGCATGGTATTGTATAATTCCAGGGTTTATCAGATGTCTCCGAAAACATGTCAAAGCTCTGATTCGTGTCAAACATCGAATGTCACTGGGTGTTGCGGCTCCACCATCCCTACCTCCCATTTACCTGTCAGATCAATAGATTTGGCCTTTTCAAATTTCCCATTTATTTTTGAGACCTTAACATGATCACCTTCTTTAAACATACATTTTTAGGGTTTTCTTTTTAAAAAATCCCAATTTCCCATACACCTTCAGGGCATTGTCTGGATATGTCGTGACTGTTCTGTGGTATATGTGGTTATAGCTTTTACATTTACTTTTAACCCTGGTTGAGAAATGATATTGCATGGTCTGTCTGCTGTTTGTTTGGAACACACCCTTGGATGAATATTTGTTTAAATGCACACACTTCTTTACCAGTTTTGTGTATTAATGGCACTGCCCATGCATATTTGAACAGCACATCTACAGGTTAGAATGTATTTCATACCATTATTGAATTTGGAGAACTGACTCATCTACACTAGATCAGCCTACCTGGAACCACATCTTACATTGTCCTCAAACCCATTGGTGTTCCAGGAGACAATTGAATAGTCTTGGCCCTTCCTGAAACCTTTCTTGAGGTCAGCATTGTGACAGTGCGGAGCTGTAGGTTGACTCAGACACTCTACAAAACTGGGTCTTATCTTATCTAGAACATAAGAACATAAGAAAGTTTACAAACAAGAGGAGGCCATTCGACCCATCATGCTCGTTTGGTGTCCATTAATAACTGAGTGATCCAAGGATCCTATCCAGCCTATTTTTAAATGTTCCCAAATTTTCAGCATCTACCACATTGTTGGGGAGTTTGTTCAGGTTGTGACGCCTCTCTGTGTGAAGAAGTGTCTCCTGTTTTCTGTTTTGAATGCCTTGAAGCCCAATTTCCATTTGTGTCCCCGGGTGCGTGTGTCCCTGTCAGTGCCTGTTTGTCAGCATTCAAACTGTTAGGGAGAATCATAGGGGGGTACACACCCTACAATCTCTGAAGATAGACATATGTTGAAATATGCAAACACAGATATCAGAGTTTTTAAATGATGTCGTCAGCTGGTGTGTTCAGTACATGAAAGGGTGTCCATTACTTTCGACACATCTTTCCAGATTCACCTTAATGGAACCACAGTCAAGTTCCTCTTAAACCTCACATTGGCTGGTTTGTGCACTTTGTACGTATATTGATCTGATAACCATTTTCATATGAGCACCCTTTGCCTGTTCACTACTCAGTAGAGCATGGACTCCTCCAAAACTACCTGCTTCATTAGGAATATAGTATCTCTCTTTTAGACTATTCTCATGCCTCATTGCTAAGAAAAAATGTGGGGATTTACTGGTGGCTGAGTGGGACTTTGGACATTTGTCCAATGGACATTTGTCCTTGTAGGTTCGAATCCACAAAATCCACTACAAAAACTACAAAAATTCAACCGCAAAAAACTACAACAAACATGATGGGGGCTGCTGCCAAAATGCAATGCTTCCTACCAAGATGGCAGAGCATCCTGCCAAATAAAAAAACTTCAACAAACATGGCAGAGAGGGAGGGTCAAAGGTCAACTGGGGGAGGTGGAACTTCCGGTTCAAAGGTCAATCAGTCATTTTTTGTTTGTATAGTGCCTTTTGCAGGTTAGCCACAGAGTGCTTTACAGAGTGCTAAACATACTACATCAAAGTAAATACATATAATAAATAAATTAACCTTGAACAGTTTAAATAAACTCAAATAAAGTAAACATAAAACAAACTTCCGGGTGAAACGTCACCCAAACTAGTGGGGCACATTTCAAAATTGATTGATTACATAGAGTATGGTCTGTGACTACTGTGTCAGCAGTGCACAGCAGTACAAATGGGGGATACCCCAGTCAGTCACTCTGCCCAAGTCCTCAGGCTGCACGAAGGATGCAATGAACTGGTCTATTTCCTCACATTGCTCCTTGTCAACAATATCAGGCAGCCTTTGGAAGACGGTCTGGAACCTGGGAATGTGATGCTTCTTGATGAGCCTTGCTTTTTTTGCTGAGGTCTCAGACGTCCACTTCTCCAGGTCAGACTTTAGCTGCAAGCAAAGAGGTTCCAGGTTCCTTTTCAGGCAAGCTTTCTCCTGCAAAGATATCCAGCAGCCCTGGAAAAAGAAGCCATCCACTGACCACTGGAAGTCCTGCAGGACTGACCCATCGGCAGGCTTGGGGAATCCGACATTAAACACTGTCGACTGGCCAACGTCGATCTGCACCCCAGAGTTGAGCGAGAACTCTGCCAGTGTCTCAAGCAAAGCTGACGAAGACAGAGCTGTGGGGCAGCTCATGAAAACCAGGATCTGGTCGCTTTGGATGCTCACTTTGTGGGGCTCGTCTCCCAAAGCCAAACCAACAACCCTCACATCTAGGTGTATGGACTGTGCCAGGGGCTCCAGACACAGTCCGAGCAGCACGGGGGTGAGAGGGCAACCCAGCAGGAGGCCCCGGGACAGGCCCCCTGGAATATTCGAGCATAAGTCCTTTGCATCAGAGTGGGTCAGCACATTTTTCAGCAGCTTTCTAAACTCCGGGGGGAGCTCAAATACTTTGAGGCGCTGGAACAGGTAGGGCCACTTGACCCCATGGGACTGGACAGACAGAGAAATTACGAGTGTTGGGGAGTCGCTGTCCCTGGCCCTGCACATTGCATGAAAGTAGTCCTTAGGGCTGAGGTCCTGTGCTCTGCTCCCTCCCGGATACACTATGTGTTTGAGGATACTTTGCAAGCGCCGGGCCAGGATGCTGGCAAAGATCATGTAGTCCACATTGAAACAGGAGAAGATCCTGCAACTGTCCTCTTGCTTGAGGGACAGCACCTCACGGAAGGGAAAAGACAAGGGTTTCAGGTCAAGGATTTCATTGAAGCAGGCCTGGAGGTGATCAGACACCTGGCAGGAGAAGACTTTGTAGAATGCAACAGGGAAGCCATCAGGCACTGGGGTGTGAGAGTCCTCCTCCAGAGAACAGATGGTGCTTAGGATCTCCTGTCTGCTGACGTGTTCCACCAGCACAGCTCTCATCACATACTGCAGCTCGACCTTGTTCCTGGACCTGTAAAGATAATCCAGGTAGACCTTAAGTTCACTGTTAATGGCAGAGGCACTGGTGAAGGTCTTCCCTTCTCCCACACGTCTCAAGCCAACCTTTGGCCCCTTTCGGAGCCCGTGTGCAAAGCTGAATGTTTCGCACCGGAGTCTGCATTTAAGACCCATCCATATCTTGGAGCTCTTTTTCCTCGAGAAGATATCGATGACACCTTTTAAATGTGAAACACACACTTCATCCTGCAGCAATTTTCTGTTGAACTGCCATAGCTGACCACCAGTGAGGAGCTGCAGGGAAACAGGGGCATGATCTGATATGAAGTCGTCTTTCTCCAGGTATTTTGGGCGTTGGTGGATATTGCAGCTCACGACACGGCTCAGGGTCTTACTGGAGACAAAGAAGTAGTCCAGCCTGGATTCGCCTTTCTTGGACTTGTCAAAATAGGTGTAGATCTTCTCCTCGGGGTGGAGGCATCTCCAGGTGTCCACCAGGTGCAGAGACTGCAGGAAGTCCCTAAGGTTCTTTAGCCTTTCCTTGTGGCCCCGGTTTGCTACCTTGGACGTCTTGTCCAGCTCACAGTTCAAGACAGTATTGAAGTCTCCAGCGATCACCAGTGTCCCCGGCGCTGGCTGGATGTCCGGGAAATGGATCGTCTCATCACTCGGGTTGTAGATATTGACGAAGGTGTAGTCTTCACCATGCAATGAGCAGGTTAGCATGATGTACCTCCCCTTCTTGTCAGCCATGAATTTTAACCCCTCACAGGCCAAGCCTCGTTTGATCAGCACCGCCACTCCTCTGCTGTTCCTCCTGTACACAGTGAATATGGCCCAGTCATAGCCTTGACCCAGGTCCTTAATTTTAGTGGACCCCGGAGGTTCCCCTGCCTTTGGTCCGATGTGGGTCTCCTGCAGTAGGACCACATCTGCTTTCAGTTCCCTCAGGTGTTTCAGGGCCTTTCCTTGCTTGTCCTCAAACCCGTTGGTGTTCCAGGAGACAATATTCACAGTCTTGGCCCCGCCTGAAGTCTTTTTTGAAGTCAGCATTGTGACAGTGCGGAGCTGTAGAGTGACTCAGACACTCTACACAACTGGGTCTTATCTTATCTGTCAGTGCCTGTTTGTCAGCATTCAAACTGTTAGGGAGAATCGCAGGGGGGTACACACCCTACAGTCTCTGGAGGTAAGCAGATGCCATGAAGATAGACATATGTTGAAATATGCAAACACAAAGATATCAGAGTTTCTAATTATGTCATCAGCTGGTGTGTTCAGTACATGAAATGGCATCCATTACTTTCGTCACATCTATCCAGATATGCCTGGGTTTGACAGCAGCTCTGTAGACAGCCTCTGTGTTAAAACAAGAAAACAACAAATCATGACATGAGACATAGCACCAAACCTCTGATCAGCAGCATCTTCTCAAAAACACTGACACAAGGATCTCATCAGGCTTGCTTGGTGGTTTATGTATGTGTGAACTATATTACCTGTGCCATTCTCTGCTATTTCTATAAGTTAAATCAAAATTATATTTTTTCTAAATCCTCCATGCATACATGTGGCACCCAGCATATAGTGTTAATGAATAGACTATGCCAAAGTAGTGCTGTGTAACACACCAATAGTATATTATTATCATCCAATTTCTTTTTTAAAGAAAAGTTTAAAATCACACACTACCACCGAGAGGATGACATTAAAACTATAATGACAAAATGAAAGAAAGTGAAACCAATTTAAACAGATCCAAAACAATGGAAAGAACAACAAAAAACAGTAAAAACAGAAACAGTGGCCAATGTGTATTCTCGGTTTAATCAAAACAAACCAGTCTCACTTCCCTCGCCTGTGTACGGGGAAACAGGGCCAAGTGTCACAGCGGTCTTCATGCACTAAATTAACTGCTGTGTGTGCAGTATAATACTGTCTAAATTGTCAAGAGTGATCCAGCAACAATTGAATAATGAATCACAATCCAAAACATGGTCTCACCTGCTTCATATGGATATGGAAAGAAACTGCATTTTTTAATCTCACTCAATTCCGCACGGTAACAGACCTATTGGTAAAGGTCTTATAGCTGCTGTAGATGAGGAAACAACATTCAAATTGTGCTATACTGATCTTTAATTTAAATCACACTGCCTGCCCTGTGAGTGGCCCTGTTGGCCAAGGGAAAAACACTCACCTCTGTAGCACACTCAGTCAAATAAGGATGTTTCTGTAGGGCTTGTATCACAAATTAGGATGCTTCTGGAGAATCGGGATTGACATTTACTAGTTTTTCAGCATGTCTATCTATCGATCTATCTACTATATTTTCCCTGGTTTATGCCCACTTTGACCCCTTTGCATGTAGCTGTGCTGTGACTATATGCACTTCTCAACTCGCATTTGAATCACCTGAAAAGATTGTAGCACTGTATTTTGTATTTGATTTTCCTTTAATTAAATTAAATTAGCAATGTTTGCAAAGCAGTCTTTCCTCTTCTGTAAAATCATTTGTGAAAAGTGTCTATTTATGTGTCTGAACTATAAGTAGCTCTGGTTAAGGTTGGCAGGTAATAAGGAAATTACAATACTAATGATTGGCGCCACTGGCCTTATTTAATTGTTTAATTGACGTCATTCTTGGGATGTATAGTCGAATCAGCTATTTATTTCAGGTCTGTGTGAAAGGTGCCAGAGAGGCTGGGGATTGAATTGCCAGCAAACTAAAAAATATGTAAATAAAGAGATTAGCATCTGTGCAAATGCGTCAACAGGGTTTGTTTCATACAGGAAAAAAGATCTTGCATTTCTCTCTCTGCATTGGGAGCTGTCACAGAGGGGACAGGATTCTATGTTGTTTTTTAACATTAATATTATTTAACTCATAAACATGGCCTGAACAAAAACATTACCATGAGGGCCTGAAACAACATAAGATAAAGAGGCTTCAACTGGCCTCTGATTGCAGGCCTGTACTCAGTGCTTCTCTGAGCTCTCCATGTGAACCCCACTCCTCAGAGAGGCCCTGCACAGCCTCTCCAGGGTGATCATGCAGTGTCACTATACCGTTTGATCTCATACTGGCCACTCGAGCCTGCAGCTGACAGTCTTGTACAAACTCTTTGTGGCTGGGGAAAACCTCACCTGCCACTCAGGACAAAGGCACAGGTGAAGAGAATGAGAAAGAGAAGCTGTGCCCAGGAGAGAGCGAAAGTGAAAGTAAGCAGAGCTGATGAGGGAGATGTGGACAAGCATGCAAAGAATCTGCAGCTGATAGACCTGGGCCCTGATAAAGTTGAGGAAGTATTTACAGATACTAACACTGATGATAACTATAGTGCAACCATGTTTAGTGTGACAAAAGCAGCCTGGATGCATAATTTTAGAAGACCTTGTTCCTGCATGTGAATAATATATATGTGTATTAAATCAATGTTAAGTGGTCTCTTATTTTTTTCCAGAGCTGTGTATATATATATATATATATATATATATTTCTTTAGAGCTTTGAGTTTCATTCCAATTGATGGATATGTGAATTCAGAGGCAGGTCCATCTTTTACCTATTTTTAAAATAAATGCAAAAATTGATCAGCATTCAAATATATAGAAAATGAAGCCTGACAGACATAGGGATTCCAAATTAAGTACCATGTTTTTTTATGTTCTTCTATCAGTAGGATACAGAAATTTAAAGAAACACATGAACAGAATATAGAATGTAGAGGATTATATAATAGAGAGGCAGGAGAGAGGAATTAAGAAAGGAATAGTAATACACAAGTTAGGATACAGAGACAACAAAACAGAGACACACACAGATAGATGTGTGGCTGAGAAATGTATTTCAATACACTATGAGTAACAATGGACAAAATACATATGTGCAACTCAACAGCTATTCAGCTATTACTCAATCTGCAATTCAAACACAGTGTCCAACTCAATTCGACAAAATGCAATGTAAAAAAAAAAACATTTTGTGTCGTGTTCTAGTCAAACGCAATGCTGGACTGGATGTTGTTTTATGATTTTCAGCATACTTTAAGGGATACCTACAGAAGATTATAGCAAAGGAGGACCAAGAGGAGGAGTATGAATTTGTAACAAAGTTACAACAGATTCATAGTTTCTGCTGGTTTAATAATGTGACACTGAAATTTTCTTGCTCACCTTCAGTCATTTATTCATTCAGACAAAAGTACATGCATACAGTCATTACATACATTCACACTTACATGCATACAGTCATTACACGCAAACATTCATGCTTAAATGCTTACCGCTTACCTTGTCTATATGTTTGGAGACCAAATCACTGCTGTATGACTCTCTGTAGCTCAATATGTCTCAGTGTCTCTCAGTGTCCTTCTCCTGGAACAGTGCCACACCTAGTGTACCTGTGTCTCACTTCCTATTTTTCACCCTGTCTCTCTCTCTCTCCCCCCCCCACCTTCTCTCGCTCTTTCTCGCTCTTCCTGCATCTCATCCTTATTTCTGTACCAGACTGTGTTATTGCTGTTTAGCTTTCCTGTTCCTCCTCTCCTCCCTCCATGGGTCCTGTCTCCTCCTACTGTACACATGGACAGTATTGTACTTCCTGGATCAAGCCTCTGTACAACACACTTCATGTTGTATGTATGTATGTGTTGTGATACAGGGTGTGGAATGGAAGCAGGGGAGATTATTTGGGGTCTTTCTCTCTAAACCAGCTGACGCCTCATTTTAATTGAGTTCAAGGTCCATCTTAACAATGCACCATGATAAGGTCGTCTGCCAAGAAATATAAGTAAAATAAATAAATAAATGTCAGATGCCCATTGCAATAATTACAAAATGTGGTCATAAATACATTCAAAAGCATTCAACAGTATTCAACATTCATCAGGATAAAACCTGAACATTTATCAGGATAAAACCTGAAAGAGTCATTCAAATCTCCTAAACCCAACCAAACCCTAATTTACAAAGAAGACGAAATTTTGTGCTGAGGAGAGGGTGATGGAGCTGAAAATACATCTTTATTCTTGTTAGAATGTCATACAATGTCATTACTTTTATGAACGATCACACCTCACTGAGTCTTTTTGTTATGAACACACAACAAACACAGACAAGATGCCCAGAAGTGTTTACAGCACACAAGAGAGGTTTTGTGCTCTTGGGAGGGTGGGGAGGGGATTCACAATTGCTTGTTAAATCTCTGAGCTGTCAGTCAAATTCATGAGGTGTGACTGACAGAGACATCTTTTAAATGGCACAGCAGTTATATATATGATTACAAAATGATACATTGTACAAAAACAAGAAGTGAAAAACGATGGAGCATTTCTGAACCACTTGCCCTGGTCTTTGATCTTTGGCCTATGTCTAGTGCCAAGGCCTTCATCAGCTACTCTCCCGCACACCCCCATCTCTCAGAATGGAGGGCTGAGATAAAAATAACAGCCGTCAGTTTTACACACATTTTGTTTTCCTTTTCATACTGCTTTAGTTGCCATGCAAACAGTCCACTTTTATAACAGTTTGAAGAGGTCACTTATTCTTCCTACTGATCATGCAGGACTAAGCTGTCAGTCAGTCGCCCTGGGCCAGCCGGTCCTCAAGGCACTACAGAAAGTTGTGTCATAACGTTTCCTGTTAACAGTGAAGAGTAGGGAAGCTCTCTCCCTGGACACACTCACCTCGCCGGCTGGCCTTGATCTCACACAACCCCACAGCCAGGATCATGGCCGCCAGGACGCAGGCCTTAGAGCTGGTGTAGAGAAGCATGAAGGTGGAGAAGCTGCTGATCGCAGTCTGGCCACCAGGGGGAGACACTGCAATTTGGCTTGGGCTGACCATTTGGGTGTGTTCAGAGAGATGCGTTGGCAGTCTCTGTAGTTGGAGAAAGTGTATGAGTGCATGAGTAGCTCTGACTAGTCATTTGACACAAAACAGTGAAATAGTGCATGTGTGTTTTTAAACCTAAGAGAACAGTGTTTTGTAGTAACAACATACAATTGGCTCTGTGAAAATTTAAAAAATTAGATTAAAATTAAACTCATTAACACTACAACATTACGTAAATGTATGGGTAATGGGACTCATTTGCATATGTGTTGCCTTTGGTTTCTGTAGAATGAAATATCAAAACCTATGTTCAAAATAAGTTTAATTATGCTTAAGAATTGACTGTGTCGGCTGTGAGTGGATTTCCACACAGACTCCTGTGACCTGATCATTGTAGGATTTATAGACAGTACAGACAGAGTACAATCCCAAAATACAAGCAGACGGCATTTCTCATTTATTCTAAAACAGATACCTGTCCATAGTCCTAGCAGACAGGCTGCTCGTCTATTCTGAAATATATAAAACCACAGCAGCGTCTGTGAGGTCCTAGATACTGAATGACTTCCTTACATGATGTTAACATCAGGGTGATCAAAAGCAGAAGTGTGTGATCATTGTTTAATGTTAAAATCTGCTTTGTCTGCATGGTCCTTATATGGAGTTGTTTTAAGTAAACTTTGTGCCTGTCATGGTCATTATCCCCTCCAGAGGCCGCCATTTCCCTGCCTTTCCTAGCACTCTCCCAGCAATCATCCTATTAACATTCCTCATCACCCTTGTGCACTCTTGCTTCCACCCTCTGTTCCCATTGCACCTCCCTACCTAGTTTCCTGTTCCCTTATAATCCCCTCACTTCCGTCAGTTGTGGTGAAGTTTTGTCAGTTCACCCTGCAATCCTGAGCATTCTCCTTGTGCCCGTTCCGTGTAGCCTTGTTTCCTTGAACCCTTGCCTGTATTCTCGACCATGACTCTGTCAATCCCTTGTTTATTCTGTTTGCCTGATCGCCTGACCATTGCCCATGACCACGACCACGTCTGTGCCTAGCCCTGTATTGCCCTGATCTGCCAACACCCGACCCACACCTGTCTGACCATCCCTCGATCATGCACTGCAATTGGGTCCCCAGGTTCCCGAGCCCTGCGAAACGTGACAGAGCCTGTGAAATGATGGTTTAAATTCAGAGTTAGACATACCAGGGTACTGCCCCTGTGTGTGCCCTGGTTCTCTGAAGACCTTCTTAATAAAACAAAAACCCTGTTGATTCCTGACTCCGGACTCTGACTGCATTTGTGAAAGAAAATACTTGTACAGTTCTGTAACAGGTCAGCCCAGTCACGGTTAAAGTAACCCTCGTATAACGTGCATGTGTATTTAGTTAATCTGAAGAAACCATCTGAAGAGGCACCTCTTACCTGTCTTCACCTGCAGATACACAGATTGACCACTGCATCGATATGCCCCACTGTCACTGCTCTCCACATTAGAGATGGTGAGGCTGAAGTCTCCGTTGAGCCACAGTCTGTTCTGCAGATCAGGCCTGGATGTGATGACTCCATTCTCATCTCTGGTCACCAGGACCATAAGATAATCACTCTTCCTGCATGTTCATGTGAGAACCTCGCTGGCTGAAGGGGGTGCTGAGAGGCCACAGGGCAGGGTTACTGACCCCCCAGCTGTGGCAACGTACTTCCCCACACCTGTACACAGAGGATCAGTGGTAACTCTTCAGACTGCATTTCTTATTCTTCCCTTATTACTGTTAGTTACTTATTAGTATTACTTACCTTGTTGCTGTTAGGATTGTGTTGTTTGTTTGCTGTATTGTGTTTTGGAGCTCAGCTGTTAAAGATACAGAATTAAAATCTGTCTGACATGACAGTAACCTATGCAAGGAGATGTAGTGATCTCTCTCTCTCTCTCTCTCTCTCTCAATTCATTTTGCTTCACAATAATACATTGGTATTGCCAAAGCATTATACAAATAAGTAACCATATAACAATATTTAAACAATACAGGAAATACATACATATACCAGCCCCCACCCCACATCCTCATACAACATTCTCTCTCTCTCTCTCTCTCTCCACACAGCTGGGTCAGGGTTAATGAGACTCCTCTCATAGACAACTAGAAGCCATTGACCATCAAATTCTGCATGTTTTACATCACAGCAATGAAACCTGCAGGTCATCTTAATACTAATAAGAAAATATCATAGATAGTGTTCAAATATTGTTTGTTCTAGTTTCATTTTGTTAAATACTATTGATACTATACTATACTAATACTATTTAGAATGTTATGGTACACAGATTACTGTTTATATGTGTGTAATAACAAACCTATTAAAACTGAATACAGTTATATTTCCTATATACAGGAAAATATTTTACCTTGTTAATTAAATGGCATACTTAATTAAATGTACTTACCATAAACGGGGCATGTGGTGCCGAGTAAAGTCAGCAGCAACAGGAATGTGGAGAAAGACAATTGCATTGTACCCCCGACTTCGAAGACAGGTTTCAGAATGTATTTCTGCACATCTGAAATTCAGTGAAAGATTAAGAAGGGGGAAAGGGAAGTAAGAAAAAAGACAGAAAAATAAATAAGAAATAAAGAGAGAAAATTAAAAGAAAGGAAAAATATAAAGAACAAGAAAGAAAAACTGAAGAACTGCACAGAATTTTTACCTGAGTGGGCTGAATTGTGTCTCACAGTGGGTTCTCTCACAGTGTGGGTTTCTGCTTTTCTGTTTGTACACTGGCATCATACACGTTTCCTCTATGTTGCACTAAGAGCCATCTGGGTGCGTGTGTCCCAGATTACAATTTTGTACTCCCGTTCAGGTAAAAGTGTGTGTGTGTGCGTGTGTGTGTGTGTGCGTGCGAGTGTGTATTATATTTTGTATTGATTATTCTTCTAAAAGCATTAATGATAAATACAATAATAACATCTCTCGAAACAGCACCACCCACAATATGCTGCCTTAAAAAACACATGCAGGCAACACACATCTGCATGACATGACACTAATTGGGAAGATGATTAAAGAAATTTAGGCCTGGATCAAACCAAAACATTGAGTTACCCACAAATTACACAACTTGAACCCTCTTTCTTGTGTGTTGGCTTCTAAATAGTAGAAAAGTGGCTTCTGACTAGAGGTCGACCGATTTATGAAAAACAGCTTTTTGAAACTATCTGCAATCGGCAGAAATGAACGCTGATAAATGGCTGTTTTTTTTGTTGTTGTATGCATTAATATCCTTGGTTATAGGGGACAAACACGCCTCTAGTGGTGACATGAAAACCATCACTGACTCCTCATGGAGTTCATGGTCACATGTGACTTGGCTCAGTTCCCAGACGCTGCTTGCCTTGAACTTCAAACTGAGGCTCGCTTAGAGAAGAGGTATAAGAGTTAATGAGTCAATTAAAGTTGTCAGGACACTGTCAATCAAACAATTGAAAGAATAAAATAAAATGGAATATACTTTGTTTATGACTCTGACAGTATTATAAATAGCTACATAGCACTTATATCCCCGAAAACCTGTGGACATTTCAGAGCTTTGAGACAGCAACATTTCCCCACTGGATGATTTTTTCTACCAATGAAATACTGTGTTTCGAAGGGGATTATACAATTTATTTGACTGGGAAGTACAATAAATATTAGTAGTTTAGTAGTTTAGTAGTGAAGAATAAAAATTGCTGCGTTTACAAATATTTGATATGAAGTTATTGTACACGCAAAGCAGCATGGGAATTTAAATCAGCATTACATTTGTTTACATTTGGATATTTTCTCACTCCTACTGAGTTATTTGCACAAGTTGTTTATCTGTAGATTCATATTTCTGTGTATGAACCTGTTCATTTATATTATTTATTTGGAATCATATTTGTGTAAAACAAGTGATGCACTAATAATATGATTGCAGAATGTTCTGTTTCCTTGCTAATCCAGTTGTAAAATAACAAAAGCTGCCTTTATTACATGCACATTCAACACAAAAATCTATAAATAAGTTATACAATGCATGGTGCAGTCACGTTTATTTTATGTTAACATCTACATGCGTAGAGAAATAAGAAAGGAAAACATACAAATGGAAAGCGTGAAATACTGTCTTGTGTGTTTTAGCAGAGCCAGCACCACATCCGCTATTGCTGAGGCTGTGTGAGAGTGAGGGTCCCAGGCAGCTTTGCCCTCAGGCCACAGCTGACCACAGCTCTGAGCCTCTCAGCGCTGCAGCTTTATTACACATCTACACCTTCTACAGCTGGCAGTATCTGAAATTAAGTGAAGTACCCAAAGTTTGTTATTACCGGAATTTCATTATTTGTAATTTATTTTCATCAATCATCTAAAAAGGGTAATGTTGAATTTATACTGTAATGTTATCAAAAACCTTCCAATAAATTCATTCTTCATAACTCCATAACTTCATAATTCATTATTTTTCCAATTTTTTTTTTTCCCAGAATTTGAATTGATCTATTTTAACTGTTGCAATTTTACATTGAGTGCTATATACACTCACCTAAAGGATTATTAGGAACACCATACTAATACTGTGTTTGACCCCCTTTCGCCTTCAGAACTGCCTTAATTCTACGTGGCATTGATTCAACAAGGTGCTGAAAGCATTCTTTAGAAATGTTGGCCCATATTGATAGGATAGCATCTTGCAGTTGATGGAGATTTGTGGGATGCACATCCAGGGCACGAAGCTCCCGTTCCACCACATCCCAAAGATGCTCTATTGGGTTGAGATCTGGTGACTGTGGGGGCCAGTTTAGTACAGTGAACTCATTGTCATGTTCAAGAAACCAATTTGAAATGATTCGACCTTTGTGACATGGTGCATTATCCTGCTGGAAGTAGCCATCAGAGGATGGGTACATGGTGGTCATAAAGGGATGGACATGGTCAGAAACAATGCTCAGGTAGGCCGTGGCATTTAAACGATGCCCAATTGGCACTAAGGGGCCTAAAGTGTGCCAAGAAAACATCCCCCACACCATTACACCACCACCACCAGCCTGCACAGTGGTAACAAGGCATGATGGATCCATGTTCTCATTCTGTTTACGCCAAATTCTGACTCTACCATCTGAATGTCTCAACAGAAATCGAGACTCATCAGACCAGGCAACATTTTTCCAGTCTTCAACTGTCCAATTTTGGTGAGCTTGTGCAAATTGTAGCCTCTTTTTCCTATTTGTAGTGGAGATGAGTGGTACCCGGTGGGGTCTTCTGCTGTTGTAGCCCATCCGCCTCAAGGTTGTACGTGTTGTGGCTTCACAAATGCTTTGCTGCATACCTCGGTTGTAACGAGTGGTTATTTCAGTCAAAGTTGCTCTTCTATCAGCTTGAATCAGTCGGCCCATTCTCCTCTGACCTCTAGCATCAACAAGGCATTTTCGCCCACAGGACTGCCGCATACTGGATGTTTTTCCCTTTTCACACCATTCTTTGTAAACCCTAGAAATGGTTGTGCGTGAAAATCCCAGTAACTGAGCAGATTGTGAAATACTCAGACCGGCCCGTCTGGCACCAACAACCATGCCACGCTCAAAATTGCTTAAATCACCTTTCTTTCCCATTCAAACATTCAGTTTGGAGTTCAGGAGATTGTCTTGACCAGGACCACACCCCTAAATGCATTGAAGCAACTGCCATGTGATTGGTTGGTTAGATAATTGCATTAATGAGAAATTGAACAGGTGTTCCTAATAATCCTTTAGGTGAGTGTATTTTAAACAATATATCGATTTTATTGATAAAGAAAAATAATCATCTGATTAATCGGAAATCGGCTTTTCCCCCCCACCCAAATTATTGTTATCGGTATCAGTTTTGAAAATCCACTATCGGTCGACCTCTACTTCTGACAGTGAAAGCTTGCATTAAAAACAGAGGTGTACCAAGCAAATGTTGTGTCCGAATCAGAGTCCTTCCCAAAGCAAGGTAGAGTTACAGCTTCCCCCAAAGTTCAGAGGACCAGGACCTCATTTTCACAGCATGAAACAGAGCGGGAGAAAAACAGGATCCACAAATAATTATTACTTCTCCTAGTTTCAGAGGAGTTATACAGAGGGAGAACAACACACAGCATCAGACTCTGAGGAGAACCGTTTTTCAATCTGTAATGTAGTAAAACTGTTACAATAAACGTCTCATATACAGACATCTCCGAACACTTGTTTGTGACTGTTTAGACAGTGTCTGAAGGCTCTGATCTATGATTCTCTGCACTGTAAAAACAAACATTTTAAAAAGTCTTAGCAAACGTAGGCAATTACATGTGTCTATTAGAGTTACTGTAATAAATGTACACATGTGAAATGGTCACAAAAAGGCCCCATAAATGCTTTCACAAACAGTGAGAGCATTGCCATACAACATAAGTTAAAATACATGCAAATATACAGTATGTCTATATATACACTGCATCTGTACCAGTAACAAGTAAAAGCAACAAATGGCCAAGTGTTTACATTAGTGCTGTGTGTATTAACATCAAAGAAGGCACAATTACCTCACAGGGAAACAGTTTACAATAAAGGGGAAGTGTAAGAAGGAATACAGATACAATAAAGTGGGAACATATTCATTGTGTATGAGTTCTGCCTTCCCACTCACAGTCTATCAGATTGACACGATCTTTTGCAAAACAAGATTACCAGCAGTGCTGAGAGAAAACATTTTCATTTT
Organism: Amia ocellicauda; assembly: GCF_036373705.1. Lineage (NCBI taxonomy): Eukaryota > Metazoa > Chordata > Actinopteri > Amiiformes > Amiidae > Amia > Amia ocellicauda. The sequence continues at coordinate 3,225,967 of NC_089864.1, read as the reverse complement.
GGTGCATGCTTCAAATTAATACACTCAAATACAGCTCTGGAAAAAAGTAAGAGGCCACTCCAAGTTTAGAAATCAATGTTAAGTGTTGTAAATCAATGTTTTCCAGAACTGTTTGTGTATATACAATATACTACAGTGACTGTAACCCCAGCTGTACAAACACAGCACACTGGCTGTAGTAAACAAACTAGTTGTATGTAAACAGTACAGAGGCATATTATGTAGGGTCTGTACTCCAGGTGTACAAATACAGTACAGTGGCTCCAGTCAGTCTGTATATACAGGGGCTCTGGTCTGCGTCTGTCTAGGTGTCAGCTGCAGTATAGGAGTGTGAAGCCAGACCTCATAGTCTTTTCACAACTCCATGCTCATGCTCTGCTGTTTCTGTCACTATCAGCATCTCTCTGTCTCACACTGTCTCATTCAGCATCCCAAGCCCTATAATTCTCAATAAGTAGCTTACACCCTTGTCCAGATAGACTTTATTGGCCCTGTATTGAAGCAAACAAGTTTGAATTTTTTAATATTTTACTCTCTGCTCTCTCAATAGAAGTGTATCATTGCAATGTTTCCACAACGTGATTTCATCAGGTGGCTGAACGGTCCACAGTCCTTTAGTAATAGTAACAATACCTTTATTGTTTAAAGGGATTTTAAAACAATATCTCAGCGCACTGAATGAGATTCATCAACACAGGTACACAGGGAAGGACACCAGGACTGACATTACTTTATTCACAAAGATCATTGCGACATTCATAACACAAATTTACTGCACTGCTGTGAGGTCACCTTTATAGCGCCTTTCGACCTATGTCACCCTGCTTCTTCTCTGGCTGTGTACACAAAGTGCTGCTTCAACTCCTTGATGGCGCTCCTGTGCCTCCCCTGAGCCTCTGCTGCTGTAGGGGACTGTACCACCATCACACCTGCCCTGTCTAAGGCCACGCTGAGCCCCTCTGCCATCTTTGCGTATTTCAGCACTGATTCTTGGAAACTCTCCACCTCTCTGGTCTTTTCCTCACAGCGTTGTCTGAGCTCCTCAATCTCCCTCCTGCACCCATCATGTTCCCCTCCTGCAGCTGCAGACTGTGCCCTCAACACCCTGACCTGCGGGGCAAGCTCTCGCTGACTCTCCGCCTCATCTCGGGTCGCTCTCTCACAGCGCCACTTGAGCTCCTCCATTTCTTTCCTGTGCCTCTCCTCCCTCTTGCTCTGCTCCCTCTCCCTCTCCTCTCTCAGTGCCTCCCTCTCTCTCTCCAGTTTCTTCCTCTGGTCTCGCTCTTGTCTCAGCTTCATCTCCAGCGCTTTCCTCCTCATCCCGTCCATCTCCTTCCTCAGCCTCTCCTCCAGCTCTGCTATCCTCTTCTCCAGTGCTCTGATCATCTCCTCTTGCTGCTGGATCTCCCCCTCCATCCACCGGTGGTAGTTCCGCAATTCCTTCTGCTGCTTCTCCCTCAGCCCTTCCTCTTCCCTCTGGTTCCTCTCCTCCCTCTCCCTCAGGATCTGCTCTTGTCTCGCTCTGATCTTGACATCTGCCTCCTGGTACACCTCATTACTGTAGGACGTGCCATCATTCCGTGCCACCATCTCCTCTATTTTCACCAGGAGCTTTGTGACCTGAGTGCAATTACCCATATCCTTGTTGTCAAGGGTGTGATACCTGCTCCCACATTGCTGAATGAGCCACTGGAGGTCTCTGCTTCCTGTCTGGACAAACTCCTCGACCGTCTTGCCCTCCAGTCGATCTGCTTGTGTCAAAAGAACTACAGTATGTCCTGTGGCATCCTGCCCAAAAATCTCCCACACCCGCTGCAGTGTCCTCCTCTCGTCCCCTGTGGAACGGCCCAGCGGGGTCACCAGGAGGAAAGCGTGGGGTCCTGGGGCAGACAGGTTAATACAGAGCCCCACGTCTTGTCTCATTTCCTCCTGGGACAGTTCAGAGTGGAACCAGTCTAGTGTGTCCACCACCAGCTACTGGTTTCCCAGCAACGTGCCCTCTTCTCTTGGAGCTCTCCTTTGTCACTGCAGAGCTGCTGGCTTCAGAGGGAAACTCCTCTTGGCCCAGGATGGTGTTTCCTGCTGCGCTCTTCCCAGCCCCAGTTCTCCCCAGCAGCACCAGCCTCAGCTCAGGGGGACTGGGAGACGCTGGGGCATCTGGACTGGGAGTCTCTCCTGGGCTTTTCTCTGGAGCAGCACCTCCACTCACTGCAAAACAACACAGTAAACAGAAGTTAAGGGTGTTTTGGAGAAGGGAAGTAACAACCCTATCCACAATTAACCCTTGTAAGTTTATTATAACATTGGTACACTTTTCACAGCTGGTTGTACAGCTCCCGTCATTCAAATAGATTACATAAAGGCACTCTTCCTATGACTTGGCTCCCCAATACCACACTTAGATACAACACTGCCACAGAATCAGAAGGCACAAATCATTAAATGTCCCTTTTAAATATTATTCAGGTGATCCATTAAGATAAGTCAGACTCACTGTAAGGATGGAGGAATTCAAGGCTGCTGCTCTTCAATGCATTTTCCTCCATTTCTTTCTCTAGCTCCTCTTCCTTCAGTGTCTTTCTCAGCTTCTCCTTCAGCTCCTCTTCTCTCCTGCTCCACTCCTGCTCAAACCTCTGCTTCAGCCCCTCAGTCCTCTCCCTCTCCTCCCAGGCCTTCCTGACCAGGGCAAGCTCTCATTCCCTGTCTTCAAACCTCTGTTTCAGCTTCTCTTCTTCCCTCACTCGGATCATAGCCTCCACCTCCTGGAACCTGTCAGAAAAAGAGTTATCGCCAGATAATTACTCTGAGAAAAATCAACTGCTGACAGCGAACACAAAGTAGAACCATCCTATCAAGGTACAATAGCTGTTGCCATGTCATTTAACCCCTTATTAAATTTTAAGTCACCCTGGATTAAAGCATCAGACAATAAATAAATAAATCAATAAATCAATCAATAAATAAATCAATAAATAATAATAATAGAATATAACCTAAACTGATTTATTTTAACTTGGAGATCACTTTATTTAATGGCTAAAGTCCAGGTCCTGCCACCAGGGGTGCTGTGATTGGCACATATGGTCAGTCCTCTAGGGGAATGAGCAGAGGCGAAGCGTAAAGACAGGCAAGGCAGACAACCAAGTTGAATCCGCAGCATTAACAGCAACGTCTAAATAAAACCCCTGGATTCCCCGCCCCCCATAAAGCTGTTATTGGCCCTGATTAATTGGCCTACCGATAAACCAGCTGACCTCTAACTGGCACTGTACTAGCAGCGGTAAAGTTAATAAAATAGTTTGCTAACTTAAACTTAGCTAGATTGCTAGAATATTTTTCTACAAGCAGTTACCCAAAAGTTATTTTGCTTGTAAAGGTGTCTATTGTAAAGTCTCATTTGTATTTAAAAATCTAAAAATGTTATATAGGCCTATGTGAAATTCAATACAAATATAGACCTAACGGAGACTACATTGGTTTGTGAAACCAGCATGTGAAAACTATTTTGTAAATGAAATTGTATGATGATAGATATCTATTTATCGCTCATCCAGATTTATGCAGTCACTGTATCTGGGAAATGCCACACCCATATTTTTACACACCTCTCGCTCGTGAAGGGCCAGCCATTGTTCTCTGCCACCATCTCCTCTATCTTCTCCAGGAGCCCAGTGACCTGTGTGAGGTCGGCGCCACTCTTGTTGTCCAGGACATGTAATCGGTTCCCGCACTTCTTCAGCAGGAACCGGAGGTCCTCCCAGCGCTCAATGTAGGCCTCAATGGTCCGCTGGGTCTTGGCCAGCTCATCGCCCCTGGTGAAAAGAACCATTGTGTGTCTCCAGACCCTCTCGGGGAAAAGGCCCAGGTGTCCCTCTACGGCTCTCTGGTCACAGGAGGTGAAGGAGCCCACACGCACTGCCAGCAGGACAGCGTGGGGGCCCGGGGATCATGCGGCCACAGCACACACCATCTCCTCCCTCAGTCTCTCCGGGGTTTGCTTCACCGATTCCGTGTCCCACCCCGGGGTGTCCACCACAATGACCTGCCGCCCGGCTACATCCCCCTGCCTCCTCACACACTCCTGGGTGATTCTCCTCGTCCCATCTCCAGTCCAAAACGCCTCTTGGTTCAGGATGGTGTTTCCGGAAGAACTCTTGCCAATCCCTCGGAAACCTAGCAGCACAATTCTCAGCTCCGAAAGATGCTGGACCTCAAGAGAACCAGCCCGCCTCATACCTGTCAGAGAGAATGAATCATTTTATTTAAAAATAATTGCATTATCATAACCACAGGGAATTTAAATTGTGTGTATTAGGTATTGAGCTACTTCTCTTCGTAAATCTTAGCGTGCGGTCACTTTCTCAATTTGATTTAAACTTTTCATGTTTTCCACACCTCCAATCTGGGTGTTTTTGAGTCCACAGAATAAAGCAACCATTGCAGTAAAAGATGGTTTATTATTACTCTTTAACTCAAACATAAAAAAAAGTTTGTGCACTTCTTTGGAATGCGACCAATATCACTATCAGTCAACACTACCTGACCCTGTACATTTTAAGGGCTTGTGGGTAGAAGAAACAGGTTGCACATGTTATTGAAATTTGCGTAGCTCCCTGCAGGGCAGTCGATGTCATTCTGACCACTGACTGAAATTCTGCAACTTTTTTTTTGTGAGTTAGAGAAGCAGCCTTGCTGAGTGTGTTGAGAGTGAGCCAGCAAGGAAAGTCTTGCAAGGAGAACTGATGAAACTAAACAGGTTTCGACTCACCTGGGTTAGAATTCCGTTTGAGGAGTTTTGAGAATCCTGTTCAAAAAACAACAGAGAAAAGGACAGGGAAGTGATCACAATACCTAAAATAAACCCTTTTTTGTTAAGACTGAATGTGTTCAGTTCCCAATAAAGTAACTGAATTGTATATGTATATTTAAAACGATTTGAATTCAAGGCCAGTAAAGAACATGCAAGAGACAATAAATGTATTTTCCAGTCTAAATGTGTTCATCCAGGTGCAACTGGGTAGACTCCTGTGTGTACAATGAACCTGTGAGATGTCTAACCTGAGCAGAAGGGAGTGTGCAAACCACCTGTATGTTACACAAGATGTGGACTGTCCCTCTGTGAAAACTGGCCACACTAAATTTGCAGCTAGTCGTCCAGTTTTCCCATTGCTTGCCCATGCATGCACCTTCTTTTTCACGGTATATCTATGGTTTAAATAATGGATAATGGGACTGTTCCTCACTTTGCTTTCACATGCCTGTGGTATTACCAGGGTATACTATTTACAATCTATAGTGGTAGCACAGAGTGACAAAATGGAACCCAAAAACTAATTTGATTACTACCCACCAAGAAAAGAAGGGATGCCTCTGGTCTCCATGTCTCTCTTTCCCTTTTTACTTCTTCAGCATCTGCTTTCTCTTCAGAACAAATGTGTTCTTGGCAAGTTCAGTGTGCAGTGATTCGGTGCATCATGCTGGACACCTCTAAGAAGAGATATCAGATGAAGGCAGGGTGGTAAGATGTTGACTTTCACTTCCTCATGAAGGGGAGGGGGGACTGGAGAGTGCTGAGCATTGTTGTCCTTTGTGTCAAACTATAGGAAGAGTTCTGCAAGCAATTCAAAATAATTCCCATACAAAAAATAATAACAAAATGAATATGAATATGAGAGCAAACTTGGAAATTCAATAACTAAATGTCACATGCTTGCACAGTCCATAGGTATAGTCTATATATAGATATATGTGTGTGCACTGTAAAATTAGTTGTTACATTCTTACACACAAAAATGCAACCCAGACCTTTGCCACAGACCCTCACCTGGAATCCAGTTGTCCACAATTTGAATCATCACTTTCCTTCCTTCTTTCCTGTGTCTGGGTATGTTTCCTCCCGACCAAAGTCAATATAGTAGGCAAGAGATATGTGCAAAAGTGTTTTTACACAGATACAATGAGAAGGGATCAAACCCCTGTCAGGAGGGAATGCCTGAGCTCTGCCTTCAGCTCTGTTAGTAAAACAGGTTTTTCTTCATTTTCTTCATTGCTGGGGTTCAGCTGTCTTTCCATCTGCTTCCTCCGCTATAGTGTGTAAAAGACCACAGCTTTTAGAAATAAAAATAAAAAACATAAAGCTAAATGATGGTTGCAACAGGAAACTCAGGACACTACACGGACACAAAGACAGCACTCTGGCTAGGCTAGCTTGTTTAAACTAACCCCACTCAGCGCTTGCCTGCTGTGAGTCTGAATTCACCCCCACAGTGCCCACCTGCTTCCTGACTCTCCTGTCTAAGGGGGAGTGGCGGCTGTGTTGATCCCTAACCAGGTCTTGGTCAAACAGGGCAATGTTAGCACATTACCTGTGGAGAAAACCTTGCAGACTCACCACACTGGTCTATGAGGAGCAGTGAGAGATTGCATGGTTGGACGTGGACCTAAACCACCCAATGTAATCCCGCAGGCAGGTTCACAGTTCAGCTCAAAGACAATTAACCATTTGCATACCAATTACTGACAGTCCCCTTGCTCTAGTAACTCCCTGCACTCGATCCCAACTCCAAATGAACTCCGTGACTCTGTCTGTTTGGTGAACTAGAACCAATACAGCTATAAAGGAACGTATTAATCAAAAACAGAACTCATAATAAATAATAAAGAAACAAAAACAGTTAATAGAAATTCTAAGAAATAGATAGTGAATTTGAAGAGAAATTCAAATAATTAAAGAAACGTATAAATTAAACTGAGCCTTTTCACCTACATAATCAAATGATAATAGTTTTAACTTAATGCTGTCACAAATACATTATTATTGCACACCTGTGACTTCCCTCTGAAAATAATCTTATTCTGGTAATAATATGAGTTTCAGATAAACTTATGCAGATTGACTGATACATAAGAAAATATTCTCTTAAAGTACCTAGATTGCTCAAGTAAAAATCCACCTGTATGTAAAAATGTGATATATTGTAACAATTGTATGTCACCCTGGATAAGGGTGTCTGCAAATAAATGTAATAATTATTCTCTCTTTTATTCTCTGTAGGTGTTTTACTCTCTATTGTAATTGTAGTTATCACATTGGCTATCTAGTTGCTAATATGTTTTTATGCTATTTTTATAATTGATTGCACCTATGTTGTCCTAATTCTAAATATTGTGATCCATCAACATCTCTCGATGTGTTCCAGTGTGTTGTTGACATTAACTTGCAATAAAAGGAAAACAATCTACATGATTTGTGCATGTCACATCTCCTCTCTCCTATTCCCCAGTTTGCCTCAAGCGGTCGTCATCCCCCACATATTAACCACACATTCCTACACAGCCATGTGCACCTGTTCACCCAACACCCTGTTCACATAGGTTTATCACTCCCTTCCTCTGTTACCTGCTTCCCTCTGCCCCTGTATATATATCCCCTGGTTGCAGTTTTGGAGATGCTCTGACCCAGTCGTCTAGCCATCACAATTTGGTCCCTGTCAAAGTCGCTCAGATCCTTACGCTGCCCATTTTTCCTGCATCTAACACATCAACTTTGTATATACACCAATCAGCCATAACATTATGAGCACTGACAGGTGAAGTGAATAACACTGATAATCTCGTTATCATGGCACCTGTCAGTGGGTGGGATATATTAGGCAGCAAGTGAACATTTTGTCCTCAAAGTATCAAATTTGTCCCCAGCAACAATTGGTTCCTGACAACTCCTTGCAACAATAAGCCCACATCATATGTTCTCCACATGAGCATTTGTAACACTTTACTTATTGTACAGCCATAGAACAAATATATACATATGTATTTATTTGAGACTAACTCCAATAATTCAGTCTTATACAACTAATCAGGACAATTGGATGCATCTATAGGCTAAAATAGGTTTCATATCAATGCTGGTGTAGTGGTTATGGCACGCCACTGTAATCTGGGTGTTTTGGGTTCGATTCCTGATGTAGGGGTATTATTTCTTATGTAGGTATAGATTTGTTTTGAATTATTATTTCCCAGAGTTAACGGTAGAACAACCATTATAAGGCGATTAATAAATGCTTTTACACAGCTTCATATTTTCAGCTGTGCTTGTCTGTGTGAGAGAGCATTTCATATTATTTTTATTCATGTATTTTATTTATTTATTTATTTATCAGCAGACACCCTGTGGTTAATAAAAGCGAGGGCATCCCTCATTCTCAGTGCAGTGAATATGCAGATCTTTTAATAATAATAATATTATGGTTATCATTATTATTAGGCAGAGTAGTGTTCTCTTGAAGGATCTTTAGAATGATTTATTTCTGACAGTCACTAACTCCTCACAGTTTTTACACTCCACATACCATTTGTATAGTAATCCTCTCATACTAAGTAGGTTGCTTGTATTTCCTCACTTCATATGATCATTAATTATTGATTTATAATTAACATTTTTTAAATGCTGTTGAACAGTGAAAAACAATCCAGAGAGATGCATGGTCAATCAAGAAGAATTGTATTACCACCAGCTGCATGGAAAAGGTTCAGGGGGCAATCCAAGTACACACACTATTATGTAGGGTGGGAAAGGAGAGAGAGGTATCAGGACTTGCATGTCTGTCCCGTGATGAGTAGCAGCAAAACTGTTGCTAAAACTGATTCGCATCAGACCCTGTCCTTCTGGGTATAGGCTAACCTATGGCACAGTAAGGCAGTGACCTCATTCACAGACACACATGAAAGTTCTTCAGTCCATGCTGTTGGTAAAGTGAAAGAAAAGAGCGAAAACAAAGACAACTGGAAATACAGACAGAACGTAAAGCATTTGTGTTACATTTGTGTTCCCTGTTTTGGGAGGAACAACATAACATGGATTGGACAACCTGATGTAATCAGACTAGGCACAGGACGGACGAACCCAGGTACAGAGAGGCAAAGAGGAGTTGAAGCAGGTGAGGGAATAATAGATAGTAATACATAATAAGATAAATAATAGTAATATATAATAATAATGAAATGTAATCATGTTCCACTAGAACCCCTGAGACATCTGGCTAAATACAGCTGTCACACCCGCAACATGTGTGGCTCAATCCTTCATAAAACACCTTTGAAACGAAAATTAAAAGCAATATTATCACACTTCGAAAGCTCTCTGATAGAGCAGGTATTCGAACCTGGCCCCTCTGCGCCGTATTGCAATGACCTCACCGCCTCACCTAACCGTTTAATACTGCTTAACATGCATAAACATTACCAATCTGTACTTTTACAGATGACATTTTCTAATGCTACAAATAAAATAATACATCGAAAACTCTAAAGTGTTACATTATTTTTATCCAACTTTTTAATTTTTATTTCAAAGGTGGTTTATGATGTTGCGGGTGTGACAGCTGTATTTAGCCAGACATCTCGGGGGTGGAACATGATTACATTTCATTATTATTATATATTACTATTATTTTTTATTAGCAGACGCCCTTATCCAGGGCAACTTACAAAACATAAGAGCATTATAAAAGTGCAATACAGTATACAATTACAGATCAAAACATAGTACAAATTACTATGTAATTGTGTGTAAGTTCAAAATGTCTGCATAAGAAAAAATACAATTATGGTCCTACATCCTTGTGAGCTAATCATTGCAGACAAGATGTGAAGTCCTAGTTAGAGCTCAGGGGAAGGACATAGGGGCGATCAATATAAACAACACGATATTGTATTGGACCACTACACCAATACACTTATATAGCCGGGCAACATTATTGTAATTATCATACACTTGTTGCGGGTACAGCTGTTTTATTCACACAGAGCTAATTCTAGTGGGACTTATTGCCAGACAAGAATGGATTTTTAAAGAAATAAAACCCTACCCTCCCACTATATTTTAAAAATGGCTCAGTCAAATCTGAGTCAAATCTCAGTGTAAAAGGAAGTCAAATCTCAGTTTAAACGGATGTGAAATCTCACTGTATGCAGAAGTATCTCACTGTATGCATCTCTGTATGTCGTGTATGCATCTCAGTATAGTGTATGTACCACAGGGTGAATTATGTCCCTAACAGCGCCTCATAGGAATGTCAATTGAATTGATGCTGAGCAATGAGAAAGACATGTTAGAATTCAAGGGATGATGACCTCTGGTGGCGAACAGTGGGATTGTGGAGTGTGGATGACACACTGGAAGCTTTTATTTTTTGCTGCAAAGACAGTGGACAATGTTGTGGATTTGTACTTTTTCTGGATTGTCTTGGATTTTAACTTTTGGACAATTTTTAATCTACCTTGTTTTACTTGTTTTACAGTTTTTACTGTAATAAAATAATTGTGCCCCATTTCTGTCTCCATGTTGTAGACTTATGCTGTGGACCTCAGGTAAAACAACCAGCGATTCATCTTTTTATAACTAAGGACCAGAATTGGAGGTTTGAGTCCTAGTGCTCAATTGAAACACTAGATGGCATTGTCGTGCAATTTATCCATAGCACTGCCAGCTGAATAGCAATCCCCCCTCATAGATGCACCTCATGTGTCCAGGTGTATTGTCCATTGTTAATGGTGTCCATGTATCCCTTCCCAGCCACTATACTCATCAAGATGCACCCTGGGACATTGAGGTCTCCTAAGACCAGTGTGTTTTTCCCCTGAAGGCACATTGTTGGCATGTCAATGGGCCAAACCTGTATGCGGGTACTGAGGTCAAAAAGCAATATTGTGTAGTGGACTGTACAGCTACCATGTCATTTCCCAGGTGAGGCACGGTGATGACAGCAGAGGACGTATTGCTCAAAGGTCAAAGTGGAACAAAAACAAACTCTAAAAGGCATTAGATCCCAGCTCATGTCAGTAGTCGATTGTGACTGGGAGAGCTCAGCCACAGCACAAAATTGGCAAGGCACTGGGTTTTTCAGCTTGTCTCTAACAACAAGCATCCCACTCCTCTTGTGCGGTTGTATGGAGTGCAGTGTGTAAAATGACGGGGAGTTCAAGGGCGGCTAGGATGGGAGGATCCCAGTCATACTTCCTCACCCTCCTCAAGTGTAGGAGGGGAAAATATATTCCTTATATTTCTTATGTATACCTTCCACGATAAAGGCCATTGCACACTGGATCTGAAGCCTCTTTTGTAGTCTGTCATCTGAAAGTTTATTGCACATTGATGCGTTAGAATCAATAAGGAAAAAAAAATGGCAGCACAATCTTCAACCAGCTCCAGGAGCAAATGCGCTCTGAGCTGTGGAGTGTACAAGTGCTGGTCTGCGTTGGGACTGGGATGTTTTTCCCCAGTGAAGTTTGGAGTTCCCCTCCTCCTTAAGACAACAGAAGATTGACTGTGGGGTTTGGAGGAGGGAACTGGTGTGCATAAGACTGAGACTTTGGAAAGGCTCATATGCTGTGGCTCTCCTATACAAATTGACAGATTTTCAAGTGTGTCTGTGTTGGACATCCTGGGACTTGGTGAGGGGTTTCTGGTGGAGATGAGGTTCCCCGTTCTCCAATCACAGGGGTGGCATAGTCGAGCAAGACAGGGTTGCCTGCCACCCATGACATTAGTCTTTGACAACCTATTTTCATAAAGTGTAAAACAAAGAGCAAGGAACTATAGTTAGTGATATCAAATGTCTTATTAAATGTCTACTTAGCATGACAGATGTGGATAATGCCACAGTGGCTGTGATACAATGAACAATCATTTCCTCTAGGTGTTAATTTATTTTTGTATTTCACAAACTATTTGCGAAATTGATTGTTTCATCAATAAATGATAACAGTGGTTAGTAAGATTTTTAAATGGCAAATAACCCATTAAAGTATAATTTACTTTTTCAATGCTTCAGTTTGGTGTATCCCCCTGCTTTTTATTTTCTCGTTTCCCATTTGTATGGTTTGCATTTTATATTTTGTATTTTCCTTATTACTATTGCCTGTTAAGGGCAAGGAAGTTAAGTAACAGGGTTTGTTAGTTTCATAAATTGCATAACTCAATAATAATAAAGTGCTTATTGATTTTAATTCTAGTTTATTTGGTTCAAATTCTACTTGTTTTATAGGAACTATCTTTTTTATAGTGTATGTACGACAGTGGGGTGGGGGTCCCCGGGGGACAAGCGAGACCCCCACTTTTCTCAATAATCACCCTGCACACAGCAACCTGTAATGTAAGTCCTGAACACTACACCACCTTCATGTTTATTATGGTTAGGGGAAGGAAGCCTCACGTCGCCCCCTTTACTATCCCCCACGCAGGTCCCAAACAACATGCAGTCACCCAGGAAGCCACCATGGACGAGCATCAAATACAACATATTTATTGATATGTAGTCCTTCGAGCAGTCCTTCCTTTGCCCCCTTCATGGCCTCCTTTAGTATCCAGTGTCTTCACAATGAGAAGTCTGACTCATTCCACCACTGCAACATGAGCCAGGCACAGCTAACCCTAGTTACTCCTTCTCACAAAAATAATAGAGCCACAGGTCAATACATCAGTTATTTCCCCCTTCCCATTATTATTTTCGTCATTTAGCTGACACTCTTATCCAGGGCGACTTACATTTGTACCCATTTATACAGCTGGGTATTTTACTGGAGCAATCTAAGTGAAGTACCTTGCTCAAGGGTACAACAGCACTGCCCTACCTAGGATTTGAACCCACAACCTTCCAGTCATGAGTCCAGAGCCCTAACCACTACTAAATGTCCCAATCTATCCCTACAGATTACCATAGGCAGTGTAGGGGAGGCCCAAGCTGTACCAAAGCACTTTATTCCAATTCCAATGTCTCTTCCTTATGTAAGATATTATTTGTTAGAATATATTTTTCTATGGGAAATTCTGTTCTATCTGGTTTGGTAAAGGAAACAGACTTCCTTCCTTTTATCTAAGGTCCCTAGTAGCCACTGGTAGCCTCTGGTAGCCCCAGGTAACCTTATCTGTATGTCCAGAAGACCAAAATGATACCTATCCTCTTATTGGCTCCTAGCCAAATTCAAAAGGACCCCAGGCTTCTAAATTGCATTAGCATAAGGCACCCAAGTCATGGTGGTGGCAAAATGCTATTGGTTGGAAGGAAACCTTATAAAAAGGAAAACAAAGAGAAGTTTAGTCTCTTAACTTCTTCATTCTGCAACAAGACACAAGAAAGAGATGGAGAGGAGATACAGAGAGAGACACACTGCTGCCTACATGACCAGACCTAAAGCTGCCCTGTGAGAGGACAAAGGAGAAAATTGGTATTATCTGTTTCTTACTGTAATCCAGCAGAAGCTTAATAATACTTATTTTCAGTAATATAATTGAATGATATTAGTTTCCTATTTTTGTCAAAATAAATACAGGACTTGACAGCATCTTCCCTCTAAAATGAATCTTAAAAGAGAAACCAATTGACCATGAGTTTTCAGTTGAACTATTTATTTAGACTGAAAAACCAAGCATATCAAATTCTCTTACACTTCCCTGCTGACTTTCCAGAATACATACCAATGTCTACTTAGCTGTGGCTCAATCTCTGTATCTTCTCTCTGGTCCGCCCTCCCACTCTCAGGTCTTGGGTATCGGGTCTTGTTAATCCATAGGGCACAGGAGGGGAAGGTGGCTGCCGATTACTTCCTTGCCTTACAGCAGTACACAGCTGTACACACACCTCTCAGCTCCTCATGTCCCAGTGTCCCGAACTCTCTCTTATGCTGTGTTCCAGACAAACTAGGATGTGGGAAATTCCTACTTGATATTTCCGACTTCCAATCAAAAAGCATTCCAGTGTCCGGAGCTCGAAAAAATGACTTATAAACAACCAAAATGGCTGAACTTGAGAAGCTGGTGTTTGTTTTGCAGGTGTACGAACAGTTGAAATGTCAACAGAGAAGCGTAAGTGTGAGGCTGCGACCTTGCCTCATCCAAAAACAGATACAAATCCCTATCAACATAGACTGCAGTGCAAATAGACATGAATTACAGTAATTTTCCATCAACTCATTCCTGCTTGCTATATTATCGCTGGTCAAGCTGGCCAAAACGCTTCCCAGCTCACACAACTCTGTCATCGCCTGCGTCATATGATTAGCATGAGAGGAGCTTGTTGCAGCAGGGCGGTGAGGCTGTCTACGCCGTCATGTCACTAACCGACGTGAAACTGCTGCCCTTGGGGCCCTATTATCAGTCTGTCTGGCCCAAGTCCAGGCAGCATTGAGTAGCACGCAGAAAATCAAGGCCCAGGATCAGTTAATCTTCCACATTAGCGATCCAGGCCTCATGCATGACTAACAGCTCCCCAAGACTAAACTTTAGAACAATGACCCCATCACCGGAGCTGGTTCGTAGTGAGCAGTTCGCCTTTGTCTCCATCACCGCCCGCATCTGTCCAGCACATCAGCGCACAAGATAGTGACTGAGGCCTCTGTGTCTATGAGGCCCTGGCAGTAAATATCTTCTACACAGCAGCCAACACGTTGGCGCTGTATAGGCAGGGAAACTTCATCCCGCACCTCAAGGACTCTGACCACCTCTCTCATATCACTCTGTGATTGTTGAGGAGGCCAATTCTGCATCATAGAGGGTTCCGGGTGAGTAGCTGGCATCTGGGGTTGCATCAAGGAAGGCTGGAAGCTTGGCATGGTGAGCTGTGACATCCCTGGCCAGCTGTGGTCCGAATGCGGGCTCCCCAAAGAAGGTGGCTGTTGGATCACATTTCCATTGAAGAGGGCATTCACGCTATTTACAGGGGCTGCATTTATTCCAAATGCATGCATTGTCTGAGCCACAGGCAATTGATGTAATGGAAAAGCAACATTCTGAGAAAAGGGGGCACTACTGAGCGCATGAACCGCTGGGGTCCCCTGTGGATCTATGGAGTTCCCCAAAGGCCAGTTCATCCCTATTTGTGGTGTTTCTGGGACACTGTGGGGGCTCATGCACAAACTCACAGTATTATTTGAATGTCTCTCCATAGGGAATAATGCAGGCCGATTCATAATAGCAGTCTCACAGCCCAGTCTCATAGGGAAAGCATTGGTTTTCGACCTCACTGCCACACTTTCTGCTCACGTTGTCACTGGCCATCACGACGCCGGTTGCCTCGCTTTCAAAGTGAGCAGTCCCTCCCACAGCATCTCTGTGCACAGCAGCGGCCATGTTTTCAGCTCCGCACACACGTGTTTTCATTAAAGCATGTTTTTATTTTTCAGTCCAATACACAGTCTCAACCTGATTTTGCAGCCAATATAGCATCTTGCAATGTGTTGGGGGATTTTTGTTTGAGTCAGATGCAGAGATCAACACTTTCTAAGCCCTCGATAAACTGCTCTGTCACCATCTGGTCCTGCAACTCCGACCCCACGCCTGGATATGCCTGGATAGGCGTGCAAGCTCCAGCGCAAATCCCTGCAGCGTCTCCCCGGCTCTCTCCTCCTCACTCTGAACTCTTTAGTGATCGCTGCTTTCCGCTCCACCCCATATCGCAGCAAGAAGGTCTTGACAGAGCTCCTATAAGTAGAGTCTGTAAATGTCAGCATGGTAATTGTTTCCTCAATGGGAAAACAAAACTGTGCAAAATGTAAAATTACTTAAAGTTATTATTGTGCGGTCCCCGCGGCTAGGATCTTCATCGCTTCCCCCTTAGACTCAGCGTTAAATATGCCCCTTAATCTTCTTCACTCCAGTTTTTCAGTTTACTGGCAATCTCGAACTGAGTGATATAAGTCTCCCAACTGGACTCACCAACGAAAGTGGGAGGTTTCTGTGTCGGCGGGGCCCGTGGACTCGGCACAGCCGCGCAGCTCATTGTGAAGCGCTCCGGCATTGTGGTGTGGAAGGAAAGTTAGAAATTCTTTCTCTCATACCTATTTTACTCTCTTGTATACTTAAGAAAGATAAGGTCAAGCCAGAAGGACAGGCCAGAAGGAAGCTTGATTTCTGTTTGTTATTTACGATGAGAATCTTGGAGACAATGTCAAACAGTATGATTGAAGTGCCTGCTCCCTAATTCATGTGTTGATCTGTGAACTCTGTCCTATAATGATATATATTCTGCTTAGCTAACTCTCTAAGATAATATAGTAATGACTTTCTGATTGTAACCAGATCTTTGTTTTTTGTGTATAAAAGGCTCTGACTGTTAAAATGAAGGCAGAGCGACTTTGGGATCTTCTTGATTCACTGTTCCTCTCCACGCTGCGTGTATTATAGGCATTGCAACTAACGCTCCAACCTGATTGAAGATGATTGTTCATCTTCCACAGTGGCCTGGGTTCCCGGTTCGACTTTCACCTCACGCAGCTCGTCAGGAAATGGAGGGAAGTTCCTGTGAGCTGCCACTTCTGACACCATTGTAGTGCTCGGGGGGTCTTCCAAGAGATGAGTCCAACTCATATTTCAGGGTGCAACAATAAGTTCTTTTTATTGTTTATTTAATGCAAACATCAGTACACACTATCACACTCTGACCCCTTCCTTCTGCTTCCTGTCTCTACGCTCCTCCCACCACACCGCCTCTATCCATTAACCCCTTACAGTGTGGTGGCATGCTACAGTATTTAAAGTGTTTTTAACATGGTTAAAATTGTAGCGTTAAGGGGGGGTGTATTTTGATAGAGTATTTTAGCTCTGAGCTGAAGCTCTAATCTAAAGAAGACCTCTCCCCCAAAGTTATCAGATTTCCTGAGCTAATCGGCACGTGAACTGTTCTATATCAAAGTGGCAGTCTTGGGAGGATGGCACCAAGAATGGGCCAAATGGCTTGGAATCCCTGCTGTAAAACGTCTGAGGAATAGGGCCTGGAGGTAATAAAAACGCTTTGAAGCAGGCGAGAGCCAAAATCCCGAAACAGAGCTACGAACCCGGGCCAACCGGCATTTCCAAAAGATGGCATGGATTGACATCAGTCATAAATCAAGCAGCCCTCCAATAGGACACTGGGGGAAACCGAAACCGAAATCCAATCTCACAAACTCAAGCACCAATCACCTATTGATCTGACAGGCGTATAAAGGGTAGCTCACGGCATCTCTCTCTCTCTCTCTCTCTCTCACCTGAACCAGTAACTCGCTGCCACAGCTCAACCTGTAGCTCTGTTGCCAGAACCGAAACCAGAAACCAACTAAGTCTTTGCCGGCAACAGAAAAGTTAAACTGGGAGAAGGAGATTGAGCCGTACGAAGAATTCTTTTAAAGGACTTTATTAAATAAAGAACTTTACAGACTGCGCTGCCCGCCTGTGCCCACCTGATCAGTGGAGTTTTACAGCTGGACAATTGACTAAGTCGACTGTATACGAAAGTGTCAGTCATTTAAATAGCTATTGAGTCTTACGAAACTTGACCCTTGGAACAAACAGGGCCCTGCTTTCCTCAAAGACTTTGTCTTCAAGTAACTATGGTGGAAAATCCTGCTTACAAAGAAGATTTTGTGCACAACCTTGGAGCTTTTAAACCAGTGGAAAATCTGTTTGGAGAAGACTGTACATTCGCGAAACCCCAACTTCCAGGTGCATCGACTGAGTGGAAGTTCTTGGACAAAGCCGAACCGGACTGCCTTTTTTCCAACCACACGGACCTCGTGCCGTGTGCTGTTATCTGAGCCAAAAGACAGAGAGGCCTCTCTGCGATGAAGTTCACATAAGTTTAACAGTTAGGAATTTATTATTCATGAAATTTGAGAAATCAATTAGAAATGTTATTCTGTGAGTCATAAACTTTAGAATGTGTAATATCATTTAGTATTTTCTTGTATATATATAAATGTGTGCTGCATTAACTGTTTTGTTTGACAATTTTAGAAATAAAATCTGTCAACGCCGAGAAATATCTTCTCATTCCTGTTTAACTGTTTAGTCTGAAATTGACACACGTTAATAGACACTAGATTATAGGTGGCCCTGCCTATCCTTAATAATTGAACAGTAATCAATTAGGGAGAATTGTGGTAACAAGAAATTAAAGAATCTTTCTCGGCACCCAAACATAAATGAGACTGATATATATAACAAGAAGTTATTTGACTTAAATACTAACCTGCATTAGTTATTTAATGTCCGACTAACAATACTAATGAGAGACTCGCCTTCGTCTTACTAACCGGTATTGTAGTCAATGTGTTTGTAATTTTGTTTAACGATTTGTGTGATATCATATGCGATTCCATGTTCTTTGATCTGGTCACGGAAGTGATTTGTCTTTGATTTGTTGATCTTGAGTGAATTTTAATTAGTTTTTCCCTTTTTGTAAAACTAGTGTAGTGCTACATTTTATCTTTTTTTTTAATACATTTGAGAATTTATATCTTTGCAATTGGTGTCTGCGTCCAATTATTGTAGAAATTGAGTTCTACAAAATTCTAGGATTCTTGATAAGGTGATACTTAAATTCACTTCTTTAACTGAAATTTATAAGTGTACCTTACACTACAGAATGATGTTTTTGATCATGATTTATTTTTATATTAGTGATTTTGTATAATAAAATAAAAAGTTTACTTTTTAAGTATAATAAAAGTGTACTTTTAGTTAGCCAACATACAGTATACTCAAGGTAAGTATAATAAACATACACAATTACAGATAAAGTACACTTTGTGTAAGTATATTCAAAGTACATTATTAGTAAGTACAGATAAAGTACACTTTCAGGAAGTATATTAAAAGAACACTATTAGTATTAAAAACTAAAGTATACTTTGTGAAAATATATTCCAAGTACACTATTAGTACTAAAAATAATGTATACTTTATATAAGTATATTAAAAGTACATTATTAATATAACAAAATAAAGTATATTTCACATTAGTTTATTAAAAGTGTATTAAAAGTACACATAACACACTTTGAGTGTATTTAAAGTGTACTAATATATATCAAAAGGGTCAGCACACAATTATACACCTATTCCATGCGGCCACTCGTATTAAATTCCTTTTGATTGAAACTACATCTCTCTCGCCATTATTTGGACTCTTCAGTTTCAATGCTATAATTGTACTGATTCGTTCATTCAGGACTTGTGGGTGGTTAGGAATGCTGTTCAGATTCATTTACCCAGCCCAGGAATGCAGACAGGCTGTTCCCAGGTGTGTACAGTCACAGTCACCTGCAAACAGCGCCCAACATGTCCCAGGGATGCACAGCGTAATATAAAGAGACGCTCATCGTCGACAGTCACCCATTACTGGAGACGCTGTTCTGAAGGTAAGACTTAATATCTCTGCTCACTGTACAGCCACCCTGACTCTTAGATCTCCTTGTCAACTGGTCCAGGGCAGGGGTGGCCTACTCTGGTCCTGGAGAACCACAGGCCTGTGGCACATAACCTTATTCTGAGAAGAGTTAGACCATTTGATCATTGAGTTCTCCAGTTGCAATGAAACTCAAAAGAAACATTATTATTGATATTGATATTCACATTCATTGAATCGGGAGTAAAGTAAATGTTTTTTAAAGGTCAAGGCACCCTGAATATGAAAATAGTTTTTCGGATGTTTTTGGATGCATCCGTACTTCCTTATTTATAGTTCATATATCTTAGCTTATATACATATCCTGGCAGACTGGTCTGTCAGGTTCAGGTTCATTGTGTTTTAATTTGCAATTTGCAGGAATTCTTTCAAATTAATTCTATGCAAGTTAAATATATATACTTATTTAATTTGAAATACGTTACAATTTTTTTTACAGAATCACAGGGGTACAGGAGCATGGTAGCCATTTCTCTATGGAAACCAATGTCTTAATGGGGGCTCCTTGGTGCCTGTACTGACATGAGGGTAAAACAGAGCACAGAGGACCTGGGGACGGGACAGGAGATCTTGCATACATGTACAGGAAGAATTAACACACATTTCAATATCTATGGGGAAGGACTCTGCTCTAGAAATACACAGCAGGGTTCAGAGACAGGGATTTGCATGGTTATCCATCATCATGAGGAACACAAGGACATAGTGTCACAGAATTATACTTCCTACAGTTTTGTGACACATTAGTGATTCTGTTCACTGTACAATGGAAAATGGCATTTAACCTTTAACCAAAAATTAGAAAATATCCTCTAAATCCATCCAAAGAGTAACAGAGAACAGAGTCAGCTTTAAAACTCTAGGAATGTGAAATGTATCTAGAAAAATTAAATTTTGATTTTTCAATCTAGAAATATAAAATTTAGTTCTTCAGTAGCATGTCATGTGGTTCTGTGGGCAGGGTCAGTCACATGCTTCATGAAGTGTTGCCTCGAAGTTAGGTCTCTGGCCTTTGTAATGTATGTGGTTGTTTTCCTGGGGGGAAGTGTGGGATGCGGAAACCAGATGCCTTCCTTTGATTACATTACATTACATTATCGTCATTTAGCAGATGCTCTTATCCAGGGCAACTTACATTTGTACCCATTTATACAGCTGGGCATTTTACTGGAGCAATCTGAGTGAAGTACCTTGCTCAAGGGTCAGCACTACCCCACCCAGGATTTGAAAACCATGTGACCATGTTGTATTGTAGAGGGTCCACGGCGCCAGTCACAACCAGACAACAGCGCACCATACACCAGGTTTTCCTGATGACAGCTACCATACATATGCTGATCGTAATGTTTTTGAAGGGTATAAACAAGGTGCCATTCATGTCTATACACTAGTCATGCTAGATTGTCTTTGCTGAGACAACTTATTTGAAAGACAAATTGAAGCAAAGTATCGGCAGCCAGCAGGTCAGTTGGAAGTAGCCCTGCACGTAGCTGCAAGTTCCATTCAAGTGAGAGATATCTGGACAGCCCATACTCTCCAAGAAGGTCTTATACTTAAGAGGCTCCTTATTACTTATTTCTTTATTTGTCTTGTATTTATGTCTTATATATTTATTATATTAGTTTATATGTTTTGTGTCTACTATTTATTTAATTATTGGGTTGTTTGCATTCACTGATGTATTTACTTAATTACGTTCCTCTTTGTTATTGAGTGAATCACCATGCAAAGCATAACTGAACGGGATGAACGAGTTGCCGCACCCGTAATCCTTCACCTGCACTCCATTTGCATAATACAGGGCGGTGTAAAGGAGCTTCATGGTCACGCACCAAGAGATAGATACACAGAGAGAGGACAGACCCACATCACCAAGACACTGAGCTGTGTAGAGGGGGCTGCAGAAGAAGCCAGGAAGCGTAAGTATTTTCTTTCATTTTAAATTTAATTCGGTATTATTTTCCCAAATTTGGGTTAATCATTTTTAAGACTCAGATATATATTTTTATACAGAAAGGGTGTAGTCGGGTTAAATTTAATCAATCAAGAAGAAAACAAAATCAAACAGAAATCAACCTGGATCTGCTCGGCTGGTGTCTCTCCAGACCCAGTTTTGGTGTCAGCTACTGACCTGGTCACCTTGTGTCTGTTTTAGAGACCTACCTGATTGCTACCCCGGTTATCTGAAAAAGGAAGCACTGCCCAAGGGGGAGGGGTTTCTGCGCACTTCCGTCAGAATCCAATCGAAACGTCACTCTATCAAAGCTGCCATTGGCCCCAGCACACGTCACTCAAACAGGTCCCTTTCTACTTCCTGTTTGTATAAAAGGTGACGTCTGCACAGGTTCGTCCTCTTTTGCCCAAGGTACTTAACTCCCATGCGACATTGCAACCCTTGGGCAGTGCTTCCTAGTTCAGATAACGATAGGTTGCGAATGCAACCCCAGTTATCCGAGAAAGAGAAACCGCCCAGAGCGGGAGGGGCTATGCAGTTACTCATGGGAACTCTGTGAACATAAGTGTATCAAAGCTGCCTACCGGACCGGGGGGGGGGTGTGTGTGTCCCCAGCAGACCCCCTCTTCCATCTGCTATAATTAGTGGGACACACACCCCCATTTTTCCTCTTTTGCCGGAGCTAGACTTCCGCACGACAAGCCAGCTCTGGGCGATTTCTCTTTCTCGGATAACCGGGGTTGCATTCGCAACCTATCGTTATCCTTTGAGAAACCGCCCAGAGGGGGAGGGGTCAGTGTATACCCAATGCGTCGTGTGGGTGGCCGGCAGCAGAGAGATAAGGAGGCTGCCGCAAGGCCGCGGCCAGATAGGGCAAGGCCTCAACTTCATCGGTAGAACAGCCGAGGTAGGGGAGTGGCCGGGGGCCGCTCCCTACCATGAAGAAGGTAGAAGGGCACATCCAAGGCACAGCCTTCGAGGATGTGCACGACCAGTGGTGCACAGATGGATGGAAAACTAGGAGGGAGAGCAGGGCTCAACCACCGACACTGGACGGGAGGCCAGGGGCAGAGCCAACAAGGCTAGTGAGGCTTGACTGAAGCCAACACCGGATGTCCTATAGAGTCTGTAGAAGCAAATGAAAGCGAAGCCCAGCTCGCCGCAGGACAGATATCGGGAAGCGAGGCACCTTGAAAGATGGCCCACGAAACTGCCACGCCTTGAGTGGAGCATGCCACCAGGTGTTCGGGCACTGGAATGCGTGCTGACTCGTAGGCCATAGCGATCGTGTCCACAATCCAGTGGGACGGCCTTCCCTAGCATCCGTGCCGCATAAGACACAAAGAGTTGGTCCGTAGCGTGGCTCCCCCTAGTGCAATCCATGTAGCACCGCAAATCCATGTAGTGTCCCAGTGGCCCTTCGAGGTCTCAGATGGAGAACCATTGAGGGCAGTGCGTGGACTCTCGAGTGGCGAAGAGATCTACACGCACCCTGCCAAACTGGTGTCAAATCCGCTTCACCAGTTGCCAGGGGAGGCCCCCTGGAGAGGAGGTCCGCCGCTGTATTGGACCAACCTGGGAGACGAACTGCTCGGAGCAAGCAGAATAGGGGATGCCCCTAGAGCAACAGGTGGTGAGCCAGGCGATTGAGTGCAGTTGATCGCAGTCCGCCCTGCCTGTTGATGTAGGCCACCGCAGCCGTGCTGTCCGTCCGGATCAGCACATGACGGTCCCACAGGACTGGTGTGAAGTGTCTCGTGGCCAGGCAGATGGCCCGGAGTTCAAGCACATTGATGTGGGGGGCTCGGTGAGCTTCGCCCCACACTCCCCTGACTCCGCGACCATTGCAGACGGCGCCCCAGCCTTGGTCTGAGGCATCCGTTGTCACAACCACACGGTGTCAAACTGGCCCGAGGGGCACACCGAGGGTCAAATTCGAAGGGCTCCACCACCGATGGAGCACCTTCCAACACGCCGGAGTGACACACAGAGCAGCAAACCACCGCTGTAGGGGCTTCAACCACAGGAGGCCCAGGGGCAGGGCTTGAGACGCAGCCGCCAGGAGGCCCGGCAGCCTCTGGCATAGGTGCACCGTCACGCTGCCTCTCAACCGGAAGTGGGAGAGGCACAAAGTGATGGCAGTAACTCTCAAGGGCACCAAGAAGGCACGCATGTCAATGGAATCGAGGCACAGCCCTAGAAACTGTGCCTGTTGAGTCAGCGTTAAACGGTTCTTCTTCCAGTTGACCCGAAGTCCTAGACCACGGAGGTGGTTGAGGACCAGGGTTGTGTGGGCTAGAACCTGCTCCCTGGATTGTACACACACCAGCCAGTCGTCTAGGTAATTCAGGATATATATATATATATACACTCACCTAAAGGATTATTAGGAACACCATACTAATACTGTGTTTGACCCCCTTTCGCCTTCAGAACTGCCTTAATTCTACGTGGCATTGATTCAACAAGGTGCTGAAAGCATTCTTTAGAAATGTTGGCCCATATTGATAGGATAACATCTTGCAGTTGATGGAGATTTGTGGGATGCACATCCAGGGCACGAAGCTCCCGTTCCACCACATCCCAAAGATGCTCTATTTGGGTTGAGATCTGGTGACTGTGGGGGCCAGTTTAGTACAGTGAACTCATTGTCATGTTCAAGAAACCAATTTGAAATGATTCGACCTTTGTGACATGGTGCATTATCCTGCTGGAAGTAGCCATCAGAGGATGGGTACATGGTGGTCATAAAGGGATGGACATGGTCAGAAACAATGCTCAGGTAGGCATTTAAACGATGCCCAATTGGCACTAAGGGGCCTAAAGTGTGCCAAGAAAACATCCCCCACACCATTACACCACCACCACCAGCCTGCACAGTGGTAACAAGGCATGATGGATCCATGTTCTCATTCTGTTTACGCCAAATTCTGACTCTACCATCTGAATGTCTCAACAGAAATCGAGACTCATCAGACCAGGCAACATTTTTCCAGTCTTCAACTGTCCAATTTTGGTGAGCTTGTGCAAATTGTAGCCTCTTTTTCCTATTTGTATTGGAGATGAGTGGTACCCGGTGGGGTCTTCTGCTGTTGTAGCCCATCAGCCTCAAGGTTGTACGTGTTGTGGCTTCACAAATGCTTTGCTGCATACCTCGGTGGTATCGAGTCAAAGTTGCTCTTCTATCAGCTTGAATCAGTCGGCCCATTCTTCTCTGACCTCTAGCATCAACAAGGCATTTTCGCCCACAGGACTGCCGCATACTGGATGTTTTTCCCTTTTCACACCATTCTTTGTAAACCCTAGAACTGGTTGTGCGTGAAAATCCCAGTAACTGAGCAGATTGTGAAATACTCAGACCGGCCCGTCTGGCACCAACAACCATGCCACGCTCAAAATTGCTTAAATCACCTTTCTTTCCCATTCAGACATTCAGTTTGGAGTTCAGGAGATTGTCTTGACCAGGACCACACCCCTAAATGCATTGAAGCAACTGCCATGTGATTGGTTGGTTAGATAATTGCATTAATGAGAAATTGAACAGGTGTTCCTAATAATCCTTTAGGTGAGTGTATATATATATATATATATATATATATATATATATATATATATATATATATATATATATATATATATATATAATTAATTTGAAATACATTACAAAAACTGTAAAGTGTATGAAGAGCTGTGGAGTTACAAGGGTACAGGGGCGTGGCAGCCGTGTCTCTATGGAAATTACTGTTGTAATTGGGGCTCCTCAGTCACTGTAAGGACCTGAGGGTAAAATAGGTCACAGAGGACCTGGACAGGAGCCGTGGCATACAGCATAAGGAAGAAAAAACACACATTTCCATATGTACAGGGAGGGTACACAGCAGGGTTCAGAGACATGATTTGCATGATTTGTTATCCATCATGACATCTCAGATTCAGAACACGAGGAGCACAAGGACATAGTGTCACAGAATTATACTTCCTACAGTATTGTGACACATAACTGGTTCAGAGCACAGAGGAAATGGGAACCCTTTGATACAGGTAGAGGAGGAAAAACACACATTTATATATAGTGAAGAACATTGCACACACACATACATATAGAGCAGTATAGTATCATAGTAACATGAATTAAAACACATACATTCACAAACTCAACACCCACTGGTTGTTTTTAAGCAGATGTGAATGACCACTAAATGTCAGACAGTGAGAGCAATACTGGAAGTGACAGATTTTACATAAAGTAGATCATTAATGATTTAATTAATTTATAAATCAATTTGTCAATGTAAAATCTTGTATCACCTTGATTAGGTCTATGCTGATAGCTTAAAAGAATAAGAGGTGGAAACTGAAATGGTGTTTAAATTCTGATTTTAAATTTCTGGTGAAATTCTGTCATTCCTTCACAGTGCACTTCTGTTCATGACCGCTAGATGACCTTGTTTGTGCTCGCAAAGTCTTGTTTTTAGTGATTGTAAAATATCATTTTGTGTATTTCTCAGATTTGGACAGCTGTGAACATAAGAAAGAACATAAGAAAGTTTACATAGTGATCCAAGGATCCTATCCAGTATATTTGTGAATGTTCCAAAATTTTCATCTTCAGCCACATCGCTGGGGAGTTTGTTCAGATTGTGACACCTCTGTGTGTGAAGAAGTGTCTCCTGTTTTCTGTCTATAGCAGGCCTGAGCAGATAAAAGAGATCTCACTGTGGCCCCAGTATCTCAGTCACTCACACCTGGAAATCTCTTATGAACCATGGCCAATAATGCAGGAACACTTCAAATCCTCTCATGGAATATTAATGGATTTAAAATTAAAAAAGATAAAGTAAAGCAACAACTAGAATTACGAAATGTCAATGTAGCTCTCCTGCAGGAGACACACATTGGGGAAGGGGAAGAAGATGAACTGAAAATAGGCTGGTCTCCATTCAGCCCCTGTACAGCATGCAGTCCTACAGAGAAAGGAGTAGCCATACTGATAGGGAAGGAGATGGGTTTTAAGAAAGAGGATATTATTCATGAGAGAAGAGATGCAAATGGGAGATACATAGTCCTGAACTGTAGACTGAAGGAAGAAATCTATACTTTTATCAGTGTGTACTTTGAACCCAACAAAAAAAGGCAAACAGAAAAAATGAAGTCAGATAAAGAAACACAGGATGCAACACAAATAACTCTAGAAGAAATCAACAATATTTTAAAAAGCCTAGATGAAAATGGTATTAATAAAGGTATTATAGTGGCTGCTGGAGACTTCAATACTGTCTTAAATAATGAGTTAGATAAGACATCTCATCTTTCAAATCAGCGCCACAAGCAAAAACTGAAGCACCTGGAGGACTTTTTGCAGGAATATAATCTTGTCGACACATGGAGAATTCTTCATCCTAATGACAAGAAATACACCTTTTATGTGAGGAAAGAAGGAATATCCAGATTAGACTACTTCTTCATTACTGAGGAAACACTGCACCAGCGTGTGCTTGAATGCAATATACATCCCCGCCCCAAGAACACAAAATCATCTAAACCAAAATATATTTCAGACCATGCCCCCATTACACTGCAGCTCCTCACCAGTTCACAGCCCTGGCAGTTTGACAAGACTTTACTACAGAATGAAAATCTAGTGAAGCGTTTAACAGACATTATTGAGACATTCTCAGAAAAGAAAAACTCAGAAACATGGATGGGGTTAAAGTCCAGGCTTAGGTGTGAGGAATTCGTTTTTTCAAAAATGCCTTCAGAAAACATACAGTCTTGTATTATGCAGGCAGGTGGAGATGAGAGCTGTAACATAGACTCTGACATTTTCCCTGATCTTGTAGGAAATTTGTTAACAGGGAATGTACCTGACCTTCAAACTTTGTTGAATAAAGCATTTGTAGACCATGTTTCTGAAACACAAATACTGCTGGAAATCCAATCTCTGCATGACTTTGGAAATCAAACCTCTGATGGCTTTCCTGTCCAGTTCTACAAAGTCTTTAGGTTGCAGCTCAGCAAATCCTTAATGTTCTGTATTAATGACATACTTGACAGTGCATCTGTGATTATGTCTTTCAAACAGGTAATAGTCCTGAAAGATAGAGAATGTCCAAAGTCTTGTTTTAATGTGGACTATATGATCTTTACGACAATACTGGCCAGACGTTTAAACAGCTTCCTGAAACACAGTGTAAAGGAGGAGCAGGTCAGTGTGGAGGATTATCTCAGTCCAATACGCCAGGCTACAAGCAGAGGCAGTAGAATACTTGTCATTGTTTCTTTTCTGGATATTGACAAAAACTTTTTAGATAAACTCCAACAGTCTGATCTCCCTCCTGAACTAATCAAGATACTCAATGAGCTAATTAGAGAACCTGAAAGTTCTGTACTCTATCTAGATTGTCCTCTCATCCCTGTGCTGCTCAAACTGTGTTTGAAGCCCTTGGTTCAGAAATTATATCAGGAAGTGAGAATAGAGGTTTTAGAGGATAGGCAACCCATAGTACACATTGAGAGAAATACAATTGTAATTTTCATGACAAGTCCCAGCAAAGAGTCTTTGGTAACTCTGCAAAATGTACTGAAAGAGTTCAATTTGAGTACTGGGGTTAGGATTCATTATGATAAATGCATTTCAATTCCTATTGTTGATGTCGATAAGGATTTCCAGGATGTCTTGAATGTGATCAGAAGGGTTTAAATAAATTCAATATTTGACGAAGAATCTGGGTGCCAATCCAATAAACAAGAGCAATGAGATCAACAAGAGCCAACATCTAAAAAGCTATATGTCACGTCTGTCATGATGAACAGACTGGGAGTAAGGGGACCCAGGTGCGGAGCGAACACAATCCAGGCAGGGAGGTCGAGAGCCAGCAGACAAGTATAACACAGACAGTTCCTTAATCGATGGTCAGTAGAACAAGCAGAGTTCGAGTCACAGGCAAACAGGGCACTACAGAGAATCCGAAGTCGTGGTCAAAAACAGCCAGGCAAAAGGTCAGCTATCTGACAGACAAGGCAATAAAGGAGATTCGAAAAACCGTGGTCAAGGGAAGGCAAGGGTCAAACACAATGGAGAGTAGTTACAGGTACAAGGCTTGGAAATTGGTGCAGATGCAAACAATGACTTTGCAATGATCTGGGATTTTAGCTGGGTTTAAATACACAGAGATGAGTGTGGGAAATCAGGAACAGGTGGAGATAATTGAAAAATGAAACAGGTGAAGGGTGACATCTGGTGGTGAGCTGGGGAAGGTGCCAGTAGACAGCATGACACTATATCACCCACTAGGAGAGTGACAGCCTAAAAATTAATACAATTTCTTCAAAGAACTTTATCAGAATATTTTACAAAAACTAGAAAATAAAGGCATTTAAGTGGTTGTTGGAGACTTCAGCATTGTCAAAAATGGGTCTATGACATTTCATCACGAACATTTTATCATGCACAATTCATTACCAGGTACATTTCATCACCAGGTACAGATGATTACTGGGAATTCATTGGCCAATTTGCATATTCAGTTACAAATTGCATACTTGCATGGCAGTTTTTCAATGTACTTATTAAATTCAGTAAATGAAACCCACTCACTGACTTCAAAGGGACCCGCACCCACATCCACACTGTGCGGGGTTACTTAGTGCTTGAATTCTAAGTGATTTACACCTATGCCATTTGCTTTTTATGTTAAAAAATGTTTTATACAAAATACATTACATTGTTTTATTAGCCTTGTGTTTCTAAGTTTGTATTTATTTTAAGGTCATCAGGCAATAACCAAAGTTACACAATTGTGAGTGTGTCTTCATATATGTAATGAATGGTAGGAAAGATTGGTGTATTCTTATATTTAAAATAGGAGAGGTTGCATTTGAAATGATAATTTTTAAACCATGTCGGGTGAAATGATGCTTGTAGTTTTACTGGAGGATGCTGGGTGTCGGGGGGGTAATAAGGATTCCCATCCCCCTGTGTTCCCCTCCTGCCAAGAATCGTTACACACTTCATACAGTGTAACAGCACTGAGATTGGGCTCAGGTCAGATCGGTGGTGTGCAGACAATGAGCTACAGTTTGCAGTTTTAATTTGTATATTATTAATCAGTACTATTTGAACTATCCTTTGTTTTATATATGAAATCTTCCTTCACTGTTTCACTGTAATGTTTTTACTGGAACCAATAAAAAAAACATAGTTTAACATGCTTTGTGGTTCATTTTTAAAGGGGGGGTTATAACAGCTAACTATGATTTCAATGAGCATTTCAATTAATTGGTGTTAATATTTCAACATCTATTTTATAATCATTGCACAAGGAAAATACATGATATATGTTTACAAAGCTAATATGCTTAACATTTATTGACATAAGCCTTGTGGCTGACACTATTTGGTACTGGGTTTCTGAGTTTCAGTTCCTCAGTCTTCTGCCTCGGGGCAGCAGTGGAACCTGAGCCACACTGGAGGGGATGTCCATGTGCTCACATCAGTGCAGAGAGCCTGAACGCACACATCCATTCCTGCATGGGAACCAGTTTCTTTTAACAAGAGTGGAAGTATGTACATAGGTGGCCTAGACACATTTTAAATAAAGACTTATTCAGATTTAACCTCTGCTAGCTGTCCTTGGAGCCTGTTTTAAATCATATATTGCCTCCTAGTGATAAGAAGGAAGTTTAGATGATCATTAAATCTAATTGTGTACGACTTGGCTATGTGGGGGGCAGGTGATGTCCAGTGTGGACTGAAAGAAAAAGGTTTAATTTGTCCCAGAAATACCAACACTGGCCCTTTAAGCAGAAGGAAGAGGCTACATCAGCTGACAGCCACTGCGGTCTGCCTGACATGAGCAAGCAATAGAGCCCAACTGACCAGCTGAATTCTCCTGAAGGTCAATCAGCCAATCAGGGTAATAAACAGCACTCCAGCCCCCACTTCTCAATGGGGCTGTTCTTCCTACCAGCAGGTGGAGGTGAAAATCTGAATGCGGAATTTGCAGCAGCCAAACAGTGTCTTCAATGCCTTGTGGGGTTCAATACTGGTTTGAGCCTTTGTCTTGAACACTTACACAGTCAATCTTCAATCTCCTATCAACCAGCACTGGGGATTTCTGTAACTGCCAAGCCCACAAGATCTACGATGTTACTTTTATGTGCCTGTAACATTTACAGGGAGCAGATGTAACAGTGGAGGTATTAACAGCAGCAATAGCAATTCCAGTGGTACTAAAAAAATGATTTAAATATATCTTCTCTATAAGAAACTGTAGTAAAGTGAGCCAGAGCCCAACCCAGTAAACGCTGGGCACAAGGCAGGGCACATCCTGCACATGATGCCCGTCCAACACAGGGCAACACACACACACATACACAAGAACAGGGCAATTCAGAGTGGCCAACCACCTAAAGCAGCCTCTCTTTGGGAAGTGTGAGATCAGGAGTGGAACAGGGGATGAGTAAAAGCTCTTATTTCTTCAGCACCACCGTTTCAAACTCAAGACGATGGGTGACAGAGCCGGCTTTAGCAGCTCCACGGCTGTGCAACACTTTGAGAAGCACCCCTACAATCCATTTATACAAAGATTTTAAGGATCTCTCTTAGTTGCAAGTTGCTGTGTTGCCTGTTTGATCTTGCCTGTTTTTACTACTTGACTCTCTGGGTATGAGAAGAGCACGTTATAAATAAAATGTATTATTGGTTAATTATTATTATTATTATATTATTTTTTATAGTTGAGGAGTTAAAGAAACAGTGGCGTAGCTTGTGAGATGCACACTAGTGCAAGAAACTGGAAAGGATGTGTACTTTGTGCGCTTTAACGGATCCAATGCGCAATGTCCTCGATGGATAACTTTTCGTATGACGGACTACAAATTATGTGTTGGATCCAGTGGCCAGTTTAAAACGAGGGCATAAGCACACTGACATTTACCTGCATTGGGAAACATAGTGAACAATTAAGATTGTTTAATTAATTAACTCGTCATCAATATAGCACAGTATAGGTTTCTGAAAGGTTCACACACCACTTAACAAGCCAGTTTATGTGAATGGGAAACTCCATAGTCACCGCCCACGCTGCTTCATAATCGGATCACACACTCGGCTCAGCGGAGCCGGATCTTGATCTGCTTCGTACAACACCTTTTCATGATCCTGTTAGTACAACCAGCCCCTGGTCCCATAGACTAGACTAGGAAGACTAGAAGTAGTTAGTGTGGATTGAGGCCTACTGCATTGTCCTCTATTGTCCTCTGTTTTTAGGGGTCTTGTTGGCACTAGTACCGGATTTAGGCGTAAGCTCTGTGAGCTCCAATTTTCGGGCCTCACATTATTGCAAGTTAAGTGTCTTAGTTAAGATTATTAACCTTTTTTTTTTTTTCATTGTCCTTTGTGTTAGAATGATACACTTTGTTTTGGTAAAGGGGCCTCTTAAACTTGACATATGTTAGGGCTCCAGTCTGTCACAATCTGGCCCTGTTTGGCACCTTATGAAACTGCCTAGTTCACCAAATGGTAGCAACAGCCCTGTACCCGTGTCACTGTATCACAATCGCCTGTTTATTATTACACACTTGTGCAGCTAGGGTCTCATAATGGAGACGATCAAGGAGGAGCATTTGTCATTGTCACTATCAAAACTGTTTTTTGAAGATGTTCATTACATTGGCGGTCATGTAGTGTCTGAGCTCGATTCAATCTCCATTCACCACAGCAGCCGGGCCAAGCCGAGAAGCAGCATCCACAGCAGCGAGGTCCCACAGCAGACGTGCAGAAGAGACGCTCTGAGAAACTAGAGATTTCCTCACATCGAAGAGGTTGTCCTGTAGGTTGTCCAAGCCAGAGTGGAGGGACTGGACTTGGCTTAGAGTAGCTGGGCAGCACAGGCCAGGATCAGAGCCATTGCCGCTACTCTGTGGAGCCCTGCTGGAGACAGGAGGGATGGAGTGAGCCTGATCTCTCATGTAAGACATAAACATCAGTAGGGCTTTACCTTCAGTTTGTATCGTATAGAACAACAGGAATAAATAAGTAATCTACACATAAACAAGGTCACAAGATACATTTATTTAAAAACCATAAATTAGATTAAAAGCTCCCAAAAAGGAACGTGCACATATCTATACTGATTTGAACCTCTAGTATAGAAGAACATACTCTTATGATATAAAATCACAATCCTAATTTAAGTCTTTGTGATCTGCATCCCTGGTCCTCAGAGGCCCTAGTACTGTGGCTTTAAATGTAAATGGAGACCTGAGGAAATATGTCAGCTTGTCTTAATTAAGCAAATGCTGGACCAATTGGGGGCGATGTTTACCTGTGTGGTTCTGGATGGCCAACCCAAAGGAGACGTCCGTTTGGGGGAGGCCATTGACCTCCAGCCAGCAACGGAATGTCTTGCCGCGGTCCGTCTCTTGGAATTGGAAAAAGTCCTGAGGAGGGGCTCCGCTGGGCTGGGTCTGTCTTGTGCTGTTCATCTTGAGGATGTAGTGTCCACAGTCTCGAGGGCACTTCACGTCACATGTCACAATGACCCAGTCATCAGGAAGGGGGTCAGAGGGGTCAGAGGTCACTGAGACACATACACACATTAAAAAAAGGTTCCCAAACTCAGATTATATATTTCATTGCTTGGTTTAGACTTTTATCTGATTATATTACACTGAGAATGACCATGATTATTGTGACGTTGATTGTAATTATGATTATGAATATGATTGATTATAAAGTGTTTATATCTGAGCAAAAGCCTGGCCTCACCCTGCAGAACCAGCAGGTCGCTGCCTGCTCCCTGGCCGCAGTAGTAGATCCCTGCGTCTGAGAGCTGGACGTTGCTGATCTGCAGTGCGGCGCGTGCTTTCAGGGTGAATCGGCCCTCGGTCAGCACTCTGCGTGACTGCACTCCCTCCACGGCAGTGTGCTCCCACTGGACAGTGCCTGCCTTCTCCACTGCCCTCCTGTCCCTGCAGGGCAGGAGAGCTGTGCCCCCGACAGAGGTGTAGACTCTCTGGGCAACTGTGTGAGAAGACCAGTCACACATCTACAATTAGCACAAGTGAATGAAGAACGAAAGCCCCACTCTTTATTGAGGAGCAAATTAATTGTCAGGCTTATTGGTAAACTCCACCAATCTTCTCCTATGTTGCTATGGCTCTACACACTGCTGTATTACCCTGTATGCACATCCTGTCACCTATGGCTCTGCACACTGCTGTAGATTTTTACCAATGGGAAACCTGTTTAATAGCAATACACTAAGAGTAGCAGTTGTGGGTGGCTGTGTCAGTCATTTCAGGGCGCTCGTGGGGCCAGGCCCGAGTGCAGCCGGCGCAGTTCTAAAGAAGCAACCTCCCTGCATCCAATCTCACGCGCCGCACGAAGAAGAAAAACTCACCGAGACAATCACACTTCCTGTTTCCTCTCTTATGTGTCAGAGGGGCATGGTCACACTATTTAAGGAGCCTGGTGACCACAAAGGAGATGTATTGCCAAGAACCTGTGCAGAGTTAACCCCTTAGCGCCCGATGCTGATCAGAAGCTGTGGACTTTGGAAACTGGGTTTATCTCAGGAATCAACATTCAGCGAACCTCACAACAAATCATCAGGATAAGAACATAAGAAGAACATAAGAAAGTCTCAAATTATTATGATTATGATTATTGTTGTTACGTTTACTGTATACTTATTATTAATTAAGGACACTGATGTCTGGTGAACTGATGAGTTTGTGTGTATAACTTATCTGTATATACTTATTTAAACATCAACTGGAGATGATTTAATTTCTTGCCCATTGAGCAATGATGCCATCTCTTCAGCTACATGAATACACTTCTGTGTTTTGTCCTAGTCGTAGCTGTTGTTGTTTCTGCAGTATTGTTAGTGTCACACAGGGTGCCTCAGTATTCCAAGTGGCTAAATCTCAGAAAATACAGAACAGGAGTTAAATGGATCTCACACGTATGCTCGGACATACTGAGTCAGAGTGGAGACCCCGAGCAGTCAAGTGGTGCAACTACATTAATACTCACAAGGCAATGGAGTGATGTTGTTGATGAATATTGACCCTGCTCGCGCTCAGCAGACCCTACTCTAAGCGGGCTGTGTAGGAACCATGAAAAGGACGGAAGTCTGCACTGAACAAATGGCAGTATAAGCTGTGGCCACAACCCCTGACTCTCCACCTACACAAGTGCGAAGGGTGTCGAAGCTGTGGTGCAGACTGTGGCTTCTGTCTGTCATGTCGTGCTGCTCTCAATCATAGCGATGCACTGTGCGTCATTGCAGAGACTGCAGTTTGGCTTCCTCTTGCGAGCCTGAGGCCAGAATTGTAACAGTTTCACGTCTGTGTGTGACAGCACTGCTGAGCAAAATAGGTTCAGCTCAGATCAGAGGCAGCACAACGGAGAGGTGACGTGTGTGAGGCACAGTGTCAAAAAGTATTGTAAGCTCTCGTAAGACAGCTGTGTGGGCTTTGCAAAACTGACCTTTCGATGGAGCAAATGATTGAACGTTGCAAATAGCTACAGTACAGCACAGCAGTGTCCCCAGCCCTGGACCCGGTGGCATAGTTTTAAAGTCTACATTCTTGCTATCCAACACACTCACGTCATATTTTCTTGATCATGAACTGTGTGCTGCTGTACTGTTTGAATGATGTTAATTTGTATGTTTTGTTCATTGTTGTTAGTAACCTGTGAACTATGTATCAAAATTCAATAATAATTATAATAATAATATGCCTTCAAATGACATAATAAAGAAATAATAAATAGCAACTGCAAAGACAGGAACACATAGAGGAAAGAGACACGCAAAGAAATAAAAAATAAATACGAAAAACTGAAGTGTAAAAGAATTGCAACATGATGCAGTGCGATGAAATGAATCAATAATGTTTACAAAACTGAATAGAAGTGAAGATTTACTTACCAATGCTGTGAGAGAGGCTGACCAAAGTGCAAATTACAATGACTGTGTTTTGCATCATAGTAAAATCTGAAATAAAACTCACACCCTCTCACTCTCTCTCTCTGATATACTGTAGTTTTCAGACACTGAATTAACCTCCAATTTCTCTCTCCCTTTCTCCTTCTCTCTTTCTCTCTCTCGCTCTGTGCCAAGATAATGTACTGTACTGTCTAGTCATTCTGGCAGTGTGTCTTAATCTCCCCCCACCCCTCCCACTCTTGCTCTAAATATTGTCTCTCTCTCTGACTCAAAACCTCAGCTTCCTCTTTGGACATTTCAAGAATCTTACCAAGCTTTCTTTTTCTAAGGAGCTAAATGTATGTTTTATTCTGTTTTTCCTTCTCTCTCTCATCTCGTCAATCTCTCACCCCACCCCCTCACCAGCCTCCTGTGTCTCTCTCTTCCACTTTGCATCTCTCTGTCTGTCTGACTAATTTGCAATAAATGTCTCTTACTTGTGAAATTGAAAATCCAAAACGAAAATGCACAAAATCATGACAGCATGAAAGCACAGATTGAAAGCAGAATCGGAGAAACGATATAGAGCACAGATCATAAAACTAGGGACATACAAATACAAACACAAGAAAGGATATATGAGAAATTACAAAGACACTATTGAAAGAAATTCTCGAGCCAGAGGAAGTTGAGTATTAATGAAAACAGCTGAAATCAGAAAACCACACCATTATTTACGAAATATTTCCCAATGGCATAAGATCATTATCTTGAGATGAAAAACAACAAAAATAATGTATTTCGAAATCCTCAACTCCTTTTTCTCCACTTCAGTTTTCCTCTAAATGTAGGCAAATATCTGCTATTGCATCGTTCACTCAGCTGTTTTACTCCTGTTAGAAGTGGATGTGCTGATCTCATCACTGGTAACACGACCGCTCTAAAATTAGTTGGGTGTTATTTAGGTGTACCGCTATAATTCATATTAATGAAATGGCTTTATTGATGTAATATCATCTTGAGGAGTGGTACTGTTTTATGGAACTGATTTGTGGTCTGTTTTAATTGGTACATTGTTCTTCTTTCCAAACTGATAATCCTATCCTGTATAAAAGCAATTGCTTATTAGTATGTTCAACCTTGATTGATTTATTGCCAATTGTTTATTAGAGACCAGTGGCAATGTTTATGGGGTTTTAATTAGCTGTATGGTGCTTTCGCTTCTGTGTGGAAGCAGCTCTGGCGGTCTGTCCTCTGTAAACGCAAGATACTTACCTGTCACAGTATAACCTTAACTCCACCGCAATATCGACACCAAGCCTGCACTGGCACACAATTACATTAAGGGGGATAGCTATTACTAAAACGAAGTATAACTAAAGTTAAAGTCGTTATTAAAACTGTGTCAAAAAAGAAAAAAAATATATATAACTAATCCCTAACCTAAACTAACCCGAAATAAATTAACCAAACGATCCGAATCTTAAACCCTTCACATTCCAAATCGCGCCGTTTCTCCAATAGCAGGCAAGACAGGGTGACCGCAATAAAGAAGATGCTCCAGTGCGCCTGCGCTATCCAGTGTCTGTCGCTTTTGTTCCCCAGGGCAGCGCAGCCACGTCCCCCCAGTCTGTCCTCCTCCGGGCCGCCTCGTCCCTCTTCAGGACCCAGAGCAGCTCCGCGCAGGAGGGGGCACTGTTCTCGGCCTTCAGATCTCTATTCGCCCCTCTGGTGTACTTCCCTTCCTCATCGCATTGCCTTCCTTCTCTCGGCTCACAAGTTTAAGAGGAGTTTATTGTGTTAGTACAGTGGATAAAAGCATGATCTCCCCTTCCTCTGCTTTACTCCACAGTGACAGCAGGCCGCGCACTCCCCAACTCAGCCGAGATAACATAACATTTCTTTTTTCTTGAACTGTTGTAAATGTAATTGTAATATAAGCTGTTATCACACAACTACGATCTCATTAAGCAGTAGAAAACATCTTAAAAGTGTCATAAGCGAACAGGAAATGTCATACAGGATCAGCCCATGAGGCTATGACACCTTCTCTATTGTAGTGTGGTGCACTGTGGTGAAAATACAGTAAGGTGTAGTGTGATGTAACATGGTAAGCAAATGCTTAGAAAGTGTGGTGTGATGTACCATGATAAAGACTTTATAATATATGGTAAAGTGTAGTATGTTGTAGAATGCTAAAATGTGGTAAAAGCATAGTTAAATATGGTACAAAAATATTGTATAGCCAAAGTATAAGTATGTTACAAATATGGTAACAATAGTAAACAGTAAAATATAAAATAATGGTAAAATCGTGGTAAAATATGATTAGTGTCATGTAGTATGCGTAAAGTGTAGTGTGGTATAGCATGGTAAAATACGGTGTAGTATAGTTAGTGTATATACATACACACAGACCATTTGGACCAAAGTCCCACATCACACGCCCCAGGGCTGGATTTAAACCAGCTTGATTAATTCACTTTACATCTGGTTCTTAGCTCGTTGGAAAGCAGGGACCCTGAGCTTTCAGATGTTACATTGCTTAGCTATCTATCCCTTTCGTGATTCTGTCTCTTTATCGTTTTCAAATATCCCTGCCAATCATATATATCACTCTTATTGTTTAAAAAACAAACAAACACATGCAATGATTAATTTTATATAGCTGAAGTTTGATGGCAAGACAGATTGTGGCACACACATTACTGTGTCAATAGGCTCAAAGAGTACACTATACAACACACCACTATTATGTTTCTTACCATAGTACATCACTCTACACTTACTGTGTTTTTACCACAGTACATCACTACACTCACTGTTTTTACCACAGGGCAGAACACTACATTGTACTGCCTTGTGACACCACACTCTGATTTCAGCATAGTACACCACACTACTGCACGTTTTTTAATCAGGGTACATCAAACTACACTTTACTGTGTTTTTACCGTGGTAAAGCATACTGTGGTATATGTAACGTGTTTTAAACCACACAACAAGACTACAAACAAACCCCACAGCAACATGTATCGATTATTCATATCTGTACAGAAATTGTGGTATTGTGGTGTGTAGCGCAAGGACTGTAGGAGAGTGATCAGAGGAGCATGGTGATAATAATAGTAATATAATAACACACTGAAAGACACATCGGCCACACTGCGCCTGCGCGGTCTGGTCGTTAAGGGACGCTGTCAGCGCTGTGTTTACCGTATATCCCAGCATAGCGGCGCAGCCCGGCCGCCGCGCCTTTGTGTCCAGTGCGGTGCGTGTGCTGTAACACTTACCCTGAGCACGACTAACACCGCGTTTATAGGGCATGTGGAAGAAGTGTGTTTTGGGACACAGCGTTTGGTGCAACAGGCTGTTGAATTAGCGCAGCTCCAGTCTCTTGTGCTGCTACGGTGGCCCGCGGCAGCCGCGGCGGAGCTGTGACGCCTGGCGGAGATGACACGCACACACGGCAGCCCGGCGCCGGACCGCAGGACCTGCCGCTCTGAACCCGGATTACCATTCACACCATCATTTCATTTTGACTTTGTGTTCTTCCTGCTGTAACTTTCAAGTCTGTTCCCCCACACCCTGTGTGGAGATTTGCCGCATTGGCACTTTCATTATTGCCTTTGTTACATTGTCGTCTTAATTGGATGGGTTATGGATTTCCCGTTTGATATCAATCAGCTGTTTGCAGACCGCATTTCGGTGCTGGATCAAAATCTGACGGTGGCTCGCAAAGCTTGGGGAAGGTAAGTGTACAATAATAAAAGCACTAATGATTGCATTGCACAGTGTGTGGCTGGTTGCCGGTGTGTAATGTGAATAACCGGAGGCGGCCGGGCGGGGCTGTCGCCACAGACACAAAGAAACACCGCGGCGCTTCCACAGCAGCACAGCTTCAGCACGTTACTATTATTCATGATAATATGGTGACATTGTGGTGTCCTCTGGTTACATTAAAACATGTCTCTGTCATTACCAGCCGTAGTAATACACAATTGTGCGTAATACGTTTAAGGTTTACGCAAAGTCTTTGTGTGCTGCACCTTGCACAAGAGTACTGCTGTGCCAAAGCTTACCTGACAGGTAAAATATAGGCCTGTTTTTTTATATTTGTGTTGTTATTTTGTAATGAGGAGTTGTATAGGCAAAGATAGATATACTCAGATACTCAGAAAAATGTTTTGAGTGGGTTCTGTTTTTTCATTCATCCAGTGCGTTTGTGACAGTTTTTATTAGTGGTAGTAATGAGTGGCATAGTGTTTCAGGTGTTTGAAAGGGGGTTGTATGGATGAAACGTGACAACCAGTGTCAGCTCCAGTTTGTTTTCTGTGCTAGACATCAGTCAGACACATCAGTGAGTAAGTCAGTGTGTTAGTCCTTGGGTTTGTGTGCCCAGAGGAAGTTCATAGTGTCACTCAGTCAGTCATTCAGGGTGCCAGGCACCGCATTTGTGTGGCAGGCAGTGTGGCAGTAATCCAGTTTGTATCAGTCAGTCAAGCAGTGTATAACTAAGCGGTGTGACAGTCAGTCCCACAGCAACACTATCCCCGTTCTAACTGTGTCTTCACTGTTAACTTCTCTCTCTTTCTCTCTCTCTGTTTCAGACCAGACACCCACAATCAAATTGCCACTGTTATCGATGAGCTGGGAAAAGCCTCTGCCAAGGTACAGTAGAGAACTGTGTGTGTGCATGTGGGTGGGTAGCAGACAGTATGTGAATGCATACTCCACAACTGCATGAGAGCACTGAACAACTGTGCAAGTAGGTGTTTGCGCATCTGTGTGTGTGTGTGTGTGTGTGTCTGTGTCTCCTCCACCCCACACATCAGGCAGCTCCTCGGCTCATTCCATCTAATGTGTGTCGGGGGTCGGGGGAGGGGTTCTAATGGCATCATCCTCATGTCCAAGTGGACATTGAGAGCAGGGGTACATAGGTCTTGACAATATCAGGCACCTCTTTACGCAAAGAGTGTTAGGGGTGTGGAACAGACCTTGTAGCTGCAGTTTACAATCTGACTGGTGGAGTGACTGACTGGCCAGTTCACTGACTAATGACTGACTGAATGACTGACTGTCAGGAGCAGAAACACACACACACACATTGCATCCAGATTCATCTGGAATTTAAAACAAATAAATAAATAACATTCTGATTGTGAATGGCTTTTCATTTTCTGAATCCTGTGACCTGGGCAAGATCCTCCTCTGACTGTGTGTGTGTGTGTGTGTGTCTGTGTTTACTGCATTGCGTTAGTGTGTGTGTTAGTGTGTGGGCTGCTCTCTGTACTGGAGTGCTGGACAGCGTGCGTTGCGTCTGTGTGTGTTCAGCCAGCAGCGACACAGTTATGTATTGCAGAATATGCTCTGCACAAAGAAGGCCTTTCTGCAGGACTCGAGAGCAGTAGCAGTAGAGTATAGGAGAGAGAATGTCTCTTTCTCTCATTTTCTCTCTCCCCCTCTCCCCCTCTCCCCCTTTTTCTCTGTAGGCCCAGCAGCTGGCCACCCCAATCACCAGCGCTGCCAAGATGCAGTCAAATCGCCATCACCTGTACCTGCTGAAGGACAGAGAGGGCAACGGGTACAAGCACCACCCACCCCAACACATATTTTCAGCTTAATTTACATGCAGGTCTAGTGCTCAAAAACAGTGCAGTGGGGAAGAATAAATACGATAAATGTACATTTACAGACATCTTTACAGAAAATGTGGTTGAGATATTAGTGTTGTGTACATAGTGTTACTGAGTGTTGAGGCTCTCTGTGTTCAGTCTGTTCAGTCTCTCTCTCTCTCTCTCTCCCCCAGGGGCCGGGGCATGGCAGTGGGATTTCTCAAAGTGGGCTACAAGAAGCTTTTCCTGCTGGTGAGTCTCAGACCTGCACTGTGTTGTTCCTCTATCCACTGAGTTAAAAAAAGTAACATTCGTCAAGCCAGATTTAATGTTGATCGGAGATGATTGAAGGTGTCTTTGCCAAAGACACTGATGAGGAGAGAACTGTGTTCTAAATTGGGTTAAATTAGAACGAGAGACGTGTGTGTATGTATGTATGAATGTGTGTGTCTGTGTAAATGTTTGGACCGCCACGATATTGGTTTCTATGTAGCATGAGTCCAACTAGATTCTTTATAGCTGTGCTGTACCATACCATACTGTACTGTGCTGTATTGCACTCTCTAATGTACTGCACTGCTAATGTGACGGTGTGTGTTTGTGTCATTGCACCCCAGAACCACAGGGGGGCGCACCTGGAGACAGAGCCACTGTGTGTGCTGGACTTCTACATCAGCGAGAGTCTGCAGAGACACGGCTATGGCAAAGAGATCTTCAACTACATGCTGGAGGTTGGGGGGGGAGGGAGGGAGGGAGGGAAAAAGAGGGGCAGATTTGACAGTTGTCGAGTCAGGTGGTGGGTGGCTTTGTGTGTGTGTGTGTCTCCAGGACTGGTCATTGATTTGAGCCTAACGTCCAGTCTCGCCTCTCTCCCGTGCTCTGATTGGCTCAGTGTGAGCGAGTGGAGCCCCAGCAGATGGCCTTTGACAGACCTTCTCCCAAGTTCCAGTCCTTCCTGAAGAAACACTACAGCCTGGAGCACTGTGTCCCCCAGGTATTGTCCTGCACTGTCACTGCACACACCAGCACCCAACTGCTCTTTACTGCACTGTCACTGCACACACTACCACTGTACTACACAGTCGCTCTTCTGTGTCACTGTACGCACTACTGTCCAATGCAGTCGCCGTATACCCTTATTCTCTCTCTCTCTGCAGGTCAACAACTTTGTGGTGTTTGACGGCTTCTTCAGGGAGAAATCAGGTACCTCCTTCACACGTGTCCCTTGTGTTACTGACAGAGTGAAGCAGGGCAGTTGTGTGGAGCTGCGCTGTCACCCCCTCTCACCTCCCGTCTCTGCCGCTGTCTCCTGTCACTGCACTGGCAGTGTGTAACATGGGCGGATTCTCTTCATGCTAGGCACCATGTGAGGGAGAGACAGCAGACAGAGAGGGAGACAGCGGAGGGGGAAGAGAGAGAGGAGAGTCCCTCAATGACAAATACACACAAGGAGAAGGAGGAAGAGAATCCCTAAGGAATAGCAAACAGTAGGAAAGAAGCAGCGAGAGAGTGAGAGACAGGGAGGAATTGAGAGAGAGAGACAGAGCAGAGAGCAGAATAAACCCCACAAGGGAACAGGAGAGACATCGAGTGAGGGATTGAGAGAAAGAGAGAAGGGAGGGTGTTGAAAGAGAGAGAGAGTGAGGGGAGAGAGTAGAGTCCCTTGGGAAAAAACACATGCTATAGAACAGGAGAGACAGAGAGAGAGAACAGACTTCCTCAGTAATAAACACTCGGAGCAGGACAGGGAGACGGGAGGCAGCGGGGGGTACAGCAGCAGCCTCAGTGTTGTCCTCTGAGTTTCCCCCAGACCTCCAGGCCAGCCCTGAACACACTGACTCCCATCTCTCTTCCAGGAGCCCTCGGAGCTCCTCTCCCCCCGCTGCCAGACCAGGGTATTTTCGGATTCTTGTAAGACATCTGTCTCTCTCTCTCTCCTTTTTCTTACCTTTCCCTCTCTCTCCTGCTCTCCCCTTCTCCTCTCAGATCCCTTCCTCCTCTGTCTCTCTCTCTCTTCCTGGCTTGCAGAAAGTTAACCCCCTCAGCCCTACCTTGTTCGCCCCACTCAGCCCCAGCGCCTCAGCCAGAAACACTGTACTGTGTCTGAACTGAAGGACTGAACTGTGTGTCTGGTGACTTTTTAATGTATTTCTTGGTCACTTTGTTAGCGTGAGGAAATGGAATAAAAATAATAGAGCTAAGTAAATAACAGAAAAGATGAAGCATTAAAAGATAAACATCCTTTATTAATTTTAATTGGCTCCAGTCTGGGCCCTATCCTATAGTCCACACAGCGCTGCTCCAGTCTGGGCCCTATCCTGCACATCCCCCCCACCACTTGCCCCCCCGGTTGTCCGATTGTAGATCCTGTTGAGTGTGTGAGTGCTGCACGCAGCGTGACCACCCAAACTGTGGGTTTATGTTCCAGTTAAAAAAAAAAAAATGTTTAATTGGAACATAATTAAACCATTGCTGAATGATTGCACCTTCGCTGGAACGTGGCTGGAGATGCATCAGGTAACGTTTTTAATGAACCTAACAGCTGAGCTGGAACAGAACGACACACAGCCAGGGCTCCCAGCGTGGCCGTTTGTGTGCTGGACCCAGTATGTCTGCTGCGGTGTATTTGGGGGTACTTCTAGGGTGCTGAAGAATTCAGAGACGACACTGAGTGTACCTGGGGGGGACTGCAGGAACAGAGCTGGGAACCACTGCGACACAGTCAGTTTGGCTAACTGCAGTGTTTTCCTCCATTGCTCTCTCTATCGCTTTATCTCTCTCTCTCTGCATTTCAGTGGTTCAAGTGAGAAAGCTCCCCCCTCGAAAGCCAGAGGGAGAGATCAAGCCATACTCCCTGTCGGAGAGGGAAGGTGAGAGACTGACGCACTGACACATTCACACAGACACTGACACACTCACACTCACACTGACACACTCACACTGACACTGACAGACTCACACTCACACTCACATAGGCACTGATGCTCTCATGCTAAAAATACATGACTACAACTGCTGCAAATACTGCTACAATTACTACTACTACTACTACTACCTACTAGTATAAACAGCTGCATAGTAGTATACCTTTTTTAATACTGATTCTAACCTTCTCCCTGCCCACCCCCCATCCTCCTCTCTCTCTCTCTCTCTCTCTCTCTCTCTCTCTTTCTCTGTCAGCTCTGAGGGAGGAGCAGAGGACTCTCCCCTGGCCGTTCAGTCGAGCCACCCTCTCCCCCCCCCCCTCCTCCTCCTCCTCCATGAACCGCTCCCTCAGCGTGGGCTCCTCCCCATCGCACGGCCCCCCCCGGCCACCCCCCGGCCTCAGCGCCCTGCGGCTGGAGAGGCCCCGCCCTCCCCAGTTCAACGGGGTCTCGGCCCTGCAGGACAGCGCCCCCCACAGGACACGCAGGACCAGGTAACACTGACACCAGAGCCGGACTGGCACGCACACACTGTGAGAGACTGGCGCGCGCACGCTGTGAGAGACTGGCGCGCGCACGCTGTGAGTGACTGGCATTCGCACGCTGTGAGAGGCAGGTACTGTGTTAGACTGAAACGCACTGTAGTAGATTGACACTGTAATTTTCACTGTGCTACACGCACACTGTCACACTGAAACACTGAGCCATTCACTTTTACGCACATAGATACACGCTAGTGCCGCTATACCCACACGAGACACCCTCTGGTTCTCTGCCCTAGTTTGACCTTTCCTCTAACCCTGCGATCGCTCCCTCTCTCCTTCTCCCTTTCTCTCCCTTCTATCGTCT
This sequence comes from Amia ocellicauda, assembly GCF_036373705.1. NCBI lineage: Eukaryota > Metazoa > Chordata > Actinopteri > Amiiformes > Amiidae > Amia > Amia ocellicauda. The sequence continues at coordinate 3,181,465 of NC_089864.1, read as the reverse complement.
CTCCACCCCCCTTTATCTTTCTCTCTCTCACTGTGCCTTTGACCGTTTCACCTTTAACCTCTCACCTCTCACCTCGGACTCCTTTTTCCTCCCCCAGCTCCCTTAACCGCTCCCAGATCTACTTCCACTGACCTCTGACCTTTGACTCCACCCCTGCCAGTACCACTACAGAACCAGGGCGTCTGTCTTTTTAACACTTGTTTCTATCGAGGGGATAGTACGGGAAGGGAACTACTGGGACGCAAGCATAAAAATGGACAGAACTTACAGCCAGACTCCCTACAGACACTGTGAATAAAATGGATGTATTATTATTATTATTATTATTATTATTATTATTATTATTATTATTATTATTATTATTATTATTTGTACTGATGCTTGTGCTTAGCCATATATTACCTAGTTTTAACCTCAAACAACCCTGCACAGACTCAATGAAACTCTTGTGTATCACATGAACAGCGACATGTTTTGTCAGCGCAAATCTGCTTTTATTAACCTCGAGCTCAGTGGGAGAACACTGACCGCACACAAACTGAACACACAGTTTTTAATTATTTTTTTACTGTTCGAAATATATGGCAATAATAATACTGAAATTGTAGAGTACTTCAATCGTTTTCGAGTGTTTGTTGCCGCAGGCTCGTTTTAACACACTGAGAAGGGACTGTTTTCTGACGGGCTGCACAACTGAATGCCCTCTTGCTTATGATTACTGCTGTCTGGAACTGAGCACTGGTGTCGTTCATCTCCGAGAGGGTTTGGCCGATCAGCTGCATCACAGCTGTGGATAGAACAGCTGTCCTCCAATCCTGAGCTCGCACGTGTCCGAATTGGATTCATTAGTATGATTAATTCATTGTAATCTTTTTTTAACAGGCTCCTATAATTGGAAGATTTTTTTTCTCCAGGCCTGTGGATTAAATATATAGATATATTTTAAAATTGAGTTTGGCGATTAGGGCAATAATTACAGTGTGTGATTGTTTGCAATTGGGACTGTGTTGCACAGACACACGCACACCTGCAATAACACACAGAGTCTGTTGTACAGGAGTAGGCTGTCGTACTCTTTGGCTTTCATAATAAAGACGATGCCGTACCCGCCTCCCTGAGTGATGCTTATTCCCAGTCTTGTCGGGGGGGGCAGGGGGGACCGCTGTGGAAATCGGCTCCAAACACCAAGTCTTAGTGCAGCTTCCAGTTCGGGGAAGGTCTTTCGTTCTTTTTGTCTCTGTTCCTTGTTTTTCGGTTTGTTTCGATATGCCAGTTTGTGTGTCGTGTTGGTGTCGGCACAGCACTGTACAGTGTCGGTCATTTTCTGTAAGCTGCCCTCAGGTGTTAGTGAGTTGAGACTGTTTTACCGAGCGCACACAGGGACACAAGCCCGGGGGGTGACACAGAAGTGCGTGAGGATCAAAGTGAGTGAATTTAAAAAAGTGAATGTGCTGTATCCATCCCCAATCCACACTCAGTGTGCGTTTACTGCCCTGCCGTGGCCGTGTGAAGGGCTATCTGCATCTGAACACAAAGCCAGCAGGTCATCAGTGCACAAAGCCCTGCTGGGACTCCCGGTGATGCAGCCCCGATGGGCCAATGGCACAGTCTCCAGCCCCTGGCATCTGGCCTGTTGCCATGCCCAGTGTGACAGAGACGCAGTCCAACCGCTTTCTAGGTCATCCCTTCAATAAGCCGTCTACTTCTGAGGACTTGGACTCGTTGAGTTCTGCTCAGTGGAGCAGGACGCCGTGTTGGTCAGTCACTCACTCTGGGGATCGTTGTTAACTCCTGAACACCCATCAGCCCCTCAAGCTCCTACCACTGAATACAGTCACTGGACTGGACTGGGTTATACTGGACTGGCCTGCATCAGATATCTGTCCCAATGTTGCCATAGTCGGCGGCATTCTCATTCTCTTTGATTGTTTTTCTGTTATCAATATCTCATTATATCTTTATTATTAGTTGTATTATTATTTTACATTTTTATTAATTATGATTTTGTTTTTGTTTTTTTTGTTTCCTTTTTCCACTGTCCTCTCACTTCTCCCCAATTTTTGTACCCTCTACCATAACTTTCATTCCCTTGAGGCACCCTCTCTCTCCCTTGCTGTATCTCCCTTTTCCTGTCCATCTCTCTCTCTCTCTCTCTCTCTCTCTCTCTCCTTCTCTCCCCTCTCCCCCTCTCTCTCTCTCCTCGGTCCCTACAGCCAGCAGGGCCTGGTTGCCAGGGGGAACCTCTACAGTCGCCATATCAACAGTGGAACTTTTGGGGTGTTGCCAGAGAAACAGCCAAGACACCCAGGTAACCGTTGCCAAGTGACATGCGGGGGTTTGTGACTAATGCACAAACGGAGGAAAATCGCATGAATCAGCACTTCATTAGCCATGCGTACAGGCTTAACATCATATGAATGCATTATGATTATGGTGGCAATGTGACTCACGTGTTTCTAGAATCTTCCATGATTACAAGAAACAATCGCCCTGCAATTAAATGAACCCATGACATTATTTATCCCGGCCCCTGCGTCACACAGGCAGTCTAGACGCGCTCTATAGGGGAGGGCCTTGACTGAGTCTGCCGGGGGGGTTGTGAATGGACTCGAGAGCAGCTAGCATCACTGTGTTGTCTTTCATGTGTATGCTTGTCTGTTTATTTGTTTTTTATTTACATTTTCCATTCCCCTCCACCTTTGCACATCTGCCTTTTGTCACTCGATCGGGGAAATGACCAATCAAACCAAAAAGGACAAGATTTCCCATGATGTACTGTGACTACAGGAAGTTGTGAGCACCTTCCCGTCCCCTGCCCCCTAACTGCAACTCCCATGATCCTTAGCGCCAGCCCTCACAGTGGTGGCTCCTCTCCCAAATCCTGGCGCTCTCTGCACTGATTCCTGCTCCCCACTCTCTCAATCTCTCACTCTCTCCTGACACTGGCTCGCTCACTTGCTCACCTCTCCTATAAGCGCAGACGTCCACTCGAGGCTGGAGCAGGAGCAGCCGCAGACTGGTGCCAGGCCGCTTGGGGTGCACTTCCCCGCGCTGGTGGAAATGGGCCAGAGCAGTGCCGGCCGAGCCCGGGTCCCGGAGCCGAGTGCAGACAGCCTGGCCGGACGCACAGAGTAAGGAAGCCAGAGTCGCAACCAAGAAGGGTTGTAAACGGCACCCACACCCGCTCTTCCTGGAGGCGGTGGAGGCAGGACAGGAAGTGAGCTCACTGTGCCCCCTAGCGCAGACGCAGCGATGGTTTCATTTCACAGGAGTTATACCAACTCCCGGAAGGCTGCCGACACTCCTGATTTATATTTACCCCCAAGTCCCGGAATACATTAATTGATACAGTGAGGGGCTTAATGGGTCAGAATTCTCACTCCCACTAAAACCGTTACATCATCAGTCATTACAGGATCCTGACAAGTCAGCCAAAGTCTTGTTTGAAATTGATATGTTTATATCTTGACTTGAAGTGTTAGAGGTATTTGGCTCCTGTCCCTGGAGGACACAGTGCTTTTAACTGGTGAAATCAAGGAAAGTAATTGCCTCTCAAAAGGGAGGTGGAGGGAAAGCTAAAACTCAGGGTGCGTCACCATCTCCTACCTTGTCACTCATTATCACATCACAGTCAATTCCACATGTAGCCTCTCTCTGTGGTTTTAGTGTCTGTCAGTCTGTGTGCCTGTATTAACGCTCTCTCTCTGTCAGTCAGTGTGTCTGTATTAATCTCTCTCAATTCAATTCAATGCAAGCTTTATTGGCATGACATTTGTATACAAGTAATGCCAAAGCATGTGATCTAATTGATACATATAAACAAGAAAATATACATGTATAGAAAATAAAGTAAAATAAAATAAATGCATAGATTAAACATAGTTCATAGTTGATAATAGTATGATTAGGTACATTTCAATACATAGAAGTAATATACAGTATATCATAGTGAGTAACAGTAATAATATTTATGAGAAAAAAAAAACGAGACATTGATAAAAACGTTTAATTCCTCATCCAGTAAAGTCCCCCCCACCTTAGAAAACAGCTCTAACACTGCCCCCCCTCTGATGCACTGATCCTATACCAGACTATGGGCTGTGTGGCCGCCCCCCCTCCCTGTAGCAGTGGGCCCGTGCAGTTGCAGGCTATCCACACTGTCCACACATCGTCTCTCTCTCTCTCTCTTTCTCTCTACCTCTCTACCCAGGTCTTCCGGGCTCCCCCCAGTGCCCCCCCTCCCGCTCGCCCTCCCCCCTGCTGAGACGGACTCACGGTCACACCCGGGTCCCCTGACCCCCCCGGCCCCTCGGCACCCCAGGAGAGAGGGCGAGAGAGACCGGGACCGAGAGGGAGAGGGAGAGGGGGAGGGAGGGAGAGAGAGGCGCCAGCACCCCCCCTCAGGCACAGAGCCCCCCCAGGCCCCCCATAGCCCCCCAACCTCCTGGACCGTGGGGGGGCAGCCCTGTACAGCCCAGTGGGTGAGAAGGAAACAGGAGAACAGGAGCACTAGGCCCTGGTGAAGTGAGAGAGGAGAGAGATGGGGGAAGGGAGAAGGTAGGGCAGGTTAAAGAAGTAGTGTAAATCAGAGAGAGGGATGTCTAGTGTAGGAACAGACAGGAGGAAGAGGGAAGAGAGAGAGAGATCGGGCTGTAGAGGAAGTGAGACTGGGCTGCTGATGCTCTGCACAGATAATCTGTTCCAGGTTCCTTATTCTGTACAGGGGTCAGTGTCACACACACACCTACAGAAATATTCATATACACAATCCCTTGTTAATTTATAATATATTTGAATTATATTGCAATGAGCTACTCCTTTTGTTTTTGAAGATACAGCACACAAACCCAGTGGTTGCAAATTCTACACACACAATGTATTTATTTTAATATTTGATTTTGTATTTTTTATGTATTTTTGGAGTGTGATAATTTTATTCAGTGGCATTACGTACCTGTTTTCAAAATAATAAATTCCATTAATTTATTTGCACATTTTCTGGCCTGTCTTTATTAGCACTACTTGATGTGGGGGATTCCAGCTCAAATTCTATTCCTGGGTGTCCCCTGGCTGTTCTAATCCTCCCCGAATTAGTCTCTCTAGGTTGGGTGCTGCAGGCAGGGGCCCATTCAGACCAAAGAAATGATTGAGTCATCAAGCTCAAAATCAATTAAAACAATTAATACCTTCGACAAAATGCAATAGGTATAAAATTAGTCTCATAGGGAGATAAATTAATTAACTGGGAGGGCCAGTGGGCAGCAGACAGAGGAGACACACTGGGCCCTGGAGGAGAGGAGACAGAGCTCTGGTTCGGACAGGTGCTGCTGGAGACCCGACCCAGCCGGGCTCACGGATCCGAGCTCCAAGCGATGCTTCTTTTCAGAGCTAGAAACGGCTGGGAACTGTAAACTACTCCAATTCTCCACGGTCTAGTCAGTGAAACACTTAGTCTAAATGTAGGTACATTATTGGCCCAATTAATGATTCAATTAAGTGATTAAGAAGCCAGACAGAGACCTGCTCTACACAGCCTGGACTGAAGTATTTCAAATCAGACGTGTAGCAGATATTCAAAAGAAAAAATAATACAGACCAGACCAGGTTAAAGGTTCTCCACATTTATTAATAAATGTACAAAATATATATATATATATTTGTTTGTGTGTGAATCTGTATATATACCTACACACACAGATCCATTCAGATAGGCATGTCCATTTGGGGGAAGAAAAAAAAACAACATTTATTTTGTTTTGTTAAAAAAAAAAAAAGGAACAAACATGAAATAACATCACCAATGTAATAATCAAGTGAATCAAAAAATAATAAAACAAAAAATACAGTCCCACAAGAGACAGAGAAAAAATCTCAGTTTTCACGGAAAACACTCGGGTTTGATGTCCCAGAGAGCTGACGGGACCAGACAGGACAAGACTGGACACTCCCCGAGAAGAGACCCCAGCCGCTGCGAGGGTTACAATCGGGGGCCACAGCGCATGTTCGTCTGGACGACATCTTAAAGACAAGCCGCTATTTGGGTCCATTACTTAGGCGAGAATTGGACTGGAAAGAAAAATAAAGGACCTCCGCAATACTGCTCTCCAGGACCAGGGCCAAGACCCTGCGGACCCAGTCCAGGTAGCATCCCACGCAACCCCCTCCACAGGGGGGGTGTCGGCGAGTACACTGGGGGGTCAGGGGATAATGTTCTCTTGGAATATCCGCCAGGGCTCCCACTTTTACACCCCGACCCCCACCCGCCAACCACAACACATCATCATTTGAAATCTCGGGAGGGGGGAAACAATAAGAAATCAAACCGCTAGTTTAGTGTACTCCCACAGAGCACAGAACCACAGATCCATAGTGACCCCCCACCTCCACCCAAGAGGTTAGTGGACAGACGGAGGTGGGGAAGGACTTCAGTTCCCGGCTCCCGCCTTCAATACATTCCAGACAAGTCCAATTCATTACGATCCTTGCGATATGTCCGCTCTAACAATAATAGGACTTGATACGAACTCCCTCCCCCCCCCCCCCCCAAAAGTAAAATAAAATAAACTTCTTTAGTGGTCATAGTGTATCATACAATCAGGAATATTCACAGTAGCAACTCAAACTGTAAATCATAAGAATAAGCTCCAACACTTTTTTGGTTTGAAATGTACAAACTATTTACACAGAGAGAGCTGCTGTAATTGAGAGAGAGATTGTGTGTGTGTGTGTAAGCATGTGAGAGATCACTCAGCCACACATCCAGGCACACAGTACTGAGAGTCACAGCGAGGGGCTGACAGCAGCACTTCTAATTTAAATATTATTTTGGATGAATCAGTATTGGAAAGTAGCACCCACTAATTCATACTACTATTACTAACAATAACTGAGATGGACAAATTATTAATTCTAAGTTATAACAATAATGAAACATCTGGAAGTAGCCATTCCTAATAATTATTAATAGATATAACAATTATAATTTTGATGGAACAATCTCTGAGAGTAGCACCATGTCATTGCTTTCACTATGATTATCACTACCAAGAAAGAACCAATTTAAAATATTGATGAAACAGTATGATAAACTAGCACCCTCTAGTAACTGATCAATATAATTCCTAATATTACTATTACTTTTTCACTGCTCTCTCACACCCACACACACACCCACACACTGTGACTCTGCATGCATGCTGTGTGCATTATTGAGCTTACAATACTTCTGATTGGTTCTGTATTCTTGCACAAAGTCATTAGTAGTCTAGCCCCTGTGCAGGAGTAGGAGTAGGGGGATGGAGAGAGAGAGAGAGAGAGAGAGAGAGAGAGAGAGAGAGTTTCTGTGTACAGCAGGAATAGAAGTTTGTCTGTTTTAAGTGCTTTGGCCCACAAAATATCAATATTCCACTGTTATGCCAATAAAAACCTACTCAAACTTGGGAGACCAGAATTGTGATTCTGCATTGGAGAGAGAGGGAGAGAGAGAGAGAGAGAGAGAGAGGAAGAGGGAGAGAGAGTTCTCCGTTTCAAGCTAAGCCCAGAGATGGAGGTATCGATATAAAAAAAAATAAAGTCCTTAAATAATAAAGTAAAAAAACATGTATCGTCTTTCTTTCCGTCCTCATGTGATGGATAGTGGGGAAATCCTTTGCAGAGACTCCAGTGTTTCCAGTACAGCAGGAGAGGCTGGAGGATGGGCCGGGTCAGCCGGGGGGGTCTGGGTCCCCGAGAGAAGGAGGGAGAAAGGGAATCGATCCAAACTTCCTCAAAGTCTTTCTCATCGATCCCAGTAGGAAAAAACAAAACAAAAAAACAAATCCTGTTCCCCATAATTCCCTCATCCCACAGCGTGCGGCTGGGTGAGTCCAGCCCACCTCGGCGCTGGCGGGGCAGAGTCTGAGTGCCAGTCAAAGGGGAGAAGGGTAGTTAGGGCAGGGGCGGGCCGTTCACCCCGGGGTGGTAAAACGCACAATTGTTCTCATAGCGACAACTGCCCTTCATCATGAAGTGTCGACACACCGGCCGATTGGACATGTCTGAGAGAGAGAGAGAGAGAGAGAGAGACGCTCTGTAAATACATGTGAAATCAAACATGTCTCAATGCTGTATCTGTTCCCCCGGGCCGCTCTGTCATGCTTTGGCAACACGGATGTCACAGTAGCCTCCACACTACAGGGGCTCTACACACAGCACAGAAATAAACACGCAGAATAATGACTCTCAAAACTAACAAAGCATAGAAACTGGATCTCAGCTCACCTCCCATGTGCGGCCCGTTGGGGCCCCCTCCGCCTCCTCTCAGGGGCCCGCCTCCCGGCCCCCCTCTGCCCGGCCGTCCTCGGAAGTTGGGGTCCCCCCCGCCGCGGCCCCCTCGGCCCCTGTGGAAGTGTCCGCCTCCCCCCCCTCCTCCGCCTCCTCCGCCCCGCATGCTGTGGGGGCCGCCCCTCATGGGGTCTCCGTGCTGCTCCCAGTACCCGCCGTCGCCCCCCCGGGTCTGCGGGTGAGGTGGCGGGGGCCCCATCATCCGGGGTCCTCCTGGGGGTCCGCCGCCCCCCCCTCCTCCTCCTCCTCCCCCGCCATGGGGCCCTGGGAAGTGTCCGCCGGGGGGGCAGTGGCCGTGGGGGGGGTAGTGGGGGCCGCCCTTGGGGGGAGGGAAGCCGCCGTTCATGCCAGGACCATGACCCAGTAACCCTGAGCTCACTGAGGGGGGAGAGAGGGAGAGAGGGATACTGGTTAGTATCACTCTGGACTGTGGTTTCTCTCTAGCACCATCTATAACACTATTATCATTAGAATTTTAGAATAGAATGTAGAATTTAAAAGCGGACAGTTTGTCAGTCAGTTCTATTCAGTTGCCAGCTGTTCTATTGCCAGCTGTGAAACCGCAGCACAGAGATGCAGCAGTGACACCGAGGAGCCACCAGAGGGCAGAGCACCACCAGGCCCAGAACTGAGCCCCTCACTGGGGTGTATATGTGATCGCGCATGTGCTCTGTGTTTTGTATGTGTTGTGCACATGTGTATGTGATGTGTATTGTACGTGTGTTGCGAGTTGTGTGTTGCGAGAGCGTGTGTGCGTCTCTCACCTGGGGGGGGCCCGGGCGGTGGAGGCTGGGGGGGCGGCTGGCTCTGCTGCAGGGAGCCCAGGAGCTGCTTGATCTTGTCGGAGAAATCAGGCTGCTTGATCAGGTCCTCGGGGGCCTGGTTTCCCTGTCCCCCCTGAGAAAGGGAGAGACGGAAGGAGAGAATAAATTAGAGACGGGGTCAGCATTTGTATCAGTGTTTGGATCTTCGGTGTCTCGCAGTGTCTCTCAGTCTGTGTCTCAGTCAACCCTGGACTCACCATGATGGTGGACAGCAGCTCCTGCACGTTGACGGGGGGCGTGCCCTGGGGCTGGGGGCTGCGGCCGCTGCCCAGGCTGCCCATCAGGTTGGCCAGGACGGGGGGCAGCTTGGCGCCAGGGCCCTCGGGGGGGTGAGAGGAGGGCGCCGTTGTGTCCATGGGCTCCAGGTAACTGTCATCCACTGAGCTGCTGTCCTGCAGAGGGAGGGAGGGAGGGGTTAATATAGTCTGACTGTCCAACTGAACTCTACAGCACAGCACAGCACAGCACAGAGAGAGAGAGAGAGAGGGGGGACAGAGGAGAGAGAGAGAGAGAGAGAGAGGAAAGACAGGAAGACAAAAAGAGAGAATAGAGGAGATGGAGAGACAGAGAGGGGGGAAGGAAGGAAGGAAGGAAGGCAGACCCCTATTGTATGGACAAATGGGAGAGAGAGAACAGACCAAGCGTACCTCGTCCAGTGGGATGAGCCGGGGGGGCACAGGTTCGTAGGCCTCGGGGTCGGGTTCGTGAGGGCTGTCAGGAACACTGTGGAGAGGACAGGACTGTCAGACACTGAACACCTGACTCAACGCTGTCCGCACAGCTATACTGATCACTATTATACTAACCTACATATATATTAAACAGCACGGTATATCTAGTTCCTGTGTATCACTGGGGTATCAGTTATTATACAGTATCCTCCTCTTACCTCTCCTTGGACAGGAAGATCTCCTGGAGGATGCCCTTCTCCCGCTCCAGCTGTGTGTGTCTCTCCAGGCTGGAGCTACCCGGGAGGACCAGGCTGGAGGGCAGCAGCAGGGGCCGGGGGGGCGTCCAGGGCACCTTCTCCTCCATGGCATCGTGGGACAGGCGCCGCGCCGTCTCGAACGCCTGCCTGTCCATCATCATCTCCCGCTTGGCCGCCTCGCCGAAGTCCTTGATCTTGTTCACGTTAACTGTGGGGCAGAGAGAGGGAGAGAGGGAGGAGAGGAGGGGGAGGGGATGGGAGAGGGGGATGGAGGGAGGGGTTGAGAAAAGGAGAGAGGGGTTAATAAACAGTGACTAACTGGCTGGACACTAGCGTGCATTCACAGTGCAGAGACAGGAAAACATTTACAGGACATTACATCACTGATTTACAGTACATTTACAGTACTACTATCTTCACACACACGTCTCTCTCTCTCTCTCTCTCTCTCTCACTCACTCACACACACACACACAGTCAGTCTGTCTCTCTCTCTCTCTCTCCTCAGACACCAAAATTCAAATTTAAAATCTTTACTGGCATGAGCAGTGAAAGTACTGCCAAAGCCACAATGCATGTCTAGTAATAAACAGGAATAATAACAATAACAACAACAATAATAAAGACACTATCTCTCTCTCTCTGCCCCCGGTCTCACCTCTGTCTCCCCCTCGCTCTCTGTCAGTCTCACCTCTCTCGGTCTCGTCCAGCTCGAAGTAGAAGTACTCCTTCAGCTGGGTCTCCTCTGCCCAGCGCACACTCTTCTTCTTCTTGCCTTTCTTTGTCAGCTGGGGCTCCTCCTCCCCCCGGGGCTCAGACAGTGCGTTGGGCTTCTCTGCTGAGAGAGAGAGGCGACACACTGTGTGTTAATAAGGACACCACAAACCCAGTGCGAGACAGCGTCTCTGCTGCAACAAGCAGCGTCCCGCAGGACAGGGGCTCCTCACCTGTGTCCATGGGCTCCACCCCCTCCTCCGTGGGTACCGGGGTGCCCGGCTGCTCCAGCTCGGGGGGGTCTTGTGAGGGGGAGGCCTGCTGGGGGGCAGCCGGCTCCGGGGACGAGGGCTTGGTGCTGGTGGGGGCGTCCAGGGACTGCTTGCTGTCAAATGGGCAAGACTGTAGAGATAGAGGGGGAGAGATTTAATCAAAATGCACCTCACCCTACAAGCAAAGTAGCTGATAGTGTGCGTGTGTGTGTGTGTGTGCGAGAGTGTGAGAGAGAGTGTGTGTGTGAGTGTGGGGTGCGTGTCTGTGAGTGGGGTGTGAGTGTATGTGAGTGTGTGCTTGCAGCCATGTTGCATTACCTTGTTGCTGGTGGGCGACACAGCCTTCTTCTTCTTCTTGATCTTGATGCCGGGCACTGGCGCCGAGTTCAGGGCATCCAGGAAGCCTGTGCACTCCATCGCTGCAGCGGGGGAGAGAGAGGGGTTACTGCACACCTGAGTGATGGGACACGACAGAGCAGGAGACCCACAAGGGAAGGCCGAGTGTGGACAAAGGGAGGGACAGAGGGATGCAGTGTTCAGTACTCACGTTGTGCAGGAATGATTTTGACTTTGATCTCCTTGGTGGAGTTAGGCGTGGTGTTCAAGGGCTTGTACTTCTTCTCCACGGGAGGAGCGTCCGGAGGGCCCGACGAACTGAGGGAGGGAGGGAGAGAGAGAGAGAGAGAGAGAGAGTCAGAGACTATATCAATGCACACTGTGTCTACACATCTCACTCCTGCCAAACAGCCAGAGAGAGAGGGAGACAGGTGCAGCATTGTAACACTGAGGGGAATTAACACACAGAAAGGTGTGAGAGAGTGGGCAACAGAGGGACAGACATACACGTGCACACCCGTCTTACCTCTGTCTCTTCAGCACCGCTGGCTTGATGTTGTACTTGTCACCCAGCTGGGGGGGGACTGGGGGTTTCTTGGCCGGGAGAGGGGTGGGGGTGTCCAACTCCAGACCTGCGAGAACAAAGAGACCAGCCTCGTTACTATCGCTGCCCACCACACTGTCCGTCGCCTCTGGACCTGCGTGTCATGTACGAGTCGGTCGGTGTCTCAGTGCGTCAGTCTGCGAGCGTCGGAGCCCCTCACCTGTGGATCTGAATTTGGCGTGGCTGGGGGCGGTGGTGCGGGGAGCTTTGGGCTTCTCTTTCTTCTTCTCCTCCTCCAAAGGCTTTCCTCCATCTCCCCCCTTCGCCTCACTTGCCTTCCCCTTCATCTCATCCTTCTTACGCTTCTTATCTGAGACAGACAGAGGGAAAGAGAGAGTGTTCAAATGATTTTGCATGAAAGAAACATGACTACATTTCTCACCTGGAAAGAGCATCTGTCCACAGGATTACTGAGCACAGCGAGAGAGAGAGAGAGAGAATGATTACCTGCTGGAGAGGTCCCAGCCGCAGCTGCTGCTCCACTCTGGGAACGAATGATGGCCATCCAGCCTTCAACTAACACTGAAGCCAGCTTCCTCAACTCTGAGAGAGGGAGGGAGAGAGAGAGAGGGTCAATACAGGAATGATGAGCAACACTACAAGCGCATTAACAATACACAGAGAGGGGGAGAGGGAGGTTGCTGTGTGTCGACTGGCTGTCGTGGAGGGTTATGAAGGCGCCAGGCCGTGAGCGCAGACCCTTACCCTCTGTGTCGCCACTCTTGCTCAGCTGCTTGACCAGCTTAGCCGTATTGTTCTAGAAGAGAAAAGACAGAGGCATTAGAATTAGGGAGGGCCGGGGGCAAATGTGTAAGTGTGTGTGTTACTTGTTTGAGGTGATCTACTGTGACTGAGTAACTGTGGCTGTTAGCGTGTGACCAGTTTGAGGTGGTCCACAGTGAGTGAGTGTGTGTGAGTGGGACAGTCTTACCTGTTTGAGGTGGTCCACAGTGAGGGGCAGTTTCTGCAGGGTGAGCAGGATGAGCTGCATCAGCGGGGTATTGTTGGTGCTCTTGCAGTAGGTCAGCCAGGCGTTGAGCAGCTTGTAGCCTCCGACCCTGATGAACCTGTGCACAGGGTGAGAGAGAGAGAGAGACTTATTATCGTGAAGCCAGCAAGAACAGTTGGCAGTGGAGATTGTGCTGTGACACTGTGTGTGTGTGTGTGTGTGTACACAAGGTCCAGTGCTGGTCTCTTACCTGTTGAGGATGTCTTGTGATTTGGTCTGCAGCACGATGTTCAGATACATACACCTGCTGACCATCTTCTGACTGTTCTTCATTAAACTGTGAGCAGAGAGAGATGATGATGATGATGATGATGGTGAGAACTCACGTCAACACTGACAAGCACACACTACATTCTCGATCAAACAAATCACAGGAACCTCGCTGTCCCGTCTCCTACCTGAAGATCTTGGCCACGCCCTCAGGGTTGCGGATGTCCCCCTCTTTCCCCAGGAGAGACTCCACTCCCTTCAGCAGCTCACGGGGGTCCACTGGTCCCACCGCCATCGTCAACCTGCACACAGAGGAGAGATGGGGAGAGGGGTTAAGACACATACAAGGACTCAGTTATACAATTGCATTACAGTGCAGAGAGACAGAGACAGAGAGAGAGACAATACACCACACCAAATAAGTAAAGGGGGGATTCACAATTGACCAATAGGACTCTACAATACAGTACTACACTGACCCTCTGTGAAATTTTTAAATAATTTACTAGAATACGTTTTTCACATGTGAAGTGAATGGCTAATTACGTGAGCAGAGTGAGATTAAATGTGAACGCAGGCGGAGACAAATAAATGACTGATTGATTGACTGTAACATCATCCCGAAATAAAGCAGTTTTAATTACATCCACGGAAATCTCGAAATTTTAAAATAAGAGCACGACACCTGAGACGAGTAGGCACGATAACACACAGGGCCCCCGAATACTAGTGGCACAAGACTGATAAACAAAATTGCATGACCTTGCTCAGCCATTGTGCATCGAAAACAGGCAGATAAAAGGCCTGCAGGCAGTGTGTGCTCACAGAATCCAATACAGAGACAGAGGGAGTGGGATTCACACATTCAAGTGCTTTCCAGACACCCCCTCTCATTTTCTGCACTCCTACAAAAAACACAAAACTGACCGCTCAGCACTACACTTACAGTGCCTGGGGAACCACATAATACACACAACCCTGGATGTCAAAACCCATCCTGCCATTTTACACTGGACAGGTACAGAGCACCAGTGGCCGAGTGCTTTTTGACCCTTGTAGGAAACTGTCTTTACTGTAAACCACAGCACAGGGTGAACAAGTCCTGCGGGTGGTGGGGCGCGACGTATACCCGGTCAAAACTGGGCTGAACGCGATGCACTGGTTGTGTAGCTTGTGTGTGTATTGGACCTGCACCTCGAAAGTCGGTAGCTATTCATATAGTTCCTATCAGTACAGTAGTCACTACAGTCCTTGTGTAGTGTAGCCCTGCCCAGCGGTCACTATAGTCCTTGTGTAGTACAGGACAGTCTACCCCCCTCAGTCACTCCAGTCCCTGTACAGTACAGTTGTGCACTCGCACAGCCCAGTCACTATAGTCCCTGTACATTACAGTCCAGACTACACATAACCCGGTCACTACAGTGTGTTACCCAGTACACTACATCCAAGATTTCAAACTTTCATTTAAAGTAATTTTATTCATATGTAGGGATACAAGCTGGGCCAGAACAGTTTGCTAACCTGCCGTTTGGGAGTGTAGAGGCTCTTAATGGATGTTTATTTTCCATTTACTTTGTGTGAAAAAGTGGGCTGCCTGGCTGAGGATGTTGGTGACCTGGACTGTGGGAGTGTGACAGGACCGAGTGAAGACGAACACACACACACACACACTGTGGTTCCCGGGCTCGGAGGACCCAGGGAGAGAGCCAGGCAGAGACAGCGACTCTCTCGGGTGAGAGCTGCGTGTCCAGACACTGCCGACTTCAGAGAAACCCAGTTCAGCAGGTCGGCTCAGATCACATCCAAAAAGCAGGGGAGAATACTACAACCAGTTTGGTTACTGGGTCGGCTGCTTTAAACTTTCATTTTCAGAAGGAAAAAGGAACAGGTCTGTGGGGCTTTAATATTCTAGTCACCTCTCCTATCCTGTCGTGTGCATGTTACTGGGAGATTTCTTATCTCCACCATCTCTCTCTCTCTCTCTCATTTTGTATGTGCTTATTACCAAAGGGATTCTGTATAATCTCTCAGTAATAAACAGAGCAGCACAGGGACACAGGGAGCAAGAAAGCAGAGAGCACAGCAGTCCCTCAGAAATTAACGATCAGGGAGCCCAGGAAAAAGGCGGGGGAGATAACAGGCTGGGTGAACAGAGCAGGAGATATCAATTAGCACATGGGAGTTGCATGAACAAATGACTGGCCACCCCCACTGTGTTCATCCATGCTGTGCAATGGAATCAGTCATCTGCTCAAGCAGACCAGGCCCAGCATCTTTTAACCTACACTGAAACTGTAGTTTCTTTATATGTGTCCAAGGGAGATTAGAGTGTTTGAAAAACAAGGCGACCGTAAAAGCATGATTGTCAGTGAGAGGGTAATAAAGGCCACCCCTCACATCCCCCACCACCCCCAAACTACACAAACACGGAGGCCTCTGTTCTGTGTCAAGTGTCTGCCCAGCAGGCAGGACCCGACTCTGCCTGTGCCAGAGCTCCCCTTGGTGACAATAACAGTTGGGTCGCAATGAAGGCTGGAATTTGGGTTTGTCACTTCGTACTTTAACAGTTCGGGAAGCCCCTGATCTGGAGCCTGTTTGTCAGTCAGCTCTCCAGACGACAGTAAACACATCATTACTACCCTGTTGTTTTTCTGATGTGGTCTGTTTTGATTTGGGTATTTTTCAGTTTTCCATTTGGGAGATATAGAGGGGTTAGGGGAGTGTGTGTGTGTGTGTGTGTGTGTGTGTGTGTGTGTGTGTGTGTGTGTGTGTGTGTGTGTGTGTGTTCCTGCTCTTGTGTCTCTGTGTCTGTGAGTGTGTTTGTTGCTGTACGAAGGGGAGAAAGGTAACTGGTGCTCAATCTGAAAAATGTAGTCTAATCTACAAAACAGTCTCCAAATGCCGTTTCAATTCAGAGATTACACTGGGTCTTTAGAGTGGAGGGTGGGGGGGGTCGCTGTCCTAGTGCCAGTGTGAGATGCATTTTAATAAGACAAGAGGTGGTTGGAGAGGTTTTGAGCCCCAATACAGAAAGGAGACACCACTGCTGATGCACCCTGCTGTAACCACAGTCCGGTAACTACAGTCCAGTCCACTCACACTGCCGGTCACTATAGTCCCTGTGCAGTCCAGTCCACTCACACTGCTGGTCACTATAGTCCCTGTGCAGTCCAGTCCACTCACACTGCCGGTCACTATAGTCCCTGTGCAGTCCAGTCCACTCACACTGCCGGTCACTATAGTCCTGTGCAGTCCAGTCCAGTTGTTCACTCACACAGCACAGTCACTACAGTCCCTGTGCAGTGCAGTGTAGTGCAGTGCACTCACACAGCCACAGAACAAAAACTTGCAGTTACTTAAACTGTAATTTTTCCAGGAACACTGAAAATAAATCAAGACAAAAATTAATAAATTAATAAAACTGTAGCATAGAACAATTTCCATGGCACCTGCTGTCTACCTGTAAAAGACAGAGCATGAGTAAGGAGCAAAACCAATTAGCTAACAAACACTGGTCTGTGTGAGGGAACTGCACTGCACTGCACTGCACTGCACTCAGATTGGGAGTACAGCAGCCTCCGAGGTCTCTGTTCAGCAGCTCAGAGAGGCAGGGAGGGAGAGAGAGAGAGAGAGAGGGAGAGAAAGAGTGAAGCTGTAATTTCCAATGTCTGCACTGTACCTGCTCTAACAATGCATGGATAGAGACAGACAGACAGACATACATAGATTTAGTTAATTAAACAGACAGATGAGTATGGCCTTTCCTGACCCAATTCTCCAGAGAGAGATAATCTGCAACCACTTGTGTAGACCCTGCTCTGCGGGTAGGCAATTACCCGCAGAGCACCCCCACCTCTCTCCCGGCCAAATTAATACGAGAGAGAGAGAGAGAGAGAGAGAGAGATACTGCAAAGAGTGAGAGGTGAAGAGAGGCAGCAAAGATATCAATACAAGGAAACATATCAAGAGGGAGAATCGGAGGAAAACAAAATAAGAAACAGGAACATTTATAGTAGCTGAAGTTTTCAATACAAGATGAAATTAATCTGCTCTCATCAGGTGATGAGGATACTGGTACAACATGTACAGATACAGATTTGTTATGCATATGGAATTATCAACACTCATAGTTCTCATTAGATACTATGATGAATCTAAAATGGGGAGGGTCAAAACCTCAATAACTATATTTCAGTCCATCACACTGAATTTGTATTAAAAAGTTTGATTTTAGACTCACAATAGTTGGAAAAGTATGAATGTTGAGAATAACGCCCTACAGCTCCCACACCCATATACTGTATTAACAGCAAGCTGAATGAAAAGGGGGTTGTTTCTCTTCGGACATGAACGCATGAACTACAAAGACAGGGAACCGCGGGACAGTTGATGTACAATAATAACACCATATATTGAAATATACACAGACCTGAGTGCCAAGTAGCAGTAACTAAACAATCATTATTTTGGGGGTTCCAAATTACAAAAAAGCACAATCAAAAATGGAGAAGAAAACACTGGAGGTACTCCTTTTCTGCAAAAAGGAAAAACCCTCCTCAACTGATACAGAACTATAAAATAAATACAATATATAGGATACTATTATTCCCGTACTATAGTATAGATACATGTTACAGAATACCGCAGTACAGATCGGTATTACTTAATGAAGACTACAGCACACATAAATGTTACACAGAAGAAGCAGACAGCATTATGGAGCTTGACTACAGTGCTGGCCCAGTGTGCATTTTAATCACACTGCCAGTACTGTATATATCCCCACCGGGGTGCTGAAATGTTTATATAAATAAAGGACTACAAACAACAACCACTGAAATACAACATCACTGACACACAAACTAAGGTACAACAAGTACAGTACAAGCACAGCAAAGGCAGGGGAAAACAGATCTGCACTGACGAGTAACTGGAGCTGCTACAGCCCAGCAGTTTGCCCACTGAATGCCTGTTGCAGAAAAAGAAGCATCACTATACATTGCAGCCCAGCACTCACTCACTCACACATTCAAATATAAAGACGATCTGGCTGGATTAGGACTACAGCCCTGCACAGGCAGACTAGCGGCTTTACTGACTTGGCTGCACTAACTTCTCTAGTGAGTGTGAGATAGCAGTCCTGTGCTAACAATAAGAGCATTTACTAAATCTCGAATACAGTACCGAGAGCATTACTCCTGTAGAGCTACAGTACAGCACCGGCCGAGAATGACATCATTACCTACTGCACAGTTTGGACAGAATTAGTTATGAAATGGTGCCTAGAAAAACACACACAAAACAGCACTGCTAAATGATAACCACAGTACAGCAGTTAGGACTGATGTATTCAGTAACTACAAGAGCACAGCAGACTGACACCTAGTTACCAGTGTGTCTCATACTAATCCTACCACAGCAAGAGGGCTGACTGGTCAGCTACACACCGGTCCTTTACACTAGAAGCGCTGTGGGGCTTCAAAGTGTGAGCTGTGGCTGTACGACCGTGACTACATCAGTCAGACATTAAAATCCACAATCAGGTAGTGCCTGACTTGGTAAAGAAGGAAGCTCAGAACTACAGGGCTACACTGTATTACATGATCATATTATATAATGATATACTGTATAGCTATATTCACTTACCTGCTGAGGTGCATGAGATAGCAACACAGCCCGATTAAAGTACGTTTGTTTTTAAATGATCTCTGTAACACAAAGTTTCAGTCTAGATGCTCAGAGGACACTTTCACACAGACATCACAACACAATTAATCATCATCTTACGCAACCGGTCTTGCTTCTGAACAATAATGGGTGCCTTTCGTTGTGATAGTGCCAGGGTGTCTGGTTAATACACTTTAATGGAAAATAAATCCTCTGTAAATGATTGCTATTCAACTGCTTCATACTATGACTATTACTACTAATAATAATCATTAAATTGAAAACTTGACTGTGGCTATTGTAAATTTCACGACTCCCTGTAATTGTGTACCTTAACATTAATAGCTGTGATTTCCATGCATATTAATATATTCAAAATAATAACAGGGTATTGGTTACAATTAATATTCATAAGGTTTCCCTTTAATTGCATCGATGTAAAGTTAGTACACTTTGGAGTAACAATACAATGCTTAATAATCTGTAGTGAAATACAATCAAAGCATTGTCTATGTAACAGGGCACTCGCTATGGGAGATTGATTCTATGGTTCAGTACTGAGATCTCGCCGCGAAGCGCCATCAAGCGGCGACACGGCGAAACGACAAGGCCGAACCAGGTGGCAAACAAAATAACATTACAACATCAAAACCCACCAGAGCAAAATTGTCCTTTACAACATCTAATGATGATGATAATAATAATACTGATGGGAGTCTCTAGTGAGTTAGTATGCAAAGTTCAGTGCTATAGTAATGTAGATCAAAGTGCAATTTAATCTAAAAAGTTTAACATGTTTAAAAATGTATTTCCTGTTTTGTAAGTGTCGGTGAAAAGGAAGGCATTAAGTATCCAAAACATAGGGGGGGAAAAGAAAAAGCCAATGAAACGTTGATTATGCAACTTCCTCTGATGTGAGCGGGTCTGGGCTGAAGCGCCGCCGGCTCTGAGAGCTGTTCTCAGGCACTGCCACGGCATCTGAGCCGCCAATACAGCAGCGGTCCTGCTCCCAGGGCACACATGCCCCACTACTGCTATATTTGTAATCGTTACTAATAGGCATACAATATATTTCAATTATTTGTTCCAGTTTTGCTGGAGCCGATTTCGAGCCATGTCTCACTGTAAATGGTATAACTTTCCAGATTACCTCACACTGCAAGAAAGGCGTCTGCAAAATAGTTCAATACTGTATTGTATCCGAACTAGTTAATGTACTGCACATTTTAAATATATCTACAGTAAACTTTTACTCACTACAGAAGCCTATTTCCCACAGACCCTTATCTACAGAATAGTGCACACTGTGTACAATGCAATGCACTTTGTTAATCTTTAACATATTTTTTTGTAGATAAGTAGATCAATTCATATTCTGCGTGCTTCTACTTGGGATTGTTACAATCCAAGTGGACGTTTGCATTAATAATTATTCAATAGGCTTGTACGATTAATTAATAATAAATTCCATGTCTGCACAGGACTATTGTGGGAATTGAACGCATGCATTTGGTTGATTTTCTGGTCTGCTTGCTGGTTTACAATGTTAGCACTTGTGCAGACAGCTGTGCTATGGCTCTCAAAGCACTCGGGTTCCTAACCGGATGGATAGTGACATGCACGGTCTAGCATTGACGAAAATAAATCAGACTTGGCATATAAGAGAAGTATCTTGGAAGTAATGATCTAAAAAAATGCATTGGGTGGCAGATGCTGCCATCAAATTAGTACAACAGTAATATAAACAGTAATTAGCCTAAATTAATTATCAATATTAAGAATTTATGGAAGTCGTGAAATGTTAATATATATATATATATATTTAAAAAAAAATACCAGAAAGTAGTTTGATCTTACCAGTGACAATGCGGACGTTTTAGTCTGGAGATGGAACAATAATTAGTGTGGAACCCCCAACTACACACTGCCAAACCACAAATCTCCTTAAAACGGTAAAAGTGTTACACGGGTCAAAAGACAACTATACAAACACAAAGGTGGTGGGAATCTGTACATGACACAAGTAAACAACTGTACAAAAGCCTGAGAGAGACAAGACACAGAGAGGGGCCTATTACAGTCTAATATACAAAATTACATTATAAAAAACATCTCATAATATCCTATGGTTTATTTTAAACTTGAAATTCTTTGCTGATGAAATGTATAATACAATTGTTTTAAAGAGACTCAGTGACTGAGATTTGCATTTCAGTAAAATGCTGTACAAAACAGGTTATTAGCTACCTATCATTAAAACAATGCAAACATAAATCACTGAATCTCTTTAAATACTGATAGATTACTTCAAACAGTTCATTTTCAATAAATTAGATTTTACAAAACGCTCTTTAATTATTATCAGTAACAGGTTACAAAAAGTCTGGTCAGTTGGTTCAATTGATCACACACTGAGAAGACATTGTGAAAAAACACTGCTAGTCTTTAAAAGACAATAAAAAAAGAAGTTACGTGGTTGTGTACAGCATATATGGCAAAATGTTCTTGAAAAATGAATGAGAATTGGTAAATCCTTCGTTTTCTAGATAAACAGCATCAATATGTAGCCTAATATTCATGAGGCTTATTCTAATAAATTACATAGATCGCTCTTGCACATGTAACGCACAACAATATTCTGAAGACAAAGCTACACCTACTTTTTGGGGAAAGAATAATAAAAAAAGAGCTATTTAAATGTATCGAAGATTAAAAAGTGTAATAATTTAAGCCTCCCTTGCTTCTGTCCATCAGGACACAACAGGGAGGCGGTTTGCCGAGGGCTGCTCTATTTCCTGCCCACTCCTTTGTGACGTAGCGATCCCGCACGACTGTGCAGCGAGGAGGAGGAAGGCGCCGCCATTTTAAAACAAACTCGCAACACATGTCCAAATAGCAAACACAAAAATAACTACATGAAGGCAAATATTGAAATGGACGGCTCGCTTTACTATCCATTCGGGGTGGTCGCGTTTTTTCTTTCGGTTTGGAGAAAAAAACACCGATATCCAACACAACCGCCCGAAAGAAAGCGGCAATCCTATGTGCCTTATATCCGGATGAAGTGGAGGAAAAAAGACAACCCGTCCGCCATTTTGTAGCATCTAGAAGTCCCGACCATGAAAAGCAAAAAAATATATATTCATGTCGTTATTACTGTACATCAACGGTTTTAAGCTCCTTTAGACCCTTATATTCGCAATCTTTATCACCAGATTGCCGTTTTTCTGATGTTTATTTTACACCTGGGGAAGCAATTATCACAGTTTGAGAAAACAAATATAAAAAGTCTGACCTAAACGCCAACTAGACCTACAAACACACTTTCTCCCTGAGATAAAGTCCGCGCATTCATTAATGAAATCCTGGGTCAATCTCCTAGAGCAATCTTTATGTGCAGACTGCGATGCCTGTGGTTTGGTCCCCTACAACACAAGATAGTCGACAATATTAAAAGACAATTGATCCAGACACCTGCCCTGACTGCGGCAATCTTTATGTACAGATTGCTTATAGAAACGGCAACCTCTGCGTCTCACACACAAAGAAGCGGAGCTTTATCCACCAGCCCCGCTGTCTGTTGTA
The DNA here is from genome assembly GCF_036373705.1 of Amia ocellicauda. Classification (NCBI taxonomy): domain Eukaryota; kingdom Metazoa; phylum Chordata; class Actinopteri; order Amiiformes; family Amiidae; genus Amia; species Amia ocellicauda. The sequence goes on along the minus strand of NC_089864.1, from coordinate 3,158,994 downwards.
TGTGAGCTCATTTAATTAAAAAGCTCAAAACAATCCCCTGATTACTTTTAACAGCATTTAAAAAATATGATTCCCTAGAAGAAAAAATGGTTTAACGGTCAATTTTGGTTTCAAATTGGTTGGAAAATCGACACTTACTATCAAAAACTCTCTCCTCAGCGCCTCGGGTAATTATGGCAAATTGTGCTTTAAAGCAACCAATTTCTTTTTTTTTTTTTTTGTTAGAACAGTTTAAGAGAATAAACTGTCATGGCTTATAGAACAAGCAAACTTTTATGGCTGAAAAATTTGCTTTTGTTATGGGCGGGTGAATGAGAGGCAGGTTTTCTTCTGGAAAAAACAAGTCATCAATGTCCATCAACGGGAAGAAAAAACTGAGGCTCTGGAGCTCGTCTTCAGGCTCGGTGCGTCCGCGACACCCGGCTCTCCTCTCGAAGCGACACCTGCAAAAGGAACAGACACAGCGGGGAATTAGTCACCGGCGGCGGCGAGAGACGCGGAGAAAGCACGGCAAACACCAGTGGCGCAGTTAGCATAATCGGAAGCGGGCGAGCAGCGATACCTACCTCAGACAATCCAGGAATGCGGGCGGGGGGGAGGGCGCAGGCTTTTATACCCCGTGACGCTTTTGACGTCAGGGCCGGCTCGGCGGCGCGCCTGGCAGGGCGTTACCAAGACAACGGCCAAAGGGCGCGGCGCGCGTCCCCGGCCAGCCAGTCCGGGGGCGAGCATGAGGCGCGCTTAAAGGGCCAGGCGCCCGGCGCGCCCCCCCACCAGCCCGCAAAACACGCAAAACACGCAAATACACAAACACGCGGCTCCTCCTGCACTCAGCCACGACCACGAAACTGTCGGCTCACACACAAGTGTTCACCAAGCACTGTTCTCAAAGTTGAAAAACAACCAATGATTAAAAAACTAAAATCATGGTTAATAACGCACAACGCAGAGCTCTCAGCCGCTGCTCACTGTGTAATTGTGTCTGCCGGCAACACCGCGTTTCCCTAGAAGTGAGATTATATGAAATAAAAATACTTCAGTGAAAAGTATGTATCATGCGCGGTCACGAGTCTAGTCACGTCCGCTCCCCCACCCTGTGGCCAAACGCACGTTATTCAAAGTAATTTAATAAACACCGGGAGACTTTCAAGTGTTTTAATTAATATGCCAATCGGGTTGTATTTTAAAACGGTGTTCATTTAAAATTGTCCAAATTATTAATTGGCTACATTTTATCTTCAAGGACAAACGAACAATGGGAACAACGGACACGCATTGCGCAACAGCTCAGAATATTATTATTATTATTATTATTATTTATTATTATATGCGTGTCGTTTTTGAAATAATAATTAAACACGCCTCGTATTAGTAAAATATATATTTTAAAAAAATAGTATCCAGTTTTTATTTTTATTTTTTGTTGTCCCTTCCTCTTCCTTTCCGTTTACCCTTAACCCTTGACCCTTGCCATCTCGCACAAGATGGCGGCTCCCATAGCTGGCGTGTTTAGGGGTCTTCTTCTGCGTGGGTCGCCTGTCTTTCTGAGAGGCCTCCGAGACGTCCAGGTATAGCTCGAAATCCGTAAACTGGCACTTGTCTTTGTGTATTCGGAATATATTATTTTTCGTAGTTATATTTGCGCCGTCGCATTGAATTTAGTTTTGGAAAGGAAAGAAAGATGGCGAAGGAGGTTACAGTGGGGTTAAACATTCATCTATTGGTCTGGCTTCGAAGAGTCGCGTTTCTTTCATTTTCCATATATTTGATGTTAAAGTAGGAATTGCTGCAACTTTAAAAAGAAATCTGCAATGCAACTCCTGTAATATGTAATTGCGTTACTGAAAAATAATTATTCCTTTTTAAAAGTATCACCTGTCACATTTCGCATGTCATCCACTTTATTGTATGTTTCTGTCACACATGTATATGTAACTTCTAAATGCCGTGCAAAGTGATTATACAAGCACCACATGCCCTGTACTATCTATAAAACAAAAAAAAGCGACTGCCCAAATCTAGTATAAATAATCAAACCTAAATCACCAAATCACTACATCAAGTGTGCAATGGTTTGTAGTTTTTAAAATGTCATTGTTAAAGATGCACATATCATAGAATGTTTAATAACCTTAGACAGGGCCTCAGCTGTTTCTGTATTACTTTCCTTTTCTTTCATATTTGTCAGACCTCCCATTCTTTGTGTTTCTCTCAATTGTGTGTGCGCTTCCCTCCCCCAGGCCACTGCCAGTTGCTGGCCTCTGGCTCGGGTATGGTCGGTGCCAGCATGGCGCTCCCTGAGCTCGGAGGCGGGGGAGAGCCAGCCTGCCAAGAGTGGCAAGTCGAGCAGCGCGGCCGAGGCAGATCCTTTCGACAGCATCGCCCGCTACAGGGAGCGGCCGTGGGAGTACCTGGAGAGCGAGGGTACCGTTTATTTCACACCTCATTTGTCTCAAGTCTCTCTTTCAACCCGTACATTAAAGCTGCAAGGTGTCTGGCCTAGTTCGACACCCTGGGGTCCGCTTGCGTTTGTGTGTGATGTGACGTGTTCGTGTCACATGTGTTCTCCCCCTCAGAGTACGTGGAGCGCTATGGGACGCAGTTGGTGTGGGCCGGCTACAGGAGGAACCACAAGGGAGGGATCCCCCCACAGAAAACACGCAAGACCTGCATTGTGAGTCTAAAGCCCACACACTCACCGTCATGGGCAGAATGACACGGGCACACAGTCGGAGTCATATATAGATCACACACACACACACACGCACACACACACAGGAGCATAGACACACATACTTAGTCATATTCAGACACGCCATCATGCTTGGTCACATCACATAGTGTCACCGTAGCACAGACACTCACACACAGGGTGATCGACTAACACACCGGTCCCTACAGAGGTGTGCAGCCACACACAAACCTACCCATTGGTGCTGAAATGCATAGTGGGGTTGTTGTGCTGTGTAATGCTCACTCTGTGTGTTGTGTTGCATTGTGTTCTCAGAGAGGAGACAAGGTCTGTGGGAACCCCTGTCCCATCTGCAGAGACCCCAAAATCATCGTGCACCACCAGGTGAGTCAGTCAGTCAGTCAACTAGTTTCTCAGTCAGCGTGTCACCATATTGGCACGGTGTGCTCTAGCAGCAAAGTATGATCTTGTTTGTAAAATGTTGACGGCCCCTAAGCAGCTTGTAATTGTTTGACGGTTCCCAAAATCACTAATGTAATCACTCCTCCCTCTCCAGAATGTGAAGCTGCTGGAGCAGTTCATCAGCCCTCACAGTGGCAGTGTGTACGATGCCACGCGCACAGGTACACTACAGTACCCTCCCCCTCTCACACACCCCACAGCGCTGCACACTGACACACCGTCACTGTCGCAAAATGTTCTGAAATGCAAGTCTGAAGGGTTTAGCTTAAAGTGTCCTTGTCCCTCTCCCCCTCTTTCAGGGGTCTGTATGAAGCAGCAGAAGAATCTGACCAAAGCCATTGAGACTGCCAAGGATCACGGTAAGGCCCTGGCTCTCTGTGGCTCTCTGTGGCTCTCTTGTTCCCAGCCCTGGGCCTGGAGATCCTCATTTCTCTGCTGGTTTTAACTCCAATTGCATCCCTTAACTGAACTTGCTATGACGGTCTGTTTTCGGCCTTCTCGGCTCATAAACCTGTTCAGGTGGGTCGGGTCAGTAGGTGAGGACAACACCTGGGGCTGGAGCCAGCAGATACCGGGAGGCCTCCCTCTCCTTCACCTGTCTTTCTCTCTCTGTCTAGATGATACTAGGTGGCTCAGCAGTCTTTAATTTAAAACAAGGGCAGTAATGTTCAGACTGTACAATGCACTAGTTAGAGCTCATCTGGATACTTTGGACAGTTCTGGGCTCCACACTTCAAGAAAGATATCGCTGCTCTAGAGGCAGTTCAGAGGAGAGCAACCAGACTTATTCCAGGTCTGAAGGGAATGTCCTACTGAGAGACTGAGGAACTGAACCTTTTCACCCTGGAACAGAGGAGACTACGTGGGGACTTGATTCAAGTCTTCAAAATCATGAAAGGCATCGACCACATCAACCCAGAGGAGCTTTTCCAGATCAGCAGGGACACACGCACCCGGGGACACAAATGGAAATTGGGCTTCAAGGCATTCAAGACAGAAAACAGGAGACGCTTCTTCACACACAGAGGCGTCACAATCTGAACAAACTCCCCAGCGATGTGGCTGAAGCTGAACATTTGGGAACATTTGAAAATAAACTTGGATCACTTAGTTATTAATGGACACCAAACGAGCACGATGGGTTGAATGGCCTCCTCTCGTTTGTAAACTTTGTTTTCCTCTGACTCCCTCTCTCTCCACCACATCACTCTCTGCTCTCCTACTCCTTCTATTCCCCTCTCTATCCCCTGCCTCACTCTCTCCACGTCTCTCGCTCTCTCCCTCAGGTCTGCTGCCGTTCCACGTCCCCTTTGTGGATTTCGAGGGCGAGGATTATTCCAACACCCACAGTGCCGTGACCCACACCCCTCCCCCTCCTTTTCTCACTGCCAAGGCCGAGGGAGGGGAGAACAGCAGCTCGGGGGGGCAGCCCTGGTACAGCTGGTACCACCCCACCCAGCCTGACCCCCAGGAGCTGTGCCGGGTCACGAAGCTGTACAGGAAGTACCTCAAACAGGAAGTGCCCACCTCTGCTGGGCAGTGAGGGGGGACAGCTTTTACTTTTGTTGTTGGTTTCTTTCATCCTCTGAAATACAATTGGATGGCTTTTATTCACTCACAGCAGTTAGACATTTTATTTTTCAGACACACACACCCATGTTTCTTAACTCAATTTAATTAAAACTTCAGTTTTCTCTCTAGAGCTGAATCACCTTGTCAACAGCTTGGGATGGTTGGTAGTCTAGTTTAATGAGTGATCTTTATATTTAACTGAATTAATCTGTGAATAAATTTGTTGAAGGGTGTGAATACATTTCCCCTGTGTGGGTGTGTTTTAAGGTCACTGGATTCCTAATGCTATGAAATGATCCCCTTTCAAAGTAATGTACATGTAAATAGATGTATATATACTGTGTGTCTGCCATTGCAAGTGTAATAAAAATGTCCCTCACTCACTCTGTGTAATTTGTTTATTGCTTAATGCAAAACCCTTGTTGATCTGTTATAAATAATTTGTGTAAGGAATAAAACTGAAACTGGGAAAGTGCCACGCTGGTAATATTCCACAGTTTGGTGCAAGTCCAGTCTGCCTCAGTGCTCTTGGGTGGCGTGCTGATTCACAGGACCTTGACACAGTGGGATGGAGGAGGTTAATGTCTTATCAATAGCATAACAATAGCCATTGATTCAGACTGTTTAACGTGTTTTGGGGAAGGTGCTGTAATCGCCTGCGAAAGGTACAGGTGTGGGAACCGGAGTTGTTACCCTGGAATGAGGGTGGGGGGCTCCTTTTGTGTGCTAATATGCAGTGGCCATTGAAGCTATAAAAGTCTTTGTACCTGTAGAGTGTGCTCTATAGTCTTGATTCATTTAACCTGGATTGTCTTTGTACCAATCTCTTTTACAGTTTTAATTTCTAACATGAGAAACCAGCCAATTGGAGCCTTTTCATACAGTCCTGCACCTCTACCCGTGTGTCAATGTGTTCTTTGTTTTAGTAGGATACAGTGGGGAAAAAAAGTATTTGATCCCCTGCTGATTTTGTACGTTTGCCCACTGACAAAGAAATGATCAGTCTATAATTTTAATGGTAGGTGTATTTTAACAGTGAGAGACAGAATATCAACAAAAAAATCCAGAAATACGCATTTCAAAAAAGTTATACATTGATTTCCATGTTAATGAGGGAAATAAGTATTTGACCCCTTTGACTTAGTACTTGGTGGCAAAACCATTGTTGGCAATCACAGAGGTCAGACGTTTCTTGTAGTTGGCCACCAGGTTTGCACACATCTCAGGAGGGATTTTGTCCCACTCCTCTTTGCAGATCCTTAAGGTTTCGAGGCTGATGTTTGGCAACTAGAACCTTCAGCTCCCTCCACAGATTTTCTATGGGATTAAGGTCTGGAGACTGGCTAGGCCACTCCAGGACCTTAATGTGCTTCTTCTTGAGCCACTCCTTTGTTGCCTTGGCTGTGTGTTTTGGGTCAATGTCATGCTGGAATACCCATCCACGACCCATTTTCAATGCCCTGGCTGAGGGAAGGAGGTTCTCACCCAAGATTTGATGGTACATGGCCCCGTCCATCGTCCCTTTGATGCGGTGCAGTTGTCCTGTCCCCATAGCAGAAAAACACCCCCAAAGCATAATGTTTCCACCTCCATGTTGGACGATGGGGATGGTGTTCTTGGGGTCATTCCTCCTCCTCCAAACACGGCGAGTTGAGTTGATGCCAAAGAGCTCGATTTTGGTCTCAGCTGACCACAACACTTTCACCCAGTTCTCCTCTGAATCATTCAGATGTTCATTGGCAAACTTCAGACGGGCCTGTACATGTGCTTTCTTGAACAGGGGGGCCTTGCGGGCGCTGCAGGATTTCAGTCCTTCACGGCGTAGTGTGTTACCAATTGTTTTCTTGGTGACTATGGTCCCAGCTGCCTTGAGATCATTAACAAGATCCTCCCGTGTAGTTCTGGGCTGATTCCTCACCGTTCTCATGATCATTGAAACTCCACGAGGTGAGATCTTGCATGGAAACCCAGACCGAGGGAGACTGAGTTATTTTGTGTTTCTTCCATTTGCGAATAATCGCACCAACTGTTGTCACCTTCTCACCAAGCTGCTTGGCGATGGTCTTGTAGCTCATTCCAGCCTTGTGTAGGTCTACAATCTTGTCCCTGACATCCTTGGACAGCTCTTTTATCTTGGCCATGGTGGAGAGTTTGGAATCTGATTGATTGATTGCTTCTGTGGACAGGTGTCTTTTTATACAGGTAACGAGCTGAGATTAGGAGAGTCCCTTTAAGAGAGTGCTCCTAATCTCAGCTCGTTACCTGTATAAAAGACACCTGGGAGCCAGAAATCTTGCTGATTGATAGGGGATCAAATACTTATTTCCCTCATTAACATGCAAATCAATGTATACCTTTTTTGAAATGCGTATTTCTGGATTTTTTTGTTGTTATTCTGTCTCTCACTGTTAAAATACACCTACCATTAAAATTATAGACTGATAATTTCCTTGTCAGTGGGCAAATGTACAAAATCAGCAGGGGATCAAATACTTTTTTCCCTCACTGTATTTGTTGGTTTTGAAATCTTGAGACAGATGATGCAGTGCGATTACAGGAGGCTATGTGGCACACATGCCTGAATTGTTTGGTAGAATTACCTGGGCTTTCCCTAGAGCCTGTGTTTCTGATGGGGAACATCCCTACATTCAGAGTTCACTACCCTGCCCTCTGGTACCTGATTCAGGCTGCCCCAGATCAAGACTAATGGGTATAGTCATACATTCCCTCAGACATCAACTTGTTAAATAGACTGCATCACAGATGGCATAAGTGCTTTTTATTATTGTGCATTTTTGTGCAGGTTTGGTTTTGCATTCTGTTTGTGTTGCAGAAATTGTATTGGATGCTGTATGTGGTTGTTCTTGGTACCGTGTTTTTTGTAGCAGGCTTCAAATAATTTGCCCTACGGGACTTAACACTAAATAAACACTGAATCCTGTGCAGATAATTATCAGTGTTTCAACTCCTCAGTTACCAGCGATGTTACAGGACACTTTAATGTGGGTGGGGCCAGTTCACCCACATACAGCAAAAAGCTATGAATTAATCAAATCTCTATTAACACATTCAGTCTACTTCAATGGGCCACTCTGCTGTCCCCTCCTGGACCAGTGAGGCACAGCGGGCGGACAGTAAATTTTGAACAGGTTTTAATCTGTTCCTTAACAACACCTCTTGTGAAACATCAAATAAGTGGAATAAAATAAAACAGACCGCAAGATTGATGCAAAAGGCCTTTTATTTATTATTTAATTCACATTTATTATTAGTTCCCCCCCCCATCAAAACATTTCAAAGCTCATAAAAGAAAAAAACTCAATAAAATGCAAAGTACTCCCCCGCCCAGCCCCCCAGCCATGATCGGCCTACTCTGATCGCATATAAATACCATCATGTGTGTCTGTTATATGGAAAGCATGTCACAGAGGTCAATCAGCTTTATAATACACAGCTGTCCAACTGTGGCAGTACAATAACACCCCCCTATTGATCAGAAAATGGAACAGTCCCATTCTGTAACAATGACTGGAATCCTGCACCGGTTGCTACCAATTTACCTTGGGAGGAGGGTGTCTCTCTAATACAACCAGTGTGTGTGGCTTTCCCCACTGAGGCTAGGCTTGCATTGACACTGGCTGAAGTTGGCAAGTTTTTAGTTTTTGTGTGTTATAAAAATAATCCTCATTGCGTCCTCACTCTATAGACCGGGGGGGGGGCAGATTATTGTCTCTGGGGGGAAGAGGGGACACGTCTCCTGCCATTTGTTCCAGCCCGGCTTCCAGTCACATAATTAATTGGTGGAATACATTTTATTTTTGCAATCGATAATTTGAATAATTCTCTCCAGTGTGTGTGGGTCTCGCTCTCAGTGTGACCGTCACTCCGATTGTGCATCTACACGAGTCTATACACACGTCTCCTGGATCTGGAGTCAAAAAGGCAATAATGAGAGAAACCCCAGTCCCTCCTACCCCCCTCACACACGCACACACATCCCCACAGGTCTCGCTGTCCCCCAGTCCCCCCAGTCTCCGGCGCTCACTCCCGCGGCCGGTGCACGACGGTCTCCCCCAGCGCCTCCAGCACTTCCCTCTTGTACTCGTCGAAGTCCCCGTCGATCTGGTTGATGGAGCGCTCCTCCACCACCCACAGTGTGCAGTTCGTCTCCGTGATCAGACGGGCGTCGTGACTCACGATGAGCACCGCTGCGAGAGAGGGAGCAGGATTCAGTGTTTGTTACCCTCGATACCAGAGGAATTGGCCAGCGCTGTCAGAGCGCCACACAGACACGGGGGACAGACGGGTTGACAGACAGACAGACAGACAGTCACTCACCCCCCTTGTATTCATTGATGGCATCTGCTAAAGCATCGATGGACTCAATATCCAGGTTATTCGTGGGCTCATCCTGGCAAGAAAGGTAGGGAGGGAAAGAAGAGAGAATAAAGAAAGGGGAGGGAGACAGAGCAATGACTAAGCTTTGACAATCACTGTGTATAACATGATTGGACATGCACTTCCCCTCTCCATCCCTTGCCACATCCCTCTCACACCTGCCTCCCTCCTCCTCTCTTCCTCGCCCCATCCCTTTTTCTCACACCTGCATCCTCTCTCATCTGCCTCCCTCCTCCCCATCCCTCTCTCTCTCATCTGCCTCCCACCTCCCCACTCACCAGTATCAGGACATCAGGCTGTCTGCAGGAGAGCTCTGCGAACACCACTCTCGCCTTCTGACCTCCTAAAACACAGTCCACATACGCACACAGTCAATACACCCGTCACTGCACAGTCAGTGAGACATACACAGTGTGTGTGCGTGCGCGTACCCGACAGCTTGCTGATCTGGATGGTGTGGGCGTGGCTCTCCAGGCCGAAGCGGCCCAGGCACTTGCGGCTGTCCTGGTAGGGCAGGTTGAAGTTCCGCATCAGGTACTCTGTGGGATTCTCCTCCATGTTCAGCTGGTCGGCGTACTGCTGGTTAAAGAAGCCGATTTTCTGCAGAGGGAGACAGAGGGGGGAGTTAATACAGGGACAGCAGGACTGACTGGACACTGACACTGAGAGGGGGGGGCAGTGAAACTCACCAGCCTGTGGTTCTTCCTCATCTCGCCTCGTGTCTGAAAGAATAAAACCAGTGTCACAACAGTGGAGAAACATATACACAAACGCACACAGATACTCACACACAAAATACACTCACACGAATACACTAAGACAAATATTCACTGTCACACTCACACAGTGCCCTTTGACCTCTGAACTTACCGGGGTCAGTTTGCCCGTCAGCAGCAGCAGCAGCGTACTCTTCCCCACTCCATTGGGCCCCACGATACAGACTGCAACACAACACACTACGTTACTCACGGACAATACAGAGAGAGACAGGCAGAGAGAGAGAGAGAGAGAGACAGGCAGAGAGAGAGAGCACGTGAAGGAGGCAGTGCAGACGGGTTCACTCACTCCTGGACTCCATGTCAATTCCAAAATCCACATTCTTGAACAGAGGCTTCTGGCCCTCATAGCCGAAGTCTACACCTGGAGAGGGGGAGAGAGGGGAAGGAGAGAACCTGAGTTTTGGGAGCTTCAGCAAAACACAGCTTCCCCCTGTGATGTTTATTAGCGGTGTGTGCGGTAGATTACAGTCCAGGCCATAGTTGTGCAGGCCCTCTACAGTGTGCAGGGATGTGTGTCCTCCTGTATAATGTGTGCAGTCCAGTGGAAACCTGTGTGTCCGCATTAGTGTTTGCACAGTGTGTCTGCAGTGTATACCCAGTGCAGTACAGTGTAGTTTTATGCAATGCGTGTTTGGTGCAATGTAGTGCGTCCAGTGTCCAGGGCCGGGCGGTGTGTGTGTGTCCAGTCTTACTGTGCAGCCCCAGGATGGGCGGGGACAGCGGCGGCGGGTTGGGGAAGGTGAATTTGACGGTGTACTCCTTGGGCCTCTTCAGCAGCTCGGCCGGCTCATGCGCCTCCTCCTCCTGCGTCTTCTTCCTGCCCTTCTGCTGCTTCCTGGTCAGGGCCTCCTTCGCCTGCTTCTCCTGGGGGAGAAAAGTGTGTTGTCAGTACAATACACACACAGACACACACGCACATGCACACGCACATGGGGGGGGAACTGACCGCCTGCTTGGTGGACTTGCCCCCGGCTTTCAGGTCCTTGAGCTTCTTCTCCTGTTTGTCGTACTGCTTCTGCATCTCCTTCTGCTTCTGCACATACATCTTCTTAAACGTCACTGTGAGAGGGAGGGAAGGAAGGAGAGATGGAGACAGGGAACAGGAGGAGAGTGAGTGAAGTGTATAAGCTGCTACACACTGCCAGTGTGCACTAAGATGCAGTACAGGGGTCAGCGGAGGTGCCACATTCATGGGTAGCATGATAAAGGTCACAGACTGCATCACAGAGGTACAGCACTACACCTGTTACACAGCAGAAGGACACAGAGACAGACAGGCCGCACCCACAGCAGTAGGAAACAGATACAGACAGACAGGCCACACTCACAACAGTAGGACAGTACGACACAGGGACTGGCAGGCCGCACTCACAGCAGTAGGACACAGGCACAGACAGACAGGCCGCACTCACAGCAGTAGGACAGTAGGACACAGGGACAGACAGGCCGCACCCAAAGCAGTAGGACAGTAGGACACAGGGACAGACAGACAGAACACACTCACAGTAGTTGCCTCTGTAGTAGTACAGCTTCTGGTTGTCCAGGTGCATGATGTCAGTACACACGTCGTCCAGGAAGCTCTGGTCGTGGGACACTATGAGCAGAGTCTTCTTCCAGCCCTGCAGGTAACTGAGGGAGGGAGAGGGGGAATAAGAAGTGGAAGAAGGGCAGAAACCCCTTCACCACCCCTGAAGACCGGAACTGCCAGCGCTGTTGTAGCAGAGAAACTCACAGACACACACACTCACTTGTTGAGCCAGATGACGGCGTTGAGGTCCAGGTGGTTCGTGGGCTCGTCCAGCATCAGCAGAGTGGGCTCCATGAAGAGGGCTCTGAAACACACAGGCCACGTTAACACCCCATGGACAGCAAAGATACAGACCGACAGAGACAGCACTGTGACACAGCGCACAGCATCAGGCTCTGGGAGGGTCACACCTGGCCAGGGAGACTCGCATCCTCCAGCCGCCAGAGAACTTCTTGGTGGGCCGGTTCTGCATCTCGGGGGTGAAGCTCAGACCCGCCAGGATCCGCCTCGCCTTCGCCTCCGCTGCCGCCGCCCCGATCGCCCGCAGCTCCTCATACACCTGAAGCGGGGAGAGAGCGGTAGTCAGTTAAAGGAAGCAAGGACTGACTGAACACTACACTTCCTCCCTCTCCATCCCCAGTGTGTCCACAGGCCCTCCCTCACCTTCTCAAGTCTCTCTCCGGCCGCGTCCTCTCCTCTCTCCAGCAGGGCCTGCAACTGTCTCTCCTCCTCCAGCAGCTTGAGCCTCTTGGTGTCGGCCTTCAGCACCGCCTGCACCGCAGGGGTGTCATCGGCAATCACCTCTGAGGAGAGAGGGAGAGAGGGAGTCAGTCACACTGCACTGAGACAGAGGGGTAATGAGGCGGGGAAAGCACAGCAGTACGCTAACCCTGCGCAGAGACAGACCAACAGACAGACCTTGCTCACACAGCAGCACGTCGATGTTGGGGGGGATGTTGAGTGCTCTGTTGGCGATGTGCTTCAGGAGAGTGGTCTTCCCTTTCCTGAAGGAGAGAGGGGGAGAGGTGAGAGAGAGGGAGAGAGAGCGCATGCGAGGGTACGTCTGGGATTCAATTTCACCCCATTGCATTTTTTTTTTTTATAGACTGTTGTGTCCAGTCAGTCAGTCAGTCAGTGTTAATGTACTGTAGTGTCCAGTCAGTCAGTGTTAATGTGCTGTAGTGTCCAGTCAGTCAGTCAGTGTTAATGTACTGTAGTGTCCAGTCAGTCAGTGTTAATGTGCTGTAGTGTCCAGTCAGTCAGTCAGTGTTAATGTGCTGTAGTGTCCAGTCAGTCAGTCAGTGTTAATGTACTGTAGTGTCCAGTCAGTCAGTGTTAATGTGCTGTAGTGTCCAGTCAGTCAGTGTTAATGTACTGTAGTGTCCAGTCAGTCAGTCAGTCAGTGTTAATGTACTGTAGTGTCCAGTCAGTCAGTGTTAATGTGCTGTAGTGTCCAGTCCGTCAGGCAGTGTTAATGTGCTGTAGTGTCCAGTCAGTCAGTCAGTGTTAATGTACTGTAGTGTCCAGTCAGTCAGTGTTAATGTGCTGTAGTGTCCAGTCAGTCAGTCAGTGTTAATGTACTGTAGTGTCCAGTCAGTCAGTGTTAATGTGCTGTAGTGTCCAGTCAGTCAGTGTTAATGTGCTGTAGTGTCCAGTCAGTCAGTGTTAATGTACTGTAGTGTCCAGTCAGTCAGTCAGTCAGTGTTAATGTGCTGTAGTGTCCAGTCAGTCAGTCAGTGTTAATGTACTGTAGTGTCCAGTCAGTCAGTGTTAATGTGCTGTAGTGTCCAGTCAGTCAGTGTTAATGTGCTGTAGTGTCCAGTCAGTCAGTCAGTGTTAATGTGCTGTAGTGTCCAGTCAGTCAGTCAGTGTTAATGTACTGTAGTGTCCAGTCAGTCAGTCAGTGTTAATGTACTGTAGTGTCCAGTCAGTCAGTGTTAATGTGCTGTAGTGTCCAGTCAGTCAGTGTTAATGTACTGTAGTGTCCAGTCAGTCAGTCAGTCAGTGTTAATGTACTGTAGTGTCCAGTCAGTCAGTGTTAATGTGCTGTAGTGTCCAGTCCGTCAGGCAGTGTTAATGTGCTGTAGTGTCCAGTCAGTCAGTCAGTGTTAATGTACTGTAGTGTCCAGTCAGTCAGTGTTAATGTGCTGTAGTGTCCAGTCAGTCAGTCAGTGTTAATGTACTGTAGTGTCCAGTCAGTCAGTGTTAATGTGCTGTAGTGTCCAGTCAGTCAGTGTTAATGTGCTGTAGTGTCCAGTCAGTCAGTGTTAATGTGCTGTAGTGTCCAGTCAGTCAGTGTTAATGTACTGTAGTGTCCAGTCAGTCAGTCAGTCAGTGTTAATGTACTGTAGTGTCCAGTCAGTCAGTGTTAATGTGCTGTAGTGTCCAGTCCGTCAGGCAGTGTTAATGTGCTGTAGTGTCCAGTCAGTCAGTCAGTGTTAATGTACTGTAGTGTCCAGTCAGTCAGTGTTAATGTGCTGTAGTGTCCAGTCAGTCAGTCAGTGTTAATGTACTGTAGTGTCCAGTCAGTCAGTGTTAATGTGCTGTAGTGTCCAGTCAGTCAGTGTTAATGTGCTGTAGTGTCCAGTCAGTCAGTGTTAATGTGCTGTAGTGTCCAGTCAGTCAGTGTTAATGTGCTGTAGTGTCCAGTCAGTCAGTGTTAATGTACTGTAGTGTCCAGTCAGTCAGTCAGTCAGTGTTAATGTACTGTAGTGTCCAGTCAGTCAGTGTTAATGTGCTGTAGTGTCCAGTCCGTCAGGCAGTGTTAATGTGCTGTAGTGTCCAGTCAGTCAGTCAGTGTTAATGTACTGTAGTGTCCAGTCAGTCAGTGTTAATGTGCTGTAGTGTCCAGTCAGTCAGTCAGTGTTAATGTACTGTAGTGTCCAGTCAGTCAGTGTTAATGTACTGTAGTGTCCAGTCAGTCAGTGTTAATGTGCTGTAGTGTCCAGTCAGTCAGTGTTAATGTACTGTAGTGTCCAGTCAGTCAGTCAGTCAGTGTTAATGTACTGTAGTGTCCAGTCAGTCAGTGTTAATGTGCTGTAGTGTCCAGTCAGTCAGTGTTAATGTACTGTAGTGTCCAGTCAGTCAGTCAGTCAGTGTTAATGTGCTGTAGTGTCCAGTCAGTCAGTCAGTGTTAATGTACTGTAGTGTCCAGTCAGTCAGTGTTAATGTGCTGTAGTGTCCAGTCAGTCAGTCAGTGTTAATGTACTGTAGTGTCCAGTCAGTCAGTGTTAATGTGCTGTAGTGTCCAGTCAGTCAGTGTTAATGTGCTGTAGTGTCCAGTCAGTCAGTCAGTGTTAATGTACTGTAGTGTCCAGTCAGTCAGTGTTAATGTGCTGTAGTGTCCAGTCAGTCAGTCAGTGTTAATGTACTGTAGTGTCCAGTCAGTCAGTGTTAATGTGCTGTAGTGTCCAGTCAGTCAGTGTTAATGTACTGTAGTGTCCAGTCAGTCAGTCAGTCAGTGTTAATGTACTGTAGTGTCCAGTCAGTCAGTGTTAATGTGCTGTAGTGTCCAGTCCGTCAGGCAGTGTTAATGTGCTGTAGTGTCCCCTCTCTCTCACCCATTGGGCCCCACCAGACCGTAGCGTCTCCCAGCCACAATGAGCAGGTCGGCATTCACAAACAGCTCCTTCCCGTGGGCAGAGATACTGAACCGCTCCAGCTAGAGCGCGCGGGAGAGAGAGAGAGTGTTAATATGCGCTGTGCTGAGGGAGAGAGAGAGAAATACCCAGCTCGGCCACTAGCCCCAGCCACGGGCACGGCTCTCCTCACCTTGATGTCGGAGGCGTTCTCCAGCATGGCCTGTCGGGAGGACATCTCGGCCTGGGACACGGAGAAATCCCCCTCCACTGCGCTCTGGGCCTTCATTGACTCCACCTGCCGCTCGTACTCCATCTGCAGGAGGGGAGATGCATTAAGAAACGTCACACAGATAAAAAGTACAACTATACCTACACACGCACACAGACACACACACAGGAAAAGACATGGTCTGTACCATTTTCTTCTTCTTTTTTTTCTCCTTCTTGGTGAGGTTGGCGTAAGGGTCGGCACCCTTCCCATTACCAGCCTCCTCTTCTCCCTCGGCAGGGCCGTCATCCTCATCTCCCTGAGAGAGAGAGAGAGAGGGTTAACAGTGTACAAACCACAGACACAGAAACAGAGAGGGGGGTAGATTTACAGTTCACAGAGTAAGAGATGAAAATAGACACCAGAAACGTACTGGATACTACAGTGCACAGAGAGAAATCGGGAGTGGGGATAACACAAACATACCTGGTCTTGCTGCTCTTCCTCGCTGTTCTCATCCTCCTCTTCACTGCGAGTCGGCTTGCCCTTCTGAGACAGAGAGACAGAGAGGAGGGAGAAGGCGAGAGAGGAGACCATGTTTCACTTAAGATCGCACACACAGCATTACAGCCACTGCTCTCCGCCCAGCAGGGCTCACATGACCTCTGACCTCCAGACGAACGCAAGCAGGGACTGAGGAAGTGACTGAGCAGAGACAGGCAGACAGAGACGGGGCTGACCAGCGCATCACTGGCCCCACTTCCTCACCTTCGGCTGCTGCGGCGGCTGCGGCTGTGCCACGGCCCCTTTGTCATTCTTCTTGCCTTTCCTCTTCTTCTTCTCTTTTGGCTTCTCTTTCTCCTCTTCCTCCTCCTCCTCCTTCCCCACCACCACCACCTCCTCCTCCTCCTCGTCCTCCTCTGCCTCGGAGGGTGGCTGAGAGACCAAGATGAAGCGCGAGCGATAGGGAGGTAGAGGGAGAGAGGAAAGAGCAAAAGAGCAGGAGAGAGAGTGTGTAAGCAAGCTCCCTGTACTGATGGGCAGAGAGGCAGACGGAGAGAGAGAAAGAAAGTACGCCCCACCCTGTACCTCTGCCAAAGCCCCACTTCCTCCCAGCGCTGAAGGCTACTGATGATCCCCTGACCCCTGACCCACAGCTTAACAGCTATAAATATGATTGACATATTTCCTGTCGCCCCCACCCCGCTCACCTTCTGTGGCTTGGCGGTCACTTTCTCATTCTTCCCTTTCTTTTTCATCTTCTCATCCTCATCCTTCTTCTCCTCCTCCTCTTCCTCGGATGCCTCCTGCGTGGAGTGGAGAGGAGGAACAAGTAGTAAAACACACCCCTTCCTACTTCGCCCTTCTTCTAGTCTGTGTCCAGGCCACAGTGTCACACACATTTCTGCGCCCAGTTTGAGTTTAGGGTTGCGTAACAGGCATGGCTACAATCCTAGGTAGGGCTGTGCAATATGACGATATATATCGACGATAGAAAAACGTCTATCATTTCATATTATGCTCCATCGTTTATTTCGTTGTGTCACAAATCCCACTCTTTACGGCAATATTTTTCGTCATTAGGACGCTTTACGTTCTCCCCGGTTCTTCCACACGTGCCGGATGCGGCAAGAAATGTGCATCAGAAACACAGACAGACATGGAGGAGTGTGAAGTTTGTTTACATTTTAATAAATTGGAAAGCAATGCAAACGCATGTAGAAAGTTTCATATTATTTTTATTAAGATGGTGAAGTGGTACAACAGTTTCTATTATTATTATTATTATTATAACTAAAGAACACTTTCTGGGATCTTTGGCACAATCTGAACCCAAACAAACACGACAAACAGCTGGGGATCCAAAATGGAAACATCCGGAAAAACTACTTTGAATCACTATACCAGCCAATCCCAGACGAAGACCTAAGCCCATAGCAAACCGAAATCCTTCAGGAGCTAAAAACACTGGAGAGAGTGATTAAAGACACACAGTTGCCCTGGACTCAGCCATCACACTGCAGGAGGTCAAGCCCAGGAAATCCTGCGTTCAGGACAGCATCCCAAACGAGATGCTGAAATACAGCAACACCGCCTGGTACAGCTGTTCAATCTAATCCTGACCTCGGGCTGCTTCCCCGACTCAATCTGGCAACCCCGGCCTGTATCTGAAGCTCCTGCAGAGCAACATCGGGGGGAGGGCATACAATGTGATCAAATCCATGTACACAGGCAGCAAGATCAACGTGAAGGTGGACACCTGGCAGAGAGAGGCAAAGCTACAGTCTGTGTCCCCACCCTGCTGACACACTGCAGCGCTACTGTATTGCCTGGGCCCTGGAGGTCAACATGGACAAAACAAAAGTCATAATCTTCCAGAAGAAAGCCAAGATCCAAAGCAGAACTTACAATTTCACCCTAAACAGCACCAAAATAGAGCACACAGCCAGCTACACCTACCTGGGCCTGCTAATAAACTCCTCAGGCAACTTCTCCCTCACTGTCAAGACCCCTGTGACAAAGCATGCAGGGCGTACCACACCATCAGGAAGAGGATCAGCTCCCTGAACCTCGGTGCTGCTGTGGACGAAGCTCTTTGACAGCGTGATCCTGCCCATCCTGCTGTATGGCAGTGAGGTCTGGGGCCCGGTTATCAGCACCGACTTCCACAAATGGGAGAAGAGCCCGACAGAAGCCCTGCATGCCGAGTTCTGCAGGAACGTGCTGAAGCCGCACAGGAGCAGCCCCAACAATGACTGCCGAGCCAAACTGGGGCCCCTGCCTCTGGGCTGTGCAGTGCAGAAGAGAAGAGAACCCTGAAATACTGGCTGCACCTGAAACACAGCAGCCCAGAGACCCACCAGCACAGCACCCTGCGACAGCAGGAACACACCCCCCACACAGACACCCTCGGCCAGCTGGCCCTGAGGCTCTGTGCCCAGAGCCACACACAGAGCCACACCGACAGCACAGAGCTGCTGAGCAGCTGAGGCAGGAGACAGCCACCACTGGAGTGCTACAGGGCCCTGGACAGAGGATACACCCCAGCAGACTACTTGACACAAGTCACACACCCCAAGCAGAGACAGACTTTGACCAGGTACAGACTCCGCGATCACAGCCTGGAGGTGGAGACCGGACGGTGCAGACAGTGTGGGTCTGGGGAGGTAGAGACAGAGGCGCACTTCACCCTGACCTGCTCCAAATACACACAGGTCAGAGACGCCTTCTTCCCCAGATTCAGCAGCAGAGTCCCTGACTTCCCCCAGCTCAGCACAGAGGCGCGGCTCAGAAGGGGGCTGGGGGCACAGAGACTGCGCTGTGATCGCAGCAGTACTGCACAGCCTGCCACACGGCCAGAGAACTGCAACCATGTCTCCTCACCACCAACACTGTACATATAATTTACGTGATTGATGTACTATGTAAATAACCTGATATTTTATATTTGTATTATTTGTACAACATCATTGTATTTAATTTCAATGTACCCAATTGCTTTAGCAATACTTGTGTAAACGTGTCATGCCAATAAAGCTCGTTTTGAATTTTGAATTTAAGAGAGACACTGACAGAGACAGCAAGAGATACAATGACTGAGACGCACAAAGACTTAATGAGAGAGAGAGAGAGAGAGAGAGAGAGAGATAATGAGGGAGAGGGGTAGCACAAGAGAGAGGTAGTGAGAGACAGATGTACAGCTAGAGAGAAAGACGCACAGAGACGTTGAGGACACGCATGTTCTAACCCACCTTGCTCTTCCTACTCTTGGGTTTGTCATTCTTCTTCCCTTTCTTTCCCTTCTTCCCTGCTCCCTCCTCCTCCTCCTCCTCTCCCTCATTGTCAGAGAGCGCCTGGATCACGAACACACACACACACGCGTCCATTGTCTTTTCAGCATGGAAATGCTTTGTTTTTTTCTTAGC
The DNA here is from genome assembly GCF_036373705.1 of Amia ocellicauda. Taxonomy (NCBI): domain Eukaryota; kingdom Metazoa; phylum Chordata; class Actinopteri; order Amiiformes; family Amiidae; genus Amia; species Amia ocellicauda. Next base: position 3,139,848 of record NC_089864.1, on the reverse strand, counting down.
AAAGGCTGAGAAGTTCTGCTCTTGAAGGTGATTAATTTTTATCTGCAAATGTTTCAGCACAGGCAGATGCATGCACATGCAGACACACACGCATGAACACAGCTCTCCGATGTGATGAGGAAGCGCCACACAACACTGCAGTTAAAAGCACGACACAGAGGCATGCAATGGAAACGAACACGCGAGAACGCAACACCAGGCGACACGCAACACGCAATACCCCCTGACGACCACAACACGGTCGCTGAAGGACACAGACAGCAATGAGAATTGGAGGAGGAAGGAAAATGAGAGACACAGATGCATAGAGACAGACCGAGAGAGAGAGAGACACACACAAGGAGAAAGGGAGACATGATGACTGATGCCACAGGACCGAGACACTGGTCAGGTTGGCGATGTCACAGGGGACGAAGCAACAGCAGGCCGTGACTGAACCGAGAGTGAGGGTGGACAAATGCACCTTGTTCTTGCGGTTCTTGTCCACCTTGTTGTGGATCTTTTTGGGCTTCTGCTCCTCTTCGTCCTCCTCGTCCTCCTCCTCTTCATCCTCCTCGTCACTCTGCCCCTGGCTCAGCGCCGCAAACAGATTGCCCCCCTGAAGACAGACAGAAACACACAAGGACACCAAGCTTCAAAGGCTGGCATTCCTGCAAAATCTGGATCACTTGCAAATCTGAAATCAAATGGGAACCCAGAGCACATCACCCCCGTTCGTCCCTTACCCTGTTCTTCTTGCCTCCTTTGGCCACCGGCTTGATGACTGAAAGACACAAGAGAGACATGGATCAGTGCAGGATGAGAGACGCTCAGAAGCCCACAGCAGACCACACAATGGACGCCGCCCAGCCGGGTCCAGATCCCCACCTTCCTCCTCCTCGTCTTCGTCGCTGGGCTGCACGGACAGCTTCTTCAACTTCTCCATCACATCCTCCTCCTCCTCCTTGTCACCCCCCTCTCCTCCCCTGCCTTTCTTCTTGTCTTTCTTCTTCTTCTGGGGCTGAAGAAAGGATGGAGACACAGCAAGGAGACAAACAGAGAGAGAACAAATCGTCAGACTGCTGTACAGTGTAGCAAAAGCTCAGGGATTGCACTGATCACAATGGACCCCAGGCTGCGCTGCAAGTGAATCCATCTGTCTATCATTTACTTTCTTAAAAGTCAATTTGATTTTCTGACAAGCCCCTCCCACTGATCAAATTCTACCTGCCCCGCTTTAACAAGCCCCTCCCCCCGCTCCCAGCACAGCACCTGCTTGCCTCGCCCCTCCTTGACAACAGGCTCCTCCTCCTTCTCCTGTTTGTCATCGGCGGCCAGCTCCTTAAAGAACTGCGGGAGAGAGAGAGCACATCACAGGATCAGACGGATAACCCGGCCAATCAGAGGATCAGAGACATGACTCCCAGCCCATGGCAGGGTGGCTCCACACAGGTCAGCAGCGAGGTGTGAGCTCAAAACCCAGAGGACTAATAAAACACAAATGAACGGCTTACTGATTTCTTCCCCATCTTGTCTTTCTTGCTCTTCTTCACCACTTTATCTTAAAAAAAAAAGAAGAATTATATAACCCATCATTATACATTATATATATATATATATATATATATGGTTAATAGCACAATTACCACCAATTAAGCAATAGTTCACCTAGCCAGTTGCATCAAGTAGAGCTTAAACTAAGTAGTAGTATAAAAAGTCATACTGGACTAAAAAGTGTCACATACAACCAAGGACGGGATATGTGACAAACATATGGACAAATAACGTGTCACAGTGCATTCATATCATTGCATAGTTAGTTGCAAGTTTCTTTGAAATGCTTGTGATACATCATTATCTACAAATAAACTTACAAGTATTTCAGACAAATGCACTGTACTATACTTTAATATACCATTGCACTATAATATACTGTACTGTCATATACTGCAGACTGTGTAATATACTTTATGTATTGTGCTGCACAATACTACACTATAACGTCAAAACTAGATAAAGATCCTACAGGGGAACACTACTGCTGCAAATCAATATAATAATATTAATAATAGAGAAACGTTACAAGTGGGGTTGCACCTGATAGCTACATTACATCAGTTGAGCATCACTAGTCTGTTTCTGAATGACCCCGGGCTGGCCAGTTTGCTGCACACCAGTGTGCTCCTACTCTCCCTTCTGTTCGCCCTTAACCCCCCGGGCTGAGCCAATAGATCATACATTTTAGTGGACAATCTGCAGTCAATGGCAAAGACGAGCAACTGGGACACTAGAGATGTGACGGCCTGTTACATCATTCAAAAGTACCCGTCATCAGATTCCCCCTGAGAGAGTGGACATTGTTTCACTCATGCTTTGTACGTTAACTGCCGACACAATGTATCGTTATCGGACGTATATAACGCATGTCTCCTTTAATAATGACCAATATCACTCATGAGAGAACAAACACCACACATCCCTCTTCTTTCTCTAACTGTCATTTTCACATAATGTGGATCTCACCAGCTTGCGCCTTGGCTTCTCCGTCCTGCCATTCCGCCACTTCCTTCGCTTTCTTGGGCATCTTTGGCACTCCTAAAGGATATATCCGAGACTGCGGTCGTCTGGAGGAATACAAGGCCTTTCTAGGGTTAAAATATGGGAATACAAAACTAAATGTGTGTAGTGTAGCAGCAGCCCTGCTCCCCGGCTCTCCCGTCTCTCTGTGCTTCACATGCGGCCCAAGCTGGCTCGCCGGCAGACGCAGGACCGCTGACGTCACTTTACGTTGGGACGTAGTGCGTCACTCGGGCTCAATAGAAAAGGGCTTTGAACGTCACGACAGCGCCGCCCTGGCCATGTTGGGTACTTTCGCAAAACTCAAGCGCCCAGTCCACGGGTTCACAGGCATCGTCATCAAAGAGCGCCCGTTACCCTATAGTATTACAGTCAGTAGTATACTAATTAGTAGTTTAGTGTAATAGCAAGTGTTCTAAATGTCATGATAGTATGTATGATAGTATAAGTATATGTAAATAGCCCCAAGAGTAATTAAGCTGTTTTTACACCATAATCCCATTATAATATGTGAATATATAGGATAGGGCTGCAGTGGGACACAAAATGACCACCCAGAACTCCAGGGTGTACTGGTTTCCAGTCTTTCTGCAGGAGCTTATGAATGATTGCTTTTAAAATGACTTTTAAAAATGAATTTTAACTGTTTTTAAAGATTTAGTTGTTTTTAAAAGACTAATTGTTTAGGGGTTTTTTGGTTTAGTTTTGTTCTATTCTTTTGTCAAATACATTGTCCGTTTTGGATTTAATTTTAAATGCATTGGAACTTTTTGTTTGTTTTTTATTTTTACCTTTTTAATTGTTTTTTTATTTTGTCCAGTGCATTTTCAGTTATTATCAATGTATTTGACTTTTATGTTGGTTAGCAGTTTTGCTTTAATCACGTTTGTTTTGTTGTTTTGTGCACTTGTTTATTTAAAGTTAAGTTTTTTTCGTTTTTTGTTAAATCACAAAGATTTTAAAAATTTTAAGTGATTTTAAGAATTGATTTAAAAAAAGTTTTTAATCATAAGTATTAAAAAATTTGAATTGTTTTTATTTGTTAAATGTAAAATACTCCAAACAATAAAACAGTATTTCTGCAGGAGCTGGGCCAATCAGAGGAGTCCTGTGAGTCAGGTGCCTACCCAAAGTTGATTAATCCCCCAAGACGTCTAGATCAGCTTTATAAGAAACATAAGAAAGTTTACAAACGAGAGGAGGCCATTCAACCAATCGTGCTCGTTTGGTGTCCATTAATAACTGAGTGATCCAAGGATCCTGTCCAGTCTTAGATTAAATGTTCCCAAATTGTTGCTTCAGCCACATCGTTGGGGAGTTTGTTCAGATTGTGATGCCTCTCTGTGTTAAGAAGTGTCTCCTGTTTTCTGTCTTGAATGCCTTGAAGCCCAATTTCCATTTGTGTCCCCGGGTGCGTGTGTCCCTGCTGATCTGGAAAAGCTCCTCTGGTTTGATGTAGTCGATGCCTTTCATGATTTTGAAGACTTGACTCCTCTGATTGGCCCGGCTCCTGCAGAAAACAAGAAGTCAGCACATCCTGTTGGTTGGGAGAGGTGGGGTGGTGGGTTTTGATTCTTTTTTATTTGAATCACCATGTGCACTGTCTGTAAAATGCATCATTTTGCACCATATCCCCGCCTGTGTGTAAATGTTTTCCTAAACCCCACCCATTCAGTAAGACATTATCCATAGTGCCACAGGGACCAAAAAGTGTAATTTGCAACAAAATAAATGTATCACATCTTAACTGTGTTTTCCTCACTGGGCTGGAATTTACATATTATTAACGGGTTATAGCTTGGGAGCTCTTTCAATTACATAACCAGCAATAATAATACATATGCTCTTACTAACTGACATACATACTATCATGAACATGAACACACCTTCTATTATTCTACAGCTGCTAACCTACTTCCTTTTACTTTACTGGTGCATACTATTCCTAACTTAAATTACACTGTTACTATTTCAATTTCAATTCAACAAGCTATTGCTGATATTAACCTGAATACTACAATACAAATAATACATATTCAGTTTTATCGCATCCAGAAACTACTGTCATAGGCAGAAAAATGTCTTCTGATACTATTATTCATTAGGTAGACTTTAATTTCCACAGACCGGCAAATTTCGTAATCCCTACTATTGAGGAGGCTCACTAAGATGTGAGACTTAACACTTTTTAGCCTTGCACTATTTATGCACCAGGGCAATCCTTACAAACAAACATAAAACAAAAACAACTGTGCAAATAATAAAAACTACAGCACCCAGAAGCAACACCACATGCGTCATAGGCGCGCCCAATTACAGCCAATCAGCGCTTAGCTGTTGTGCGGGCGGGGAGGGGGCGTGGCTTTCTGGAAACATCCAGACGCCTGCGCACTGCGGCAGAGCCGACAAGGGCAAAGGAAGTGAGCAGTGTCACATTTTATAGCGAGGCACAGCGGGTTTACAGCGTTTTATATGTGCATTTATTTTAACCTGAAACACAACGGTCATATCCTAAACCTCAACTTCTAATTGATTAGCCCGCTGATCATTAAGTTTGCAAATACGTTCAGGCCGCTGAACACTACACACGTCTGACACATAAGGAAATTAGCGGCTGTACACATCTCGGGTACGTACTTGTTTATATGCTTGAACTGTGTCTCCCTCACGTCTGTATGCAGGAGTGTATTGCAGTGGCCATTGCAGGCGTGTGTGTCAGTGTAAGAGAGAGAGTCCGAGGTTGACTTGCGCTGCAGGGTGCTGTATATCAGGTTGTATAATCGCCGGGTGTGCAGACTCCTCTCTGACACACCGGCTGTGTCAGGCGGTCTGGGGGCAGGCAGACTGTGTAGCCCGTGTGTTGACTGTCATTGAAAGGGTGATCCTTCTGGTTAGGGTAATTACTGTGTGTGTGATAGAGGGACAAAGGCACCGAGAGACAGGGAGAGTTCTGTATTTTACCACAGGCTTTAATGAATGCTTGGGCTGTTTAAAAATGATGCATTTTATTATTTTAAATGGATAATAATAATAATTGTAAGCATAAGCGTAATTAATAGTGCTTGATTGCATGCCAAGGGGGCTGTAGCAGCAAAGTAGGTTTAGCTTGGGCTATCCACACAGACTCCATCAAAGAAATACAGCATTTATTCCACAGATAAGTATTTACAGGTTTTTGATCTTAATAAGAAGAAAGTGATTTAATAAATTAAGGAAGCAGTTGAACCGCAAGGCTCCATAGCTAAACTAACTGAATATAAGTGACAGTTAATTTAAATATATACATATACACTCACCTAAAGGATTATTAGGAACACCTGTTCAATTTCTCAGTAATGCAATTATCTAACCAACCAATCACATGGCAGTTGCTTCAATGCATTTAGGGGTGTGGTCTTGGTCAAGACAATCTCCTGAACTCCAAACTGAATGTCTGAATGGGAAAGAAAGGTGATTTAAGCAATTTTGAGCGTGGCATGGTTGTTGGTGCCATACGGGCCGGTCTGAGTATTTCACAATCTGCTCAGTTACTGGGATTTTCACGCACAACCATTTCTAGGGTTTACAAAGAATGGTGTGAAAAGGGAAAAACATCCAGTATGCGGCAGTCCTGTGGGCGGAAATACCATGTTGATGCTAGAGGTCAGAGGAGAATGGGCCGACTGATTCAAGCTGATAGAAGAGCAACTTTGACTGAAATAACCACTCGTTACAACCGAGGTATGCAGCAAAGCATTTGTGAAGCCACAAGACGTACAACCTTGAGGCGGATGGGCTACAACAGCAGAAGACCCCACCGGGTACCACTCATCTCCACTACAAATAGGAAAAAGAGGCTACAATTTGCACAAGCTCACCAAAATTGGACAGTTGAAGACTGGAAAAATGTTGCCTGGTCTGATGAGTCTCGATTTCTGTTGAGACATTCAGATGGTAGAGTCAGAATTTGGCGTAAACAGAATGAGAACATGGATCCATCATGCCTTGTTACCACTGTGCAGGCTGGTGGTGGTGGTGTAATGGTGTGGGGGATGTTTTCTTGGCACACTTTAGGACCCTTAGTGCCAATTGGGCATCGTTTAAATGCCACGGCCTACCTGAGCATTGTTTCTGACCATGTCCATCCCTTTATGACCACCATGTACCCATCCTCTGATGGCTACTTCCAGCAGGATAATGCAGCATGTCACAAAGGTCGAATCATTTCAAATTGGTTTCTTGAACATGACAATGAGTTCACTGTACTAAACTGGCCCCCACAGTCACCAGATCTCAACCCAATAGAGCATCTTTGGGATGTGGTGGAACGGGAGCTTCGTGCCCTGGATGTGCATCCCACAAATCTCCATCAACTGCAAGATGCTATCCTATCAATATGGGCCAACATTTCTAAAGAATGCTTTCAGCACCTTGTTGAATCAATGCCACGTAGAATTAAGGCAGTTCTGAAGGCGAAAGGGGGTCAAACACAGTATTAGTATGGTGTTCCTAATAATCCTTTAGGTGAGTGTATAAGGTACAAGCCATGGAAAGTACTTAAAGCTTTCTTTCTTAAAATACAGTACAATTAATTTAAATTCGTAACAGACAAATACAGAATATAAAATATATTCTAAATAATAACACAGGCAAATAAACAAATTGGCTCTTTGTTTAAGAGTGCCATCATATTTATCCCTGCTGTGGTACCATGGGGTCTCTGTGACCCCACCCCAATGGTACTGTCAATGTAACTTTTTTCATGGTACCAGAGCAGGGTTAATCTTTCTCTTTGTTTTTTTCAGATCACTTCGGTATCTGGGAAGTTAAGGAGAGAAGAAGGAAGAAGGAGTTAATTTAATTGCTGCCACCCCTTTCCCTGCCTGACCACCACACATCCACACGAGACCAGCACCACACCTGGGGGAGAGGAGGAGGAGGGAGAGGGGATAGAGCGTGCCATCCCCTCTCCTCTGTGCAGTTCAGTCCACAGCGAGGGAGACCCTTCCTCTGAAGTTCACAGAGTGGCATGACCAGCTCTTGATTGACAGCTGCTGGGAAGAATCCTGTGGCTAGGATAACCCCGCCCCCCCGCCTCTTCTCTACCTGGGCCGAATGGCTGTTTGCCGGAGGGGCGTGGCTCTGCGGGGATGGGTGGTGGTAGCTGGGGCAGGGGGTGCCCCGGCTGTCCGCTGTGGGCGCAGTCAGTGTTGCCCGAGGGTGGAGGGAAACCAGCTGTGGAGTCTGACCCAGGTAAGGTGATATATTTTCAACCAATCAGCCAGCCAATGCTCATGTGGTGATTACATATGAAAAGCTTTTAGCAACTGAAACACTTCCTCCTGTCTCCCTCTTTATTCGTCTCCAGAGACCTGATTGGTGGTACAGCAGTCATGCTCGCCCAATTAGCAGCCTGCCCTGGGCCATGTCCACGCCCACCTGCCTGCGCTACCAAACCGCCAACCAACTGAAGCTGGAGCCCTACCCTCGCGGCGGAGAGCCAATCAGACCTCAGACCTGCCGAGAAGCCCTTGCCCGACTGGACCCCAACGAGACTGTCAGCCTCTGCCTGCTCCTGGGGGGCAGGGAGTGTGAGGGGCAGCGCACCCTGGTGGAGGTGCCCCTGTGTGGGCTGGCGGGGCTGGGTGAGCTCCTGGCTTCGGGAGCGGTCAGGCCGGAGGAGCTGTCGCTGCGGCAGCTGGTGGGCACGGTCACCACCGTCGACGGAGCGCGGGAGGACGACATCACCGTGACGGCCGTGCCGGTGGAGGGGAAGGTGGGGGATTCGTTCAGGAGCCTGTTCTGGCAGGAGAGCTGCCCAGCCCCCTTCATGGGGGGGTCCCGGTTCTACTGCTTCCACTCTCCCGAGGTGCAGCCCTTTCTCCTGGGCTTCAGGGACAGCTCTGGGCGGGGGAATGAACTGAGACTGCAGGCCTCGGCCCCCACCTCCCCGGGGGGCCGCAGGGACAGGGAGATGGAGGAGAAGTTGGCCCTGATGTACGATCGGCTGCGCGGAGAGGTGAGGGAGAGAGGGGAGCGGGAATGGGGGGGACAGGGTGCAGGTAACCGGTCCAGTTCAAACATCCCAAGGACGATGTGAGGAGACGGGTAGGAGTATAAGTGGGAACACTCTCCTCTGTTCATTGAAAACAATGGCTGTGGATTGTGTTTACATCTGCTGCACAAGTCATGACAGTGGAGCTCCTTTCATGACTTATTTAAGGCGGTCACAACTTACAAATTGAACACAAAACAGCACCACTTTAAAAATGAAGCAGGGGCCCAAAGCAGGAGGTCACACTGCAGTGCAGCTGTGCCTCCTTAAAAGAAGTCCTGACACAGCGCATACTGTCACGACCTCTTACAAGCATGGAAACTCCAGGCAGCTTTGACTGGCAGTGGAGGGGTGGAGGGGGGTACATCTCTCCATTACTTTCATTGATCGCAATGCTTTAGACATCACTGGGAACCAACACCTTCAAAACTCTTCTGTCTCATCAGGTTCAGAGTTCCCTCACTGAACATGGCCTGATTGGGTTGGGTTAGACTGGGCTAGACTGGACTGGGCTGAGCTAGGCTGGTCAGCGTTTGACTAGATCTGGCTGAACTGGAGTGGATTGGGTTTGACTGAGGTGGAAATTAATTGAACAATCGGACACTTGCTTCTCCAGCCTTTAGACTGTGGTTATTGGGGCAACAGAACTGGGGTAGGGAGGAGCTGCTGACCCCCACACTGTGCCCTTCTGTTCACTGCTCCCTCTAGTGATCAGCTGGCAGACATCAGTCCCCACCTAATGCTGCTCTGTTTGGATATAAGCAGCTGCCTCAAGTCTATATCTAACGGTCTCTGTTACTGTCTGTCTCAAAATCTGTCTGCCTGTTCCTCTGTCTTTGTCCATCTGTCTGATTTATCCTTGTCTCTCTCTGCTCTGCTCTGTCACTCCCACATTTCACTGTGTCTGACTGTAGTCCGCCTGCAAAAGACATACCAATAATAAGGAACAAACAAACCCCATGCACTGGCCCCAGACTTGTGCCCCCCCTCCACCAGTACTGCCTGCTGATGGTGCTAAAAGCTCTTGTCTGTCTGTCTGTCTGTCTGTCTGTCTGTCTGTCCCAGCTGCCCAACTTCTTCCTGAAGACCCATGACTACAGCATCTACTCTCAGGACATGGAGTTCATCAACAGCTTCTTCCACACCAAGACCAGGTGAGCTGCCTGTCTGTCATCTGCTGTCCCTCTCTACTGTACTGCCTGTCCTGACTCTGACCCCCGTCCCCTCCGTCCCAGGGGCCGCGTGCTGTACCAGCTGTCCCTGGCGCTGTGCAGGATGGTGTGTGTGCTGTACTTCACGGAGGTGCGCATGGAGGTGCTGAAGCTGACGCAGCACAGCGAGGACCTGAGCGTCCGGGCGCGGTGGAGGATAAGGGGGCTGCCACTGCACTTGCTGCTGCTACGCTTCTACAGGAGGGACAAGAGGGAGCTGTACAGGTACACACTGCCTCTACTGTTGTACACTGTGCTGTACAGGTACACACTGCCTCTACTGTCGTACACTGTGCTGTACAGGTACACACTGCCTCTACTGTCATACACTGTGCTGTACAGGTACGCACTGCCTCTACTGTCATACGCTGTACAGGTACGCACTGCCTCTACTGTCATACGCTGTACAGGTACGCACTGCCTCTACTGTCATACGCTGTACAGGTACGCACTGCCTCTACTGTCATATGCTGTACAGATACGCACTGCCTCTACTGTCATATGCTGTACAGGTACACACTGCCTCTACTGTCATACACTGTACAGGGGTGCATTCACCGCACTGTACAGGTGTGCACTGACTCTACTGTCGTATGCAGTAATATATTTGACAGGGATACACTGCAGTGTAGTGTCAATGATCAGTGTCCTTTTGTCCCTGTGTGCGTGTCTCTGTCTCTGTCTCTCACTGTGTCTCTCTCTCCCTCTCTCTCAGGACATACGATGCATTCTCAACCTTCTACCTGGGAGCAGATGGACTCATACATTGTCACCGAGTGGACAAGGTGACCCATAAAATATACACACACGTACACCTTAATACACACACTTTCTGACACTCACTCACACACACTCTTCCTCTCCCTCTGCTGGTGCCGTGTTGCTGTCTAGTCTGCCAGTCAGTGTGGATGACCCACCCTCCCTTCTCTCTCTCTCTCCAGGTGATGCCAGCCCAGCCGCCCCTCCCCAGGCTGAAGGCCGTGCTGGCGGGGGCTCTGGTGGCTCTGGGCCTGCAGGAACAGCGTCCCCCCGCCCTCAACCTGCTGCCCCTGCTGCTCAGCCAGCTGGTCCTGCGGCTGGGAAGGGGGCACTGCTGAGAGAGAGCGAGAGAGACGAGGGGGAGAGGTCAACACCGTGGTGCTGCACACTCCCGAGCAGAGCAGGGCTGACCAGGGTGACCTCTGACCCTGGAGCTGCACCTCAGAGCTGCACAGACACTCTTACGGGAGACTGCAAGACTGGGAGTGGATCAACTGGGAGACTCTGACTCACTCCTGTCTCTCTCCCTCCCTCCCTCCCTCCCTCTCTCTTTCTCTGACTCCCTCCCTCTCTAAATACTCTTTCCCCTTACTATTTCTCCCTCGCTCACTCTGTCACTATAAGTGCATCAGCTGTAACGTATAGCTGGTGTCTCTCTCTCTCTCTCTCTCTCTCTCTCATATAGGGGCACATACAGACACACACACTTGGACAGACTCTTAACCCCAAAATGTCTCCCTACCAACAGCTAACCAGTCCAGCATATAAGATGGAAGAAGTATGTAAGGATCCCAGAGAGACTGTTATCTTTATGATATCCCTCCTGTCCTTCTGTGTTCATGTCTGTCTGTCTGTCTGTAAGATGGTGCTGCTGGTCATAAGAACTGTTAAAAAGCAGACTAACTGCAACATGTGAAACAAAGTGCGATATTGATATTAATATATCTTCCCCCTGTATATTCAAAGTCCAGTTTGGTTTGTTCTGTTTTTCATCTTTTAAATTCAATTCTGATGGGTTGATTGAAGAGCTGAGATGTGGGAGGGTGGGTGAAGTGGAGAGGGATTAGGAGTGGCTAGTAGTGGTTAGAGTTGAAAGAGAAGGGGAGGGAGGATCTGTTGGTCAGAGCTGAGAGACGTGGAGTGACGTTGTACAGCCTGAATCCAAAACTAGTGCACTCCATAAAGCAATGGCCCCGATCAAGGGTCTGAAGGTGGGGTGCGTTCCACTGCCGGGTCACCGGGGGCCAGAGTCTCTGGGCCTTTGCACGCTCACCGCACTGTAAATACGGCACGCTTGACTGGACCACCGCACCGCGCTGCTCGGCAGCTTCTCGGCTTCTGTGGGTTGCTCTTAATTTAACACTCGCTGGGTTTAGCTTTGTGTGTGTGAATAAAGAAATGTTCGACCATGCCTCCTCCGCTCTCCTGGTTTGTTTGCACGGTGTGCCGATGTGGCTCTGAGAAGTTTCCACCACACACCCACACATCACGCATTGAGACTCTCACACACACACACATGCATAACATACTGAGACTGCTGCCATCAGTGACCCTTGCGTTTCAGCTGTGTTGGTGTCCAAGTTATGTCATTTCATCCTCACTTTTACCCACACACCCTAATGCTTCAACTCTAATAAACTCTTGTTATTAGTACAATTTGGGCCGTTTATTGATGGTTGTGTTTAGGTCACTGTAGTTGGACCGATAGGAGCATTCACAGCTATCAGTATTAATAAAGGTCATTATTGTATCCTTATCACTGCCCCTGTCAGAGAATCAGCATGGTTAATAGTGGGAGTTTCACTTACTCCCCCCACCCTGGAGAAAAAACAACCCAATGTCTGGGACACTAATTTGGGAAGCAGAGGACAGAGTAGCACAAAATAAAAGTTATCTTAGTTTTCCTTTTAAAATAAATTAAACTTTATTAAAACATATAATTCCAGTCCCTAGTTCCCCAGCCCAGAATAAATCCCAGACACAAATCCTGTTTTTTAAAGAAATACTGTGACACAGTGGGGGGGTTGTACAAGCGAGATGTAGGCAGGGGTTGTGAGCACAGGACACCGAGCTCAAGGAAAGGCAGCTCTAAGACCTAGCTCTTCTTTGAGCCCTATCTGCACTTGATATACACATAAATACATGCAATGTATGTGTATATGTGTGTGTATATATATAAGTAGTTTTACTTTGGCTTCCTTTCTTTCTTTTTCCTTTAAGTTTCTTAAAACAAACAGAACAATTAATTAATAAATGCATATTTATATATACACACAAACACACACATACATTGCAATAATTATGAAAAAGACAAATCTATATACATAGAAAAATACTTATAAAAATACATATTACCTTTAAACTATTGAGTTATAAAACATTATTTACAGATTTAAGACCCATCCCTCATCCCTCACAGCACAACCCCACACTGCCCCACAGTGGACACCAGGCTGTGGTGTTCATGAGCCACAGCCATTCCTGCTGCCACATCGAGTGACAAACTTCACACCTCACACAAAACATCTGTTTGTTTTTCCTGCTCACCTGTCCGCATAAGATTTTGCCAACTTTACCTGTTCTGTTGACTATTATCATTACAGATTACAACAAACACAAAGGGGAGAAGAACTTGTTGACAATCGAGACATGTCCATTTCAATACTGGTTATATTGTGTTGTGATGCGGGACAGTGCTCTGTCTGAATGCCAAATCTATTATATTCGCACCATTGTTGCAGCAAGACTGTGTAACCTATGTATAAATTTGTGTATTGCTCTGGAGAGGCCAGCTGCAGTGTAGCAGATTTTTAGAAAACATTTTCATCCGTGGCCATAGAGAGAACGGACGACGTGTGTGGTAAAGTTTGGGGTAACATCATAAGGTAACCCAGCAACCAAAGGCAGTCCTCTTGTATATGATGGCATGTTCTGTAGAAAAACTTTAGATGTGTCTTCCCGACTGGTCATCTCTGGAGCACTTCGTTGTAACTGAATAAACTATTTGGTATTATTTCAGTTAAATCGGGCCCCGAGTATTTCTTGTCCGCCTATCTGTTGAGGGAGTAAATTTCTCCCTATCAGTTGCATTCTAGATAAAGACATAAACCAGCCACGAGAAGGAGATGAAGGCCCTGGTGAAGGGGTGCAATCCCTCCACCCCACTACCTTTTATATCCACATGATTTATAATAATAATAATAACAATAATAATAATAATGTGATTATAGTTGCTAAGCAATGACCTCCATCTTCTCTTCAGCAATCACTCCTCCCTGCAGTTTGTTCAGATGTCCAGTCTTTTCCTCTGCAAACACCTACTCTCTCCGTCTGGCCAAGGTGCTCTTTTTCCATCTGTTGCACATACAGCACACAGTACCAACACCACCCACCGCCCCTGCCACAAAGCCCAGCACTGAGAAGGCAATGGAATTGGAGATTGAGGAATCCCCAGGAGAAGCCAGGTCTGACATACAGGGGGAAGAGTGAGAGAGGGATAGAGGGTGAGAGAGGATGGAGAGGGGGAATGAGTGAGAGGGTAGGATTGTGTTTTACTACAGATGAATTACAGAAGAAACACACACTCCTCAATCTCAGACCCGACAGACAAAATGCACTTTGCTTCCTGGCAGTCAATGTAAACACAGACAGGAGAACAACAAAGGGACTCTTGCCAGTTAGTTTCAGTTAGATGCAAAAACACAAACTAATCACATACTGTGTGGATTAAAATTAAATGTAATGTAAGGAATAAATTCATATTTACTGTATGGCTTTATAAACTTTTTAGGTCTCGACTTCATTCATATGTAATAAAAATACACCAATCAGCCATAACATTATGACCACCTGCCTAATATTGTGTAAGTCCCCCTTTTGCCGCCAAAACAGCCCTGACCCGTCGAGGCATGGACTCCACTAGACCCCTGAAGGTGTGCTGTGGTATCTGGCACCAAGACGTTAGGAGCAGATCCTTTAAGTCCTGTAAGATGGGAGGTGGGGCCTCCATGGATCGGACTTGTTTGTCCAGCACATCCCACAGATGCTCAATTGGATTGAGATCTGGGGAATTTGGAGGCCAAGTCAACACCTTGAATTTGTGATTCATCAGACCAGGCCACCTTCTTCCATTGCTCTGTGGTCCAGTTCTGATGCTCACATGCCCATTGTAGGCGCTTTCGGCAGTGGACAGGGGTCAGCATGGGCACCCTGACTGGTCTGCGGCTACGCAGCCCCATACGCAACAAACTGCGATGCACTGTGTGTTCTGACACCTTTCTATCAGAACCAGCATTCACTTTTTCAGCAATTTGAGCTACAGTAGCTCGTCTGTTGGATCGGACCACACGGGCCAGCCTTCGCTCCCCACATGCATCAATGAGCCTTGGCCGCCCATGACCCTGTCGCCGGTTCACCGCTTTTCCTTCCTTGGACCACTTTTGATAGGTACTGACCACTGCAGACCGGGAACAGCCCACAAGAGCTGCAGTTTTGGAGATGCTCTGACCCAGTCGTCTAGCCATCATAATTTGGCCCTTGTCAAAGTCGCTCAGATCCTTACACTTGTCCATTTTTCTTGCTTCTAACACATCAAATTTGAGGACAAAATGTTCACTTGCTGCCTAATATATCCCACCCACTGACAGGTGCCATGATAACGAGATTATCAGTGTTATTCACTTCACCTGTCAGTGGTCATAATGTTATGGCATGTATATCCAACATAGTTATTATCATTGGTGAGTAACATGAGTATAAATGTACATGGAAAAGAAGCCCCTGAGAGCTTTATAAACAGAGGTGAATCAATCATACCCGTGTAAATTATATAGGAATAATATGGAAGAATTCCTATATAAACACACGCACAATTTATGGAATCTGTTCTCAAGAAATGATAACTTTAACACTAATATTTAGCAATACATTAAATGATAATGTGCTCTGTTGAGTGCAATGCTGTTATACCCTGATCCCCCGTTCACACACAGCTTCACTACAAGACCAGCTCTCCTGCCCCGAGCCTCAGAGCATGGGCTCCTGACAGCTGCCTCTCCCGTCTCTGCGCTTACTCACCTGCCACATACACAGAGACAGTGCTGGCGTTGCGGCCGGTGCTGCAGTCCCTCACTATGTAGTTTCCCTGGTCAGCTGCTGTGAGTGAGCTCAGTGTCAGAAAGCCACTCTGCACTGACACTCTGTGCTTGTACCCGGGGCCAGGGCGGCTCACTATGCCCCTCTCCACTGCGCACACTGAGACAGAGGCCCCCTTTTCTGCAGCAGCAAACAGCACCTCCACTGGCTCTGCAGTGAACAGGGGGAGGGAGAGGGCAGTTCCAGACCGCAGGGAGAAGTATGCTGTATGAGCTGAGAGGAAATAAAGATACAGGACAGCATGAGGACACACTGTATCAAGAGGTGAGCCCTACAGTCCACACAGCACTGCTCCAGTCTGGGTCCTGTCCTATAGTCCACACAGCGCTGCTCCAGTCTGGGCCCTATCCTATAGTCCATATAGCACTTCTCCAGTCTGGGCCCTATCCTATAGTCCACACAGCACCGCTCCAGTCTGGGCCCTATAGTCCACACAGTGCTGCTCCAGTCTGTGTCATATAGTCCACACAGTGCTGCTCTGACTGGAGAAGTCTGTGTCCCAATAAAGTGCAGTCTGTGGTCCGGGAGGGGGGGTGTTGGCGATGTGATGTTCTGTGTGACGACGAAGTGTGGTCCGGGGGGGAATGGGTGCCAAAGTGTGGTTCTGGGTGCCGATGAAGAGAAGTCTGAGAGAGGGGAGTGGGGGTTTGCCCAAAGTGTGGTTCTAGGTGACAACAAAAGTGTTTGGGTTGGGGGGAGAGTGTGGCGATGTGTGGTTCTGGGTACCGGCAGAGTGCAGTCCGGGGTCGGGGGTGTTGGCGATGTTCGGTGTCTACATGGGGCAACCGGCCCACTGAGCTAATAAATTGTGCACGCACTAATGACATAGCTAATAGAAATGTAATTTTATTAAAATAGAAAAGATGAAAACCTGTCTCAGTGGTACGCGTACCAGTTTGAAAACCACTGATGGAGAGGAATGAAAAACACACACACACACACACACACACACACACACTTAGGTAAGTAAAAAATAAAAGCAAACAAACATAAAGAAGTCTATAACCTGTTATCTGTAGCCAGGAGGTGATGATGTGTTGTCCTCTGTTGTAGCACTCATACTGGCACTGGTCAGAGAAGGTGACGTTGTGGAGGGTCAGAGAGAAGTCCCCCTGTCTGACCTTCTCTCCCAAGATCTCAACTCTGCCCTTGAACGCAGTGGCGACAGCGAATGACCCATTCTTGAACTCACAGACCTTCTTTTCGGGAGTCTGCCAAAAGATGTAAGGCTCCTTCTCGCGGACCCCTGTGTGGGACGTCCCATTGCAGGGCAGTGTGACCGAGTCCCCGATCTTTGCTGATACCTCCCCTTGCTTTCTTTTCAGAGGTGGAGAGAATGCTGAGGAGAGAGAGGGGGGATAAAGCCCTCAGCAGAAGCAGTGTACTAACACAGCTATGATCAGATATTGATAAAAAATAAAAGGGAATTGACAGTTGTATTGTTGTATATAAAATGCACAGCATGTACAGCTTTATTAGCTACATTAAAATGGATAGCTACCCATTTTGTTTATGACAATGCTTTCAGAGACAAGATGCTCACTCAGAGGCTAGTGGGTTGAATGTGACTTCATCTAAAGCCAGCAAACAGTTACAATGTGCATGTTCTTAAACCAGAAGATGTACAAAAAGCAGTATAATAATAGGGCTGGGGGTGCAATGTCTTGTGCTACACCACCTTAATTTAGAAGATGGAAGCACACCCACCTATTGGGAGAGCTAGTAGCATAAGAATTAGAGGCCCATTTCTTGCCATGCCTGGGGAGCACAGCAAGCCCTGCAAAAGAACAGGGGATAAATTCTGCATTGTAACATGGCAATCAATTTAATAATAATAAAAATACATTTCAACGAAACGTACATTCAATAACGCCCTGCATATTAAATGTGCTACATCAATGTTGGGAACCCATACTGTCAAGGTTTAGTACTTTAATTCCTCAAATAACCCTTGTACCATATCTGCAACATCTGCCCTGCCATCGCAGAACAAGTATTTATTTTGTTTGACAATGGGAACCAAGTTCTCATCCCTCGACAAGTATGTGTCAGTGTACAGCCATACCTCTCATCCAAAATGTGCTCAGGATTGAGCATTGCCATGGTATACTAATGTATGTACTATGGCACATCATTTGGTACCATATTGTTCCATGGGACAATCTAAGAATGTATCATATTATAGTATACCATTGTATAACCATGTACATTGGTACAATATTGTTATTATTACTCAATTTCTTAGCAGGGTGACTTACAATTGTTACAGTATATCACCTTTTTGTATATAACATTTTATCCATTTATACAGCTGGACATTTACTGGAGCAATCTAGGTAAAGTACCTTGCTCAAGGGTACAACAGTAGTGTCCCCACCTGGGATTGGACCCTCAATCCTCCACAGTCCAAAGGCAAATGACATGGCAAAATCTGACATCTTAAGACGTACAGTATAGAATGATACATGTAATTAATTAATTACTATACTGTTTGTCTATGGTTTTATATAATGTACCGTGTTACTCTAAAAAATATCATGCTACACAACGTACCATAGATCAAAATATGCCAAGGTTATGTCAAAATTAGTACTTGTATCATGATAAACTCGCCTATAGGTGATGATGATTATGAAAATGTATGTGCTACCACAAAGTAAAAGCAGCATTAGAAAGGAATGCTTCTCCACACAAGAGGTTAATTAAATAGTTAAGTAAACCACAAAACAACATATGCCCCGTTTCCTCTGGCTGAGCGTCCGGACGCGCCGTGTTTAGTGGAGGTTAAATATCTGCTGCTGGACGCGCCGTAACATCCGTCCACTGAGGACACGAGTCACTGTCAGAAAAGAGCAGCGCTGGACTGAGACACAGGACATCAGACACATTGTGTCGGAGATATAATCTCAAGTGCCTGTGCGATCACGAAGACATTACAGGTCTATTAGGAGCATGGAGTGAAATCCACGTACAGAGACAATGACTGATACAGTTAATATCCGAGTGCATTAAAAACTCCAGTAGGGGTTGTAGCATTGTGTGGTCCGAGGTCCGGACCACACTACTGCACTGCACTGCGGCCTGGCCCGGACCAGTACGCCAGTTACTACAGTTTATTGTATAATATTCTGTCAAAGTTTACAGGAAACTACAGTAGGAAACTGCATCTGTTTAAAAAATGCGAATGTGAAAATTAAAAGTATATTTTTGTTATTAATGTTCCAGATACAGCACCTTGTCAAAAAACAACAACAAATCAAACAAAGAAAATAAATCAGATTGAAGTTGGCATGATGTCATAAATGATGGAGAACACGACGCGGTCAAAGATGAACTTAAAGAGCGGAGCTGATCTACGGCACAGCTGTGAGAGAAAATGAAACCGGCTTTTTCTACGTGTCTGGTTCAAACCCGGGTCTCTAGTACACACAACGACACCCACTGTGATTCATTCACAACAAGGCAAAGCATTTCTCAAATCTCCAACCCCGCAGCCCCCGGACCGTGAAACCAATACAAACGTCTCGCCTCTCGCTTCAATGTTACAATTGTATGCTTCCCACACTGCGTCTACACAAAACACTACCAGCACGTTACATTAATACAGACCAGTCAAACAAACGTTTTCAATTCTTGTTCAAAACAAGGAAACTTTACAAAATCGCTCATAAACTTGCCGTCATGCCGGTGGTTTCTGGTTTTGACCTGTTCGTCCTGCTTCAGTCTCTCGCCGGCGCCTCTCAGCAGATGTGCGGTTATTATTGCATTTACAATATTAATATTGATAATATTGTATCAATGCGTGTGAAAACAAGTCCAATAACGATATTTTCAGTGCTAAGCGGTTTTCCGAGGACAGCCGCACAGCAAGCGACAAACACAACTGTCTAGTTTTAATATGCAGGCTGGGCCTATATACACAACACCTTTTTCCATAGGAATCCCGAGGGTGATTGGTGTGATTGACTGTACGCACATCCCCATTAGAGCACCCCTGGGAGAACATGAGGGGGAGTATGTGAATAGGAAGTCATTTCACAGCATCGGTGTTCAGGTATTTGATCTGACACGTAGGCTAGTCTACATTATTTTGTCCTTAAAACGTCTACTTATATTCAAGACAATTAAAGACACACCAAGAGTGGATTCCCGAAATATGTGTGAATCATGCCCTCCTTTTCACTATCTCTGCCTTTTCTCTGTTTGCTGTGAACACATGAATAGTCTATTATAAGTGTAGGCTACACACCACATCTGTACTGTGTATTAATGATGAGTATTATTAATACACACCACCTGAGAGAATATTTGTATATTTCATCCGGACTTGTTGCAGGTGCGTTTCCACTGGGGCTGCAGCTGAAATGAGTGTTAGAATGAAGTTTTTCTGAACATTCATACAGGCAGCCCTACAGCCTGGGCGCTTTAAAAAGATCTTAATTCATTAACAGTGAGTAACGGGTCAATTTCAGACATGTAGCCCATGTGTAGGCTATAATTGAAGTGTCCTAATTGTTTTCACATATTTAGATAGACTATTTTACGTGTCCTTACATCTCAATCATATTACAAATAAAAGAAGAATCCGTAAGACAAAATAGAGAACATATGATACGAATTGACTGGCTTTGTTGTCGCCACGGTATTACATTTATCCGCTAGCCTTTCTTTAACCCTCATATCTGACATTATCAGCCGCATTATTCCGGGACAGTCCGGCACAGAGACACCGCGCACACACTGCGCATGCGCTGCCCAACACGCCGCTTTCCAGTTCAGTCACACCGAGTCAACTGAGCGCCATCTTAACCAGCGTCGCAGTGCGATTAACACAGTTTAACAACCAGACTACAGACGAGTCTCTGATACAACGTGAAGCTCTTTCACAGTGCACTGACCACACTCTTGAAGTAGCCACAACAGGGCACTGCCATTGAACATCAGGGCAGGTATACATGTTCTAATGCCCCCTCTTTCTCTCCTCTTGTGTTAGGGAACAGGTTTGTGCAGATGAGGAACCTGGAAGAATGATCCCTGCATGGCTTCAGTAGCCAAGAACTCCAACTGACTCTGTGTCCCAGCTCCTGTTCAGGAGTGAGTGTCCAGGTAATCTTTATTCTGGTTCAGTGGTCTTCAAAACTATGCAGCATTTCTCCAGGGCTGCTCCTGACTGCAGGGTGTTATCTGTTATGCAGCTGAATTTGTTCAGATTACCTGTGAAAACCTGCTTGACTGGATAGTTGAGAAACGGGATTGACATTCCGCCTTAGTGGTGCAGTGGGTTCAGTTGGGAGGCGTCGATGATGATTGCTTGTTATGGTTCACTGAGTTTACTGTGAAGTTACTCTCACAGAGACCCTCCTGTCAAACTCACAGGTTGCCCCTCCAGCCAGACCTGGGCTTCACCTGCTGTGTAAGGGGGGGGGACACTTCTATGAATTTGCCATCTTTCCCAGTTAGACTTCAGTGTTTGTGGAATTGTACCTGTTCCAGGCAGTGCAGTTTTGTAACTCCTGCTGAAATCTCTCCCTGATGTGGAACTCTTCTCAAACCTGATCCTGAATTCCAAGCAAATCTTCCTATGTAGGTAGAAGGGTTGGGAGCAGCTTTCACTAATGCAGTTTTTTTTTTTCTCCAGGAGACATGTCTGTTGTTTGGAGGTTCTTTGGTCGTCGCCGGATTTTTTAAAACCAAACAACTATTTTCTGCAAAAGTTGTCGCCGGAGGCTTTAGCAATGTTCTCCACCACCTTAGCCACAAACATGTTTTGGAATATAATGAATGCATGAAACTAAGATCAGCATCCTCCACATCAGCAGGTAACACTGGAAAAGCAAAAAAATAGAAAGTTGAGTCAGATGTCACTTGAAGACGCGTTTGCTATAGGGACTGCCTACGACAAGAAAAGCAAACGGTGGATCGAGATTACAAACACTATCACAATCCACCTAGCCAAAGACATGGTCCTGCTTAATACTTATTTATTTGTTTAAATATTTATGCAAGTTGTCTTTGCATGCTGTTCAGTTGTTAAAGAAGTCAAAACGTTGCATTTATAGGGGAAGGGGATTGTTTACATTGTGTAGTTGCCAGTTGGTTTACAAAATGTTTTTTTTTTGTTTGTTTGCGAAATTTACACAATAAAAAGGTTCTATATTTTGACTGCAACTGTCAGGCATTCTGATTCCTTCACTTCATTAGAATCATGAGTGCCAGCTCTTTGTAAACAACATAATTTTGTGGGGCCTTGCAAACCTGTATTAATAAAGGTGTGGAATTTTTATACAATATTCACTCATCATGACCGTAAAATAGGGCAGTCTAAGTCAATCTACTGCAGTATTTCCTCTCTCAATTAGAAAATGTGGTTAACACCCCAGTCATGCATGAAAAAAAAATACCATCATGTACAGTGAAACCAGTATAATTTCGAAAAATACCGTGATATAAATTTACCACCCAGCACTAGCCCCATGTAATGTAATGCAGTAGTTGGTTCTATGCCCGGTCAGCCCCCCACATTGGAGAACCAAAGTGAGAATGTTCCTCTCTCCACCCCATGTCTGATCTCACACCACTGCCAACCACCCCTGTCAGAGAATCGGTACAGTTAATAGTGGGGAATTTTCTTTTTAAAGAAAATGTAAACCTACTAAAAGCACAAATGGGGAAAATCACACAAAAGGGGAACAGATCACTGTTCTGTCGTTTAATTCCAGCTCCTTCACAGTGCACAGTAGTGAATAACAGTTCCCCAGCCCAGAATAGCACCTAGCACTGCTTAACATGCAAGAGGCGACTTATGATCCTAGTATAAATGTACCAAAATGAACACTTTATTAGTATTCTATAGCAGGGGTTCCCAAACCTTTCGACCCAAGTACCCCTTTGCTGCACAGAGTTTGTCTGAGTACCCCCACCGGAAAATAGCATGAGAGTGGGGGTTGCTCACAGCAAAATTGTGTGAGAACGGGGGAGGCTCACAGCATAAAACATGTTGAGCGTAGGGGGTGGAGTGCAGACAGGAAAAACTTGCGAGACTGTGTTGGGCTGTCAGTATAGTTGTCAAAAGGACTGATCGCTTGCATCCGTCATTACATTTTATTGCTTCTGCACCACAGTTTGCGAACTGCTGTTCTATAGTTAAGAAAACTAAAAATTAATTTTTAAACCCCACCTGTAATGGTCCAAGGCTACAATGGGACTCCCCAAGTTTCAGGTCTTGTCCAGCTTGGACTAGGCGTTTCTTTTTACAGCCTTTGTAATGGCTCTGCTTCTGTATCCTTCTGTATTCTGTATCCGCTGTTGCAGAGATTTCTGGATGTATCTGCTACTTTTAATCTTGATCCCTGAACTCCCAAGTCCCATGCGCTGCTCAGTACTACAATGGATATTCTGATGCAATACAAATGTCATTAACATAGCGTTATTAGTCAAATTAAATGTATATATGGTTGGTTACACTACTCTTCACATCACTCAAGTCCATTTCATTCAATTTCATTTTCTCTTACACCTGTACAATAGACAGTGTAGTACACGCATAACTATATATATGGTGTATTCACCTATACAATATACACACTGTACACACACACAATGCTGGACCTACTGATTCACACAATCCTAATTACAAACAAGTGCTCATCAACATATAAAGTCCCATTGAGGCAGCCATGTCTCCACAGGTTCATTAATAGATTAATTATTCTCATTAATCCTCACTGTGAATTGTCAATAGTTTTCTCTGTTGGCAATTTATAAATATATTTATAAATGCATTCAATTAGCTGAACTGCAAATTACATTCAATAATACACACACATACATGCACATCACACATGCTCATATCATATATATACACACACATATACAGATATATACATGACATAGTGCTTCTCTATCTTCCCACTCCTCCACTTTGATGTTCAGCTTGGAATTGTTCATAATCATACTTTTGAGTTCCTGTTTAAGATGGTGTTGAGGAGCTGTCTGAAGATGTGTTGCTTTGTCCCTCTCCCTCCCTCTCTGCTCCTCCTGTAAGACAGAGACACAGAGGTCAGAGGGGCAGCTTTGAAGTGGTGGCTCCTGGAAAGGTGACTGACACTGGTAGTCACTGTGGCCCTGGGGCCAGTCACAGACACTGTGTACAGTACACTGGTACTCACTGTGGGCAGGACTGTACTTCACAGCAGCACCAGTCCCGCAGTCCAGTCCGGGCCCTGCAGGAGAGAGGGACACAGTGGGGTCAGTGTGACTGTGTAGCAGAAGTAGACAGTGTCAGTGTTGCTCCAGTTCCTCAGTTACACTCTGCGGGAGACCCCTACGGTGCTTGAAGAACCAATATTAATGTTTTATATAAACTGTATATTGTTTTATATTAATGTTTTAAATACTAAAATATGTCAGCAGAGCCAATTGTATTAATTGTAAAGCAAGCAAATGTTAGCAAGGCTGTTTTTACAAGTGCTGACACTGCAGAAGTCACTCCCAGCATTTGCTTCATGGGTTTATGTGGCTTATCTTAAGGCTGGAGAGGTCGCATTATGGTTATTGATTAACAGTTGCTAATGATGACCATGGGACCGGACCTCTCCCAGTATATCAAAGGAAGCCGTCTGGTTTCTGCATCCCACACCATCCCCCAGGAAAAGAACCAAGAACATTACAAGGGCCAGAGACCTGACCTTGGGAACACTTCTTGGAAAGCATGTGACTGACCCTAACCACAGAACCACATGTCATGCATTGTATAAAAGCTGTAAATATCTTGCTGTTCAGGGAGATTTCGCTCAGGTGGAGAGCTTCCATGTTAGAGCCTCCTAGGTCTGAAATGTAACATAAATACATTATCCTCTGTGCTTGAAGACTTCAATTGTTTACCTGGGTTCTACAGTGCTGCACTGTACTAGTGTAGCTCCGCAGGGCCAGGGCTGTTTTTTTCCAGTTTGAAGTGTCTCAGTGTCTCCCACCCACTCACCTGCCATTTTCCTCTTCCTTCTCCAGATGAAGATGACGATGATGATGATCAGTAAGGCCAGCAGAGCCCCCATCACAGTGCCAGCGAGGAGCCCAGCGTCCAGCTCAGGCTGCAACTCTGAGGGCAAACAGGAGAGTGAGGGGCTGCTCACACACACACACACACACACACACAGACACACAGACACACACACATATACACACACACAGCTACAGTCACAGTCTTCCCCCTCTCCCCTGTCTCACCCCAGTCCATGTGCAGCTTGTTGTCCATGCTGCTGTGAGAGACCGTGCAGGAGTACTGGTGCTCTCTCTGCTCCTGTATGCTGACAGTCAGGCTCCTCCTCAGCTGGTAGGTCCCGTCTCCGTTGGGCAGCACCGTTCCCCCGCTCAGCTGCTGCTCTGGGATGGGCTGGCCGTCTCTCAGCAGGGTCACCTCAACAGCCCGGGGGTAGAAGCCAGTTGCCAGACAGACCACCTCCGCCCCCCTGGAGCCCCTGCCACCCCTGCCACCCCTGGAGAACACCCTGACTCTGGGCTTCTCTGTCTGGAGAAACAGCAGAGACTGCGGTCAAAGACGGGGCTCAGAACCTGCTGTGTTTTTCAGCTAAAGTAAGTGTATGCGGGTGTTCAAAATGTCCCTGACCTATTCTCTAACCCTAAACTTAACCATAAACATTTGGAAGACATGAAAAAGTCCCCCTAATATTTTCCCACAGATACCCCCCATTTTAATGTGTCTCCCTAATGACTGTTAAATTAATATATATATACAGTGGCTTTCAAAAGTATTCACCCACTTTGGACGTTTCCATGTGTTATTGTGTTACAACATGAAATCAGAATGGATTTAATCAGGAGTTTTCCCCACTGATCAACACAGAAAATGTCCATAATGTTAAAGTGAAAAATATAATCTGCAAATTGTTCTAAATTCATTACAAATACAAAACAGAAAATACTTGCATAAGTAATCACCTCTTTGCTCTGACACAACTGATTGAGCTGGTGAAACCAATTATCTTTAGAAGTAACGTAATTAGTTGTATGCAGTCCACCTCCAGAAAAACTACATCATGTCGAAATAACATTAATTGGAAATCTGGAATAAGGTTCTTCAAAAGCACCAATCAGGGGTAGGATATAAGAACATTTCCAAGGAATTGAATATCCCCCAGAGCACAGTAAATTATTAAGAAATGGAGAGAATATGGCACAACTGTGAATCTGCCTAGATCTGGCCGTCCTCAAAAACTGAGTGTCCGGGTGAGAAGGGCACTAGTCAGGGAGGCCACCAAGAGGCCTATGCCAATTCTAAAGGAGTTAGTCTTCCACGGCTGAGCTGGGAGACACTGTGCAGACTGCAACAATAGCCTGGGTGCTTTGCAGATTATATTTTTCACTTTGACAATATGGACATTTTCTGTGTTGATCAGTGGCAAAAACTCCTGATTACATCCATTCTGATTTCATGTTATAACACAATGACATGTGGAAAAGTCCAAAGGGGTGAATACTTTTGAGAGCCACTGTACATGCCATGGCATTCCTTAAAATTGTACGGTATACCTTGATACATGTATAGGATTATACTGGTTTTCGTGGTAACTCTAAAGTATTGTACTATATGCAATGGTGACTCTAAAGGATTTATGCACTGTACCTCTCCAAATCTTAACATTTTCATCTTGCTGAAGGAATGTCTTCAATACTTTCATACATGTGGGCTTGTATATTTCACTATATAGCACTTTATTGAACTCCACTGACTTCATGTTAGTCCATCCATTAGGATTAACTGCATTGCATATTAAAGTCTTCTGATCAAGGCGCAGCACCTCCATCCCATTGTAGGCAGTTGCATCCCAGAACTGCTCTTTTCCATCATCATCCAGTTCACAACCAGCCAGTCTCTGGTAGGTGTGAAGCCCTGAAACACACACACACCAAGTCACTACACACCATAAACATCAATATTCCCAGGATCACAAGGAAGGGAACCTAAACAGGCAGGCTATGGATTCAGTATCTCTAAGAAATCAGTACTTTTATTTGTTTCTTGTATCTAGTCTGGTGTATTTACTGTTTTGAAGTGAAAAGATGCAGTTTTGCACAGCAAAGAAATGTAGCAAAACACAGTCACAGGCATAATGTTGAGAGCAGGGGTGTAGGTTTTGTTTCAGAATTGGGGGGGGGAGTGTCCCCTAAACCAATGGAGCCGGACATATATTAACAATTTAACTTTCCTCAACTTTGGCCCTAAACCTACGCCTATAGTTGAGAAAATGTTAGATTTCCCCCCCATAAATGTATGCCCAGCTCCATAGGTTGTAGGAGAAGTGTGTCCCCTAATTCTGAAACTAAAATTACACCCCTGAACACAGTACTGTACTGTTGTATTCACAGTATTAATTAGTCTTCCTATAACAACTATTCTAGTGTTTTGTGTGTTCACTCACCTCCACTGTTATTAAAGTGCAACATGTGCTGTTGTATACGTGATTTCATTCCATACTAAAAGTTTAGAATGAGGGTGATCTTGTCTTCAATGAACTCAAGGGTGTCGGGGGCTGCACCTCTGTGCCAGTGAGAGACCATCTTGTTCAGCGTGCTGTCGTAGTACTCCATCACAACGTCATCCACCTTCATCACTACCACGTATTCGGGGAAGTGTGTGTGTCCCATCATAAGTGTGTACAAGATAGACAGCGAGTGATTGCCTGATAAACAAATGACACAACATAAAGATAATTAATTTCAGGTTTGCAGTAAAAGCTGCTGTTAGTCGTTTGGCTATAGACAGACCTATATTTTGTGTTTTTTTATACAGTGTCCAGTGAGACTTTGGGCTGATGCTTAATCTGTGGAAACAGCTCTTTGGGCATACAAGAAAACGAACCTTGTTTATCTTTATTTACTTGAAGGGAACTTGTGATTCAGCAAAACCTTGGGTGGGGGGATGACAAAGTTGAAATATTTTGGTGTATCGGATTTCAAAGTGGCAAATAGGACTTTCCCACCACTCTGATTTCTGAGCTTGCAATGTATCTGTATTTCAATTAAGCTTGAAACAATACCGTTTTTTTCAGCAATTGAAAGGTCCTGAAACAATACACTGGCTGAGAGTTTAATACATTGTAACAAAGCACTGAATTCAATGTTAAGTTTAAAAAGCAGTTTTGCATTGATCAGGATGGCATTTCTTTTCATTACAAAATGTGCAAGTTCCCATTATAATTATTTTTCTTGGTCCAAATTTTACCCAGTACTCCTCTGAGGTTTTTACACCAAAAGCAAAACCATACCAGCTGGTACATGGCTACACCAACACTTCACACAGGAACTACAAAATGGTAACAACAAAACCCCAACACATCCAACAAACACCGATATTCAATAAAACATGCAAAAACAAATGCATATGATTAAATTCCAACTAGTAAAATTCCACAGTAAAACTCTCTGAAATTCAAAGTAATGGTAGACAGTGAACCTACTATTTGAATAGAGTGTAATTTGTCAGAGACAATGGGGAAATATGGATTGAGGAGTGTGCCATACAGTGCATCCGGAAAGTATTCACAGCGCTTCACTTTTTCCACATTTTGTGTTCCAAAATGGATTAAAATCATTATTTTCCTCACAATTCTATAAACAATACCCCATAATGACAACGTGAAAGAAGTTTGTTTGAAATCTTTGCAAATGTATTAAAAATATAAAACAAAAAAAGCACATGCAACATTGATGCAACATAGCCGCATATTGCTACCGTAACTTTGTATTAAAATTAACAATATAGGCTCTGAAGGTTGACTGCTGTAAGTCTTCAGTCTTATTTTCCACAGAAATTTCAAATGAGTTTTTGTGTGTGATAGCTTGACCATGATTGGTGTATTAAAAACTAGTGTGTTTTAGTACTTAAAACCCACCTACAGTTAAGAAACTGTTATAGTAGGTTACATTAAATAAATTAACATATCTTTAATTAACAGCTACATTTTTGTCAAGACTTTAAAATCTGCTTTAGAGTTCAACGTTTATGTTATTGGTTCACCTGTATGTGTGTATGACAGTACAAATCTGACAGTAATTAAATTACTTACAAAATAAGTAAATAAACAGAGATTGTACTGTAGCTGAATTATAAAATATCTTTATTAATTTACACAAGTGTCTTAATATGTGTGTGTCTGTGAAAAATACACCTACATCGTAGACTTATCATGTTTTTTTTCTCCCCCATTACTAATTTTCTTACACCCTTACCCAGTGTGACCTAGTTGTCGCAAAATATACATATTTTAAAAGAAAGAAAATAAAATACATAAAAACTTCAGTCCTCATAATAGAAACTCTAACTAAAGTATACAGAGCCCTACCAAAGTGTCATTATTTAGAACTGTTTAAGGATTTTTTGGCACCTATTTATCAAAGTATCGATTTCAAAAATGCTTATTATGGAGAGCATAAGAACTGTTTAAGAACTGTTTGTGATTCATCAAATGTGGACTTCGCCTCCGACAACTGAGTGAGGTCATGGCATGTCAAATAGCGACATATATTTATTTCATTGAACTCTAGATGTAATAAAAAGTTTCCTAATTAGCATATAATTGCCTAGGCAAGTAGAGGGAGGGGATCGATTAATCGAACATTTCAGGTGCAAAGGACTGTTTTTCTGTCCTAGTTTAACTGCCCGTGTTATTTC
This sequence comes from Amia ocellicauda, assembly GCF_036373705.1. NCBI lineage: Eukaryota > Metazoa > Chordata > Actinopteri > Amiiformes > Amiidae > Amia > Amia ocellicauda. Next base: position 3,110,444 of record NC_089864.1, on the reverse strand, counting down.
ATAGTGACCGATGTTCTATTTACACATAGATGACAGGATGAGCTACCTAGGTTTTTAAGGATTATAATACAGTAATAGTGTTGACAAACAGGGTAGCCCATTCTGACAGGTCCATTGGGTCCGATTCAAGCAGTAGCCGAGCCCAGTTTGTCAGAACACTAGATCGTGTCAGAGACAGGGAGGGGATCAGCATGGTGAGCCAGACAATTATTTTAAAAAATCCAGCATTTAACCGTGCAGATTGTGGCAAAAAAAAAAAAAAAAATACACATAACGTTTTTTGTGGCCTTGATCCAAAGTTCGTGCATCGACTTTTCTCCCTTTGTCTTTCCAGGTCTGTAAGAGTCGAGACATTCGTGCACTACACTGGGACTGGAGGGGGACACAAAATAAGATGTGAAAAAAAATGTGAAAAACGTACATATGATTAAAGCAAACAAAATGGGAAACCGTGCAGTTGGCTGAGACGGTTAGACACTGAAATATGTGTGTATATCGACATACACCTGTTATTTAAAACTAAACCCAGCCGTGACACTAAAATCAACACGGTGTTTGTTACAATCGGTAATGGCTGGCGCACAAACTTTCCCTTTTGAAATTAACTACGGAAGTATGCCAACCGTTCAACTGTGTAGAGCCTATAATGCACTTTTACTTGTTTAATAAGGGTAGTCAACTTGTAGATGAACTTCAACGTAGAAAGACAGATTTCACAGGAGGAAATCTACACACAATTGTGTAAACCAAGGGATTACAAGACGTCTCGTTCTTCATGTATCTCTGTGTAGGTTTGCTGTTACTGTTAGATGTCAAGTTGTTTGGATTGCTTTTGCTGTGAGTGATATTAAACGATTATGCTACGCAAGTGACCGGACTGACATTGTCTTCCTCTTCGCAGTTTCTTATTCGCAACCAGCAAAGACTTCAGTGACAAAATGCCAGCATTTGCCAAAACAGCATTGATCACACCGGCCACTTATTTATGTGCCATCTCTTTCACAAGTTAATATGTATAACTGTCTCAAGGGGATTTCATTGGACAAAAGTAAGCATACCCAAAATGTTTGCCAAATTTGTAAACTCGGCATTGATTTAAATTAAATCAACTTCAACCAATTGTTTTTATTTTTCAATATCACATGCTGGATTTTAAGGCACAGTGGTCTGTCATTGTGGCTGTCGCTCTGACGTTTGTGACGTTGTTGCCATTTTGTAACACATTCCAAGTAAACGACAGATCAAAACACCAACACCATTAAATGAGGGCTTTGATTGGCATGCAACAGACTGACATTTTTGTTAATAAAAAACAAACCAGGGGGCGCTATTGTCCTAGATTTATTGTTGTTTTATTTGCTTCAATTTCAGTCAGGCAGTTGTGTAGCCACCAGAGAGGCGCAAGGTCCTTGTATAAATACAGAGACGGCGGGCAGCTCAGTCTCTTGCAGTTTGTTCTTCATGAGAGAGGTGAGGGTTTTGCGTGGGCCGTGATTTTTATTTTCTATAGTGAAGGAGTAGGGAGAGAGTCTAAAGATGCCTTTGCTGCTTTTAAACATTATGTAACGTTTAGCTCTTATAAAGTTCCATTAGTTGAATTTGAAAAGTTTACTGTAATTTGCAATTGTATTTGTTCTAGTGCGTTGAAGGGTTTGCGGCTTTAATGTTTGCCAGTGTGCGCCGCAGAGCTGCAGGGTGGCCTGTGCGGCGTCTGTAGTAGAGCTGGAGCAGTCGCAGCCTCGTGTCGCGGCCTAGTAGTAGTGCTGTAGTAGAGCTGTAGTAGAGCGAGCACGCCGGGGAGGAAAGCCTGTTGAAGACATGCTCTCTGAGCGCAGTCGGGTTTAAAGCTTAAAAGTATAGGCTATATTAGATTATGTACAATATTTAAAGGGGCAGACGCAAGATGGCTGCTTTTTCTCTGATCACGCCGAAAGCTTGTCATGCATTTTCATTTAAGCGACGTTATTTTTGCTTTACGTGTTTAATGTAGTGTTGAGAAACTCATTTGCACATTAATACATTCGCTTAAAATGTGGCTTAAGTCAGTATAGAGTATAGCACATTTTGAATCTAAACTTTATATCTTGACCTGACCTCCCCTCCCTTGTTTCAGCTCCAGCAGGGATGGCGTTAATCCCCGCAGCAGCCGCCGACTCCGGCCGCAGAGCTTCAGGTGAGATGAGGGTCACGGATCACTGCTTTCACCACAGCGTGCTAGTTTAATGTATGGGATTGAGCCCTGTGATCACGTTTTCAGGGCTGCTGTAGTGAGTAGTGGCGCTATTGGGAGTGTGTGATGAGTCTATAGACTAGAGTCTCTGATGCAACATGAAGCTCTTTCACAGTGCACTGAGCGCTCCCGTCCGTGGCACAGCGCATGCGCAGGTCTTGCACTACCTTCATCACTCACCCGTCTCTCCCGTCTGCAGACCCTGTTGCACTGGGAGGCTGATGTCTTGAGCACCAGGACAAGGACTCGATGGCCGATTTGAGGTGAGTCCTGGAAACCACCTAGATTTCAAACCTGAATTTGAATGCACTGGATTTCTGACCTACACTGTGGTTACCCTTTTGTCTATTTAAATGTGATCTGAACTGAATCCTCTTCCATTCAAATATAGCGGAGTCTAAAGGAGACCAGCAGATCCTTTCAGTTTTACCTCTGCTTTTAATGCGCATTAAGTGCTGAATTTAGCAATTTTAAACTGCTATAGACGCATCTAGTCCTCTAAGCACATCAAACACTTAAGTTTGACAAGATGGACGCCTGCAGGTGCTATATACAAAAGATTGGATGCTTAACTTCACATCTAAAGCAAAAAGTCTAAAAAGTATGTTAAGCCTTAAGAAATTGTGCTTAATGTTAATAGGACTTAAGCTTTCAAAATGTAACCTTCAGTCTCTTGTATATGGGACTAGGTGTCTTGTCCTAAAGTTTGTGTCCAATTGGTTGTATTTGGAACATTAAGTCAGTTGAGTCGGTGACATGCAATTCTTGTATGGCTGTAATTTTATTAAAGGCTTGCTCTTTTGAATGTAGTACTTCTAGGTGCCTTTGTAAGCTTACATGAAGTACACTAACCCATGTGGAGTGATTTCTATGCAGGGTTTGTCATGATAGTTCTATAGGTTAATAAACATCCTTCCTATATTGTGGCTTTTGACTGAACTGGTAGTGGCATGTATAGCACACTAAGCCACGTTGGACTCCAGGGCTGTGGAGTGTGTGTGTGATGAGTCTACAGACTAGAGTCTCTGATACATCATGAAGCTCTTTCACAGTGCACTGACCACACTCCTGCCCTGCAGCCTGGCCTCGGCTCGGTGGCTTTGTGACTTGCTGATTGTAAAGTGTGCCCACCCCCTCTTCTCAGGGTCCGCTGCTGAGCTCTGATTGGCTGTAGCTGTGGTGACCACAATGGCAGGAGAGGAGCGGAGCTGCTAAAGGTGAGGTTTTTATACTTGTTTCTGGATCAGTGGTTCTCACCCCTGGTCACGTGAGCACTTCATCAGTTTTGCTCAGATTGTCATTTCATTGATCAAGTTAATTCTGCATTAAATTGCTCATCTTGAAAATGTTTAAGTTTGGGGTCTTATTTTAAATCTTAGTCCCCAAAGGTCTAGACTGATTTGAAACCCCCAGATTTGGCAAATGGGGGGGGTTTATCTTGTCATGGAGAGCTTGGTTTGACCAATTCTCAGGGCTGAGGACCCCTGCTCTAGAGCCATATGCTGGATTGATGCATGCTGTAAAACAATCTGTCCTGAGAGGTGGATTTAAATGTCTGGGAGAACTTTAATTACACGAGTTAGGAGACCTTAATCTCCTACGTACAGATGGCTCACTAATGTAATGTCAACTTCAAATGCATTTAATTTGACCAAGATGAAATGCTGGTTTTAAAACTTGCCAAGTCTGTGCTACTTCTGCCCGGGTGTGTGTGATGAGTCTACAGACTAGAGTCTCTGATACAACATGAAGCTCTTTCACAGTGCACTGACCACACTCCTGAAGTAGCCACAACAGGGCACTGCCACTAAACATCAGGGCAGGTATACATGCTCTAATGCCCCCTCTTTCTCTCCTCTAGCGTTTGGGAACAGGTCTGTGCAGATGAGGAACCTGGCAGAATGATCCCTGCATGGCTTCAGTAGCCAAGAACTCCGACTGACTCTGTGTCCCAGCTCCTGTTCTGGAGTGACTGTCCAGGTAATTTTTATTCTGGTTCAGTGGTCTTCAAAACTATGCAGCATTTCTCCAGGGCCGCTCCTGACTGCAGGGTTTGATCTGTTAATCCATGAATTTATTCAGTTGGTAAATTGCCTGTGAAAACCTGCTTGACTGGATAGTTGAGAAACTGGATTGACACTTCTGCCTTAGTGGTGCAGTGGGTTCAGTTGGGAGGCGTCAATGATGATTGCTTGTTATGGTTCACTGAGTTTACTGTGAAGTTACTCTCGCAGCGCACTGAGACCCTCCTGTCAAACTCGCAGGTCGTCGCCCCTCCTGCCAGATCTGGGCTTCACCTGCTGTGTAGGGGGGACGGATGGACTTAAATTTTCTATGGATTTGCCATCTTTCCCAGTCCGACTGCCATCTGTGGAATTCTACCTTTTCCTGCAGGTAGAAGGGTTGGCAGCTGCTTTCACTAATGCAGTTTTTTTTTTTTTTTTTTTTCCCCCCCTCTCGTCTACAGGGACTGACCTGGCCTTACTGAGTGAGAAGTGCTTTGGAAGTGGGAAGACTAACTGGAAACTGATGTATTTTTAATAAAAACTTAATTGAACATGTCTTGTATGTCAATTTGTAACTTTTGCAGTGTCAATGGAGCCTCTCAAATGGTGAGCTCCATCTAGGCCTGACTGTTTTTAAGGATTGAACTCAAGCCCAAAATCTGGTCATGGCTTCCTGGGCTCTGAAGTTTGCAGACTGACGGCAGTTCATCATGGTTACCACTAGGTGTTTAACTTGTTTAAAAACTTACTCTTGGCATCCTGCCCTGGGTTTTGAAGTACTACTTGATGTGCTGCATCTGCACTTTTTAAAGATGGTTATATTTAGTTGTGCTTGTGAAGTAGGAAATGCCAGCTACATCTGGACTGTTCAATGTGATTTTGCAAGCATGTGCTTGTTTTAAAAATCAAACCAAAATGGTTCTGGAGTAGGGAGTGCCTGATCTTGCTACAGCTGGTCTTCAATGTGCTGCTGTCCTCCCCTGGTGTACAATTCCTGACTGAACGCAGAGCCTGTTCAATCCCAAATCTTTGACTGCCTAGGTCCACAAATTGCTTCCTCCCCCCTCTTTAAAACCTGTCATGAGTCACTGCTGTGGTTTGGCACACTTTGCATTCGTGCTTGGGGTGGGGCTGAGCCACAACACAGGTGTGGCCAGCAAAGCCAAGTCCTGGAATTGTTCCATTGAGATGTGGTTTAGGGTAAAGTGACCCACTGTAAAAGACCTGCACAACTTGCAGGCTTGTACCTCTGCAGGAACATGGTCTGCCAACCCTTCCCTTCCAAGTCTGCTCTCTTCCACTTGCAAGTTGTCTGTGCAGGGTACCCTAGTGATTCTTGCACACCGCCTGGGCTAAGGGTCTACAGCTCTGGTCCTGGAGACGTGGCAGAGATTGGGGTTTAAAATGCACCATCCAAATAGGCTCAAAATTACTGATTACACACTTTGCATATGTGATCCACTCAAAGCATCGGTCATCCTCTCCGTGTAATGAATTCGGCAAGGAAGCTTATGCTGTAGAGTGAAATGCTACGCCATTAACTCCCTGAAATCGTCAATAGATATTGTTTACGAGTGAATCTAACTAGTTGTATGCCTATATATAAATCCATGATCGCTGAAGGACAGTGCCAAACTCCATGGCCGACACATGCGAAACAAAAGCTCGGTCGGTCCTTCCGGCTTCCCGTAGTTGTGGAAGCGCTGAATTTCCAACAGCTGTTTCCGGTGCAGCGCTCGCTCCCGAGGAGAGAGAGGAAGACAAGAGGAGTGAGAACGACGAGCGAGAGGAGAGGAGGGGAGGGGAGGAGAGCCAGCAGAAGAGCCGGCCCGCTGCCGTGGAAAAGTACAGAGGTTACAGGAGCCTGACTTTATTAAACCGTGCAGCTGCGCAGCGCGGCCGCCGAGGTGGACTGATCCCGGGGGAGGCGAGCGGCGGAGCGGGGCTTAGACACCGTCCGTCTCGCTGTGCAACTTCGTTTACCGTATCTTTTCATTATTTCTCTTCCGATGGCGGATGCGAGGGGACGGCGCTGAGAGACCGGGAGAGAGCGCCTGTGAACCGCCAGGGACCGACCGACCGACGGAGCGCATCCCCCGCACGGCTCTCACGCATTACACGCGGGGGTTGTTTGACTTGTGAAAACTTTTTTTCCCCCCTGGAGACAAAGGACACCTAAACGAAAAGCGACGTTTTCTCGGCATTGATGTATTTGTTGTAATTGCACTTTGTTCAGTGGCGTTTTCCACGTAAACAACACGGCTGCTTGACTGAGACGCACAGAGGAAGACGAGGCGGATTAAGAAAGTCTTGTCTTGTGTCTGACAGGAGAGAGGGGTCGGTCAACACCACCTCAGGCGAGAGAGCACCCCCAGGTGGGGCGTTTTCACTTAAAACCAACCTGATCTCTCTCCCACTACACTGAGACACACAAGTATTACAGGATTATCCAGCTTTTGAGCTCATATTGAACCCAAATTAATGACACGTCCCTGTGTTTACGGGGTGGGCGGTCTTACACTTAAAGTGAGGGAAATCCGAAGAGGCTCCAAAATAATTGAAAAGAAACCCACTCCGGGTCAGGAGTGACTTCTGTTCGGTTCCCACCGTCAGTCCACCCGGAGCGAAAACAGTGACGTCACCAGCAGCCACCGGTTTAATTAAGAGAAAGAGAAGGTCGTCTCTAATCAGTGTTTGATTATACGCCTGCACAAAAGCTGAAACTATTTGAAAAAATATATTTAGGAGGACACAGCTATTGAGTGTTTTATATAATCTATCATATAATCTCTGATACAGTTTATTAACGTAAAATCTTGACTCATAGATTAGCTGTTCTTGTTTACACCTACTGAAACACACACACAACATGTGAAACCCTCTGAAGTGACGGTACTTTTTTTGTTATCTTAGTTTGTTTTTTAACTACGTAACAAAGAAAATAACACTACCGGCTCTTGGGCGTGAGAGTTGCTTTGATAAGTACATGTGAACAAGAAGCCGCCATTTGTTAGCCTGCACCGTCTCCCTTTTTAAAGCACAATACCAGGAAAACAAAAGAAACGTTTCTGAGCCAAAGGTATGATATTTGAATACTGCTGTTGCAGAAACATCAGGACTGGTACACAACTGCTGTGAAAATATAGCAGGGAAAATGACTGGTAATGTGTTTTTGTAAGCACAGTGAATTGAACTTGATTTAAGAGCCCTGTATCTCTTTAAAGGCTTGACATTGAAAACAAACCACTCGCTGTCAGTCAGTGTCACTGATCTGTATACCTAGTAACACTGGTACTTGTATAGAAAAGCCTGTAAGACAAGTCCTTCTTGTCAAATTTACATTAGAGCCAAAGTAAAGTCAGATTTAGTGTTGCTGTGTTACTGTAAGTGAACATTTGTCCAAAACACTAACGTACTGTAGCAAGAATCTAGTCTGAACTCAAAAGGCAAAGACAAGCAGGTGTTTTGGACCAGAAATCCAAAAACTTTGTGACCCAAAAGCTTCAGGGAGAAGGTCAGAGGGATGCCAGGAGTGGGCCGAGTGTGGGGGTGGCTGGCACCCGCTTTCTCCTACCGCCCTTGGAGGGAGAAGCAGAGTGCGAAGGACAGCGATGGAGAGGAGGTGGAGGAATGGGAGATGAAGAAAAAAGAGGAGGAGGAGAGGAGCAGGATGGAGCTGAAGCAGGGTGGTTGGAACTGGGGATGGGGTTGGGGATTGGGGGGCTGGTGGTGGAGGAGAAAGAAAGAGGTCCCAGGATGGGAGATGGACACTGAGAGGGAGAGAGAGTTAAAGGAGGAGGGGGAGGACGCCATGGAGTGGAGGACAGTAGAACAAGTTGAGGCGGAAGAAGTGACCAAGAGCGCCCTGGAGAGGAGGTGGTGGTGGAAAGTTGTCCCCTCTCCCCCAGGCTGGCTGCGACTCTGGCCCAAGCAGGAGGTGACCAAATCGGGGAGCGCTGCAGGAAACGTGGAGGCTTCATTGGGGCCCACTCTGGCCTTCACGACCATGCCTCCTTCACCCACCACCTCCACCTCCACCTCCTCCTCGTCCTGGGCGCTGCTCCAGAGCCTGTACCAGACCTGGGAGGGCTGTGCGGTCCTGCCCCATCACTACGACATCTGCTTCAACTTCTTGCGCCACCTCTTCGATCTCTTCGTGGTGGGCTTCCTGTGGGCCACCTCCACCCCCGTCCGTGTGGTGCTGGACGTGCTGGGCGTGCAGGGCGCGGTGAAGCTGTGGCTCCATGGGATGGCGCTGTTCTTCGTGTCCTCCGCGGGAATGGCTGGCTTCCTGTGGCTCATCCAGGCCTACCTGCCCCAGTTCGCCCTGGTCTATGGCATCCTGCAGGGCCTGGTGATCTCTGTGAGCCTCAGGCAGAGCGTACTGCTGGGGGAGGCCGACGCAGAGGAGGGGGAGCGGGAGCAGAGAGAGGCGCCGCTGGGAGAAGGAGAAGGGGAGCTGGTGGCTGAGGAGGGAGAGGAACGGGAGAGCGGGGAGAGAGAGATGACGAAGAGGAAGTAACAGACCAAAGGAGAGCTGTCGTCCTGAAAGGGTGTTTAGGTGAGTCACGTTTTTATGTTGCTCAGCCGTGGGGGAGTGTGCAAGAGAATGCGCGGCTGTCGGATCTATTTCAGGAGGCACTGGGCCCTTGTACTGATGGATGGGACAGATGGGACTGCAACTGCTGGTTTGTTGTTAATCCAGACCCAGTGGTTGGTTTAATTGTTTTAAACTATATTCTGCCCCGCTGAACTGACCTCAGGGGTGAGTGGAGATGTAGAGAAACTCGGTCCAGTTTAGGAGCCTCCAACACTGGTCCTGATCCTAAACTGGGCAGCTACTCTAAACACTGGGAACACTATTTTTTGTTTATGATTAATCATTCCAGTCCAATACAGGCCACTACACTTATTCAGTGACGGGAACTCTTGAGGGGAAACATTTCTGTGTATATACTTTTATAAATACTTCTCTGCAGGACCAGGGCTGGACAGCCATAGTGAAATTAATTAATAACCACTCCCCAACACTCCCGGCCTAATCAGAGCTCTGGAATGCAGTATTGCCCAGTAGAGAAGCTCAGTCTGGATCAGGAATTTATTTCTAATACCTGATTCCAGTAGCATTGAGCTCAGCAGCCAGCAATGAGGTCTGCCAGGGTGACTAAGTGGAAAAACCAAAGCAAACACGCTGTATAATCCTGGGAGCACCATGAAACAGCCGAGAAGAAAAGGCTGTTTTTTTTTAAAGTGTCTCTGTAAAGCAGCGTAGTGAGACGCCCGTCCAGACTGAAGTAAGAGGAAGTGTGTGTGGGAGTCAGTTGAGGTTTCTCTGTGCACCGGACAGTTGGACATGGCTGGGTTTAAAAAACACTGCAGTCTGCAGGAAAGGGGGATGGATCGGACGCTTCTGTGTAAGTTAACAGTGCGCTGAGGAGTTGGTACACACTGACTGACTGACTGACGGACAGGATGTTACAGTGGATTGGCACTGCACTGGTGGGGTGTTACACTACACTGAAAGGGAGGGAGAGGGAGGGTTAGTACTGATGCAAATACTGAATGACTGGAGACTTGGTGACACTAGAAAGAGAGAGAGGCGTTCACACAGACTGGCAGGGCGTGACAGAATGCTAACACTGCACCTGGCCTGAGAGAGAGGGAGGGAGGAGAGAGAACAAGGTAGAAGGGAGAAGAGCGCAGTGTGAAGGACAGTCTTGTGACTCCAGTCTAGTTGCCTGGTGTGTGAGAGGAGTGAGGCAGGGGGGAGTATTTGCATGCTAGCCAGGGCTGTTTTGCCTAAAGATCTAGCACAGACCTGAGAGAGAGTTTGTTTACAAGCAGAAACTGTCCTCTCTACAGACAACACACTTTCAACACAAAAGGGGACAGGCAAGGTAAATGGGTAGGGCAAACGTTTTAATTCAGTCTAGGCCTCTGTGTCAGTTAGTGTCAGCCAGTGCATCGGTGTCTCACGTCCCTCACTTGTCACACAATCGGTCTATCGGCTGTGTTAGAGTCTCTCTGTCCTCTCCCTCACAGGTGCAGAAAGAAACCACTTGAAGAGAAGCCCCCCACCCCAACTCCTGACCAGAGCCTGTGACCCCCCACTCCCCCGGAGCCGGAGCCTTCAGCCCCGTGGATCTGCGATTGTCTGTCTCCAAGAACGTTTGTGACTCCTGTTCCTGGATCTTGACACTGTACCTCTGAAATTGTGAGACATTGAATGAGAAATGCTACCATATTTTCCACCACTATCGTCACTAATATCAACTGTTACTACATTGACTAATAATAATAATACTGTTCCTCATTTTGCACAGACAATGCTTAGTCTTCAGAGAGTAATCTGCCGATTCGAGCGCATTGATGGCTGATGCCTGGATTCATATATATTTATATATATTTGTTTTGGTTTGTTCTTTTTTTTTCTTTAAGTGCCAAACGTACCTTCCATGTTAATCCAGGTGAAAGATTTTGTCTTCTGATGCTCAAAAAATATGAGGAATAGAACTGATACGCCCTTTCCACAAAGAGTGGTAGGGGTGTGGAGTCCCCTGCCAGGACGCACTGTTCATATGGATGCAGGCTGAGAGTCGGGCGCACTCTCTGCGGAGAACCCCGGTGTGTGCAGGCTGTCCCTGCCGGCTCTCTGGTGACAATGACAACTGCAGAGTCTCAGTGTGGGGTTTTAACCAGGATGCACATGTTCAAGTGGAAGCTGTTTCTCTGTATGCTGGCACTACCGATTCCCCTCCCAGTTCCTCCTACGCTGCTGCTGGGTGCACTGGGAAACAACGCCAGCTGCCCCGGCTCCAGGCCTGCTGGGTGGTGAAAACGGTGTGCTGAAGAACATGGGACGTGTGGAAGATCATGGGACACAGCATCCGTATTGAGAGTCCATATGATGTGTGAGGGGATCGTGTTCCTCACAGTCCTGGTTGCGTGTATGTATGTGTGTGTGTGTGTGTGCGTGCCAAATATCTTTACTCCACAGTGGATAGATGTCACAGTCCAGCTGCTTCTAAGAGGGAAACTGACTATAATGACCTGGACTGGGACACTGCAGAGACTTCACGTCCCTCTCTCTCTCTCTGGAGTGGAGAGACTGTGTGGATTGTATTGTTTATGGACTTGTACTGGGCCAATCACTATCAATATCTTGTTTTTTTTTAAGGAGATTTATTTGTGTTTTAATTTTTGTTTCCCTTGTTTGAACGGTACTCAGTGGGATTTTTGAGTTTGATAACACTGTCTTTGTACACACTACATTACACAGACACACACCACCCTCTACCTTTCCATCTGTCTCCCAAACTCCCCCGCTCTTTGTTGCCCTCTTATTTTCTCTCCCTTTCCAGGTCTCCTGTCTCTCTCTCTGCCCACTTTTCCATCTTCCCTCCTACTTCTTTACAATGTGCTCTCTCTCTCTCTGTGCCTTCCCCTCCCTCCATCACAGTTCACATCTCATACCTTTTCTCACCCTGTTTCCAGATTAATATAACCTTAAATACATGCCTATATTATTATTATCATGGTTGTTTTGTGTGTGTTTATTTCCTCTGGACACTTCGGTATTCTTGCAGCCTGCTCTCTGGAGCTGCAGCGTTCTGTACAGTGAGGAGAGGGACAGGGAGGAGGAGGGGAGAGCCTTACCTGAGCCATTGTTTGCCCCTGTGATTATCATGTCTGACTGCTTCTGTCTCTGTGGGCTCAATCAGTGCACTCAGTGTTGTCTATCTGTGGGTGGCTGTGTTGTGTTGGTAAATGTGTGAGGGGCCCCTCACTATAACATAACACCCCTTCACTGTCATCCTGTGGTCCCAACATCTCCCACTACAGGACTGCAAGAGTGGGGCCAATTCACTAAGGTAGGTGTATGTATTCCTACAGAGCAAACCACCTCTGATGGTAATATAAACTACTGATTGAGGGAGGGAGGTGTAGCTCAGCACTAAATTACAAATCACTGAGGTGTTGGGGGGTCCCTTTTGTGCTTGGTGTTGTCTCTGGGTCAATGGGGCTATTCATTGTAGATGAGTGAATATGTACGGATTAAGTAAATCAGTTTGTAATGTTGACATCTAAATGCTTGTTTTACACCAGGAAGAAATCAACACTTAAAAATATACATCCATATATATATATATATATATAAGATCTATGCAAAAAAAAAAAGATAAGTAATAATACACAAGTTGGTTGCTCTGGCTCTGTTCATTGGCACTTCACTGGTGTGTGTGTTGGTGATAATGGGGGGTCGGTGGGGCAGGATTGCGGAGGCACTGCAGTAGTGCTGCTCACCCTTGTTCCTGTAGAGAGACATGCAGGTCTTGTAGGCAGCCGCCACACCTCCAGGCATGAGCACAGTCCTGTGCTCAGGGGCAAACGAGCAATTCAGCTTCCACTTGGATCCCCACCTCAAAGGGTCTTGAGGTTAAGGGTGATGCACAATACTACCCATAATGCACTGAGGGCAGGCAGGGCAGTGAGAGGGAAAGCTATACTGAATACTTATGGTTTATTTTATGCAATTGGCTAAGGAAAACAAATGTTAATTTTGATTAAAAAAAATAAGATCTTGTGCACGACCATGGCTGGCGATCCCTACTGTACTGCATCTCCTAAGGACCAGGGCTGGAGACCCTGCAGTAGAGTGAGTCCATCCTGATGCTTGTGTTAAGCTTTGCTATGTGTCTCTAGATGTAAGCATAGCAGATACTAATGGAGATGGAGGAGAGGAGTCTTCAGTTACCCTCCTGACAGCCTCCTCTTTGAACAGTCGCCTTGCTGTTCACTCGACTGCTTGTGTCAAGACTGTCTATAGTGACAAATGGTCTATGGTCGACCCCCCCCAAAAATGTTGTGTTGCATTTGTGTTTATTAAATGACTGCTCTACAGGACAAGAAAGTATAAAAGTGATGTGCTGTAGTATGATTTGTTATATTTTACATTTGACTGTGTTGTAAGCGCTATACCACACCACATTCATGGAATAATAATAAGCTTTAGTGAAGTGTATTATTATTATAGTACTGCTAGCAGTAGTCGCCCCCGCTCGCCACACCATCAGCACCTGTGTTGCCATGACTAGTGTGTCCTGTAGGTTCTCGGGCAGTTGTGTGATGTACTGTAGTGCGCTTGATTATTTACATTTACTTTACTACATTGTGCTTCTCTGAATGGGTGTGAAGGAGCAGCCAGGCATCACTGCTGGTACAGAAGGAACAGGGCTTCTCAAACCCAGTCTTGCAGTATCCCCTAGGCTCCAGCTGAGCTCTAAATTACGTAGCTGGAAATAATCTGTAATTGATTAATTGGGCCATTTTAAACCAGTCCATTGTTAATACTATGAGAGAGAATTGAGGTATAGATTACATTTAGTAACAGGAATGTCCACAGGAATAATAAGCATCAGGTACTGCAGGGGTATCTGTCTATCTGTGTATGTTTCTGTCAAAATATAAGGTTAGTGGTGCACTCTACCCATTCATTATGATGCTATTGAATCTCAAATATCAAACGAGAATCTTGCTAAAACTATTTTTGCCCCTTCACATTCTCTGGATTACCTGGATTAAAGAGCTCTGCGGAAGTGCATGACAGAGGATCCACCCTAATCCGGTACCAGGTTATTCCCTCTTTTGCTCATAGAGGATATGAAGCACCTCACTGCATTAATAGTGTCTTTCTCCATGAGCAATTCCGTGTATGAGGGTAAGATTGCAGAGCTTTGTTTTCGTTTTTGTTGCTTTGTTTCCCAAGCTCCTGCGGCTAATGAAATTCAATGGTGACAAGTGCAAGGTAATACATACAGGTAACAAAAATGTCCACTATAACTACACTATGGGACGAATAGAACTAGATTAAGTAACGCATGAGAAAGAGCTAGGAGTCTACGTGGACTCCTCACTTTCTCCATCCACACAATGTGGGGAAGCAATAAAAAAGACAAACAGGATGTTAGGGTATATTGTCAAAAGTGTAGAATTGAGAACAAGGGCAGTGATGTTCAGACTGTACAATGCGCTAGTTAGAGCTCATCTGGATACTGTGGACAGTTCTGGGCTCCACACTTCAAGAAAGATATCGCTGCTCTAGAGGCAGTTCAGAGGAGAGCAACCAGACTTATTCCAGGTCTGAAGGGAAAGTCCTACTGAGAGACTGAGGACCTGAACCTTTTCACCCTGGAACAGAGGAGACTACGTGGGGACTTGATCCAAGTCTTCAAAATCATGAAAGGCATCGACTACATCAAACCAGAGGAGCTTTTCCAGATCAGCAGGGACACACGCACCCGGGCCGATTCTAGGGGGGTAGGGGGGTCACGGCACCCCGCCATGAAGCTTGGCCACCCCACGGGCCCCCTCTCTCTCTCTCTCGTTACCCCTCTTTCATTTTTTTTTAAAAATTAAAAAATATATATATATATATATATATACACTCACCTAAAGGATTATTAGGAACACCTGTTCAATTTCTCATTAATGCAATTATCTAACCAACCAATCACATGGCAGTTGCTTCAATGCATTTAGGGGTGTGGTCCTGGTCAAGACAATCTCCTGAACTCCAAACTGAATGTCTGAATGGGAAAGAAAGGTGATTTAAGCAATTTTGAGCGTGGTATGGTTGTTGGTGCCAGACGGGCCGGTCTGAGTATTTCACAATCTGCTCTGTTACTGGGATTTTCACGCACACAACCATTTCTAGGGTTTACAAAGAATGGTGTGAAAAGGGAAAAACATCCAGTATGCAGCAGTCCTGTGGGCGAAAATGCCTTGTTGATGCTAGAGGTCAGAGGAGAATGGGCCGACTGATTCAAGCTGATAGAAGAGCAACTTTGACTGAAATAACCACTCGTTACAACCGAGGTATGCAGCAAAGCATTTGTGAAGCCACAACACGTACAACCTTGAGGCGGATGGGCTACAACAGCAGAAGACCCCACCGGGTACCACTCATCTCCACTACAAATAGGAAAAAGAGGCTACAATTTGCACAAGCTCACCAAAATTGGACAGTTGAAGACTGGAAAAATGTTGCCTGGTCTGATGAGTCTCGATTTCTGTTGAGACATTCAGATGGTAGAGTCAGAATTTGGCGTAAACAGAATGAGAACATGGATCCATCATGCCTTGTTACCACTGTGCAGGCTGGTGGTGGTGGTGTAATGGTGTGGGGGATGTTTTCTTGGCACACTTTAGGCCCCTTAGTGCCAATTGGGCATCGTTTAAATGCCACGGCCTACCTGAGCATTGTTTCTGACCATGTCCATCCCTTTATGACCACCATGTACCCATCCTCTGATGGCTACTTCCAGCAGGATAATGCACCATATCACAAAGGTCGAATCATTTCAAATTGGTTTCTTGAACATGACAATGAGTTCACTGTACTAAACTGGCCCCCACAGTCACCAGATCTCAACCCAATAGAGCATCTTTGGGATGTGGTGGAACGGGAGCTTCGTGCCCTGGATGTGCATCCCACAAATCTCCATCAACTGCAAGATGCTATCCTATCAATATGGGCCAACATTTCTAAAGAATGCTTTCAGCACCTTGTTGAATCAATGCCACGTAGAATTAAGGCAGTTCTGAAGGCGAAAGGGGGTCAAACACAGTATTAGTATGGTGTTCCTAATAATCCTTTAGGTGAGTGTATATATATATATATATATAAACTTGTACAGTGGAATTACCATGCTTTAAATGTTTAATGTGTTTAGTTTTTTGGTGTCTTTTTCTTATTTTCTTATCAGGCTGTTTTACTGCATTAGCGCTAACGAAAACCAGTCTCCAATAATAATAATAACACACACAGGGGAGAGATACCCTGGTAAATGAGTGTGTATCATATGGTTGCATCCAGCTATGTAACCAAGCCTTAAAAAACGTACACTTAAAGGATTTAAAATTAGCTGCTAAATTGAAATAAATAAACGTGTTAGTTATCCCTACACCTTTGCTACAATTAACCCGGTTGATTACCGGTAGATTAAGGTGCTGCTTATTAATGTGTTATTCACGATTTATAAAGTATTATTAAATGATTAATATATAATGTATAAAGTATGAATAAACGAGTTATACTACAGTTATAACACACATGGAATAGTCACAATGTTTAACAGGTAGCTAAAAAGTGTCCCTTTTCACTAATGCTTTGACACATTCCTACTAAATATTTTTTTCAGTTTTGGATCATAATTGTTTTACTTTTTAGCCTCCTGTTCGACAATGTCCATTCAATGTGTTGTTATAACCGAGTTATAACTAATTTATAATGTATTATTAATGCTTTATAAAGTATATATTACTCACATATGAAACATTTATAAATAATTAATAACATATTGATACGCAGCATAAGTTTTCCCTAAGTAATTATAGTGGCAGACGGCAACATTTGCCCCTCTATCTAATTCCCCCCCCCCTCCTTTTTTCATCTGCCAGGTGCTAATAATAAAATTAAATAAAACAACATTTATACTTAATATTTGATCTCCTGCCATCAGGAGCCAAATTAAGACTCTATTCTAATTTTGATTGACACGTTCGCCTACATGACCACTTTGGTAAAACTAGGAAAAACATAATTAAACATGAACTACAACTTAAGGACGAAAGAAAAAAGAAAAAACAACCAAAAATCTAATCACAGTTGTGACTGGGACTTGTTACATACATGCGACTTTTTTTTTTGGGCCGCCCATAAATTATTGGTGGGGACAATTTAACGCTAAGGTTCTCTCAAAATATGAATCTATCGATTGATTTTTTAACATTTTTTTCTTTGTTATTGTCCTACACTACTACTACTAGTACTTCAAATATGATGATGATGATGATGATGATGATAATAATATAATTTTATATGAATTAATATTAATAATAGCCTAATTAATACTAATTACAAATAAAAGACTGACGTGTCTGGATTTGTGCTACTAATCTAGCACTTATTATAGACAAAGAAATACATTATCCTGTAAAGTGTGATATAGTTTTAATATCGTTATAGCAAAAAAACAAAACAACCAAAAAGTGATTGAATATTAAATATTGTTAAATAGCGAGCAGTGTTATATCAGGGTTAAGGGTGTAAGACAGGTAACACACAACTCACATTGTGTTAGCAGGGAAGGCATTATTGTAGATTTTCTTCAACACCAGTTACATCATTTGTCTACCTGTCTGGACCTGCTCGACAGCAGACCAGCTGCGTAACAAAGTGAAAGTGAAACTTTCCATTTAGTTCCTCATAAAAACACTGCGACGCACTAACGACAGCAGCGATATTGGAAACGGGTTTTCTTTCTAATGTTCCAGTAGTTGCTTATTTCAGAGACACGCCGTTCTAGTTTATCTCAGTGTGATGGTGCTGGTCGCTGCAATATTGACATTTATCTCCCTGAACGGGGCAGCTCATGGAGGTAAGTAGTTTATTTGTTTGCTTGTTTTAATCACTTCCTTTGTGTATTTTAATAATATATATATTTCCAGTGTTACCACTTATACCTCCTTCACCCCCTATCTGGTGTAGACAGACTCTATAAACTAAACTCAGATCACACGATCCGAGGTAATATCACTCCCAAATAAATAATTCAGGATTGGCAATAATACGTAATAATAATAATAATAATAATAATAATAATAATAATACATATTTTGTAGATGCAAAATACAGCCATATGTTCTGAGATATATATATATATATATATATATATATATATATATATATATATATATATATATATATATATATATATATTACACATTTATTTGATACAATAGTTATATTAAAATGTACTGTCAATGGTAGATTATGGGCGTGTATTGAGGGAAATCACAATTTCATGCGATTTATAAAAGAAAATGTTATAATTTGTTTATTGGTTGTTAAATAATTTAGATTTAAAACAATCTTATGTAACAAAATTCAAAATTAACAATTAACAAAGTACAAAAACCGACAAAAAGCCAAAATCACATTTTTTTCCCTGAGGTGTTCAGCATGCCTGATTTTGAGATTTGTATAACTATGATTCATCATGCTGCTTAATCATACATTGTATTGTTGTTTATCTGTGACTTCCCCTTTGTCTTCTTCCTTTAGCTCATACCTTTTGCTTCAAACATATATTTATATTTTAATATTTCAAACCTTTTGTGCACACACATATTAAATACTCACAGATACACATGTGAAACACACACACGCATATGAAATGCTCACACACATACATACATACACAGATCAACCATAACATTATGACCACCTGCCTAATATTGTGTAGGTCCCCCTTTTGCTGCCAAAGCAGCCCTGACCCGTCGAGGCATGGACTCCACTAGACCCCTGAAGGTGTGCTGTGGTATCTGGCACCAGGACGTTAGCAGCAGATCCTTTAAGTCCTGTAAGTTGCGAGGTGGGGCCTCCATGGATCGGACTTGTTTGTCCAGCACATCCCACAGATGCTTGATTGGATTGAGATCTGGGGAATTTGGAGGCCAGGTCAACACCTTGAATTTGTGATTCATCAGACCAGGCCACCTTCTTCCATTGCTCTGTGGTCCAGTTCTGATGCTCACGTGCCCATTGTAGGCGCTTTCGGCAGTGGACAGGGGTCAGCATGGGCACCCTGACTGGTCTGCGGCTACGCAGCCCCATACGCAACAAACTGCGATGCACTGTGTGTTCTGACACCTTTCTATCAGAACCAGCATTCACTTTTTCAACAATTTGAGCTACAGTAGCTCGTCTGTTGGATCGGACCACACGGGCCAGCCTTCGCTCCCACTTGCGCCCATGACTCTGTCGCCGGTTCACCGCTTTTCCTTCCTTGGACCACTTTTGATAGGTACTGACCACTGCAGACTGGGAACACCCCACAAGAGCTGCAGTTTTGGAGATGCTCTCACCCAGTCGTCTAGCCATCACAATTTGGCCCTTGTCAAAGTCGCTCAGATCCTAATGCTTGCCCATTTTTCCTGCTTGTAACATATCAACTTTGAGGACAAAATGTTCACTTGCTGCCTAATATATCCCATCCACTGACAGGTGCCATGATAATGAGATTATCAGTGTTATTCACTTCACCTGTCAGTGGTCATAATGTTAAGGCCGATCAGTGTACAACAGTGCAGTCATCGGTGTACATACTTATGAAATGTTTCCTTGGGAACTTTTTAAGTGCATGCAAGAAATTCTCATACAAATAAGTGAGATGTTTTTCATATGTTTGTGCAAGAGATTTCAATTGCGTGGGACAATTTCAGTATATCCGGAAGTCATTTCAATATGGCTGTATTCAAAACTGCACACTACCATAATACACTTTCTACATACCAACATTTCAGTAGTGTGCAGTATGCATATCGGATGTAGTATATTCATTTGTATGGCAACCCAAATTGTGATTTAGAGATATCTCAAAATACAATTCAAGATATCTCAAATTGAATTGCAGATATCTCAAACTAACTACATTTCAGGATATCTCAAATTGGAGCTTTAAATTAAATATTTCAAATTGACTTCCTGTCCTATTTCAGATATCTTAAAATAGACAGAAAGGTGCAGATACAAAACATACAGCATTCAGCATCTCATTCAATTTGAGATATCTTCAAATAGAGTTCATTTGAGATATTTGCAATTCAATTTAAGATATTTTGAATTGTATTTTGAGATATCTCTAAATGACAATTTGGCTTGCCATATAATTTGTAGTATGGTAAAAGTACCCATATGGATTGCCACATTCGCCAAAATATGCAGTATACAGCCAGAGCTCATTACAATGAACAGTGAACATTACAGTGTAACGGGGCTCATTCGGTTTATAATGAGCATATTACAAGGTGATGTAACCCCTCAGTAAATGTAGTGCAGTGTTGAGGCTCCCATGGTAGGAGACCCGGCCTTTTGGTGTAAAGGGCTTAACACTGTACTGCGCTGGAGTGGCTGCGGTGTGGGGGGGTCCGGATCCCGGACGGGGAGCTCTGACCTCAGACAGCTACAACTGCATCCTATCATGCTTCATGTTCGGCAGATGTACCATGAGGTCACATGACATATATAGCACTCTGAATAATTTATTTTCATACTGCAGACTGGACTACGTACTAGTCAGAAAATCAGTGTGTATCATGGTTTTGGCATCAGCTCTTATCAGGAGGTAATTTCAGTACAGGAAGGCACTTCACAGGTCCATGACAATTTGTCCCTGTCAATTCGCCCCACAGACAATTGGTTCCCGACAATTTGCACCTATGATAATTCGCCCCCATTCTACAGTATCCTCATTAGCATTTGTTACCAGGTGTGCATTATCTTATTTTTGACCAAATTATTTCATTTCTTAATTTATACATTTATTTGAGACTAACTTTAATAATTAAGTTATGTTCATGTAATCAGGACAGTTGGCTGCGGCAACAGGCTACTTAAAACAGGTTTTACATGTAAAGCAGGTTGTGTGTTGTTTTTATATATATATTGAATTCAATACTTGTGTGAATGTTTCATACGTGTATGTACCTGAAAGATTTATTCCTCATACTACTGTATATTTTACATGTGCTCTTCTGTTTTAAGTAAGATTATAAAATAAGTGTTGTAATTAAATAAAAAATACACAATTTAACCATTGCAGAACATATTTATTTCCTGCATACACCTTGTTAACTGTAACAAAAAGATTTGTTGTTATTTAATGTTATTTCCTGAATAACATTACCGGAAATGATTGAGGCCAAAGCAATTCCAGTATAACACGTAGATGTTTCAGCTCCCGAGGACCATGTTATTTTAGAGGTTTACTATGAAGCATTTAAAATTAAATTTAGATTTTTTAATTAATTTGTCAAGTCACAATGTATAATTTAATTAATCAATTAATAAATTATGCATTGAATTAATTTGTCGATTCGGTAATTTATTTAGCTGTTTCCCAATTGATCTTTCAATTGTATTTGATTGGATTCGGAGAGATTCAGCTGAAACTTGTCAACACAGCACTGAGTGCATGCACAAGAAGACGAGAAAATTTTAGTTAAGTACCAAGTTATTTACGAAATGTTTTAGCTTTTGTTATTATTTGAAAAGTAAAAACATACAGAATATGTGTTCATCACTGGCTTGCAAAACTTGCTCAACACAGCTTGGATTCTTCAAACAGATAACTTAAGGAAACATTCTAAATAAACTAGTTTTTAGTTAACACATTACATATGTTAAATTCTTTAGATATTTATCATTTTATACAATTAATATATTTAATAAATTAATATATTGCATCGATATTTCTCTCCCTTTCATCTCCTTGATTCAAACCAAGTGTATTGTGACAGATCACTCATTTCAAGGGGAGGCCACTAGAATAGTGAAGTCAGAGGACCAGGGATCAGCAGCACAACAAGAAGTCATCAGGCCATGAGTCATCGGCCACAGTTCTAGGGCTTGGGTCCAACAGGGGAAACACAGATGTGGAAAGAAGGAGGGGTTTGTGGGATCGTGCCTGAGACCACAGTACAGTTACTTATTTGGTTATTTGACCTTAGTGTTGCGGTTTCTCACTACATACTGTGCCTCGGTTTGACTAATTGTGGACCCAGCTGCTCTCTGTAGTCCTGCCTAAAACATTGTGGTACAGTTCTATCACACATAATCAAAAAGTTTATCCATTACATCTACACTTATGTCAGAGATTAACAGAGAAGGAATATAATCTCATTCTACCACAAATCAGACCATTGTTAGGCTAATGCACAATATCATGCTTAACTAGCCAGTTAGGTAACTAAAAGCTAAGTTATTTATAAATGTTATGTTACCTGTTTGAAGGTAACTACATTCAAGCTGTTATGAGCAAATTTTGCAAGCCAATATGCCTAAAATTAAATCTTGCATGCATGTTTTGCAAGCCAGTAATGAACACTTTACACATATACTGTATATTTTTAATTTTCCAATGATAATAAAATCAGAAACATTCTTTCAAACAGTCTTTCTGTCTGTGCTTGGTGCTGTGCTGACCAATGATGTATGCGTCTGTTTAATTGACAGCATGTGCTTGGCTGAGGCCTCCTCAGGTGATTGACAAACTGTACTTTACCTAGACTGGTCCATTAAAAACCTAGCAGTATAAATGAGTAATTGTATGTAAAAAACAATGCAACAATTGTAAGTCACCCTGGACTGTTAAGAAATGAAATAATGATAACAATAAAATAATAATGATAATTAATATTTGGCATATTTAATTAAGCTGCAAATTATCTTAAGCTGTTGATAGAAGGCTGCTGCAGATCCAGAAGGAGATTGGTTCTCCAGGCACCAGTGATTATTAATAAAGTTAATAAGGAAGCTGTTTCTGGGTTTACAGACCATTGCTTCCCCATTTATCTCTTCTGCCATTTTCTAAGGACAGACTCATGGCAGAGTTTCTGTTACATATTAACCTGAGACATTCTTAATTACAAATTGTTATTTTCAAGACTTGGATTTAAGTGTTGAAATCATGTGATATTTATTTTCCTGGATTTATGTTTTGTGTTGACGCAGCATTTAGTGGTAAAACCACAGCCACACAGAGAGACTGTCAAAAATGCTTAGAGAGTTAACGCGTTTTAAATTGCTGTAACTCCAGTACAGTCTTCTAGACCAGACAGTGCTGCTCAGTCTGTCCCGACTGGTTTTTTCTGGATATGAAGGGTCTTGCTGCAGTGTTAGTGACTCTCTGCCTTTTTGACGCCATGTCTGTGAGTAAGATCGCTGCTCTATGTTACTTTTCAGTTGATTTCACTGTGATTTTGATTAGCAGCTGCTGTAAGTGCTTTTCCCTGATCAGTTGCAAGTTTTATTTTATATAAATTCGCAGTATTAGGGAGACAGTAAAAAAAAATTTAGTCCGGAAGGCACAGTAAATGGAAAGTGAAACTTAATTTGTCAGGGGTTACAGTACAGTACTGCAGTCTAATAAAAGTAGATGTTTAATGAATTTCTTTGAAAAGGGGGCAAAATAAAGACATTCTTAAACCTGAAGGACGAGTGATCATGGGAAACTATCGATGATGCCTCTTTGTCATACAGTTTTTACAGTCATTACAGAGATCATTTATTTGTTTAAATATTTTTGTATGTATGCACTTTGTATTGCACTTATGTTGTAAGTCGCCCTGGATAAGGGCGTCTGCCAAGAAATAATAATAATAATAATAATAATAATAATAATAATAATAATAATAAAATAGTAATAAATAAATAAATTATATATATATATATATATATATATATATACACACCGATCAGCCATAACATTATGAGCACTGACAGGTGAAGTGAATAACACTGATCATCTCGTTATCATGGCACCTGTCAGTGGGTGGGATATATTATTGATGTGTTACAAGCAGGAAAAATGGGCAAGTGTAAGGATCTGAGCGACTTTGACAAGGGCCACATTGTGATGGCTAGACGACTGGGTCAGAGCATCTCCAAAACTGCAGCTCTTGTGGGGTGTTCCCAGTCTGCAGTGGTCAGTACCTATCAAAAGTGGTCCAAGGAAGGAAAAGTGGTGAACCGGCGACAGGGTTATGGGCGGCCAAGACTCACTGATGCACGTGGGGAGCGAAGGCTGGCCCGTGTGGTCCGATCCAACAGACGAGCTACTGTAGCTCAAATTGCTGAAAAAGTTCTGATAGAAAGGTGTCAGAACACACAGTGCATCGCAGTTTGTTGCGGTGTGTGTATATATATATATATATATATATGTGTGTATATATGTATATATGTGTGTGTATACTCTGCATGTGGTGTTTGTTTAAAATGTAATGTTGTAATAAATTGTGACAGATGGTTTGGAAAGTTTGTAACTAATTGCATGAGTAAACCATGTTACATAAAATATGTAAATTATTTAATTTAATCTAAACACTTTTTCTATCAGAGCTGCCAAAGGCAACTGCATTGTTCACTCAAACAGTCCCTTCTTGTTTCCTGTTTGTATATATGGTGATGTGCACATAGGAACTTCTGGAACATCTGAAAGATGCCTACTTTCACATCCCCATCATGCCAATGAACAGGAAGTTACTCCTCTTTGGCCTGTCTCTAACCCTACAAAGCTTCCACAAGCGCATTTCTCTCCCTCTTCCAGTTGAGATGTTGCTTCTGATTGTCCCTTTGTCAGAGACTTCTGGGCCTCCTAGTGCGTCACAAACCCTCCCACTCGGCCTTCTCAGGATGATGCCTCTGCAACTGTTTTGTTCACTGAAAATGCACCCACACCGCGACCGAGCCTGCTTGGTGGAGCATTCCAGTTCCCTCAATATCTTGCTCTCTGTGTGCCCCTTGGATTTGATCTATCACCGAGTGTTCATGACGACAGATGCCTCCAAGCAAGGCTGTGGAGCAGTCTGCAAAGGACTTGGAGTCTGAGGTCGTTGGACGGCACCCACCCAGGCCCTCCATATTAACCGCTCCTGGCAGTGCTAGTTGAGCAGGAGGTGTTACACAGAGAGTATTTCTGTACCCCATGATGGGTCACACAGCCTGTTTAGTTAGATGTAATCAACTGAAAGATACAAGGATGATATCAGAGAAACGTTTTAATTACAATTAAGGGTCTTTGTGTTTGTTTCTGTCCAGGCTCACACTCGCTCTGGTACTTCCTCACTCTGACTACAGGACAGACTGATTTCCCAGAGCTGGTCATTGTGGGGATGGTGGATGATGTGCAGATGGAGTACTATGACAGCACAGTGAAAAAGGTGCTTTCTCGCCGGCACTGGGCCCCCAACCCCGATATTGTGGAGTTTGCCGAAATTAAACTGGACAGATGCATGGGTACTTACTACAGCATGAAAGACAAACTGCAGCGGCTCACAGTGTGCTTCAACCACAGTGAGGGTGAGTAGAGAGACACAACATTTAAACTATTAAAGTGTGTGAGACCATATAAAACAAACAAGGAACATTTTCATCCAACTTTCCAATCACAGTAGGAATATTATTATTATTCATGTGTGTGGGTTTGCATATTTCAGGTCTTCACACCTACCAGAGAATAGCTGGCTGTGAGCTGGACGATGATGGCACAGTGCGCTTTAAGGCAGTGGACGCCTACGATGGGCAGGAGGTGCTGAGCTACAACCCACAGGCCTACAGCTGGAACGCCCTTCTGCCCGACAGACTGATTGACCCATTGATGCTCAAAGTTAATAGAGTAATAGATCAAAATGTCTATCAGC
Source organism: Amia ocellicauda (assembly GCF_036373705.1). Classification (NCBI taxonomy): domain Eukaryota; kingdom Metazoa; phylum Chordata; class Actinopteri; order Amiiformes; family Amiidae; genus Amia; species Amia ocellicauda. The sequence continues at coordinate 3,084,947 of NC_089864.1, read as the reverse complement.
CCATGTGTGTGAGAATACTGAAGAGCCACCTTCAGCAGGATACACATATAGTCAACAGGAAAGGTATGGGGCAGAGCTGAACTCCATAGATCTTTGTGCTGTACAGTAAAATCCAGCTAAAATGTGTCTCCAGTACTACTGTGTATGGGACACCAAATTTAAAACAGACTTTTTTCCTACTGTCTTTTTTCACAGATTTAACTTAAATCTTGTGATTTTTTCCAGATTTAGTAAATACTTAAGCAATTTGTCCCACATGTATAAATATTTCATGTTTTTAAATAAATAATTAAATGCTAAATCTCCATTCTGAAAAATATGTATTTATCCTTTGAGATATTTAGCTAAATCTTAAACATGGGCTTTGCAAAATGATCGTTTAGCTTTGAAATAAATATTTAAATGAAATCGTAAATATCTGAGTCACAGAATAAATATATAAGCTTTTAATTAAATGTTTAGTTTAAATCTAAATCTTAAACCTAAATATTAAACATAAATGTAAAATCTTAAACATAAATGTAAAATCTTAAATGTAAATGTAAAATCTAAATTAAATCTAAAGCTAAATGGTAAATGGTAAATGCTAAATGTAAATGTTAATTCTAAATCTAAAGTTATATCTAATTTTTTAGTTTAAATCTAAATGTTAAATCTGGAGTTTGCAAAATAAATATATAACTAACATTCAAATAAAGTCCAGACCCTCTGGACATGTCAGCCTCTCACACCAGTGGGGGTGTGGTATTGGAGTAAACTGCGTAATCTGAGCTGTGTTTTTGTGCATCGTTGGGGCATCAGATTGTGTTTTCTTGATGTGGTCAGTGGACCTAGTGCAGACTGGCTCCTAAGCAAAAAGCAAAAGCATCCCAGTAAAAACAAGCTTAAAACCTCACCAAGTTGTGGATTGATCAGGGCTTTATATGCAGTGAACAGCTAGCAGACCAGTAAGCACTGGGTATGAAGTATTAAACTCACAGAAAACCATTTTCTCCTTTGGTACACTGGCCCACAACCCCACTTGCTTTATGTTTTTTTTAATAAAACAACATATAGTACTGGTCATGACTGTACTACACTGGGTGTGTGGCATGGTTCATACCTATAACCAGATGCATTGTGGGAAACTTGCAGAATGGAGTGAGTATGAAACACTCACAATTACGGTATGAATCATTCTGATTTAAACTGAATGATCTAAGATATTAATTTATGAAAGTTAATTTAATAACAGTTAAAAAACGATTTGATATACTTCGGCCACCATCATTTACAGAGATCATACCCCGTCCACTGCTGTAAGAGGCTGACCTGACCAGAGGGGCAGGGACTGTATTTGCATGTTAGCTATATATTTATTTAGCAAACTTCGCATTTAACATTTACATTGAATGTCTATTTTGATTTTAAATTTAAACTTAAGATGTAGATTTAAACTAAACATTTATTTAAAAGCTATATATTTATATTGTGACTCAGATTTAAGTTAAATATTTATTTCAAAGTTAAATGTTTAGTTTGCAAAGCCCATATTTAGGATTTAGCTATATATGTAATCAAACGATAAGAATTATCATTCATTTAAGTATTAATTTAAAAATATTAAATATTTATAAATGTTGGAAAAATGGCTTAAGTATTTACTAAATCTGGAAAAAAGCACAAGATTTAAGTTAAATCTGTGACAAAGACACTAGAAATAAGTGTGTGCTGCTTTACATTTGGCGATCCATAACTGAAAGACTCTTTGCTTCTCCTCTACAGAGAAGCCCAGAGTCAGGGTGTTCTCCAGGGGGGCGGAGGTGGTCTGCCTGGCGACCGGCTTCTACCCCCGGGCTGTGGAGGTGACCCTGCTGAGAGACGGCCAGCCCGTCCCAGAGCAGCAGCTGAGCGGGGGGGAGGTGCTGCCCAACGGAGATGGGACCTACCAGCTGAGGAGGAGCCTGACTGTCAGCAAACAGGAGCAGAGAGAGCACCAGTACTCCTGCACGGTCACTCACAGCAGCATGGACAACAAGCTGCACATGGACTGGGGTGAGACAGGGGAGAGGGGGAAGACTGTGACTGTAGCTGTGTGTGTGTATATGTGTGTGTGTCTATGTGTCTGTGTGTGTGTGTGTGTGAGCAGCCCCTCACTCTCCTGTTTGCCCTCAGAGTTGCAGCCTGAGCCGGACGCTGGGCTCCTCGCTGGTGCAGTGATAGGGGCTCTGCTGGCCTTACTGATCATCATCATCATCATCATCGGCATCTTCATCTGGAGGAGGAAGAGGAAACCAGCAGGTGAGGGAGAAGGAGACACTGAATCACTGAAAACTGTTAAGAGCAGGGGTCTCCAGCCCTGGAACTGGAGAGTTACAGCTCTAATTGGACTAATTAAGCTGTACGATTGTCCAATTAAATAATTCAGAGCTCAAGTACAATAACAGTTTGAGGATCCTGAGTGTTTCCAGAAGCAGGGCTGCAGACCCCAGTCATAGAGACCCCAGCAGGAGACACACAGCGGAGTGTAATTGACGAGCAACACTGACACTGTCTACTGCTGCTGCACAGCCACACTGACCCCACTGTGACCCCACTGTGTCCCTCTCTCCTGCAGGGGCCGGACTGGACTGCAGGACTGGTGCTGCTGTGAAGTACAGCGCTGCCCACAGTGAGTACCAGTGTACTATACACAGTGTCTATGACTGGCTCCAGGGCCACAGTGAGTACCAGTGTCAGTCACCTGTGCAGGGGCCACTGACTACTGAGTGTCTGTCTTACAGGATCAGACGGAAAGAGCAGCAGGTCTTCAATCAGCTCTGTGTCTGAATCAACCACTTCACACTGACAGAGGACTGCAACATGGATAGAGCTGTGTGTGTGTGTGTGTGAGTGTCAGTGTGTGTTTGTCTTCATGTCTGTTCCTGTGTGTTTAAGTGTTTAGGGATCATGCAGTGCCTGAAAGAGAAATCTCATAAAATCATAAAATCAACATCAATACCTGATATATTAAAGTATTTAAGAAATCTACACTATTAAATATTGTTGAATACATCAGAGAGGAGCTTGTAGGACCCAATTAGTTTATTGGTTATTATTTAGATATATTTTATACTTTGTATCTGGCTATTACACATTTACAGTAATTAAGAAAGTGAGCTTTATGTTTATTCTATCACTTGTGCGCTTCTTTATATAAAGTTTGAATATATGTTGCTTCTAATTTAGTCATCAGTTTAGCTATGGGGCCTCAGTTTTCTGACCTGGTTGAAATGCCTTCATTAATTTTGGAAATCAACCTTTTATGTAACTTTCTTGTTATTAATATCAAACACCTGTACAATTGCTGTGAACACTCACCTGTGGAACATGTGGTATAAAAGTTTTTATTTGGTTTATTTTACTTCGGAGCCTGTGTGGAGTGGAAAACTGATAGACTGATGTGTGTAAACCATAGCAACCCAAGATGAACTGTCTTTCCTGATACAATAGGGCTGGAGCACTCACTGGAGTCAAGCCTTCAGAGACGCTTCTTTTCAAACTGGACTTTCAAACTTTGAAAACAAAGTGACAGAGCCGTGACTCATTAGAGAAGTGTGCCCAGCTGCCCTCCATCTTTCACACTCAGCCCACAACCCTCACTTTTCCTTGCCTGTTGTATCTATTTGTATTGTATTGATCAGTGTCAATATTGTACAGTTTTTCCTTTTCTGTAATCTTTGCTAAGAGGAATGATAATAGAGGAAGGTAAATAAATATGATATTGAGCAGTGTGCAATTTAAATAAAAGCACTTGTCATTTATAGTGCATTTGTTATAAATTGCATTTTACTTTAGTTCAGTTTTACTTGTTAGAGTGGAATATTCCTATTTATACAGTGTTTATCGGAGGAGTTAGAGAATTTGGGTTCTACATTTGTATATACACTCACCTAAAGGATTATTAGGAACACCTGTTCAATTTCTCATTAATGCAATTATCTAACCAACCAATCACATGGCAGTTGCTTCAATGCATTTAGGGGTGTGGTCCTGGTCAAGACAATCTCCTGAACTCCAAACTGAATGTCTGAATGGGAAAGAAAGGTGATTTAAGCAATTTTGAGCGTGGCATGGTTGTTGGTGCCAGACGGGCCGGTCTGAGTATTTCACAATCTGCTCAGTTACTGGGATTTTCACGCACAACCATTTCTAGGGTTTACAAAGAATGGTGTAAAAAAAGGGAAAAACATCCAGTATGCAGCAGTCCTGTGGGCGAAAATGCCTTGTTGATGCTAGAGGTCAGAGGAGAATGGGCCGACTGATTCAAGCTGATAGAAGAGCAACTTTGACTGAAATAAGCACTCGTTACAACCGAGGTATGCAGCAAAGCATTTGTGAAGCCACAACACGTACAACCTTGAGGCGGTGGGCTACAACAGCAGAAGACCCCACCGGGTACCACTCATCTCCACTACAAATAGGAAAAAGAGGCTACAATTTGCACAAGCTCACCAAAATTGGACAGTTGAAGACTGGAAAAATGTTGCCTGGTCTGATGAGTCTCGATTTCTGTTGAGACATTCAGATGGTAGAGTCAGAATTTGGCGTAAACAGAATGAGAACATGGATCCATCATGCCTTGTTACCACTGTGCAGGCTGCTGGTGGTGGTGTAATGGTGTGGGGGATGTTTTCTTGGCACACTTTAGGCCCCTTAGTGCCAATTGGGCATCGTTTAAATGCCACGGCCTACCTGAGCATTGTTTCTGACCATGTCCATCCCTTTATGACCACCATGTACCCATCCTCTGATGGCTACTTCCAGCAGGATAATGCACCATGTCACAAAGGTCGAATCATTTCAAATTGGTTTCTTGAACATGACAATGAGTTCACTGTACTAAACTGGCCCCCACAGTCACCAGATCTCAACCCAATAGAGCATCTTTGGGATGTGGTGGAACGGGAGCTTCGTGCCCTGGATGTGCATCCCACAAATCTCCATCAACTGCAAGATGCTATCCTATCAATATGGGCCAACATTTCTAAAGAATGCTTTCAGCACCTTGTTGAATCAATGCCACGTAGAATTAAGGCAGTTCTGAAGGCGAAAGGGGGTCAAACACAGTATTAGTATGGTGTTCCTAATAATCCTGAGTGTATATTGTGTATATAACTCAGTACCTTGCAAAGTCATTCACATTATTTTTAATTGTTTCTCTCTTGCTCTTCCACTGTTGCTATTGTGCTCAAGGGAGTAGAGGTGTAACACTAGGGAGGATTACTGGACTCTCTCTGTCCTCCAGTCCAATACGTAGACAGGTAATAATGCCCTGCAGGAGCTGAAATGCTTAATCTCTAGCTGAGACAGTTTGCAGCCACGCGAGGCCCTGCTGGTCTCAGTCCCATGTGGACAGGGCTGCACTGTCAAGGGGCTGTGTTGCTCTGAATGGGTGTGAAGGAGCAGCCAGGCATCACTGCTGATACTGAAGGAACAGGGCTTCTCTAACCAAGTCCTGCAGTATCCCCTGTGCTCCAGCTGACCTCTAAATGATGTATCTGAAAACTAACTGTAATTGATTAATTGGGCCTTTTTAAACAAGTCCATTGTTAATACTAGGATAGAGAATTGAGGTATAGATTAAATTTAGTTACAGGAATCTCAGCAGGAACAATAAGCATCAGGTACTGCAGGGGTATCTGTCTATCTGTGTGTGTTTGTGTCAAAATATAAGGTTAGTGGTGCAATCTACCCATTCATTGTGATAATATTAGTGTGAATATCAAACTGGAATCTTGCTAAACCCTATTTTCAACACTTTCACTTTAATTGAACTGGATTAAAGCATTTTGTGGCACCTTCAAATGACCCTTTCCACACACACACACACACACACACAATTCTGTGAATTAGTAATATACCCCATTGTTTATATATAGTACATTAATTTGTCAAAGTACAAAAATAAAATGTTTAAATATAAATGTATATATTTGTATTAAAACGGTTTCAGACCACTTACATTTTAATGTGTTAAAGATTATTGTAGTCATATAGATGAACATAATAGAAACTTTCAAGCATCAAGTCTTATTAGATTCAAGTCTTTAGCATTTCCCTTTGTCCCACTGTGCACTGCACAAAATTAGTGTTGAAAAATTATGGCAAAGACGATTGAGTAATTCAGGATGGGGGGTCTGGGGGTCCCCCAGAAGAGTCTGACAACTGGAGACCTGAAATGCGCGTTTCGGATGTCATTTCGAAGTCAAGAAACAGCTCAAAGTCTCCATGAAATCAGGCAGTTTTGGAATCAAACATATCTTTGCTTCACAACGAAACATCACCAGCGAAAAATCCCAAATCAACCAACATTATATATGCAAACTGGACGCGGTTCTGGTGCTGGTCAATCACAGATCTGTGTCAGTGGGTCTGATTGAAACGGGTGAGGAGCAGCTCTCTGTGTGTCGCTGCTAGAAACGCGTCTCCATTGGAAATCATTTCTCCACCACTGACGTAGCTGTGGCACCGTGACCCTCCCGTCGTGTGTGCGCACTTTTATATTTTAGAGGCGAGGTTGACATCTGTCCGCACGACAAACGATGCACATTTTAGCTGCTTATTTATAGAAATCAGGAAAACCCAATACTCGTTTTTGTTTTGTGTACAAAGTACAAACTGAGGTTCTTGCCCCAGTCCAGAGTGTGTGCAGAGACGCCCGAACAGTATGGCAGGCCGTTGTGACATTTAATCCATAATTGCTGATATCAAGAATACATTTGCTGATATCAGCAATTCATGGCAAGCCGTTGTGACATTTAATCCTTAACCGGATGTTAATTAGTATGCATTTTTGATAAAGAATACAATTCTTGATATCAAAAATAGAATTGCTGATCTCAAGAATTAACTGCCAATTGTTGATATCAACAATTGCATTTTTTATATCAGAAATTGTATTTTGGAAATCAGAAACTGAATTATTGATATCAAAAATGCATACTAACATCTGGCTCTATTTTTGATATTAAAAATGCATACTAATTAGCATCCTGTTTCGGCTGCTTTCAGTGTTATAGTCACTCCCTTCTCCGGAAGGGCCCCCAGTAGAGGTGAACGCAGCTCTCAGACTGGCATCCTCTCATTGTTAATGTCTGACACTGCTGAACACCCTCAGCGGTTTTGTCATTCTCTACTGGCATTGTCCGGTCTATTTGTGTGTTTCTCCTTGATAGTTTGTAGAAAAAAAAGATTACACACGCACATATGAATACCTTAGAAGGTGCTGGGTATCGAAAAAGATCATATCAAATAAAAAGAAAATACCCGCACACTTACTTATATCTAAAAAAAAATCATAAAAAGTATTTATTTAGAAAATGCTTGGGCTAAATAAATATTTATGATTTTTTGGAGTTATAAGTACGTTTTCGGGTTAATTATTTTCCTTGATAGTTTGTACCATATGCATTTATCGTATATCAAATGAAACAATTCGTGGCCTTAAGGGCTAATCGGCAGACAGTACAAACAAAAACTCGCGCAGATGCACATTAGTCCTGTACACTATGAGAAATGGCCGACTTCGCCAGCCTGTAGCTCAAGCTAGGAAGACCCTACATAGGCGAGTCAGACATCGTTTGAAAGTTCCTGGTCTCTAGTTTCTGTATTTTATTATTTATATTTTGATACATGCATTTATAATCTGAAAATAATGGGGCGGAGTGTAAAGGGTTGTTACACGTCAACGGATGTTAATTAGTATGCATTTTTGATATAAAAATGAGAACCGGAAGCTAATTAGTATGCATGTTATCAAGAACTCAATTTCTGATATCCAAAATACAATTTCTGATATAAAAAATACCAGATTATTCTTGATATCAGAAGTTGTATTCTTTATATCAGAAATTGAACAATTGTATTCTTGATATCAGCAATTATGGATGTCACAACAGCTTGCCATAGAACAGGGACTCTGCGAGCAATCAACTCACCAACTAACTAATCCGCAATGCGCTGCCAACAGGCCTCCCTTTCTTTGTTGGCGCCACGGTGTTACATTTATCCGCTAGACTTTCTTTAAACCCCATATCTGACATTATCAGCTGCATTATTCCGGCACAGTCCGGCGCACAGACACTGCGCATGCGCTGCCAGACGCGCCCCTTTCACGCCAACGCGCACAAACTCCAGTTCAGTCACACCAAGTCAACTAACCGCCATCTTAACCACCGTCGCAGTGCGATTAACACAGTTTAACAATCAGAGTGTGTCAACCCTGACTTTCCCTGATAACCCCAAGTTAAATCTGAGTGGGTTAAACTCCCTTTGTAGTACAACCCTCAGGTCAAAGAGCCAGCAAACAAAGCAATGGAGGCAAGGCAAAGGGAGTAGTTGGGATCACAGGCGGTAGATTAAACAATCAGGCATTCAGTCAGAGGGCAATCCAGGAGTCAAAACACAGGGAGTAAACAAAAGTCAGGCACACATGTGATCTGTACACAAGAGGAACACTTAGAACTACAGGTAAAATGACAAGACTTAGCATTAAATATAACTAACTGGGGGGTTTAAATACAGAGCCTTTCTGCTTTAACTTTTTTTCTGTAATTTTAAGAATTTATCTCAGGAGGTGTTGCAGTGGGCCAGTATGCAGTTGTTTTCCTCCATTTAGCTCATTTTCATGTTGAAGAAGCTGAAAAGACAGGAACAAATTTTGCAAACTGTTGCTCATTGTTTACTCTCTCTCTAATTCCCAATCGCGATCACCACTCCTCTAATCTCCATAAATTGTTCTTCACTTGTGATGCTAGTTCCTGCTTGTTATTGGGGTGTTTTGCCTTCAGTTTTGCCTTAGAAATCAAAACAAACCAATCCGAGAGAGAGCACAAATATATTAGGTGTGGCCAAATCAACTATTTGGTACATTCTTAAAAAGAAAGAATGCACTGGTGAGCTCAGGAACACCAAAAGGCCCAGAAGACCATGGGAAACAACTGTGGTGGATGACAGAAGAATTATTTCCCTGGTGAAGAAAAACTCCTTCACAACAGTTGGCCAGATCAAGAACACCCTCCAGGAGGTAGGCGTATCTGTGTCAAAGTCAACAATCAAGAGCAGACGTCACCAGAATAAATACAGAGGGTTTACCACAAGATGTGAACAGGAAACAGGAAGACCAGATTAGAGTTTGCCAAAAAAACATCTAAAGAACCCTGTACAGTTCTGGAACAACATCCTATGGACAGATGAGACAAAGATCAACTTGTACCAGAATGATGGGAAGAGAAGAGTATGGAGAAGAGAAGGAACTGCTCATGATCCGAAGCATACCACCTCATCTGTGAAGCATGTTATGGCATGGGCATGTATGGCTGTGAAGGGAACTGGTTCCCTTGTATTTATTGATGATGTGACTGCTGACAAAAGCAGCAGGATGAATTCTGAAGACTTTAGGGCTATATTATCTGCTCAGATTCAGCCAAATGCTTCAAAACTCATTGGACGGTGCTTCACAGTGCAGATGGACAATGACGCAAAGAAGTGGAATGTTCTGCAATGGCCAAGTCAATCTCCTGACCTGAATCCAATTGAGCAGCATTTCACTTGCTGAAGGCAAAACTGAAGGCAAAACACCCCAAGAACAAGCAGGAACTAAAGACACTGCAGTGCAGGCCTGGCAGAGCATCACCAGGGAAGAAACCCAGCATCTGCTGATGTCTGTGGGTTCCAGACTTTCATTGACTGCAAAGAATTTGCAACCAGGAATTGAAACTCACAATTTAATTCATGATTATGTTAGTTTGTCCAATTACTTATGAGCCCTTAAAATTGGGGGACCACATATAAAAATGGGTGTAATTCCTACACAGTTCACCCAATTTGGATGTATCTACTATCACATTAAAGATGAAAGTCGACACTTAAAGCACATTCTGATTGTTTCCTTTCAAATCCATTGTGGTGGCATACAGAGACAAAACGATGACAATTGTGTCACTGTCCAAATATTTATGGACCTAACTGTATATATATTTAAAACATATGAACATAACATTATAATAAATAAACACACAATAGTGGGGATACATTGAGTAATTTGAGAATATTGTATAGGGGATTATGATAGTAGTATTGGAGGAGGGGTTTATAAATATTTATGTAGGGCTATACATTTATTTTGTGTAATAAATACATCTATTTAAATAATCTATCCTACACTCTCCTCCCTTCCTGATGTAATTTCATGTTTATTGCTTTGCACTCGAAAGTCATACAGCTTTCATTTAAACCCACCCACTGCCTGCCTGTGTTGTGTCCGCTGTGACCTTAATGTTAGATTAGTGCCAGTGTGTGCGCCATTTGTCTCCCTCCCTACCTTGTCCTCAACTGTAGAAGCAGAACTTTTTGAAAATAAGTCAGTTAATTTGGTAGCCCAAATTTATGAGCATCCTCCTCAACAGCCCTTTTTTGGTCTCTCTAATTTTGCACAATACCTTTTGTTTTTTTCAGATCCATCTCTAATGATTGACACAGAGTGAAAGCGGGTCTCCTGCACTTTTGACTTTGAATGATTTCCCCAATTGGAAATATTTCACTTTCTGTCAAACAGTAACACTTTTTCTTTTATTAACCTTTTGTAACACAAGTACATGGTTTTAAATCCCTACAATAAGCATGTATTTGAATATTTTCACACATTCAGAGCCAAATTAATTGTTTAAAAACAGACTTTTGTATTTTTTGTACAGTTATTTTGAACAATTTAATCCATTGAAACTTGTCATGAGCATGTTTCTGTTATTTATTCACTGATCTAAAGACAGGTAAAGCACACTACTTGTGTCATGCTGTTGACAGCTATGGCAGACTTTTGCAAACTTTCAGAGGACACACCAGCACCAGAGTGTTGGACCCTCTCATCTGTCTTAGACCACAGGGTGTTGATGGGCTCATGGTTGCTTTTGCTCATGACTGCAAGTAGCAGAAGGCCAATTGCAGCTTTGATTTCTATGTAATCCACAACTCTCAAAAACACTACATGGCCAAAAGTATGTGGACACCTGCTTGTCAAACATCTAATTCCAAAATCATGAGCATTAATGGAGCTGGTCCCTTTTGCGGCAAATACAGTCTCCACTCTTCTGGGAAGGCTTTCACTAGGAATACTGTGCAGGGATTTGCTTCCATTCAGCCACAAGAGCATCGGTGAGGTCGGGCACTGATGTTGGGTGATCAGGCCTGGCTCACAGTCTGTCTTCCAATTCATCACAAAGGTGTTCAATGGGCTTGAGGTCAGGGCTCTGTGCAGGCCAGTCAAGTTCTTTCACAAACCATTTCTGTATGGACCTTGCTTTGTGCACGGGGGCATTGCCATGCTGAAACAGGAAAGGATCTTCCCCAAACTGTTGCCACAAAGTTTGCCACATAATTTAGAACAGTAGTTCTCAACCCTGTCCTGGAGTAATTGAACTAATTTGATTACATTTGATTATTTAAATTGTGTAACTGATCAAAAGTTATTTCCTTAATAATTTCCATATACAATGTTATACTTAACTTAAAACATCTACTGTTAAAAATAATTAAAAGGCTCTGATTTAGGAAATTATTAGTTCAATTAAGAGTTCAATTAAGTAATTGTGAGCTCGATTGGAACAAAAACCAGCAGGATAGGGGGTCCTCCAGGACAGGTTTGAGAAGCACTGGCTTATGTGATGGGTATGATGGAAAAAGGACCACAGGACACTTGTGTGGTGGAGATTGTTGGGATTTGCATTGCCTTTTTTCTTTGATGGATTATTTTTTATCAGTGTCACCCTTTTAGCTGAGGTACACCAATATTGCAGCGTAAACAACAAAAACAACAGAAAAACTAAAATGTGCAAAATTAAAAAAGTAATCAAACAAAGTAGGACTACAATAAAGCCAACAGAAATAGTGTCTTTCCATCTTCATAGGTAAACTTGACTTCCTCCCTCCTCCAGTCTCTTACTTCTACTCTGCAACATACACAGTGAAAAACACTGCACCAACTCCCTCGCCGCTTTTCCTCCTTCCGAGCACCAAAATGAATGAAACGGCATGTCCCCTGATATATGCTGAGGAGAGATCCACAATCAGCCGCAGACCAATCAGCAATCGGTACAGCCCATACATACCGTTTGCCCCCAACAAAAATGGCGTCCGTTCTAATCGGAGCTTCCGCCCAAACACGGAACATCCGCAGCACAATACGTTTGTTCAGGGCATTCATGGTGAACGCACATCCCCCTAGCGGCCGGGAGGCTGGGTTGCAGCCAGCTCTCACTCAGCTCGTCGCAGCTTGATATGTTCTGGCACAGTAAACAGCCATCCACAGCACGTCGACAAAATTAAGAGAGATCAAGCTTGATTTAAAATTGCTGTATCTCCAGCACAGTCTTCAGTTACACCGGACAGGGCTGCTCAGTCTGTCAGTTTTCTGGATATGAAGGGTCTTGGTGCAGTGTTAGTGACTCTCTGTCTGATTGACGCCATGTCTGCGGGTAAGATCGCTGCCCATGGATGCCAGATGGAGGGGAATCCTCCCATTTATGTATATGGGGGGGAAATAAGGGGAAATATTGCATGTGGGGGTGGGGGGAGGATATCAAACAGGGGGTTAAAGTAAAGAACTGGGTGTTCTTTTCCTTTTTTCATTTTCTCAAATTGCTCTCATGACGTTTTAAAATATTAAGCCTGGCTGGAAATGGGCTGATGGGCGGCCCCGCTGAACCGCAGAGATGTTGGTCCTGCAGTGCAGCGCCTCCTGGCTGCGCTCTCTTCAGTGCTGCGCAAGTTAGGCTATGCATTTATGTGCACGCGTATGTGTATCTGTGTGTACCTCGTCAGCTACACGTCATGTTGTTGTAGTTTACACTGAACCGCAAAATAAAACGATCCTCGACATGGCTTTATACAACACTATAAGTCAGTTATTTAACCATAACAAATAATATGGCATCCAGTAGATGCTATTTTCAGAATTTGTCTCTTGATTCAATCAATTTGTCTCTTGATTCACCAAATAATTCAAATTATCAGGGGTTCAGACACTTAAAAAAACAACTTTATTTTGTCTGCGTATACAGTTATTATGAATATGCTTTGTGATAATTTTTCATGTTGCGACTTTTTTTTTTACTTTGTGTTAAAAAGTCGGATATAGAATCTGTGTAATGTAAAACCATTGATTAATATAGGTTAGTATTGATTATGAATTGATTAGGCTAGCATTGATTATAGGCATAATGTATTATGAATGCGACTTGTACAACGCTGTGGCAATGTTGTGTGTTAGCTGGGTTCGCCTTTTTAGTCAAATTAGCAGGAAATTATCCCATCATATTGACCTATGAGAGAAACAGTATTAAATCACTTAATACAATAAATATTTAATCAATTATTTCGGACAAATAAGATTTGTCCTACACTTACTCGAATATCTGACACCATGTGCTCTCTGAGTATTCTTGAGTCAGAGCCTGGCCACTGAGGACTGTGGAATCACAGCTCGTATAGGAGTAACTGCGGCCAAGTCATGGGTTATTATCCAAGATCTGATACCCATACTGCCTAGCACAGGGATTGTATAGACATAATTATCGTTAATATTGTCATTAATGTCATAAGCTCCTGTACATTAATGCTGTGTAATTTCCTGTTCACAGAATCTGCCTCATTTGGTCCTGAGGTGCCTTGATGTGGATCTGACTGTACAGCACCAATGACTTTGTAGATCTCTGCATAATAATGTAGTCTATAAACTATAAAAATAGGATTAAATATGCATTAAATTGAATATAATCTCATAACAGCAGCTTTACTGATATTTTGAACTGAGTATAAATGCGCCAATGGCAAAAAAGCGCTGAGTGGTAGTACATTTATGTAAATGTATACCTTGCCAACTGAATCTGTAGCGTTCACATAAGAAAACATATGAATAATGCAAATTATCTTGGGGATCTCTCAGTACTCGTTCCCTACGAAAAGCTGATCTAATTAAAATGGCTCCTTGATCTCTGGGGAAGGGCGCTGCTATTTTGGAGGGGTGTGTCGAGCGCTTTCATTTCTTTTCTGCACAGACCCGGTGTTGACTCAAAATGCACCTGCACTGGAGCAGGTTTACCATTAAGGATGTGTTGATATGGTAATTTACTCCGTGGGACTTTAAGTTACGGAAAAAGCCAGACTTCTGTCAAGTTATCCTCAAAGTAATCTGGCCAACTCGATTAGCCAACTGCAAGGAACGGGGCCACCCTTTTATTTTGATCAACTTGACCAATGACCAGTCTCTAATCAGACCTCAGAATTTCCTGGGAGGACACTGGGGTGGGGTATACAATTTCAGGGGCCCATGGCCACCTCTAGAGGAAGACGAGCACGGGGATTGTCTTTGCACAACAGGAGGGGTGCTGTGCAAGAGCAGCTGAGAGGACGTGCCTGTCACTGTAGCGAGAAAAGGACTGAAACTTAAGCCAACTCGGCTGATTGCTTTTGCCTGTTTGCACTAAAGGAGAGCGCTATTGTGTGTGAATATTAGAAATACTACATTATATCTGGGTTGGTGAGTTGTAACTTGGTTTATCACCAATCCGTATATGTTGTTCGATTGTTCGGCTCTTCCACCTCGGACGGAAGTTTTATGTCTGTATTTTATTGCTTTTAATCACATGTGTACGTGTCTTATTTAGCTCCATATTATTTTTTAAATAGAATTACGTACCCCTGTCTCTTAAAATACCTTTATGTCCTGTTATTCTGTTACCTATCCCCAGAGTACTTGAGTTTCACACCTGCAGTTCATGGTTTACATTGATCTCTTTACGAAATTGTGTGCAGGATGTTCATTTTATTCTTCACTGTTTGGTTTGAGACTTAATCACTTTTTTCCTGAGATTTTAGATGTGCGTATTTATAGATTTTGGTTAATGCACATAATTTAAATTTTGTTTAATGATATTGAATTACCTTTGGCTTTTCGATCTTCCCTTGTCATCTCGGACTCTGGAAGCAGTAAACCTGTGTTCTTATAATATGAAATGTTTAATAGTTTAAGACTCTGGAAGGACAATATATTAACCTTGTGTGTAATTAAAAATACGTTTTGTCATAATCGTTGTTTCATTGTTTGGCATACCAAACCCCACAGTCACTATTGGTCCATGCAGTTTGAGTTCTGTGTCGGAGGTCATTAGAAGCACCTCACCTGTTTGAGGGGGTGTAGCGTATTATTTTAATTCTGCATATGCTCAGCACTACAGTTAACAGCCGCGCAGCAGTTCAGGCTCTGTGTCTGTTGCTGTCCAGGCTCGCACTCGCTCTGGTACCTCTTCACACTGACCACGGGACAGACTGACCTCCCAGAGCTGGTTGTGGTGCAGATGGTGGATGACGTGCAGATGGAGTACTATGACAGTACGGTGAAGAAGCCGCTCTCTCGCCGGCACTGGGCCCCTGACTCGGATACGGTGGAATATGCCGAAAGAAAGGTTGATGGATGTATGCGAACTTACTACAGCATGAAAGAAAAACTGCAGAGAATCATGCCGCGCTTCAACCACAGCGGAGGTGAGGACAGACCCAAAAATCTGGCTATATAAGTGTATGAACCTCTTTAAAATGGACAAGTAACATTTTAAACCAACTCTCCAAAGACACATTATTATTCTTAATAATTTGCATGGTTTTACATGTCACAGGTCTTCACACCTACCAGAGGATAGCTGGCTGTGAGCTGGATGATGACGGCACAGTGCGCTTTAAGGCAGTGGATGCCTATGATGGCCAGGAGGTGATGAGCTACGACCCGCAGGCCTACAGGTGGAACACCCTTGTGCCCGACAGCCTGATAGACCAACTGATGCTCAAAGTCAATAGAGCTATAGATGAAAACATCTACCAGCCCTGGTGTGTGAGAATACTGAAGAGCCACCTTCAGCAGGAAAATCATATAGTCAACAGGAGAGGTATGGGGCAGAGTTGAACCCTGTAGAGCTACACTAAAAAAAAAAAAACATGATCTGGTTCAACTTAAAAACTTGAACCAAAAAGTTAATTTGCTGCCTTAAAGTTTTAAATCAAATTGTATTTACTAGTTGTTTCAACTCATAATTTTGAGTCTAGTTTAGCTTTGGATTGCTCGCTGTAAGTCGACTTGACTGTATAGTACTTTTTAGAGATACATACACTTAAAGGGACAGTTCATGACAAAATAAAAAAGAACAATGAGAAACATTTCTTGAAAGGAACTCTTTCCACATGAGAAACTGAAAAATAATTATTTGAAAAAGGCTATTAATGTTTTCAGTCAGTTCAAAAGTTAACAGCACTAATAGCTGACTTGGTTAGGATAGCTAGTTAGCTAGGTTGTTTGCCCTTTTTCAAAGCCCAAAACCCAAGAGGAAAGATGCTGGCAGTGGATAAAACAGTGTGGGAGGCCCCATTCCCAGCTCAATACCGCGAAGATTAACAGACACACATTTGTCTGCTCCAAGGTAATCTGGTGGCTAATGATGTTGCCATTGTCCAGCTAACGCCAGCCGTGGGTCTAGACTTCAGGTTTTAGGGGCGGCTTTGTGGGGCTACATGGGTGGGATGTTGACAGTGTTTTGCGAAGTTACTTCTGCATTCTTCAATTCTTTTGTGGTAATATTTTTAGGGGGTATGAGTGAAAATACAAGGGGGGTAAAGCCCCCCTAAATAGGGTTAGCCATGGGCATCAGCTAATTACAGTGACTTCTCTTGGGTTGTGAAATGCTTTTGTCAACATTTATACATAATTATTCCTTGGACAACAATGTTATCTAAAGCTGGTGTTATAGTTATTAGTGCTAACGTGACCATTAATACGACTAACTTGCTACTACTAACGTTAGCTAGATAGCGAGCTACCTCTAATATGACCTTGTTACCACGAGGCACTCTGATGACCTTCTGCTGAGGTTGATAGGATGATGTTGACTGATAAAAGATTTCAATAATAACTATATAAACAGAACTGACCTGGCAGTGCAAGAGCATGACTGGTCCACAAGGCTGTGCTGGTCGCATGTTAAGATGAGTTTATGGGGTTTCTCATGCTTTGATTGAGATCTGTATACTTGTGCTTCAATTATTGTTGTGTCCCCTTCCTTTTTGAATATTCTGAACATATCCTTCCACTGCATATTGCAATCCCTTTTGCCTCGATCTGGAGGATATCACGGAGGTATTACTCCAAAAAGAATCACCTACACTGAGGGTAATGTGCTGCTTTTTCCCTCCATGCTCGCTGTTTACAGTAGATACCGCTTACAGAGCAGCGCGGCTTGACGAGAGAAGCAACAGTAACTAAGTGGGCGGGGCTTTTGCGAAGCTCAGTTTATTTCTTTATATTTACTAATTGGGTTGTTGACGAACTAAATGGTTGGGTTGACTGAAACCGCTGATAAATGCATCCACTCACCTCACTTTGTCTCCTTTCCTCAACCAAACCGATCCGCTGCGTGGTCAAGTCACGTTTATCGTGATCTCTCACCATCGTATTCGTCCGCTGCTTGGTTTAGTTCACCATCGTCATTCTGTATGTGGTCCCCGTTTGCTCTACATTTCTTTAATATTGTAACAGTTTTCAAACTTCACAAGTAAACAAAATACAACACACAGAAAAATATCCCCAAACCCCAAACAGCCCACACTGTCCACTCCAATGTCCAGCAGGCTGCTCCTCCAGCAGCCCTTGTGCGTGGCACACATGCTAATGAGCCTGGGTTGTTCCAGCCCCCTGGTGGCCATTACACAGCCACCTCATCAGAGCCAAACGTCCCGGCGGCCTCGAACAGCTCGCCCAGGCTGCAATCATAGTCCAGCAATCGAGGAGGGGGTCGATGCTGTCGCCCCTGGCAGAACTCTCGACACCCTGTGTCCCCTCCTTCAGTGGAGGGAACCTCGTCCGGGTATGACTCGGCGGCCGCTTCCGTCTCCGCTGGCACCACGGGGCCCTGGCGACCTTGATATGGGGCCAGGCGATCGCAGTGTAGGACCACCACTGGGCACTGCTTCCAGAGCCACACCTGATAACACACCGAGCCCACCACTTCCAGCACGTTGCAGGGGCCCTCACAGGCAGGGGATAGTTTCGGGGAGCGTCCCTTCTGGTGGTGGGGATTGTAGACCCATACCTGGTCCCCGGCTGTGAATCTAGGGCCCCCGCTGTGCTGATCGTATTGGTGCTTCTGGTGGGCCCTGGTGCTGGGGCTGTTGGCGAAGTCGCGTGCGTGGCGCAGCTACTCTTGAAGCTCCCACATGTAATCGGGCCCTGACGGGGGTCCGACTCTTGGGACCGGAGGTGCTACAAATGCTAGGTCCCCCGGTGTGCGGAGCTCGCAGCCGAACATTAGGGAGGCTGGCGTGCACTCCGTGGACTCCTGGACCACAGTGCAATACTGCTGGTGTCTGAAACAAAAGTGGCCAGCTGTGTGGCGAGCGTCCAGTTGAATTGCTCCACCAGCCCATCACTCTGGGGATGAAGGCGGGTGGTCCATGTCCTTCGGATCCCCAGGCGCTGGCACACTTCCCTGAACACCTAGGACTTGAAGTTTCTGCCCTGGTCGCTGTGAAGCTCTTCGGGAACCCCCAGGGCGTCGGCTATGGTGGTGGTGCTCTGGTCGGGGAGAGCGTACGCCTCTGGCCACTTTCTAAAGTAGTCCATAACAACCAGAATGAACCGGTTGCAGGCCTCTGAACAGTAAAAATGCTCGCGGAGCCGCTGCAGGGTCTTTGCGGCCACGAAATGTCCCGTGCCCGGCTGGCCATGCACTGCCTGTAGTACACTGGCATGGAGCGCATGCGGGACCACCAGCTGCCACTTCACCTCTCCGCTTGCTGGCACACGCCATCCCTTGTACAGGACTGCTCCCACTCCGGTGTCGCTGGCATCGGTGTCCAGGATGAAGGGGGTCTCGGAATGTTAGACATAATTACAACTCACAGTGTTAAGTTCATTTGGCACCTTGAACTGACTTTAACTGACAGTGTATATGTTGTACAGTATACGTGTATATGTGACAGTGAGCTGTTCCTCCACAGTGAAGCCCAGAGTCAGGGTGTTCTCCAAGGGGGCGGAGGTGGTCTGCCTGGCGACCGGCTTCTACCCACGGGCTGTGGAGGTGACCCTGTTGAGAGACGGCCAGCCCGTCCCAGAGCAGCAGCTAAGAGGGGGGGAGGTGCTGCCCAACGGAGATGGGACCTACCAGCTGAGGAGGAGCCTGACTGTCAGCACACAGGAGCAGAGAGAGCACCAGTACTCCTGCACGGTCACTCACAGCAGCATGGACAACAAGCTGGACATGGACTGGGGTGAGACGGGAGAGGGAGGGAGAGAAAACTGTGACTGTAGCTGTGTGTGAGCAGCCCCTCACTCTTTTGTGACCCTCAGATCCGCAGCCTGAGCAGGGCACTGGGCTCCTTGCTGGCGCAGTGATGGGGGCTCTGCTGGTCTTGCTGATCATCATCATCATTGGAATCTTGATCTGGAGGAGGAAGAGGAAAGCAGCAGGTGAGGGAGAATGAGATGCTGAGACTTTCAGAACTGTCAGGAGTCAGGGTCTCCAGCCCTGGTCCAGGAGAGCTACAGTTCTAATTGGACTAATTAAGCTGCATAGCTGTCCAATTAAACCATTTGGAGATCAGCTGCAATAAAAGCTGAGGAACAGGAGCAACACTGACCCCACTGTGTCCCTCTCTCCTGCAGGGGCTGGACTGGACTGCAGGACTGGTGCTGCTGTGAAGTACAGCGCTGCCCACAGTGAGTACCAGTGTACTATACACAGTGTCTATGACTGGCTCCAGGGCCACAGTGAGTACCAGTGTCAGTCACCTGTGCAGGGGCCACTGACTACTGAGTGTCTGTCTTACAGGATCAGACGGAAAGAGCAGCAGGTCTTCAATCAGCTCTGTGTCTGAATCAACCACTACACACTGACAGAGGACTGCAACATGGATAGAGCTGTGTGTGTGTGTGAGTGTCAGTGTGTGTTTGTCTTCATGTCTGTTCCTGTGTGTCTAAGTGTTTAGGGATCATGCAGTGCCTGAAAGAGAAATCTCATAAAATCGTAAAATCAACATCAATACCTGATATATTAAAGTATTTAAGAAATCTACACTATTAAATATTGTTGAATACATCAGAGAGGAGCTTGTAGGACCCAATTAGTTTATTGGTTATTATTTAGATATATTTTATACTTTGTATCTGGCTATTACGCTCCGTCGCTCCCTCTCAAACCTGCAGTGACAGGAGAGACCCGCTCTCTCTCCCGGACACCTTTCACCTCCTCGGCACAGCTGGCACGGATGAGCACCAGTGTACTGGACACAGTGTCTATGACTGGCCCAGGGCCACAGTGAGTACCAGTGTCCATCACCTAGGCAGGGGCCACTGACCTATGAGTTTCTGTCTTACAGAAGCAGATGGTGAGAGCAGCGTGTCTTCAAACAGCTCTGTTTCTGATGGAGGACTGCAACATGGCTAGATCTGTGTCTGTGTGTTTGTGTGTGTCTGTGTGTGTAAATGTTGCATGATGGATATCTGATGGAATAATACAGGAATTAAAACTGTAAGGTTCTAATCAATTAGAAACAGGGTTTAATGGGGACAAATTATACACAGCTGTGACATGTGCTCTTCTGTCAACAGGATGCATTGCATTCCCTGACATATTGAAAAATATCTACATAGTCTTCCTGCTGCCGGTGGAGCAGCGGCCATGTCGGGCCCTATCTAAGTACAATTCATCTAGGCACGCTATATACTCCAAATCCTTCTTAAAACTCTCCCAGTTTCACTCATCTCTCTCCCGCGGCGGACTGCAGGCCGTCTTGTTTAGACTCTCCCGCCCAGCGCCCTCTATGATGTTGTTGAACACGGCTGCCATCTTACGCCTCGTCTCGTTTTTCCACGGTGTCGCCTTGTTAACTTTTCTCTCGCAATGTCTCAGCTCCTCCAGTGCTGCCCTCACACTCTGTCCTTCCCTATCGTGTTTGGGCATCGCTCTGAAGCGCTCTGTTGTCTGCCTCATCTTGAGACCAGCCATGTAGGTTGCATGCCACCCCACGTCTCTGACACCATTGTAGCGAACAGGGGTCTCTTTTATTTATTTTTAAATGACGGACAGCAGACAGTTCAGAGCAACATTGGGAGTTTATTGCCCTTATTAACACAGAGCTAGAGATCTATTTTGGCTGGGACCCACGCCAAAACAATAACAAATAACCCTGTGCTCTATTAACACTCGCTCACTCACACACAGCTCTCACTCACTCTTGCTGCTCCTCGCCAACTCACTCCTCAGTCCTGATCCCCTCCTCTCAATTCCACGCCAGACACACCCCCCAGCACACACTCTCCTATCACTACGCTCAAACAGTCTACCTGTCAACCCAGCCTGCCAGGTCACTACAAAAACTTTAATCACTGAATGCACTTTAAGTATATTAGTTACATTTCTGAAAAACTTAAACAGTATCCCTCCTTAATTGACCAATAAGCTACCGTATTTAGCATTCAGCTTTATAATATGCACAACTCTATGTTATTTTTCGAAATTTAAATATTTTGTATTATGTTTGACAGACATATTAACTTTTTATAATCATATGATAAATTAACAACAAATTAATACAAAGAAACGTCAGGACGGCTTTGATGGTGATGGCTCATCTCCCGCCCATCAGTGAGATTTGTTTGTAATCCTCAAAAATGTTGGTGTTCAGATAGATCTGAATAGAAAATTGCTTCTGGTCCTTCTTGGTTTTGAGGCCTGCATTCAGATCATGTCACGTATCATTCTGCCATCTTTTATAGATAATGATTTTCACCCGGCAGTCTGCAATATTATACCCACAAGGCTGATCAAAGACTGACCGCAGTCCCTTCAGCTAAACCCCATTTAACAATCTCCTAAGTACTTTCAATGTCTCTTTGTATGTGTATGTATTAATTTATATCATTTGTACATGTAATGTAATTCTACATACGTATTGGTCTCACAGTGAAGTTTTAATAATAAACAGCAGATTAATTAAATTTTTTGCATTTTTATTGGACTGGGTTTTGGGATTTAGGAATTTTCTTCTGAGGTATTCTGGTGGGGGACTCCTCCTTCAATAGAGGGGGGGGTCGCTGTATAACTGTATAAGCTGGAGAGACAGTAAACGTGATCCTGGAGACACACAGTCCAGCAGGGCGTCCAGCAGTATAGAGCAGCAGCAGTGTCTGGAGAAGACCTAAAAGCAGAACGCTCTTTATTCACACAGTTGACTTCAACAGAGTTTTCAGCATCCAGCGATTTACAATTTCAATCATTTGGAGCTGAGGCTCTGGTTTTCATGCCAACTAAACCGAATTGAGCAGACAGCAGCTCGCTGATGCAGTCAGAGGGAGACCTTAGCCATTTAATCTCGCCATCCCAAACACCGCAGCACACTGTCTGCAACAGAAGAGGACAGGGCTTGGTTAGTCCAGGGTTGGATCCTTTTGAAAGGACTTCATTCCTGCAAATGACAGGCAACAGCACTTAACACCTAAACTACTACTATTATTATTATAAACCCCTCCCAGCAGGAGCTCTCTCTGTGACATTGGTATTCAAGTTAGGTCAGTGAGACAGCCTGCATTTTCTTCAGAGGTTCTTTTGCATTGCTGGTTTAATCATGTATTACTGCTTAATAATTAATTTGTGGCCTTGGGAGAAATATTTCAGTGAGTAATAAGTTTATAAAGTGCCTATTGAAAGTCTACCCTTGTTTAAATCACCTTTTGTTGCCTTACAGCCTGGAATTTAGATGCAGTAAATTAGTTTTATTTTTAATTTATCTACCAGAGGCCAATGGCAACTTTTCAAGAACTACAGGCTTGTATAGCCAAGATTGGTCAAAGTGTGCATGTGACAACAATATCACAAGCACTCCACAAATCTGCCTGTATGGTACTCAAGAGAGCCCACCTTGAATCCTGTTCGAAGTTTGTAAAAAAACACTCAGGAGATTCTGTAGCCATGTGCCAAAAAGGTCTGTGGTCTGACAAATTTAACTTTTGTGTCTAAATATGTTATGTTTGACACAAACCCAACACAGTGCATCACCCATAGAATACTAGCCCTACTCTGAAGCATGGCGGTGCATCATCATGTTATTGGGTTGTTTTTCATCAGCAGAGACAGAATAGAAGGCAAATGAATGGACCAATGTATAGAAAACATAGTCTTTGAGGAAACTATGTTGCCCTCTGCAAGAAAGCTGGGACATTCACCTTTTCAGCATGACCCCAAGCACACAGCCAAAGTACATTGGAATGTCTAAGGAACAAAAAGGTAAATGTCTTTGAGTGGCCCAGTCAAAGATCTCTGATGCACTGACCTCGGTGAACCTCATACAGAAAGGGGGTGACCACAATGAAGAACAAGAAGGTGGCTGCCAGCTGCACCAGACCCGGCAGCAGCTCCCACAAACAGCCGGACTGCGAGCCCCCGTCTGCACAGCCTACAGCAACAACAAACCAGGAGTTCATGTCCGGGCAGTGACTGTATCGTGATTTAATCTCCTTTTCCTTACAGAGCAAGAGGGAGTGTTTGCAAACTGTCTGGCCTTAAAGGTCAACTGAGGAAGGACTCTGTGTGCTCTGGATCCTGCAATGTCACAGAGTGTGCAGGGTGTGGAAAGACAACAACCCAAACAAACAACAAATTCATGTGTGAAAACCACCAATGTATACCTACTTTTTCCTCATGTATCTCCTCTGAGATGGGTTGTGCACTGGCGTTAACCCTGTGTTATTCATACATGCATTCATGAAGAAGATGGCATCCCTTCTTGTAAAGCGTAATGACTAGGACTGTGATACTGTGAGAGGGGCGGGGGCTGGTGTTAATGTTAACTGAGCCACTCACCAGCTTTGGTTTCTCTCCCAGACTCAGTGTCTGTAAGAGATCAGTGTAACTGCCTCTCAGCTTTAGTTAAGTTTGTGACTATTTGTTTGGTTCCTACCTAAAATTAATAGGATATCGTAGAGGCGGAACTAATTAGCGCCATCCTTGTGTTCCGCACGTAATAAAAGGGGGCACAACATCTAAAGTGTAGAGCTAAAACATAGCATCGCAAGAGCTCTCCGAGCTAAGTAAATATTAAGAATATAAAGATATCTAAATGTATATTATCCGAGTAAAGAAGACAAGGAAGAAGGCTTTTGAGATTTAGCCCCTCCTAAGTAGGAAGCAGCCTACGAGTTCTCACGGGTTGACATGATATGTTGTTGAAATAAAACCCCGTTTTTTAACCAAGACCTCGTGCTTCGTGTTGACTACTGGAGGGAGCTACAGTGAGAACTCGTCTGCTCCGCATGAGGAGGCGAGGAAGACGGCATAGGAGAGCGCGAATCGTGGTCGGGCCGAGACATCTGCACATGACAGCGCGAGAAGAGGCAGTGCCCACGGAAGAATCAGGTTTCATAACGCAAATTAAGCTGTAATTCAGAGACATTAAGCGTTCTGGGCAAGAGAATGAGACATTTCTTTGCATTTCCCATTAGTTAATGTTTTGTTTACTTACCTTTTCTCAAATTGAAGTGGATTGATATTGCTACTGTGTTGATATTGTGTCTACTGATGAGTAGGATGTGAATATTAAGAACTATTAGTACCGAGAGTAAGGCAGAATTGGTCATATTTAGACTTAAAAGTGAATGGTTATTACTTAATGTGGTATATGTACAAGTTTAACTAAGAGTTAATATTTTTGGTTTGTTTAATTTCATTTGTGGTAATTTAAGATTTAAATAAGGCCATATATAACTATAACAAGTTATCAGGCAAGAAGACCATAGCTCCATAGATCACAAAGTGAGTGTTACTAGTCTTTGAGTACAGTTAGTACAGTTTTTATTTTGGAAAAAGCAAGTTAATTTAGCTGCAGAGAGTAATTTTTCTCCAAAGTAGTGTCAGTAGCTGCAAGTAATTAAAGGCTGACTATTCACATATCAGAGATTAAAAACAACTACTCAATTGAGCTTAAGCTAAGTTAAACATAACTTAGATTATTGTGAACAAGGTAATTTACTCAACTAAAAAACAAGTTTAGATTTAAACCAAACTAAAGCAAAATGTCAGAGTTTGAGCTTTTCTTTGAGAGTGACAAAGAGGGTGCAGGTGAAGACGCGCAGCAGCACTGCGCAGACATGCAACCACAAGCTGCTGAAGGCACAGGAGATAACCACACTTCCTCACAAGAGCCACATAGAAGCCAAAGGGTCCGCAGGTTTACGGAAAAGGGCCAAGAACTGCACGATCAGCAAGTAAGAAGATTTGCACACCGTTTCAGTGTGAGCTACGAGAAGTGGAAAGCTATCGCTAAGGATGCCAAACAAGCGCTGAGTGGACAATGCTCAAACAACCTGCTGCGTGACCACATTACTAAGATAAGCAATGCCTCAGATAATCTGAACGTTGTTTATGAAGATTTAAGGCACATTGACATTCCCGACCAAGACACACGTCGCAGAGCAGACACCTGCGAAGCAGTAACAAGAACAATCATCCAGACTGCAAAGGCTCTTCTAGACACAAGAGGGGGTGAAGAACAAAGAGTGAAATCAATAGAGTCTGTAATTGAAGCTGCAGCCTCAGACAAAGTAAGCGTCAACTCTCACCGCACCAAGTCGTCTGCTCATTCTCAAACTAACTCAAGAATAACATCCCGTTCAAGCCAGTCTTCTGCAAGACGAGATGCTGCTGCTGAAGTTGCTGCCAATGAAGCCACTTTAAAAGTACTGCTAGAGCAAGAACGTCATATCAAAGAACTTGAAAGACTCGAAACTGAAGCAGCCAGTTTACGAGCTAATCAAGAGGCTGAAAATGCAGAAAGACAAAGGGTGCTGGAAGCCAAGCGCAGAGAACTAGAAAGATTGGAGACAATCAAGAAGCTAGAGGCTGCTAAGGCGAGACAGCAAGTATATGAACAAAGTGAATGCTCAGATGAAGAAATATTTGGGCTGCTCCATCAATGTGTCCCTCCGAAGGAGAAAGAGGAAGTCAAGCATGAAAGTAGCCTATTGCAGCATCGCTCCCCACCTCACTCTCTGACACAACCAAAACAAGAAGACAATACTGCAGCTCTTGTTAGAGCATTCGCAGAGTCCATCAGTGCGAGTCGTCTTCCCGTACCTGAACCAACAACGTTCAACGGCGACCCACTCAGATTTAATGACTGGAAAGTCTCCTTTCAGACACTTATTGACAGGAAAAACATACCAGCTGAAGAGAAAATATACTATCTGCGAAAGTATGTGGGTGGACCAGCCAAAAAGGCCATTGAAAGCTACTTCTTGCTAGGCACAGAGTCAGCTTATTGTGCAGCGTGGACCATCCTAGAAGAGAGATACGGCAATCCATTCCTTATCGCCAAGGCCTTCAGAGATAAGCTTGATACGTGGCCCAAAATAAACTCTAAGGGGAGTGTGGAACTTCAAGAACTCGCTGACTTCCTTCGCAGCTGTGAGGCGGCCATGTCTCAGATCAGAGGTCTTGAAGTACTCAACGACTGCAACGAAAATCAGAAAATACTCTCTAAACTTCCAGACTGGCTGACCTCAAGATGGAATAGGAAGGTGATAGAAGTGGAAGAACAAAGTCACACGTTCCCAAGCTTTAGCCAGTTCGTCAAGTTTCTCACACGTGAAGCCAAAATCGCCTGTAACCCAATAACGTCCCTCCACGCTCTAAAACCAAGTGAAAATGAGAAGATCAAGGTTTCAAAGACAAGAGGTCATGGAGCAAAGGTATTGGCAACCAACTCAGACGAGAAAGCTGTTACCACAAGCTGTGTCTTCTGTGAGAAGGCAGGTCACAGTCTACACAAGTGTCGCAAATTTATGGATGAGACTATTTCAGAGCGAGTCAAGTTTGTTCAAGAGAAGAAATTGTGTTTCGGCTGTCTGAAGTTTGGCCATCGCTCGAAGGACTGTGAAAACAGAGAGATCTGCGATATGTGTGAAAAAAGACATCCAGCTTGCCTCCATGATAATCGCACCAAAGAAGAAAGGATGTCAACACGGCTTAGTGGAGCAGGGAACAGTGGCAAGTCAAGGGAAAGGAAAATAGAGCGGCCACAAGATAGGGCAGCAAGATCATCACGTGAGTCAACATCCAACAGAGTTTTACAGAATGTTAAAGACACTCATACATCCACAGTCATTCCAGTGTGGTTGTCAGTCACAAGTGAGCCAGATCGTGAAGTTCTTGTGTATGCACTCCTCGATACACAGAGCGACACGACATTCATCCTGGAAGAAACGGCAAAGACTCTTCACACAAAGAAGGAACCAGTTCAGCTAAAGCTCTCCACAATGGCTTCAAGAAACACAGTTGTGTCCTGTCGGAAACTGACTGGACTACAAGTGAGAGGATTCTACTCAGACAAGATAATTCCTCTGCCAGTGACCTACTCAAGAGAATTCATCCCTGCAAACAGAGATCATATTCCCACACCAGAGACTGCAAAGGCATGGCCTCATCTGGAACACGTCGCAGACGAGATTGCTCCTCAACAAAGCTGCGACGTGGGCCTGCTAATCGGCTACAACTGTCCTCAAGCTCTTGTCCCAAGGCAAGTGGTGCCTGGTAAAGAAAATCAGCCCTTTGCTCAGAGAACAGACCTGGGCTGGAGCGTAGTTGGCTATGGCAACCCATGTCTTGACTATGGAGATGAAATTGGAATAAGTCACCAGGTCATCGTGAGGCAAGTGATGCCTGGTCTTCAGTCCTCTTCAAACCTCACAAGCGAAGTTCACTATGTCTGTAGAACTCAAGTCAAAGAGGTAGTCTCACCTGCAGATGTCATCAAGGTGCTGGAATCGGACTTTGTCGAAAGGTCTTTGGAGGACAGTCACATCTCTCAAGAGGATCTCCAATTCCTGTCAAAGATGGAAAGAGGCATCAGGCTCAAGGACAATGGTCATTATGAGATGCCACTGCCATTCAAGAATGAAAGACCCAACTTACCAGATAACATGGTGTGCGCCATCCACCGTCTCAGATGCCTAGAACGGAAGCTGAAAAGAAACAAACAGTACTACAAAGACTACAAGACCTTCATGGATGAGATCATAACACGTGGAGATGCAGAAAGGGTCCCAGAAGACGACCTCAATAAAGCTCCAGCATGGTACATCCCACACCATGGGGTGTATCATCCCCAAAAGCCTGGGAAGATACGTGTTGTCTTCGATTGTTCGGCGAGATTTCAAGAGACATCCTTAAACGACCATCTCCTGACCGGTCCAGAGCTGACAAACACCTTGGTGGGAGTTCTGTGTCGTTTCCGGAAAGGTCCAGTGGCAATCATGTGTGACATTGAACGCATGTTCCACCAGTTCCACGTTAAAGCAGAAGACCAAGATTACCTAAGATTCCTGTGGTGGGAGAATGGAAATCTTGAAGCCAAACCATCCATCTACCGGATGAAGGTCCACTTGTTTGGCGCTGCTTCATCACCTGGCTGCGCTAACTATGGACTCAAGCACCTCGCAGCCGAAGGACACGGACACTTCAGTGAAGCCACCATCAAGTTCATTCAGAAGAACTTTTACGTTGATGACGGCTTGTCAAGCTTAGCGTCTGAAAGCCAAGCTATTCAGTTAGTGAAGGAGGCAAGAGAGCTCTGCAACAAAGGCAAACTCAGGCTGCACAAGTTCATTTCCAACAGCAAGAAAGTCCTAGCCTCAATCCCCAAAGAAGAATGTGCAAAAGCCGCCCAAGACCTGGACATGGCCCTGGGAGAGCTACACGTGGAAAGAGCACTTGGCATACAGTGGTGCGTGGCTTCTGACGAGTTCCAGTTCAGAGTGATTGTGAAAGAAAATCCACTTACCCGAAGAGGAGTTTTATCCACTGTCGCTTCAGTATACGATCCACTCAGATTTGTGGCACCGTTCATCCTGGTGGGAAAACAGATTCTGCAGCAGATGTGTCATAACAAGCTCAGTTGGGATGACATCTTACCTGATGATCTTCGACCCCTGTGGGAGTTTTGGCTCCAAGACCTGCAAAACCTGGCTGGTGTAAAGATTCAGAGATGCTACATTCCATTAAACTTTAAGGTTCAGAGCTACGAGCTCCATCATTTCTCTGATGCCAGCGTGTCAGGTTATGGCGAGTGTTCGTACCTCAGAGCAGTCAGTGCATCAGGTGAAGTCCACTGCTCTTTGGTAATGGGGAAGTCAAGAGTAGCCCCTGCTAAGGTTACCACCATACCAAGACTTGAGCTGTCAGCAGCAGTCGTAGCCGTCCGCACCAGTGACATGCTCAAAAGGGAACTGGAGATAGATTGCCTACAAGAATTCTTCTGGACCGATTCAAAGGTTGTCCTCGGATACATCAGTAACGAGGCCAGGAGATTTCATGTGTTCGTGGCAAACCGTGTGGAACGCATCAAGCAAAGTACGGAGTCTGCGCAATGGAGGTATGTGGCTTCCGAAGAGAATCCAGCAGATCATGCCTCAAGAGGTCTTGCAGCAAAACAACTTGTAGCTTCCAACTGGTTCACGGGTCCAAGCTTTCTTTGGCAGAAAGAGCTGACCAGCGAAGTAGTCAAGGTGGGAGAGATTGCAAGTAGTGATCCAGAGATCAAGAAGGCCCAGGCTCATGACACCCTGGCAAAGGAAATAAGGTCACTGTTAGATTGTCTACGAAAGTTCTCTGACTGGTCAAGAATGGTGAAAGCTATAGCCAGACTAAAGCGGCGTGCAAGGGAAGCGAAAGGCCTCAGGCCAAGGTCCTGGGAAAGCACCAGTTTAGAGGAAAGGAGAGATGCAGAGCTCAGCATAATCAAGATGGTCCAACAAGCAACCCTCTCTCAAGAAATACAGGGCATCCAGTGTCATAAGAACTCACAAATCAAAGACAAGGCCAACAAGTTACACAAGTTGGGTCCATTCCTGGATGACCAAGGTATCCTCAGAGTCGGAGGCCGCTTAACTCATGCTGCTCTTCATCCACATGTGAAGCATCCAGCTGTTCTCCCTAGAGACAGTCACGTGTCGGCATTACTCGTCAAGCACTATCACGAGAGAGTGCACCATCAGGGACGGGGAATGACCATAAATGAGATCCGATCCAATGGTATATGGATCCTGGGATGCAGCAGGGCAGTGTCATCCCATATTTACAAATGCACAACGTGCAGGAAGTTCAGAAGATGCACAGAACAACAAAGGATGGCAAATCTCCCGGAAGATCGAATGGAAACAACCCCTCCATTTACTTACTGTGGGATGGACTGCTTCGGGCCATTCCACATCAAGGAAGGAAGAAAAGAGTTAAAGCGTTATGGACTCTTACTTACCTGCATGTGTTCCAGAGCAGTGCATATTGAAATGCTCGACGACTTGACCACAGATGCCTTCATTAACGCTCTGCGTTCATGCATCGCTATTCGTGGAATAGTACGGCAAATAAGGTGTGATCAAGGGACAAACTTTGTTGGTGCCAGGCGTGAGTTCATTCAAGCATTAAAGGAGATGGATCAAGAGGAACTCAAAGAACTGAGATGTGAGTTCATCATGAACACCCCAGCTTCAAGTCATATGGGTGGCGTCTGGGAAAGACAAATTCGCACTATCAGAAGTGTCTTGACGTCCATTCTAGAACAGTCAGCCAGACAACTTGACTGCTCCTCACTACGAACGTTCCTATATGAAGTTATGGCGGTTGTAAATAGCAGACCTCTGACCACTGATCATCTGAACGATCCATCCTGTCCAGAGCCCTTGACACCAAATCACATCCTGACCATGAAATCCACGATCATCTCTCCACCTCCTGGAAAGTTCGTCAGGGAAGATCTGTACCTCCGTAAAAGATGGCGCAGAGTTCAACTCTTAGCCAACAACTTTTGGACACGGTGGAAAAAGGAATACCTCCTCAATCTCCAACAGAGACAGAAGTGGACCAAAGACCGCAGAAACGCTAAGGTCAATGATATTGTCATTTTGCAAGATGATGCTACACCACGAAACCAGTGGAAGTTAGCAAAGGTTATTGAAGTGTACCCAGGAAAGGACGGAAGAGTGAGAAGGCTCAAGTTGCTTATCGGCGATTCAACTCTGGATGGAAGAGGAAAGCGCATCTCTAAACCTGTTCATTTGGAGAGGCCCATCCATAAGACAGTTACATTGTTGGAAGCAGACTGAAGACTCCAGCATCCTCTAGTCACTCTTTCAACTAGTTCTTAAGTTAAGATAATAAGTAAATAGTTAGTACTTTGAAATTAATATTATGTGCAGTTTATATGCAGTATGTGTGTCTCCAAGCTGTTCTGAGAAATCACTTGTGATTTGGTGGGAGTGTAACTGCCTCTCAGCTTTAGTTAAGTTTGTGACTATTTTTTTGGTTCCTACCTAAAATTAATAGGATATCGTAGAGGCGGAACTAATTAGCGCCATCCTTGTGTTCCGCACGTAATAAAAGGGGGCACAACATCTAAAGTGTAGAGCTAAAACATAGCATCGCAAGAGCTCTCCGAGCTAAGTAAATATTAAGAATATAAAGATATCTAAATGTATATTATCCGAGTAAAGAAGACAAGGAAGAAGGCTTTTGAGATTTAGCCCCTCCTAAGTAGGAAGCAGCCTACGAGTTCTCACGGGTTGACATGATATGTTGTTGAAATAAAACCCCGTTTTTTAACCAAGACCTCGTGCTTCGTGTTGACTACTGGAGGGAGCTACAATCAGGAAAATGAAGACAATCATCCAGCAGAGAAATTTGAAGAAAGAAGCAATACACTGTTGGTTATTGAAAGGAAATCTGCAGATTCTGTTGTTAGTTTACCAGATAGATTTCGGTTCTGTAGGCCTTTGGTGATGTTGTCATTCACAACAGCTTCTAAAATAGAAATGAGTTATTATTATTATTATTATTATTATTATTATTATTATTATTATTATTATTATTATTATTTTCTATTAAGGGGAATACTTCACAGTGTGAAAACAATATACTTGGACCTCATGAATAATTATTAAGACATATTAATTATTTAATTAAATTCAATAAATATGCACTTATGTATCTGTTATTATTATTATTATTATTATTATTATTATTAATAATAATAATAATAATAATAATAATAATAATAATAATATCTAATTAAGATGTGCATTTAGGACTACTTACTGAATTACTTATTTGTTTACTGTCAGACCATACTTATGTATGTACACATGTTATGTATATATTTATTTATCTATTACCTCACAATTAATTTCCATAGTTCAGGGTTTGCATCATTACCCTTCTATTAATAATAGTTTGCACTGATGCATTCTTACCTGCGAACACCAGTCTGGTTCCAGTCCCGAACTTCATCCCACCGGAGTACCGGTCGGCACAGAAATATAGCGCCAGATCCCCCGCCGTGATGTTGTCAATCCTTAGGGATATGGCGCCACTACTGTAGTTCAACACTGGCTGGAAGCGGCTCTTGAAGCCAGATTCTGGGAAGGTGAACGGCAGTAGTTCGGTACCAGAGATCCCGGTCTTGACGGTGACAACTAGTGTTGGAGTCTCTCCCGGCCACTGGCAGAACCACATAGTCTCAAACTCATAGGACACGTCGCAGGGCAGAGTCATGGAGTCCCCGGGCTGGACCTCCCGCCGCGTCACCGCCCCAGGGGTGCTCCCTGCGCCGGCCAATTCTAGGAAAATGCCGGGAGAGTTATACCTCACTATGATGTCACACCAGTTACTAGGAAGGTATTGTGTGTATTTGTCGGTGAAGAGACTTTTTAATAATGAACTGGCAGCACAGTTTATCCACAAGATAATTTTTATTCAAGCACGCCCTGGAGCAGTATGAAAAAGTACAGAACATACATTGGCACCTAAATAGTATTTATAAAAATAATAACTTGGTCATTACTGGAAATAGAGTAAATAGTAAATAAGAGTAAATAGGTTATGTATGTATGTATGTATGTATGTATGTATGTATGTACACTACCGTTAAAAAGTTTGGGGGTCACTTAGAAATGTTTCGCAAGTAAAGCTAATTTTTGGTCTATTCAAATAACATCAAATTGATCAGAAATACAGTGTAGACATTGTCAGTGTAGTATAGTGTTAGTGTAAATGACTATTGTAGCTGGTCACGGCTGATTTGTAATGGAATATCTACATAGGTGTACAGAGGCCCATTATCAGCAACTATCAGTCCTGTGTTCCAATGGCACGTTGTGTTTGCTAATCCAAGTTTATAATTTTAAAAGGTTAATTGATCATTAGAAAACCCTTTTGCAATTATGTTATCACAGCTGAAAACTGCTGTGCTGATTAAATAAGCAATAAAACTGGCCTTCTTTAGACTAGTTGAGTATCTGGAGCATCAGCAATTGTGGGTTCGATTACATGCTCAAAATGGACAGAAACAAAGAACTTTCTTCTGAAACTCGTCAGTCTGTTCTTGTTCTGAGAAATGAAGGCTATTCCATATGTGAAATTGCCAAGAAACTGAAAATCTCATACAACGCTGTGTACTACTCCCTTCACAGAACAGCGCAGACTGGCTCTAACCAGAATAGGAAGAGGAGTGGAGGCCCTGGTGCACAACTGAGCAAGAGGACAAATACATTAGAGTGTCTAGTTTGAGAAACAGACGCCTCACAGGTCCTCAACTGGCAGCTTTGTTAAATAGTGCCTGCAAAACACCAGTCTCAACGTCAACAGTGAAGAGGCGACTCCGGGATGCTGGCCTGTGGGCAAAAGAACACAGACACTGGACAGAGGAAGATTGGAAAAAAGTCTTATGGACAGAGGAATCTAAGTTTGAGGCGTTTGGATCACAAAGAAGAACATTCGTGAGTTGCAGACCAAATGAAAAGATGCTGGAGGAGGCCTTGACGCCATCTGTCAAGCATGGTGGAGGCAATGTGATGGTCTGGGGGTGCTTTGGTGGTGGTAAAGTGGGAGATTTGTACAGGGTAAAATGGATCTTGAAGGCTATTACTCCATTTTGCAATGTCATGCCTTACCCTGTGGACGGCGCTTGATTGGAGCCAATTTCCTCCTCCAGCAGGAAAGTGACCCAAAGCACAGCTCCAAACTATGCAAGAACTATTTAGGGAAGAAGCAGTCAGCTGGTATTCTGTCTATAATGGAGTGGCAGCACAGTCATCAGATCTCAACCCTATTGAGCTGTTGTGGGAGCAGCTTGACCGTATGGTACGTAAGAAGTGCCCATCAAGCCAATCCAACTTGTGGGAGGTGCTTCAGGAAGCATGGGGTGAAATCTCTTCAGATTACTTAAACAAATTGACTAGAACTAGGTCTGCAAAGCTGTAATTGCTGCAAATGGAGGATTATTTGATGAAAGCAAAGTTTGAAGGACACAATTATTATTTCAATTCAAAATTATTATTTCTAACCTTATCAATGACTATATTTCCTTTTCATTTTGTTATATTTCCTATTCAAACTAATTTCATGTATGTTTTCATGGAACATTTCAAAGTGCCCCAAAGTATGTATGTATGTATTTATTTATTAATTGAGTCATTCATTCATGAATAATTAGTAAGCTTTACTAATTTATCTTAAATTTATTTAGGTAATGCACTGCTGATTTATTTATTTATTTTTAATGAATATTATTAATGGTATTTGCTTTTATTTTATGGTAGCACAATGCTTTTATCTTCATTGTTTGAGGAGTCTTCAAATACACTTGCATTATTAATAATAATAAAGACATACATGTGCACTATGCTATAGCATGCAATGTCGAGTTAAATCACTTGTTTTTGTTTAATTTTTAACATACTTTAAAATAATTCTGTTGCTACAATGTTGTGGCACAATTGTGTGTTAGCATGGTTAAGATGTTTAAAGGAGAATCACCTAAGATTGAATGCAAATAATACATCTAGCTAGCTGTGTTTAAAAAGTAATCAACGGAAAATGTCGATCTAATTTACCGTCTGATGTGTGAAGCATTTAAAGCCCAGTTCTGAAGGTCCAAACTCAATAAACTAAAGAGAAATTGCACCCAACTGTCTGTTTGTCTGCTATAAATAATATAATATATAAACAGGTAGTTTCAGTGATTTTAGGATAGGATAGATGGAAGAGAAAACAGACTTCAGCACTGGATGCAGATAGATAGATACAACTATGGTTAATTGTACTTACTCAGGACAATTAATATCCAAAACTCGGGCTGCATTCTGGAGTGAGAAACTGTTATGATGAAATGAGTGTTGTCATTGTTTAAAATACATATATATAGGTCTTTCAATGGAAACTTCACACCTCAACAGCTTGACTGGCCTCGTTTTCAGAGAAATTACCACCCCGGTGCTTGACCACTTCCTGAAATGACAACTAGACAGACACAATGAAATAGGTCACAGAGCCACATCTGGTCACAATTAGCAAACAGCAAAAATATATAATCTTTGTTACTTGCATATATACATTATACAAATTATACATTATATATATATATATTTTTAATAGAGAAAGGCTTTTCTCAATTCTCAATTTGTATCGAGATAGGCCTACTGTGCATTAGTTATGGAAACGGTGTTAAATTTAAACATGGTTTTGGAAACTTAAATGCAGTTTGTTTGGGGAGTACAATATATGTAAATATTAGTACTTCCCAAACAAACTGTATTTAAATTCTTTGTGAATGGTTATCACGCTGCTAACCTTTCATGGTATCACATGATTTGTGCCACAAGACTATGGAAGCATATAGAGGACTAAACTCAAATGATAATGCATTTTAATTACAATAATCATAATAATAATCTCACTGAGATGCAGCAATATTAGCACGAATATATGCAACAGGACAGCAAAGCACGATGGTAATATTCAAATCAGTCACTGTGCACAGCCACTGAGTGCTAAAAAAAATCAATCACTGTTATAAAAGCGGAGTCTCTTTGTAAAGCTAAGATGAAAGTAGATCAGGAGCACAGATAGTTTCAAGAGAAGTGGACAACAGATATTGTTTGTGGTGTTCAATGGAAATGCCACCTGTCTAATCTGTAAGGAGAAAATCAGCAGATCAGCAGGGACACATGGACCCGGGGACACAAATGGAAATCGGGCTTCAAAGCATTCAAGACAGAAAACAGGAGACACTTCTTCACACAGAGAGGCGTCACATTCTGAACAAACTCCCCTGCGATGTGGTTGAAATTTGGGAACATTTAAAAATAGTTTGAATAGGATCCTTGGATCACTTAGTTATTAATGGACAACAAACAAGCACGATGGGGCGAATGACCTCCTCTCGTTAGTAAACTTTCTTAAGTTCTTATGTTCTGACATGTTATTGACATGAAAGGGTTAATGTACATTCATCAACCTGTTTTAGTATTATGCTATTTTAGTACCTGGCAGCCCATGAGGTACTTTGCTTATTAAGACAATGTAAGGTCTTGTGGGATATATACAGTATTGTTTTTCTTTAGTTTCAGTTATTGGTTTGTTCTGCCTCTGTTTGTTTATTAAAACAATTAATGTGGTAATATAAGCTATCTACTATAGCAGTGTGGAAGGAATATCGGACTGGAATTGAGGTTGCAGAATTAAGAATTGGAATTGAGAGGAACTGAATTGAAAAGGATTTTAAGAAAATGTTTTGCATAATTAATCGATTTGATGGAATTAAAGGCATACATAATTTAATTGGAATTTAATTAGTGGAATTGACTCCAACCCTGGTATTCAATTATAACAAACTTCAGTACAATATGGAGAGTTTATGCTTAGTAGTTAGAGCAATAATAGCATTTCTGTTGGATTTATTACAGTTCTTCATTGCTAACTGTAATAGTGTCTAGTAATAATGTTAATCAATAAATAAA
Source organism: Amia ocellicauda (assembly GCF_036373705.1). Classification (NCBI taxonomy): domain Eukaryota; kingdom Metazoa; phylum Chordata; class Actinopteri; order Amiiformes; family Amiidae; genus Amia; species Amia ocellicauda. The sequence goes on along the minus strand of NC_089864.1, from coordinate 3,048,052 downwards.
TGCAAGACAGGATCAAACTTTATTAAAATATTACAAAGCCGGTAATTGTATTAAGCGTTTACATTTAAAATCTAATCGAACTGATCAGGAACAAATATAACAAAGCATTTTTTAGAAAGTTTTATATCCAATCTCCATAAAATACAATCCAGTTCTACAAAACAAATTAAAACAAATATTAAAAGGGTTAAGTTAAACTAATGATTTATAGCACTAGACGCTACACACTGCACTGATACAGCTACACACTGCACTGAGAGAACCTCAGTGATGTATTGTTGTGTCAGCTAGGCAGCACATTAGCACTGGGGCTGCAGTGTCTCTGCTCCTCCCTCCTCCTGGTGGAAAACATGCCCCTCCGCCTGCTCTCTCCAGCGCAGTGTGGTGTCCTCCGGCAGACCCAGCCTGATCCATTCGCTCTTGATCTGAAAACACAGCAGCAGCACACTGACTGGAGCAGCACTGTGACCAAGGGCATAGAGTGGAGGCAGCAGAGCTAAGGTGTTATTGTTTAATGATGAAAAGTATAAATAAATAATGAATCTCTGAGCCTCTGTCCAGTTCTTGGCTTGGTCAATCAGGATGTATCTCTGTGTGGGGTCACTGGTCTCTGTGAAGACAAAGCTCAGCTGGTTCAGACTGTATCTTGTGTTTCTCATGCTAAATGTATTTAATGGAAATGACAGAAAACACAACCAATACAATGTCTCAATGCCCAAGATCAATATATTTCTGCTTGTACTGGACATGAATGTAACACACTTCACACAACTGGTGTTGGCTCTCTGTGAAAACAAAGCCCAGGTTGTTCAGGCTCTGCTGTGTTTATAGTGCATTGATAACCCTGTATGAACATCAGCCCTGTAGAACCAAAATATTTTTTTATTAATTTGAATGCACAATTAAATCAGTTGTAATGTAAATGTATGTGTTGTTATAGTGCAGTAATGACACCCACAAGATTTTGTACATCAGGGCAGATCAGCCCTTTTCAAAAATGTTTACAAAGTCAACCTTTTTTTGTATGTGTGAGGGGGGATGGGTGAAATGTTTTTTCTTACAGATTTTGTTAAAGGTGTATCATTTAAATCTTAAAATGTAGAATAATATACTAAATACATAAGACTGAAATATTCAGATTCTTATCTGTATTTGAACAGGAATTCCATGATATAACCCACTCATCCCTGCCCTAAACTGATTATTATTATTATTATTATTATTATTATTATTATTATTATTATTTACTATCAGATGCCCAGGGTAACTTATAGGTTACACAAGCATCAATACAATTAAATATACAATTTAAGAATTACAAAAGAGCAGAAGAATAGTTAATAAAAAATACAAAGCATACATCCTACATCAAAGAGGTAACAAGTGCAGACATGATGCAGTGAAGTCCTTCATGTGTTCTAAAGAGAGGAGGACATAGGAGAAATCAGAGCAACAACAGGATAATCAGGATAAGCAGGAGCATAATGAAGCACAGTTATAGAAAGCACAATTACAGTAATGCTGAACAGCTCTGGATAATAAGCTGCTGAATTACAGGTACAGTCTGAACAGGTGCGTCTTGAGAAATCGCCGGAAGGTGTGAAGGTTGTTCCACCACTTAGAGGCCAGGTATGAAGAGGAGCAGCTCTGGAGGAAGGGGAGTGGAGAGGAGGCAAAAGTCTGGCACCTGGAGGAAGATGAGGTCTAGAGGGAGTGTATGGAGGGGTTAGGGTCTGAAGGTAGCTCGGTGCAGTCTGGTTATAACAACGGTAGGTGAGGGTCAAAGTCTTCAACTACATGCGACCTGAGCTAGTGGTGTAAATAAAGCCTTATAATGGTTTGTTTTACTCTGATACCGTTTAACTCCAGGAAATTATATATATATATATATATATATATATATATATATATATATATACCGATCAGCCATAACATTATGACCACCTAATATTGTGTAGGTCCCCCTTTTGCCGCCAAAACAGCCCTGGCCCATCAAGGCATGGACTCCACTAGACCTCTGAAGGTGTGCTTTGGTATCTGGCACCAAGACATTAGCAGCAGTTCTTTTAAGTCCTGTAAAGTGGGGCCTCCATGGATCAAACTTGTTTGTCCAGCACATCCCACAGATGCTCAATTGGATTGAGATGTGGGGAACATGGAGGCCAAGTCAACACCTTGAACTCATTGCTGTGTTCCTCAAACCATTCCTGAACCATTTTTGCTTTGTGGCAGAGCGCATTATCCTGCTGAAAGAGGCCAATGCCATCTGCCATCAGGGAATACTGTTTCCATGAAAGGGTGTACATGGTCTGCAACAATGCTTAGGTAGGTGGTACGTGTCAAAGTAACATCCACATGAATGGTAGGACCCAAGGTTTCCCAGCAGAACATTGCCCAAAGCATCACACTGCCTCTGCCGCATTGCCTTCTTCCCATAGTGCATCCTGGTGCCATGTGTTCTCCAGGTAAGTGACGCACACGCACCTGGCCACCCATGTGATGTAAAAGAAAACGTGATTCATCAGACCAGGCCACCTTCTTCCATTTCTCCGTGGTCCAGTTCTGATGCTCACGTGCCCATTGTAGGTGCTTTCGGCAGTGGACAGGGGTCAGCATGGGCACCCTGACTGGTCTGCAGCTACGCAGCCCCATATGCAACAAACTGAGATGCACTATGTGTTCTGACACCTTTCTATCAGAACCAGCATTAACTTTTTCAGCAGTTTGAGTTACCATAGCTCGTCTGTTGGATCTGACCACACGGGCCAGCCTTCACTCCCCACATACATCACTTATGTTGTAAGTCACCCTGGATAAGGGCGTCTGCCAAGAAATAAAAATAATAATAAAAAAATTATAATAATGAGCCTTGGGCGCCCATGACCCTGTCGCTGGTTCACTGCTTTTCCTTCCTTGGACCACTTTTGATAGGTACTGACCACTGCAGACTGGGAATACGCCACAAGAGCTGCATATTTTTTTAGATGCTCGGACCCAGTTGTCTAGCCATCACAATTTGGGCCTTGTCAAAGTCACTCAGATCCTTACGCTTGCCCAATTTTCCTGCTTCTAACTTTGAGGACAAAATGTTCACTTGCTGCCTTATATATCGCACCCACTGACAGGTGCCATGATAACAAGATTATCAGTGTTATTCACTTCACCTGTCAGTGGTCACAATGTTATGGCTGATTGGTGTAAGTTGTAAGTAGAGCAGATCAGTGTTTAGCCATCAGAGGGCAATGTGTAATAAAGAAGCACCTACTGAATAAAGAGGCCAGTGTGTGTTATAGCAGCTCATGTGTGTGTCTCAGTATTATATTACAGTAGCTTATTATTATTAGCAGCTGGTATTATCGTTTTAATTGTTTATTTTAAGATGTGTATAATGTTTTAAATGAGGGGATCATGAAACAACAATGATTAAATCAGATTCCATTTCTTTTTAACACCCTTGCCTGAAGTGGGTAATGCTAGTATTGCAGCCACAATCTGTATGTAGAATTGCCTATACAACTGGAACTGAATAGATAGCCTAGAAGCAAGAGGCACAACAGACCACAGTCAGTGGGTTTGTGCAGTGGCTGTGCTACTCTTACAGTGGTGAACCTGATTCATAGGGTGCTTCAGAGACTTAATCTGCATCACCTGTATTTGACTTTTTCATGTAACTGTTTTAATTTATTTTAGCCCATTTTACACATTTAATCTTCAATTTTAATTTTAATTTAAAAAATATATATTTGTAATTTTTTAAATTTTAATATTTTTAATTTTCATGTCCATTGTTTCATTGACTAACTCAAATGCCAAATAAACTTACTTAGCATACTGGTCCCGGAACAGTGCAGGTGACCATAAAAAAATGTGCGACCGAATGGGGGGTTCGATGGTAAAAAAAAGTGAGAGCGGTGGGGGGTACACCTCTTAGCCCTCGCTACACTTGCATGACACACAAATCTTTGACAAGTGTTCTTGTTCTGATCAGTCACTTTCATCTCTTTCTCACATAGCTGTGTCTGTAGTAGTAATGTTAATAGTAGTAGAGAGTGATAAAGCAATAGTGGTAGTAGTAGTCAGTGTAATGGAAACAATTAAATAAATGCATGTCAGGATCAAACTTTATTCAATTATGATAGACCAGATAATAATATTAAGCTTTACATTTCAAATAAATAAACTTAATCAAAGCTTGATAAAATACAAACCAGTTCAACAGGAACATCAAAAGCAGAACTATTATAAATCATCTTCCTAGTATTAGTAATTACCAAATAAAACTGATAGATTATGGTGCTACACACAATGCAGTGTGTAGCACCATAATCTATCAGTTTTATTTGATACATCAACAAATGCCACATAGACCTCAGTGATGTATTTTTGTGTCAGCTGGGCAGCACATTAGCACTGGGGCTGCAGTGTCTCTCCTCCTCCCTCCTCCTGGTGGAAAACCTGCCCGTCCGCCTGCTCTCTCCAGCGCAGTGTGGTGTCCTCCGGCAGACCCAGCCTGATCCATTCACTCTTGATCTGAAAACACAGCAGCAGCACACTGACTGGAGCATGACTGTGACCAAGGGCACAGAGTGGAGGGCAGCAGAGCTATGGTGTGATTGTTTAATGATGAAAAGTATAAATAAATACTGCTCATAATAAAGCTTGACCGCTGTAGCCATGTGTATCCACACTCTCCCTCCCTCCCTCCCTCTCTCACAGTCACAGGGTCATCTGGTCCTCAGCACACAGGGTCACAGCCAGGGCGTCACTCACCTGCTCTAAGACTATCTCTGTCATTGCAGGTGCGTTGGGGTTCACACCTCGTTTCCCCAGGAAGTGCAGCTTCATTACTTCTCTGTTCTCTGTGGAGACCAACAGACCCATCGTTACAGCACACACACTCACAGACTTTTTGCATCCTTAGTGACGTAACCTTCTGCCACCTACAGGCAACGCTCTAAGGTGAGTGTTCAGCAGGTGTGTGTCTGTCTGTCAGTGAGGGACAGAGTGACTGGGCTGTGTGAACACCAGCACAAGAGAGATGAAGGAGAGAGACTGTGAGGTGATGTCAGCTGTGCTGCAGTGCAGTGAGCTACTGTGTGTGGAGGCAGGTGAGGGGAGCAGCAGTTGGAGGTGAGATGGGGCTGGTGTGACATCAGTCAAGGTGGAGTGGGGGAGAGGAGGAGGGTGGAAGTGTGATGAGATGAATTGTTGGTGTGAGAGGGGAGGTGTGGAGGACTGAGCTGCAGTAGGGTGGGGTGAAGGGCGCTGGGTGGAGGTGAGATGACCCTCAGCCAGCCTCTCAAACCTAGGAGCTCAGGGCAACTCACCATGGTAACAGAAGAAAGGGAGACTCCCAGTGCAACCAGCATCATTCCACTTCCCTCTGTTACTCTTCTCTAGATACATGTTAGCACAGTTCTCACTGCCCCCTCCATTGTTGGGTTCGCCTGAATTCCAGTTGCGGAATGATGAATTCCTTTTGTCTGACCATTTCCAGGGATCTCTGAACATGCCTAGCCACACATCCTGTCCATTTGCTGCTTTCGTTACCTCCTTGTTTTCACTTTGGTTCCTCACACTGACCAGGTCTGTGTGTTTCTCTCTACAGAATCTCTGAGCCCCTGTCCAACTCTTAGCTTGGTCAATCAGGACATATCTCTGTGTGGCGTTATTGGTCTCTGTGAAGACAAAGCCCAGCTGGTTCAGCCAATGCCATGTGTTTCATGTGCTAAATGTATTTATTGGAAGTGACAGAAAACACAACCAAGTCATCTCAATGCCCAAGATCAAATTTCTTCTGCTTGTACTGAAACTTCACACAACTGGTGTTGGCTCTCTGAGAAGACAAAGCCTAGGTGGTACAGACTGTGCTGTGTTTATAGTGCATTGATAATACCCTGTATGAACAGTAGCACTGTAGAACCATAAGATCTTTCTATTAATTTCAATAGACAATTAAATCACAGTTTAATGCCATTTTATGTGTTTTTATAGTGCAGTAATGGTACCCGCAAGAATTTGCACAAAACAAGGCACATCAGCCAAAGTCTACCTTTTTTGTATTTTGTTAAAGGTGTTTCATTTAAATATTAACATATAAAATATCCTAAATTATTAAGATTGTAATCATCAGATTCTTATCATCTCCAGTTGGAATACAATTCAATAAAAAATTCAAAGTACAATTAAAGAATTACAAAAGTGGAGAAGTACAGTTAATAAAAAATAAAAAGCATACATCTTAGATCAATAGGTGATATGCAGACAGGATGCAGTGACAGATACCACAGCACACCTTCAGAGGTCTAGTGGAGTCCATGCCTCGATGGTTCAGGGCTGTTTTTCGGCTGTGAAGTGCCGCTATTAATGTTTTATATCAACTGTATTATGTTTTATACTAATAATAATATGCAGACCAAGCAAAATAAACATATTAAGCCAGCAACAACCACTTTACACGTTGTTCAGGGCATATCTTCTAGACATTCCTGTCAATAATAAAAGGATGAAACTGCAGAGAGAGAGAGAGAGAGGGCCCACAGCTGTGTGTTAAAAGTCTGTTTGTGGACTTAAATTGCTTTCCCAGATTGGTAGGAACTGTCTTTGTTAATGATTGATTGACAATTGCTAAAATAAGATCCGTGGGATTGGACCTTTCCCTGTGTATCTAAGGAAGCCATCTGTTTTTTGGATCCCACACCTCTCCTGGAAGACTACCATGAACATTACAAGAGACAGAAATCTGACCTCAAGATAACACACTGGGAAACCAGTGACTGTTCCTGCCCACAGACCCACATGTCCTGCAATGTATAAAAGCTGTCCACTTCTGTTATTCAGTGAGAGTCTCTGCTGGAGAGCTTCCATGTTGGGCCCTCGTCGCAGGCCTGGCATGTTAAATAAATACACGTTATCATCTGTGCATCAAGATTGGGTTCTTCAGGCGGCAAATATTAGGCAGGTGGTCATAATGTTCTGGCTGATCAGTGTACAAAGCTCACTCCATTGAGACGGCTCTCCTGGCAGTCACTGACTCTCCTCAGTCCTCATACTCCTTGATCTTTCCGCAGCATTTGACACTGTCGATCACTCCATCCTCCACTCCCGCTTCGCTGACCTTGGAATCTCTGGGACTGCTCTCACCTGGTTCTCCTCCTACCTCAGCAACCGGACCTACCAAGTAACATGGTGAGGTTCCTTATCCACCCCCCAACTTCTCCTCACAGGTGTACCCCAAGGCTTCTTCCTGGGCCCGCTCCTGTTCTCTCTCTACACTCGCTCTTTGGGCCCCCTCATCGCATCCAGTGGTTTCTCCCACCTTCTTCCTCACCTTCTGCTGATCACTCCATCTCAATCCCCTTGGAATCCACCACACTCTCCACATACATCCCCTCCAGACCACTGCGCTCTTCCGGTGCCAGAAGACTAACTCTGCCTCCTCTCCACTATCCTTCCTCCAGAGCCACTCCTTCTCATCCCTGGCCCGTAAATGGTGGAACGAATTTCCCACCGAAGTCAATACAGCACAGTCCTTGACCTCTTTCCGGCACTTACTCAAGACACATCTTTTAAGACAGTACTTGTAATATCAGTCCTTTTAATCCCTGTTAGATAGCACTTCACAGAGTTTTATTATGCTTCTTGCATTTTTGATTGTTTTCCTCCTTGCTCCCTTTCCCATAACCCTTGACTGTGACCCTACATCTTGACAGCGCTTAGCTTTTACCATCCAGGATGTATGACCTCACTTACTGTACTTGCTTGTGTAAATTGGAAGTTGTCAAATGTATTATATTTTGAATTGCTATGTTTAATGTAAATTGAATTTGTAATGTTTGATGCCTTGTACTTAACTGTATTTTGCACTTTGTATTGCACTTATGTTGTAAGTCACCCTGCATAAAGGTGTCTGCCAAGAAATAATAATAATAATAATAATAATAATAATAATAATAATAATAAAAATAACTGTAATTCTTCATAGTGTAATAGACCGATATGCAGGGTTATGGGGGTAGTCTTTGAGGTGATGTGTCTGATGCCAATAGGCTGATTGTTGACTGCATTTATGAGGAAAGGTGGTTTGCAGGGAGAGAGGGAATATTGAATTTGGTCTTCCTGTCAATGAAGTTGCCAGCAGATTCAGAATGTATTAGAGTGGAGACAAAATGGCTCTTAGAACCTAGCTGAAGCAGTGCTCTGATTCAGCACTGGGCAGAAGTAACAGGGGGATATAGACTAGTACTAGTAGTAGTAGTGGTCTCTGTGGAATGGGCCATGGTGTCAAGAAAATGACTGGTTTGTCCACAGTATAAGCAAAAATGCTGGATTCGCCTCTGATGCTCTTCTGTGGACAGCCGTGTGCACCCAAGTTGCATGGGTTCCACTGGAACAGGACTAGATGTGGAATCGAATCTGGTTTGTTGTCGTAACTGTTCCAGTGAAGGGCTCTTTCTTCTGGATTTAATTAGATTATCCATTCACATGGCCAATTGGATTAATTGCTCGAGACTTAGTGTTTCATCTCTGCATGCAAGTTCAGACTGTAATATGGGGTGGAGATCCTTATGAAAAACAGTGATGAGGGCACTATTATTCCATCCACTGCTTGCTGCCAAAGTACAAAACTGGAGGGCATAATCAGCAGTAGATGAGGTGCCCTGACGTAACGTTGCTCCACTGCACTTCTTCCCTCAGCTGAGTGATTAGAAACCTCCTTAAAATGAGCAGTAAAAATTCCTAGAGATCAGGGCACCTCCCCTCGGTGGTTCCAGACTGCTGTAGCCCATTGCAAAGCCTTGCCAGTTAGTAGGTTATAAGAAAGCCTCGTCATTTGGGAAAGATGTTGGCAAGCGGGTGAAATACAACTCTCACTGCAGAAGGAAGCCTTCGCAACAATCAGGGGAACCGTCATATTTTTCAGGAGTTGCAAGCTTCATGTTAACAGTGGAGGCCCCGCCTCTAATTGAAACTGAACTGTAATTCAACTAGAGACGGATGGTGGCAAAACATGACACTCAACAAGTCAATTCGAATGAGTCTACATTTTTACATTACGAATTGTATTTTTCAAAGACATACCAAAGAAAAAAAAATACAATACATATTACTAAATGCTCTTATGCGATAGCCCTTTAACTAGACCCTGCAAACTGATGCCAGTGTTTTCTAAATTCTTTAACACTCCACCCTTTATTTCCTGTGATTTTCCTCTTTATTTATTTTTGTGTAGTTCCTTGATAGTTTGTGCCATATGCATTTATCTTATAACAAATAAGAGAAAACATTTTGCACTTTTGTATTATCAGGGTTAATCAGCTAACCACTTAAAAAAATGCAAGCATATGCACATTATTATTTTTGTCATTTAGCTGACACTCTTATCCAGGGCAACTTACATTTTTACCCATTTATACAGCTGGGCATTTTACTGGAGCAATCTAAGTGAAGTACTTTGGTCAAGGATACAACAGCACTGCCCCACCCAGGATTCAAACCCACAAGCTTCCAGTCTTGAGTCCAGAGCACTAACCACTACTCCACATGCTTTACAAATTTCTACCACAACTGCAACATTGCTGAAATCAAGCACTGACTGAGAAAAACCAAAGAAAAGCTGAGAACACATCTTTCACATCCAGACCTGCAACTGGCCTATGATCACAAGTTATATTTTTAAAGTGTAACAAAGAAGGCCAACAGGGGTTTATAGAAGATGTAATGGTCTCCTAGCGCTCCCCCTATATCCCCACTAGGGGCCACCAATTCCCTGCCATCTCCCAGCTCTCGTCACTCTGTCAATTAACATTCCAGTCATCCATGTGCACTCCTGTTCTATCCCTCTGTTCCCATTCGCCCTGCACCTCCATACCTGGTTTCTATTCCCTTTAATATCACCTCACTTCCCTCAGTCGGGGTTAAGTTTTGTCAGTTCTATTTGCATTACCTAGCCTTTTCTATGTTCCAGTTCTAGTCTTGTTCCTCCTAGCCTTTGTTCCCTTGAGCCCCGTATCTGTCTTGTTCCCTTGACCTCCTGCCTGTCTTCACAACCACGATTCTGTCTCGCCTTTGCCTGCTCTGTTCACCCAATCGCCTGACAAACGCCTGTTCCCATGACCATGTCTTCACCCAGCCCTTGTTTGCCTTGATCGACAGGTACCCAACCTATGCCTGTCCGACCATCCTGCAATCCAGCACTGCATTTGGGTCCCCTGTTCCCGAGCCCCCGAGGCAAACGTGACAGAAGAAAAATGCATTATTATTATTATTATTATTATTATTATTATTATTATTATTATTATATAATTTGGCTGGATCCTTATCCAAGGCTTACATGGTTTTCAAACATGTGATAATATTATATAATAATATATACATGTGCAGGGTGACTACCAACAATTTTGGGTTGCATAGAACAAGTACTTTTGATTACTTTTATTAATGAGTTTTAAGTATATCATTAGGACAATTGAATGTACAAATGGTCTTTTACAGAGTTCAGATTATTTTATTTCATGTTGATAATGTTAAGAAACATAGATAAACTGTGATACCTGGCGTGGGGCAAAAGGGTAGAACCCATCTTGGTGGGCCACCAGAAGGTTTTCCTGGTAAGTGCCAAGGTGCACTGTATTCCTGGGTGACCAGAGGCTGGAGTGGTATATATCCAATGCAGCAATTGGGGGCGCATGGAGATCGGGAAAAAAGTAAGAGAAGTCGGGCATTGTGGAGGTGCTGGGTCCGAATCGAATGCTTCTTTGATTTGTGCCATGAGGTCCCAGTGGATCGGGCCGACAATGCATGAAGGGGGCAAGATTGATGCTGGTATTGTGTCTGGACAGCATGTCAGCCTTGAGGTTCTTGGATCCCGGCCTGTATGAGACAGTGAAGTTAAAGTGGGTGAAAATCAATGACCATTTGGCTTGCCTGGGGTTGAGTCGTTTAGCCGAGTGCAGATATTCTAAATTGTGATACTCTGTCAACATGGCTGTCTCTCTCCAACCAATCACTCCCCCAAGGCCAGCTTCATGGATAAGAGCTCGCAATTGCCAATGTCATAGTTCTGTTCTGCCGTGGACATTTTCTTTTAAAAACAAGCACAGGGAAAGAGTTTAGCAGGCTTACTGTGCCTTTGGGACAATACAGCCCAAACAACCAGATTCAGAGGCGTCTACCTCTACCACAAAGGGAAGTGAGGGATCCGGGTATTTTAAGATGGGAGCTATGGAGAACAGGGTTTTAAATCTTTGAAAAGCCAGAGTAACTGCATCAGTCCAGGACAAAGAGCGAGCTGTGCCTTTCAGGAGAGAAGTGAGGGGGGGAGGCAACAGTGCTAAAATTACGACTAAATCACAGGTAAAATTCGGCAAACCGAAGGAATGCCGCCTGAGTACAAAACCATAATCAGCATAAGCGCATAATCAGCTGCAGAGGATGTGCCTTGGTGAAGAGTGAGAAGCTACTCCTCAGCCCCACTTCCGTCTGCGGTGTGGTTAAACACATCCTTGAAGTGTGCCCAGAAAACCCTCAAAGAACAGGTGATGGGACCTCGTTGAGACCATACTGCTGCTGCCCACTGCAAGAAGGGTGATCATGAAGGCGATCTTGGGAGCGTCATCAGGGAAGGTGGTGGGTCGGTTGGCAAAGTACAGGGAGCACTGCAACAAAAATCCTTCGCATCTGTCTGGAGTACCATCATATTTAACCAGGACCGCGAGGTTGACCTCCCACTTCTCTGCTGTGGGCACTGTAGCCGTAAAAGCAGCAGAAGTCACCGTGACTGCAGCTGCTGGTGGTGGTGAGAGATTGGGAGTATTGCTCTCTGGTAGGCATAAAAGTATGTGGTTCAGGGTGTCCACAATCTGCTGTAGTTTAGGGTCGTGCTCATCAAGTTGGGCATCCCAGGCAGCCATAGCCGAACTGAGTGGAGACCTCTCCCCTGGTTCCATAGTGGGCTAAGTCTTCTGTGATACCTGACGTGGGGCAGAAGGGTAGAACCCAGGTGTGGAGATGCACAGTGTAGTCGTACGGGCGTGGGTCAAGTGCCAGCAAACGGAATCCACAGGTCAAGGCAAAAGAATGGTCAAGGATACAGGCAAGTGGTCAGGCGATTGTGCAAACGAATAAGTAAAGGGTAATCCGAGAGCGATGGTCAAAGGAGGTCAAAGGTGGTCAAAGGCAGTAACACAAAAAGAGCAACAGGGATACTGAACAGAGGAAAGTTGGAAACAGGGATGTGTAGTGTTGGGCCAATCAGAGTAGAGTGCTGATGGTGAATGTGCAGATGGTGCTGAGGAATGTTAATGGTATAATTGCTCGTTGTGCTGGGGAATTGTGAGTGTCGGGTTCAGTATTCTGGAATGGATGACCTCTGGTGGTGAAATGTGGAAGTGTGAAAAGATAAATAGAAAAAAATACCAACTAAGCTTTAATTTTTGTAACCTGGGCTTTTTCTGAATTGTAAGTGTGGTTCATAAATTAAATTCAACTTTAGATTTCAATCTTGAAGATCAAAGACTTGGACTCAAACCACAGTGACTCGGACTCGGACTGCTGGAAAGGAATCCAGAAATAAACATATATTTTTTGTAATTAAGCTGAGGAACAGAGTTCCTACAAAAACCTCCATCAGCTTGAAAAACTAAAAGGTATTTTTGGTTATGTTTTGGAGGACCAGTCTTAAAATTGCCTGAGGTTTTTGTTTGTGTTTTCTTTGTTTGCACTTTGTTTGACCCCTCTCCCCTTACTCCAACTGTATGCTTAATAATAAATATCTCCTTGGTATCTGACCCAAAGTACAGCAAATGTGTTTACAGTATATAAATACATGAACACACACACACACACACACACACACATTATATATACACTACCGGTCAAAAGTTTTAGAACACCTCAATTTTTCCAGTTTTTATTGAAATGTATGCATTTTAATGTCTCAATGTACTCTGAAATTAAATCAAAGAACAAATAAACAATTAGAGATCAAAAGATATCATGGAATCATTTTGTTTAACAAAATGTAACCCTTAAGCTGACAAAGAGGGCACTAAATCCATGTGCTTCTCTTTAATCCCATGTGTACTCTTCACTGTTGTCTTGTTTGCCATTGTTTGATATCCCATGAAAGCTGAGACTCTGAGATGTGAAGCATTCTCTGATGTGAAAAAAATGTTTTTTAACACCCCCCCACCCCATATTTACGCCTGAGTAGGAATACAGCGCTGTGAGTCCAGTGTTTAATTTCTGAAGTGCAGTTACTTTTTATTTATATATAAAAAATGGAATTGTTTCGTTTTACATTTTGAAATGGGGGAGTGGGGGATATTTGGTTTGAGTAGGAATACAAAATCTCAGAAAATATTTACAGTTATGACACACCCATAGAGAACTCAAAATGTCAAGATGAAAATGCTGTACTAATACACAATGATATTACATATCCAACCCACTGACAGGTGTCATGATAACAAGATTATTATTGTTATTCACTTCACCTGTCAATAGTCATAATTTTGTGGCTGATCGATATATATATATATACATACACACTCACCTAAAGGATTATTAGGAACACCTATTCAATTTCTCATTAATGCAATTATCTAATCAACCAATCACATGGCAGTTGCTTCAATGCATTTAGGGGTGTGGTCCTGGTCAAGACAATCTCCTGAACTACAAACTGAATGTTGAATGATGCTAGAGGTCAGAGGAGAATGGGCCGACTGATTCAAGCTGATAGAAGAGCAACTTTGACTGAAATAAGCACTCGTTACAACCGAGGTATGCAGCAAAGCATTTGTGAAGCCACAACACGTACAACCTTGAGGCGGATGGGCTACAACAGCAGAAGACCCCACCGGGTACCACTCATCTCCACTACAAATAGGAAAAAGAGGCTACAATTTGCACAAGCTCACCAAAATTGGACAGTTGAAGACTGGAAAAATGTTGCCTGGTCTGATGAGTCTCGATTTCTTTTGAGACATTCAGATGGTAGAGTCAGAATTTGGCGTAAACAGAATGAGAACATGGATCCATCATGCCTTGTTACCACTGTGCAGGCTGGTGGTGGTGGTGTAATGGTGTGGGGGATGTTTTCTTGGCACACTTTAGGCCCCTTAGTGCCAATTGGGCATCGTTTAAATGCCACGGCCTACCTGAGCATTGTTTCTGACCATGTCCATCCCTTTATGACCACCATGTACCCATCCTCTGATGGCTACTTCCAGCAGGATAATGCACCATGTCACAAAGGTCGAATCATTTCAAATTGGTTTCTTGAACATGACAATGAGTTCACTGTACTAAACTGGCCCCCACAGTCACCAGATCTCAACCCAATAGAGCATCTTTGGGATGTGGTGGAACGGGAGCTTCGTGCCCTGGATGTGCATCCCACGAATCTCCATCAACTGCAAGATGTTATCCTATCAATATGGGCCAACATTTCTAAAGAATGCTTTCAGCACCTTGTTGAATCAATGCCACGTAGAATTAAGGCAGTTCTGAAGGCGAAAGGGGGTCAAACACAGTATTAGTATGGTGTTCCTAATAATCCTTTAGGTTAGTGTATATATAGTGGCAGTGTGAGACGCAAGGCTGTGGTCAGGGCGGATCTTTCAGTGGAGGAGACTACAAAACCTCTCCTCCAAGACTCCAAACCCCAGAAGCCAGCAGAGATCCTGATGGCCATAGCCCCACCCACCACTTCCTCTATAAAAGGAAGCAGGAAGCGAACCAGTGTGTGCATGCTTGGCTGGGGTAGCAAGGTGCACAGGAGGGTGAGAAGATGACGGAGAGAGGAGAGAGGAGAGAGGAGAGAGGAGAGAGGAGAGAGGAGAGAGGAGAGAGGAGAGAGGAGAGAGGAGAGAGGAGAGAGGAGAGAGGAGAGAGGAGAGAGGAGAGAGAAGTTCACAGTTGACGGATTCACTGGCTTACGACCCTTTTTCTGGACCTGGACCATTCTCCCTCTTAAACCCCGGACTGTCTGACAACCTCCCACTGGTAACGAACTTTGATCACGGACTGTGACTACGAACCTGGCTTGCACCTGTCGTGCTTCTGTTTGCCCGGTGTTCGGATCCACCGACCCGGGCATTTACTGTTATTGTTAGTGTTTGTTTTTAGTTAGGGATTGTTGACGTTCAGTTAGTGCTCGGACAGAGCTAGGTTTTGTTTTGCTTTTTGACACTGTGCCTGCCATTTAGGGAAGCAATAAAACAACAGCAAGCCTGTTTTGTACCCTTTGCCTGCCTTCCTACTGTGTGTTTCAAGACCAGACCCCGCCTACATACAGCCTTTTCTTGTGATGGCCCCCCAACCCATTAAAATATATATATAATTTGATTTTTTTACTGAAGTGTTCAATTACCACTGTGTATTTATCTGAAGTTTGTAATATTCCTTTCTTGTTTGCAATTGAGAAATGAAAAAACAATATGCAAGGAAAAAAAATTGCTTATATATTGGACTTGATCTGGAAGAGTGGTAGGTTTCTTACCTTTACCCTATAACAACACATTAAAACAAATGATGATGTTAGATTGATGGGAGTTTTCCTTTAAGTGCTTGAGTTTGTGTGGAGAAGTTGGGTAATACTGGCCTGAGAGAGTGAGAAACATGGCTACTGTTCCTTTCCTGTCCTCCCTCATTTACCTCAGCTGCCATATGTAATAGTATATCAGACTTAAGTAATAAAGTGAGACTAACCGTCATAGCAAATGAAGGGAAGGTATGATCCACAAAAATTATCCCACCATCCACCATAAATGTTCATTGCTCCACAGTTCTCATTGCCTGCATAGTTATTTGGTTCTCCTGACTGCCAGTTATGATACACAGACTGCCCCCCTCTGTAGAAATCAGTGTCTGTCAGGGACCACTGCCAGCTGTTCATGTCAAAATACAGTCCTATCCAGGTCAGGCCTGTATAAGCGCTGTCTGCAGTGTTGAGCAGTCTGTTTAGCTCTTCTGCGTTGTTAAGGGAGGCCAGGTCAGTGTGTTTCTCTCGGCAGTATTGTTGTGCGCCAGTCCATATGAGGGGTGTCTTCACAAAGACATACTGACGAGTGAGACATGAGGAGAGGCTGCAGAGCCCTGGAAACACACAACACAACACACACACACACTGTTACTCGGAGCAGAGCAGGGATGTACTGGACTTTGACTTTGACCCACCACAACTGGCCCCAGGTACTTGCCCAACATTTACCTGTTCATTATAATTTAAAAATGTAGATTTCCACCTAACAGACATATCGAACATTATTTTTTGATTTTCATGAGAGGGCCATGCACAATATCTGTAATGCTGAATAGTACAAGAAATATTAAAATCTCACCTTTCTGATGAAAATTGCACAGGTATACATAGTACAAATATGATGAAAATATAAATATATATGGTGTATTTTCTATTCAACAAACATTGAGGAATAGAGCTTGAAATTACTGATATGGCTGGCATGTACATTAATCAACAAACTGTCTGTCTGGTATCATCTTGCTGGTACAGTGTAATGTAATTTAGTAAGGTACACAGCCAAGTACACAGCCATCTAAGTATGACATTGGATACTTCAACAGAGAAACATTACTTGACTGAATACAGAAATAGTGCAGTGCCCAGAGATGCTTCCACATATATGCACAACTGTAATACATTTAAACTGATTGATGTTTTCCTGTTGCTGTCGATTTTAAATATTGCTAAATTATTAATAATGAACTTCACCAATTGATCACACTTTTAGAACTAATGGGTTAAACTGAACACTGTGTTTGAACACAGTAGTGTCTTAACACAAGTCTGTGAGGGGAAACACATAATTGTGTTAAAAATACACATTATTGTGTTAAGACACATTGTTGTGTTGTATTTATGTGAATTTAAACACAGTTGTGTAGAATTTAACACATACATCTAATACAAATCTTACAGGAAACAGTGCAAATGAATGGATGTCCCCAGATACTTTAATTGAGCGGTTTTGTGTTTGTATTTAGTATTTGGTGCCATCTAGTGGCAGTATTCATATAGCAGTAAGTAGCATGTCATAGCTTTGACAGCTGAACTTGAAACAGGAAGTTAGGTCTTTGTGTATCACGACTACCCTAGTGGATCTGTTCCATCTATTTGTTGCTTAAGTGAAAGCATCATCTGTAAGTATTTAGTGTTCTATATTATCAGTACTACATATATCAGAGAATATTTGTGACGATGACACAAAAGAAGTGTTTAGGAGCTACCTAAGTCAGACACAAGACAGGTAGAGAGAGGTAGAGCGTTTTTTGTTGTGTTTTTACTTTCAGAAAGTCTTAGCATTAGCATCTTTTTTTTATTGATTTGCCTTAATTGAAGTAAATCTTATTCCTAGTTTGCCTAAATTGTAGTTCAGCCAGCTGTGTGGTTAGACTAGATTGAAGGAAAGGTGACATAGTTTGGGAATCTAGAGGTGGAGTCAGTGAAGTGTCAATTGGGGGCCAGAAGCTGAACACAAAGGTATTTAAGCAGCTTTGATGTTTCTCGGTAACAACAAAAACCAAGAGACAGTGTTTAGACCACCAACAACTTACTACATTTAGAAGCATGTGGCCACTGCAGTGTCAGGTTTTCAGAATGATAGCCTTCCTGGATGAACTCATCCAAGAAGATTTCATTTGTGAACGTTGTCGGCATGTTGAAGACCTAGAGATCAAGGTCCATGATCTTGAGGCTCAGCTTGTTGATCTGCACTGTATTAGTGATGTAGAAGAATTGGTCAATCAGCCCATGAGAGAGATGGTGTGCAGCCAAAACCTATGAGCGTTGAGACTCGATTCTTAGAGGTGTAGCTCACACAGTGTGTTCTAGTGATAAGGAGACCCACATGGTATCTTGCCTGCTTGGTGCACAGGTTGCAGATCTCTCTAAACTAGTAGACGGGCTACTGGCCAAAGCCGGGGGGAATCCACTGGTCATGGTCCACATTGGAACCAATGATATAGGAAAAGGTAGGACAGAGGTTCTGCAAAGCCAAATTTAAAGAGTTAGGAAAGAAACTAAAGAGCAGAACCTCCATGGTAGTTTTCTCTGAAATACTTCCGGTACCACGTACATGGCCAGGGAGACAGGTTGAGATTAGAAAGTTTAAAATCTTGGTGTAGGGAAGAGGGCTTTAGATTTATGGTCTTTCTTCTGGGATAGTTGGGACCTGTACAAACATCTAACAGAAGGGGCTAATGCATTGGGAGAGTGTATGTGCAGAGTAATTGAGAATCTTTTAAACTAGGGACCAGGGGGGCAGGGAGCTCTGACAATGGGAGATGCTCCACTAAGGAAAGAAAACAAATGGAAACTGCTGGTTGGAAAGTCCTGAAATGTTTATACCTCAATGCCAGGAGTATAAGGAACAAGATGTTAGACTTGGAAGCCACAGTGCTGGCATGTGACTATGATGTTGAAGCAGTGACGGAAACATGGCTTACAGAAAATTATGGGAATGAATACAAGTTGAAAAGATACACACAGTTTAGGAGAGACAGGCAAAATTGAAGAGGGGGTGGGGTAGCACTGTGTGTCAGAAATGACATTTGAGGCAGAAGAACTCAAATTAGATGCCAGTAATGAAACAGAATCTTTGTGGGTTAAACTCTTGAATAAAAGATCTAGAGGATTAGCATTAGGAGTGTGTTACAGACCACCCAACTCAGATATTCAGAAAGATGTTGCAATGTACAATGTAATCAGGACTGCATGTAGCAAGGATGTAGGTGTTATAACTGGGGATTTCAATTTCCCAAACATAGACTGGGAAGTCCTGTTGGGACTACAGAAGCAGAAACAGAAATGGTTGAGATGGTAAATGACTGCTTTCTAACTCAATTTGTCAGGGAACCAACCAGGGAGAGAGCATGCATTGACTTGATATTTTCAAATGACCAAGACAGAGTCAGAGGGACACTAGTTAGAGAACCAATGGCAAACTGTGATCAAAATATGGTCAGCGTTGAGGAATTCTTTCAAAAAACAAGGACCAAGTCTAAAACAATGGTCTACAATTTTAGAAAAGCAAACCTTGAAGGTATGAGGCAGCACTTAGAAGAGGTAGACTGGAGTACACTGGTGTAGCGTTATGTTGGGTGTATTTTGATAAGAGCATTTTGGCTCTGAGCTGAAGCACTGATCTAAAGAAGACCTCTCCCCCCCCAAAGTTATCAGATTTCCTTAGCTCATCAGCTTGGAACTGGTTTGCATCAGAGTGACAGTTTTGGGGAGGATGGCACCGAGAAGAGGCCAAATAGTCTGGAATTCTGCTATGAGATGTCTGGAGGAGGGGGCCTGTAGGTGATAAAAACTCTTTGAAGTGGACGAGAGCCGAAATCTCGACATAGAGCTACGAACCCGGGCCAACCGGCATTTCCAAAAGATGGCATGGATTGACATCAGTCATAAATCAAGCCCCCCTCCAATAGGACACTGGGGGCTGAAACCGAAATCCAATCTCAAGAACTCAGGAACCAATCACCTATTGATCTGACAGACTATAAGAAACAGTGCACGGCCTCTCTCTCTCTCTCTCTCTCTCTCTCACCTGAACCAGAAACTCGCTGCCGCAGCTCAACCTGTAGCTCTGTTGCCAGAACCAGAACCAGAAACCAACCAAGTCTTTGCCGGCAACAGAAGAGTTAAACTGGGAGAAGGAGATTGAGCCGTACGAAGAATTCTTTTAAAGGACTTTATCAAATAAAGAACTTTACAGACTGCGCTGCCCGCCTGTGCCCACCTGATCAGTGGAGTTTTACAGCTGGACAATTGACAAGTCGACTGCATACGAAAGTGTCAGTCATTTAAATAGCTATTTGAGTCTTAAGAAACTTGACCCTTGGAAGGAATAGGGCCCTGCTTTCCTCAAAGACTTTGTCTTCAAGTAACTACGGTGGAACCCTGCTTACAAAGAAGATTTTGTGCACAACCTTGGAGCCTTAAAACCAGTGGAAAATCTGTTTGGAAACGACTCTACTTTCGCGAAACCCCAACTTCCAGGTGCATCGACTGAGTGGAAGTTCTTGGACAAAGCCGAACCGGACTGCCTTTGTTCCAACCACACGGACTTCGTGCCGTGTGCTGTTATCTGAGCCCGAAGACAGAGAGGCCTCTCTGCGACGAAGTTCAGATAAGTTTAACAGTTTGGAGTTCATGATTCATGACATTTGAGAAATCAATTAGAAATATTAATCTGTGATTCATAACTCTAGAATGTGTAATATCATTTTGTTTTCTTAAATATAAATGTGTGTTGCATTAAACTGTTTTGTTGATAAAATCTGTCAACGCCGAGAAATATCTTCTCATTCCTGTTTAACTGTTTAGTCTGAAATTGACACAAGTTAATAGACATTAGATTATAGGTGGCCCTGCCTATCCTTAATCATTGAATAATAATCAGTTAAGGGAAATTGTGGTAACAAGTAACGATAGGATCTTTCTCGGCACCTAAACGTAAATGAGACTGATATATATATAACGAGAAGTTACCTGACATAAATACTAACCTGCGTAGTTATTTAATGTCTGACTAATAATACTAATGAGAGACTCACCTTCGTCTTACTAACCGGTATTGTAGTCAATGTGTTTATAACCTTTTTTGTTTAACGATTTGTGTTATCATATGCGATCCCATGGTCTTTGATTTGGTCACGGAAGTGATTTGTCTCTGATTTGTTGATCTAGAGTTGAATTTTAATTAGTTTTCCCTTTTGTATAATTAGTGTAGTGCTACATTTAGTCTTTGTTTTTGAATAAATTTGACAATTTATATCTTTGGAATTGGTGTCTGCGTCCAATTATTACAGAAATTGAGTTCTACAAGATTCGTGATAAGGTGATACTATAAATTCACTTCTTTAATTGAAATTTATAAGTGTACCTTACGCTACACTGGATACAGATTTAGTAGAAACAGTTCAGTTCAGGAGAAATTTGTACCAAAACTTAGCAAATTGAGGACCAAAAAACATTGGCCAAAATGGTTTAATAGAAGTATGCAAGAAAATATAAAGAGAAAGAAAATGTTGTATAGTGCACACAAAAGGGAAAGAGATTAAACAAAATACAAGAATATGTTTGGATTGGAAGCTGTAGGCATTCAGGGTAATGTAAGTAGATGGATTATGAACTGGTTGATGTCTAGGAATCAGGGTGTCGATTAGAGGAGTTGCTTCTAACTGGAATGAGGTTGTTAGTGGAGTTCCACAGGGATCAGTACTAGGGCCTGTGCTTTTTCTAATCTATATTAATGATCTGGACTCTGGGATAGTTAGCAAACTTGTCAAATTTGCAGATGATACTAAAATAGGCGGCTCAGCAGATACAATCTCGGCAGTACAGGCTTTTCAAAGGGACTTCGATAATATTCAGTTGTGGGCCAACACCTGGCAAATGAAATTCAATGTGGACAAGCAGCGATCTGACTTCACCCCAGATGATACAGGTTCATTCATTATATCTTGCAAGTTTCTTTACCAGATGTCTACCTCTGGTTCTCAGGACACATGTTGTTGTTCTATGTTCCTGCTCAGCTACAGGAGTTTCAACAGTTTCTTCCGTGCTTCTGTTAATTACAGTTTGTTCAAAAGTCCCAGTCCTGGGACAATGATGTATTCTAATCTAATTCTAATTCTAATTCTAATCTTGAAGAACAGTACTATCCTGCAGAATCTTTGGGATTTCTTTTCTGTTTCTTCTCGGGTGTTGTCCTGCAGGAAGCTCCACGATATATATGATTTGGTTTGTTTTCTTTTCTTACTGCTTTGGGTGATTCCCAGACTTTTCCTTGCAAACTCTCACCCTTTCTCCCTCTTTCAGAGCTGGCAGTGGTTTCGCACCTTTGTCAAGGAAGCACTTCTGTTTTCCGTTTAGTTTTTTCAGGGTTTGTTTTCAGCAGAGCAGGTGACTGTAGTCCTGCTCCTCTAGGTGTATTTCTGTATGCCAATAGTGCTAGATAGAAATCCTGATTATCTGCATTCGCTTTCCTTAGCAGGTTCTTGATTGTTTCTACAGTTTTCTCTGCTTGTCCATTAGACTGAGGGTACAAGGGGCTTGAGGTGATCAGCTTAAACCACCACTGATCAGCAAAATCTTTAATATTTTTACTTACATAGGGTGGCCTATTGTCAGAGAGTACAGTATCCGGTATTCCATGTCTTGTGAATGCAGACTTCATTAAGATAACCGTGTTGTTTCCCTCAGTAGGTCCATTTCAGAGAATCCAGAATAAGAATCCACCGCCCTCTTTGCAAAGCATCGCAACCCACATTTGTTTTCCTGGAATATGCTTCAAGTCATACTGGTATTTCTGTAGTCTCAGTAGGAATCTCTGAATTTCTGTTTTGTAACATAAACATACTGATGGAATCTTTCACAGTCAAAAACTACAGGCAACATCCCTTTTTCAATTTGAGCATACCTTTGCTCTGTGTTAGTGAGTGCTCTGGGTGCATTATCTTGTAGCAAGGCAACTGCTAAACCAGTTTGAGAGGCATCCAGTGTTAACTTCACTGGCTTGCAGTTGTCAAAATACTTAAACTGGAGCTTTAGTCAAACATGCTTTCATTACAGAGGATGCATTCCAGGAACACCACCCAGCTGGTCTTCATGGATCGTAACCACAGTGGTATGATCAGTGCAGTAAAGTACAGTGTAGTGCAGTATAGTATAGTTCAGTGCAGCACAATAGAGCAAAGTGCTGTGCTGTGCACTGCAGTATAGTGCTGTGAAGTACAATAGTGCTCTACAGCACCCCTGCAGAACTGTACTGGACTGTGTCTCTCCAGGGGGAAACCTCTGACCCCTGAAAAAAGGTAATACATACAGGTAACAAAAATGTCCACTATAATTAAACTATGGGAGGAATAGAACTAGATGAAGTAATGCATTAGAAATACCTAGGAGTCTATGTGGACTCCTCACTTTCTCCATCCAAACAATGTGGGGAAGCAATGAAGAAGGCAAACAGTGTTAGGGTATATTGTCAACAGTGTACAATTGAGAACAAGGGCAGTAATGTTCAGACTGTACAATGCACTAGTTAGAGCTCATCTGGATACTGTGGACAGTTCTGTGCTCCACACTTCAAGAAAGATATTGCTGCTCTATCTAACCAGACTTATTCCAGGTCTGAAGGGAATGTCCTACTGAGAGAATGAGGAACTGAACCTTTTCACTCTGGAACAGAGGAGACTATGTGGGGACTTGATCCAAGTCTTCAAAATCATGAAAGAAAAATTGGGCTTCAAGGCATTCAAGACAGAAAAACAGAAGACACTTCTTCACACAGAGAGTCATCACAATCTGGAACAAACTACCCAGCGATGTGGTTGAAGCTGAAAATTTGGGAACATTTAAAAATAGACTGGATAGGATCCTTGGATCACTTAGTTATTAATGGACACCCAATATATACGATGGGTCGAATGGCCTCCTCTTTTTTGTAAGCTTTGTTATGTTCTTCTTATTTACAGTTTGATACTAGATGCCTTATTGTTGTCACTAGTAGCATATGTTAGCTGAGTTTGCTGTTTGTCTAGTTAATTTGCACTGTAGTATGTAGCTGTAATTTGGATGCTTATTAAGAGAGCGAGTGCTAAATTTCCTCATTATTTTTCTAATTAGTTTATTTACAGAAATGTATGTATCCTTTAAGTTAATTTAGCATGTGGCACTGAATGATTGACATTATGTCACATTTCTGACATATCCCATTATTGTATTACATTGCAGTTTCACTCCTGTTTCATGAATACATCCCAGCATCTTAATAAAAACTGCAGATTAAGATTAATTGTGACTCTTCTGCATTTAACGGATGGAGTTTGGCTTGCTGTTAAATTGTGTCAGTACACACAACGAGAACAGTACAACGGTTATTTGACTTATTGTTGCTTTTTATATTTTAAGGGAAGAAAAGTTTGAGAGAAAATAAACATTTATCAATTTGTTAATGTTTAAACTGTAAACTATTAACATCCCTATTCACATGCACACTATTGATGTTGTGTTATATGTCCCACTCCCTGCCCTGGCCCTCCATTGCTTCTACTGCAGCTGCTGCCCTGACTTTGCTGTCACTTCTCCTTCTTCTGCTACTGATTCTCTAGTAAGAACACCAGCCCGGGGCTGCGGCTCCTCTTCAGCATGGACTGGCATAGCAGCACTACTACCCAGTAAGTCAGTTAGCTTCCTACATCTGACTTTTTTCTCCATTAACTTTTCCGCCCCACCTTTGCATTCTGTATTGTGTTGTTTTTCCATGACTTAATTGAATCAACCTCTCATGGCTGTGTCTCTTTCAGTGGGTATGTGTGAGGGAAGGGGTGGCGCAACGTGTTGAAGCCAATCCTGTTTCATATTCTGACATATTCCTGCTGAACATCATTGGAAAGCCCGGGTGATCACTCAGTTTTGGAGATATTAAATGTAATATTCTGGCTCAGTAACATGCTAATTATATTATTAATTGCGTGGGCCAGCCCAGTCACACGGCCAGGGCCAGGAGATAATGTATTAATATTGTTAATGTTATTAATTAATTAAGCCTGTCCATAGGTCAACTGGGAATTCTCCCAGATCTCCAGATGGCCAGTCTGCTACTAGAGCAGGTACACAGGGACCCAGCAGCTGTCAATGGGGGCTGACAGTGGGTTTGTAGGAAACTGTGTCATGTTTCCTCTTGTGTCTTTAATGGTGTAATTCTGGGCCAACAGTGTGAGGTGATGTGATCATGGCTGTTCCGGTCAGATTGTGTGTCAGACACAGTCAGGAAACAGGGGACACTGACCTGAGAACAGCAGGGTGAGAAACGCCCTCCACTCCATGACTGTAGCCTGTCAGTCTGCAAACACAGAGACATGGGTTAGTGGCATCCTGTGTGTTCAAACTGGACAACACAGGTTTAATGTAAAAGTTAAGAACACATAAAACAATCCCATGCTTTTCTAGTCCAATAATGTGTTTTTGTGACATTCTCCGCCTTCAACGAACATCACCTCTACACAATACTGGAGGTCTAGAAATATCCATCCCTGCTGGACTGACGTGTAGAAACTGAGCACCCTGATAATTAATTAATTAACCAATGAATACAAATAAAAAAATATTATTGGAACCCATTTTACTTGTTTTTACTTTCTGAAAGAACAATCAATATATATTTTCAGTTATATTACTGTTAATTTTCTACTTGAGTTAATTCAGTTATAAATCTTTTATGCAACTGAGTCTCCTAAGGTGTCCCTGAGAAAGAACCCCACCAAATCAGTCAATGTGCCACTGAGTACTTTGTCATCTGTGTTACTAAAATTCATAATTTCTGATAAATCAATAGTTAGAAATAAACCCATTAGAAATACACATCACACATCAAGCAGGGTCTTGTTGATGTTTTAAAGACATATAATCTGAAACGTGTTATAATGTATGTTGCGCTGGGCAGTGGGAATGGCAATGAAATTGATAATAATTATAACATTATTTTACCACATGGTGTCACTAAAGAGCAAAGTTAACAGTTAAATTCAGCTTATTTCCTTGCTGTACTGTTAGATTGTATTTAAGATACAAAGTGCTGTTTTTTGTACATTTTAGATTTTATACAGTGAGGGAAAAAAGTATTTGATCCCCTGCTGATTTTGATCAGTCTGATCAGTCTATAATTTTAATGGTAGGTGTATTTTAACAGTGAGAGATAGGATAACAACAAAAAAAATCCAGAAAAACGCATTTCAAAAAAGTTATACATTTATTTGCATGTTAATGAGGGAAATAAGTATTTGATCCCCTATCAATCAGCAAGATTTCTGGCTCCGAGGTGTCTTTTATACAGGTAACGAGCTGAGACTCTCTTAAAGGGAGTGCTCCTAATCTCAGCTCGTTACCTGTATAAAAGACACCTGTCCACACAAGCAATCAATCAGATTCCAAACTCTCCACCATGGCCAAGACCAAAGAGCTGTCCAAGGATGTCAGGGACAAGATTGTAGACCTACACAAGGCTGGAATGGGCTACAAGACCATCGCCAAGCAGCTTGGTGAGAAGGTATAAGCAGTTGGTGCGATTATTCGCAAATGGAAGAAACACAAAATAACTGTCAGTCTCCCTCGGTCTGGGGCCCCATGCAAGATCTCACCTCGTGGAGTTTCAATGATCATGAGAACGGTGAGAAATCTGCCCAGAACTACACGGGAGGATCTTGTAAATGATCTCAAGGCAACTGGGACCATAGTCACCAAGAAAACAATTGGTAACACATTACACCGTGAAGGACTGAAATCCTGCAGTGTCCGTAAGGTCCCCCTGCTCAAGAAAGCACATGTACAGGCCCGTCTGAAGTTTGCCAATGAACATCTGAATGATTCAGAGGAGAACTGGGTGAAAGTGTTTTGGTCAGATGAGACCAAAATCGAACTCAACTTGCCGTGTTTGGAGGAGAAGGAATGACCCCAAGAACACCATCCCCACCGTCAAACATGGAGGTGGAAACATTATGCTTTGGGGGTGTTTTTCTGCTTAGGGGACAGGACAGCTGCACCGCATCAAAGGGACGATGGACGGGGACATGTACTGTCAAATCTTGGGTGAGAACCTCCTTCCCTCAGCCAGGGCATTGAAAATGGGTCATGGATGGGTATTCCAGCATGACAATGACCCAAAACACACGGCCAAGGCAACAAAGGAGTGGCTCAAGAAGAAGCACATTAAGGTCCTGGAGTGGCCTAGCCAGTCTCCAGACCTTAATCCCATAGAAAATCTGTGGAGGGAGCTGAAGGTTCGAGATGCCAAACGTCAGCCTTGAAACCTTAATGACTTGGAGAGGATCTGCAAAGAGGAGTGGGACAAAATCCCTCCTGAGATGTGTGCAAACCTGGTGGCCAACTACAAGAAACATCTGACCTCTGTGATTGCCAACAAGGGTTTTGCCACCAAGTACTAAGTCGAAGGGGTCAAATACTTATTTCCCTCATTATCATGCAAATCAATTTATAACTTTTTTGAAATGCGTTTTTCTGGATTTTTTTGTTGTTATCCTGTCTCTCACTGTTAAAATACACCTACCATTAAAATTATAGACTGATCATTTCTCTGTCAGTGGGCAAACATACAAAATCAGCAGGGGATCAAATACTTTTTTCCCTCACTGTATATTTTATTCACAGCACAGGCACTGACAACTTTATCTCCAAATTGTGAAAGCAGGTCGACAGAGTCTTCTGTCATATGAGTCTCAGGATCTTAAGATTGGTTAGATAGTGTATTAATATCAGGAAGTGATCCTAATAAACTAGCCACACAGGGAGCTCATATTAAGCAGTTAATTTATTTAGAACCAAATCAGTCAATGTACTTTAATCAATGTGCATGTTATCAGGTGTCCAAAATGACTCAGATGCAGGCAGGGTTCTGTTAAAGTTTAAAAATAAGGAATCTGAGATGTATAACAATGTAAATAATAATTATAAGAAGAAGAATACAAATGTTTGAGCACACGGTGTCACCAAAGACCACATCATGCTGCAAGTTCACCTCTTTAACAGTTAACTATTTTCATTCTGTACTGTGTCAAATTGTCTCTTATATTCCATGTTTTATGTACATTTTACTTCTGTTAAATTTTACCACAGCCACTGATTACATTGTCTCCTAATTGTGAGCGCAGCCCAACTCAGACTTCTGTTATATTAGCTTTGGGTCCTAATGTTTCTGCTGTGTCAGATACTGTGTTAAAATCAGGCAGAGGGCCTAATAAACTGTCCACACAGGGATCTCATATGAAGCAGTACTCCTGCTGCACTGGACACACGTGGATTAGACAGGGCTATTCTGAGTGACAGTCAAGCCAGTAAGTGTCCAGTAATTTTCCATTCTGTCTGCAGAGATGAGATAGAAGATAGTGTAAGATTAATATTTAGTAGTTTACTGCTGTTAAACACTGTCCATTAGTGAGTTTTTAAGTTACTACTGTGATTATGACTTCCTTTTAGAGGAGAGGAAAAAGGAAGAGTGTGTTTCTGTTCAGCTTACATTTGGCGTAGCAACAGAACCACAGGCGCTAAACATAAATTCTCATCGCCTAGTCTGTAGCCTACTGCAAAACAGAATCTGTAGATTAACTAGTAAATAATTTCAACAATACTTTAAGCACTGCTTAATTAAACCAACTAAATGCTCACCATAGTTTAACAACCTCACTTGCTTATTTAAAACAGAATGCCATAGATATGAACAAAAATGGAGAAGTACAAAACTAGAGGTCTTGCACATGGCATGGAATGTCAGTATAATAAGATACAAGTAGGCCCTCTCCTTGGGTAGGTATTCCTACTCCTCTAATAGAGATGCATCAGAATAAAACAAACTATTTCAACACACTAATAAGCAGGTAGAGCCTTCAGAGGTCATCCCTACCCCTACCTCCTGCAATGACTTAATGGATCATTTCAATAGCAAATTCACTGACATTAGTAAACAGATGAAATTGGAAACCTACACAAATACCACAGCCGGTGCGTGCAGTCCTTCTTAGTCACTGCCTGCCTTGGACTTGGACTGAACACAGTGAATCGTCAGGAATTAGTCTACTTAATTATTAAAATGTAAACCACTACCTGTGCACTAGATCCTATACAAGTGGTTCTTAACCCTGGTCCTGGAGGACCCCCTGCCCTGCTGGTTTGTGTTCCAACTGAGCTCTAAATTACATAATTGAGAGCCCTATTTAAGTACTAATTTCCTAAGTCAGAGCCTTTTAATTATTTTAAAGTGTAGTGGCTTTAAGTATGAAATTGTATAAGGAACGTATTATCTTATTAATGAACCAACTTTTTTTCAGTTATACAATTTAAAAAGTCAAATATAAGCAAATTACTTAAATTAAGCTTTCAATTAAGTAACTGAGAGCTTGGTTAGAACAAAAACCAGCAGGGTATGGGCTTCTGCAGGACCAGGGTTGAGAACCACTGCCCTATACCTACTAAGCTGCTAAATCAATCTCTGCCATTATTAACACCTCTCTATCTTCAGGATCTCTTCCTCACACCACTTTTTTAAAAATCTAATTCTGCCTCACTTAAAGACTATCAACCTATTTCAAATCTTCCCTTCCTGTCTAAGGTTTTAGAGAAAATAGGTTCTAACCAATTGCAAATTTTTCCAACTAAAATAAATATTTATTATACATTTCAGTAAAGCTTCTGCTCCAGCCACAGTACTGAAACATTTCTATCAAAAGTATTACATTATGTGTTTCAGTCTTCTCATTTAGGGACTGTCACTGTTATTTTACTAGACATAAGTGCAGCCTTTGACACAATTGACCATCACATCTTGATACACCACTTAGAAAACCTTGTTGGCCGATCTCAGTCTTCTGTCCTGGTTTAAACCATATCTGAAAAAGAGACTTCAATATGTACTGATTAATGTCAACAATGTCAATGTCGATACTACCGCGATACCAAATTTCAGAAACGGTGCTGAGCTATGCATTCGGTAATATCGAAGTATCGGAGCACTCTACTTATATAACGAACATTGTGTGGTTGCGTCTTTAACTTAACAGAAATTAAAAGAAATGCTTTTTGTCCGCGCAGTAACACCATACAAAGAAATGACAGCCGATGTTGTAACCAATGGACCGTATTGCCGGTCCCAGTGAAAACGAGGCTCTGAAAGCATCCGTTCCAGAAGTGCGAGAAACAAACGTGTATCACTGTTGTGTTCTAGCCGTGTGATTGATTCCCTTTATGAAATATATAAAGCCCTGTCATTTCACAGATTTCCAGTAGACAAACAAAGGAAAGCCTGGATTATTACAATCCACCGAAACATTGCACCGCTTTCCAGTAGTATTTTTGCTCAATTTGGTATTCATTGGATTGATTATATTCGGTGAGTTTTTAGCACTAGAGCCACCGAGATCTCGGATTAAATACAACCACCGCACCCGCAAAACGTCGGTCTCCTTTATAAAACAGCTGTGATACGAAAACGAAAAATAAACAATTGGATTTAACTTAATATTTTTACATATGAACATCACACAACATTTGCACAGCAGCAACATTGCATTCACATTGACAATGTTTTTTTTTTTTTTTTTTTTCAAAACGAGCACATATAAACATGAACAAACTAATAATACATGTTACACAATAAACGGTGTAAAGGTTTGGAAATTGTTATGCACATATGCTATCAAACATACAATTAAAAAACACTAACCAGTTATAAAAATAGCATAGAAATAAAATATAACATGGAATGTGAAAGCGCTTTGAAATGGGTTTGACTGTACAGCTGCGTACATCAATTCAGTGACGCGCTTTTCAACACTACAGTGCATTTACATCAGACTGCATTTCAACAGTATGGCAAATCGTTGTGACATTTAATCCATAATTGCTGATATCAAGAATTCAATTTCTGATATCCAAAATACAATTTCTGATATCAAGAATGATCTGGAATTTTTGATATCAACAATTGTGTTCTTGATATCAGAAATTGTATTTTGGATATCAGAAATTGAATTCTTGACATCAAAAATGCATACTAATTAACATCCGTTGACGTGTAACTTAACCCTTTACACTCCGCCACATTATTTTCAGATCATTATAAATACATATATCAAAATCAAATCAAATATAGAAACCAGAGACCAGGAACTTTCAAACGATGTCTGACTCGCCTATGTAGGGCTTGAGCTACAGGCTGGCGAAGTCGGCCATTTCTCACAGTGTACAGGACTAGTTTGCATCTTCTCGAGTTTCTGTTTGTACTCTTGTCAGCCGATTAGCCCTTATAATACGAAAGACCACAGCTTGTTCTTCATTTGATATAAGATGCATGCATATGGTACACACTATCAAGGAAAATGAAATAATACCCGCACACATTGTAAAAAACCTGAGAAGAAGGGGCTAAATAAATATTTTTTATGATTTTTTGGATCTATTAGTAAGTGTGCGGGTATTGTTTTCTTTTTATTTAATATATTTTTCGCTGACAAGTCGAGCTACTAGGGGTGGGAATCTAGGCACCTCTCGATTCGATTCGATTACGATTCAGAGGGCTGCGATGCGATTATAAAACAATTATCGATGCATCTATTTTTTCTATACATTATTTTTTTTCCTCAATGTGTCACTACTTGGTACTTTTAAAGACTCACAAAATTTGTAATCATCCATAATTCATTTACTTCCAATATCGTTTAACAAAACTATTCTGATTCACTAACATACTGTATAAAATAATAGACTTCTAACCAACATCATCCAGTTATGTGCAATGAGAAATATAATCCTTCAGGAAAAAAAAAAAATGTTGCTGTACCAAAATCACAAATAGCTTTCATACAAAATATAGAATTCTGTACCAGCAGCTCTCATACAAAAATAATGCTTGTGGACATAACAAAATAAAAAGCTGCCCTTATTCACAAATAAATAATAAACAGTCCAAGACTTCTCACATCAAACAAAATCCTGAGCATAGAATCCCTCACACATAAAAAAACATACAAAGCATTTTGACTTCGGTTTTGGTCTCGTTGTAGAGTGTGGGGGTCGCTGTGTCAGGAAATTATCTTCGAGATGGGACATTGGATGGCTCCAAAGTGCGCAACATAGCGATCTTTATCTTCATCTCAATTGTGTTCTACTAAACGGATCAGGGCTCAATCTGAGCTCAGATCCGAGCTCAAAAAATATCCTGCTTTTGATCTGGATCAGAGCTTGGTCCGACAGGAACTGTAGACTTCATCTACTTCACCGGCATCAAACACACAGACCCGGGTATTTAAAGACAGGCAGAAGCCGTTAGAGTTTTTTCTGGAGGAAGACGTATAAACACGGTATAGATTAACAGCATGAAACAACACAAATGTGACTTACATTATTTACAAAGATTTGCACTTTCAAATAAACAATATCATGTTTCTACTGTTGTGTCTTTATGTTGAGGTGTAGTTTGTGTGCAATTAGTACATTATTGTAAATCATAATGTAAAAGCTCGTATTTCTCCAGCACCTCATTGCAAACAGGAGACGAAAGGTGGCCGAGCCGACAGAGCAGCTGCTTAGCTCTGAGAAGCGCCACTGTAGTTTTAAGACATTGTTAAAACTCACACTTTAAAAGGCTGTTAAGGATTTCTCCTAGTTGCACGTTTTTTTTTTAAATACTCTTGAGTTACTACTGTGGTGTTGCCTGTTTGATCTTGTCTGTTTTGACTGACTTGTAGAGCTATTGTATGAGAAAAGCGCGTTATATATACAATTGATTATTGGCAAAATATTATTATTATTATTATTTTATTTTTATTTTTTGTATTTGAGGAGTTTGTGAGATGCACACCAGAGCAAGAAACTGGAAAAGTTGTGGTCTTAGTGCGGTTTTAACGGATCCAATGGGTAATGTCCTTGACGGACAACTTTGCGGATTACGGACTAATTAATTCAATGTTGAATTAATAAACCTGTCAGCAATACAGCACAGTATAGTTTTCTGAAAGGTGTATGATTGTATTGAGGTGTTCAAACAGCCGCACAGAGACGGACGAGCCGGTTTACATCAATAGGCGTCCGGGCGGTGCACTTCCGAGTTCGCCTTTATCGTCCCGTCAATATTACGTTATCAATTAACATTTAGAAAATCGATTTTTGACGTTAGTGAATCTATTCAGAATCGTCCACGTCCGCATCGCGATGCATCAACAATCGATGTTTTCGCCGCCCCTACAAGCCACCCCATCGCACCGGCAAAACCAAATTCTACAGAACTGAAGATGCCCGTCAGCCAGCGCTGGACTCGGAATAAAGACACGGCCAGGTTGCTAAACAGGGGCGGCGCCACAGGTTTTGTTCTGCCGGTGCGATGGGGTATCTTGACCTGTCGGCGAGGGTGCTTTGAAAATGTACGGTTTCCCATTGAAGTGCCGGTCGCCTCGCCATAGTTTTAATGTAACCGATACACACATGCGGGCACGTAGGCCTACGCAGTACCGGCTCCGCGACAGTAACAACCAGATAGAGATCCCTATATGGAGTCAGAACTTGTGCCTCAAACGCCAAATGTATTAAAATATAATGAACTTCGTCTCTTGTTGTGGTTCATCGCGAATAATCTAAATAAACCACATAAACTTCTTGGTAGGCGCTAGGGGGGTGCTATGGCTATCCTAGCGGTAGCTCCAGCGCCCCCAAGCCCCTCCCTGGCGCCGCCCCTGGAAATATCACTCAAATATTCTCTTAACTGGCTACCCGTGCGTTACAGGATCGATTTCAAAGTTATTTTTAAATTATTTTTAAGCACTAAAGGAACTCCTACATTTTTTCTTATCAAATAAAAACCAGGTCAGCCATTGCAATCCCAGGAAGTTGGTTATTTACTGTTACCAAAAATACACAAGAAAAGCAAAGGTGTCAGAGCATTTAGTTTTGGGCCCTGTAACTATGGAATGATATTCCAGCCAATGTAAGAGATGCCCCCCTCTGCCTCTAGCTGAAGACTCTCCTTTTAATCTCTGTTTAGTCACTATAAGCAAGGGGTGGCTAACCCTGGTCCTGGAGAGCCGCAGGGTCTGCAAGTTTTTGTTTTATCCAGAGCGTTAATTGAACCAATTATGGGTCTTAATTAGGCTAAATGTCCCTGTGTTCAAGATATCCACAAGATATCCTGCAGGATTGCGACTCTTCAGGACCAGGGTTAGCCACCCCTGCTATAAGCCATAGTGCCACGTAGTGTGCCATGGACATGCTATACACAATTGTATTCTGTCCTGCAGGAAATGTCCTGCATTTTATGATCAGCACCGGAGCACAATTTTCTCTTTTTGTTTTCCAACAATTGCCCCTCTGAGGGGCCAACGAGGCACCTTGTTCCCCACCCTAGAAGCCTGATGAGGCACAACCCACCCCAGAGGGCTGAAGAGGCATAAAGATCATTCAGACACAGTGTAGGAACCAGTCTGTTATTGAAGTTCTTATTCAAGAGCCTCTGAACTCTGCGACATGAGGGAGGAGAGAAGGACAAACAAAGTCACAGTGGGAGCAACTTTGTTTACTATCAGCAAAAAACAAATATATGCACTTGACTACATTAAAAAGTGCATATATTATGTAGATTTTTAATTTTAAAAAATAGTTTCATCTGACTTTTCTAATACATAAGATTTAGAAAACATCAGGCTATGTCAATGCCAATAGTTCCAGGTGTTTTCATAGGTTTATTTCTAAAGTCACTTATCTCAGTGGGAGCTAAGAATCTGAACAGAAATGTGCCATATTTTAGGAAAACTAGAAACAAATATTTAAAAATAAAATACTTATCACTATTATGAAGAAAAAATAGCACCAATGTTTAATGTTTAAAAGGAATTGTAAATCATAAAGTACAATAACATGCAAATCCTTACCTGCTTAGAATGTCAATGAAAATAACTTTATTCCAGTCTGGTTCTGCATGTGTCTGTCTATGTCTCTCTGTCTCAGTGCTCTCTCTCTCTCTGTCTATGTCTCTCTGGCTCAGTGTCCTCACTCTGTGGCTTTGTATCTCTGTCAGTGTGATGGTTTGCGATATTAACCTTTATGTATTCTGTGTCTCGCCCTACATGCAAATATATTTTCTCTTCTGGCAGTGAGCTCCTGTTAGCGCAGCTCCAGGACAGACTGGAATGTAACAGTGATTTCCATAGAGAGTGGAGAGAGTGATCACATGTTGCTGCCACTCCCAAGGCCCTGCTCACATCATCCAGCCCTGGCCCCTGGAGAACTACAGGTTTCTCTGAGTCATAAAGTGTTGCTCAGGAAATCTGAAGAAATATTTACTTTTGGTCATTGTTTTTATAAACAAAATGTATCTGATACATCATTATGCTTATTTATTTATCTGCTTGTGTGTCTATTTTATTCCTTGTGCTTTACATGATTGTAAACAGCATAATAAATACAGGTTTCTGTTAAGAGATATTAGGAAGAGATAAATGTGTATAGACATTATATTCAGACAAGCATGTCCCATAAGAATACGTTTCCATGTGCAACAATAATACTAAATAGCAAATCTGTATTGATATTATCGTCATTTATGCTAGTATATATGTATTTTAAACACACAGCATGACTCCCTTAATTTATTACTCTTACTACAGATTTGTAACTGCAAACAATACTTTTTGCCATATTATTTATAATTTATTTATCAGATGTCGTTAACCAGAGCAAGTGTCACGGTTCCCTAGCCCTGACCCTCTTTCCCCTATAAAGGCCACCACTCTGCCTTTTCTATCTCCCTTCACTGCTCTCATCTCTCAATCCTTCAATTAACATTCCTAACCCCTATGTGCACACTTGTTCCTTACCATTCCTCCCATTGGCCCTGCACTTGCCTTTAAGAGAGTGCTCCTAATCTCAGCTCGTTACCTGTATACAAGACACCTGGGAGCCAGAAATCTTGCTGATTGATAGAGGATCAAATACTTATTTTCCCAAAACACACAGCCAAGGCAACAAAGGAGTGGCTCAAGAAGAAGCACATTAAGGTCCTGGATTGGCCTAGCCAGTCTCCAGACCTTAATCCCATAGAAATCTGTGGAGGGAGCTGAAGGTTCGAGTTGCCAAATGTCAGCCTCGAAACCTTAATGACTTGGAGAGGATCTGCAAAGAGGAGTGGGGCAAAATCCCTCCTGAGATGTGTGCAAACCTGGTGGCCAACTACAAGAAACGTCTGACCTCTGTGATTGCCAACAAGGATTTTGCCACCAAGTACTAAGTCGAAGGGGTCAAATACTTATTTACCTCATTAACATTTGAAATGTGTTTTTCTGGATTTTTGTTATTCTGTCTCTCACTGTTAAAATACACGTACCATAAAAAGTATAGACTGATCATTTCTTTGTCAGTGGGCAAATATACAAAAATCAGCAGGGGATCAAATACTTTTTTCCCTCACTGTACCCCTTAGTTGCTAATACCCTTTGTGAAGTCTTGATTACTCTTAGTGTCATTTCTGATCCCTGTCCCCTTGTGTTGCCTTTACTCGTGAACTGTGACTATTGCCTGCTTGCCTCAACTCTTGATTCCGAGATTGCCCTCTCTGGATTGTTTGCCTAATCATCTGACCCTTTGCCTGCCTCATCAACTGCTTGGTTGCTTGACCAGTCTCTACACCTCCGCACTTGGGTTCTTCTCTCCTGTACCCAACCTCACATCACAATAACTTGGTGGTACTTGGTATTTGCATCTATAGCGAGTTTTACATTGAATAGAATCTGCAAGTTTTTTTTCTTTTTTGCCTCAGTATAAATCTATGCTATAACATTGCTACCAAGTTCTGTAGTATCAATTATCATGTTAGCTAATTAGCCAGTATGTTAAAATCAGCAAATGGGATTGAGCAGTTGTAGCATGCTCTAGATAGGCTTATTTAAACCTGCAGTGTGTAATAAATATCAGTCAGGACCAGATTTCAGACTTTCAAACACATGATGAGTTTGATTTCTAAGGGGAAAAAAGTGCTGGATGAATTTTAAAATGTTTAAAGCAAATGTTTTTTACTTTTGCAATCAAAGGGATATAAAATGTATTATTATATGGAAATACACTGCTGTGTCTTATTTATGTACAGTAGTATTAGTATTACTTTCTGACTAATATTTCAAGGTTGGTACAGCTTATATTTCTATGTGTCATTTCTTGTTAAAATGTAGAAATACGGCCTGTTTACAAAAATTTAAAAAAACATGTTAAGTGCTGTTATAGATTAAAATAGTGAACCACGTTAGTTAAGGGGTTGCAAATGTGTTTATAAATGGTTAAGAACAGTTTATTAATATTTACATGCATTTGTAGCATCTTTTGTTTAGGACGATCTGTTTACAATATTACAAAATTATTTATAAATGATTAACAACAGCTTATGAAGTTATTTTGAACATCTTGTATTCTATGTATAGGTCTATATAATGGTGTAAGAGTTTAAATTTGTGTTTACTACTATAAAAAAAGAGCAAATAATTACCAGTTGGCAGCAGACATTCCCTTTGAAGAGCTAGCAGGTTTAAAAGTTGAGTTTTCAAGTGTACATTTTTAAAGTCATGTGCCAGAGAAGTTTCAGCTGTGCTGTGCATACACCACACCCT
Organism: Amia ocellicauda; assembly: GCF_036373705.1. Lineage (NCBI taxonomy): Eukaryota > Metazoa > Chordata > Actinopteri > Amiiformes > Amiidae > Amia > Amia ocellicauda. The sequence continues at coordinate 3,010,870 of NC_089864.1, read as the reverse complement.
CCATACTGTAAATATACATTTTAAACCCATAAGGGCTACAAAGCTCGATGTGCTCTTATGGAATCGAACTGTGTAAAACATGTATGATGACAACCAGCAAGCAAAAGCAGTTGTAATAGATGTATTTTGTTAAATAATTATGGTAGGTGACTTAACAGGTTTATGTAGTATCTCAAAACACATTCTAGTGGGATGTAGAAGAAATTACACTAATCAATAGCAACTGAATTTATGTGGTTATAAAGTATCCACAGGTCTGGGTGGAAGATTTGGACATCATCTATTCACTGGGATATGTAATTTTTTCACCCCAGGATATATGCAGGATATAAAAAGTGAAGACAAGAGATACATCAGTAAAATTGATTTATAAATGGTACTTAATTAAATAGCATTATACTGTATGTTTAATAGCAGCTAATAAACAGCATGGCAGATTATGATAGATTGATGTCGGCTTGTAAATGTCATGTTATAATATATGTTATAAAGAATGTTATTATATATATTATAACATATTATATAAAAAAAAAACTTGTGTGAAGACATATTGTGTTGTCCTTGAACACACATAGAAGGTATTACATTTAACACATTAGTTCTAAAAGTGGAAGTTAGCAATTAATAATTGAGCATTATTTGAAATCTGCAGCAATACGATAACATCAATCCATTTAAATCATTATTGTGTCCCATATACACTGAAACATCTCAGGGTGCTGCACAATGTACCCAATGTCATAGTTAGAATATTGCTTAGCTGTTTTTTCATGTTACATTTCAAAATGCATTTCCAAATATAACAAAAATGCTATTTTCAAAGTTTAAACTGATTTTTTGTATTTAAAATATGATGCCAGACCTATTTTTACCAGAAAGGTGAGAATTGAATATGTCTTATAGTATGCATCCATCCATCTTCGAAACCGCTTATCCTGGTGAGGGTTGCAGGGAAGCTGGAGCTGATCCTGGCAGGAATACACCTAAAACAGGCAACACACATGTCTGTGGATGGTGGGAGGAAACCGGAGTGCCCGGAAAAAACCCACATAGACAGGTAGAACATGCAAACTCTACAGAGACAGGCCCCTGAGCTGGGACTCAAACCCAGACACCCCAAAGCTGTGAGGCAACAGTGCTAACCACTGTGCCACCATGCTGCCCATAATATGCATTATTATAGTTACTGTGTATGGAACTCTCATGACAAATCATTACTTTTGGATATTATTATTATTATTATTATTATTATTATTATTATTATTATTATTATTATTATTATTATTTTAATTTCTTGGGAGATGCCCTTATCCAGGGTGACTTACAACATAAGTGCAAAACAAAGTGCAAAAATACAGTTAAGTAAAGGCATCAAACATTATCAATTACATTTACATAAAACATAGCAATTCAAAATATACTACATTTTACAAATTCCAATTTACACAGGCAAGTACAGTAAGTGAGGTCATACATCCTGGACAGTTAAAGCTAAGTCAAGATGTAGGGTCACAGTCAAGGGCTATATGTCTGTTTAGGTGGAAATCTGCATTTTTTAAGTATACTCAATAGGCAAATGTTGGGCTGTTGAGTATCTGGAGCCGGTTGTGGTGGGCCGGTCTGATGAGTCATTGACACCCAAGGGTTGTTGATGTTCCAACCCCCCACCTGTGAGTGCCAGTGAGTGATCCCCACTAGAGAGAAGACCACAGCCAGCAGCACTGATTAAGAACTTTCTGACTTCCTTGCTGCTTTAACAACTATATTGCCAGGAGGGGAGGCAATCATTAGGCATAGGCCATAAGCTGTTGACCCCTAGAGATATATTTTCTTCAACATGCCATCTAAAATTAGTTTTTGTTTTTTCTCTCCTTCGTGCCTAATGGTTTATTTAATGTTTGTTTATTTTATGTTGTTTATTTATTTAAACTGGTAAAGGCTTATTCATATATTTTATTTTATTTATATAATCACTTGGTAAAGTGCTCTGTGGCATCCATGCGAATGGCACTATACAAATTAAAATTGTTTGATTTTTAGAACAATATGAAAATCAAAGCTTCATAAAATACAAACAAGTTCTACAGGAACATCAAATCACTATTATGAATAGTATAATAATATAAATCTTCCTAGCATTAGTGATTTCAATATAAAACTAACAAATAATACAGCTTAACATTGTACTGATGGAGCTACATACTTTGCACACTGTACTATATGTTATAGAACTCTAGGCAGCACATTAGCACTGGGGCTGCAGTGTCTCTGCTCCTCCCTCCTCCTGGTGGAAAACCTGCCCGTCCGCCTGCTCTCTCCAGCGCAGTGTGGTGTCCTCCGGCAGACCCAGCCTGATCCATTCACTCTTGATCTGAAAACACAGCAGTAACACACTGACTGGAGCAGCACTGTGGCCAAGGGCACAGAGTGGAGGCAGCAGAGCTGTGCTGTGATTGTTTTATGATTACAAGTATAAATGAATAATGCTCATAATAAAGCTTGACCCCTGTAGCCATGTGTCTCCACACTCTACCTCCCTCCCTCTCTCTATCTCTCACAGTCACTGGGTCATCTGGTCCTCAGCACTACTGTGTCTCTCACCTGCTCTAAGAGTCTTTCTCTCACTGCAGGAGCATTGAGGTTCACACCATGTTTCCCCAGGAATTGCAGGTTCATTAGTTCTTTCCATTTCGCTGTGAAGACCAAAAGATCAATTTCCACGGCACACACACCGACACAACTTAATGATGTACCTTTCTGCCACCTACAGGCTGAGGTGAGTGTTCAGCAGGTGTGTGTCTGTCTGTCAGTGAGGGACAGAGTGACTAGGCTGTGTGAGCACCAGCAGGAGAGAGTGATGAAGGAGAGAGACTGTGAGGTGATGTCAGCTGTGCTGCAGTGCAGTGAGCTGCTGTGTGTGGAGGCAGGTGAGGGGAGCAGCAGGTGGAGGTGAGGAGGTGCTGGTGTGATGAGATAAAGTGTGTTGGTGTGAGAGGGGAGGTGTGGAGGGCTGAGCTGCAGTGAGGTGGGGTGAAGGGCACTGGTTGGAGGTGAGGTGACCCTTAGCCAGCCTCTCTAACTCAGCAAGCTCATGTCAACTCACCTTGGTAACAGAAGAAAGGGAACCTGTCAGTGCAAGGATCATCATTCCACTTCCCTCTTTTATCCTTATCTAGATACATTGTAACACAGTTCTCATCAACTCCACTAAAATTGTTGGGTTCGCCTGTGTTCCAGTTGCGGAAGGAGGAGCTCCTCTTGTCTGACCACTTCCAGGGATCTCTGAACAGACCGATCCACACATTCTGCCCCTTTGCTGCTTTCGTTACCTCCTCATTCTCACGCTGGTTCCTCACACTGACCAGGTCTGTGTGTTTCTCTCTACAGAATCTCTGCGCTTCTGTCCAGCTCTTCACTTGGTCAATCAGGATGTATTTTTGAATGGGGTCACTGGTGTCTGTGAAGAGAATGCCCATCTTGTTCAGACTTGAGCAGCTGTGCCATATTGGCCTGAGAGAGATAAATTTGGTTGTAGTTCCTCTCCTGTTCTGTTGTCTCAGCTGCAGTGTTTGACAGTGATAGTTATTTAGTGAAAATAATGAACTTTATATTGATCAAGACTTCCATTATTTTTGGCAGATATAATTAATAAAGTGAGAGCAGACAGAGCAGCTTACCTTGATAGCAAAGGAAAGAATGGTTGTGTCTGCAATTATCATCAAACCATCCACCAATATTGTCCATTGCTCCACAGTTCTCATTGCTACCCTTGTTATTTGGTTGCTCTGAGTTCCAGTTGTGATACTCAGACTCCTTGAAGAAATCACTGTCTGCCAGCGTCCACTGCCAGCTGTTCAAGTCATCATACAATCCAATCCATACCTTTTCTCTATAAGCACTGTCTACTATGTTGAGCAGTCTGTTCAGTTCTTCTGCGTTGTCAATGGAGGCCAGGTCAGTGTGTTTCTCTCGGCAGTATTGTTGTGCGTCAGTCCAGCCCAGGGGTTTGTTCACAAAGACATACTGACGAGCAAGACATGAGGAGAGGCTGCAGATCCCTGGAAACACACAACACAACACACACAGACTGTCACTTAGAGCAGAGGCTCACAGGGGCTCCCTAAGTGTCCTACAGCAATGCTGGTGAGTCGGTGTGGAGAGACAGTCAGTGCTCATTCAGGGTCTCTAGTTGTGGGTGTAGCTGTGCTGGTGCTGTGGAGTCCTGGCTGTGTGACAGTGTTGCTGGTCAGTGTTGCTGCTGAGAGACTGGGCCCAGTCAGCAGAAGGACATTGGCTCAGGGCTGCAGTCCTGTCACTGTAGTGGCTGATGTTGGGCCAATACTGGGCCAACAGTGTGAGGTGATGTGATCAGGGCTGTTTCTGTCAGATTGCGTGTCAGACACAGTCCGGAACACAGGGGACACTGACCTGAGAACAGCAGGATGAGAAATGCCCTCCACTCCATGACTGTCGCCTGTCTGTCTGCAAACACAGAAACACGGGTTAGTTCTCACTGGCAGAGGAGGAACATTTTAGCCCAAATAAATTATAAATATTAAAATGCATGTAGTAGATATATTCAACAGATAGAAAAACTTAAGAGAGAAATGTAATGCCAGTATTTTGACTATATTCTGTATGTCACACTTTCAATATATGGTTCTGTCTTGATACATTGCAAAAGTTAAAGTAAGTGTCTTCTATATTTTTATAGATAGATATAGGGACATGTATTTGTTATTTTCGTCATATGGTGTCACTAGAGAGCTCACTTGTAGTTCTATGTTCCATCAATTACTTTATATGTAGTCTTTTAATTTGATTGCACCTATTTATTTATGTTTAAACTAGTAGAAGCAACATAGTGATAAAGTCCCTTCTTATTTTAAGAGTATTACAACAGAGCCATTACTCATATTAGCCTCCAATCACCATGATTTGATCATGTTTATTTAACTGTCACACAGAGGTCCCAATAAACTGGACACACAGGGTTATATTAAAGAGCGATCCTACTGAAAACACTGGCAGCCCATCTTAGATGTTGATTTCACCATGTTAACAAACCGGGATATTGTTTAATATTTTTTCCATTCGCCCTGTACTGATAAATATGAAAATCTTGTGTGAAGCCCTTTCTAATCCAGCTCGTCTAAAATGCAAATACAGAAACTACCAGAACACGCTTAAAAAAAATGTCATTTTTCTAATTCTCACGAAACAAGTATTTTTCAGTGCGTTTCTAATTAACTTTGTTTTAAACCCTGTGTACCACTGGTAACATTATTTCAGTTCAGTTCCTTATGTATAAAAAGAGAGAGAGAGAGAACGGGAGGCGCTGTGAACATGTGACGAACCAATATCCAGCTGAACATGTAACATGTTGTCGATTAATACTGTGGTCAAATATCCACGCTGCTAAAGTAAATATGGAACAAGGCAAAGTTGTTACGGAAAATGTAATGCTAATAGCCGGCAAGGTATCTTAAGACCAAAAAGTAAAAAATGATTAGATACAAACAAAAAATGCAAGTTTAAGTCATAGACAACATACTGAAGTTTTAGGTAATAACCGTTAGTTAAACTTATCAAAACCAACAGGACGTAAGACCCTGCCACTTGGTGGGGTGGGGGGGCGCACACAAAGGTTTAAAGCAAGACGGGGCTTCAGACTCCCCCTCTCCCCGGGCAGGGTCGGCAGGATCTGGCACGATCCAGCAAGAAGTTACAATAACCAATTCTGTTTTAATTCAATGTGAAAACAATGACAGACTCTGAGATGTTCAAACAGTGTGTTTTATAGTTCGTGCAACAAAAGTCCTACTTCCAGGGTCTGGGACAGCATGACATAATCGATTACCGAGGAATAGAGCAGGGGCTCACGACACGTCCCTTTCTCACCCTCTTTTAAAGCGTGTCTCTCCCCAGTCTGACCCGACACAGGCTCCAGACCTCCGCGGCTTCAAAGGGACCTCGGCTGTATAATAGTTGCTGAGCTGGCTGGCGAGCGGGGACACAGTGATGCTACACAGCGGAAGGTTTCCTGCTCACAGCACCGGCCAAAGTTGCTCTGATAGTTAACTTTCAGCTCGTCTCTCGCTCTGCGCCGCTATAACATCCTTCAGCTCTCACACCGCTAGCTGTGTAAATCCTACACCATTCACCCAATTTGGATGTAACTAGCCTCAAAATAAAGTCTACACTTAAAGCACATCTTAATTGTTTCCTTTCAAATCCATTGTGGTGGCATTCAGAGCCAAAATGATGAAGATTATGTCACTGTCCAAATATTTATGGACCCAACTGTATAGAAAATGGATAGACAAACTCAATTCCTAAAGTTCATTTAAACGTGCAGCAGTTTGTTGGGTGTTTTTCGACATTGATATTAACACTCCGTTTTCCGGTCAATTATGTGACATGGGAGGATACGCAATAATAAACCTGCTTTTGGACAACAAAATATTTGTATACATAATATAAATCATTAAAAATAGCAAAGGCAACTACCCTTGTTTACCAACCCTAATTAATATATTGTTGATCAGATTTTACTATTTTTCTAGAATACTTTTTAGGACCAAAATAAAGTTGATGTAGCCGTAGGGAACTTACAAAATACTCCTTGTTCCTCTATTAAGTTAACTTAAATTAAATTATTTACTTTTTAAGAATTCATAATACAACACTTTTTCAAAAGCAAAAAATTATAATTTAATAGAAATGTACAAATTCTCACCTGATCGGGGATGTCAGTTGTTGAACTTCTCTCTGGTTGTGCGCCTGTGTGTCTCGGTCAGTGTTTGGTCAGTGTTAACCTGTGTGTTTTTCTTGTCTGCTAACCTCTCCTCCGCAGTACATGCAAATCTCAGTTCTGTCCGCTAACACTGAGCTCCTGTAAGCCTGTCAGTGGATATTTAACCCTTCATATCTCACAGAGCTCAGGGACAGAAGGGCGTCAAGTGTACAATGGCATCAGACAGATTCAGAGCATTTTCTTGATTTTCCGTTGAAGCTCCCCTTCGGGGTCAGAGTGCCACACAAAACACACATTCAACACAATGAATCAGTTAATGGAGAAGCTGATGTATCTGAAACTAAAGGTGGTCTATGAGACTGGCCTAAAGAAGAGAATTACCTGTCTGTCAAATAATCCAGCCAATGGGAAGCAGACAGTTTCTTCTCGGTCAGTTACTTGTGCAAGGGTCCAATTAAGGTAGTCCTCGTTGCTGTGACTTGAATGCTCTGATCTCGTTTTAAGCTGTTACTAAAACGGTCTCCCTGTCTGTGAAGGTTCATGATCTCCCCAGTCTCTGTCGGTACAGCAGTGCAGTTGTTGCACCTGCTCTGGGGAACAGTGGAAAGATTTACAAACATAAGAATACTTATTCTGGGCTTTGAGAAACTTGTGTTTTAATTCAAAATATCGCATTACATAGTGTCAATAATATTTATAATTAACTTAAATAATTAGCTGAAGTGCAAAACACAAACGAAAAGTACAAGACAAACTAACTCATATCCACAGCACATACAAGCAAAGAAACTCAGTCAAAGCAAAAACAAGCAAACTCAAAGTGTAAAGCATGCTCTTTACTTTTGTGTATTATGTGATTTTATTAATTTAGAATTTACACAATTTGTTACAATGTGTTTTAATTGGGATGCCCTTTAAGAATCCGAGGTCTGTGTTAACTACCTGGAAGTTAATTTATTGGTTTGGGGTGTATAAAAGACATCCAGGTGTGTAATAAGGAAGATATGTGAGTTAAGTGGACAGGACTGGGGGATAACGGGCTGTTTTTATTTACGTTTGGTAAGACACTCCGGTTTATTCGAGTTATTTTATTATTATTATTATTATTATTATTATTATTATTATTATTAATTGTGTGTTCTATTTATGGTTTGATAACGTATGCTTAGAGTTATAATTTAACTAGAAAACGTTTGTCATATTCTATGGTAGAGCCATTGTATCCTATGTAATCTCAGACAGGTTGACAGTATGCTTTTGTTTATAAAACGGAGGGGTGCTTGCTTTTAAATACGTTTTTAAACGGGGTTGTGTGTTGAAGTTTAAAGCACGGTAGATTTCCTGATTAATGATGACTCTCCATAGTATATTCTGTATACAAACTATACAGCGGCAAGAAAGTATATGAACACTTTGGATTAATTTGTCACAAAATATCATAAAAGTCGCAAGTATAGACAAGCACAATGTGCTTCAGCTAACAACACGCAAACAATTATAATCTTTAATGTATTTATTGAACACATCCCATTAAATATTTACAGTGCAGTGGAAACCGTAAGTGAACTTCGTAAGTGACTACCTTGTTGTTGTTACCTGGATGATCCACAACTGTTTTTTAGTTTTGTTCATGAGTCCTTTTTTATCTTTAAGAGAGTGCTCCTATTCTCAGCTCGTTACCTGTATAAAAGACACCTGGGAGCCAGAAATCTTGCTGATTGATAGGGGATCAAATTCTTATTTCACTCATTAACATGCAAATCAATTTATAACTTTTTTGAAATGCGTTTTTCAGGATTTTGTTGTTGTTATTATGTCTCTCACTATTAAAATACACCTACCATTAAAATTATAGACTGATCATTTCTTTGTCAGTGGGCATACGTACAAAATAAGCAGGGGATCAAATACTTTTTCCCCCCACTGTATATTAGCAGCACCCACACAACCCATGCCACACTTTATGTAATCAAGATTATGTAAACAAGATTACTGAACAATATTCAAAACAATAACTTAAGTAAAACAGATGTAAAATAGAACAAGGGGAACATGTTGCTCTGAGGAGGAGGCTGGCTTAAAGGAGCACAAAATAGGCACAATGGTATCCTGGCTCTGGCTAAATCTACATCTATCCACTGCAGATGTACTATCCACAACCTGGATGAGTAACTAGTATAAATGACTGTGATTGGTCGGTTGACAAAAAGTGACATTGACAAGCTCATCGACTTTATGAACGTTGAACACGTTTCAACAACAGGCACCTGATATAGCTAAATGACCAAACCCAAACCTTCCTTATTACATTACATTATTTGTCATTTAACAGACACTCTTCTCCAGGCGGGCGGGGGGGGAGGCTAGTCTTTACTCATACACTGTGCTCGTAAATAATTTTCGTGCACGTATCTAATTTTAGGGGCATATGTGAGTGAAATAGTTGCACTGTAGATCCCTGAATTGGCTTATTATTGTCAACGATGGAGACTTGCTATGAAGTTGGGCTGCCCTCACCATGCACACCTTGGGTGGAGGAGGATGACTGTCCTGCAATGGCAGCCGGAGTTGGCACCGTTGCGACTCGAAGACAGTCGAAGGTTCTGCATTTTCCCTTTAACTGATGCACAAAGTTGAGGTGCTTAATCATTGCTGTAGTGTCCCCCCTTGCAAGAAATTACCTTCCAACATAAATTACATGTCGTTTCCTCCCTATCTTTGGCTTTATTAAAATGCAGCAAGCCTTTGACCGCTTAGTACGTTCAGCCATCCTAGCAAGCAACGAAATGAGAAATTAAGCAAATTAGGGCATGAGGCAATTAAATTCTTCTTCGTTTAGTTTAAAGGTGGTTGGCAGGCAATTCAATTGACTTTAGTAATTTTATTAGACAATCGATGTATGTTTGTGCACCAGTGATTTGATTTAAATTACATGACTCTTGTCTCTCGAGATACAAGTTAACATTACATTCTATCTATATGTTTGGACTTTAGTATGCCTTTCTCCATTGTTAAATGTACTTTTAATTAAAATATTTTATTCTAATAAATATACAAAATCTAAATCTAAAATACAAATAATCTTACCCTTCAAGCTACCACAGACGATATATCTTAAATTAAAACTTGGAACTTTGCTTAATGTAAGAAAACAATTATAATGCATTGGCCACGGACTGTTTATATGCAAATGGTGCTTCTTGTAAATCAGCCACAGGCAGAGTTCATAATACAAGGTGAAAGCCGAGCTGTATTCACTCATTTCCATTCGCCTGTAGAGACAGGATACAGGAAACTATGGAAATGATGTGAAGACCTGATGCTTATCTCTTCCCTGATTGTGTAATTGAGAAAGACATCTGTAGGAAAAACATATATAGTATTTGTCAAACACACTGATTTGTAATCATATTTCCAATCCCTAACTCCAGCGACCCTGGCTCTGAACTTTTTTACTGCCATTGTTATTCTGATGGTTATGATATTGAAAATGAATATTGTTAGCAGAATTGTAAATTACGCAGTTTAAAAAAATAAACAATATCTATATAAAATAACGAAGACTTAAAATAACTTCTAATGTCAATGAGAATGTATTAAATTAAGTACAGTGTAACCCACTACCTGACCATCAGGTATCACTCGGGGGGGAGACCCTGACAGTTGTCCTGGGCCCAAGCTTTACAAGTGAAAGTGCAGAGTTTCATAATACAGTGTATTATGTGGCAATAGACAACCTCATCAGTCAGTGAAGCAGTCAATTTCAGACTGTTTGGGCTATCTGTAACGACTTTGCAGCAATTCTGAAGTTTAGAGGCATGAGTGCTGAAGACATCAATACGTCACGTGAAAAGCTTGTCAGTAAGAATTCACAGGATCTGACAAACGGTTTGGGTACTGAAGTTCTCCATCTAACTAAAATTGATTGCGCCACATTTGAAAACAATTTAAAGCCATTGGACCTTCTGAATGCAATATACCGATTTAAACTGTCCCGGGGATCATAATTCCTAGCTGCGGCCCTGCTGACAATACCTCTCACCCTCTCTCTCTCTGAGGTTCTGCATTATTTACCTGTATATTTCATGCTCTACATGCACACTTCTGTTCATTCCCATAATGTATGACTGCTGTCAGTCCACTTTTCTATGGTTTCGAGTGTATATCTTTGGAGGCATTTGTATGGAGCTTAATTACACCTCAGCTAAACACAAAGAAATACAAGGAAGTTCCCTTTTACTTATCCTGATTGGAATTTAATAAATTATGTCCTTCTGATGACTTCTCCAGACCCAGGGATGCAGACCCCTGCCTGTCAATATCACCCCATTGAGGGTGTGAGAAGGGCCTCAGGGAGAGGCAGCACCATGTGATCACTCTCTCCACTCTCTATGGAAATCACTGTTCCGCTCCAGTGTCCCCTGGAACTGCACTGATGGGGACTCATTGACAGAACAGAAAATAGATTTGCATGTAGTCAGAGGCAGAGAGGGTGTCAAACCAGCAGACACGCAGGTTTAAATAGCAGAACCTCACACTCGCACAGAGAGAGCACTGAGTCAGAGAGATAAACAGGCAGAGCTGCACTGACAGAGAGAGAGAGAGTGTAGAGCTACAGATGAACAGATAGACAGACCCAAAGCACAGAATTAGGGAGACGTTGTTTTAAGCCACATCCTAAACAGGTAAGGATTTATAATTGTTATTACTGAATTGTCAATTACTCCTGCACACTGATTAGGTATAGATGACAGCTGTGTTCAAGGAGTGGTTTTGTTCAGCAATGTGTTGCTGCTGTTTATATTCTTGAATTATAAAGTTAAACTGTCTAATCAATTATTTCTGCTGTGTCCTTAATTATAATATTTTTGCGGATAAATATGAAATAACAGTGTAAAATGCTTTTTGAGAATCTGGGGTTAGGTACATAAAAAGATTGTTTTTGCGTTTGCTTGCCTGTTCTTTTATGATAATTTCCTTGTACTGTAAAACAATGACAAATATGTTTATGTATTTCTATGTCTTTATATGTGTTTTATTGCAGTAGAACAATCACAAGTATTGTATGTGTGTTTATATTTGTGTATATATGTAATCACCATGAAGTCCACACATTTTGTCTGCTAGACAAAGGCCTCGGCCAAATCAAAACCTTGACCTACAGAGTCATCTCTGTATTTATTGTCAGAAAGTATGTCTTACGCCTCCTCTTTGTTTCCCATTCCTGAACAACAAACCCCACAGTCAACACAGGCAGTTGGAAAGATGATCAGGTAGAATGATTATAAAGGATTTATGAAACTGAAAACAAATCAATTGTGTTGCTTACAATGACGTATCTTTTCTGTGTTGAACAAGGAAAATGCCTCAGTATGGAAATTATGCAAAGACTATCTCATCTCTGCACACAGAATGGAAACATGCTGGATACTACCTGGCTTAGCTGTCACTCAAAATAGCCCTGTCTAATCCACACTGACTGTGTCCAGTGCAGTAAAAGCACTGCTTAATATGAGCAACCTGTGTGGCCAGTTTATTAGAACCACTTTTAGATATAAACACACTATCTCACATCAGGACATCAGAGTATAAGGCTGTCGGACTACTCTCACAATTACCAGAAAACTTTACCAAGCATCTGTGGTGTGAACAGTACAAATCTGAGGTGATACAGTGGGGGAAAAAGTATTTGATCCCCTGCTGATTTTGTACGTTTGCCCACTGACAAAGAAATGATCAGTCTATAATTTTAATAGTAGGTGTATTTTATCAGTGAGAGACAGAATAACAACAAAAAATTCAGAAAAATGCATTTCAAGAAAGTCATAAATTGATTTGCATGTTAATGAGGGAAATAAGTATTTGACCCCTTCGACTTAGTACTTGGTGGCAAAATCCTTGTTGGCAATCAGAGAGGTCAGACGTTTCTTGTAGTTGGCCACCAGGTTTGCACACATCTCAGGAGGGATTTTGCCCCACTCCTCTTTGCAGATCCTCTCCAAGTCATTAAGGTTTCGAGGCTGACGTTTGGCAACTCGAACCTTCAGCTCCTCCACAGATTTTCTATGGGATTAAGGTCTGGAGACTGGCTAGGCCACTCCAGGACCTTAATGTGCTTCTTCTTGAGCCACTCCTTTGTTGCCTTGGCTGTGTGTTTTGGGTCATTGTCATGCTGGAATACCCATCCACGACCCATTTTCAATGCCCTGGCTGAGGGAAGGAGGTTCTCACCCAAGGTTTGACGGTACATGGCCCCGTCCATTGTCCCTTTGATGCGGTGCAGTTGTCCTGTCCCCTTAGCAGAAAAACACCCCCAAAGCATAATGTTTCCACCTCCATGTTCGATGGTGGGGATGGTGTTCTTGGGGTCATTCCTCCTCCTCCACACACGGCGAGTTGAGTTGATGCCAAAGAGCTTGATTTTGGTCAAGATCCTCCCATGTAGTTCTGGGCTGATTCCTCACCGTTCTCATGATCTGAGAGCCAGAAATCTTGCTGATTGATAGGGGATCAAATACTTATTTCCCTCATTAACATGCAAATGCAAATGCATTTTTCTGGATTTGTTTGCTGTTATTCTGTCTCTCACTGTTAAAATATACCTACCATTAAAATTATAGACTGATCATTTCTTTGTCAGTGGGCAAACATACAAAATCAGCAGGGGATCAATAGTTTTTTCCCTCACTGTAAATACATTAAACGTATCAGTTCCCAAAGTGTAGAAGAGGTGAACTTTGTCCATCATCTCATCTTTGGTGACACCAGGTGGAGAGACTTGTTGTTTATAACAGCAATTTCTGGATCTTCTCAGTATTGACTTTTACACTAAACCTGTCCTGCCCTGCTTGCACACACACAATCCCAGCTCCCGTCCTGCCAGTGAGCACTAACCCATCTCTCTCTGCATTTGCAGACTGACAGGCCACAGTCATGGAGTGGAGGGTGTTTCTCATCCTGTTCTCAGGTCAGTGTCCCCTGTGATCCTGACTGTGTCTGACACACAATCTGACAGGAACAGCCCTGATCACACCACCTCACACTGTTGGTCCAGAATTGGCCCAACATCACCCACTACAGTGACAGGACTTCAGCCCTGAGCCAGTGTCCTTCTGCTGACTGGATCAAGTCTCTCAGCAGCAACACTGACCAGCAACACTGTCACACAGCCAGGACTCCACAGCACCAGCACAGCTACACCCACAACTAGAGACCCCGAATCAGCACTGACTTACTCTCCACACTGACTCACCAGCATTGCTGTAGGACACTCAGTGATATCCAACATTACAACACTAAAGACACAAGAGGACACATTGATCTCCCAGTTTCCTACAAACCCACTGTCAGCCCCTGCTGGCCCCACAGCTGCTGGGACCCTGTGTGCCTCTGCTCTGAGTGACAGTCTGTGTGTGTTTTGTTGTGTGTTTCCAGGGCTCTGCAGTCTCTCCTCATGTCTTGCTCATACGTTTGTCTTTGTGAACAAACCCCTGGGCTGGACTGATGCACAACAATACTGCAGAGAGAAACACACTGACCTGGCCACCGTTGACAATGCCGAAGAACTGGACAGACTGCTCAACAATGCAGACAGCGCTTATAAAGGCCAGGCCTGGATAGGACTGTATTTTGAGTTGAACAGCTGGCAGTGGTCCCTGACAGACACTGATTTCTACAGAGAGGGGAAGTCTGAGTATCGCAACTGGGGCACAGATCAACCTGATAACTGGGGTGGCAGTGAGTACTGTACAGAAATGTTCCCTTATGGTAGCTGGTTTGATTTTCCTTGCACAATAAGCCGTCCCTTCATTTGCTATCAAGGTAAGCACCTATGTCTTTTTCACATTATTACCAGTAACTAGTGCCCTGTCAAGGCTTGGCTTTTGTGTTCTTCTCTGCGTTGCTAGTGGAAGAGGGATCAAAATCTGATGGATGATAGCAGGTTCCTGTTGTCTCTAGTTGTTGCCTACAGATTACAGCAGTTGGAGTTTTACCACATGGGGACAATTAAAATATGCCTGATTTCTATTATATGTTTTGCATTGTCTGTTAGTGTAATCATCTGGAGCTGCATATTTATAAGCATGACATGCCTATTCATTGTTTTTATTGAGTCCAGCTTTAGATGGCCATTCAAGGGTTTTTCTTTATTCTGCTCTTGGGCCCTTGATCTATAAATAGGGTCTTTTTTGGTACTTGGCCGTTTAACCTGTATTTCGTTAATCTAGCCCCAAGAGACCGATATAGGGTCCTCTTGAAGACATGAATTCAGCAATCCTAAATCATCCCATTGTGGTACCTAAATATTCTCAATTGATCTATTTGATAAATTTAACCACATCAGCACACAGGTTAACGAGGTGATGTGCCTGGCTACTGACAGTTATTTAATGATGCAACTGTTTTATACAGACAGTGCATCAAGAAATGAACATGTTCACTGGCAACACACACATTTTTTTAAGAGGTGAAAAGTACTGAAATGAGAAAATCACAGCAGCATACTGTACATGCTGCCTCCATGCGGCACCGTGCGTTCACTGAATGGTACAGAGCAGCCAGCTATACACATTGCGAGGTGCAGGGAGCAGATCATGCACCACCACGTAACATGGGAGCAGTTGTCACCTATTAGCACAGCTAATGCTAAAAACTGTGTGGGGCTAGCAACAGGCCGTAGGGGAGAACAGCAAACTCGAACGCTTGGCCCTCGTAAGTGAAGCAAAGGAACCCCGTGTACCTGCGCAATAGGGATGTTAAAGTAAGCGACTTTCATGTCCACCGTAATGAACCAGTCACCGGGTTTGATGGCCTGGGACATCGTCCGCAGGTTGAGCGTGCCGAAGCGCAACACCCTGAGGTAGCGGTTCAGGTGTCTCCAATCCAAGATAGGGCAGAAACTGCCATTTTCCTTGGGTACTAGGAAGTGTGGGGATTAGAATCCCCCGTGCTGCCCCAGTGGGAGCGCTTTGCAAATTGCTTGCTTCTCCAAGAGAACAGCGATATCAATGCAAAGTGCCACATACTGCAACGGGTCCCTCTCTTGGGTCCACACCACGCAGAAGGGGGGTGGACAGGCCTGAAACTACAGGGAGTAGGCAACTGTTGCTGGGAGGTGTATGGGTGGGCCAGAGACTGTTGGAATGTCACAGGGCCGAAGTGCAGGAGGGGAAGGGGCGGAGGTCCGCCAGCCATCCTCCTGACGCATGCCATGCCGGACCACTGGGGGCAAGGACCTAAGGCCACCCGAGTCTGGGACTCCAGGAGGTCCAAGAGGTCCGGGAGGTCCAGGAGGTCTGGTAGCAGCGGGAGGGTGTGGGTTGCCACGGCCGGTGCTCCTTCTCGAACCTCTAGCATGGGGGGGTGGGGTCAGAGGACCAGGGGATCTGCAAGCAGTCCACAGCCCTCTGGATCACCACCCAAAACTCATGTTCCTGACTTACTGGAGCCGGGGGAGTGTTGTTGCTCAATGGGGTGGGGGGGGGGCGAGGCCGGTTCCCCCTCCATGAGCTCCACCTCCGAATTTAAGCCTGCGTGCAGGCTTAGCAATAGGCAGTCCTCCTCCCAAATTACCTGTCCATAGACAGGGCAGAGAGGCTCCCCTCAGAGTCCAGTGGCACATGGGCCAGCGGTGGAGACTTGAGATGTGGGGGGGTAGGGCCTGGGCTGCAGTTTGCGCTGCCTGCGCAGACAGGAGGGCGCAGATGTGGTCCATCCTGCTATTCAAGGCAAGGATGGCCTCATCTTGCTCTCTGTCCATGGAGCCTGACCTCCATCGCGGCAGGGAGAGGGCTAGCAACAACTCAGAAGAGGGTGAGGGGGCCCATGGACATCGCTCCACCACACTTCCCTGTCGCTGACATCCCCACGGTGCGCAGCTGCCATGGGGGGAGCAGCTGCCGAGGCAGGTGCGGTCACGGCAACGGGCGCAGCAGCAGACAAGAGGAGAAGCTGGCGTGTTAGGCATGGTTGTCTCCAAAGCTACATGTCAGGAGGAGGAGACGGAGGGGTTAGGGGAGAGGCAGAGGTCCAGAGCCACCGAACCCTTACCGTCACTCGCCGGAGTGGGAGATTACCTGGCATGACTGCGATTGCGGAAATTGAGGCTGGGGCTCCAGGTGCACCGTGGCAGATCCAGAAGTTGCGGTCAATTCGCACACGCTGTCGGTGCCCAGACAGATGGGGCAAAGGACCTCACCACTCCAGGCGTCAAGGTGCGTCGGCCACAAGCAGCGCAATGGCAGGGGCAAGAGGAGCTCATCGCTGAGCGCACACCCGCGTGACCAGGGAAATGTGCAGCGGAGGCGCCGGTCAGTGTTTGTACAAGGCAGAACACAACTGAAATGCTGCCTAGTGCGATCGCCGCTGTAAGTGTGTCTCCACTTTTTAACGTTTATGGACATGGGAGCACTGCAACACCAATCAGAAGCAACCCTGTTGTTGCCGGACAGAACACTGTATATTCCAAACACCATGTGCAGGATACAAGTGCCGCGTAGGCCTGTAGGCTTAACCATATCATGTTTACTGGGGTTTCTGGGGACACCAGTAGATGCGGGGTCCAGGATTCTGTGGGGGAGAGGGTAGTAGGCCACCAGCCAAAGCGGGGCCTAGAACCAAAGCTGCATCCATGGATGGTGGAGCACAGTAGAGCTCGATCCCAGCAAGCTGAGAAAGCAAGATCTCCTACAGCCGCAGCTGCAGGCTGTAGTGCGGGTACAAGCCGGCGGAGGAGCACCTCAAGCGTGTGAGATCTCTTACGAAAGACCGAGGCTTAGGCCGGGCAGCTGGGCCTTGGATTTTACTGCCGCTGCTAGCACTCCTGCTGTAGAGGAAAAAGCCCTGTGGACAAAAAACACAGCATCAGATAATATATGGTACTATTTTAACACGATCATTATTATTAAATGCTCTATATGTGAACCGAAACTGGAACTGAAAGCACAGCTGAAGCTCCGGTGCGCAGATGGACAGGATCGACATTAGCTATAAATATAACTAATAAGACACACAATAGAGACAGAGATGTAGCGAAACAGTGGTGAACAACACTATTAGTGAAGCCAGCCAGCCCGGCAAAAGAGGATGAACCTGCGTGGACGTCACCTTTTACGCTAACAGGAAGTGGAAGGGACCTGTTCTGAGTGACGTGCGCAGGGGCCAATGGCAGCTTTGATAGAGTGATGTTTTCGATCGGGTTCCTACGGAAGTGCACAAAAACCCCTCCCCCTTGGACTTAAAACGTGTTGCTACATCAACACTCGTAATCACAACCAGCTTAGAACCATCTTGCAATGACACGTTGCAAAATGTATTTAATAACAACAATGTAACCTGTTACTTATATTTCAACAGTAATTATCATCTTCACTTTTGCAATTAGTGCTGAATAACAAAAGATATAAAAATAACTAGGTGTTGCTGCACTAGCATAACTCCTATTTTGTTCTTGTTTTATAAGATGCATAACTCATATACTTGTAAATGCATGTATTAATTTAGTTTTCTTAATATTTCGTATCACTCATTTCCATCTCTACAGGCTGCCTCATAATATGTCTGATTCACTGCAACTAGCATTAAAAAAAAGGACTCAAAAATTTCTCAAAAATGTTTCCAAAACAAAAGACATCAAGGGTAACTCTGCTTCTTTAAAGTTAAATAATTATATATTAAGCTGAAATATCATGAAAAAATATGTTTTAGGGCTTTCAAACTCTTTACATCTGTTTTGTTTCAGGATCGAGGAATCCATGCAGACTATCACTTGTTTTCCCTGAGAGCACTCCATGTCGGAGATGTGCACCACCTTGAGGAATTTACCAAAAATACAACCCTTTTGCTTTGAATACCCTAATATGAATTTTATTAAATTCATGGGGGTTACACAAACATTATTTGATTTGATTAATAATCATTTTACTTAATGTCATGCGACGACTCTGCTTCCCCACTCAATTTTGTCATGGCACGCCACTGGGAAATACATATTGTAGCACTCGGGGGGTTTTGCAAGAGATGAGCCCGACTCATATTTCAGGATGTAACAAAAAATAAAGTCCCATTTATTTTTCAATTAATTCACAACTTCTTACATGCCCTGTACACACCATTACACAGTCACACTCTCCCCTTCCTTCCACTTCCTTTCTTCCTTATTCCATCTCTACACTCCACCCACCACACCGCCTACCCATTAACTTCTACAGTGTGGTGGCATGCTACAATATGTTTATCCTGTGTTTTCATAATTATTACGTAATTTACTCAAGTATTTGGCATTGACCCTGTCCATCTTTGTCATTTCTTCTTTCACTTCAAGTGAACGGGTGCTTTTGGAATCTCTTGGAGACAGCTAAAAGCAAGCGAAGTGTGCTCTTTCGTGTTTCTACAGATTAAACTAACAGAGTTGGATCAAGAATACGTTTTCATTTTACTTCTCCAAGGTGGTAAATTGTGCAGTAGTACAGTCTCACATTTAGAGCAGGCTTTGTCTCATCTATAGAGTGATTAATGGCTTCTTATATACAATTTTTTCAGAACTTCTAACAAAAGAAAGAGAGCGTCTGAGAGTGCTAGCAGCTGCTGCTTCCATGCATGGAGCAGCTTCCTGAGCTCTGACTCGTCCAACGTTCGACCACAGACTCTCCAAACATCTCAACGTCAACACTAAAGCCTTAACATTGACAGCCCCACATCGACACCCTTCGACATCGACAACACATTGACCACATCCCCGATGCTGGTGACTTTGAAACCAGCCATCCCCACAGGTGTGAGCAGCACACTCCTGGATAGGATCTACTGTGAGGAACTTGGGGAGGCAATTCTTCCACAAGACCTCACATTTCTAGAGAGTCTTCTACAGAGAGACATACAGACATCATCTCTCCCCTCTGATGAAGCCTAAAGGGGCATTTCACCATCGCACATGGTGCGAGGTGAAGCTCCCCTCCGATGACGGGCATGACCTGTGCATCAGGTGCCCGTCAGAAGCTCTTGGGAGAAAGGGACTACAACCACTGCGCAGAATGCGCAGAGAGTGACCAGATGCAGGAGGGCAGGGAACCCCTCCCAAGCTTCCAGGACATCAGCTGGCAGCTATGGGCACCCGCACTGTCACTGAGGCAAAGCTGTCCATCAGAAACATCTTCAGTGTCTAGCTCAAGGGGCTCCCCAGCCAGACAATGGTCAGCTTCCCCTTCGCCTCCACGCGATAGATGGAAAGACGGGCATATTCTCACCGGTGAACAGACGGTCTCGCTCACTCCAACACGCCTCCCCCAGCTATGACTACCCCAGACACACTCTGCCAAGGTGTACACCACCACGTCAGTGTCTGCCAAGGAGGACACGGGAGGCTCTATTCCATCGGGCAAGGAAAGAGGAGGCTGACTTCAAGGCCACACTCATAAAGCAGATGGGGGAAATAATCACATCCAGTGGGAAACCCCACCATTACCATAGGCGAGCTTGAATCGATGACTCAGTGCCCCCTGTGGTTCTCAATAAAAGCAGAAGGGGGCCCCCTGGGCATGGACGCCCTTGCTCATCCATGGCCTCAGGAACTGCTATATGCCACTTCGTCCAATGACAATGGAGAGGATTCACCAGGAAAGAGCCCCACCTGGTTGCCCCCTGGTGGCCAACACAGTTATGGTTTGCAACACTGATGCAGATGCTCAGTGTAGACCACTTGCAGCTTCCCCTATACAAGTACTTGCTGAGCCAAGCAGACAGACTCCTATGGCACATCTCAGCACAACACAGTTGCAGTTGTATGTCTTGCCCATGAAAGGCTCCATCAAATGTCACTGGGACTGCCAAATAGCATTGTGGAGATGCTGCAATCGGCCAGAGCCCCCTCTTCCAGAGCTCAATATACATATAAGAGGTCTGCCTTCCAAAACTGGTGCCTAGCCAGACATGGGGATCCAGTGTTGTGCCCCATGATGACTACACTGTGCTTCCTGCAACAGTTGCTAGAGGAAGGGAAATATGCATCCACTCTGAAGGTCCATCTGGCTGTTATCTCAGCTTGCCAGGATAAGATTGACAATGTCTCCCCAGGAGCCCACTTCCTGGTGACACAATTCCTGAAGGGAGTGAGGCGACTGTGACCTCCATTGAAAGACACAATTCCAGCCTGGGACTTGGAATTGGTTCTAGGGGCTTAGCGGAGCTCCCTTTGAGCCCATTTCCACAACAGAACTCCGCTTTCTATCACCTTCCATTTAACGATAACTTTGGCAAGAAGAATCTGTTAACTTCACACTTTGTCAGTGGCTAAGACCTGTTTGATTTTCTCAGGAAGCAATGAAAAGGTCACGCTGAGGACATACCCGGCCTTCCTGGCCACGGTTGAATACACAATGCTATCTGGGAGTCAGCCTTTCACATTAATCAGCCTATTGTCCTGGAGTCATTTCACCCCCTTCCACGTGTCGGATGAGGACCACAGACTACACACACTCTGTCCGATCAGGGCCTTGAAGTGTTATATGAAAAGGACTGTGCACTTTCGTAGCGCCGATCAACTTTTTGTCTGCTATGGGTCTACCACTATAGTGTGGGCTGTGACTGAAAAAAACAACTGGCTCACTGTGTGTCGGACACTTTCAGTCTCACCTATGAACATGCAAATGTCCCAGATGCCCGAGCACATCTCTGCACACTCCCCAAGGGGACAGAACATGTCATGGACTCTCTTTCATGGCGCTTTACTGGAGGACCTGTGAAACAATGCAACCTGTACTGGTCGACAAACTTTGACATGGTTTTACCACCTGAATGTTCCAGACAAGGTGTGCCCTTCCCTGGGCACTCAGGAACTGCAGATGGCTCGCCCTCAGGCACCATGAGGCTCTGCTCCTCTTGCCATGGATGGGACTGGGCTTGAATCAGTGGTCCAGACTTTGTGAAAGCTATGACATTGTCATCCCATTCAGCAATGGCTGTCGTTCAATTTGAAAAGGAATGGTAGGTTATTATCATAACGCGGTTCCCTGAAAAAGAAAGACAGTCGTTACCTTAAGGGGTCACCAGACGACCTTCATGATGAAGAAATTGCAGTCAGCAGCTGTCAGAAGGAGACTCCTCCTGCCAGCAGGGCCCCTATAGGTCAGCTTTGGTACAAGATTTCACATGATTCAGAAGGCTCTTCCTATTCGTTAATGGCTGTCTTTCTTTTTCAGGGAACCAGGGTTATGATAATAACCTAACGGTTTAAAGACAACAAACTATACACTTGTGGAGGGTTGAATATCTTTATTGGCTTCAGAATGTTGTGTCCTGGTTGAATAAAACATGTTCCCTTTTTGCAGTCATCTGGGCTGGGCTGGGTATTTTGGATGGAAACCGAAAAATCTCTGCATATTATTTTTCCACCTGTATTATTATTATTATTATTATTATTATTATTATTATTATTATTATTATTATTATTACCACTCATTGTGCCTTAATTTGGGATTCAACAATAACAACTCTGTGCTCTATGCATTATTATAACACATTTTCATAATATACTTTTTCTTGTCTTGTCTTGATCAGGTTCTACATATTAGTCAGTTTTTCAGTAAAATTCTGAAAGTTTTCCGTTTGTGGCACAAGTGCTGCACACCTCTTATTACCATGCTTACCCTGTATGTATTCATTCCTCTGGAGCAGCTTTATTGGTAGAGTACAGCCTTCTGTTCAATTGCAGCTCTCAGGTGGGCTGTAAGACATTACTGAGGAAATGATTGCAAACAATTTAAGGTTGCAATTCGTGTGTCTGGCATCATCAGAGACAAATCTAGATGCACTGCTAAGGTCCACATCAAATGTGTTTAAACTTTGCACAATGCCCTGGGACACTGATGAGTACTTGTGTGAGGGCAGATTGTGAGAGTTTCTGAGATGTTGAGTTTTGATAAATGTGCACCAAAGATTAATTGCAGGTTGTTTGAAGTGTGTTACATTCATGTACAGCAGCAGCAGAAGAAGAAACCTGATTGGGCATTGTAGGATGAGATGTTGATTTGTTGTGCTTTCTGTCACTTCCATTTAATAAATTCAGCACAAGATGCTCTGAACCAGCAGTTCTACAGCTCTAGTTCTACTCCTGTGATCACACACTGAGAAACACACGGTACAGTCTGAACCAGCTGAGCTTTGTCTTTACAGAGACCAGTAATGCCACACTGAGATACGTCCTGATTAACCAAGGAAAGAGCTGGACAGAGGCGCAGAGATTCTGTAGAGAGAATTACACAGACCTGGTCAGTGTGAGGAAGCAGAGTGAGAATGAGGAGGTAACAAAAGCAGCCAATGGGCAGACTGTGTGGATTGGTCTGTTCATTGATCCCTGGAAGTGGTCAGACCAGAGGAGCTCCTCATTCCGCAACTGGTACTCAGGCGAACCCAACAATGGAGCAGGAAATGAGTTCTGTGGTGCAGTGTTCCTACAAGTGGAAACGCCAGGGACATGGAATGATGCTCCTTGTGATTACAGTTACCCGTTCTTCTGTTACCATGGTGAGTTGACCCTGGCTTTCCTGGGTTAGAAAGGCTGGCTGAGTTGCCTGTGTTCTGTGCGAATATGCAACAAATTACATAATCCTCCCACCCAAACATTTTTTACAATTTTCTGCTTTTCCTGTTGCTGGTGGTGAACATGGGGCTGGGCTGGCAGTGCATGGGCACATGTTTCTCCTTACTGTAAGTGTGCTGCACTGCAGTTTTGAGAATGTTTGCGCATATTGGAAATTCAGGCCCCAGGTCTTGCACCAGAGCTCCCCAGACAATAGAAACCCAACAGCCCCTCACCGAGCCCAACACCTCCTATGTAAACAACACTGAGCCCCTCCCATCCTGGACAACTTCATATTATTTCACCATTGAACCAGTAACAAAACATTATACAAACAATAACAATCATTCATATCTAACACATCATTATATCACTTTATACTATATATAGTCTAGGGCTAGAGTGCTCTGTAATTTTTAAACAACATTCAGTACTAATCCAGCTTCCACTCAATATTACCACATCCCTGACTGCGTACAAGAGACACACATTCCCACCTGGACACCAGTCCACATACACATAGCACAAACTGCCTGCAACTCCAACCAGCCTGAGGGAAGAGAAACTTCCAAAACACCAAACCTTTCATTGCCTAATATTTGTTCTATTAATAATTAACAAGCTTAAAATATTAGTATCAATACTACCATATTAATGAAATTTTAAAGTTCGGGAGGACAGCCTCCCGCCTTCTTAAGCAGAAGTAATCTGACAAAAAAGTACTTTGCCAGCATTCGCATTCCTCGCTTTGCATCCTTCCTCCAACCTCCACATCACCCATGCACCAGCTCCTTGAATCATTCCATCTAGGGCTTCCGATGGCCTCATCCTCATGGCCAAGTTAGCATTCCCTTAGTCAAGCGAGTGCAGGCCCAACTAAACTCTATTTACCTTCTGCATCTATTGGGGTTGCCCAAACTCCTGAACTCGCTCGTTTCATGTCTTTGTTCATGGTTTCATTCTCTGCAATGATGCTACCTTCTCTGGGCCTGTGCCCTTACTTAGTGCACCTGAACGTCCCACACGCCCTCCTGCCAAACAACCCATATTTCCCATTCCTTGTTTAATTTGCCCGACACTAACCAACTCTCAGACACATACATATACAATTTATTTGCCTCCAAATAATCCTGTTTAATCATAGTTTATTGAAACCATCCTTAGCAGGTATGTAATTAATTTAAGGGATATTTGTTACATTAGAGTGTATACACGTGCTATATAATTTAAGCAGTGGTAGTATTCTTATAATGGCAAATAATTGCCTTATTATCTGTTCCCACGGTGCAGACTATGGTCAGCACATAGTAGAGAGGGCTGTGGGTGTGTGACTGTGAGGGTGTGTGCTGTTCTGATTAATCAGTTGGTCTCCACAGAGAACAGAGAAGTAATGAAGCTGCATTTCCTGGGAAAACGTGGTGTGAACCCCAACCCACCTGCAGTGAGAGAGAGACTCTTAGAGCAGGTGAGTGACAACCTGGCTGTGGCCCTGAGTGCTGAGGACCAGATGACCCTGTGTCTGTGAGAGAGGGAGGGAGGGAGGAAGAGTGTGGAGACACATGGCTACAGGGCTTTATTACAATATTAATTTATCATTTTCATCATTAAATAATCACACCACAGCTCTGCTCCAGTCATGTGCTGCTGTTGTGTTTTCAGATCAAGAGCGAATGGATCAGACTGGGTCTGCCAGAGGACACCACACTGCGCTGGAGAGAGCAGCCAGATGGGCATGTTTTCCACCAGGAGGAGGGAGGAGGAGAGACACTGGAGCCCCAGTGCTAATGTGCTGCCCAGCTGAGACAATAACAGCAGTCTCCACAAGCAGGCTGGGAAAATGCAGAGACCAGCTGTTTCTAAACTGGGAGCTTCATACAGCAGTTGTCCCATTAAATTAGAAGCCTTTATTAGAATCCATTATTCATTTCTAAATGGCAACAGTTGCTTTTGTATTCTTGTATCCCCCCCTGCATAAGAATATGAAAATACATTATAAAACAATGTAAATACATCCCTGTCAATTTACCCCTTACATAATTTGTCCCAATCATACGTTCTCCACAAATGAGCATTTGTAACCTTGAGTTCATTAACTTTTCCTCATTAATTTCTCATTAATTTTTAGGAAAATAATTAATTTAATCAATTTTGGAATAAGGCTGTAACATAACAAAATGTGGAGTGAAGCGCTGTGAATACTTTCCAGATGCACTGTATTATAGATCAATATAACATATAACATATGTACACAAACTCCACTAGTTCAGTCATTTACAACAAATTAGGACAGTTGGCTGCGGGAGTCAGCAACTTTGAACGTTTCTTACTGAAGCTGGTATCTCCACTTGCACAGTGGTTAAGGAACAGCACTATGGGCCGGAGGTTGTGGGTTTCATTCCAGATGTGGGGATGTTACTTCTTACGTAGATATATTTCTAAACCATTACTTGATTCATCACTTTACACTCACCTAAAGGATTATTAGGAACACCTGTTCAATTTCTCATTAATGCAATTATCTAACCAACCAATCACATGGCAGTTGCTTCAATGCATTTAGGGGTGTGGTCCTGGTCAAGACAATCTCCTGAACTCCAAACTGAATGTCTGAATGGGAAAGAAAGGTGATTTAAGCAATTTTGAGCGTGGCATGGTTGTTGGTGCCAGACGGGCCGGTCTGAGTATTTCACAATCTGCTCAGTTACTGGGATTTTCACGCACAACCATTTCTAGGGTTTACAAAGAATGGTGTGAAAAGGGAAAAACATCCAGTATGCGGCAGTCCTGTGGGCGAAAATGCCTTGTTGATGCTAAAGGTCAGAGGAGAATGGGCTGACTGATTCAAGCTGATAGAAGAGCAACTTTGACTGAAATAAGCACTCGTTACAACCGAGGTATGCAGCAAAGCATTTGTGAAGCCACAACACGTACAACTTTGAGGCGGATGGGCTTCAACAGCAGAAGACCCCACCGGGTACCACTCATCTCCACTACAAATAGGAAAAAGAGGCTACAATTTGCACAAGCTCACCAAAATTGGACAGTTGAAGACTGGAAAAATGTTGCCTGGTCTGATGAGTCTCGATTTCTGTTGAGACATTCAGATGGTAGAGTCAGAATTTGGCGTAAACAGAATGAGAACATGGATCCATCATGCCTTGTTACCACTGTGCAGGCTGGTGGTGGTGGTTGTGTAATGGTGTGGGGGATGTTTTCTTGGCACACTTTAGGCCCCTTAGTGCCAATTGGGCATCGTTTAAATGCCACGGCCTACCTGAGCATTGTTTCTGACCATGTCCATCCCTTTATGACCACCATGTACCCATCCTCTGATGGCTACTTCAAGCAGGATAATGCACCATGTCACAAAGGTCGAATCATTTCAAATTGGTTTCTTGAACATGACAATGAGTTCACTGTACTAAACTGGCCCCCACAGTCACCAGATCTCAACCCAATAGAGCATCTTTGGGATGTGGTGGAACGGGAGCTTCGTGCCCTGGATGTGCATCCCACAAATCTCCATCAACTGCAAGATGTTATCCTATCAATATGGGCCAACATTTCTAAAGAATGCTTTCAGCACCTTGTTGAATCAATGCCTCGTAGAATTAAGGCAGTTCTGAAGGCGAAAGGGGGTCAAACACAGTATTAGTATGGTGTTCCTAATAATCCTTTAGGTGAGTGTATATTAAAATGAATAACTTTGGAAAAGTGAAACCAGAATGTTTTATTTTTTCATTACTACATTTTGTCCTGGAGTTAAACAGAATCAGAGTAGAACAAACAATTAGTATTCACCTTAGTAAAGTCTAGCACTGTTTAATTAATTTACTCTTTACCCCATTACACAAATATGAAATGGTTTAACAGCTATATTTTTTCTTAATCTCATTACAGAAGTTCCTAATTTAGTAACCCCCCCTCTTATTATGGGCAAGGTCTAGGCTATGAAATGCTTTACAACAATTGCAGTATTCCATTATTTACACAACCAATTGCAATAACCTCACTAACAATACAAGCAAATATAGAAGAGAATGTGCCATCAATTGGACAACTCCTTATACCTTGACACTTTTTATTTTTGCTTACAGACACTGTGTACTGTATAGCTGTACAGATACTGCACACAAGGCTTTAATACCTGTGTGTAAAAATACATTTTTTCAACAAAATATTGTACTGCTACTGTATTTAATAAGTAGTTTTCTATGTGAGAATATTCAGTTCATTCATTAATTCTGCTGTTCATCACAGAATTGTGAAATGGGTGATCTGAAGGAGCTATTGATGTAATGCTATATCTGTATTATTTTGATGCAGGTATTTGAATCTGAGTCTTGTTAACATGATTTTGAAAGCAATCATTATATTTATTTATGCATTCATGTTGTTGCTCAGTACAGTCACTATATTGTCATTGACCTGCTGATTGAAATGCCACACAGTCTCTGCCACAGGCTGATCTCACACCACTGTTTCACACCCCACTGTGTGGACAATCATTAACTGTGAACCAGCACTGAGCTCCCTGTGCCCATAGAAACCCATCAGGCAGCAACCTCTGATCCTCAGCCTCCAATCAGAATTCTCACAGCACAGCGCTAAACATGAAGCTCCAGTGTGGAGCCTGATCTCACAGCCACCCAAACCCACTGTCAGCCCCCACTGGCCCCACAGCTGCTGGGCCCCTGTGTGCCTCTGCTCTGAGTGACAGTCTGTGTGTGTTGTGTTGTGTTTCAAGGGCTCTGCAGCCTCTCCTCATGTCTCGCTCGTCAGTATGTCTTTGTGAACACATCCCTGGGCTGGACTGACACACAACAATACTGCCGAGAGAAATACACTGACCTGGCCTCCATTGTCAATGCAGAAGAACTGGACAGACTGCTCAACAGTACAGACAGGGCTTATATAGGCCGGGCCTGGATAGGACTGTACAGGGGAGACAGAAGTCTGTGGCGCTGGTCCCTGGGAGACAGTAATTTCTGCAATGAGGAGGACTCTGAGTATCGCCACAGGAAAGAAGGGAAAACAGATGATGTTGATAAAAACTGTACGGTGAAGATGAATTATGGCAACTGGGATACTGAGTCTTGCATTGAAAAACATGATTTCATTTGCTATCAAAGTCAGCAGTATTGTTCATTTTCACTTTGAAAAACGTAATTTAAACTTAAACACACACAGAAATGGTGGACAATACTGACTTTAGTGAGACACTATCAGGAACTGGATTTGCTCCTTGTTTCCATTAGATAAAAGAAGCACAAAACCCTTTAATAAAACCATTCCAGTGCTCTTGTCTTGCATAAACTCTTAAAGCTGAAAAGCAATGGTAGTACGGCACCACAGCTTCCCTCCAGTCTCTTCCAATCTGCTGGAATCAAGTTTAGAATATTCCTTAATCACACGTTTACTAATTAACAGTATACATTAGTGTATGATCATTATTAGAAGTAGTAATAGTTGTAGTATTATTTATTTATTTGAAGTCAGCATTACCCTTGGGGGGTTACAGTAATCAGCAACAAACACTGCTAACAAAATATTAAATAAAAGGGCAATTAAGATGAGTCCTATATGAGTCCTAATTAAATGTTTAAAAACAACAAAACACTACAATAGTTAAACAATATTGTTTGCGGTGGCATCAGTGCAGACAGAATTACTCATAGTAGAGCAGGAGTAAAATAAAAATAGAAAATACTTATATAATAATAAAGTAATACGGCTGTATTTTTGAGCAGGGTGGTGTGTGGTGTGGTGTTGTATATATTATAATACCTGATCTACAGCTACAGATGAAAAGAGTTGTGAAACTATTAAAGGGAAAACTACTTTAGGCCAAGCATGCACATGGAAACACTCTGCACACACTTAGAACATGGAATCACAATTAAGGACATTAAGAATGTGTAAATGTGTAAGTGTACTACTTACATACTTTAAGGATACTCAAGTGTACTTATAGTGTATGTATTTTTATTTCTCAAGCTGGGCTGAAAACCAGTGAAAACCGGTGAAGAAAGCAGCGAAGGGGCAGGTTGTGTGGATCGGTCTGTTCAGGGATCGCTGGAAGTGGTCAGACCAGAGAAGCTCCTCATTCTGCAACTGGTTCTGGGTGAGCGGGGAGCCCCTCTGCTACAGTAACTTTGCTCCAGGCTTTGACAGCAAGTGTTCATGTGACCAAGCTAGAGCCCTGGCTGTGGCAGGAGGCAACTGGACCGCCCTGCCCTACTCTCAACTTCATCTGCTACAGAGGTGAGTCACACAGCAGAGAAGGCAGTGTTGGTGGGTGATCAGTTTAGCCAGTGTAAAGCATGCACTGAGAAGAGTCTCAATCACAGCACAGCACAGCACAGCACAGCACAGCACAACAACCATGCAAATAAAAGAAAATGCCCATTTGTAACCGCATTATACTATACAATCAGTTAATTAACCACATTGTCCTGTTAAAGGAGATAACTATTTGTATGAGCACTTCTATATATATACATAGGTGGCTTTCCCAGCTCTATGTCTCTCTCAGCCACACTGTGTTGTATTGCAGGTCCTCCCAGTGGCTAGTGAAGTTTGACATCCAGATCTCTCCACTAATCTGCTGGTCTTCTCGAGACGAACACAGGGGTGACGCATCTGAATGGATGCTGCTTCCTGGAGTCAGACATCTTTTTGGTTGGAGTGAAGATCTCTCTCTCCCTCTCTTTTTCCTCCTTACTCTGTGTGACCTGTATCAATATTTTCTGTCACAATCGTACTGTAAGTATGCTCCAGGATCTCATCATTCACAGTCAGAAACTGACCCAGATGGTATGTGAACAGAGGGAGTCACTCAGAGAGGAAGGAAGGTTGGCATTTGATCAGTCACTGGGCTCAGATTTTAACTTTGTATTCAGTGTTGGGATATATAACTCAAATATTATTTTATTCATAGGTAACATATAGAGGCCTTCAATTATATCAGTTTGTTTGTAATACTTCTGTATTTGTATTTGTGTATTTGTGATTTGAAGCTGTGGTGTTAAAGTGTACTGTATTGCCCTGTTCACTCTCTCTCTCTGTTGACAAATAAAGTATGCAAAAGGATTTCTATGTTCATAATCTGTTGTACACACTGATGGTAAAAGTCTACCACTGATACAGTGGCTCTATCAGTCACCAGAGACTAACAGCGTGACAGACAGTGCCGTATCAGACTATCCCTGTGAGAATCCGCCTCAGTCTAACGACTCTTTCCCAGCGCTGGTCGTTCTTATCTACAGCACACACAGACAGGGACTGGGCCGTTGCTCACGTTCACTGAGCAAATCCCCATTGGCATGAAAATGACTGGTATCCCTCCAATCAGACACAGGCTTCAGCATCACGGTCTTAACAAAGTTAAAAGCCAGAATCAAGACACACAGCATCTCACCATGAAAGCAAATATTCGGTTGTAAAATCCAGCGCCACCACTGTATCTCTGCAGCGTGTCAGCGGTGTGTGTTGTTGAGGCTCCGTACTCTCAGCCCTTTCGAGGGAGTCTTATTTACCCCTAAGAACTAGCCACACTAGTGTCAATTACACACCCATTCTCCAGTTCACCAGGCCAGTGCACTGAATATGGCCTCAGGCCACTGACCGGATTTTCCCCCATTGGCTTGATCTGACAGGGGTCATCATGCTCTTCTGGCCCACTGAATGAGATACATTGTAGTATTCAATACGGGAGTTCAATCTAACATTGCTGTCACTGTCCCACTCACATGATTTAGTTAGAAAATCTAAAACTGTTTACATAGATCAGCCAGAACATTATGACCACCTGCCTAATATTGTGTAGGTCCCCGTTTTGCTGCCAAGACCAGTCAAGGCATGGACTCCACTAGCCCTCTGAAGGTGTGCTGTGGTATCTGGCAGCAGATCCTTTAAGTCCTGTAAGTTGCAAGGTGGGGCCTCCAGGATTGGACTTGTGTGGCCAGCACATCCCATAGATGCTCGAGTGGATTGAGATGTGGGGAATTTCGAGGCCAAGTCAACACCTTGAACTCGTGATTCATCAAACCAGGCCACCTGCTTCTATTGCTCCGTGGTCCAGTTCTGATGCTCACGTACCCATTGTAGGCGCTTTCGGCAGTGGACAAGGGTCAGCATGGGCACCCTGACTTGTCTGCGGCTACGCAGCCCCATAAGCAACAAACTGCGATGCACTGTGTCCTGAAACCTTTCTATCAGAACCAGCATTCACTTTTTCAGCAATTTGAGCTGCAGTAGCTCGTCTGTTAGATCCGAACACACGGGCCAGCCTTTGCTTCCCATGTGCATCAATGAGCCTTGGCCGCCCATGACTCTGTCGCCGGTTCACCGCTTTTCCTTCCTTGGACCACTTTTGATAGGTACTGACCACTGCAGACCAGGAACACCCCACAAGAGCTGCAGTTTTGGAGATGCTCTGACCCAGTTGTCTAGCCATCACAATTTGGCCTTGGTCAAAATCGCTCAGATCCTAATGCTTGCCCATTTTTCCTGCTTCTAACACAACAACTTTGAGGGAAAAAAAATCACTTGCTGCCTAATATATCCCACCCACGGACAGGTGCCATGATAACGAGATTATCAGTGTTATTCACTTCACCTGTAAGAGGTCATAATGTTATGGCTGATCAGTGTATATGAAGAAAACTGAGTAACAAAGGAAACAGGATCCCAAACTGTACTGTACTGTATGAACCGTAATTATACTGTAAGTCACCCTGGATAACGGTGTCTGCTAAGAAATCAAGTAATAATAATAATTGTTATTTATTATTTCCCCCCAAATACCATGTGCAGTTTGTAACAGAACATTTTCATAAAGTATAAAAATATAGTAAAGATTTAGAAAAGGGGTAGTTGAAAAGTTTTGGGATCTCTGGGACTGCTCTCACCTGGTTCTTCTCCTCTTCGACCGGTCCTACCAAGTGACATGGCGAGGCTCCTCATCCACCCCCCAACCTCTCCTCACAGGTGTTCCCCAAGGCTCCGTCCTGGGCCTGCTCCTGTTCTCTCTCTACACTCGCTCCCTGGGCCCCCTCATCGCTTCCCATGGCTTCTCCTACCACTCCTACGCTGATGATGCCCAGATCTTCCTGTCTTTTCCCTCTTCTGACCCTCTCATCCCCTCACGCATCTCTTCCTGCTTGTCTGCCATTTCTGCCTGGATGCACTCGCAGCACCTCAAGCTCAACCTCTCCAAATCAGATCTTCTCTTTTCCCCCCACTCTTCCTCACCCTCTGCTGACCTCCCCATCTCGATCCCCTTGGAATCCACCACACTCTCTCCTTCTTCTTCCGCTAAAAATCTAGGAGTCACCCTCGATCCTGCGCTCTCCTTCTCCCAGCACATCACCACGCTGACGCTCACCTGCAGATTCTTCCTGAGCAACATACGCCGGATCCGTCCCTTCCTCACCGACTACTCAACTCAGCTACTCGTCCAGTCACTGGTCCTGTCCCGCCTGGACTACTGCAACTCCCTCCTGGCCGGCCTGCCTGAATCCACTGCCCACCGCTCCAGCTCATCCAGAACTCTGCGGCTCGTCTGGTGTCTCTCTGCCACGATTCACACACGCTACTCCACTGCTCCGCTCCCTCCACTGGCTCCCGATAGCGACACGCATCCAGTTCAAGACTTTGACCCTCACCTACCGCTGTCTTGACCACACTGCACCAAGCTACCTTCAGTCACTCGTCTCTCCATACATCCCCTCCAGACCACTGCGCTCCTCCAGTGCCAGAAGGCTAACTCTGCCTCCTCTCCACTCTCCTCCCTCCAGAGCCGCTCCTTCTCATCCCTGAACCCTAAGTGGTGGAACGACCTGCCCACCGAAGTCAAAACCGCAGAGTCCTTGACCTCATTCCGGCGCTTACTCAAGACGCATCTCTTCCGACAGCACTTGTAATATTAGTCCTCTATCCCTGCTAGATAGCACTTCAGCTTATTATGCTCCTCGCGTTCTTGATTGTTCTCCTCCTTGCTCCCTTTCCCGTAGCCCTCGTCTGTAACCCGACATCTTGACAGCACTTAGCTTTCACCGTCCAGGATGTAGGAAGTCTCTTACTGTACTTGTGTAAATTGTATATTGGAATCTGTAAAATTTATTTTGAATTGCCTAGTACTTAACTGTATATTTGGACTTATGTTGTAAGTCGGCCTGGATAAGGGCGTCTGCCAAGAAATAAAAATAAAAATAATAATAATAATATGCAGAACCCGTACTAATCGCAGACCTGTACACTAGCTATTAAATAGAATTATAGTATATTTAACAAGATATAAATTAGAAAAATACTGTCGTACATCACGTTTAACAAACAATATAATAATTGCATACACACGCATATATACATATAAAAGGAACACTAAAAGGAAAAGACTCAGACAGCGGGATCTGTTTATGTACACAGCGCTTGGCAATATTTAACAAAATACTCGTGTCTAAAGAAAATACTACAAACAAGAAAAAATATATTCTAAGATTAATATGTATATTTAGCGTATACTCACATACAATTCTTGCTAAAGCAACAATGTTTCTGGCTGTTTCTACGATGCCCATGTAAACAATTAGTGTTCTATTCTACAGAATGTAAGATGCACTTTGATCTTATACAGGCAGTGCTTTCCAACCAATCAGAAATTATCCCTCGCTGCTCAGGGAAGACGTTTACAAATGTAACAAATACGCCACTAGGTGGCAGAAAATCCAAACATAAAACGAACTTAAAGTAAAGCCAGAACAGTCCCCTTCTAAAGTAATACCGTTTGGCTGCACCTCAGCGTGGCCGTGCCGTGCCGGGGGGTTTCCACTGGGGCTCAGCTGCACCTCCGCCTGTGCTGGACTGGTTTCAGGAGCGCAGTTTCTATATCGTATCGGCTGAGTCCCACACGGGTCCGGGCAGTACTGTGACGTCATGACGCAGCACGTCTGCATTCTGACACTGTAACTACAGTGATGGCGGCCGCTCTGATGTGAGAGATGCGCTAGAAACTTTCACAAGAAGGACGATGTGTGTTTACCTTGGGAAACGATTCATCTGGAGCAGATATTAATGCACGGTGCAAAAGTGCCACACAGGATTAGTTGCTTGGAGCAGAAAGACATTTAAGTGTTTGAAAAGATCGCGAAAATCCTGCCGGAGAAAGGACTGCAGTACAGTGTGCCCTGACCACTTCGTCCTGGATTTAAATTAAATGTCCCGATGTCTTGTAAATGATTTACGGTCATACTGTAAATTTCATGATATATAGACATAAGCAGAGCTGTAGGCTGTTCATTTGAGCACCAGGAAGACCCGCTGCAGTGATGCTCAGTGTTCATGTCAGGGAGTATTCACTGTGCGCTGCATGCTTACATAGGGCTCTGTATCAAATATAATCTGATAAAACACAAACAGGTCCCCCGCCTGTGTGTCGGTGCAGCTTCACTTCATCACGTCTGACTGAGGAAAATGTATACGCGCAAAGAAGCGTTTTATTTGGTCCATTAGCGACATTAAACCTCGTGGCATTTGTGGGGATTTTAGCAGCTTTTATTGTATCTTTGTTTTTAGTTTTGTGGCCAATAGGACGAGACACGCCTATTTTAACCAATACAAATCCAGACTCCCATAAAACAGCTTCAACCATAATAATGCAATTTACTAGAAAGGGCGTTTCTATCTCTCACATCGTTTTTTAAAAAATATTACTTGATTAGAAAGTTTGCGCTATTAATCCAAATCGTCCATCAGAAATCCTCCCGGGTGTAAAATCGCACTTGCAGTCTTTACTCCGTGAAATAGAAGGGTATAAAACATACAATACAATTAAACATAATAAAAATACATACAATCTGACAGTCCAAAAGAAAATACCAAAAGCATCGTGTCTT
Organism: Amia ocellicauda; assembly: GCF_036373705.1. Lineage (NCBI taxonomy): Eukaryota > Metazoa > Chordata > Actinopteri > Amiiformes > Amiidae > Amia > Amia ocellicauda. The sequence goes on along the minus strand of NC_089864.1, from coordinate 2,975,643 downwards.
AACCAAACGAATTAACAATACAAAAACAGCAATAACTTCAAACTGGGCATGTGTCAAATAGATTATGCTAATTGTATTACAATATACAGTATTTCAAAGCCTTCTTTAAAAAAAAGAAACATCACATTTGTCACTTATTTCCACAACATTTAAAACATGTGTTATGCTGCATGTACAATATATAATGATGAAACATACTTATTTGACTCTAGGCAAAGCTGTGGTTAAGCCTTGCCTATTCTAACAATTAATCTTCTCATGAACGAGCCCATGTTAATGTTGATTTTAATTTCCATACGGTTACACAGAGACGCCAGTAACGCCCTTTCTAATAAACTGCACCATTATTGGCTGAAGCCGTTTTATGTGAGTCTGGAGTTTTATTGGTTAAAAAGGCGTGTCTGCGCCTATTGGCTAGAAGGACTGAAGTGGGTTGGGAACAGATCATGATTGACAGCTGGTCTGTTCGTCTGGAAGTTCAATTGGTTTGTCTGGAAGTTGGTCTGTTCGTCTATTTATATGAATGAATAACCACATTAGTTAATTACAAAGTTGATAAAGTGTCCTGGATGAATGTGCTACTGTATGGCCAAATTGATGAATTTCACAATGAATTTTTCAATGAACTGCCAAATTGACGGACGAACAATTTTGGCACAAACGGCGCTCCACATAAAAGCATGTATTAGAGGCGCCTAGGAAAGAGTACGTGGGTTTGTGCGGCGGCTCAGTTACTCTTATAGTGACTAGCTGGAGTGATAGGGTGCTTCAGAGCCTAAATGTGTATCCCCTATATTTTACTTTTATTTGAATGGTTTTAAGATTTGAATCTTTGTAATTGCAATCCCTTGTCTTTTTATTCCCTGGTGTATTAATAAACTTGTATTGTTAACTTATTAAACTTCCATTGTTTTACCGTAACTGCAGTGCCAGATTTAAAAAACCTGAATTAACCTAAACTGAAGGTGGTTCCTTCAGTGGAGTTGGCTACACAATCGTGCACCCAGTAGCCGTCGCTACATGATGCCTTTCTGTCCCTGAGCTCTGTGGGATGTAAAGGGTTAAATAGTTGACAGGAGCTCATTGTTAACGGACAGACCTAAGATTTACATGTAGTGCGGGGGAGAGGCTGACAGACAAGAAATACACAGGTTAATATACATTTTTCTTTTAAAATATTCTTATATGTAGTATAGTGTGACAGGGTTGACAAGGATACAGAAGTGAATATTTACAGGCTCACAGGGAGACGGACAGACGTGTTGTATCCGGATCAGGTACGTTTACAGACCACTGCACTGTGGAGATGTGTTGTTGTAGTAGATGTAGTTCGTGTTTTGTCGAATACAACATTAACACAACTTGGGATTGAATTATTGTTCGCTGTAATTCATTGGACAGAACACGACTAACACAAGAAACTAGTTTAAAATGCCTTATTTTCGCATTAATAATAGCAAAATTAGTAGCAGTAGAGGAGCAGTCTTTCTAAAGCAGAAAACATTCCTATGACGAGTGCTGTAAATGTCCTGGAGTCTATGACTTTTTAATGAAGATTTTAGTCCTATTCAATAGTTTTTTCCTGTTGAGTCAGGTTGCTTAAAGGAACCACCACTCGATACAGGAGGAAGGCTCATAGCATTATAAAGTATGTCGGTCATCCAGCTCATGACTATATTCTCAATCTTGCCATCTGAACAACGCTATCAAAGCATTATACCCAGTAGGAACACTTTCATTCATAAAGACGCGGTTTGATGCAAGACCCCTGTTTTACGATGGATTGCATAATTGGAAATGTTTATAAATACAATTAAAATAAAATGAAGGCTGTATAATTGAAGTGTGTTGCACAGTTCTTTGATCTCAAGCGGGAACTGCGTCATTCTATACATCATTTCCATATTATCTGCCATCACATCTCTACAAGCACAGGGGAAAACATATGCATAATTCCTGCAAGGGACAGCTGATTATGTACGCTGTGAATATTAACTGATTATGTGCCTAGTTCATTAGTAGCACTGCACAATATTAACCTGGGTGGCCAGTTGGTTGAGATCACCGTGATATTGTAATGTGCACCCCCTATCAGGGTGTTTTATCTAATTGGGTTCCCTGCTTATCCCAGGTAAGGTCCGGTATTACATAATTAAAACACCACAGGGAAACCAATATTTGCACACAAATACAGGTACCAATTAGAAAAAGACCAGAGCAGGGTTTAGTGAGAACTAACCCGTGTTTCTGTGTTTGCAGACAGACAGGCCACAGTCATGGAGCGGAGGGCGTTTCTCATCCTGCTGTTCTCAGGTCAGTGTCCCCTGTGTGTCTGACACACAATCTCACAGAAACAGCCCTGATCACATCACCTCACACTGTTGGCCCAGTATTGGCCCAAAATCACCCACTACAGCGATAGGACTGCAGCCCTGAGCCAGTGTCCTTCTGCTGACTGGGCCCAGTCTCTCAGCAGCAACACTGACCAGCAACACTGTCACACAGCCAGGACTCCACAGCACCAGCACAGCTACAGACACAACTAGAGACCCTGAATCAGCACTGACTGACTCTCCACACCGACTCACCAGCATTGCTTTAGGACACTCAGTGATATCCAACATTACAACACTAAATACACAAGAGGACACACTGATCTCCCAGTTTCCTACAAACCAACTTTCAGCCCCTGCTGGCCCCACAGCTGCTGGACCCCTGTGAGCCTCTGCTCTGAGTGACAGTCTGTGTGTGTTGTGTTGTGTGTTTCCAGGGCTCTCCAGTCTCTCCTCATGTCTCGCTCGTCAGTATGTCTTTGTGAACAAACCCCTGGGCTGGAGTGACGCACAACAATACTGTCGAGAGAAACACACTGACCTGGCGTCCATTGACAATGCAGAAGAACTGGACGGACTGCTCAACACTGCAGACAGCGCTTATACAGGCCAGGCTTGGATAGGACTGTATTATGACATGAACAGCTGGCAGTGGTCCCTGACAGACAGTGATTTCTGCAGTGAGAGGAAATCAGAATATAGCAACTGGGCAACAGGTCAACCTGATAATTCCGGTGTCAATGAAAACTGTGTGTATATGTTTGCTGGTAGTCAATGGCATGACGATATCTGCATCAGGCCCTATCCCTTCATTTGCTATAATGGTAAGACACCCTGTCTATTCTTATGCAAGTTTACCCTGGTAGATCGACCATAGGATTATCACACTGGAAATATGGGTTGACTGTTGAGGTACCTTAGTTCTACAGGGGTCTCCAGTGGTTTCAACATGTCTTCACTGTGCTTTACTTCTACACACTGCCATGCGAAACCACAGTCTACCATGGGAAACATCAAATAGAAATAGAAATCATGGTATAGCATGGTATTCCAGCTGTCCAGGGTAGTAAAGCACAGTGAAGGCATGTTGAAACCATAGGAAACCACAGTAAAACTGTAGTAAAACCTCAGATAAACCCTGATATCATCCTATGCTATATTTTACAGGGTGAACTTCAATTAGGTTCTCCTCACTGTAATTACAAACTTCAAGACCAATGATACTGGGCACAGTTAGCGTCAGAGCTGATTTTATTTTAAACAACAAGCTCAGGACCAAACTACAAAATGCCTTAAAACATTAGAAGCCTAAACCCTAAAGCTGGATCAAAGATGGGCACAGGGGCGCTCAACACAGCTCTGGAGCAGCTCCCTCCCACAGCAGCAACTCCTACTGACCACAGTCTTCCTGCTTACAGACTGTGTCCAGCTGGCCTCCCTGAGACCAACCACAAACATTACAGGGAACAGAGAGAGAAATGCATTAAAAACAACATTAAAAATGTAATAACAATGTTTTCAGATAGGAAGGATGACCACACAGGTCTGTAAACCAGAGCTTTTCCAGGCTGACAATAAATAATTAAATAAAGACCCTCTCTTAGGAGTATTATGGTAATAAGATTGAACAAAGCCCCTGACAAAACTGCCTCTGTAATGGCCTCCTTGCCCCTGACCAATGTGGCAGTCCCACACTTTCAAACATACAGAAGAAATGTAAGTCCCCATCCCATCCCTCACAATAACCTTAAATGCACAGAGAGGGAGCATCTGAATATTTGTCTAAATGAAAATGATTAATGAAGAACTTCAGCTGAAACAGCAACAATAATAATAATTTGATATTGTGTATTTTGGTGTGTACATTGATCATTGTTCAATAATACGTAATAGTAATAATAATTCATACTGCTTATCTTGGTGATGACTCAGAGGAAGTGTTCAGAGATGGGAGGTGCAGTTCTAGAGCTCTAGTTCTCCTCCTGTGATCACACACTGAGAAACACACGGCACAGTCTGAACTAGCTGAGCTTTGTCTTCACAGAGTCCAGTAACGCCACACAGAGATACATCAGGATTGACCAGAATATGACCTGGACAGAGGCGCAGAGATTCTGTAGAGAGCATTACACAGACCTGGTCAGTGTGAGGAGCCAGAGTGAGAATGAGGAGGTAAAGAAAGCAGCAAATGGGCAGCATGTGTGGATCGGTCTGAACAGGGATCCCTGGAAATGGTCAGACCAGACCAGCTCCTCATTCCGAAACTGGTACATAGGCCAACCTGACAGTTATGGAGGAAGTGAGAACTGTGCTGAAGTGTACTTGCAGGAGGATAGGAAGGGGAAGTGGAATGATATTCATTGCACTGAAAGTCATCCTTTCTTCTGTTCCCAAGGTGAGTTGACCTGAGTTCCCTGGGTTAGAGAGGCTGGCTGAGGGTCACCTCACCTCCACCCAGCGCCCTTCACCCCACCTCACTGCAGCTCAACCCTCCACAGTTCCTCTCTCCTCCCCTCCACCTCTTCCTACAATACACCACAAAAACAACCCCCTCAAGATGTTAGGATAATAATGCAAATAGGAATATGAAAACAAACAATTGTCTCCCTGCTCCTCGGTCAGCTCAGTGTCTCTGCTCTTCCAGGTCAGCTGTTCCTCATCAGAGAGAATAAGAGCTGGGAGGAGGCGGTCCACTACTGCAGAGCCAACTACACTGACCTGGGGTCTGTCGGCTCAGCCGAGTGGCAGCGCTTGGTTACTCAGTTGGCTCAGAACGCCTCCTCTGCCCAGGTGTGGCTGGGTCTGCGCTACACCTGTACCCTGGGCTTCTGGTTCTGGGTGAGCGGGGAGCCCCTCTGCTACAGTAACTTTGCTCCAGGCATTGAGAGCAAGTGTTCATGTGACCAGGCTGGAGCCCTCACTGTAGCAGATGGCAACTGGATAGCCCTGCCCTACTCTCAACAGCTCAATTTCATCTGCTACAGAGGTGAGTCACACATGTGGGGAACAAAGTTTTGGGCCAGTGCTGGTAGCCCGTCAGGCCACGTTGCGGGGACCTGGAGTGATGCTCAGCTTTGCTGGAGTCAGGTGAGGTACATTTGTAATTTGAGAAAGTTGTCAGCTTCTAGAGGTACAGACAGACAGGGATCAGAGTAGACCTGCAGGTTTTAGCCAATCACCTGGTACTCCTCTGTCAAACAGGTTTCTGCAGCAGGGTAACAATCCTGAACACTACAGAGAACAGGATGTGTCCTGTAGTCAGACCCCTCTGCTCTCCAATCACAGCCATTTTAGACATTCTTCCCAGCAGTTCCAGGGAGGGGGTGCCGCACATTCTATGATGTATGTAGGAAACCTTTAACTTCATGTTACTTGTAACATGTTTTTCCTTCCACTTCCTCACAAAGGAGATTGTGGAAGCAGCTGGGTATGTGCAATGAATGTCATGCTGTCTGTCCCAGTTGTCCATATCTCTCTGTCTGATCTGTTGTTGTTGTTGTCCAGGTCCTGCCAGTGGCTAGAAGAGCTTCACAGATACAGTCCCTGAGAGAGATGCAGAGCGATGCCACTGATTGGACAGTTCTTCTCCAAAGCAGACATCTGATTGGTTGGAGCTCTCTCTCTCTCTCTCTCTCTCTCTCTCTCTCTCTCTCTCTCTCTCTCTCTCAGTGACATCTCTCTTCTCACCTGTAGGCAGGGACAGCTGTGACCATCACTGTAAATCACTGCAAATACATTCCCAATACAGTGTACGTTTGCCCACTGACAAAGAAATTATCAGTCTATAATTTTAATGGTAGGTGTATTTTAACAGTGAGAGACAGAATAACAGCAAAAAAATCCATAAAAACGCATTTCAAAAAAGTTATAAATTGATTTGCATGTTAATGAGGGAAATAAGTATCTCAATCAGCAAGATTTCTGGCTCCCAGAAAAACACCTGTCCACAGGCGCAATCAATCAATCAGATTCCAAACTCTCCACCATGGCCAAAACAAAAGAGCTGTCCAAGGATGTCAGGGACAAGATTGTAGACCTACACAAGGCTGGAATGGGCTACAAGATCATCGCCAAGCAGCTTGGTGAGAAGGTGACAACAGTTGGTGCGATTATACGCAAATGGAAGAAACACAAAATAACTGTCAGTCTCCCTCGGTCTGGGGCTCCATGCAAGATCTCACCTCATGGAGTTTCAATGATCATAAGAACGGTGAGGAATCTGCCCAGAACTACACGGGAGGATCTTGTTAATGATCTCAAGGCAGCTGGGACCATAGTCACCAAGAAAACAACTGGTAACAAATTACGCCATGAAGGACTGAAATCCTGCAGCACCTGCAACGTCCCCCTGCTCAAGAAAGCACATGTACAGGCCCGTCTGAAGTTTGCAAATGAACATCTGAATGATTCAGAGGAGAACTGGGTGAAAGTGTTGTGGTCAGATGAGACCAAAATCAAGCTCTTTGGCATAGACTCAACTCACTGTGTTTGGAGGAGGAGGAATGACCCCAAGAACACCATCCCCACCGTCAAACATGGAGGTGGAAACATTATGCTTTGGGGGTGTTTTTCTGCTAAGGGGACATGACAACTGCATCGCATCAAAGGGACGATGGACAGGGCCATGTACCGTCAAATCTTGGATGAGAACCTCCTTCCCTCAGCCAGGGCATTGAAAATGGGTCGTGGATGGGTATTCCAGCATGACAATGACCCAAAACACACAGGCAAGGCAACTAAGGAGTGGCTCAAGAAGAAGCACATTAAGGTCCTGGAGTGGCCTAGCCAGTCTCCAGACCTTAATCCCATAGAAAATCTGTGGAGGGAGCTGAAGGTTCGAGTTGCCAAACGACAGCCTCGAAACCTTAATGACTTGGAGAGGATCTGCAAAGAGGAGTGGGACAAAATCCCTCCTGAGATGTGTGCAAACCTGGTGGCCAACTACAAGAAACATCTGACCTCTGTGATTGCCAACAAGGGTTTTGCCACCAAGTACTAAGTTGAAGGGGTCAAATACTTATTTCCCTCATTAACGTGCAAATCAATTCATAACTTTTTTGAAATGCATTTTTCTTAATTTTTTTGTTGTTATTCTGTCTCTCACTGTTAAAATACACCTACCATTAAAATTATAGACTGATCATTTCTTTTGGCAAATGTACAAAATCAGCAGGGGATCAAATACTTTTTCCCCCACTGTATGTATATATGTATACACTCACCTAAAGGATTATTAGGAACACCTGTTCAATTTCTCATTAATGCAATTATCTAACCAACCAATCACATGGCAGTTGCTTCAATGCATTTAGGGGTGTGGTCCTGGTCAAGACAATCTCCTGAACTCCAAACTGAATGTCTGAATGGGAAAGAAAGGTGATTTAAGCAATTTTGAGCGTGGCATGGTTGTTGGTGCCAGACGGGCCGGTCTGAGTATTTCACAATCTGCTCAGTTACTGGGATTTTCACGCACAACCATTTCTAGGGTTTACAAAGAATGGTGTGAAAAGGGAAAAACATCCAGTATGCGGCAGTCCTGTGGGCGAAAATGCCTTGTTGATGCTAAAGGTCAGAGGAGAATGGGCCGACTGATTCAAGCTGATAGAAGAGCAACTTTGACTGAAATAACCACTCGTTACAACCGAGGTATGCAGCAAAGCATTTGTGAAGCCACAACACGTACAACCTTGAGGTGGATGGGCTACAACAGCAGAAGACCCCACCGGGTACCACTCATCTCCACTACAAATAGGAAAAAGAGGCTACAATTTGCACAAGCTCACCAAAATTGGACAGTTGAAGACTGGAAAAATGTTGCCTGGTCTGATGAGTCTCGATTTCTGTTGAGACATTCAGATGGTAGATTCAGAATTTGGCGTAAACAGAATGAGAACATGGATCCATCATGCCTTGTTACCACTGTGCAGGCTGCTGGTGGTGGTGTAATGGTGTGGGGGATGTTTTCTTGGCACACTTTAGGCCCCTTAGTGCCAATTGGGCATCGTTTAAATGCCATGGCCTACCTGAGCATTGTTTCTGACCATGTCCATCCCTTTATGACCACCATGTACCCATCCTCTGATGGCTACTTCCAGCAGGATAATGCGCCATGTCACGCAGGTCGAATCATTTCAAATTGGTTTCTTGAACTTGACAATGAGTTCACTGTACTAAACTGGCCCCCACAGTCACCAGATCTCAACCCAATAGAGCATCTTTGGGATGTGGTGGAACAGGAGCTTCGTGCCCTGGATGTGCATCCCACAAATCCCCATCAACTGCAAGATGCTATCCTATCAATATGGGCCAACATTTCTAAAGAATGCTTTCAGAACCTTGTTGAATCAATGCCTCGTAGAATTAAGGCAGTTATGAAGGCGAAAGGGGGTCAAACACAGTATTAGTATGGTGTTCCAAATAATCCTTTAGGTGAGTGTATATATAACGAGAAGTTACCTGACATAAATACTAACCTGCATAGTTATTTAATGTCTGACTAACAATACTAATGAGAGACTTTTTAATTCGTTTTTCCCTTTTGTATAATTAGTGTAGTGCTACATTTAGTCTTTGTTTTTGAATAAATTTGACAATTTATATCTTTTGAATTGGTGTCTGCGTCCAATTATTACAGAAATTGAGTTCTACAAGATTCCAGGATTCGTGATAAGGTGATACTATAAATTCACTTCTTTAATTGAAATTTATAAGTGTACCTTACGCTACAGTCCTGACTAACGAAGCGAAGACCTGGACAGAGGCACAGAGATTCTGTAGAGAGAAATGCACAGACCTGGTCAGTGTGAGGAACCAGAGTGAGAATGAGGAGGTAAAGAAAGCCGCGAAGGGGCTCCAAGTGTTGATCGGTCTGTTCAGGGATCCATGGAAGTGGTCAGACCACAGGAACTCCTCATTCTTCAACTGGGATACAGGTGAACCCAACAATGGAGCGTGCAATGAGGAATGTGCTGACCTGTATCTACAGAGGAGTAACAGAGGGAAGTGGAATGATGATCCTTGCAATGACGGTCTCCCTTTCTTCTGTTGCCATGGTGAGTTGACCTGAGCTCCTGGGTTAGAGAGGCTGGCTGAGGGTCAACTCACCTCCACCCAGCGCCCTTCACCCCACCTCACTGCAGCTCAGCTCTCCATAACTCCCCTCTCACACAAACACACTTAATCTCATTACACCTCCACCCTCCTCCTCTCCCCCACTCCCCCACTCCACCTCCACCTCACACTCTCTCCTTCATCACTCTCTCCTGCTGGTGCTCACACAGCCCAGTCACTCTGTCCATCACTGACAGACACACACACCTGCTGAACACTCACCTCAGAGCATCGCCTGTAGGGGGCAGAAGGTTACGTCACTAAGGATGCTAAAGGTCTGTGAGGGTGTGTGCTGTAATGATGGATCTGTTGGTCTCCACAGAGAACAGAGAAGTAATGAAGCTGCATTTCCTGGGGAAACGTGGTGTGAACCCCAACGCACCTGCAGTGAGAGAGACACTCTTAGAGCAGGTGAGTGATGCCCTGGCTGTGGCCCTGAGTGCTGAGGACCAGATGACCCTGTGTCTGTGAGAGAGGGAGGGAGGGAGAGTGTGGATGCATGGCTACAAGGGTCAAGCTTTATTATGAGCATTATTCATTTACCCTAAGCATTATTAATTTACCCTAATAAGAGTAATATAGAAACAAATTAATTTAAAATTAAATGTAAAACATTTGCAATACTGCATCATAAAATGTATCCCTTTCAAAATATTCAATAATGTATTCAAAAGCTACAGAGTAAAAATAAGTTTTTAAAGAAGATTTAAAAATGGCTAATGATGAAGCTGACCTCACATGGAAAGGGAGACTATTCCAGAGATTAGGACCTATCACAGAAAAGGCACGATCGCCCTTAGATCTATAGTGACAACGAAAGACCTTAATAAAAGTTTATCAGAAGACCTAAGCACTCTGATAGGTAGGAATAAGGGTGTAGAAGATCATTGATGTATTGGGGTGCAAGAGCAGATAATGCCTTGTAGACATAAATCAAAATTTTAAAATCAACCCTAAATTTCACTGGAAGCCAGTGTAGAGATGCTAAAACATTGGAAATGTGATCCCTCTTTCTTAACCCTATTAAAAGCCTGACACATTTTGAACTAGCTGTAGGTGGGATAACGCAGTTTGGGGCAAACCAATGTACAGTGAATTGCAATAGTCTAAACTTGATGTAATAGGTGAGTGGATCAAAATTTCAAAGTCTTTATAAGATAGAAGATGTTTAATTTTTGCAATAGATCTCAAGTGAAAAAAACTACCCTTAACAACAGCACTATTCTGCTTATTGAAAAGTAGCGAGGAGTCTAAAATTAATCCAAGACTCCTCACATGATCTTGTACATTCGACCTAACTGAGCTACCAGACCAGGTAAGGAGGACATGGAGGAACCTAAAATCAGAACTTCAGTTTTGTTTTCATTTAATTGTAAGAAATGTTTTGACAGCCAGTGTTTAATATCTTTGAAACAATTTAGGGTGTTCTCAGATTAAAAATTCTTGTCTACACTCACTGGGAAATAAAATTGGGAATCGTCCACGTAACAATGATAAGATATGCTGTACTTCTGAAAAATTGAGCTCAAAGGAATCATATACAGTGAAAATAACAACAGTCCTAAAATCGACCCTTGAGGAACACCACACTGTAAATGAGTCAATGTAGAAAAAGAATGACCTAAATTTACAGAGAATGTCCTGTCTTTTAGATAGGAGGAAAACCACTGGAGAGCCATACCCTGGATGCCAACCATACATTTTAAATGATCGAGGTGAATATTATGGTCGATTGTGTCAAATGCTGCACTGAGATCTAATAAAACTAAGACAACAGGTGTACCTGAATCCATGGAGAGATAAATATCATTAGTGACAGATTCAGTGCTGTGCAGGGGTCTGAAACCAGACAGAAATGTATCTAAAATATATACGACGTGCAATACCAAGTGCAGCGCAATAGTTGTATACTCCGACTGATCTGTAAATCCAGAGATGAATAGAATAAAACCATATCAGAAGAAAGATAGTTTGACTTACAAACAAGCAGGAGGATCTGGACTGAAACTGGCAAAGGCAAACCTCAAAACTGTGGTAGGCCAAGATGGACAACAAAAGGAAGAAGATCCTCACTGCATCCTCCAACACGACTCAAATTCAAAGTCCACGCAGTCCAACCCCACTAAACGTCGATAATGGACAGGGAACCAAACAGCCCATCCAAAGCGTACATAACAGTTCCGGCGAAGATCATCGGTAAGTGCAGCGGTGTTAATTTCCTTTTAAGTAATCCAATCAGACTTGAAATGTAGTGTAGAATTCAGAGCTAGAGAGGGACAGACAGACAGACCCACAGCACAGAATTAGGGAGACGTCATTTTAAGTAACATCCTAATCTGGTAAGGATTTGCATTGAATTGTACTTTATCATATCCAACTCAGATGTTTTATAGCATCGCTGATGTTTTCTTTATCGGCTCCATGTTTTCATCATTCTGTTTTTTTAATGCTCATACCTATTTTTGTTGTCTAATATCTGTGATTTGGGATATTTAGTGTATTCCTTTTGAAGTAATTGTATGGAGGTTAATGAGACCTCAGGTACATATAGAGAGACAAGAACATTCCCTTTTAATTACCTGATTAGAATATACTAAACATCCTACTGTAACTACTTAAGTGTCAATTAGTCCTGCACACTGATTAGGTGTAGACGACAGCTGTGTTGCAGAGTCCGGCTGAGTTCAAGGAATGGTTTTCCACAGCCCTGACTCAGGTCACAGTGCCGAAATGTTGCTGATGTTTATGTTCTTAAATTATAAAGTTAAACCATTTTGTCTGTATCCAAAATGTACAAAATACAAATACAAAGTCAACTCAGTTTAATATAATGTCAGAAAGTAAGTCTTACGCCTCCTCTTTGTTTCCCATTCATGAAAAACAAGTATTATAAACTCATTCCAAACCCCACAGTCAACACAGGGAGCTGGAAACATAATCACGTGGCATGATTATAAAGGATCTATGAAACTGAAAACAAATCAATTGTGCTGATTACAATGACGTTGTCTTTTCCAGGAAAATGCCTCAGTATGGAAATTATGCAAGGACTATCTCATCTCTGCACACAGAATGGAAACATCCTGGATACTCCCTGGTTTAGCTGTCACTCAAAATAGCCCTGTCTAATCCACACTGACTGTGTCCAGTGCAGCAGGAGCGCTGCTTAATATGAGCAATTTGTGTGGCCAGTTTATTAGGAGCACTTTTTGATATTAACAAATCTGATAAAAAACTGACAAATCATCAGGGCCCGAGTCTAAGGCTGTTGGACTACTTTCACAATTAGCAGACAACTTTACCAAACATCTGTGGTGTGAACAATTTCAATCTTTGCTAAAAAATAAATTAAACATATCAATTCCCAAAGTGTAGAAGAGGTTAATTTTGTCCATTATGTGGTCTTTGGTGACACCAGGAGAAGAGACTGCCATACATGTGTATATGAATGAACGAGTTAAACTAATAAAATAAGTCAATACTAAATAAACTAAAACATAATGTTTGTGGAATCAATCAGAGTCGTTGTTTATAAAAACAATCTATTTATTTCCTTTCCTTCTTTCAAATTCTGCATACTGCATTTGAGTGTGTATTACACACCTCTCAAGAGCTCCAGTGTTGTGTAGAGGTGATGTTCTGTGATTGAGCACCATGTCACAGAACACATTATTGTGTTGGAAAGGCATGTGGATCTTCTCAGTGTTGACTTTTACACTAAACCTGTCCTGTCCTTTTATGCACATACACAATCCCAGCTCCTGTCCTGCCAGTGAGCACTAACTCATCTCTCTCTGCCTGACTGGCCACAGACATGGAGGGGAGGGCTTTTCTCATCCTGCTGTTCTCAGGTCAGTATCCCCTGTGTTCCTGACTGTGTCTGACACACAATCTGACAGGAACAGCCCTGATCACAGGACTGCAGCCCTGAGCCAGTGTCCTTCTGCTGACTGGGCCCAGTCTCTCAGCAGCAACACTGACCAGCAACACTGTCACACAGCCAGGACTCCACAGCACCAGCACAGCTACACCCACAACTAGAGACCCTGAATCAGCACTGACTGACTCTCCACACCGACTAACCAGCATTGCTGTAGGACACTCAGTGATATCCAACATCACAACACTAAAGACACAAGAGGACACATTGATCTCCCAGTTTCCTACAAACCCACTGTCAGCCCCCGCTGGCCCCACAGCTGCTGGGCCCCTGAGTGCCTCTGCTCTGCATGACAGTCTGTGTGTGTTGTGTTGTGTGTTTCCAGGGCTCTGCAGACTCTCCTTATGTCTTGCTCGTCAGTATGTCTTGTGAACACATCCCTCAATTGGACTGACGCACAACAATACTGCAGAGAGAAACACACTGACCTGGCCACCGTTGACAACACAGAAGAACTGGACAGACTGCTCAACACTGCAGACAGGGTTTATACAGGGTGGGCCTGGATAGGACTGTACAGGGGAGACAGAAATCTGTGGCAGTGGTCCCTGACAGACAGTGATTTCCACAGAGATCAAGCTTTATTATGAACATTATTCATTTATACTTTTCATCATTTAACAATCACACCACAGCTCTGTTGCCCTCCACTCTGTGCCCTGGGCCACAGTCCTGTGCCAGTCAGTGTGCTGCTGCTGTGTTTTCAGATCAAGAGGGAATGGATCTGCTGGAGGACACCCCACTGCGCTGGAGAGAGCAGCCAGACGGGCAGGTTTTCCACCATGAGGAGGGAGGAGGAGAGACACTGGAGCCCCAGTGTTAATGTACTACCAAGCTGAGACAGTAACAGCAGTCTCCACAACCAGGCTGGAAGAATGGAGTGACCAGCTGTTTCTAAACTGGGATCTTCATACAGTAGTGGTGCCATTAAATTAGCAGCTTTTATTAGAATTAATTATTCATTTCTAAATGTGTTTTGCAACATGGTGATATTATTTAACTCCATATCTAGAAGAATCGTATAATGATTGTAATAATATACTGTAGTGATCTGGGGCTTTTGTGTGACATGGGGACTGCTGTGTGTTCATACGTGTAAGTTCTGTGTGTATGTGTGCGTGTGTGTATGCGTGTGTCTGTGTGTGGAGGGGGTTCAAATTGTTTGGGGATCTGAATTAGTGATAGGGAAAAGGTTCTGGGTCAAAGGTTAACCTTGCATGGGAAAGGGGGAAGAACAGTTATTGGGGAGAAGAGGATCACAGGGAGAGGGGGTGAATAGATTCGGATTTGAAAGAGACTTGGAGCAGAGTGAAAGATTGGTGATGTGCCTGTTAGAATTGCTTACTACTGCAAATTAACCTGATGCAATTATCCCAACTATCTTTATTATTTCTTGTTCTATGCGAGTCTGTGAATATGGAGGACTATCCATGCCAACATTTAAAAAGAAATACACAGCCAATTCAAATAAATGAATGTTCAAACAAATAAATAAATACATGGACAAATGTCTATTAATTTATTTCAGCATGTATTTATTTCCCATTTGCTGTTGGCATTTCTCAGTGCGCTTTTACATTTCAAAGTACATTTCTCAGATCGTGCAAGAGAAGATCTGTATAGTATCTGTAGAGGGAAAGTAGGCTACAGCTCCCAGTGTGCGCGGCGGCTCTAGGACCAGGGCTGCAGACCTGTGAGATTGAACCCTGGGGGTGTGCAGGGGCTCGGGGACCGCAGGGACCTTGTGATCTCTGTCTCTCTGTCTGTGCTCCGCTGTCTATGGAAATAATGCTCTGTGTCATCGTTGCCGAAAGCAAGACTGACAGAAGCTCATTGTTAGCGGAGACAACACCGATTTGCGTGTTGCAAATATTGTTGTGTTCTCAGATGAGGACATGCATAACGAAGCAGCTTCACTCTGACAGGGAGAGAGACAGAGAAAGCAGGGCACAGCACCGAAACAGACACGTTATTTCAACTGGCACTGTAATCGTGTAAGGAGTTACATTTTATTGTACATAATTATTTCCAGCACATAATTGTTCTTATAACACTGCTGAAAACAAACACATTTTTCACTTAGCCTATTCATCATAAACGTGACAGGAGTATTGTATTATGAAATGCTATTGTTGAGACATTATCCTAATGTATGACACATTTGATGTCTATAACGTATGGATCGGGTGCAATTCTGGGCTCCTGCTGTGATAAATGACAATAGAAATATACCTAGCCTATTTATATGACATACATTACATTTTGGCTTTGACAATCTCATTGTTTCCTGGATTGTATCCTACATATTGACGTGGGAGAAACTCTATTTTGTATAGAAGTGGGGAAATACTGGGATGTAAAATTATAAGAAAATATGAATGATTGTACTCGAAAGTTATCCGCTGATTAAGACGTGTTTAATACATTTATTACTTCGAGATGTTATGTCGGTATTCATTTGGAGGGTAATGACCAATCGGTTAAATATGAAAAGAAAAAAATGGTATTAAATGTAATTAAGACTATATTTCTTCGTGATGATTGTAATCACTGAAGTGTGATTAGTGCTGTCTATAAAAAGAAATATTCTGAGAGATAATAATCTGCATCTGCATTAAACTGGGGCCGAAGGTAATAAACAGAGTTATTGATTGGAAATATGATTACGCGGCATGAATGGAGAAATATGAGAAATTAAAAAACAACAGTCTTCACAAAATGTAAAAATACTGGATACTCGCTGGCTCGGCTGCCTCACTAATAGCACTGTCTGATGCACACTGACTGTGTGTCCAGTGCAGCAGGAGCACCGCTAGGTATGAGCTCCCTGTGTGGCCAGTTTATTAGGATTAATACACGATGACACCAAGAACCGAGTCTCTTAGACTGTGAGGCTGTCGGGCTGCTCCCACAGTTAGGAGACAGTGGCTTAAGTGTGAACAATACAACATATTAAAGCAGTGGCTCTCAAACCCTGCTCCTGGGATAACATTCTTCATTCCAACCCAGTTATCAGCCACTGAATTTACCACATGATCTCCACCTTCAAAACAATGGGAAATGTGATCTTGTTACAATTACAGGTTCAATTAAAAGTTGAGGTTGTAATGAAAACCAGCAGTATGGAAACATTAAAAATGTGTTGACATATTGACCATTGAGTATTCTGTGGTGTTTGGTGACATCATGTGGAAAGATCTTATTATTACATGTGAGCACTAACCCTTGTCTGTTTGCAGACTGACAGGCCATTGTCATGGAGTGGAGGGTGTTTCTCATTCTGCTGTACTCAGGTCAGTGTCCCCTGTGTTCCTGACTGTGTCTGACACACAATCTGACAGGAATAGCCCTGATCACATCACCTCATACTGTTGGCCCAGTATTGGCCCAACATCACCCACTACAGCGACAGGACTGCAGCCCTGAGCCAATGTCCTTCTGCTGACTGGGCCCAGTCTCTCAGCAGCAACACTGACCAGCAACACTGTCACACAGCCAGGACTCCACAGCACCAGCACAGCTACACACACAACTAGAGACCCTGAATCAGCACTGACTGACTCTCCACACCGACTCACCAGCATTGCTGTAGGACACTCAGTGATATCCAACATCACAACACTAAAGACACAAGAGGACACACTGATCTCCCAGTTTCCTATAAACCCACTGTCAGCCCCCGCTGGCCCCACAGCTGCTGGGCCCCTGTGTGCCTCTGCTCTGCATGACAGTCTGTGTGTGTTGTGTTGTGTGTTTCCAGGGCTCTGCAGTCTCTCGTCATGTCTCGCTCATCAGTATTTGTGAACACATCCCTCAACTGGACTGACGCACAACAATACTGCAGAGAGAAACACACTAATCTGGCCACCGTTGACAACACAGAAGAACTGGACAGACTGCTCAACACTGCAGACCATGCTAATACGGGCCAGGCCTGAATAGGACTGTACAGGGGAGACAGAAATCTGTGGAAGTGGTCCCGGACAAACAGTGATTTCTTCAGAGAGGGGCTGCCTGAGTATAACAACTGGTACTCAGGGCAACCTGATAACTGGGGTGGCAATGAGAACTGTGCAGATATGTTATCTGTTGGTAGCTGGTTTAATACATATTGCACAACAAGCCTTCACTTCATTTGCTATCAAGGTAAGCATCTCTGTCTGCTTTCAGTTTATTAATAATAAATAGGTCCTGTGTTTGTCAGGAATGGGCTTTGGTGCTCCTCTCTGCAGTATTGTTGTGCAACCTGACAATGTAGGTGGCAAAGGAGACATGTATGGGTTGTAACGGTACTTGGCTTGGATAAATAAGACGCAGACAGTTCCAAACAGATGCCTTCGGTGACAAACACCATCTTGAGCACCTCAAGCCCCGGGAAAACTATAGAAAGATACACACAAATAAGAAACTAATATTGACAAAGTTACACTAAACAATTACAAAATATAATTTGACAACAAACTAAGTGCATTATACATCACTCACAAAGCAATTTGCTTCTAATAAATAATGTAATGAAAATGTATATTAAACATGCATTTACTTTACACATACATTGAAATAATTCACTGCTGCTCAACTAAACTATCTAGCAGTGTTGCCGCTATAAACAAATAGAGCAGTAAAATTTCCCTTACAAATTCACTCGTGACAGTTTCTGTAATACAAGTAAATCAATATTAACATACCCGCTTACCAAGGAAGTTAAATTTAGGTATTTTAAATATCAATAAAGTGTGTTTCTTTCTCTAGGCGCATAATTCTCAAATCCTAATAAACACAAACCACACGAACCTGGAAGGGCTAGCTGACTCGTAAACACGTTTTCCTACCGATATTTGCATGGATTGACAATAGCACTAACACACCAGTAGAGGGCAGAATCCATTGTAAAATACTATAAAACGTACATACAGACATATTGTCAAAACAAATAGATATTCTGCATAGTGTTCCCGAAAAAATGAATACTAGAGATTTATAAAGTAAACAGTAAAACACCGAATGATGATTTGGAATCTTTGGGCATTGCAACATGTGTTAACATTTCTTTATGAACAGACAGTTATATTAAATAATTTGCCAAGATATTAAAAAAATATCAAAGTAAACAAGTGGTCCTTTACATGGGTCATGACTGTAGATGGTATGATGGTACTCAGTGCAGCATGTGATATCCCTTCATCTTCTATCATGTTGTGTATTTCCACATGTTTTCAATTTATTAAAAAACAAAATGACAAAAACAACAATAAGTTTGGATATAGTTAGGATCAGCTACAATTGGAGTACAGTGTTATTTCAAAAGTAGAGGTGCAACAAACACAGGCAGAGGGGTGGCCTGGGATAGCAAGTTATCATTTACAGAGAACACTGACACAAGCAATATTCTATCACTAAATATACCATAATTCAACCATGTATTAACTGTATTTGTTGTTGATAGAATATTTAAGTAATTTTAACCTGAAGGTATGTCTCCATCACTTAAAGGTAATGGCAGCTGAGAATAAGAAAGCTACACCACATACAAAAATGTTTATGCATCAATTCAATAATGCATTTATTATAACATATCCACTCCACAAAAGTGTATCTAATAGTGTATTTTAGGGGCACATTCTCTTCTACGAGGGATAATTTACAGAGCAATCCGAGACCTGAGTAAGGGCACGTTCAGTCTGTCTCAGGTAATTGTGGGAAAAGCAAAAGTGAAAACAAATCTTCCATTTTATAACAGACTACAAACAAAGTGAGTCACTCGTATTGTCAATAGTACAGAACTGTGGAGTGCACTAACTCTTCTGTTCTATAACATGCCCGGTGTTGCCGATACATAATAAATATCTCACTCAGGAGTTTGCATTAGTTTGAATTAATTAAGTGATTGTAACTGTTCTCACTCCTTCCACTACTAAAACAGGTACTGCTAATACATCTACTGCTAAAACTAAGTACAAAAATCTACTGCAAATGCTAATACTATTAATTTTAATACAACACATATTATGTTATAATTATAAGATGTTGGTGTGTGTATAATTGTTTTAAATTGTATTCGGTTCTGTTATTGCCATTATCAACACATTGAGAAAAATAGTGGGGGTTTTTCTTCACAGAGGCCAGTGACCCCACACAGAGATACATCCTGATTGATCAAGAGAAGACCTGGACAGAGGCGCAGAGATTCTGTAGAGAGAAACACACAGACCTGGTCAGTGTGAGAAGCCAGAGTGAGAATGAGGAGGTAAAGAAAGCAGCGAAGGGGCAGATTGTGTGGATCGGTCTGTTCAGGGATCCCTGGAAGTGGTCAGACCAGAGCAGCTCCTCATTCCGCCACTGGAATTCAGGTGAACCCAACAATGCAGGAAAAATGAAGGAGAACTGCACTGCAGTGTACCTGCAAGAGGATAAGAAGGGGAAGTGGAATGATGCTGATTGCACCCAGAGACTCCCTTTCTTCTGTTCCTATGGTGAGTTGATCCAAGTTCACCTGGGTTAGAGATGCTGGCTGAGGGACACCTCACCTACACCTTCAACTCCCATCCTGCCATATCAGCCTACATCTCGACTCCTTCATTAACTGCATTGCAGTTCCCCTTCTCCTCCAGGTCAGCTCAGTGTCTCTCTCTGCTCCTCAGTCAGCTCAGTGTCTCTCTCTGCTCCTCATTCTGCTCAGTGTCTCTCTGCTCCTCATTCGGCTCAGTGTCTCTCTGCTCCTCCAGGCTGCTCCTAGCAGGACTAACTTAGTCCCGTACTTAGTCTCCTCTGGAGGGCAGCAGCAGTGATGCTGGGGTTCATTGCAATGGAGACCTTTTCAGTCTTGAACCATCAAAAAAATAAATTTGTTTAGGCCTAATTGATCAAAAGTTAGTTCCTTAATATGATAATATATTCCTAATAAGTTTTATACTAAACTTAAAACCTTTTGTGGCATAAATGCATTTTTATACACAATTGTTTAAATATGTATTTTTAAAAAATCTGAAAAAATATTGATAAGGCTAAATAAATGTACTTTATTTACTGGGACTGGGTAAAACCCGAAATGCTGCAACACAGATTTACAAATACGTCCAAAACTGAAAAATACTTATTCTAGGCTGTCAGAAACTTGCCCATACAATAGGTTTATGCTGGGGAACTATTTCTGGAACTAGGAATAGACACCCAAACTAGTGATCCACATGCCACAGTGTCGTATTTGTACAAGCATTGTAAGCATTCCAAGACTGGATTTCTCTCATTTATAAGAATGGCCCCAAAATAATTTCTGGTCCAATTGATAGTAGAAAGGGTCCCCTTTAAAGGTACAGCAGTGTTATGCTGGGGCACTGTTTGTGGAACTGGGAATAGGCACCCAAAGGGGTTTACCCCATGCCACAATTTAGCATTTTCTAATATTTAAAAGAAAGTCCCCAAAACCATTCCTGCTTCCTTTGATAGTATAAAGGGTCCCATTCTAAAGTACAGTAGTTTCATGTTGGGGAGCTATTTCTGAACTGGGAATAGACAGCTAAACAGGTGTCACCAATTCCACCAGTTTGTCTTAGATTGGGTTGTTAGCTTCCCAAGGGTTGCTTTCCAGTATTGAAAAGAAAGTCCCCAGAATCATTTTAGGTCTAATGGATAGAAAAAGGTGTCCCCTTCTAAAGTAAGAGAGTGTTATCCTGGGGAACTATTTATTTGAACTGGGTTCTCTGCCTCTACATATATAATCTAGGATTTAATACCTCATATATTGTTTACTGTATATCTCATATACACTTGTGTAACTTGGAATTCGTAAAATGTATTATGCCTTGAACTGTACTGTATTATTGCACTATGTATTGCTCTTGTGTTTTGCAAGTCACCCTGGACAAGGGTGTCTGCTAAGAAATACATAATCATAAAATAAGTCTTCTTTCCCCCGAAACCGCCCACACTGGTATCCGTCACACGGACAGCTCCACACACTCACTCCCCAGGAGCCTTAAACCGAGTATCACCCATTGGCCGAGAACAGCCTGACTGGCTGCTTTCCATTGGCTGGACTATTTGACAAAGAGATCACTGCGCTCCTATGACCAGTCTCATACAACACCTTCAGTCTCTGTCAGATTGGGGGATCATTAAGTGCCCAGGGGGAAATTTGGGGGCAACATTTGTATGGGGCAAATCTTGGGGGATAATTTTTTCAACATGCAGCAATTTATGGGTTTTCACAGTTGATTTGCACCTCTTTTACTGTTGAGATACAATGCTCCAAGAAGCTGAAAACACTTCCCGAGCCAACCCCTGGACCTCACTTCACCAGCACAACCCCCCCCACCCCCGGCAAAACCTCAATTCACCAGCACACACAGACCGGATGAAAACCAAGAAAATGCACTCAAGCTGTCTGATGCCATTGTCCCCCGCTTTCTCTCTCACACACAGCTCTCTGTCTCTTTGTAATCTGTGGGAATAAGCAGAGCTGTAGGCTGTTCATTTCAGCACCAGGAAGACCCGCTGCAGTGATGCTCAGTGTTCATGTCAGGGAGTATTCACTGCGCTCAGCACTGCAGCACAGCAGGGCAAAGCTTTCTTATAAAGACCCTAAAACACCAACACATCTACTCTCTGGATGGAAAGAAATTCTGTTTAATTCAGGGCTCTGTATATTAAAATAATATTACACAATACATAGATCGCTGCTTGTGAGTGTAATCCCGTTGAGGGTGTGAGAGGGGCTCGGGAGTGGCAGGACCACTTGATGCCCTTCTGTCCCCAAGCTCTTTGGGATATAAAGGGTTAAATATAAATATCACCTGGGCTGACAGGAGCTCATTGTTAGCGGACAGAACTAAGATTTGCATGTAGTGCCGGGGAGAGGCTGGCAGCAAATACACAGGTTAATATAGCAGAGCCACACATTGGGACAGAGAGCACAACCACTTTTTACAGGTGAGAAATTACATACATATTAAAGTATATTTATATATATGAATGATGCATATACACTCAGCTAAAGGATTATTAGGAACACCATACTAATACTGTGTTTGACCCCCTTTCGCCTTCAGAACTGCCTTAATTCTACGTGGCATTGATTCAACAAGGTGCTGAAAGCATTCTTTAGAAATGTTGGCCCATATTGATAGGATAGCATCTTGCAGTTGATGGGGATTTGTGGGATGCACATCCAGGGCACGAAGCTCCCGTTCCACCACATCCCAAAGATGCTCTATTGGGTTGAGATCTGGTGACTGTGGGGGCCAGTTTAGTACAGTGAACTCATTGTCATGTTCAAGAAACCAATTTGAAATGATTCGACCTTTGTGACATGGTGCATTATCCTGCTTGAAGTAGCCATCAGAGGATGGGTACATGGTGGTCATAAATTGATGGACATGGTCAGAAACAATGCTCAGGTAGGCCGTGGCATTTTAACGATGCCCAATTGGCACTAAGGGGCCTAAAGTGTGCCAAGAAAACATCCCCCACACCATTACACCACCACCAGCCTGCACAGTGGTAACAAGGCATGATGGATCCATGTTCTCATTCTGTTTACGCCAAATTCTGACTCTACCATCTGAATGTCTCAACAGAAATCGAGACTCATCAGACCAGGCAACATTTTTCCAGTCTTCAACTGTCCAATTTTGGTGAGCTTGTGCAAATTGTAGCCTCTTTTTCCTATTTGTAGTGGAGATGAGTGGTACCCGGTGGGGTCTTCTGCTGTTGTAGCCCATCCGCCTCAAGGTTGTACGTGTTGTGGCTTCACAAATGCTTTGCTGCATACCTCGGTTGTAACGAGTGGTTATTTCAGTCATAGTTGCTCTTCTATCAGCTTGAATCAGTCGGCCCATTCTCCTCTGACCTCTAGCATCATCAAGGCATTTTCGCCCACAGGACTGCCGCATACTGGATGTTTTTCCCTTTTCACGCCATTCTTTGTAAACCCTAGAAATGGTTGTGCGTGAAAATCCCAGTAACTGAGCAGATTGTAAAATACTCAGACCGGCCCGTCTGGCACCAACAACCATGCCACGCTCAAAATTGCTTAAATCACCTTTCTTTCCCATTCAGACATTCAGTTTGGAGTTCAGGAGATTGTCTTGACCAGGACCACACCCCTAAATGCATTGAAGCAACTGCCATGTGATTGGTTGGTTAGATAATTGCATTAATGAGAAATTGAACAGGTGTTCCTAATAATTCTTTAGGTGAGTGTATATATAGAGTAGTTTGGAGGAGAGGGTGTCACACAGGGAGCTACAGGAGTTAACAGCCTCACAGGGACAGGGACAGGGACAGGGACAGGGACAGACAGACGTTGTTTTAAGTGACATCCTGATCAGTTTACAGACCACCTTACTGTAAAGAGTTCTTATTGTGATTTTCCAATACAGCGTTAACAAAACGGGATTTAGTGATGGCTCTTCATAAGCATTTGTACAAAAAACTTCTAACACGAGAAACTAGTGACACAAAACTGTCTATAAACCTTTAGTTTCTTATTTAAAATAGTAAAAGTAGCAGCAATGGCTATAGTTTCTACACTATAAACATTCCTATGACGTCAAACATTAATAGTTCTATCTAAATACTGTGCATTTGTTGAGGATAATTCATATTGAGTATTGTCTATTTTTAAATTATTAGATTATTACAGTTGTCTCGGTAGAATGTGTATTGTCCCAGGTTCAATTTGATCGACATTCTGTGTTTGTCCATGATCCATATTCCTGATTGTCAAATAATAATGTTTGTAGGAGCCAATGTATGTATTCATAAACATTTATAATATGATGTTTTATTTAACTTATATTTCTGTATGTTGCATTGAGTATAAATAATTCAATTATTATTCATTTGATAACTTGATAATTAATGTAATTGAGTGAGAACGGGGAAGGAGTAAAACAGGTCAGGAAATTGGACAGGACGGGGGATAGATGGTGTATTGTTGGGTCACAAACTGGTTTTCAATCACCAGTACCTTGTTTTCAAGAAAATGTGTAAATAAAGATTATGTAAATAATATCTGGACACATGGACTTTGATTAAAGTGAAACGGTGCATTGCTTTTTCTTTACTTTACAGCCATTTAAAGTTACTGTTGAAAGACAAAAAAACAACATTTACATGAGTCTAATTTTAATTCATTTTTTGGTTTCATTTATAGGATACATGTTTTATTTATACATTTGTAAATATGCCCAATTGGAACTCAATGGGTATGTAATACCAAGTTAATAATATTACATTTGACTGAAATAAACGAAACTATTTTACAGCCATTCAAAATAATGGTGTTTATAAAAAAAAAAAAAAAAAAAAAAAAAAAAAATGTCACATCCATAACGTTTTCTTGGTAAAGTATGAATAAAAGTTGTCTGCTACACTACATTGTTTTCAAACTTTCTATGCAAAGCTAACCTTTTTTAACTCATGTTATGGGATAAAAGCTTATAACAATTGCCCAAATTAGCGTTATGGAAGTGACCGTCATGGATGTGACCTTTATGGACGTGACAATAATGTCCCTATTGATTTAATGATGTTATTGGAAATGATACGTCTTACGATGTAAAAGCAAATTATGAATTGCATCACTTACTACTGGCAGTCGTTTTAATAGGGCTAGTTTTTATATATTTAATCTGCTTAATTTAAATTAGTTTCAAGACTGCTCCTATGTCTGCCTATAACTTTAATAACTTAATGAAAAATTAGTGGCAAGGAGTTAAAAAATGCGTGTACACGCAAGGCATAATTTATCATTTGAAATGTTGTAGAAAATCGCCCAAATGAAATACATACCTCTAATCTGAAACTATGGCCAGAACCTAGTCACATTTCACGAGAACTGCGAATCATACTTTACAACATGGAATGTTATCGCTTTTTGTTTATGAGTAGAAGAAAATAGATACTGACAAAAACAACAAAAGGCGATAACATTACGTTTTGTAAAGTGTGATTCGCAAGTCCAGTGCAATTTGATTATATCCCGGCCTATACCAGGATCTTAACTTCTTTATAAGCTCTTAACATGATTTCACTATAAACTTTGCATCGTAACAATTCTTTTTTTTCTTTCAATTTGAAAACAATAACAATATGTATGCTACCACTTTAATGTTTCTATCCATTTGTTTTAGGCTAGGTTTTCAAGTACAGCACGTCTACTTTGTTTTGGTCAACAACTTACTTCCTTGTTGATGGGAGAAAGGAGGCGTGTTTGTAATCTGATTGGTCGCCTTAAAAAAAAAAGCTATAAAGCTAACCAAGAAATAGCAGTGTTGGTTAAAATGCACCCGTTTTGATTGATTAATTTACACCAATACTCCTTGCTGATTTTGTTTTAAGCCTTAAAGGGGTCATGAACTACCTTTTTTAATTTTGTACTGTTCTCCGAGGTCCACTTATAATGTTATCAAGATTTTTACATAAAAAAACATCATAATTTAGAAGTAATAGGCTATTTTCTGGGGTGTTTTGACCCCCTCATCGGAACACAGTTTAAATAGGCGCGGCGGATTGTAACGCGGAAGTAAACGCCGCTCTGTGATTGGCTGACAGTTTCCATATTTAAACACGTCACTCGCGTCACTACACGTGTGAATTGTGTTGAAAATGTCCGATGTTGAGAAATGACAGCCGGTGAAATTCAGCCAAACATGTTTGATCCAGAGTCTGATCCCGAAACACAAGACAACGAACCTGCACCTCAAATGGCGAGGATACTACAGCCTGCGACAGCGGGGGAAATAATCATCCACATTTATATTCATACTTTATGTATCTATTACATTATATTAGAGTTTAGCCGAAGTTTGTGTCGTTATGCTGTTAACATTTATGCATATTACACGTTTTATATTTCATTGGTTGTTGCATATAAAGTTTAGATACTAGGCATTAATACAGTTATATCTGACAAAGGATAATTCGCGCTGCTTCATGTAAACGAAGTATAAATGAATGTACCATCGTCTGTCAAGCTGTCCTTCTTATATTCATCGTCCATCATTTTCATTAAAGTAAAAAACTTTAGTTGTTGTCATCTTTATCGTTTGGTTTCTGCACAGACCTGCGTTTGCCTCTCTCGTTATTTACCTACTATATGCGTTAATCGGTGGGCGGGGCTAACAGGCAGTGACGTAGAAACAGGCGCTGATCTTCTGCGGAGGCGGGGTTTAGTCACTATTACGTAATAAAGTGGCACATTCCGCATCCTGTTGTTTTTGCAGATTGGCTTCAATATAAGCTGTTCTTAGACTAACGAGAGAGTTCTGAAACTTACAGGATGTTTTTATAGTACAATTACCTCTTATATGTCAAAGATCAAGGGAATTTTGATTTCTCAGTTCATGATTCCTTTAATTATAGGTACTGCCCCTGCAGACCGGGAACACCCCACAAGAGCTGCAGTTTTGGAGATGCTCTGACCCAGTCGTGTAGCCATCACAATTTGTCGAAGTTGCTCAGATCCTTACGCTTGCCCATTTTTTCTGCTTATAACACATCAACTTTGAGGAAAAAATGTTCACTTGCTGCCTAATATATCTCACCCACTGACAGGTGCCATGATAACAAGATTATCAGTGTTATTCACTTCACCTGTCAGTGGTTATAATGTTCTGGCTGATTAGTGTGTGTGTATACACTCACCTAAAGGATTATTAGGAACACCTGTTCAATTTCTCATTAATGCAATTATCTAACCAACCAATCACATGGCAGTTGCTTCAATGCATTTAGGGGTGTGGTCCTGGTCAAGACAATCTCCTGAACTCCAAACTGAATGTCAGAATGGGAAAGAAAGGTGATTTAAGCAGTTTTGAGCGTGGCATGGTTGTTGGTGCCAGACGGACCGGTCTGAGTATTTCACAATCTGCTCAGTTACTGGGATTTTCACGCACAACCATTTCTAGGGTTTACAAAGAATGGTGTGAAAAGGGAAAAACATCCAGTATGCGGCAGTCCTGTGGGCGAAAATGCCTTGTTGATGCTAGAGGTCAGAGGAGAATGTGCCGACTGATTCAAGCTGATAGAAGAGCAACTTTGACTGAAATAACCACTCGTTACAACCGAGGTATGCAGCAAAGCATTTGTGAAGCCACAACACGTACAACCTTGAGGCGGATGGGCTACAACAGCAGAAGACCCCACCGGGTACCACTCATCTCCACTACAAATAGGAAAAAGAGGCTACAATTTGCACAAGCTCACCAAAATTGGACAGTTGAAGACTGGAAAAATGTTGCCTGGTCTGATGAGTCTCGATTTCTGTTGAGACATTCAGATGGTAGAGTCAGAATTTGGCGTAAACAGAATGAGAACATGGATCCATCATGCCTTGTTACCACTGTGCAGGCTGATGGTGGTGGTGTAATGGTGTGGGGGATGTTTTCTTGGCACACTTTAGGTCCCTTAGTGCCAATTGGGCATCGTTTAAATGCCACGGCCTACCTGAGCATTGTTTCTGACCATGTCCATCCCTTTATGACCACCATGTACCCATCCTCTGATGGCTACTTCCAGCAGGATAATGCACCATGTCACAAAGGTCGAATCATTTCAAATTGGTTTCTTGAACATGACAATGAGTTCACTGTACTAAACTGGCCCCCACAGTCACCAGATCTCAACCCAATAGAGCATCTTTGGGATGTGGTGGAACGGGAGCTTTGTGCCCTGGATGTGCATCCCACAAATCTCCATCAACTGCAAGATGCTATCCTATCAATATGGGCCAACATTTCTAAAGAATGCTTTCAGCACCTTGTTGAATCAATGCCACGTAGAATTAAGGCAGTTCTGAAGGCGAAAGGAAGTCAAACACAGTATTAGTATGGTGTTCCTAATAATCCTTTAGGTGAGTGTATATATATATATATATATATATATATATATATATATATATATATATATATATATATATATATATATATATACATTGCATTGTTTTGATCAAATTGTTCTTGCTATTCACATCTCATTTTAAATATTTAAAAACATGATTATGAAATGGAGTTCAGAAAGCGTCACATCCATAACGCTGTGCCACATCCATAATGCTGCACTGTATTTCTTAATATGATTTTTGGGAGCTGCTAAGTTGTCCTTACAAAATGGCATTAAATGTTCTGATGGTAAGTTCTACAAATCATAGACTTTTGAGAACATGTTAAGTGACATAGCAATCCTTGTCCATTTCTGTCACATCCATAACACATGTTTCTTTGGGTGATAAAAATCTAATGGTGAAACTTTGAACCTTCAAATTTTAATATGACACAGTTCCAAAAACATTATCTAAATAGTGCATCATATTTAGTTATTTGTTTAAATGAGCCCTTAAATAAGGCAACAAAATTTCATTTTTGTGTGCAAATGTCACATCCATAACGCTGGAATTGCCCACATTTAACACGTTGCTGATTGTCCTAATGTTTATTATGACATGGTGTACATGAGCCAAATACTGTAACATTTCCCTGGGGCTAAATCCCAACCTATTTTCATACAAAATCCTCAGCGTCTGACATTGTTCTTTTGTCTCCTGTAGTCTAGTTCAGTTTGTTATTATGTGACAATTCCCTATCATGTAATAACGTAATAATTCCCTAACACATACAAACATGATTGTCATCATGTAATTACATGATATATATATATATATTTATTTTATTTTATTATATATATTTATTTATTTATTATTTTATTTTTTTAATGTGTGGCAGCAATATGCTTCCGTAGGGTAAGTATGGAAATATATTTTGAAATATATTTATTGTCAAAACATTTTAAAATATATTGCAATATATTTCATTTTCGTTAAGGGTTTTACGTAAATACACTCACACGCAGGGGCAGAACGTTCATTTAACAATTGGGGGGCATCAATTCAGTTAATTTACTTTAATTAAAGTCATCAATTTTGACTTTTTTCAGAATTCACTCTTAAAGTACTGTTGATAGGTCAAAATAACAATTTGTGTAGTGTTTATGTGAAGGTTTTAGTGCTAAGTGTATAAAAAACACATTTACATTTACACAGTTACATTGTGAAAAGTCCAGATATAAGCGGCGGCTAATTTATGCATTACGTCACACCAGGTATTGCTCGCCGTCTCTCAGGCTGTTATGCTGAATTAGCGCTAATAAAAACCCATTACTATACAATAACAATAACACCCCCAGGGGAACGATACCATGGCAGATAAGTGCATAATATATGGATGCATCCAGGTACATAACAGCGTCTCTGCATTCTTAAAGCCTTAAAAAAAGAAACTAGGGACCGGGAAGCAGGGAGCTCTGACAATAGGAGATGTTCCACTTAGGAAAGAAAACCAATGGAAACTGCTAGTAAGAAAGTCCTGAAGTGTTTCTACCTCAATGCCAGGAGTATAAGGAACAAGATGTTAGACCTAGAAGCCACAGTGCTGGTGTGTGACTATGATGTTGTAGGAGTGACAGAAACATGGCTTACAGAAAATGATGGGGATGAATACAAGTTGGAAGGATACACACTAGGGTTGGCAGTGCTCCGGGTTTGCTGGCTTCGGCTCTGGAGCGGCTCCGGTGCAGCTCCACACTTGCGGCTCCAGCTCCGTCTGCCTTTATCCAGCTCCAGCTCCAGAGCCACAAAAAACAATGCAAACTTTGATGCGATCATTATCTATATCATTTCCTTTTTTACTTCTTTCATGTAAACAACTGTTTAACAAAACCAACATATAAACCAATAACAAACATCTGTTTAACCATTCAAACATGAAAAAGTTGAAAATTGTGAAGTCTGTGCCAATTAGGGTTGCCAGCAGGACAGTATTTTAGTGGACTGTCTGGTATTGTTACACTACATGGCCAACAGTATGTGGACACCCCTTCTAATTAGTTTATATAGCATGTGGGAGACTCTGAGATCAAGTAGAGGAAGATTCTATCGTCTGATGAGTCCAACATAGAGATTTTTGGCCTCAACGCTACACCACACATCATCCTCAGAACACCATCCCTACCGTGAATCATGGTGGTGGCAGCATTACGCAAAATAGATGCAGCAAAGTACAGAGAAATCATGTAAAAAAACCTGCTGAAGTCTGCAAGAGACCTGGAACTTGGGAGAAGATTAATCTTCCAGCAGGGCAATGACCCCAAACATACAGCCAAAGCCACACTGGAGTGGCTTAAAAATAAAAAGGTCAATGTCCTGGAGCCAGTCAAAGTCCAGACCTCATTCTCAATTGAACATTGCTGTTCACCAAAGGGCCCCATCCAACTTGATGGAGCTTGAGCAATTGTGCAAAGATATTGCTGCGTCCAGATGTGCAAAGCTGGTAGAGACTTATACACATAGACTGTATGGCTGTAATTGCTGCTAAAGGTGCCTCTACCAAATATTGACTGAAGGGGCGATTAATTATGCATTCAATTATTTTCTGTTTTGTATTTGTAATTAATTAAGAAAAAAATGCAGATCTTATTTTTCATTTTGACATTATGGACATTTTCAGTGTTGATCAGTGACAAAAACTCCTGATTAATTCCATTCTGATTTCATGTTGTAACACAAAATCCAAGAGGGGTGAATACTTTTGAGAGCCACTGTAAAATCAAGCCACACAGCAGTCTCCTTAGATGAGCATTGGCAGTAGAATGAACTTTACTGAGAGCTCAATGACTTTCAATGTGGCACTGTCATAGAATGCTACCTTTCCAACAAGTCAGTTTGTCAAATTTCTGCCCTGCTAGAGCTGCCCTAGTGAGCTGTAAGTGCTGTTATTGTTAAGAGGAAACGTCCAGGAACAACAATAGCTCAGCCGCGAAGTTGTCGGCCACACAAGCTCACAGAACGGGACTGTTGAGTGCTGAAGTACGTAGCACATAAAAATAGTCTTTTGTTGGTTGCAACAGTCACTTCCGAGTGCCAAAGTGCTTCTGGAAGCAACATCAGCAGAAGAACTGTTTGTCGGGAGCTTCGTGAAATTGGTTTCCATGGCCGAGCAGCCGCACAAGCCTAAGATCTCCATGCGCAATGCCAAGCGTTGTCTGGAGTGGTTTAAGCTCACCACCATTTGACCTGGGAGCAGTGGAAATACGATCTCTGGAGTGATGAATCACGCTTCACCATCTGGCAGTTCGACGGAGGAATCTGGGTCTGGCGGATTTGCCAGGAGAACGCTACCTGCATGAATGCATAGACCAACTGTAAAGTTTGGAGGAGGAATATTGGTCTTAGGGCTCAGCCCTTTAGTCCCTCTGAAGGTAAATCTTAACGCTACAGCCTACAATGACATTCTAGGTGATTTTGCACTTCCAAATTTGTGTCAACCCCCACCCCCCCACCGGCACCATCATGGTCTAATTTCCAGCACCCTCCTTTAGGCTGACATTTCACAACCCCCCCACCAGGGGTCCTGTATTTTCGTATCACAAAAGTGGCAAACAATGTGCAGGGCTGTAAAATGAGGTTAATTTAGGCAGATGAAGAATTTGGTTGGAATAAAATAATTTGGAAATATTTAAATCTTTAAGTTAAAATTGATTTTTGCAAGTGGTTTTTGAGAGATGCCCAGAGATTATAGAATCATTATAGAATTATAGAATAGAATCGTTTTTCCTCACGCCATTGCGAGCAGCAGAGCAGCCTGGTCAGCTCGTCAAAAATGCCTTTTTACTGTGGTGGTGATAATGAACATTTAAACTAACATTGTGTGAGATGCTTGAAGTGTTGTATATCTATGGATTTTATTGTAGGCAAGTCAAGTGTTGATTTGAGAGGCTAAATTGATCAAACGTGATCAACTCACTGTCGGCCGCTGGCCGCTTGGTCTTCACTTTAAAAAACAAAAACTTTAATTTAACAATCAAAATGCTCCAAACATTTTTCTAAATTAACTTAATAAAGAAATGAAAACAAATATAAATACTTTGCAATTAAAAACAAAACTGAACTATTTTAATGGCTGCAACAGTAGGATAGGCTGTGTCCAGTCGGACTCGGGCCGACATTGTGATAAGCTGTCGGACAAGGGCCGGGCTGGGGCCTAGATTTGAGGCCAGTGCAGGGCTTTAGAGCTCCTACTGAAATACAGGCAGGTCTACAATTTCCACTGAACCACCATCAATTTATATTTGTGTCTGACGCATGACGGGCCTTTAGAAGGATGCGATTCTTACTCATTGTATGAAACAAAATACAAAGAATATCTAGAACTCCAAAAAGAGTTTAAGAAAAGGATCAGGATAGCAAAGAGGGAAATAGAAATAAACATAGCTCTTGGAGTTAAAACTAATGCAAATAGCTTTTTTTCAATACTACAACAGCAAGAGGTCAATAAAGGAGGAAGTGAAACAGATAAAATGCAAAATTGGAAGTATCTTAGAAAATGAACAAGTTGTGGCAACTGTTCCAAATGAGTTTCACAGAGGCTTTTACAAAAGAAAAAATGGATAACATGCCACAGGTTAACAATCAGTCCAGTCAAATCCTAAGAGAGATCAGGATAAATGAGAAGGAGGTACTAAAGGGACTAGCGGAATTAAAAACAAACAAATCACTTGGGTCAGATGTTATATTTAATACAGTACAATACAATATGTATTGGGAATAAGGGAAATTATTAATAGGCCACTACCTAAAATATTCCAAAAGACACTTAGAACAGGGGATGTGCCAACTGACTGGAAGACAGCAAATGTCAAACCAATCCACAAGAAAGGGGACAAAACTGAGCCAGGAAATTACAGACCAATCAGTCTCACCTGCATCACTTAAATCAAAGAAAATAGAGGAGCATCTTAATGAAAACCATATTCTTGGAGATATTCAACATGGGTTTAGACGAGGCAGATCATGTCTTACTAATTTATTCGGATTTTTTGAACATGCAACTGCACTTGATCACATGAAAGCATATGATATGATATACTTAGATTTTCAGAAAGCTTTTGATAAGGTTCCACACCAAAGACTGATCCTCAAATTGGAAGCTGTAGGCATTCAGGGTAATGTAAGTAGATGGATTATGAACTGGTTGATGTCTAGGAAACAGAGGGTGTCGATTAGAGGAGTCGCTTCTAACTGGAGTGAGGTTGTTAGTGGAGTTCCACAGGGATCAGTACAAGGGCCTTTGCTTTTTCTAATCTATATTAATGATCTGGACTCTGGGATATTTCGCAAACTTGTCAGATTTGCAGATGATACTAAAATAGGCGGCTCAGCAGAATCTCGGCAGCACAGGCTATTCAAAGGGACTTAGATAATATTCAGTTGTGGGCCGACACCTGGCAGATGAAATTCAAGGTGCAAGTGCAAGGTAATACACGCAGCTAACAAAAATGTCCACTATAATTACACAATGAATAAAAAAAGGCAAACACTGTTAGGGTATATTGTCAAAAGTGTAGAATTGAGCACAAGGGCAGTGATGTTCAGACTGTACAATGCACTAGTTAGAGCTCATCTGGATACTGTGGACAGTTCTGGGCTCCACACTGCAAGAAAGATATCGCTGCTCTAGAGGCAGTTCAGAGGAGAGCAACCAGACTTATTCCAGGTCTGAAGGGAATGTCCTACTGAGAGACTGAGGAACTGAACCTTTTCACCCTGGAACAGAGGAGACTAAGTGAAGTCTTCAAAATCATGAAAGGCATCGACCACATCAAACCAGAGGAGCTTTTCCAGATCAGCAGGGACACACGCACCCGGGGACACAAATGGAAATTGGGCTTCAAGGCATTCGAGACAGAAAACAGGAGACACTTCTTCACACAGAGAGTCATCCCAATCTGAACAAACTCCCCAGCGGTGTGGTTGAACCTGAAAATTTGTGAACATTTAAAAATAGACTGGATTGGATCCTTGGATCACTTAGTTAATAAATACACCAAACTAGCATGATGGGTCGAATGGTCTCCTCTCTATTGTAAACATTAACAGGAAGTGAAGGTGTGATCACATTCTAGTCTGCACACTTCTAGCCTTCTCTCCAGGCAGTGAGACAGAGTTGCGAAATCCTGTTTGTTTTGTTTATTTTTATATAGAGGTTAATTTTATTTCTCACTACCATTTATGTATTTATGGATCCAGGGGTACATACAGTTGTCAAAAGAAACCTAGTGTAAGAAAACTAGAAAGCGAGATTCTCCAAAAGCAATACTAGATGCAGAAACGCAATGCGTGGTCTGTGTGTGCTGATCACATTACCACAATAGCGTATTTGCTCTGACTCTGAATGCCACAGAACTCTCTTGCATTGCAGCCAGATTTTTTTTTTTTTTTTTTTTTTGCAATAAAGGATTTGGGAATTGAACCTCAGCCTAGACTGAATGAAAACCATTGCCCTTCCCATGAATCATACATCACAGATCTCTACCCTATTGCATTGTGCTTTTGAAGTAGTATAATATGGCTTTTGATAATGTATAAAACCATTTTAGGGTATAGCTTTATATGACAGATTGTGCAAAATTGTGATTGGGTCTACTCCATTGGATTAGGATCCTGTACCATTCCTGTAGTCCAAAGAGGGGACCCATAAAAGGATCTGGTCCTGGACATGTACAGTACAGCAGGAGTCTCCAGCCCAAGTGAAGAAGCCCCGTTCAGAATATTAATAATCCATATTAATTTTCACAATAAAATGTAGATAGTGCTCTGCTCTGACCATCGCCTGGCCTTGTCTCCTCCCCAGCAAGCGGCATCTGGCTCCATGCACTATGCTACTGTGGATCTGCCCCATCGGGCCGGTCCCCTGCTCCCCAAGGCCCGGGAGGCCACAACCTACGTGGAAATCCAGACACAGAGAAGGGCTTGAACACAGACTCTGATCCACACCAAGATATGGGCTCCTGGCTTCATCCGACGCAAGCGTGGATTCAGCGCTGTCCCAACCCTGGTGCGGGACTCTGGGTGCAGTTTTGGGGTCATAGTTAATCTGTTAGATAAAGAACTCTCGATTCTTACCCAAACCCTCAAGGTGTGGAGGGTAGTTGGAAGGGGCTCTCCATTTTGGGAGGGTGGATAACTTTGCATGGTACAGTCTTAGATATTTAGTCTATTGTATAGGGGCAGTCCAGTCTGGGAGACCTATGTTTTTTGAACACCCTCTCACATCCATCCATCCCTGTTGTAGCGTTAAGTGTGACTGGAAGTTATTGGACAAAGCCGAACCGGACTGCCTTTGTTCCAAACCACACAGACTTCGTGCTGTGTGTTTTTATTCGAGGCCGAAGACAGAGAGGCCTCTCTGCGACGAAGTTCAGATAAGTTTAACAGTTTGGAGTTTATCATTCATGACATTTTGAGAAATCAATTAGAAATGTTATTCTGTGAGTCATAAACTTTAGAATGTATAATATCATTTAGTATTTTCTTAAATATAAATGTGTGCTGCATTAAACTGTTTTGTTTGATAATTTTAGAAGTAAAATCTGTCAACGCCGAGAAATATCTTCTCATTCCTTTAACTGTTTAGTCTGAAATTGACACCAGTTAATAGACACTAGATTATAGGTGGCCCTGCCTATCCTTAATCATTGAATAATAATCAGTTAGGGAGAATTGTGTTAACAAGAAATTTATAGGATCTTTCTTGGCACCCAAACATAAATGAAACTTATATATATATATATATGTATGAAGTTATTTGACTTAAATACTAACCTGCATTAGTTATTTAATGTCCGACTAACAATACTAATGAGAGACTCGCCTTCGTCTTACTAACCGGTATTGTAGTCAATGTGTTTGTAATTTGGTGTAACATTTTGTGTGCCATCATATGCGATTCCATGGTCTTTGATTTGGTCACGGAAGTGATTTGTCTTTGATTTGTTGATCTTGAGTGCATTTTAATTAGTTTTCCCCTTTTGTATAACTAGTGTAGTGCTACATTTTATCTTTGTTTTTAATAAATTTGAAAATGTATATCTTTGGAATTGGTGTCTTTGTCCAATTATTGCAGAAATTGAGTTCTACAAGATTCTAGGATTCTTGATATGGTGATACTTAAATTCACTTCTTTGAACTAGAATTTATAAGTGTACCTTACGCTACACTGTGGAGAATCATGCATGGAGAGTAATTATTCTTTCCTCAAGGACCAGAGAGTTTCCATCACAGATCACAGAACAGGACTGGACTTCTCTGCCTAAAAGTATCAAACTGTTTTTCCAGTCTCTGCTCAAATGCATGTAGTGTTGTTGTTTTTTTTTTTTTTTTTAATAAGACTCAAAAAGAAAAAGAAAAATCCCATAGATTTGTGGGTTGTGACTTCTTTGGAAAACACGTTTGTGTTATGTGTCTAATTGTAGGCTGACTATAACCTCTAACCTTTTCACAGCTCACAGAGTCGGGAGCTCATTTCACTAGCTGCAAAAAGCCATGACTCTCTCATCAAGGTGGAGGCGGTGACAGTGACTTTCAGATGCAGATCCACAGTTTCCTTTTGATGTGTCCTCTGTCTCTGACCCACAACTGAGCACTGCGGGGGCAAGCCTACAACTGAGTGTACATTTGCATCAGTTTGAATGTGCTCCTGTGCGTCGGTGGCTCCTTGCATCTCTGTGGCAGGGTCCCGTTTATCTCTGTACATCTCGGTCTACGTGTGTGTGTGTGAACAAGTGTGTATGTGCCCATGCAATGTCCTTTCCAGTTAACACAGGAAAGCCACTAATGCAACTCCCCACCTTTCTCGTTAGAAACTAAGACACAGACAGAGGAGAGACACACAGAGGGGTCCTTA
This sequence comes from Amia ocellicauda, assembly GCF_036373705.1. Classification (NCBI taxonomy): domain Eukaryota; kingdom Metazoa; phylum Chordata; class Actinopteri; order Amiiformes; family Amiidae; genus Amia; species Amia ocellicauda. The sequence goes on along the minus strand of NC_089864.1, from coordinate 2,938,525 downwards.
TCATATCCAGAGATCACTGAGGAGATGAAGACTGCACAACTCATAGCACCCTCTCCAACCACACATTTTCCATTCTTTGTGTGTAGAGAACACTGTAAGCTGACCATATAGGGGGTGTGCAGTGTTAAAAGTACATGGGGTTTTATTTCTTTATGTATTTATTTTGCGTGGGGGGAGAAAAATTAAACTTGCTTCCACTATCCTCCCCACAGCTGGGGAATGAACATATGTAATATTTATGTAATGGCCCTCACTGCTCCTCGTTCTTGATTAGTTAATCAAAACCTTAAATTAGGCTATTATTATTATTAGTTCTTACCCCATTGTTTAACATTAAAAAAAAAAGTTAAAGATCAATTTTTAAAATGTACAATGCACCGTTTACACAGTTTGTCAAGTGCTCGCCCTGGTGGAGAGGCAGAGCATTGTTTGTATTTGGGTTGGTTGTAAATGTCAAAGAACACGTCTTGTGATAATGTATTTCTTTCCTCTCGTTGCAACCCACACGTCGATATTTCAGCGTGGTGGCATGGACAACATACTATGTTATGGTTTTATTTTTTGTCAGATTTAATTAATGTTTTGTCATTGCGTCGAGAAGGCAACATGCCCTTCTGTCTCTGGTGTTCTCTACTTTTTCGGACTACATAAACGATATACAATAGTATGTTAATACCCTTATAGCACCCAAACAGAAAAAAAACGGATTCACTACACAGATAGCACAGCAGCGTTGGGCCAACGTCGGCCGACGGATCATGAGTGGTCATAACGATGTTGGGAGACGACGTATTAAATACAAATTACAGATCCTCAGATCAAAACACAACAATAAGACATGTAAGATCGTATATTCAAATCACTCAGCAGATGCATTATTAAGGAACAACAAGCACCAATTTTATTCACAAATAGTAGATGAAACATGTAAAAGAATAAATGACACACGTCTGATCTTGCTTCTCAGTGACTGAGTTCCTGAACTGAACCACAGGAGTCGTCTGGATACGACTTGGATCAATCAGAAAAACTAAATAACTGTAAATACAAGGCATTCAATACGCCGTATTCATTCTTATAACTGTATTTTTAATTGTGATTATTGACCACTTTTAGTGAATGTTCCCTTCTGTCCTGTAGCTATTATATTACATTTGTGGCTAATTCAGTGTCCTCTTACAAATACACAACTTGTTTCTGTGGCATCTTCACACACAACGCCTGTACTTAATGAAACCGGCTCACTGAAGACAAATACAATACAAGGAAATGTGAACACTTCTGTTTTTCACTTCTGACACATTAGTTACAAACTGAAATACATTCGCTACATAATTACCCAACTGGCTATATTGTAATTTACATAAGCCATTAAAAGCCTTTTATGTTATTTTGAAAACAACCACAGTTAAGTGTCATATATACAACCCGCTGCTTCAGACAATTACATATTATACTTTTCAGTACATATAAACAACAGTACATTCAAACATTTTAATAAGTCGTCAAACTGAACTTCTCCGGTTAGACGTCATCTGAGGAAGAGCGCTGGAGCGCTTTCAGTAATGAAGCTGAACATTGTTGACCGTATCAGACAGTCATAATGAGTATTATTCATACGTGTGATATTTTAAAGTTATATCGATCAATGTATTAAAACAATTTGCACCGATATCATATCTGTCGGCCTAAGTCGTACATGATCCATCTCGCCGACCGTAACTGCAGTCCGACCATCCCAGCGTCGGCTCAACGTCCTGTGGTGTCTGGGACGTCACAAACAAAACGAACTCAAAAACGGAAATAAAAACATCAGCTGACACGTGAAAACACACATTTCAATGCCAGCATAATAACATAAACAAGACACAATAGCGGCAGTTTTCTGGTGGTGATTGACACTTTTTATTCCCGTGTGCCACTTCTTCAGCCCTGATTGATCGTCGCGGATGGTCTGTTGGTTGGAAGTGGAGAGAGACAGACACTCAAGTGAGGACTGTGTGCCACGTCTTTGAAAAAATTAAGGGGGGGGCTTGTGAAATACGCATGTGCGTGAATCAGGTAAACAAGAAAGAAGCCAGTGGGGGCAGGGCGGGCCGCGCAGCTTCTGTGACAGCATTGTTGCTATTATTATTATTATTATTATTATTATTATTATTATTATTATTATTATTAACACAGTGACGGTTTCGGAGGCAGACAGACTGCCTGGCTCTTGCTGCTGGTGGCGTCACCGGCCCTGGCTCAGATGTAAGCAGGCACGTTGCATTATTATGTCCCTTTCACAGCGGATTCCTCGATCGCCTGCACATATTGGTTTTACACACGCACCATTGCCTCTCCCTCATTGTACTTATGCATACTGCATTCAAATCGTTGAAATACAGTGGATATACAACACTTCTTTGTTGTACAGGGCGCGTCCTTTCGCTTTAAAAGGAAAATTAACGAATTAATTATATCCGAGCCAGGCGCGTGATTTGATCAGTCATAATGCAATAACTGAAGAACCACAGAGTGATGTGTATGGTCCGTTTCATTAGTAAGAGCTCAAATGCAAAACGCCTGAACTCATATATTCCTTACGTGTGTTTTACTTAATAATTTGTATAATCCCTTTAGACGTCGTGTTGCATAGTTGTGAGGTACCAGCGATTAATAATATTGGCTACTCAATTCAACGTTGTGTTGGTTAAACCATGTTAAAAGTCAAATTAAGTTAATGATATAGTTCCGTGGGACAGAAATCTTATCTAATATCTAATAATGTCAATAAATATATACAGCGGGGCTTTTGAGACAAAAATAAACTAATGTAATCATGAGGCCTTTTCTTGTGCAGACATAATAGAAAGACTGTAACCAGAAAATAGTAGCAATCAAGTCACAAGGGAAGTATGACACCTATCAATATCTGGAATAAAACATGTAACACAAACTCCATAGTGAATCTCCAACCCTTTTGTCTGTCCTGCAAGGTCCTCAATGCTATGGGACTGGTGCCTTTTCTTGTACTGGGGTCAGTTCTCCTCTGGAAAGGTAGGTTCTCATCTAAGAAAAAAGATGACACACATGCACATCTGAATACCTTAGAAGGTGCTGGGTATTGAAAAATATAATTTCACATAAAAAGAAAAGAATACCCACACGCTTAGTTATAGCTAAAAAAAATCATAAAAAGAAAATACCTGTTTACATGTCCTTAAGCAGACACTCTTATCCAGGGCAACTTACATTTATACAGCTGGGAATTTTACTGGAGCAATCTAAGTGAAGTACCTGCTCAGGGGTTCAACAGCACCGCCCCACCTAGGATTTGAACCCACAACCTTCCTAACCACTCCACAGTGCTCCCTGATACACAAGCATTCCAATATAAGTTGCTCATATCCAGCATCTCTCTCTCTCTCATATATTGTTATTTACATGTATAAATGTGCTGTGTTGTTGGTGTTTGGAGACATGGTTGTGGTTCTCTGGCTGTGTGGCAGGCTGTGATGTATTCTGCCGCGATCACAGCACAGTCTCTGTGCTGAGCTGGGGAGTCGGGGACTCTGCTGGCGAATCCGGGGAAGAAGGCGTCTTTGACCTGTGTGTATCTGGAGCAGGTCAGGGCGAAGTGCACCTCTGTCTCTACCTCTCCAGACCCACACTGTCTGTACAGGCATCTGTCTCTGGGGGTCCAGATCTGCCTGTGCCATCCAGTCTCCACCTCCAGGCTGTGGTCACTCAGTCTGTACCTGGTCAGAGTCCGTCTCTGCTGGGGGTCTGTGACCAGTGTCAGGTATTCTGCCGGGCTGTATCCTCTGCCTAGGGCCCTGTAGCACTCCAACTTGTTCTGCTGTTTGGTTTGTTCAGCCCAGTGCTCGATGTAGCTGCAGTGCAGCACCGCAGTGATGTGCTGGAGCTGGGGGGGCTGTCTCCTGCCTCGGCTGCTCAGCAGCTCTGTGCTGTCGGTGTGGCTCTGGGCACAGAGCCTCAGGGCCAGCTGGCCGAGGGTGTCTGTGGGGGGTTCGTTCCTGCTGCCTCATGGCGCTGTGCTGGAGGGTCGTTAAGCTGCTGTGTTTCAAGTGTAGCCAGTATTTCAGGGCTCTCTTCTGCACTGCACAGCCCAGAGGCAGGCGCCCCAGTTCGGCTCGGCAGCCATTGTTGGGGCTGCTCCTGTGCAGCTTCAATATGTAGGGCTTCTGTGGGGCTCTTCTCCCATTTATCGAAGTCGGTGCTGATAATCGGGCCCCAGACCTCACTGCCGTACAACAGGATGGGCAGGATCATGCTGTCAAAGAGCTTCGTCCACAGCTGCACCGAGGGGTTAAGGGAGCTGATCCTCTTCCTTATGGTGTAGTACGCACTGCATGCTTTGTCAGCGAGGGTGAAGTTGCCTGAGGAGTTTATTAGTAGGCCCAGGTAGGTGTAGCTGGCTGTGAGCTCTATTGCGGTGCTGTTGAGAGTGAAATCGTTTTTTCTGCTTTGGATCCTGGCTTTCTTCTGGAAGATCTTGATTATAGTTTTGTCCATGTTGACCTCCAGGGCCCAGGCTCTGCAGTAGCACTGCAATGTGTCCAGCTGCTGCTGGAGCCCTTGCTCTGTGGGTGACAGCAGCACCAGGTCGTCTGCATACAGAAGGCACTTGATCTGGGTGTCGTCCTGCGTCAGGCCGGGGGCGGGGCCTTGCTGCAGCTCTGTGGCCAGCTGGTTGATGTATATGTTGAACAGGGTGGGGCTCAGACTGCAGCCCTGCCTCACCCCTTAGCCCTGGGGAAAGCCCTTTCTGCGTGCGGTGGCTGTGTTGGCTGATCAGGGAGTGAAGGGTGTAGATGTGGTCGGCAGTGCGGTGGTTGGGTAAGAAGCCGATCTGGCTGCTGTCGAGGACTCTGTACTCCTGTATGAAGCCCATTAGGCAGCTGTTCAGGACACTACAGAACAGCTTCCCCAGGCTGCTGCTCAGACAGATCCCTCTGTAGCTGTCCGGGTTCAGTCTGTCTCCCTTCTTATATATTGGGGTTATGAGTCCTGTACTCCATGTGTCAGGGAAGCAGCCCGAGGTCAGGATTAGATTGAACAGCTGTACCAGGGTGCTTTGCAGGGTGGTGTTGCTGTATTTCAGCATTTCGTTTGGGATGCTGTCCTGACCGTAGGCTTTCTTGGGCTTTCCTCCGGCAATGTGATGGCCGAGTCTAGGGGTGACTGTGCATCTTTAATCACTCTCTCCTGTGTTTTAAGATCATGAAGGATTTCAGTTTGCTCTGGGTTTAGGTCTTTGTCTGGGATTGGCTGGTATGATGATTCAAAGTAGTTTTTCCAGATATTTCCATTTTGCATACCCAGCTGTTTGTCATGTTTGTTGGGGTTCAGATTGTGCCAATGATCCCAGAAAGTGTTTTTGTCAATGGACTCCTCAATTTGATCGAGTTTATTTTTCTCGTACTTTCGTTTTTGTCTGAATCAGCATATGTTTGTACTGTTTCAGGGTTTGGCAGTACGTCTGCCGCAGTGCTGTGTTGTCGGTGTCGCGGTACTTTTGGTTTGAAAGTGCTCTGAGTTTCTTGCGCATTTTGTTGCAGTCATTGTCAAACCATTTTTCTGTCATGTTTTGTTTTCTGCTTTTGTGAGAATGTTTCTTGGGCCTCAGATTTGATGATTCTGCCAGAGTTTTGAAGATGTGGTTAAGGTCTTTCACGGCCTGGTTGACTCCTGTCCTGTCCTAGGGGTAGGTGTTTTGCAGGAACTGGGTCAGGAGACGGTTTGGTTCTTCACTGCACAGGGCGCTCTCATACTGCTCTCTGCTGTCTGCTGTCCATCTGTAGCAGGGCTGGAGTTTGAGCAGGTGTGCCAAGGGGACGGGCTGTGTGTCCGTTTGGGTGCCTGTTCGCAGGTAGAGGACTGTTTGGTTGTGGTCTGAAAGTGCTGACTGCGGTCTGATTACATAGGCGTTGATGCTTTGAGGGTTAAGGTCAGTGATGGTGTAGTCCACCACACTCCACCCCAGAGCAGAGCTGTAGGTGTAGTTTCCCAGAGAGTCCCCCCTGGTTCTCCCGTTGACTGTACACACCCAGGCTCTTACACAGTCTCAGCAGCTCTTTCCCACTCCTGTTGACTGTGCTGTCGAAGCTGTTCCTCTGGGTGGTCGTGGTGCTGTGGCACGGGTTTGCATGTCTGAACAGGTGGCTGTTTCCATCGGGGCTGATGAAGTCTCTTTCTTTCCCTATTCTGGCGTTGAAGTCTCCACAGAGCAGGATGTTCCCCATTGTTTGGTAAAAGGCCATTTCGGCCTCTATGTTTTGGAGGTACTCGTACTTGTAGTAGGGCAAGTCCGCTGGGGGGATGTATGTCATACACAGGTAGATGTCTGATGTGCTTTGGAAGATTTTCCTGTGGAGTTTCAGCCACAGGTGTGTGGCTCCCCTCTTCACCGGGGAGATGAGGTCAGAGTACTCTCCTCTGTACCACACCGCTATCCCTCCAGAGCTCCGGCCACACTTAATGTTGCTGTGCTTGATGGGGTGCAGGAGGAGCTCTCTGTATCCACTTGGGCAGTTCGTGGTTAGGTCCGGTTTCAACCATGTCTCAAGTAGTATTGTGATATCTGTGTTTTTTAAACTATTTACAAAGTCATTGTCTCTGCTTTTCAGCCCAAGGGCTGTGCTGTACAGTCCCTGGATGTTCCAAGTGCTGATGATGAAGCGTTTCATCTTCATTTGCATCCATTTTAATGGCTGTAAGTTGCAATTTGTAAGTTGTTGTTATTGTTAGGTGGTGTGGGTTGTGTCTTCATCATGAACCTGGAGCAGATGGCACTCAGTAGGTAGCGGATGTTGCTGAGCTCAGAGTTGCTGCCGTGTGTCGCTCCTGTGACAGCCCTGGTGTAGCTCATCGGCGGGGGAGCTGCTGTGTCCCCTGTATTGGGTGGTTGCTGTCTGGTCGGCGGGGCAGGTGGTGCTCGGTGGGTTCGCTGGTTCACTCTGCTGGGGGCTCTGGGAGTGCGCTGTGTCGGTGCCGTCCGGGGCCTCTGTGTGTGTTGTTGGTGTGTGGTGGGGGGCCTGGGTGTGGTGTGGCTGTGGTGCTGTGACCCAGCAGCTCTCCTTTCCCCGTGGTGTCTCTCACTGGGCAGGCGGTCCAGCGCCACATCTTTGATGGTCTTGGCGAAGACTCTCACGCCCTGGTGGTTCAGGTGGACATCATCGTGCAGGAGCTGGGTGCCGATGCTGGGGTGCTGGGCCAGGCGCACACGGGGGACACTGCTGCAGCTGCTGCTGATCCTCTCTCTCTCTCTCTCTCTCTCTCTCTCTCTCTCAGCTGTGTGTCCATCGACAGGTTTTCTAGCTGTGTTAGTCTCTTTTCTGTCTGTCAGTATAGTTGCTTTGCTGCATCTCTTTCTGTGTCTTGCATGCCCCCACCCCGGACATCGATAATAATGGACTTTTCTAGATGTGTTGCCATCTGTCATGCTCTCGTCAGAGTCTCTCTTGTTGTTTTTCACTCTGTCACTCTCTCTTTAGCATCTCTGTGTCTCCCTCTAACTCTATCAGTTTTACGTTGTTCAGTCTTCTTTCACTCTCTCTCCTCTGTGCCTCTGTCTTAGTCTCTCCCTCTGTTGCGTCTCACAGTTGGCTCAGTGCCTACCCCAGTGACTGTGAGGGTGGGGGACTCTGTCACTCTGCCCTGCAATGGGACTGCCTACAGCGGGACCCCCGAGGACAAACTGATCTTCCTCTGGCAGACTCCAGTGACAAGCGTGGTCCTGTTTAGCAGAGGACAGATACTGCCCAGCCCTGGGTTTAGGGTCAGATCCGAGGTCTCCAGAGAGAGGATCGTACAGGGGGACTTCTCTCTGACGCTGCACCATGTCTCCTTCTCTGACCAGGACCTGTATGAGTGCTTCAAGGAGGAAGAGGAGGGGCCAAGGACATTCCTTGGCAATGTGCACCTCACTGTGGTAGGTGAGTGAGCTGCCAGTCAGCGCTGGGGCATTGGTAGTTCTGTCCCCTGCTATGGTGCCTCATGCGAGCAATGTGATTGGCTGAGCACTAGCAAAAAATAAATACAAAATAAAATAGAATATTTGATTTCAGTGCGTTAAAATACCGCAAATATTTCAAGTGTTACAGTAGTGTACTCGGTTTCCGGGTAACACAGGCCTTTATGTATTATTCTGAGTAAATCGGTCTTTTAAATGTCCTTAATTTAATTCAATAGGCCATTTAGCTAATTATGCATTTTGCTTGGATGTGTCAGATCAGGGGCTGTGTGTTGCACCGTCTTTGCTTGACATGGTCAGCAGTATTCCATGGACCAGGGGCTGAGAAACACTGCTATAGATCACAAAGGCTGGGACTGGCATTAATCTAGATTTAGGCAGTAGCGTATACGGAACATGCATAGATTCACGAAAATGGGCAACACTCTTTCATTTAGGATAAAATAATCCCAAAACTCCCTCTCCTCCTCCCTCTCTCAGGGCAGTCCCTGAACGTCACCCTGCGGCCTGGCACCACCCTCACGCTGCCCCTGTTCACGGCCGGAGATGCGGTGGGTTTATTCTCCCCGGCGGCGAGTGACCAGGGCTCCTCCATCATGGCCTTCTCGGTGAAGCGAGACCAGGTCTGCCTGACCCTGCGGTACCAAATGCGGGTCATGGTGGAGGGCCAGGTGGCAAGTCTGTACCGGGTCACTCCTGCCGACCAGGGCTCCTACACGGTGAGGGACCCGGGGAGTAGAGAAGTCCTCAACACTGTGATGCTCACTGTGGAGGGTAAGGCGCCACAGGCTCTCCCTCAGCCCAGGCTGGGGGAGGGGCAGGAAACAGACAGCACAGCCAATCATTATTTTTATAACTGATAACTTGAAATCTGTTACTAACTCGGCCTCTAATGTACATATATATGTACAGCTATACTGCAAACACTTTAGTAGCTGACATATATCGTTTCATATGTAAACATTAATTGAACGTAGTATAATACGTTTCATTGATGCATAAGCTGTATATCCCATACTATGTCCCTTTGAATAATCCCTCCTTTCATGCCTAGAGGGGTAATGTAAGTGAGATAATCCTGGGGGGAGGAGAGTGAGGACGGGTTTGAACTATCACAACGGTTTTCTCTCCTTCTTGTCTTCACCCTGCTAGTGTTCGTGAGGCATGAACCGGCCGTGACTATGGATATAATAGTGATATGAGTAGATAAATGTGGGCATGGTATGAGTTAACATACTAGTGGCTCTACTGCGGATGTTACGAATTTCCATACTGTTTGTTCCTAAGCTTGTTAAATGTGCTGATGTTTGTTAATGCACTTCCAAAGAATAACTACTTGTAATGGGTATCAAATTAGTTGTCTGATTAAGTTAAAAAGTAATTAATAGAACAAACGGCAAGAAAACGAATTATAATATACAGCAGACTGAAAGGGGAAGTACGGTACCACAGGGTTTGGTGGCATGCGTTATGTGTGTGCGTGGGGAATTGCAGCAGCATCTTCAGGTCCCAGTGGTGGTATACTATATTGACTTATACATTCGGTAGTGTGGTTTGCATCTACTCTGGCAACATACTGTTACAACTGGACCCACAAATGTATTTCAGAGTCTGTAGAGAGGTCTTCAATTCTTAGTGTGGTCTGTGGAGAACGACAAATTCAGCTGCCCCCCCCCCACAGTACGAGCACAGAGTGTCAGTGCAGAACGGCTCTCTGACCCTGCTCTCACTCACAGCAGCTGAACAGGGAAACTACACAGTGAAGGACTGCAGTGCCGACCGCACCGTCAGCATCATCTCTGTCAATTTATCTGTGTCTTTGTTCCTCAGTTCTCAGATACAGCCTCACCCTGCGGTCTGGAGCCACCCTCTCCCTCCCCCTGTTCACTGCAGAGCCAGTGGAGGTGCTGTTTGCTGCTGCAGAAGAGGGAGCCTCTGTCTCAGTGTGTGCTGTGGAGAGGGGCATAGTGAGCCGCCCTGGCCCCGGGTACGAGCACAGAGTGTCAGTGCAGGCCGAGGAGCTGGAACTGCGGGAGATTAAAAAAGCCGACCAGGAAAACTACGCCGTGCTGCTATCTGAGGGAAGGGAGACCATCAGCTCTGTGAATGTCACTGTGGAGGGTGAGGCCGGGCAGAATTACTTTACAAAAAAAAACGTTATTTTCTCTTTCTCTTTCTCTCTGTATACTTTTCTCTCCTGTGACCCCCAAAGTATTAATTGTGTGTATTCCAGTAGAAGGAGGAGGCAATGAGGTAGTACAGGTTTGTTGTCTTTTGATGTTTGTTGCTGGATGGTGGTCTGGGACTGGGTGGATTAAACTGGACTCTCTCCCTCAGTACCCAGAGGAGGCTTGTCCCCTGTGGCTGGGACTGTGGTGAGAGTGCTACCCGTAGTCCTTTTGGCTGTGGGCACTGTGTTCCTGTGGATTTGCAGGGCAAGGATATGGAGGTGGTGGAGAACCAGGAGGTGGTGGAGAACCAGGAGGCAGCAGGCGACAGAAATCCAAGGCAGACAACAGAGTCCATTACAGCAAATAACAGACTCCGGCGAATCCGAGGACGAACCGGCCCAAGTTGCAGAGGACCAGCGCGACCCTGTGACCCCGCCAAGAACGGAAGACCCCTCCTGAAATCTGAGGGACACTCCCTCTGCCCACCTCCCTCCCTCCCTGCCTGCCATGGCTGTTTTATGTGCCTCATAATTGTAGCAACTAACAGTACTGAAGCCTGGGCCCAATCTATGTTAAGTCCTGTCAGTTAGATACATTGATTGGTTTCATGGTGGCATCTAGCCTGTTGCTGCATGAGAAATAATTCAGAATATATTTTTAGAATTATTATACTATTTATATTGCATTAACATCCTCCAATTACTTTTTGAACTTACTTTATTTTTATTTTTTAATTTTTTTGTTCTACTTTCAGGGCACTGGCGGATCCAAGGTGTGGCAAGGGGTGGCAACTGCCACCCCAGCAAAAAAGACTTGCCACCCCAATCTCCCCATACTAAAATATATATTTTTTTACATTATAGTACATCTCATTCAATAATATTAATATGATTATTATTGGCATTATTTTAACATACATGATATAATAATTTATGGTGGTATTGGGTCGCACCGTCCTTCCGATTTTGCATCGAATAACTCACTGACAAAGATAATCACACCACCTTTCTAATGGAAGGGGCAATGTATTTGCTCGACTATTGGGTGGCAACACATCTTTCTGTATACGGGCTAGACTATCGTAAAAATCAGAGAATGGTCTGATATTTCTTTCATGCTGCTGCATTTTTTGTTGATCTTTATATTTAAGGTGAGTACATAAGTGTACCTTCAAAACACACTTTGGTATTGTAAAATCATCCTGAAGTGTACATTTATGTTGTAATTGAGTTATTGTCATTTGACTATATGTTTATTAAGTGTCACAAGTGTGCCCGTCATTGCTGTTGGGCTAATGCTACTCATATGCTAGTGCCAGTTAAGCTAACAGTACCGGCGCTCTTATTATACATCCATGGGAGATACAAGCTGTGGTTCATTTTCATTTTCTTGGTTCTAAATGGTAACTTGTTCAGTATTTTAAATGAATGACTAAATCCATTATTTTGAAAATAACCTTTTCTTTTGTAATCGTAATTTGTTTTTATTTCATACATTTTTCTATATTATTCATCAAGGAGTTTTCACACTGCTAGCTAAATTTTTATTTTATGATTATTTCAGAATAAAGCAACATATTAATTATTAGTCATGCTGTAAACATGTATGACATAGATTAACCTAAATATCTTGTTTCGCTTGTGAAATCAGCTAAATAAAACAACAAATTATTATTATTATTTATTATTATTTGTATTTCTTGGCAGACACCCTTATCCAGGGCGACTTACAACATAAGTGCAAAAATACAGAGAAGTACAAGGCATCAATCATTACAAGTTCAACTTAGCTAAAACATAACAATTCAAAATACATTTTACTGATTCCAATTTACAATTTACACAAGTACAGTAAGAGACTTCCGATTAAATTAATTAATCAGTGTTGGCCTAATAATTTGGGTTGTATGTACACCTTGAGAGGGAGACCGATGTTCTCTCCTATTCCGACCAATGACAGTGCTGTCTGCCCGAAGTAAGGTGGAGATTCTATGCCCCAGACCTGTCAGTTTTCAGTGCAAACAGAACCGAGATGGAGCTGCTACTCTGTTTCTTGTTTCTGCACTACACGTATATTTTCTGGCTTTGTACAGTTTGTAACGTTTTTGTTGAGTATGTATACATAACTCTACATATAACTGGCTAGGCCACTCCAGGACCTTAATGTGCTTCTTCTTGAGCCACTCCTTTGTTGCCTTGGCTGTGTGTTTTGGGTCATTGTCATGCTGGAATACCCATCCACGACCCATTTTCAATGCCCTGGCTGAGGGAAGGAGGTTCTCACCCAAGATTTGACGGTACATGGCCCCGTCCATCGTCCCTTTGATGCGGTGCAGTTGTCCTGTCCCCTTAGCAGAAAAACACCCCCAAAGCATAATGTTTCCACCTCCATGTTTTGGCGGTGGGGATGGTGTTCTTGGGGTCATTCCTCCTCCTCCATACACGGCGAGTTGAGTTGATGCCAAAGAGCTCGATTTTGGTCTCATCTGACCACAACACTTTCACCCAGTTCTCCTCTGAATCATTCAGATGTTCATTGGCAAACTTCAGACGGGCCTGTACATGTGCTTTCTTGAGCAGGGGGACCTTGCGGGCGCTGCAGGATTTCAGTCCTTCACGGCGTAGTGTGTTACCAATTGTTTTCTTGGTGACTATGGTCCCAGCTGCCTTGAGATCATTAACAAGATCCTCCCGTGTAGTTCTGGGCTGATTCCTCACCATTCTCATGATCATTGAAACTCCACGAGGTGAGATCTTGCATGGAGCCCCAGACCGAGGGAGACTGACAGTCATTTTGTATTTCTTCCATTTGCGAATAATCGCACCAACTGTTGTCACCTTCTCACCAAGCTGCTTGGCGATGGTCTTGTAGCCCATTCCAGCCTTGTGTAGGTCTACAATCTTGTCCCTGACATCCTTGGACAGCTCTTTGGTCTTGGCCATGGTGGAGAGTTTGGAATCTGATTGATTGATTGCTTCTGTGGACAGGTGTCTTTTATACAGGTAATGAGCTGAGATTAGGAGCACTCCCTTTAAGAGAGTGCTCCTAATCTCAGCTCGTTACCTGTATAAAAGACACCTGGGAGCCAGAAATCTTGCTGATTGATAGGGGATCAAATACTTATTTCCCTCATTAACATGCAAATCAATTTATAACTTTTTTGAAATGCGTTTTTCTGGATTTTTTTGTTGTTATTCTGTGTCTCACTGTTAAAATACACCTACCATTAAAATTATAGACTGATCATTTCTTTGTCAGTGGGCAAACGTACAAAATCATCAGGGGATCAAATACTTTTTTCCCTCTCTGTACGTATATATATATACACCAATATATATAGTGTGTGTGTAGCCTGTTTGATGTATATATACACCAATATACACTCACCTAAAGGATTATTAGGAACACCTGTTCAATTTCTCATTAATGCAATTATCTAACCAACCAATCACATGGCAGTTGCTTCAATGCATTTAGGGGTGTGGTCCTGGTCAAGACAATCTCCTGAACTCCAAACTGAATGTCTGAATGGGAGAGAAAGGTGATTTAAGCAATTTTGAGCGTGGCATGGTTGTTGGTGCCAGACGGGCCGGTCTGAGTATTTCACAATCTGCTCAGTTACTGGGATTTTCACGCACAACCATTTCTAGGGTTTACAAAGAATGGTGTGAAAAAGGAAAAACATCCAGTATGCGGCAGTCCTGTGGGCGAAAATGCCTTGTTGATGCTAGAGGTCAGAGGAGAATGGGCCGACTGATTCAAGCTGATAGAAGAGCAACTTTGACTGAAATAACCACTCGTTACAACCGAGGTATGCAGCAAAGCATTTGTGAAGCCACAACACGTACAACCTTGAGGCGGATGAGCTACAACAGCAGAAGACCCCACCGGGTACCACTCATCTCCACTACAAATAGGAAAAAGAGGCTACAATTTGCACAAGCTCACCAAAATTGGACAGTTGAAGACTGGAAAAATGTTGCCTGGTCTGATGAGTCTCGATTTCTGTTGAGACATTCAGATGGTAGAGTCAGAATTTGGCGTAAACAGAATGAGAACATGGATCCATCATGCCTTGTTACCACTGTGCAGGCTGGTGGTGGTGGTGTAATGGTGTGGGGGATGTTTTCTTGGCACACTTTAGGCCCCTTAGTGCCAATTGGGCATCGTTTAAATGCCACGGCCTACCTGAGAATTGTTTCTGACCATGTCCATCCCTTTATGACCACCATGTACCCATCCTCTGATGGCTACTTCCAGCAGGATAATGCACCATGTCACGCAGGTCGAATCATTTCAAATTGGTTTCTTGAACATGACAATGAGTTCACTGTACTAAACTGGCCCCCACAGTCACCAGATCTCAACCCAATAGAGCATCTTTGGGATGTGGTGGAACGGGAGCTTCGTGCCCTGGATGTGCATCCCACAAATCTCCATCAACTGCAAGATGCTATCCTATCAATATGGGCCAACATTTCTAAAGAATGCTTTCAGCACCTTGTTGAATCAATGCCACGTAGAATTAAGGCAGTTCTGAAGGCGAAAGGTGGTCAAACACAGTATTAGTATGGTGTTCCTAATAATCCTTTAGGTGAGTGTATAGTGTGTGTGTGTGTAGCCTTTTTGTTTGGTTTGTATAAATTCGCAAAGCAATACTGTTCAATTACAGTGTGTCTCTGTTTTATGATACCTGTACAGTTAGCTAGAAATCAAATAATAAAAACATAAAGTGTACGAGTAGTCAATATCACTGGTTTTCTACCCCTGCCCGATGATCTGCTTATTTGCTCCCTTTCTCCACAAAACAAACCGGGTCCAGAGACTCGGAAAGAGAGGCCAGCAGAGGTGCATTGGTTTTGTCTTGGAGGGGGTAGACATGAAGAGAATTAAATAAAATATAAAATTCTAATAAAACATTTTAACTTGGTAAAATATACCATGGTACAACACAAATCACATTGGTAACCACCAAAAATGAAGCTGTAATATTGCAGTTGTTATTTTAATATTAATATTTTCCGACAACAGGAGGAAAACAGAGGCCTGAATTATATCACTTTAGACATACAGTACCACATAGTAAGAGCACTCCGATATACCATGTGTAATACACAGTTAACATTGTCGAAAAGTCAGGTGGAGTATCAATAATATGTCTATTATGTCACCCTGTAGCAGTCAAGCTCAGAGTCCTATTGGTGATAAAATTAGTGCACTCAATACTGTGTCCACAATAGTAGTTTCTATTATCACATTGTTGTCCAGCCTAGGTCCTCATCACCAGTTCCTAATAACTGGACAGAAAAAAGTTAATGATTTATTAAGCCAGAGCAATTAAGTGGCTGAAGAGTAATCAGGTGTTTACTCTCACAACACACTCACTCTGTCAAAGCGTCCACTTGCTTCTCTGATTGGCATTTGGATTTCCCAATGCTTTCACACAAAATCGACCCTTAGGTGAAAGTGGTGAGCTACAAGTGCCTCTGTGTATGAGGAACTGTCAGACAGCGACTGTAAACAAGGATCAGCTGACTCTGCAGGGAAGGGTGTGTGTGCTTGTGTTGTACAGTCTGTGGTTTACTGCTGACAGAAAGGTGTCAGTAGAGGGCAAGCAAAAGTACATGAAGTTCAGTTAGGGGCTTCTCTTTTCAATGAAGTCCAGTTATTTCTGCTCTTAGGGAGGAACAGCACAGCAGGGTCTCCAGACGTGGTCCTGGAGAGACAGAGTACAGTACAATAAGGGTCTCTATCCCTACAGAGACTCTTTAACATGTAAATTGAGAAGAATGAAACACCACCAAAGAGTGACAGTGATTTTCAGTGCCAGTGTTGGTGACAAATCTCACTCTCTCAGTGCAGCACGGTCTCTCACACATGCAGCACACGTGACATGACTTGGGGCTGTCTGTTTTTTCCTGTGTGACAGTGTGAAGATGCTCTGTCTCCCCTGTGACATTCGTTTGACACCCTGCTGCTGCAGCCCACACCTCTGAGAGACATGCTATGAGGTGATGTGTCAGCTCTCTCTCTCTAGCTCCCTCTATATCATCACTCTTTCATCCTCTCCCTCCCTCCCTTCCTCATGCTGTAAGCAGTCAGACCACACTTTGCTCCTGTGCAGCTTATCTCTGTGACTCTGCAATCAGAGCTGCAGTGGTCATAGGTGGGATTCTCAAATGAATCACTCCACCATAGTCTCACATCATCTCCCCCTGCAACCTGAGCTGTGGGCAGGTGTCCATTTCAATAACAGTGAAGGAGGGGGAAGTGAAGCTGTTGTTGTCTTGTTTTAACCACAGTATTCACCCGCAGTGACGTCTGATGAGTTCAGCCCAGACTCTCTAATGCTTAGTTTGGGGTTAATTAGCTTTTTTTCTTCTTAAATCAGTTTAACACCCACAGACGGTTTTGCTCTTCTTCACCAGAATACTGATGTAAGGACAAAATTGAAAATCTTTCTGCTTGATGCAAGGTTACTCACTGGCACACACAGGACCAGCCTGGCCCTGTGAAATCATGTGCTGGTGCAATATGGGTAACTGGGCATTGCTGGCATTGATCTGAGAGGAGGGAGAAACCAAACATACAGACTTTCAATGGGCTGTTTATATCCTCACTTGTAGACTGAGTATAATCTGCCCCTTTGCCTGTGACTGCTAATAATTTCCACACTGACACTCTTCCTGTAAGAGACACAATTGAGATTGATACTTTATTCATTGCAAGACAGCATTACTGTTTATACTATTTGTATCGCATTAAAATCTAATTTGAACTTAATATTGAGTTGGTCCCCCCTTTGCTGCTATAACAGCCTCCACTCTTCTGTTAAGGCTTTCCACTAGATGTTGGAATATTGCTGGATTTGCTTCCATTCAGCCACAAGAGCATCAGTGAGGTCGGGCACTGATGTTGGGTGATCAGGCCTGGCTCACAGACTGCATTCCAATTCATCCCAAAGGTGTTCAGTGGTGTTGAGGTCAGGGTTCTGTGCAGGCCAGTCAAGTTCTCCCACATCGATCTGGACAAACCATTTCTGTATAGACCTGACTTTGTGCACGGGGGCATTGTCATGCTGAAACAGGAAAGGCCTTGATGTCACTAAGTTGGACAAAATCATCTAAAATGTAATTGTATGCTGTAGCTTTAAGATTTCCCTTCAGTAGAACTAAAGGGCCGAACCATGAAAATCAGCCCCATTCCATCATTCCTTCTCCATCAAACTTTACAGTTGGCACCATCCAGTTGGGCAGGTAGCATTCTCCTGGCATCCACCAAACCCAGATTTGTCCATCGGACTGCCAGATGGTGTTCCAAAGTCCAATGGCAGGTGAGCTTTACACCACTCCAGCCAACGCTGGACATTGCACATGGTGATCTTAGGCTTGTGTGCGGCTGCTTGGCCATGAAAATCCATTTCAAGAAGCTCTCGATGAACAGGTCTTGTGCTGATGTTGCTTCAAGAGGCAGTTTGGAACTAGGTAGTGATTGTTGCAACGGAGGACAGATTATTTTTACGTCCTATGCACTTCAGCACTCATTCTGTGAACTTGTGTGGCTCCACTTCATGTCTGAGCTGTTGTTGGTCCTAGACGTTTCCACTTCACAATAACAGCACTTACAGTTGATCAGGGCAGCTCTAGCAGGGCTGAAATTTGACAAACTGACTTGTTGGGAAGGTAGCATCCTATGATGGTGCCATGTTGTAAGTCTCTGAGCTCTTCAGTGCAGTCCATTCTACTGCCAGTGTTTGTCTATGGAGATTGCATGGCCGTGTACTTGATTTTATACACCTGTCAGCAATGGGTATAGCTGAAATAGACAAATCCACTAATTAGAAGGGGTGTCCATATACTTTCCGACATGTAGTGTATATCAAGTGTGGTGATGTTGTTTAGCTTGTGAAATCAGCTAAATCATGGATAACAAAATCTACTTATTTGGGTTGTGTGTAAATCTTGAAACCTGAAACGTCAGCTCTTCACACATAGCTGTGCAATGCTGGACTGTATGTAATCTATCTATGTATCTGTCTGTCTGCCAAAGTGCGTTTAATGTAAATCCCGCAGTCTACTCATTCCAAGTGGTTAATTGGGTAATAATGTGTGTGTGTGTGACGATCATAAACGTGAGTTATTTTATTTGAGGAGTGTGGTATCCTTGTGTTGACCTATAACCGGGCTACACAGACAAACCAAACGTGCTGTGCAGGATGTCAGCTGATCTGACTGCTGGAGGACACTTGTGGATGTTTCGATTGCACCAGCTGGAGGAAAAAAATATTACTTAATTTTAGTCAGCACTGCTGAGGTGTTGTGTACATTTAAACAGTGGCACTGTCACACGAAACACATTTCACGTGATTCACGTGTAAACGTGATTTCAATATGTTGAAGACAATACCACGTTTGTGTTTATTATTATAATTATTATTATGTGTAAGCAGCTGGATGAATAATCTACACGGCAGCCCCCGGTTTACTGATGAATCCCCCCACACCACATTGGAAAAGAGATCCTACAGATAGGTGGGCTGGACAAAGGGACACCGCTAACCCAAAGTGAAGAGATGACGTCAGACAACACAACGCCCACTGGTGCCTGACTGTTCGGGATGACAGCGGCCAGAGCGGCCCTCTATCGGTCACAGGGACACAGGTTGCCTCCTATTCCGACCAATGACAGCGCTGTCCGCCCGAGGTAAGGCGGAGCTTCGACCCCCGGACCTGTCAGTCTTCAGCGCGAACAGCGCCGAGATGGAGCCGCTAATCTGCGCCGGGTGTCTGCTCCTGCTCACCTGTGAGTACACGCTCTTTCCCCGGGGATGAATCGCACAACAGGAGGGTTATTGCGATTTGTTTGTTTGTTTTTAACTTATCAAGATGAGGGTTGTGGCCCGATAGTGTGAGCCTAGTTTGTGCATAAGTTAAAATTGCCAGGTAGGATCTATCAAGTTGCATCTGTAGAACAGCTCGATAATGCTGACAACAAGCAAGGCAATTTCAAATGTATTGGCTACACCTTCAATCTAATGGTGATTTTAGTGTCTTGTTTTTGCCTCTCAATAGTTTCAGTCCTTTAAAATCCGTAGAATATGGTTTCTTTTTCATTCTTTTTCAACGCTTTTCATAGGCTAGGATTAGCAATAGCACTGGATGTCCAGTCGAGGTTTGTGAAACGAACTGTTAAAATGTACTGCAGTCTGTTCTTTTCGACTGGTTCCACGAAACCGTCATATATTTGTTTTTATAATTCAGTGTTGATGTATTATTACACACCCACACAACAACGTGCAGTTATCTCCGAAGCGAAATAGAAGCATTACATTACACTTTCTTAAAATACGCTTTTGGGAGCATTTTTAAATCACATCTTGTGCTTTTTATTTATCATAAGGGCAGTCAAATTAAGATATGTTCAATGAACAGTTTGTTTAATGCACTACACTTATGTTCTCTGGCTTTGTACAGAATGTAATGTTTTTGTTATGTGTACACATGCATAATTGTACTTATTATTTGACTTGTGTTTCTACTAAAATGTACTTACACAATGTAGGCTAATTATTATATACATGTTATAATGTATTGTTATGAATTTCGTCTTTTTCCAGACAAAAATATAAATCGCTGACATCAGCGCATATATCCCTGAGGAATACAGAAAATTACTACTTACTAATAACTAACATAATAAAGAGGTTGTTGAAACAAAAACTAATGTTAACTATATCGCATAAACGAAATTGAGGCGCGTAGCGAAATTTGACAAGGTATAAACTGAGTTTTTGTTTTGTTACAACATGTATGTATCATGAATTAGTAATACGTGTGCATGTATGTGTATGTGTATATATATATATATATATATATATATATATATATATATATATATTACAACATTCTGACGGTTGCTTTATTAAAATAAGTACACAGATTCGTATTCGAAAACTGTGTTATAAAGGAAAAAAATCAAATTAAGAAATATTTATAAAGTGACGCGCGGCATATGTAGGAATTAGGGTTTCAGGCTGAAACATTGAAAAATATATATTTATTGAACAAACTGTTGATTTATGAATTATGGATTATTAAAATTGATTCTATTTGCGGGATTTTTTTTTGTATTATTATTTATATATATATATATATATATATATATATATATATATATATATATCATGGCTTACATGAATAGCCTACTTCATACCAGAACACAGTAGGAAAATATAACGTATTCCTATTGCAACTAGTATTAATATAAATGTTTAATATATGTTCCGCAGTCCAGATCAAACCCGATTGTTTTCTCTTTAATAATATGTCACACGAACACGAAGTAAGGCTGTGAGATGTCTATGAATATTCTGGACCAAGCGTTACGTGTTATTTGTTAGGTTTACTTTAGTTTTCTCTGCTCCTTTGCTATTATAATGTGCTCATGTTTGATACTCTCCCTCTTTCCCCTCTTCAAGGCAAGAAATAGATTGAACAAACTTGATTGATGCCTGCGTAAAACAACTCTCTCAAAAGAAAATTAATAGGCGTTTTTCTTTTTGCTGGAAACAGTTTATTATTTACATATATTACTATTTCATAACACCGGGAAATAACATGTATTACTACTGAGATGATTATATAAACGAAT
The DNA here is from genome assembly GCF_036373705.1 of Amia ocellicauda. Classification (NCBI taxonomy): domain Eukaryota; kingdom Metazoa; phylum Chordata; class Actinopteri; order Amiiformes; family Amiidae; genus Amia; species Amia ocellicauda. Next base: position 2,917,726 of record NC_089864.1, on the reverse strand, counting down.
CACAAACACGAAGTTACTGATACCATGAGATTTCTATTGACCAAGCGTTACGTTTCAGTTTTTAGGTTTAGTTTGTGCACTCTTCTCCGCCTGCTCGTTTGCTATTGTAACATCGTATTATTATTATCTCTCCCTCTTTCCCCGCGTTGCTGCAGTGGGTTCCGCTGTCCCGGGGAGTGTCGCTGCGGCGGCCGTGGAGAGAGCAGTCAGACCCGGGGACTCCGTCACCCTGCCCTGCGATGTCAGACACCGCCTAGAAACACTTTGGTTTTTACAGAGGAGCGAGACTCTCTCTCTCGGAAAGTCCGCCAGTATGATATCTGGCCCCAGCGGTTTAACCATCACCGGGGGTTTGAATCCTCGCCTCTCCGCTGTGTGGGACCCATCCAGTCACTCCATCAGCCTGAGGATCGACAACATCACCGAGCCGGACCTGGCGCTGTACTACTGCGCCGACAAAGAGGGAGCTACTACCAGGATTGGCTCTGGAACCAGACTCGTCTATGAGGGTGAGGACATCATAAAGGCCTAATGCGAGTTTGAAAACATCCACACTTGTGTTGTACAATGTGAGAAGAAAATAAACACTTAATGAATAAATAAATTTGGCAAACAGTAATGCATTTTTTCACCAGAAGAGAAGAGGTAGTAAAATATTGTTGATATATATATATAATATTTGATAAAATAATACATTTCCAAGTAAAACGTAACGTCATTGAGCAAATACCTTTCCAGGCAGGCGCACTGATGTTTTGAACATCTACAAAAACTACTAATTCTGACGGTTTGGTTTTTGGTAGGATATTGGTGACTTTCATTCCTATTCCAGCACAGCGTCCATCTTAAAATGTAGAGGAATGCATTGCCCTCAGTCACGCGTGTAGAATGTAGCTACTAATAATACTCGTACATACATCTATACTATATAATAATTTAATAAGTATTTAAAGTTTATTATTATTATTATTATTATTATTATTATTATTATTACTAATATTTGTATTATTAGGAAACAGTAACGCCAGTTCCCCGACTCCCAGGACGAACATGACTCCGTCTCCTGCTGCTCCCTCTCCCGCCCCTCCGCGCTGCCTCCTGCCGCTCTGGGTGACCCCCGTCTCGGCTGTGCTCTCCGCGCTGCTCGCCTCCTCCTGCGTCTACGGCCTCGTTCGCAGAGCAGGCAAGCGAGGCTTTTTAAACACGTCTGAGAGCTGTTACACACACACGTACTATGTAAGCGCCGGTGTGTGAAAAATGCACCATTTATTGTTGATGTTCTGCACATTTATTATGATGTTGTTTTGTATAAAATCTCAAAGGCAATTCTCTTCAATGACAGTTTGTCGTGTCTTTAATACTAATAATTTCATATCCTATTCTTAAATTCAAGTCTGCCTGTTGGCCCTTATTGCAATATTATTTTATTAAACTGTTTACATATGGTACAATCTCTATTAAAATTAGATACAAAAATAAAAAAATAAAACATGTAGGGCTTATTACGTCGGTTTTCTACCCCTGCCTGATGATCCGTTTATTTGCTCCCTTTCTCAGCAATACAAACAGGGTCCAGAGACTCAGGAGACGCAGAAAAGAGAGGCCAGCAGAGCGGGAGAGGCGAAAGAGGAGTGCAGGTATTTTTGTTGCCAAACTGATTCAAACAAATCCCAAAACTAAGATCTCCTCCTCTTAAACAGCCCAACGGTTAATGGTGTTAACTCCAAGAGTTCAAGAGTGTGGAGAGATCTGGGGTCTGTAGAAGACTGTGACCGCAAATCCACCCCTGGAAGCCGGTGCTTCGTTGCCTGGGGTGTGGATATGGTGTCGTTTTTGTCTTGGAAGGCATATAGAAGTAATTACATCAAATATAAAAGCAAAATAAAATGTTAAACTAGTTAAAAAATCACATTGGTAACCACCAAAAGTGTAGCGGTAATAACATTGCAGTCATTATTTTATTATTATTACTATTTTTCCCAACAGGAGGAAGATGGAGGCCTGAATTACGCCACTTTAGACATCCGCAAAGATTCCAAACGCAAGAGACCGGAAGTGCTGAACAAACACACGTGTACTTACTCTGAAATTAATCACGGTACCACACCGTAAGGGCATTCAGGTGTTTGATCTTCGGACTGACTGCCAAAACGCCCACCTGTTTCTCTGAATGACGTTTGGATTTCCCAATGCTTTCAGGCGTAATCAATCCTTTATTGAAAGTGGTGAGCTACAAAAGCCTCTCTGTATGGCCAGGGCTGGAGATCCACGAGGTACTGTCAGATAGCCACTGAATTAGCTCTGCAGGGAAGGATGCCTGTTTTAAGGGTTGTGCAGTTTGTCATGCAGTCTGTGGTTTTCTCCTGTCAAAAACGTGCGCTGCAGTGAACATTTCACTGAAGACATGGGGATGGGGGGGACAAATGAAAGTACATGAAGCTCAGTTAGGGGCACCTCTTTTCACTAAACTATTTTACATAGTACAGTAGAGCAGAGGGCTCCAGCCCTGGTCCTGGAGAGGTCCTGATCCTGTCACTGTATAACATTTGTAAATCTAAAAGAAGAAACACCACCATGGAGATTCCCAGCTGGAGATGTATTTCTCAGTGCCAGTGCTGGTAACAAATCTCACTCTCTCAGTGCAGCACGGTCTCTCACACATGCAGTGCACGTGACATGACTCGGGGCTGTCTGTCAGCCAGAATACTTAGTAAGAGGCTTTTATTTCAGTGGTTTTGTGAAATCCCCCCCCCCCCACCAGGCCCTGAAAAGAGAGTGCAGTTAACATTGAGACACTGCCACCTGCTGTTGAAACTAATATTGATTTTCTAATTTATTAAAGCAGACTTGTATTTGTATCTTAGTGAGTTGCAAGTTTTAGTGTGTTGTTCAGTATCTTGTTCTTTCATATCGCACTGTTTGTGGAATTCATTATTACAATAATGTCAAGTTAATGTCCTGTAACAACTAATTAAACAGAATAATGTTTAGTACTGTACTTCAAATAGCCACTAGGTGGACCCAAAGACTTACAGATGAATGCAACCTTCATCATCATTAATGCTTAATAAAAACCTAAACAAGTTATTAACTTAAGGTTGAAATTCTTAATGATTGCAGATCAGCTCCTAAAGGTTTAAACAAGATGATGGTGAGTGTAACAGAGCATATATATACACCGATCAGCCATAACATCATGACCACCTGCCTAATATTGTGTAGGTCCCCCTTTTGCCACCAAAACAGCCCTGACCCGTCAAGGCATGAAGGTGTGCTGTGGTATCTGGCACCAAGTCGTTAGCAGCAGATCCTTTAAGTCCTGTAAGTTGCGAGGTGGGGCCTCCATGGATCGGACTGTTTGTCCAGCACATCCCACAAATGCTCGATTGGATTGAGATCTGGGGAATTTGGAGGCCAAGTCAACACCTTGAACTCGTGATTCATCAGACCAGGCCACCTTCTTCCATTGCTCCATGGTCCAGTTCTGATGCTCACGTGCCCATTATGGACAGGGGTCAGCATGGGCACCCAGACTGGTCTGCGGCTACACAGTCCCATACACAACAAACTGCGATGCACTGTGTGTTCTGACACCTTTCTATCAGAACCAGCATTCACTTTTTCAGCAATTTGAGCTACAGTAGCTCATCTGTTGGATCGGACCACACGGGCCAGCCTTCACTCCCCACGTGCATCAGTGAGCCTTGGCCGCCCATGACCCTGTCGCCGGTTCACCGCTTTTCCTTCCTTGGACCACCTTTGATAGTTACTGACCACTGCAGACTGGGAACAGCCCACAAGAGCTGCAGTTTTGGAGATGCTCTGACCCAGTCGTCTAGCCATCACAATGTGGCCCTTGTCAAAGTCGCTCAGATCCTTATGCTGCCCATTTTTCCTGCTTCTAACACATCAACTTTGAGGACAAAATGTTCACTTGCTGCCTAATATATCCCACCCACTGACAGGTGCCATGATAACGAGATTATCAGTGTTATTCATTTCACCTGTCAGTGCTCATAATGTAATGGCGGATTGGTATAATGTTAGTTTCAGATAAAGCATACTTGACGCGCACACACACTGAAATATAGTGAATGAAAACATCTAGACCTCATAGCTACGTATACACACACAGTTACACCAACCATCTGTTAGTGACATGATTCTTGACCATAAAAGCCCCCCAGAGTTACGGAGTCATTTAGTGGGTCTGCAGTGTTATGCGATTAGTGTGAGTGAGTCAGCAGAGCAGGAAGGCAATGATGAAGCAGAGCAGATGGGCCAGTGGGCTCCCAGCAGCCCCCAGCCAGCGGGTGTCACAGACTGGGATGCCATCAGTGTCACACAGTCAGCCAGTGAGCTGTGCATAACATGGACTGTATTTACTCTCACACTATTAATCCTCACAGTGAAGGCTTTCCATTTCCCCAGGTCCCTGTGTAACCCTGTCACCTTGCTCACAAAGAGATGAACATTTAGTCTTCATTTTCCACAGCAGTGTAGTGATGGCTATGAGGACCAGGGTGAGGATCACTATCAGAGCGATGGCCCATCCTGCAAGGCCACTCTCTGGAACAGGTTAAGAAAAAGAGACAGAGTTTAGGATCTACGGGGACAGCTTGATTAAGGTCATTTAACAGCAGGGGACATAATGAATGGTGGTCCCACAGCCTCACCTCCCACAGTAACATTAACATTGACAGACACGGTGCTGATGGTGCGGTTGGTCCTTGAGTCCCTCACTGTGTAGTTTCCCTGGTCAGCTGCTGTGAGTGAGCGCAGGGTCAGAGAGCCGCTCTGCACTGACACTCTGTGCTCGTACCCGGGGCCAGGGCGGCTCGCTGCGTCGCTCTCCACAGCGCACACTGAGACAGAGGCTCCCTCTCCTGCAGCAGCAAACAGCACCTCCACTGGCTCTGCAGTGAACAGGGGGAGGGAGAGGGCGGTTCCAGACCACAGGGAGAGGGAGTCACTGTGAGCTGAGAGGGACAGAGACACAGGACAGTGTCAGGATCAGCAGGGGTTCTCACACACAGATAAACTCTGACACACAAACACACATGCATAGACACACTCTACACATTACTCCTGGTCCGGGACTGAACCCCCAACTGACTGTGCAAGAGCCGAATGAACTAATATGATATCATTAAATACTCAACTACTCCCCCAATGTGACAGCAGTCATGTTTATAAGTGGGGGAAAAATAATGAATAATATTGAGAATAAATTATTGATGATAATAAATGAGGGACAGATTTGTAGTTTTCTAGTAGTCAAAGTTTTGATTTAATCCCAGCGCTGGACAGTGAAGATCAGTGCAGTGTGACCTCCTGCTCCTGCCCTGAGACTCGGGGCCCGTAGGCAGGGTCAGGGGTCACAGTGCCGCCCTCTACAGCACACACTGGGAGAGAGGTGCTGGCGCCCGCAGGGTTGGAGTCCTGCTTTGCTTTGAATTTTAGTTTAGTCTACTTTTATTAGGAACATGTATTGGGTATGGTATTTATTCTGGCCCTTATTGTTCTTTTATTTTCTGGCTGTAATGTATGTTTTGTGAGAACTGCACATCGCTCTGGGTACAGGCATCTGCTGAGAAATAATTAATAATAAAGAGAAATAAATAAAGAACAAGAAGAGATGTACCAGTGACACTGAGGTCCACATGCCCCAGAAACTGGAAGGCTGTGCCTTTGCGCTCACAGTAACACGCAAAGCGTTCCTGGTCAGAGAAGGAGGTGTGCTGGAGGCTCAGAGAGAAGTCCCCCTGTCTGATCCTCTCCAGGGGAATCTCGGTTCTGTTTTCAAACCCGGCGCCGGGGTACAACTGCCCATAACTGAACTCAAAGACTCGCCGGCTATTTGTCTGCCATTTAACATAGATCTGGTCCTCAGGAGTCCATCTGTAGGCTGATCCATTACAGGGCAGAGTGACAGAGTCCCCCACTGAGACCGATACAGAGACAGGAGTGGAGGGGACTGGGAGACACACTGGAGGGACAAAGAAAGAGGTTTAAAGAGCAGACAATGCAACTGGGCAGCCCACTTCATAACCACAAAACACAAAGACAGAATTACTCTTAAATACACCTCCTTAACTCACCATTATGCATGTCATGTATTATTGTAAATAAAGAAACAATCTTAAAATGTTTTTTTCTGTTTTAATGTGGGCCCCTACCTGCCAAGACAATTCCAGACATGAGATTCCATCTGACCATTATAGAGACAGATCTGCAGAGAGAAAGATTATGGGGAGTTAATCAGAATAATGGTTGAGAATTGGGGGTACATGTGATGTGCATGATGTTCTTTCACAAGCACACAATTTCAATACAGTACAAAACACATAGGGCCTACTCCTCGCTATAATAATAATAATAATAATAATAATAATATGGTGATGATGATGATGATTATTATTATTATTATTTCATATATAGCCAAATAATAAGTAGAGGAATTGCATGTTTAGTAGTGTCCCATTTGCAGCCTATCGGCATCATTCTCCCCAGCCTTTGATTTCTCAGAGTTCTCACACATCAATCAGTCCTGTTTCTTGTTACTTCTATAGAAGTGAAAACATTGAAAAAAAAATACAAATTTCACACCACAAAATCTACTGAATTTTTCTAGTTTTTTTTTTTTTACAGAACATTTAAATATTAATGTTTATTCAAAATTCAAAATCTTCAATAAAATAAAAAAAAGACATTTTGAAGTTCTTTCAGGAACCAGCTGGCATCCGCGGTTTTTATTACAAACAGTAATTTGTGTGGGCAAGTGGTTTTAAAATGCCACATTAAAAAAATGTGTTTCTATAGTTTGGGTAAAGCAGATCTACAATATATAGGCTTAACCTGTACTTTCTCTTAATCAACATCATCTTCGTGACTTGGTTGTGCATGGTTGTGGTTCAGTCACCAAAATATCGTGGCTCTACACCAGGAGAGGGGCAATGCTTTCATGTGCTTTCCTAACCTGTAGGGTACTGCAGCCCCACGGAAAACTCACGGTTGATGTGGTGGAATCGGCTAAGACACCTTTGAAACCACAGCAGTGTGATATATTTGAAAATTACTGAAGTATTACAACATACAAGATGTTGTGTTCTGTAAGGAATCTGCACAATCATTTGTAAAAATATGTTTCTTGTGTCCCAGAATGTTCCAGGGTTCATGACTTTATGAGGCACCAAAAATGTGTATATCAGTCTTATTGAGGTTATACTATCTGAAGCGTGCATGCTGAGCTAATGAATGGTGCAGGCTCGTGATTGGTTGGAGCCTGGATGGTGAGAAATGAAACACCAGAGTTCTGCAGGGTGTGCACGATGGCTTTTCTGGGAGATCTTAGAGGTGGAGAGGCAAGAACTCCTCTGCAAACACTTCATCGGGGGCATAACATCGCAAGATTAAAGAGATGACCTTGCTAGAACCCCTGACATCTCCCTGACAGATGCCATGATGGACAGAAAAAGGGGCACCTGGCGAGCTGGCGGAGTTGTGCTGAATGGGTGCTTTGCCTGCTCCTGGACTGTTAGTGGAGCTGGGCTGGTCAGCCGCTGCCCATATGAGTGGACGGGAGTCACAGTCCATGGTAGCCCTAATCCTGGAGGGACTGCTCTGTATGGACATTGTAGGACAGTTTTTTTGGTTGTCGTCTGCCGACCTGTGTACGTTATTCTTTTATTTTGTATTATTTGTTTGTAAACCTTTGCAGGGTGGAAGAGTATGGAGAGGAGGGCACAGCAATGTACCAGGGCTTAAACTGGTTGCCCGGGGAAGTGAGAGGGGTTTAGGAGACTCAGCTGCAGGTGCTGGCTGTGTGTGTAAAGTGTATAGGCCATATAAATTGTGTCTGTGTTGAACAGTGAGGGTGGGGTGAGGCTCCCCTCCTCAATAATAATACCAGGGCTCGCGTAGTCCGTTATGGAGGAATGTAGCATGTACTACCGGTGCCATTAATAAACGCTCTGCACAACACGTCACCGTAGCTAATTCCTGTTTTTTACGGAAGTCGCCTTGGAGAAAGAAAAGGCATTTCAAATATAATAATTTGTTTTAAATCCTCAAGAAAAGTTACCAAACAGCATCCCTTCAGAGACCCATAAGCCACACGGATGATTAATAACGGTACATGTGTAATAATAAGTCTCCTCTCCGTCGTCTTCACAGCACAACTGTCTCTCAGGAAATGGTGGACAAAGAGAAACATTCAGGCTGAACTGTTGCGACACGTTTATGTATATTTGCAGTCATTCCTACATTTTACAGATTGTTGTCAATTTTATAATTGTGTTTGTTTGTTTCTTTCATTGTGAGGTTCCTGCAATACGGATCTCTCAGATGATCGCTTTTCTGTACATCGCATTTAACTCGACCGACCCTAAATACAATAATACAAATAATATTTAAAAATATTAGTTTTATTATACTACTAGTACTACTACGGCTTCTGCTAATAATAATAATAATAATAATAATAATAATAATAATAATAATAATGAATTTAGTTGCTGACAACAGTAACGCATAATATGACAATTGGAATTGGACAAGTGTGGAATATTGTCCGCTTTATGTGACTCATGACCCCCTTAAACACACAGTGTGTAATAAGACAAGGTAAAACAAACAAAAAAGTATTGTCTCACCCAAACAGACAAGGCACATGCAGTGGGTGCTAAATCGAAACTGCGCTCCTGTATCTGGGCAGCAACACTGTCGCACCGCCTGACGGGATACCGTCACAAAGTGATCCACCCCGGCAGTAACAAGCATCCGGAGCTGAGGCCTGGGAATTGGGTTTACCCAGCACGCCACTGGAGACACCTGCTTTTACTGCTCTGCGATTACAAATCAATGAAAACATGGAAGTAGAGATTCAAATACCAATGTATTAATTTTTAAAAATCAGGACATAAAACGCTCAGAGGGATTGGAATTATTAAAATTATTAAAAGGGGCTTAAATAATTAGAAAAGTTAAAAGACTGGATATCCCAATAGATAAATGCCCTGAAGCGCCATGGGAATCCGGCTCACCATTGTGAGATCAGCCAGCCACCACCCAGACCACCCAGACCTACTGCATGTATAGGCACCATTAGTATATAGGACTATTAATGCCACAATTAAAATAAATACACAAGAGAAAATAAGACCTAAATAAATACATTAATGAATAAATAAATGTTCTAATAAATAAATAATGTTCTAATTAATAAATAATGTTCTAATTAATAAATAAATACATTGATGTTTATCTTTTTATTCCTGTAGCGTACTTATTTATTTATTTATTCCTGTATTTATGTCAACATTTAATTATTAATTTATTTCAACATTCATTTATTTATTCCCTTTTACTGCTTTGCTATTTACATTTCTTAGTGCGCATTTACATTTCGAAGTGTCTCCTGTATTTCTCTTTCTTTTTCAATGTGACAGAAACATTCCTACTGTCAATCACAGCTACTGGGATACAGTGAGCTTATTGTCTAACCCAGTACACTGCAGAAGTCCCCGTCTGATCCTCTGCAGCGGGTTCTTGGTTCTGTTGGTTCTGTTCTCGAACCCCTTGGCTGGGGAACAACTGGCCATAGCTGAACTTTAAAGACTCGCTGGCTAGTTGTCTGCCATTTAATGTAGATCTTGTCCTCAGGAGTCCCACTGTAGGCTGATGCATTACAGGGCAGAGTGACAGAGTCCCCCACAGAGACAGGAGTGGAGGGGATTGGGAGACACACTGGAAAGAGAGAGAAAGAGAGAGAGAGAGAGAGAGGTTTAAAGAAAAGACAATGTAACTGGACAGCATACTTTATAACCATACAACACAGACAACAAATTGGGAATTGAACCTCTCTAACCCACCATAGGCCATGTAATGTATTATTCAAAATCAATAAACCATGTTAAAATACAATTTGTCATAACGCTGATCTACAATATATAACCTGTACTTTATTTTAATGAACATCATCTTTGTAACTTGCATGCAGTTGTGGTTAAGTCACCTAAACATTGTGGCTCTACGATGCATTAATGTGGTTTCCTAATATGTAGGGTACTGCAGCCCCACGTAAAACTCATGGTTGCTGTGGTGGACTTGGCTAAGAAACCTTTGAAACCACAGCAGTGTGAAATAATTGAAAATGATTGAAATAAAGTATGAGATGTTGGGTTCTGTAAGGAATCTGCACAATCATTTCTAAAAATATGTTTTTGGTGTTAGTTACAGAATGTTCCAGGGTTCACCTTTTGATGCACCAAAAATATGTATGTATTGAGGTTATACTATCTGAAGCGTGCATGCTGAGCTAATGAATGGTGCAGGCTCCTGATTGGCTGGAGCCTGGATGGTGAGAAATTAAACTCCAGAGAAACAAGAGTACGAGTTGTGCAGGGTAGTGTAGGGTAGAGTCGAGTGAGTAAGAGAGTCTTTTTAAATTTACCCCACCTGGTATACAAGTTTCTCTACTAATCATACACTCTGCAAAATCATTCAATCTAAGCCTTTCTTTAGCAAAACTGCTGCTCGCTTAAATTAATCACACATGGAAGTTAAACACATATGTGCACTAAAAGTAAGAAAGTACTAAATCCTGAAACATGATTCAATAGGAAATAGAATTATAAAGTCTTAAAGTAAGAATGTTCAAACACTACGGTGTTACGTACCTCTCAGTTTGGGCTCTTCGCTTCCCCATGTCACCCCGCTCACTGTGAGATGACCGTTTAGTCTTCATGTTCCACACCTGTACCAGTGTGGCCATGGCTATGGGGACCAGGGTGAGGATCACTCTCAGTGCCATCGCCCCTCCTGGGAAAGGAAAGGAAAGGAAAGGAAAGGAAAGGAAAGGAAAGGGGAAAAATGAGACAGGAAGACTTTAAGATCTACAGGTATAGTCTGATCAAGATATCTGAACAGCAGGGTAAGTGCTGAACTGTGACCTCCTAGCTCACCCCGTCAGACACAGAGAAGGTGCTGATGGTGCAGTCAGCGCTGGAGTCCCTCACTGTCTACTGGCCCTGGCCCTGGTACTGGCCACTATGCAACACATTTTTGACTTCACCACTGATTGGACCCATACACCCATATGGGGGGGTGAACTACGTGCACTTCGGAATTTAGCTATAACCAAACCATGATTTAAATGAAAGTTATAGACAATAACTTTCTACATATTATTTTATTGTATACAGCCTTTTTTCACATCTTTGTCAATGGTGCTAGTAATTTTGTAGGTGAGTGTGCATATGTGTATACATATGTATGTGTGTGTGTGTATATATGTATGTGTGTGTTTCTGACCTAAACATAAACTAGGATATCACATGCTCTTAATGAATACAATGCCCCTGAATTTGCTGGTGGCACTGTGCCAGCCTCTTCTCCAATAAAGACTGTATAATAATAATAATAATAATAATAATAATAATAATAATAATAATAATAATAATAATAATATACTGTGACGTTCTTCGTCCGTGAGCAGTACGTAGTTTTAACACAGATGTATTGCTCTGACCCGGCTGTTAGGCACTTACAACTGTGGTTATAAACACTACAAGACTTATAAATACTACTCAGGAGCATTAAAGGAGGAGGGGTCACTCTTGGAGCGAGCACACAATTTAGGGTACACAGACAACACAGACAGTGAGCATACACATAGTAAAATAACTCAAATATAATATTCCCTATTCCTACCCACATAACTGGCATCCCCACACAACAACAACAACAACAACACCATAACTTGTAAAATAAGGAAAGGTGCACCCCGGGGGGTGATGGGAAGACAATATGCACATTAGGAACAAGTCAATGCGCAACCGCGCTGAACAGTGTCCAGTGAAGGACAGCACTCGGGGGTTAGGACGTTACAATACATTACATTAGCAGGAATACACCCTCATGGGAAATATGTACTTATGAACTCAATTCATATACTGCAGTCTGCTTTAAGTGTGTGTAAAGCAGATACACAGGGGGAGACAGACGGCGAGAAAGAGAACAAAACTTCATAACAAGCACGCCTGTGTGCAGCAGAGGGCGCTCCAGCCTCAATCGCAATGCGTTCGTGTGATTGTCAAGGGAATCCGGATTCTGGAACACTGAGAACACACACCTGTGTGACGTGTAGGGCGGGCCGGGTGAACACGGGATGAAATGTAAAGCTAAAGTGTAGTGTGGTAAAAGTATGGTAAAGTGCATTGTGGTGTAGTGCGGTAAAACGCAGTATCCTGCCTCGCTGCTAAATCACCTGTCCCGGAGTTTTATTAGGCTGTACGTGTTCTCTTGCAGGATGGTGAGGAGGATTGTTTTGTATTATTATTATTATTGAGGTTATGTTTTCTTTACTTCATGATCAGTTGTCTACTATGCAGTCCGCCATCCTACCCGAATGGTTTACTCTTACAGTTTGTATTAATCACAATATTGTGTTGTTGTAAACTGTGGTAACGTTGAACTTGGTGCTTTACCAAATAATGATTGATTGATTGATGAATCGATTAATTGGTTGATAGTGATTCGTTATTAAGAACTTATTAAGAGTAAGAACTGCACAGTTTTCATGCAGAATCACTACAGTTTATAATAAAATAATGACGATGATAATAATAATAATAATAATAATAATAATAATAATAATAATTCTATGCAGTCATTAGATGTAATGTTTGAATGGCATTATGTTCTGAAGGTGAATCTTGCTTGCATGGGGACTGCCCCATTTGAGTGTCTCCTGGGTCTCTGTGACGCAGCTGGTACAGATGTCCAATACAGGGACACATCTGTGGACAGAAACGCTGCGTGTGCAGGCTTTTCATTTCCTGACCTTGACGACTACATGACAGCTGTCAGCGCTGCCTTTCTCCCACAGCAAGACATTGCTGCCCTGTTGCGCGTCGCTGCGCTTTCTGGAGCGCTAAGAGTCCGGGTCCGAGAGAGGTTCTGTTTCAACGACCCGGTCACCCTCCCATGGAAATAATAAGACATGATGGACAAGTCACTCACAGTCGACCAAGTCTCCACGACCGCCAAACCACGTCTTTTTATGTCGTCGTCTTTCGCCCTTTGTCGTCTCTTCGTGTCTTCGGCTTGATCTTCGTTCTTTTCTCTCTTTCCCGCTCCGCCATGTTTTTTATTTGGCAGTTTTTACTTTGTGTCTTTGCGCCTCTCTCACTTCCTTTCGTCCTGTCACTCATTATTGCTGCTTTGCATGCACGCAGGCCGCTCTGCTATCTCTGATCTCTTCTCTGCGCTGCTGAGCACTGAAGATACACCAACATCAAACCACTGCCGCTGATGACGCCACAGAGAGCGAGGGGCGGGGTGAGGATGTCCCTTTGAAAGCAAAATAACTGACATAATTATTGTATTTCATTGCATTTGTCTCTTGAGTCCCGGTAGTGATGTTTAATATGATGTGGATTTGGGAAAGGTTTGGCAACGCTGCTCTGGTGCGCGACACGTCTATCAGCCAGTCCCCTATAAACACGCCGTGTACAGAGAGCGACACAAATGGACACTGTCTCTGCCTTTACTGCCAAAGTGTCTACCGAATCAATTGATATTATGTTCATTACATTAGATAAATACATACATCAAATATCATGTGATCGAGCGATACAGTTTAAATTAAAACTTCAAAACACAGCAACGCCCCAGGCCATCCGATTTAAAGATGCACACACAGACACACCTGTTTTCTTCTCTATTCCTCTCAGGAAATCAAGCCTGTTCCTGATGACAGAGAGGAGCACTGGGCCGCCATGGCACGCATGCGGCTGCTATGAAAGACGTACATTCAGCTGATGTGTGTGCGCTGTTCCATGGAGTAACCCAGTGTGATTATAGACAGAGAGGCGAAAGTGACTGAGGGAAAAAACATCAACGTGCATGCTATATTTTGTGGCTTTCTAAAGTAATAACAACATAAATAAAGATGTACTTCTTTAATGCCAGGATTTTATCTTCTGTAATCAGAATAGCTATATTTTATTTATCTTCCTGTTCATATCTATGTATTTTTGTTTTCACTATGCATCATTAAACTACAGTATTAACTGAACAACTTTGCACCATAATATTTCAATCATCATCTTTTGCTTGTATTTATTTTACTTTACTGCAACCGTGCTTAACATGTTTATTTATAACTAACATGTATCCATGTTGCATTATAATTGTTTTACATTGTTCAGGTGTGTTTAGGCAGCGATCTGACTTCACCCCAGATGATACAGGTTCATTCATTATATCTTGCAAGTTTCTTTACCAGATGTCTACCTCTGGTTCTCAGGACACATGTTGTTGTTCTATGTTCCTGCTCAGCTACAGGAGTTTCAACAGTTTCTTCCGTGCTGCTGTTAATTACAGTTTGTTCAAAAGTCCCAGTCCTGGGACAATGATGTATTCTAATCTTGAAGAACAGTACTATCCTGCAGAATCTTTGGGATTTCTTTTCTGTTTCTTCTCGGGTGTTGTCCTGCAGGAAGCTCCACGATATATATGATTTGGTTTGTTTTCTTTTCTTACTGCTTTGGGTGATTCCCAGACTTTTCCTTGCAAACTCTCACCCTTTCTCCCTCTTTCAGAGCTGGCAGTGGTTTCGCACCTTTGTCAAGGAAGCACTTCTGTTTTCCGTTTAGTTTTTTCAGGGTTTGTTTTCAGCAGAGCAGGTGACTGTAGTCCTGCTCCTCTAGGTGTATTTCTGTATGCCAATAGTGCTAGATAGAAATCCTGATTATCTGCATTCGCTTTCCTTAGCAGGTTCTTGATTGTTTCTACAGTTTTCTCTGCTTGTCCATTAGACTGAGGGTACAAGGGGCTTGAGGTGATCAGCTTAAACCACCACTGATCAGCAAAATCTTTAATATTTTTACTTACATAGGGTGGCCTATTGTCAGAGAGTACAGTATCCGGTATTCCATGTCTTGTGAATGCAGACTTCATTAAGATAACCGTGTTGTTTCCCTCAGTAGGCCCATTTCAGAGAATCCAGAATAAGAATCCACCGCCCTCTTTGCAAAGCATCGCAACCCACATTTGTTTTCCTGGAATATGCTTCAAGTCATACTGGTATTTCTGTAGTCTCAGTAGGAATCTCTGAATTTCTGTTTTGTAACATAAACATACTGATGGAATCTTTCACAGTCAAAAACTACAGGCAACATCCCTTTTTCAATTTGAGCATACCTTTGCTCTGTGTTAGTGAGTGCTCTGGGTGCATTATCTTGTAGCAAGGCAACTGCTAAACCAGTTTGAGAGGCATCCAGTGTTAACTTCACTGGCTTGCAGTTGTCAAAATACTTAAACTGGAGCTTTAGTCAAACATGCTTTCATTACAGAGGATGCATTCCAGGAACACCACCCAGCTGGTCTTCATGGATCGTAACCACAGTGGTATGATCAGTGCAGTAAAGTACAGTGTAGTGCAGTATAGTATAGTTCAGTGCAGCACAATAGAGCAAAGTGCTGTGCTGTGCACTGCAGTATAGTGCTGTGAAGTACAATAGTGCTCTACAGCACCCCTGCAGAACTGTACTGGACTGTGTCTCTCCAGGGGGAAACCTCTGACCCCTGAAAAATACGATGTTTCATGTAAAAAACATTACTGCTGTGGTTTCAATTAGGTATGGCTCGATATCACTTTTTCTTTTCCGATCCGATACCGATAGCTCAACCTTTAATATCTGCCGATACCGATACCAATCTGATATTTTTGTTTACTACTAAGCTGTTAATATGCCATATGTATGGATGATGTGAAATTCTCTATTTCCTTAAAGGAAAAAATACAAAGCCCACAACAAAATGACTTATGCAATAATGCTGCTTCCTTTTACTTAGTGAAACTCTTTTTAATGAAAACATATATATTTAAGCATTCAAAATGAATACTGAAATATCACTGAAAGTACAACTGTGCAAAATTCAAATCACAACATTTAGCAATATATATAATTCTAGTTTCATATACTGGATTAAAATATGACAATATAAATAACTCAAACAGATATACAGTGAGGGAAAAAAGTATTTGATCCCCTGTTGATTTTGTACGTTTTCCCTCTGACAAAGAAATGATCAGTCTATAATTTTAATGGTAGGTGTATTTTAACAGTGAGAGACAGAATAACAACAAAAAAATCCAGAAAAACGCATTTCAAAAAAGTTATAAATTGATTTGCATGTTAATGAGTGAAATAAGTATTTGTCCTTTTTGACAAAACCCTTGTTGGCAATCACAGAGGTCAGACGTTTCTTGCAGTTGGCCACCAGGTTTGCACACATCTCAGGAGGGATTTTGTCCAACTCCTCTTTGCAGATCCTCTCCAAGTCATTAAGGTTTCGAGGCTGATGTTTGGCAACTCGAACCTTCAGCTCCCTCCACAGATTTTCTATGGGATTAAGGTCTGGAGACTGGCTAGGCCACTCCAGGACCTTAATGTGCTTCTTCTTGAGCCACTCCTTTGTTGCCTTGGCTGTGTGTTTTGGGTCATTGTCATGCTGGAATACCCATCCACGACCCATTTTCAATGCCCTGACTGAGGGAAGGAGGTTCTCACCCAAGTTTTGACAGTACATGGCCCCGTCTATTGTCCCTTTGATGCGGTGCAGTTGTCCTGTCCCCTTAGCAGAAAAACACCCCCAAAGCATAATGTTTCCACCTCCATGTTTGACGGTGGGGATGGTGTTCTTGGTGTCATTCCTCCTCCTCCAAACACGATGAGTTGAGTTGATGCCAAAGAGCTCGATTTCGGTCTCATCTGACCACAACACTTTCACCCAGTTCTCCTCTGAATCATTCAGATGTTCATTGGCAAACTTCAGATGGGCCTGTACATGTGCTTTCTTGAGCAGGGGGACCTTGCGGGCGCTGCAGGATTTCAGTCCTTCACGGCGTAGTGTGTTACCAATTGTTTTCTTGGTGACTATGGTCCCAGCTGCCTTGAGATCATTAACAAGATCCTCCCGTATAGTTCTGGGCTGATTCCTCACCGTTCTCATGATCATTGAAACTCCACGAGGTGAGATCTTGCATGGAGCCCCAGACCGAGGGAGACTGACATTTATTTTGTGTTTCTTCCATTTGCAAATAATCGCACCAACTGTTGTCACCTTCTCACCAAGCTGCTTGGTGATGGTCTTGTAGCCCATTCCAGCCTTGTGTAGGTCTACAATCTTGTCCCTGACATCCTTGGACAGCTCTTTGGTCTTGGCCATGGTGGAGAGTTTGGAATCTGATTGATTGATTGCTTCTGTTGCCAGGTGTGTTTTATACAGGTAACGAGCTGAGATTAGGAGCACTCCCTTTAAGAGAGTGCTCCTAATCTCAGCTCGTTACCTGTATAAAAGACACCTGGGAGCCAGAAATCTTGCTGATTGATAGGGGATCAAATACTTATTTCCCTCATTTTTTAAGGCAAAGTTTCAGGCTAGATTTGTCGGTGGATGGTATCAGATTACAACATCTATTATTTCCGATATCCGATCCAGTGTTTTTGGCCTGTATCGGACCGATACTTCGGATCGGCGCATCTTTATTTTCAATCATGCAGCCATTGTGTCTTTAACCACTGTTCAAATTGAGGCGGGGCTGAGTTAACGGGGGACTCACCAAGACCTCTGACACAATTTGAACACTGTCTTTAACATCTCCATGTTTTTGCAGCAAACGGAGTGGGGTTGCCCCCCTGCCCACCACAGAGACCCGGGGGCAGAGAGACATGCTTATTCCACTTGGCCTTCATCCCAGTATTGTGCCTGGTGTTTGCCACTGGCTGCCTCTTCTTCATCATGAGGAAGGTGTGGGGCCCATAGTTTGTCTCCTTTACATTTTATTGCACATCCTATTCTACAGTTTGGAAGTACCCAGCTGACACATTTCGTTCTGGAATCTGTTTGAGGTTATGGTTTGGTTGTATTTTGATTCTCAGAAACATGATGTGAAGAAAAAGTATGACCCTGAACCGAACTTTACTTTATTGCAATATTGCCACAATGTTATATGGTTGGCTGGATAGCTTCTTGCTCCCAACTATTGTAGTGTGGCCGCATTCTTTCTGAGGCAGCACAGAGACCGCACAGAGACAGGAGAGACACACAGGTATTTCATTTAAGACTTCTTGATCCTTAAGATGCTCTTCCCTCACCAGTCTGAGCTTTTGCTTTTGAGTACCAGCAATACTGTCTGCATTGTGATTGGTTTAAATTTGCTGATTTCCCCAATTCATTTGACTACAGGGACTGCCCTGCACTCCCCAGGGTCCAGCCGTGAAGCCCTCATTGTCTCCATCGTGTTTCTATTCTGTTGTTGTTATTGAGTTTCTTCGTTAATTCCGGTTTTACATTTTTGACCAAACCTTTAAGTTGCAGTTGAAGACTCCCTCATGAGGGGGTTATATTTTTTGTTGTTGTTGTCTTGTAAGGATTGTGCTTCCTTTGCATTGTTGTGGGAATAAAGTGACTGACCAGCATTAGTTTTCTATTAATTGCTGACTGTGACCTGGACAGACAGTGCTGGGCCACTCTCTCTCTCTCTTTGCCATTGTCTGTCTTGTCAATTTCCACACAGGCGGGGGGAGTCTGCACAGGAGTGAAACAGGCCCTTCTGTAACAATCCTCAACCATCCTGTGGAGTCAATGTGCAACACAGACAGACAACTGGCATAAAAGCAGGGGAACTGTAACCGTTCAGCTGTAATCTGTGGGGGGCAGGTGTGTGTGTTCTCACTGTTTTGTATTGGTGCTCAAAAGAAAGAAAGCGCAAGAGATATAGAGCTAACCACAGTAATGTACTGTGCCTCAGTTCTCTGCTCTCTGATTCTGAGAATTGAGGAGGTGGTATCATTTTCAATAAATGACGTGTCGCTGAACTGTGGTTTTGAAGCTGCTGTTGTCAAGAACTTTGTTGTTTTTAAATCTAAGTCTACAGGTTTGACTTTACCTAATTGTTATAGAAACTTATTTCATCAGCTGTGACTGATTTATAACAATCAGCTTCTATCAGATATCAAGGGTTTCCAGAAAACCATAAAACATGGAGGAAAGTGTGTATATATACATATATTATTTCTTTATTTCTTTATTGCAGTAACATATTTGCTCTTGCAGTTTGAGCACAGCAGCATCTCTCTCTCAAACCACAAATGAAAAATAGTGTTTGCTGCAAAGGCAGGACTAAGTACCCTCAACATAGCACAGTATAATGTATGACAGCAGTTTGTTTTAAGATGTCAAGTAAATCAACATTATGATACATAATTATATGCTGAATTCCTCACACACATTATTTGTATATTACCCTTTAAAAAATAATTTCAGAAAAAAAAAAAAAAATTAAAAGGGACTTTTTTTTGTGAAACGTTTCTGTGCACTTCTGAGTTATGTGTGTGCGTGTCTGAATCACATTCTCTTGCCGTTGCAGTTAAATTGGTAGTTTTGTGACTGTTTTGGGCACAAATACCTCATAGAAAAACTTTGCTAATTTATAAACAGATTTACAATAATTCAAATGTAATTTGTTCCAGGACTCCTTGGGTGTGGAGTACTCTACAGCTGTTAAAAGAAAGAAAACTTCAGAGTGTGAGAGAACATTTTCCCACACTATCACATTCACACATCATTATATTACATTATATGTCATTTAGCTGACGCTCTTATCCAGGGCGACTTACATTTGTACCCATTTATACAGCTGGGCATTTTACTGGAGCAATCTAAGTGAAGTACCTTGCTCAGGGGTACAACAGCATTGCCCCACCCAGGATTTGAACCCACAACCTTCCAGTTATGAGTCCAGAAATATACTTAAATATACTTAAAAGAGAAATAAACGAGAAAAACTACAAACCAGTATTGATGTTACGTTCAAAGAAGGCTTCATGGTGCAGTACCAACACTTGCAAAGCACAATGTACTGATACAATGTATCGAAGTCTGGCAACAATTTTCCAGAAACCACGTGATCACTGCAAACGAAGGTGCTGACCAATATAAGGTAATATTATTAATAATGTCTATTGAAAAAGACATTAAATTCAGTACAGTATTGAGGGTGTATGCTTAGTATTTGCATTTACTGTAGTTAGGAAAATAAGAACATTTCTATTGGATTTATTGCAGTTCTTTACTGCCAATAGTATTAGTAGTAGTGTGTAGTAATCATGGTTATTAAAAAAAAAAATGCATGACCGAATACAATGTTATTAAAATATTACATAGTAGGCAATATTATTAAGCTAAGATATTTTAAATATAATTAGATTGGTCAGGAAAAAAATCAAAACTGTTTAGAACAAATGAAAACCCAACCTCCATAAAATACAATCCAGGTCTACAAGAAAATGCAGCTTCATTACTTCTCTGTGGAGACCAACAGAGCCATTGTTACAGCACATTATCATCCTTAGTGATGTAACCTTCTGCCACCTACATGCGACACTCTGAGGTGTGTCTGTCAGTGAGGGACAGAGTGACTGGGCTGTGTGAGCACCAGCAGGAGAGAGTGATGAAGGAGAGAGACTGTGAGGCGATGTCAGCTGTGCTGCAGTGCAGTGAGCTGATATGTGTGGAGGCAGGTGAGGGGAGCAGCAGGTGGAGGTGAGGAGGTGCTGGTATGACATAAGTCCAGGAGGAGTGGGGGAGAGGAGGAGGGTGGAGGTGTGATGAGATGAAGTTTGTTGGTGTGAGAGGGAGGTGTGGAGGGCTGAGATGCAGTGAGGTGGGGTGAAGGGTGCTGGGTGGAGGTGAGGTGACCCTCAGCCAGCCTCTCTAACCCAGGAGCTCAGGTCAACTCATCATGGTAGCAGAAGAAAGGGTCATTCTCAGTGCATGGAACATTATACCATTTCCCTCCGAGTTACTCCCCTCTGGATACACAACAGCACAGGTCTCTTTTCCTGCATAATTGTTGCGTTCGTCTGTGTTCCAGTTGCAGAATGAGGAATTCCTGTTGCCTGACCACTTCCAGGGATCCCTGAACAGAACAATCCACACAACCTGCTTTCTTTGCCTCCTCATCATCACTCTGGTTCCTCACAGTCGCTGCGTCCAGCATTTAGTGTTTCGATACACAGCTCCCGGTCTGCAGGGACCCACTCCAACCCTGCGAGGAGTTTGTGTGTATATACTCTCCTCCACAATCCGTCCTGCGGTCACTCTCCCTCCTGGCGTGCAAAGCCGTGTGCACTCACCACTCCACCATCCCCCTTTGTCCTGGCCAGGGCAGCCTTTATCCTCTGCTTAGTCATAACAGGTATGATAGCCGTGAGTGAAGGGCGGGGCATTGCTCAGTGAAACAGGTACACCGCATAGGTTGTCAGTGTCTGTGCATTAGTGTAAAATGAAAACAAGTGAAAGAAAAGAAACAATTAGTGAAAAAAAACAATTAGTGAATATAAGGGTTAAATTAACAACCAAAAATCGAAAATACTACAAGTGCAAATAAAATTAGAAAACACACTGAGCCTTGGCACCCTCTGTGACGCTAAATGGGAGATTTTGCTGCTGGATCCTGGGGATAGGGTAAGTAAGGACCAGGTCTTTTCAGCATTAGATTTATTATATTAAGAACGAGTGTCAAAAGCGAGGTTACGAACACAATTCTTTAATATCAGACAGGGGAAGGGGGAGACTTTGGGGGCATTCACTCTCCGGCTTCGTGAGCTTTTTTCCAGGTGGCGCCGGGAAGAGCAAAACGGGTCTGCAAGAGAAGATGACACCCTGAGGGACCAATTTATCTCTGGTTTGGCATCCGGGACGATTAAGTCAGAATTACAGCGGCAAGTACGTTGGGATGTTTCTCAGACTTTCCAACAGGTGCTGCAGGAGGCCCGGGTGTTGGAAGCCGCAGTGGAGTGGAGGAAGCATGCACGACCAGTGTCCTCGACTGCCCCTGAGAAGAAGCATTCTTCTAGCCCCAACACTTGGAATTACGAAGGCAAATACTGGAACTGGGGTACTGAGGGAAGAGCTGAGGCGGCCGGTTGGACCCACACCAGGGATGCAGGCCCTGGGCCGGGAGGCCCCGAGGAGCCAAGTGGAGGTCGGAAGATATCGGCCCTGGCTGACACTCCAGTGGGATGAAGGGGGCCGCCCGATTTGTGCACAGTGTGGCCGAGGGGGGCATATTAGGAGACATTGCCCCCAGCGACGAGCTAGCGAGCCAACTTTAAACTCCTGTCCCCAGCCACGGTAGGGCTCGTGGGTGGGGTGCAGGCAGAAGTTACCGCTATTATAATTAAGCCCGATTTAGTCGGAAAGTGTCCTGGGATAGAGGTTTTGGTCGAGGGTGCCTGCGTCCCCCGTGTATTGGATACAGGCTCACAGGTTACCCTCTTTAGCGAGGCGCTCTTTAAGAAATATTTGAGACAACACCAGGTCACCGGACGGGAAGAAACCCCCTGGTTAAAGTTGAGGACTGCGAATGGCCTTCAACTTCCCTATCTCGGCTATGCCCTGTTGGAGGGATTAAGATACTTGAGAAGTGGGTAGTTATAGTGTCTGATGATAAATTGAGTGCTGATACTGGAATCTTGGGCATGAACGTAATAGGGCCTATTTGGAAGGAACTGTTTGAGGGCCAAGACACGAGTTGGGCAAAATTCAGGAGCACAGCCAGGGGCACTGAGTCTTGGGAGCAGGCTTTCTCTCTCTGCAGGAGACTAGAGATGGAGGCGATACAGGCTGTAGACCGTGGGACAGCTAGACTGATTCGACAGCCCGCTGTGTATATTCCCCCATGCAGCAAGATGGTTGTATGGGCACAGGTCCCTGAAATTCCCCATCGCCAAGAGCAGTGCGTACTGGTGGACGCACGGGAGGGAACAACTGAGTGGCAAGTAGCATGTTCAATCGCTTGGGTACGTCAGGGTAAGATTCCATTGAGATTGATTAACCTTCACCCTTACCCTGTCGAGGTTCCACAGCGTTGGCCACTATCAGATGTAACCCGGATTGATGAATGGGAGGTCCGGACTAACCAAGACCTGACAATCCAGTATTGTGGTGGAAGTGAGTATGGATCCTGTACAGACTATTAGACCAGACTCTACAGCCGATTGGATGCCCTCGACTCCAGGGTTGACGGGTGATCAACGACAGCAACTACAAGAGCTTCTGCAGAAGTGGCAGTGCACGTTTGCCACTCACGAGGAAGACATTGGGCAGACCAGTGTAGTTTATCATCATATTCCCACCAGGGCTGCCCCACCTTCCCGTGAGCGCTACCGCCCGATGCCTCCAACTTTGTATCGAGAGCTACACGAACTGCTCCAACAAATGGAGCGCCAAGGAGTAATAAAGGAAAGTAGCAGCCCGTGGGCAGCACCAGTCGTCCTCGTGAAGAAGAAGGATGGCTTGTCGAGATTCTGTGTTGACTATCGGAAGCTCAACTCCATCACCCAAAAAGACGCCTACCCCCTGTACGTATCGAAGAGTCCCTGACCAACTTGACCGGCGCCGAGTGGTATTCAATGCTAGACCTGGCCAATGGTTACTGGCAGGTCGAATTGGATCCGCGGGATCGTGAAAAGATGGCTTTCACCACACCATTGGGACTTTACGAGTTCGAAAGGATACCCTTCGGACTCTGCAATGCACCTGCGACCTTCCAGCAGTTGATGCAGAGATGCCTAGTAGAGCAGGTGAACCAGTCATTATTGATTTACCTTGACGAAATTATTGTCTATTCCCCTACCTTTGAACAGCACCTCAAGCATTTGGAGCAGGTTTTTGTCACCCTTCACGCCTATGGCCTGAAATTACAACCACGGAAATGCCTCTTTGTACAGAAAGAGGTGGGTTACTTAGGCCACCGGGTCAGTCAGAGTGGGGTGGCCCCTGACCCGGAGAAGGTGGCTGCAGTGGAAGGATGGGCGGTGCCAGCTACGGTGAAGCAGGTACGGTCTTTCCTTGGCTTCGTGGGCTATTACCGCCGTTTCATCCCTGCATTCTTTAAGGTGGCCTCCCCCTTGCATCAATTACTTGACGGATCCACTCAGGTCAAGAAGACCGCACCTGTCCACTGGACGGCCACCTGCCAGGAAGCGTTTAAAAGCCTCAAGGATCAGTTGGTGAGTGCACCCATTCTAGCTTATGCCGATTTTGCACAACCATTCGTACTATATACTGATGCCATTTTGGAGGGGTTGGGGGCTGTTCTGTCCCAGGTTCAGGAGGGGAAGGAGCGAGTCATCGCTTACGCATGTCGCAGCCTGCACCCCCTGGAGAAGAATGACCAGAACTAAAGCTCCTTTAAATTGGAGCTGTTGGCACTTAAATGGAAAAGTTTGGGGGGCAACGTTTGTAGTCTACACAGATAACAACCCCCTGGTCCATCTTAGTACAGCCCGGTTGGGAGTGGTAGAGCAACACTGGATGGCCCAATTGTCTAATTTCACTTTCGAGATTAAGTACCGACCGGGCAGAACTAATCAGAATGCAGACATTTTGTCTAGACTTCCAGGGGAGGCCCTAGAAGCAGAGCTAGATCGGGTGCGGGCTGTGGAAGCTGCAACCAGACAAGTATCCCAAGAGACCGAGTCAGTTAAAGAGTTTCCATGGGCGAAATGGCAGCAAGAAGATTCTGCAATTCAGCAGGCATATGAGTGGGTTGCTAAAGGACAGTTGCCTTCCTTGGCTATACATTGGACCTTGTTGCCGGAAGCCAAAAGGATTCTCCAGGAGTGGACGGAGCTCAAGATCTGCAAGGATGTGCTGATATGGGTGCGGTCCACTGATGGAGAAGGACCGGTGCAGATCATCGTCCCACGGAGCCGGACAAGGGGACTGTGGAATAAATACCACGAGGCGGCCAGTCATGTGAGTAGCCTATCAGTTCTGAGGAAGAACTACTTTTGGTATGGGATGGGGGAAGACTCTAGGCGATGGACGCTCCTGGGCCAAGGCGAGGCCGGAGGGAGGTGCCCCCTTATTGTGACCTTGTATCCATTGGAGATAGTGGCTATCGATCACTTGTCGCTGGGAAGACCTGGGGATTATTTTCCCTATATCCTGGTCATTATTGATTTATTTACGTGCTATGCTTGGGCAGTCCCCGTGCGTGATCAGACCGCGGCTACTACGGTTAAGGTTCTATGGAAAAACTTAATACAGCCATTCGGGTGCTCCGAGCGGTTTCATAGCGACAGGGGAGCTAGCTTCGAATCCCAGTTAATGACAGATTTTGTTAACATGTACGGGATACGAAAGAGCAGGACTACCCCCATCACCCTCAAGAGAATGGGGCCTGTGAGCGTATGAACCAGACCCTGCTCTCCCTGTTGGGGACTTTGGGGGAAACCGAGCAACGCCATTGGCCTGATAAACTTCCTGAATTGCTTAATGCTTATAATAGTGTGCTGCGTGAAAGTACCGGCTACTCACCTTTCTTTCTCATGTTTGGGAGACAGGCCTGGCTCTCCGTGGATGTGGAGCGATTTCATCCGAGATGCCACAAACGTTAGAGGGGTGGGTGGCTGGTCATAACCGGAGGATGCAGTTATGCTCTCCTTCACTCCTTTAACTTCTCTCTCTCCCCATCTCCCCCCACTCACAGGGCAGGCCGCCAGTTAGACCTCATCTTCTCTAGAGGCTACTCCCCTTCAGCACTCTTCGTGACACCCATGGACATCTCGGACCACCACTTAATTTCCTTCTCCCTTTCCCTCCCCTCCCTCCCCACTCCACCCACTCCCTCTGTCACCTTCCGCTGTAATCTCCGCTCTGTCTCCCCCTCCACCCTTGCCTCCACTGCCCTCACTCTCTTGCCTTCAATTGACTGTTTTTCCCATTTATCTGTCAACTGTGCTACCTCATCTTTGTTCTCCTCCCTCACCTCCTCCCTTAACTCTCTCTGTCCTCTCACGTCTCGTCCTGCTCGTCCCTCCCCTCCTCAGCCTTGGCTCTCTGCTGTTCTCCGCGCAACCTGAGCTAGTCTGCGTGCCAGCGAACAGAAGTGGAAAAGGACCAAACTCCCAGCTGCCCTCAAACTCTACCACTCTCTACTGTCCACATTCTCGTCCTCTCTCACCTCAGCCAAGAAGTCTTACTTCCAATCTCTCTTCGAATCCACTGTCAGCAACCCCCGCAAACTCTTCTCCACCTTCTCCTCCCTCCTTGCCCCCCCTCCCCCTCCTCCTCCCCCATCTCTCACTGCTGAAGATTTCGCCTCCTTCTTCTCCTCCAAGATTGCAGACATCTGCAGGCTCTTCAATACTCCACCCTCATCTCCCATCACACCGAAACCTCCCACTGATCAAGCTTCCTTTTCTTCATTCTCACCTCTCTCAGATGCTGAAGTTTCTGCTCTCCTCCTACGTCACAAACCCACAACGTGTGACCTGGACCCTCTCCCTTCTCGTCTCTTCCAGGCAACCGCTCCTGATCTTCTCCCCTTCATCTCCTCCCTCCTCAACTCCTCACTCCTCTCTGGCTGTTTCCCCTCTGCATTTAAACAATCTGCTGTCATCCCACTGCTCAAGAAACCAACCCTTGATGCCACCTCTCCTCAGAACTACCGCCCTGTCTCCCTACTTCCCTTCCTCTCCAAGACTCTCGAGCGGGCGGTCCACCGTCAGCTCTCGGACTTTCTGTCCCAACACTCACTCCTTGATCCTCTGCAATCCGGCTTCCGCACAGCTCACTCCACTGAGATGGCTCTCCTGGCAGTCACTGACTCCCTCAGCTGTGCTCGGGCGGCCTCCCTCTCCTCAGTCCTCATCCTCCTTGACACTGTTGATCACTCCATCCTCCTCTCCTGCCTCGCTGACCTTGGGATCTCTGGGACTGCTCTCAACTGGTTCTCCTCCTACCTCAGTTACCAAGTGACCGGTCCTACCAAGTGACAAGGCTCCTCATCCACCCCCCAACCTCTCCTCACAGGTGTTCCTCAAGGCTCCGTCCTGGGTCCGCTCCTGTTCTCTCTCTACACTCGCTCCCTGGGCCCCCTCATCGCTTCCCATGGCTTCTCCTACAACTTCTACGCTGATGATGCCCAGATCTTCCTGTCTTTTCCCTCTTCTGACCCTCTCATCCCCTCACGCATCTCTTCCTGCTTGTCTGCTATTTCCGCCTGGATGCACTCGCACCACCTCAAGCTCAACCTCTCCAAATTGGATCTCCTCTTTTTCCCCCAGTCTTCCTCACCTTCTGCTGACCTCCCCATCTCGATCCCCTTGGAATCCACCACACTCTCTCCTTCTTCTTCCTCTAAAAATCTAGGAGTCACCCTCGATCCTGCGCTCTCCTACACCCAGCACATCACCACGCTGACACGCACCTGCAGATTCTTCCTGAGCAACATACGCCGGATCCGTCCCTTCCTCACCGACTACTCGACTCAGCTACTCGTCCAGTCACTGGTCCTCTCCCGCCTGGACTACTGCAACTCCCTCCTGGCCGGCCTGCCTGCATCCACTACCCACTCACTCCAGCTCATCCAGAACTCTGCGGCTCGTCTGGTATTCTCTCTGCCACGGTTCGCACACGCTACTCCACTGCTCCGCTCCCTGCACTGGCTCCCGATAGCGGCACGCATTCAGTTCAAGACTTTGACCCTCACCTACCGCTGTCTTGACCACACTGCACCAAGTTACCTTCAGTTACTCATCTCTCCATACATCCCCTCCAGACCACTGCGTTCCTTCAGTGCCAGAAGACTAACTCTGACTCCTCTCCACTCTCCTACCTCCAGAGCCCGCTCCTTTTCATCCCTGGCCCCTAAATGGTGGAACGACCTGCCCACTGAAGTCAAAACAGCAGAGTCCTTGACCTCATTCCGGCGCTTACTCAAGACGCATCTTTTCTGACAGTACTTGTAATATTAGTCCTCTATCCCTGCTAGATAGCACTTCACAGTTTTATTATGCTTCTCGCGTTCTTGATTGTTTTCCTCCTTGCTCCCTTTCCCGTAGCCCTTGTCTGTGACCCTACATCTTGACAGCTTTCACTGTCCAGGATGTAGGAAGTCACTTACTGTAGTTGTGTAAATTGTAAATTGGAATTTGTAAAATGTATTATATTATATTTTGAATTGCTATGTTTTAGTTAAATTGAATTTGTAACGATTGATGTCTTGTACTTCTCTGTATTTTTGCACTTTGTTTGCACTTACGTTGTAAGTCACCCTGGATAAGGGCGTCTGCCAAGAAATAAAAATAATAATAATGATGCGGGATGCGTACAGTGCAGCCGATGGTAAGGCTCATCAACAGAGAGTCGACGCTGGGACCGGCAGGCCAAGGACGTCCCCCTGATACCGGGAGAGAGAGTGCTGGTTCACAATTTTTGCAGGAGGGCTCAGAGTAAGATGGCTCCTCATTGGGCACCAGAGCCCTTCGTGGTTGTAGCACCATTGGGTGGTGGGGGTCCCGCTTATCGAGTTCGGCCCGAAGGGCGGGAGGGACCCGAGCGTACATTGCATAGGCGGCATCTACGTGTTTGTTATGCCCCTGTGCCCCACGCTCCCGCAGCACCAGCCCCCGTAAACCCTTTGGGAGCAGAAGGAGAGACGGGGTGGTATCCCTTCCACATGAGGATTGTACCTCGGGTGATCCCGCAGGTGGCTCCAGCAGAGCTGGAGGCCCTAGGGGTGGGAAGACCAGGGGAGGAGGAACTAGATGCCCCAGAGGTCATGATAGGGCAATCTCTCCGATTGTTCAGGGCAGAGAGGTCCGGAGGTCTCGAAGGGAGAACAAAGGTGTGGGGCCTTTACGGTATCGAGACGAGTGTTAGGAAGCAAATTGTTGTTTAGTGGGGGGGGAGTGTCACAGAGGGTGCCAAGGCTTAGTGTGTTTTCTAACTTTATTTGCACTTGTAGTATTTTCTATTTTTGTTTGTTTAATTTGACCCTTACATTCACTAATTGTTTTTTTCACTAATTGTTTCTTTTGTTTCACTAATTGGATTTGATTGTTTCACTTGTTTTCATTTTGCATGGGGTACTGACAACAAATGCAGAGCACCTGTTTCACTGAGCAACGCACCGCCCTTCACTCATAGCCACTACACCTGTTGACACTCAGCACTAGATAAAGGCTGGACTGCCCAGAACATGAGGAGAGCAGCGGGGAGGCGGACAGAAAAAGAGCCAGCCAGACACCAAGCCAGCAGCGAGGACCAGCAGCTATAGTGACCGCGGGGGACGGACGACAGGCTGTAGAGTACAGCACATGGGCTGTGAGGGTGCCAGCCGGTGAGGGTCAAGTCTCTGCGGGTTGCGGCGGGTCCTTGTAGAGAACTGCTGTTAAGGAGGCACTGGCTGCTGCATTCTGCGTGCCTAGGTGACTAGAGAGATTCACACGTGATTACTACAGACAGAGGACGATCGGACTGACAGCGTACCTGGAAGTGTATGCCCTGGTGGACTTGCCTTGTCGGATTGACGATTCAAAGTTCCACTTCTCTCTCCCTCTTCTTTCAGTTGGTGCTGGCTGCATGGATTAGTGGGTCCGCTTGGAGAGGAGCGCCATCCCCCGGCCAGGATTGGAACCATGTTCCAGGACTGATCATATTGGACTGTGTATTGGGACTATTTCTTTCTTGTTCTCTTTGTGTGATATTGCTGCTAATTGGACTTGGTTATTTGGGGTTGGGGTTCTGGGCTTAGTTTTAGATAGGGTTTTTAGTATAGTTTATTTTTCTAGTTTTTAGCTTTTGTATTGTTTTTAGAAGGTTTATTGCCCAGACTGTTAAAGGCAGTTTTAATCCTTAATTTGTATTTACCCTGGGATTAGCAGACTTCGTGCCCTGCTAGTTGCCCCTGCTGTGATTGTGTACAATAATATTTTACTGTTTAGTATAAACCATTTATTTTACTGATCGACTTGTATCTGTGGTGTATGTCCTGAGATCTGCCGAACCTGCAAGGGGGACTATTGGAGTGGTAGCGAGTCCCCATCTCGCCATATTAAACTGGGGTGGCGTAGCATGACTATATTTGGGTCAGTGGTCACTGCCACTCGTGACACTTAGTCTGAAAATAATCACAGTACCACACCGTAAGAGCACTCTGTTGTACCGTGTGTACTGATGACGACACAAAACACAGTACAGAATGTGGTTGGTGTGTTAATCATGTGTAAATTAAGTGACCCTGCATGAGTAGTGATTTATGAATTAAATCGGCACAATTAAGCAGCTGAAGGGCATTCAGGTGTTTGATCTCTGGACTGACTGCCAAAACGCCCACCTTTTTCTCTGATTGGATTTCCCAATGCTTTCAGATTTAATCAACCCTTTATTGAAAGTGGTGAGCTACAAAAGCCTCTCTCTATATGGCCAGGGCTGGAGATCCACAAAGTACTGTCAGACAGCCACTGAATTAGCTCTGCAATGAAGGATGCCTGCGTTAGGGTTGTGCAGTTTGTCATGCAGTCTGTGGTTTTCTCCTGTCAAAAAGTAGTGCAGTGCATGTGACATGACTCAGGGCTGTCAGTTCTTTCCTGTGTGAAAGTGTGAAGACGCTCTGTCTCTGTGTCTGTCTCCCCTGTGACATTCGTTTGACACCTTGCTGCTGCAGCCCACACCTGTGAGAGGCAATCTGTCCGCTCTCTGTCTCAATCAGCTCTCTCTCTGCCCCACTCTCCCAGCTCTGTCCCTTTCTCCATTATCTCTTCCTCATGCTGTAAGTAGTCAGACCACACTTTGCTCCTGTGCAGCTGATCTCTGTGACTCTGCGATCAGAGCTGCCGTGGTCGTAGGTGGGACTCTCAAATTAATCTCTCCACCACAGTCACACAACGTCTCTCCCTGCAATCTGAGCTGTGGGCAGGTGTCCAATTCAATAGCAGTGAAGGAGGGGGGTGTGGAAAGGGGGAGGGAACTGGACTTGTTGTCTTCCTTTAACCAGGTAATTCACCCGAAGTGACGTCTGATGAGTTCAACCCAGACTCCCTAATGTTCAGTTTAGGGTTTGTTTGCTTTTTTTCTCCTTAAATCTGTTTACTACCCACAGAAGGTTGTGCTCTTCTTCACCAGACACCAACCCCTGTGTTTAAAGGTCTCAACAGACAATAATCTGATGGCTGGTTTAGCGGCAGTGTTTCCTCAGCCCTGGTCCTGCAGGCATCCCTGTGTTTTCTGGGCTACTCTGTCATTCACACACATACGCACTTGGTAAAATGTAATAGCCTTCAAGACATCTAGATTCTGATCAGCATTCATGAACAAATGAACAAACATCTAAAAAGCATTTCACAGTTAAACTACATATATGAAGAAAATAAATCTCACAGTTGTGCAAAAAGTAAATATTAAAATTCAATTACAATTAAAACAGCACAACTGGCAAATAAATAAAGCAGCAAAAAAACAAACAACGATACGTTAAGTTACTATGAGCCAGAATACTTAGTAAGAGGCTTTTGCTTCAGTGGTTTTGTGAAATCCGCCCCCCCTCCCCACAGGCCCTGAAAAGAGAGGAGGGTGACTAAGGTTGAGAGTGCCGTTAACATTGAGACACTGCCACCTGCTGTTAAAACTAATATTGATTTTCTGATTTATTAAAGCAGACTTTGTATTTGTATATTAGTGAGTTGCAGGTTTCAGTGTGTTGTTCAGTATCTTGTTCTTTCACACCACATTGTTCGTGAATTGAATTATTATTGAGTTATTTCATTAATGTCAAATTAATGTCCTGTAACAACTAAATAAACGGTGAAAATAATACTGTACTTCAAACAGCCACTAGATGGACCCAAAGACTTACAGATGAATGCAAACTTCATCATCATTAATAAATTAATAAAACCCTTTCAAGTTCTTAATTTAAGGTTGAAATTCTTAATGATTGTAGATCAGCTCCTGAAGGTTTAAACAAGATGATGGTGAGTGTAACAGAGCATATATATACACCGATCAGCCATAACATTATGACCACCTGCCTAATATTGTGTAGGTCACCCTTTTGCCGCCAAAACAGCCCTGACCCGTCGAGGCATGGACTCCACTAGACCTCTGAAGGTGTGCTGTGGTATCTGGCACCAAGACGTTAGCAGCAGATCCTTTAAGTCCTGTAAGTTGCGAGGTGGGGCCTCCATGGATCGGACTTGTTTGTCCAGCACATCCCACAGATGCTCGATTGGATTGAGATCTGGGGAATTTGGAGGCAAAGTCAACACCTGGAACTCATGATTCATCAGACTAGGCCATCTTCTTCCATTGGTCCATGGTCCAGGTCTGATGCTCACGTGCCCATTGTAGGCGCTTTCGGCAGTGGACAGGGGTCAGTATGGGCACCTGACTGGTCTGTGGCTACGCAGCCCCATACGCAACAAACTGCGATGCACTGTGTGTTCTGACACCTTTCTATCAGAACCAGCATTCACTTATTCAGCAATTTGAGCTACAGTAGCTCGTCTGTTGGATCGGACGACACGGGCCAGCCTTCGCTCCCCAAATGCATCAATGAGCCTTGGCCGCCCATGACCCTGTCACTGGTTCACCGCTGTTCCTTCCTTGGACCACTTTTGTACTGACCACTGCAGAACACCGCACAAGAGCTGCAGTTTTGGAGATGCTCTGACCCAGTCGTCTAGCCATCACAATTTGGCCCTTGTCAAAGTCACTCAGATCCTTACGCTTGCCCATTTTTCCTGATTCTAACACATCAACTTTGAGGACAAAATGTTCACTTGCTGCCTAATATATCCCACCCACTGACAGGTGCCATGATAACGGGATTATCAGTGTTATTCATTTCACCTGTCGGTGATCATAATGTTATGGCTGATCGGTGTAAATGTGTGGCTATAATCTTTCATCTTTAAGCCATTCAGATAACGATCCCTGGGTGGCAGCGTGATCAGTGATCATCTGTCAGCTCAGCACAATGTATTTCCATGAGCTGTATGTAGGCCTATCCCTCATGTGTAAACTGTGTATAATCTGTTTACTTACATTCTTATTCCACTAAGTAAACGTATCTTTTATTGTGAATTTTTATCTTGTGAAATCAGATAAATCTATGAAAAACTTAATCTGTGTTGGCCTGCTCAATTGGGTTGTCTGTAAATCTTGAAACCTGAAACATCTGCTCTTCACACATAGCTGTGCAATGCTGGACTGTATGTAATCTATCCATCTGTCTGTCTGCCAAAGTGCTTTTAATGTAAATTCCGCAATCTATTTACTATTTGTGGGTGTGTGTGAAGACCATAAACGTGAGTTATTTTATTTGAGGTGTGTGGTATCCTTGTGTAACCGGGCTACACAGTCAAACCAAACGTGCTGTGTCAGCTGATCTGACTGCTGGAGGACACTTGTGGATGTTTCGATTGTACCATCTCGGGGAAAAGGTATATAAAGATATATGAACTATTACTTCATTTTAGTCAGCACTGCTGAGGTGTAAATGTAAAAAGTGGCACTGGCACACGAAACACATTTCACATGATTCTTGTGTAAATATGATTTAATTATGTTGATCACTAATCTACACGGCTACTGATGAATCCCCCCACACCACATTGGAAACGAGATCCTTCAGATAGGTGGGCTGGACAAAGGGACACCGCTAACCCAAAGTGAAGAGATGACGTCAGACAACACAACGCCCACTGGTGCCTGACTGTTCGGGATGACAGCGGCCAGAGCGGCCCTCTATCGGTCACAGGGACACAGGTTGCCTCCTATTCCGACCAATGACAGCGCTGTCCGCCCGAGGTAAGGCGGAGCTTCGACCCCCGGACCTGTCAGTCTTCAGCGCGAACAGCGCCGAGATGGAGCCGCTAATCTGCGCCGGGTGTCTGCTCCTGCTCACCTGTGAGTACACGCTCTTTCCCCGGGGATGAATCGCACAACAGGCGGGTTATTAAATTGTGACCCAAATGTCAGTTGTAATCCGAGATATGAGCCTAGGTTGTTAATATGTTTAAATTATCTGTTACATTGTGTTCCTTCTGTAAAACCGCTGAATACATGAGATTATGTTAAAATCTTGTCATGTCGGGGAATTCAAATCGTCTTGCATAAGACAAAGGCTTTCAAAGGCATGGAGTTTCAGACTAATAATAGTTTAATTGTTGTATTTATTCGAGTAACATAACTTTCAGCTTCTAAATGCTTTTAAATAGATAAAATGAGGTGTAGCCTACCTAATTCATTTTCGACTGTTTTTCACAGACTCAGATTATCATTTGACGTGAATACCCGACGATATTTTAGGTACAGTATTATACAATTTATGTTAATCGAGGTCAGTTTAAATTTAGTTCACGTAGGCTGTAAATCACCCCAGCACTCTTAAAACATTTTTATATAATGGGGAAATACTTTTTAAATCACATTTAGGGTATCTGATTGATCACTGTAAGGATTATGCCATATATTTTGAATGATGCGAGACTCCACATGTGATTTATAGTGTTTTCAAATCTGTTTTAATAAAGTTATATATTATAGTTTTAGATTAGTGTAGTTGGTTACATCAATATCATTATTTTCCAGAAAATATACATTTTAAGAATCGATCTTCACAAAGAAATTATTTAAATGTGCTGCTTGGATATAACGTTCAACATATATCATGAATAATGTTTAAAAAAAATTAACGAATTAAGCTTAATATAGTGAGAGCAAAATCGGCCATATTCAGTGTTTTCGGACAGCTTCTTTATAGGTGTGTGACTCTAAGCTTATTCGTTTATCTAAAAATATATATATTATTAGGTTGTCTAGAATGTGTAACTTTTCGTTTGAAAAAAAAAAATACATAAATATTTCCAATGAGAGACAGGACGGGATAGACCTGCAGTGAAATGTATGGGTTCAAGTAGGAATTGAATTGAAAACACTATATAGCCTGTTCTAATTGATAACGAGATTGACGAGATGAAATACAGTATCATATATTAGCTTATTAAAACACATACACAAAAATGTCTCTTTTGGCGGACAAATACAGCAACATTTCTTAATAGTATTTTAAGAAGATGACCCAATCATTTTGTCGAAAATTGCAGACTAATAGGCTACGAATAAACACAGTAATATTTCATGTGGATTAACATTATTAATATTACTACTCCTAAATAATAATATTTTCTAGCACCATTATTTTAAACAGGTATACGAGGATCTGAAGAATGACTGAATCCGATTGATCGGTTTTAATTCTCCATGCAGTAGGTTAATCGGTTCAATGAACGAGTGAGAATTTATCTGCTTCTATGGACCTTCCATTTCTATAGTATTTTCTGTTTTTAATTTGGTTGTATATAGAGAACGTTAAATAATACAAACCGAATATTTCTAAATTACAATCTGTAGGTCTAATTGTTTATTAAATATATAGGCTAGTCTATTTTTCTTTAGGGGTAAGAAGGCTCACTCGAACGGACTCTGGAGATAAGTTAGTATTAAAACAACCGTTGTACCACATCGGTTCAAATATATACAGCAGATCAATGTACAAAATCTTTCCCACGATGGTTCCATAGACAAGAGTCATCACACTACCTGGACGTCATAAGTATGTAAGCTGTACAAATCTGACGTAACGACACAATTCGACTGATATATTAGCGTTCCGACTAATAATGGACATTCTGGACCACCTCTAATAATGAGGCCTGTTATCCGCCTAGTCAGATGGTACTGTAACGGATTGTTGTTATTTATTAATAATAAAATGTGTTTATCTTCTCTATCTTTTTCCCGCTGCAGTGGGTTCCGCTGTCCCGGGGAGTGTCGCTGCGGCGGCCGTGGAGAGAGCAGTCAGACCCGGGGACTCCGTCACCCTGCCCTGCGATGTCAGACACCGCC
This sequence comes from Amia ocellicauda, assembly GCF_036373705.1. Lineage (NCBI taxonomy): Eukaryota > Metazoa > Chordata > Actinopteri > Amiiformes > Amiidae > Amia > Amia ocellicauda. Next base: position 2,881,948 of record NC_089864.1, on the reverse strand, counting down.
TAGAAACCCTTTGGTTTTTACAGAGGAGCGAGACTCTCTCTCTCGGAAAGTCCGCCAGTATGATATCTGGCCCCAGCGGTTTAACCATCACCGGGGGTTTGAATCCTCGCCTCTCCGCTGTGTGGGACCCATCCAGTCACTCCATCAGCCTGAGGATCGACAACATCACCGAGCCGGACCTGGCGCTGTACTACTGCGCCGACAAAGAGGGAGCTACTACCAGGATTGGCTCTGGAACCAGACTCGTCTATGAGGGTGAGGACATCATAAAGGCCTAATGCGAGTTTGAAAACATCCACACTTGTGTTGTACAATGTGAGAAGAAAATAAACACTTAATGAATAAATAAATTTGGCAAACAGTAATGCATTTTTTCACCAGAAGAGAAGAGGTAGTAAAATATTGTTGATATATATATATAATATTTGATAAAATAATACATTTCCAAGTAAAACGTAACGTCATTGAGCAAATACCTTTCCAGGCAGGCGCACTGATGTTTTGAACATCTACAAAAACTACTAATTCTGACGGTTTGGTTTTTGGTAGGATATTGGTGACTTTCATTCCTATTCCAGCACAGCGTCCATCTTAAAATGTAGAGGAATGCATTGCCCTCAGTCACGCGTGTAGAATGTAGCTACTAATAATACTCGTACATACATCTATACTATATAATAATTTAATAAGTATTTAAAGTTTATTATTATTATTATTATTATTACTAATATTTGTATTATTAGGAAACAGTAACGCCAGTTCCCCGACTCCCAGGACGAACATGACTCCGTCTCCTGCTGCTCCCTCTCCCGCCCCTCCGCGCTGCCTCCTGCCGCTCTGGGTGACCCCCGTCTCGGCTGTGCTCTCCGCGCTGCTCGCCTCCTCCTGCGTCTACGGCCTCGTTCGCAGAGCAGGCAAGCGAGGCTTTTTAAACACGTCTGAGAGCTGTTACACACACACGTACTATGTAAGCGCCGGTGTGTGAAAAATGCACCATTTATTGTTGATGTTCTGCACATTTATTATGATGTTGTTTTGTATAAATACCCTTCAATTAGTTATGTGATGACTACAAATCATTCCATAACCTATTGTTTAATTAAAGAATATTTGTTGGATTTTATATATATATATATATATATATATTTTACTTTTCATACAATCAGAAGGTCGAACTTATTTTCTCACTTTTTCAACAATACAAACAGGGTCCAGAGACTCAGGAGACGCTGAAAAGAGAGGCCAGCAGTGCGGAAGAGGCGAAAGAGGAGTGCAGGTACTCAGCCTGAACTAAGATTCCCCCCCTTATTAAATGGGTAATGATGTCCTGTTGGAGTCGGTAGAAGCGTTCAATAGTGTCGAGAGATCCGGGGTCTGCAGAAGACCTGGTAGCTGACCCGCAACTGGCCGCACGTTGCCTGGGGGGCGAATACTGTCATTGGCTGTTCGACAGCGCATACTGCATTCCACCACTTCAGTAGTGTATGCATATTGGACGTAGTATATTAATTCTACTAATGGTAAAAGTAACCGGATGGGCAAAATATGCCGTTCACAACCAGAGCTCACTACAGTGAATGCTGCATCCCCATCAATGACACACGTTCGGTCAAATCTACCGATGTGGAAGCTCTCGGGAATTCAGATGTAACTGCATGGTAAAGTTTATTAATCACGCGTTAATTCTAGTGTTGTTTTGTAGAAACGAAATGTTAAACTATAAGAAATGTTATGGTTTTATTGATTTTATTGAACGCCATGCATGTCACGTGGGGTCACATCCCATATATAGTACACAGAATCATGAATCTTCATACTGCATACTGTATTAGTCAGAAAATCAGTATGTAGCATGTATGTACTTATGCAGTATATAGTAGGGTGGTTTCGATTACAACCACTGTTTTTGTTTCAGAGGGGGAATGCATATAGGAAGTAACGTAAGATATAAAATCTATATAAAATGTTAAACTTGTTAAAAATCGCCTTGGAAACGACCAAACGTGTAGCTGTGATACTATTGCAGTCGTTATGTTATTATTATTATTATTATTATTATTATTATTATTATTATTATTATTATTACAGGAGGAAGACGGAGACTTGAAGTACGCCACTTTAGACATCCGCCATGATTCTAAACGCAAGAGAATGGAAGTGCGAAACAAAGACATATGTACTTACTCTGAAATTAATCACGGTATCACATCATAAGAGCACTCCGATATACCGTGTGTACTGGCCACCACGCAGAACGCGGGTAGGGTGTCAATGAAGTAACCCAAGTAAATGAAGTGACCGTGCACAAGCTTTATTAAGCTGGCAATTAAGCGGCTTATATATACGTCCATTCAGGTGTTTTCATCTGACTGACTGACTCTGCCAAAACGCCCACCTGCTTCTCTGATTGGCGTTTGGATTTCCCAATGCTTTCACATCTAATCGACCCTTAAGTGAAAGTGGTGAACTATTAATTCCTCTCTGTTTGACCAGGGCTGGAGATCCACGAGGTACTGTCAGACAGCAACTGTCAACAAGTCTCAGCTGACTATGCAGGGAAGGAGCTGATCTGTACAGTCTGTGGTTTTCTCCAACTGTCAAAAAGGCAAGCTGTGGTAAACAAAAAAGGGGTCACCATTTCACTAAAGACATGGGAGGGGCAACACATGAAAGTACATGAAGTTCAGTTAAGGGCCCCTCTTTTCACTGAAGTCCAAATATTTCTGTTTTTAGGGTACAATAGAGTACAGGGCTCCAGACCTGTTTTGGAGAGCTCCAGTCCAGTACAACAGGGTCTCCAGCGCTGGTCCATCACTCTTTAACATTTGTAAATGTAGAAGAAGAAATACCATCATGGAGATTCCCAGATGGAGATGTATTTCTCAGTGCCAGTGTTGGTGACAAATCTCACTCTCTCAGTGCAGCACGGTCTCTCACACATGCAGCGCACATGACATGACTCGGGGCTGTCTGTTTTTTCCTGTTTATTAATCACGTGTTAATTCTAGTGTTGTTTTATAGAAATGAAATGTTGAACTATAAGAAATGTTATGGTCTAATTGAACACCATGCATGTCACGTGGGATCACATTATTATTATTTTTGTCATTTAGTTGACGCTCTTATCCAGGGCAACTTACATTGTACCCATACAGCTGGGCATTTCACTGGAGCAATCTAAGTGAAGTACCTGCTCAGGGGTACACCAGCACTGCCCCACCCGGGATTTGAACCCGCAACCAGTCATGAATCCAGAGCTCTAACCAATACTCCACAGTGCTGCCATTATTACACGTGACATGACTCGGGGCTGTCTGTCTTTTCCTGTGTGACAGTGTGAAGACGCTCTGTCTGTGTCTGTCTCCCCTGTGATATTCGTTTGACACCCTGCTGCTGCAGCCCACACCTGTGAGAGGCGATCTGTCCGCTCTTTCTCCATCTCCATCACCTCTTCCTCCCTCGTGCTGTTAGCAGGCTGTCAGACCACACTTTGCTCCTGTGCAGCTGATCTCTGGGACTCTGCGATCAGAGCTGCAGCGGTGGTAGGCGGAACTCTCAAATTAATCTCTCCACCTCAGTCCCAACACATCTCCCCCTGCAATCTGAGCTGTGGGCAGGTGGCCATAATCAATAGCACTGAAGGAGGGGTGTGTGAAGAAGGGAGTGGAAGTGATGTTGTTGTCTTATTTTAATCAGTTTATTCACCCACAGTGATGTCTGATGAGTTCAACCCAGACTCTCTACTGTTCACTTAAGGGTTTGTTTGTTTTTCTCTCCTTAAATCAGTTTAACTCCCACAGACACCAGACATCGACCCCTGTGCAGGAAAGGTCTCAGCAGATGATAATACGGTCAATCTGAGGGCTAGTTTAGCGGCTGTGTTTCCTAAGCCCTGGTACTGCTGGCATCCCTTTGTTCATTTGACTACTCTTTCATTCACACACATACACACTTGGTAACGATTTGGGTGTCTGAACTCAAAATGTAATAGCCTTCAAGACATCTAGATTCTGATCAGCATTCATGGAGAAACAGATCAAACCTCTAAAAAGCATTTCACAGTTAAACTAGAATTTGATTTTAGACTAGTGAAAAAGTTAATATTACAATTCAATTACAATAAAAACAACACAACTGTAAAATAAAGCATAAAAAAACAGAATAATAAGTTTTGTACAGTTTCGTACTATGTTTGTTATGAGCCTGAATACTTCAATTGGAAAATGTTGATTTAGTAGTAGGCTTTTGCTTCAGTGGTTTTGTGAAATCCCCCCCCTCCTCCACCCTGAAAAGGGAGGACGGTGACTAAGGTTGTAGTGCAGTTAATAGAGACACTGCCACCAGGTGTTGAAACTAATATCACTGATTTTCTGATTTATTAAAGCAGACTTTGTATATTACTTAGTTGCCGGTTTTAGTGTGTCGTTCAGTATCTTGTTCTTTCACACCAAACTGTTTATGGAATTTGTTATTTACTTAATGTCTTGTAACAACAAAATAAACAGCAAGAATAATACTTCAAACAGTACTTCAAGCAGCCACTAGATGGACCCAAAGACTTACAGATGAATGCAAACTTCGTAATGATTAATGCTTAATAAAACCCTTAACAATTAAATAATGATTCCAGATCAGCTCCTGAAGATTTAAATGAAATGACCTCTCACAATGACAGTGAGTGTAACAGAGCATATATATATATAACTCTCTCTCTCTCTCTCTCTCTCTCTCTCTATAGAGAGAGAGAGAGAGAGAGAGAGAGAGAGAGAGAGAGTAGCAATCCTGGGACCTGTAGTGTGCACAGTATGTATGTTCCAGTAGGACAGTTTGTCTGTCTCTCTGTGTAAATGTGTGTGTGTGTATATGTGGGGTTGTTGTTGTGTCGAGTTAGGAAAGGATATGGTTGTGTGTTTGGGGGTTTTGGCATTATGTAGCTCCCCCCATTTCCGGGGTGGTACAGCCAGGGAGTGGTGATTGGGGGTTTGGGGGTCACCCAACTGGGGAGGGTATATTAGAGCATGGTGACATGCTGCTAGCAGAATTGGAGTGGGAGAATTATTGAAAACTGAGTGTTTTTGTGAGCAAATCAGGAAAGACGGAAAGTCGATTTATTCTGCAATGTTAAACATGTTAGTTTTGATTTTGGAAACTCACGTTTTATTTGTGTTATTTTTGTAATAACTCTGCACCCCACAGTCATATATATAAATAATGTTAGTTTCAGATAAAGCATACTTGACACACACACACACACACTGAAATATAATGAAATTATAACTTCTAGACCTCATAGCTACATATACACACACTATTACATCATTCATCTGTTAGTAACATGATTATTGATTATAAAAGCCCCCGAGAGTTACGGAGTCAGTTAGAGGATCTGCAGTGTTGTGCGATTAGTGTGAGTGAGCGAGCAGACCAGAGAGACAGTGATGAAGCAGAGCAGATGGGCCAGGGGACTTCCTGCAGCCCCCAGCCAGTGGGTATCACAGACTGGGACCCCATCAATGTCACACAGTCAGCCAGTGAGCTGTGCAGCAGAGTCACTGAAGTCACTGATTGTGTTCCTGGGAGGATGTGAGTTTACACCTACACAGCTCTCTACAGCACAGTACTTCCATAACCACTACTACTACTACAACAATTACTACTACTATTATACTAAAGGGAGGAGTGGAATGTTCCTAGTCTTTAGTAGCTGATGGTTGGAGGGGTGATCTATAAACTCTGCTGCAGTGGAACTCTTCACGACCAGAGCCTAACCCTGCCCAGCACCCCACTCTGGCACTAAGGTCCTCTCACAGCTGTGTCCATCAGTGTGGAGATCTTCAAAACATGGACTGTATTTACTCTCACGCTATTAATCCTCACTGTGAAGGCTCTCCATTTCCCCAGGTCCCTGTGTAACCCTGTCACCTTGCTCACAAAGAGATGAACATTTAGTCTTCATTTTCCACAGCAGTGTAGTGATGGCTATGAAGACCAGGGTGAGGATCACTATCAGAGCGATGGCCCATCCTGCAAGGCCACTCTCTGGAACAGGTTAAGAAAAAGAGACAGAGTTTAGGATCTACGGGGACAGGTTGATTAAGGTCATTTAACAGCAGGGGACATAATGAATGGTGGTCCCACAGCCTCACCTCCCACAGTAACATTAACAGTGACAGACACGGTGCTGATGGTTCGGTTGGTCCCAGACTCCCTCACTGTGTAGTTTCCCTGGTCAGCTGCTGTGAGTGAGCGCAGGGTCAGAGAGCCGCTCTGCACTGACACTCTGTGCTCGTACCCGGGGCCAGGGCGGCTCGCTGCGCCCCTCTCCACAGCGCACACTGAGACAGAGGCTCCCTCTCCTGCAGCAGCAAACAGCACCTCCACTGGCTCTGCAGTGAACAGGCGGAGGGAGAGGGCGGCTCCAGACCGCAGGGAGAGGGAGTCACTGTGAGCTGAGAGGGACAGAGACACAGGACAGTGTCAGGATCAGCAGGGGTTCTCACACACAGATAAACACTGACACACACATGCATACAAACACACTACATATCACTCCTGGTCCAGGACTGAACCACTCATTGACTGTGCAAGAGCCCTGGGGCCAAATTAAATAAATACTTTTACCCTCCAGCTAAAATGATATAAAATACCCAACTACACCCCTCAATGTGACAGCAGTCATGTTTATAAGTTAAGAAAAAATAAGTGCCGAATAATAATAACAATAATAATAATAATAATGTATTATTGATGATAATAAATTCAAGACAGGTTTGTAGTTTTTGAGTAGTGGTTCAAAATTTTGTTATAATCCCAGTGCCTGTCACTGAAAGTCAGTGCAGACAGAGCAAACATTTTATTTGTTTTACTTTGGTCAGAAACTTGGAGTGATGAGAAGGGGACTACTGGGGTGGTCAATCAAATTTCAGGGGGACATGGCCACTTGCTACACATGCCCCTGGTCACAAGCATCTGATGAGAAAAAAATAATAATAAAGAGAGAAATATAAATATAAAGAACAAAGAGAGCTGTACCAGTAACACTGAGGTCCACAGGTCCCAGAAACTGAATGTCTGTGCCTTTGCACTCACAGTAACACTCATAGTGTTCCTGGTCAGAGAAGGAGGTGTGCTGGAGGCTCAGAGAGAAGTCCCCCTGTCTGATCCTCTCCAGGGGAATCTCGGTTCTGTTCTCAAACCCAGGCCCAGGGAACAACTGCCCATAAGTGAACTCATAGACTCTCTGGATATTTGTCTGCCACTTAATATAGAGCTGGTCCTCTGGAGTACCTCTGTAGGCTGATCCATTACAGGGCAAAGTGACAGAGGCCCCCACTGAGACCGACACAGAGACAGGAGTGGAGGGGACTGGGAGACACACTGGAGGGACAAAGAGAGAGAGAGGTTTAAAGAGCAGACAATGCAACTGGACAGCCCACTTCATATCCACACAACACAAAGACAGAAGTAATCTTAAATACACCTCCCTAACTCACCATTACACATGTCATATCCATCCATCTTTGAAACCACTTATCGTGGGGAAGCCATCATTAGACAACACACACACGGCAATTAAGAGTAACCAATCAACCCAAACCACATGTCTTTGGACGGTGGGAGGAAACTGGAGTGCCCAGAGAAGTTTGCATGTTCTTCCACGCGGACACGGGCAGCAGCAACGATAATCATCACGCCATGTCATGTATTATTGTAATTAAAGAAACCATCTTAAAATGTTTTTTTCTGTTTTAATGTGGGCCCCTACCTGCCAAGACAATTCCAGACATGAGATTCCATCTGACCATTATAGAGACAGATCTGCAGACAGAAAGATTATGGGGAGTTAATCAGAATAATGGTTAAGAATTGGGGGTACATGTGATGTACATGATGTTCTTTCACAAGCACACAATTTCAATACAGCACAAAATAAAACACATAGGGTCTACTCGCTATAATAATATGGTGATGATAATGCATGGTGTGCTCAAAGACTTCTGGGAGATCTTCGAGGTGGAGAGGAAAGAACTCATGTGTGAACTCTTCATCGGGGGCATAACATCGCAAAATTAAAGAGATTCTTTTATTTTGTATTATTTGTTTGTTAACCTTTGCAGGGTGAAAGAGTATGGAGAGGAGGGCACAGCAATGTACCAGGGCTTAAACTGGTTGCCCGGGGAAGTGAGAGGGGTTTAGGAGACTCAGCTGCAGGTGCTGGCTGTGTGTGTAAAGTGTATAGGCCATATAAATTGTGTCTGTGTTGAACATTGAAGATGTACGGGGAGATCGTGAGGGTGGGGTGAGGCTCCCCTCCTCAATAATAATACCAGGGCTCGCGTAGTCCGTTATGGAGGAATGTAGCATGTACTACCGGTGCCATTAATAAACGCTCTGCACAACACGTCACCGTAGCTAATTCCTGTTTTTTACGGAAGTCGCCTTGGAGAAAGAAAAGGCATTTCAAATATAATAATTTGTTTTAAATCCTCAAGAAAAGTTACCAAACAGCATCCCTTCAGAGACCCATAAGCCACACGGATGATTAATAACGGTACATGTGTAATAATAAGTCTCCTCTCCGTCGTCTTCACAGCACAACTGTCTCTCAGGAAATGGTGGACAAAGAGAAACATTCAGGCTGAACTGTTGCGACACGTTTATGTATATTTGCAGTCATTCCTACATTTTACAGATTGTTGTCAATTTTATAATTGTGTTTGTTTGTTTCTTTCATTGTGAGGTTCCTGCAATACGGATCTCTCAGATGATCGCTTTTCTGTACATCGCATTTAACTCGACCGACCCTAAATACAATAATACAAATAATATTTAAAAATATTAGTTTTATTATACTACTAGTACTACTACGGCTTCTGCTAATAATAATAATAATAATAATAATAATAATAATAATAATAATGAATTTAGTTGCTGACAACAGTAACGCATAATATGACAATTGGAATTGGACAAGTGTGGAATATTGTCCGCTTTATGTGACTCATGACCCCCTTAAACACACAGTGTGTAATAAGACAAGGTAAAACAAACAAAAAAGTATTGTCTCACCCAAACAGACAAGGCACATGCAGTGGGAGCTAAATCGAAACTGCGCTCCTGTATCTGGGCAGCAACACTGTCGCACCGCCTGACGGGATACCGTCACAAAGTGATCCACCCCGGCAGTAACAAGCATCCGGAGCTGAGGCCTGGGAATTGGGTTTACCCAGCACGCCACTGGAGACACCTGCTTTTACTGCTCTGCGATTACAAATCAATGAAAACATGGAAGTAGAGATTCAAATACCAATGTATTTATTTTTAAAAATTAGGAAGTAAAAGCACAGAGGGATTGCAAGTATTACAAGTATTAAAAGGGGCTTAAATAATTAGAAAAGTTAAAACACTGGATATCCCAATAGATGAATGCCCTGAAGCGCCATGGGAATCCGGCTCACCATTGTGAGATCAGCCAGCCACCACCCAGACCACCCAGACCTACTGCATGTATAGGCACCATTAGTATATAGGACTATTAATGCCACAATTAAAATAAATACACAAGAGAAAATAAGACCTAAATAAATACATTAATGAATAAATAAATGTTCTAATAAATAAATAATGTTCTAATTAATAAATAAATACATTGATGTTTATCTTTTTATTCCTGTAGCGTACTTATTTATTTATTTATTTCTGTATTTATGTCAACATTTAATTATTAATTTATTTCAACATTCATTTATTTATTCCCTTTTACTGCTTTGCTATTTACATTTCTTAGTGCGCATTTACATTTCGAAGTGTCTCCTGTATTTCTCTTTCTTTTTCAATGTGACAGAAACATTCCTCCTGTCAATCACAGCTACTGGGATACAGTGAGCTTATTGTCTAACCCAGTACACTGCAGAAGTCCCCGTCTGATCCTCTGCAGCGGGTTCTTGGTTCTGTTGGTTCTGTTCTCGAACCCCTTGGCTGGGGAACAACTGGCCATAGCTGAACTTTAAAGACTCGCTGGCTAGTTGTCTGCCATTTAATGTAGATCTTGTCCTCAGGAGTCCCACTGTAGGCTGATGCATTACAGGGCAGAGTGACAGAGTCCCCCACAGAGACAGGAGTGGAGGGGATTGGGAGACACACTGGAGAGAGAGAGAGAGAGAGAGAGAGAGAGAGGTTTAAAGAAAAGACAATGCAACTGGACAGCATACTTTATAACCATACAACACAGACAACAAATTGGGAATTGAACCTCTCTAACCCACCATAGGCCATGTAATGTATTATTCAAAATCAATAAACCATGTTAAAATACAATTTTTCATAATGCTGATCTACAATATATAACCTGTATTTTCTTTTAATGAACATCATCTTTGTAACTTGCATGCAGTTGTGGTTAAGTCACCTAAACATTGTGGCTCTACGATGCATTAATGTGGTTTCCTAATATGTAGGGTACTGCAGCCCCACGTAAAACTCATGGTTGCTGTGGTGGACTTGGCTAAGAAACCTTTGAAACCACAGCAGTGTGAAATAATTGAAAATGATTGAAATAAAGTATGAGATGTTGGGTTCTGTAAGGAATCTGCACAATCATTTCTAAAAATATGTTTTTGGTGTTAGTTACAGAATGTTCCAGGGTTCACCTTTTGATGCACCAAAAATATGTATGTATTGAGGTTATACTATCTGAAGCGTGCATGCTGAGCTAATGAATGGTGCAGGCTCCTGATTGGCTGGAGCCTGGATGGTGAGAAATTAAACTCCAGAGAAACAAGAGTACGAGTTGTGCAGGGTAGTGTAGGGTAGAGTCGAGTGAGTAAGAGAGTCTTTTTAAATTTACCCCACCTGGTATACAAGTTTCTCTACTAATCATACACTCTGCAAAATCATTCAATCTAAGCCTTTCTTTAGCAAAACTGCTGCTCGCTTAAATTAATCACACATGGAAGTTAAACACATATGTGCACTAAGAGTAAGAAAGTACTAAATCCTGAAACATGATTCAATAGGAAATAGAATTATAAAGTCTTAAAGTAAGAATGTTCAAACACTACGGTGTTACGTACCTCTCAGTTTGGGCTCTTCGCTTCCCCATGTCACCCCGCTCACTGTGAGATGACCGTTTAGTCTTCATGTTCCACACCTGTACCAGTGTGGCCATGGCTATGGGGACCAGGGTGAGGATCACTCTCAGTGCCATTCGCCCCTCCTGGGAAAGGAAAGGAAAGGAAAGGAAAGGGGAAAAATGAGACAGGAAGACTTTAAGATCTACAGGTATAGTCTGATCAAGATATCTGAACAGCAGGGTAAGTGCTGAACTGTGACCTCCTAGCTCACCCCGTCAGACACAGAGAAGGTGCTGATGGTGCAGTCAGCGCTGGAGTCCCTCACTGTGTACTGGCCCTGGTCTCTGGGCTCAAATTAGGGCCATAAGACATACATTCAAAATAAAAAAATATTGTAAACAAATTGATGTTTGGATCAAAAATAAAAAAAAATCGAAAGCAAAATGTATACAATTGTAAACAAAAATAATTTTATCAAAAGCAAAAATTAAATAAATGTAATAATGTTATAGCGAGAGCACTGTCTTTGCTTTCGCTTTTGCTTTTTTTACGAGATTTGGCAATGCTTCATCGTGGGGGCGGGGCTTATAGGGGGGGCTCCATTGGTCCACTAGGTTTGAGTGACGGGTCTTCCTAATCCATTCAGTGAGCAGTTGATCTGATCTGACAGTCACCACTATGCAACACATTTTTGACTTCACCACTGATTGGACCCATACACCCATATGGGGGGGTGAACTACGTGCACTTCGGAATTTAGCTATAACCAAACCATGATTTAAATGAAAGTTATAAACAATAACTTTCTACATATTATTTTATTGTATACAGCCTTTTTTCACATCTTTGTCAATGGTGCTAGTAATTTTGTAGGTGAGTGTGCATATGTGTATACATATGTATGTGTGTGTGTGTATATATGTATGTGTGTGTTTCTGACCTAAACATAAACTAGGATATCACATGCTCTTAATGAATACAATGCCCCTCAATTTGCTGGTGGCACTGTGCCAGCCTCTTCTCCAATAAAGACTGTATAATAATAATAATAATAATAATAATATACTGTGACGTTCTTCGTCCGTGAGCAGTACGTAGTTTTAACACAGATGTATTGCTCTGACCCGGCTGTTAGGCACTTACAACTGTGGTTATAAACACTACAAGACTTATAAATACTACTCAGGAGCATTAAAGGAGGAGGGGTCACTCTTGGAGCGAGCACACAATTTAGGGTACACAGACAACACAGACAGTGAGCATACACATAGTAAAATAACTCAAATATAATATTCCCTATTCCTACCCACATAACTGGCATCCCCACACAACAACAACAACAACAACACCATAACTTGTAAAATAAGGAAAGGTGCACCCCGGGGGGTGATGGGAAGACAATATGCACATTAGGAACAAGTCAATGCGCAACCGCGCTGAACAGTGTCCAGTGAAGGACAGCACTCGGGGGTTAGGACGTTACAATACATTACATTAGCAGGAATACACCCTCATGGGAAATATGTACTTATGAACTCAATTCATATACTGCAGTCTGCTTTAAGTGTGTGTAAAGCAGATACACAGGGGGAGACAGACGGCGAGAAAGAGAACAAAACTTCATAACAAGCACGCCTGTGTGCAGCAGAGGGCGCTCCAGCCTCAATCGCAATGCGTTCGTGTGATTGTCAAGGGAATCCGGATTCTGGAACACTGAGAACACACACCTGTGTGACGTGTAGGGCGGGCCGGGTGAACACGGGATGAAATGTAAAGCTAAAGTGTAGTGTGGTAAAAGTATGGTAAAGTGCATTGTGGTGTAGTGCGGTAAAACGCAGTATCCTGCCTCGCTGCTAAATCACCTGTCCCGGAGTTTTATTAGGCTGTACGTGTTCTCTTGCAGGATGGTGAGGAGGATTGTTTTGTATTATTATTATTATTGAGGTTATGTTTTCTTTACTTCATGATCAGTTGTCTACTATGCAGTCCGCCATCCTACCCGAATGGTTTACTCTTACAGTTTGTATTAATCACAATATTGTGTTGTTGTAAACTGTGGTAACGTTGAACTTGGTGCTATACCAAATAATGATTGATTGATTGATGAATCGATTAATTGGTTGATAGTGATTCGTTATTAAGAACTTATTCATAACTGCACAGTTTTCTTGCAGAATCACTACAGTTTATAATAAAATAATGACGATGATAATAATAATAATAATAATAATAATAATAATAATAATAATAATAATAATAATTCTATGCAGTCATTAGATGTAATGTTTGATTGGCATTATGTTCTGAAGGTGAATCTTGCTTGCATGGGGACTGCCCCATTTGAGTGTCTCCTGGGTCTCTGTGACGCAGCTGGTACAGATGTCCAATACAGGGACACATCTGTGGACAGAAACGCTGCGTGTGCAGGCTTTTCATTTCCTGACCTTGACGACTACATGACAGCTGTCAGCGCTGCCTTTCTCCCACAGCAAGACATTGCTGCCCTGTTGCGCGTCGCTGCGCTTTCTGGAGCGCTAAGAGTCCGGGTCCGAGAGAGGTTCTGTTTCAACGACCCGGTCACCCTCCCATGGAAATAATAAGACATGATGGACAAGTCACTCACAGTCGACCAAGTCTCCACGACCGCCAAACCACGTCTTTTTATGTCGTCGTCTTTCGCCCTATGTCGTCTTTTCGTGTCTTCGGCTTGATCTTCGTTCTTTTCTCTCTTTCCCGCTCCGCCATGTTTTCTATTTGGCAGTTTTTACTTTGTGTCTTTGCGCCTCTCTCACTTCCTTTCGTCCTGTCACTCATTATTGCTGCTTTGCATGCACGCAGGCCGCTCTGCTATCTCTGATCTCTTCTCTGCGCTGCTGAGCACTGAAGATACACCAACATCAAACCACTGCCGCTGATGACGCCACAGAGAGCGAGGGGCGGGGTGAGGATGTCCCTTTGAAAGCAAAATAACTGACATAATTATTGTATTTCATTGCATTTGTCTCTTGAGTCCCGGTAGTGATGTTTAATATGATGTGGATTTGGGAAAGGTTTGGCAACGCTGCTCTGGTGCGCGACACGTCTATCAGCCAGTCCCCTATAAACACGCCGTGTACAGAGAGCGACACAAATGGACACTGTCTCTGCCTTTACTGTGTGTTTTCTTTTCTTACTACTTAGGCTGATTCCCTGATTTTTCCTTGCGAACTCTCACCCTTTCTCCCTCTTTCATAGCTGGCAATAATTGTGCATCATTGTTTTGTTTGTTTTCAGCTGAGCAGTTGACTGTAGCCCTGCTCCTCTAGGTGTATTTCTGTATGCCAATAGTGCTAGAAAAAAATCTTGATTATCTACATTCGCTTTCCTTAGCAGGTTCTTGATTGTTTCTACAGTTTTCTCTGCTTGTCCATTAGACTGAGGGTAAAAGGGGCTTGAGGTGATCAGCTTAAACCACCACTGATCAGCAAAATCTTTAATATTTTTACTTACATAGGGTGGCCTATTGTCAGAGAGTACAGTATCCGGTATTCCATGTCTTGTGAATGCAGACTTCATTAAGATAACCGTGTTGTTTCCCTCAGTAGGCCCATTTCAGAGAATCCAGAATAAGAATCCACCACCCTCTTTGCAGAGCATCGCAACCCACATTTGTTTTCTTGGGATATGCTTCAACTCATACTGGTATTTCTGTAGTCTCAGTAGGAATCTCTGAATCTCTGTTCCTGCCATAAACATACTGATGGAATCTTTCACAGCCAAAAACTACAGGCAACATCCCTTTTTTCAATTTAAGCATTCCTTTGCTCTGTGTTAGTGAGTACTCTGGGTGCATTGTCTTGTAGCAAGGCTAATCCTAAATCCTTTTGAGATGCATCCAGTGTTAATTGGCTTGCAGTTGTCAAAATACTTAAACTGGAGGTTTAGTCAAACATGCTTTCATTACACCCTTTTCATGTTCATTTGTCCAGTGCCATTCAGCATTTGCAAATCATAAATGTATGTTGTTACAGCACCAATCCCTTCCATTATTTCAGCCATTTTCTTGTGAAACACTTTGGGTGCAATAAATATTCTCAACGGCAGTCTTTGAAAGTGTAATCTTCTGAAGAGTGTGTTAAAACGTGTGTATTTAGAACTCTGATAGTCTGACCATATTTGCCAGAATCCACTGGAAACATCTAGAATACTAAAGAATTTAACTCCAGCCAAGGTCAGGGTCTCTCAACAATTGCTCTTTAACACTGGATCGCATATACCATGTACAATTTGATCTTTAATTATAGATTCATCTAGGTTTCCAAACTGGTGTTCCTTATGTAGTTAACCTGTTTTTATTATTTTATCTTTTGAAGTCATTATATATATATATATATATATATATATATATATATATATATATATATATATATATATGTTATATGTTGTGGCTTTCAAAGAGATGTGTTCAAACCTTATTAACTTTTATTGTATCACAGTAGGCCTACTACCCAAGCATTGTGTACCAAACCATCAGACATTATACAGCCTAGTTTGAAATCATTCTAGATCCTGTTTGCCCTTATATGTTGATATGTAGCTGTCTATGTCATATCCTGACAGTGCAACCACGTATTCTACAGTTTTATGTATTATTATCTTCAAAAGGACAATAGACACTTCACAGCAGCACGGGCTGCCAGGCGCTTCCAATAAATCATGCTTGCTGGAATAATTTTGATCTTTTTAATATGTGAGTATCAAAAGAATCAATGAAATTATAGTATTTTTATATTATGTTATAGATTGTTATTGTTATTATTATTATGAAAAACAAACTTTAGTGTAATCTGTGAGCTATATGCAGTGCCCAATTTCTCTCTCTCTATCTCTTTAAATCACGTTTTTACACTAGCCTATGCAATACAGCGATTTGTAAAATGTCAAAAAACGTAAGATTAATTGAAAGCATCTATAGATACGTTTTCTGCATGTGACCATATGTTTTCAGTGGCGGTTCTAGGACTTTTCTGTAACGGGCCATTAAGGGGCCACATGTTACATTCAGGGGCCAAGTACAGGGTTTATTCAAGCACACAAAATAATTTATTCAGTACAGTGCAAATACACTTCGGCAGTCATTCCTTTTTCAAATGCTCTAATAAAAAAAGATGTGCCAGTAAAGTTCTTAATGATTTTTTTTCATTTATTTATACTGTGCATAAAGGACACAAAGCATAAATCACACAATAAGGTAAAGTGCAGCAGAGCACATCAAATTCAGAACAGAAAAAGAGGTATTTTAACAGGTACGTATGTTACCATAACACAGTTTCCAAATACAATTCACAGTGTGGATATATTTACCTAAACATTTGTTTCTTATTTCTCATCTTTTTCACATTGTCAGAAAAACAAATTGCAATTTAAGCCCTTTTTTGATGAGATAAACAATTTTGAACATGCAAAGCAGCATTAACATACTGTAGTAGGAGCAACAACTTGCACCTCCCAGCTTAAACATCTCTCTCTCTTTATCTTTCTCTCACTCGATTTCTTTCACTTGCTCATTCACACATACACACACCTCAAAAAAGAAGAATTCTCCGATTGCTATGCTTGGAGCTGAAACGCCTGACAAATTCATCCAAATCTAATGACCTGGCCCGTCGGGATTCAACGCTTAGGACACTCAAGTGACTCAAATGGGCATCACCCATGGTTGTCCTCAAGTGGTTTTTAATAAGTGCTGAAAAGCTTCTCTCACAAGAAGCACTGCTTACCGGTATTACTACAGCAATCTTGCAAAGCCTGAAAAGCTCAAGGAACACCTCTCTGAAAGGCTCCAGAAAAGCAACAAACTCAAGGAGCATGGTCAATCTCTGCATTCCACTTTTCTCTTTCCTATCCAGCACTCTCTTGATCTGATACATCTCATTTGACAAGTCCTCAACATGTGAGTCAAAAATCTTTGCAAAGGAAAAAAGAGCCTCTTCCTGTAAAAAGGTAACACTTTGTGGGTGAAGTGCTTGAATTCCCTTCATAATTTTGCAGTTGGGTTTAGAGAACCTCACCAGCAACTCACCAGCCATTGAATCAAGCACCGTGTAGTACACGTCTCTTAAAGCTTTCCCCATCATCTTTATTGACTCTACGCTCACCAGATGGTGCAGTTATTATGTAATCACACAATCGTGTGTTCATCTTTGGCTGCCTCTTCTCAGTCTTTTCCAAGCTGAGGTCACATTTTACAGCCATTTCCTCAACCTCTTTCCACATAGCCTCAAAATAGGCCTCACTCCTGTATTGCTCTAATGTGTCCAGCAATGATTTTATAAGAGTGACTGCTGCTGCTAGATCCAGTGAGGGGGACTGTAACATGTCGAACAACAATTTGGACTGTCCCAGGACTTTGTTGAATGTCACTAGAACACCAATGAAACTAACATCAAGTTGAGCTAATAAACCATGAGCATCTGTTTGTCTAGTCGACGATTGATGTAACGGGGGCCAATCAAGGGCCAATCAGATTTCAGCAGGGGCCAGGGCCCCTGTGGCCCCGCCTCTAGAACCGCCCCTGTATGTTTTGCATGACATGTTACTGGATACGTATTGTATGGGAGTGTGCAGGTGAATAGCTGGTATTTGATAAACAAAGTTGTAGCAGTAGACTTTTGGTTAGGGGCAGTGGCCTATGCATCAGGAATTGTGTGTAAAATTATGCTGTGGGAATCAGTAAAAATATAGTAACAACATAGCAAAAGCATGATTTACTCATAAAAATGAAAAATAATTGAATTGTTTGTAAAAATATCATAACATGGTAATAACATGGTAAAATGTGTTAATATATCATATAAGTGTAGTGTGGTATAGTATGGTAAATATGGTAAAGTGTAATAATTGAAAATACACATGAAGATATACACACAGACCATATGTGTCAAAGAATGCAATTTTGTCCCCTATGACATGCTCCAAATCATGTACATCATATAATTGCCATGTCATTATTTTAACATGAACACATTTGCAATCATTAATTAGTTTAGTTAGGTTAGTAGATGATTTCCATTGTTTTGAATAAAACAAATAGCAAAACATTGCACTGTTTCCTGTGTTAGAATCATTCAGCACAATAGTACGTCTGCCTGTGTGTTCTGAAGAGGGTGGGGGTGGTAGTGCATGGTGAAGTGTTTTCCGAATTTCTTTCCACAAAGGCAGGGTTTTATGTTTACTTGTTTTTTTGGTTTTGATTAAGAGCCCAGACAAAGCTTTTGATTCAAACCTACAATCTCCTGCTTACAAACCAAGCATTGTTTTGATTCAAGATTCAATCATCTGAAGCATAATTTTTGCAGTCTGTAAAATAGTGTTACATCCATCCTGTTAATCAGATAATTGGAGCAATTCAACGTGGTTGGGACAGAAGCAAGGTGACACTGCAGCGCCAGGTCCAGGAGCCCAGTGTGAGGGCCCTGCATGAAGAGCTCAGGGTGGAGTGACACCAGTCTTCATCAGGAGCAGGACTCGGGACACCTAGTGTAAAGTATTAGTGTCCCTTTGTGAGCTTCACTGAGAAAACAGTCACAATAATTTAGTGGGAATGTAAACCAGCTACTGCTCAAGACACTCCCCAGGGCCAACACTGTCTTCTGATTTCCCTTCCAACCTGAGCTGTGTAATTGGTTAATTTGTAAAATTGGTGAAGTAATTGTTTACCTGTCTGAGCCAATGTATCCCACTCTTTACTGTTGAAGAACATTTTTTGCATTCTGGCGTTTATTCCAGCCAAGCCCTCAGTAACTGAACTTGCCTGATTAGTTGATCAATCCAGTTTTCATGTATAACTAATTACCACCCCTGCAATATACCAGTGGGACCCCAACAGAAGCCACAGCCCAGCACAGTAGTGACAGGCTTTGGCTAAAGTCTGTGTCCCAGTCCCAGCAACCACTCACCTCCACAGCTGCCTTTGTGTTACAGATGGGGTTGTGGCGAGCTCAGCCCGGGGGACAGGGCCGGAGGAGGGGTGGTGCACCCGGGAGACATGGTCACTCTGCCTTCCGAGGTGCGCTACAAGCAGGGCACCACATGGTTCGACCAGTGCCCCCACGTGCCCCCCACTGCCTCACCGCCCACAAGAGCTTAGCCACAGGACGCCTGGTCATTGAGTACAGCTGGGGCAACGAAGAAAGCCTGGTCCCTGTTCTGGAGACGGAGACCCCCTCAGTCAGTCTGCGCTTCCACATTATGAGTGAGCGCAACCTGGCGCTGTACTACTGCGCCGACCGGCAGGAGGGGAGGATGCATTTCGGGAACACCACCCAGCTGGTCTTCGTGGATCGTAACCACAGTGGTATGATCAGGCAGTAAAGTACAGTATAGTGCAGTATAGTACAGTTCAGTTCAGCACAATAGAGCAAAGTACTGTGCTGTGCAGTGCAGTATAGTGCTGTGAAGTACAACTGTACTGGACTGTGTCTCTCCAGGGGGAAACCTCTGACCCCTGAAAAATACTATATTTAATGTAGAAAACATTACTGCTGTGGTTTCAATCATGAAGACATTGTGTCTTTAACCAGTGTTAAATTGAGGGGGGGCTGAGGGGGTCCTGGAACCCCCATAAGTGTTAAGGGGGGACTCACCAAGACCTCTGACACAATTTGAACACTGTCTTTAACTTGAGATGTTAACATCTCTATGTTTTTGCAGTAGATGGAGTAGGGTTGCCCCCCTGCCCACCACAGAGACCCAGGGGCAGAGAGACATGCTTATTCCACTTGGCCTTCATCTCAGTATTGTGCCTGGTGTTTGCCACTGGCTGTCTCTTTTTCATCATCAGGAAGGTGTGGGGCCCATAGTTTGTCTCCTTTACATTTTATTGCACATCCTATTCTACACTTTGGAAGTACCCAGCTGACACATTTCGTTCTGGAATCTGTTTGAGGTTATGGTTTGGTTGTATTTTGATTCTCAGAAACATGATGTGAAGAAAAAGTATGACCCTGAACCGAACTTTACTTTATTGCAATATTGCCAAAATGTTATATGGTTGGCTGGATAGCTTCTTGCTCCCAACTATTGTAGTGTGGCCGCATTCTTTCTGAGGCAGCACAGAGACCGCACAGAGACAGGAGAGACACACAGGTATTTCATTTAAGACTTCTTGATCCTTAAGATGCTCTTCCCTCACCAGTCTGAGCTTTTGCTTTTGAGTACCAGCAATACTGTCTGCATTGTGATTGGTTTAAATTTGCTGATTTCCCCAATTCATTTGACTACAGGGACTGCCCTGCACTCCCCAGGGTCCAGCTGTGAAGCCCTCATTGTCTCCATCGTGTTTCTATTCTGTTGTTGTTATTGAGTTTCTTCATTAATTCCTGTTTTACATTTTTGACCAAACCAAGACCAAGTTGCAGTTGAAGACTCCCTCATGAGGGGGTTATAGTTCTTGTTGTTGTCGTCTTGTAAGGATTGTGCTTCCTTTGCATTGTTGTGGGAATAAAGTGACTGACCAGCATTAGTTTTCTATTAATTGCTGACTGTGACCTGGACAGACAGTGCTGGGCCACTCTCTCTCCCTCTTTGCCATTGTCTGTCTTGTCAATTTCCACACAGGCGGGGGGAGTCTGCACAGGAGTGAAACAGGCCCTTCTGTAACAATCCTCAACCATCCTGTGGAGTCAATGTGCAACACAGACAGACAGACAACTAGCATAAAAGCAGGGGAACTGTAACCGTTCAGCTGTAATCTGTGGGGGGCAGGTGTGTGTGTTCTCACTGTTTTGTATTGGTGCTCAAAAGAAAGAAAGCGCAAGAGATATAGAGCTAACCACAGTAATGTACTGTGCCTCAGTTCTCTGCTCTCTGATTCTGAGAATTGAGGAAGTGGTATCATTGAAAATGTGTGTGTATATATATATATATTGTTTCTTTCTTTCTTTCTTTCTTTATTGCAATAACATATTTGCCCTTGCAGTTTGAGCAGAGCAGCATCTCTCTCTCAAACCACAAAAGAAGAATTGTATTTGCTGCAAAGGCAGGACTAAGTACCCTGTAACATAGCACAGTATAATGTATGACAGCTGTTCGCTTTAAGATGTCAAGTAATTCAACATTATAATACATAATTATATGCTGAATTCCTCAAACACATTATTTGTACTTTACCCTTTAAAAATAAAAAGAATTTCAGAAGAAAACTGAAAAACATGAAAAGGGACTTTTTTGTGAAACGTTTCTGTGCACTTCTGAGTTATGTGTGTGCGTGTCTGAATCACATTCTCTTGCCGTTGCAGTTAAATTAGTAGTTTTGTGACTGTTTTGGGCACATATACCTCATAGAAAAACTTTATAAACAGATTTACAATAATTCAAATGTAATGTGTTCCAGGACTCCTTGGGTGTGGAGTACTCTACAGCTGTTAAAAGAAAGAAAACTGCAGAGTGTGAGAGAACATTTTCCCACACTATCAAATTCACACATCATTATATTACATTATTTGTCATTTAGCTGACGCTCTTATCCAGGGCGACTTACATTTGTACAAGTGAAGTACCTGCTCACGGGTACAACAGCACTGCCTAACCTGGGATTTGAACCCACAACCTTCCAGTTATGAGTCCAGAAATATACTTAAATATACTTAAAAGAGAAATAAATGAGAAAAACTACAAACCAGTATTGATGTTACGTTCAAAGAAGGCTTCATGGTGCAGTACCAACACTTGCAAAGCACAATGTACTGATACAATGTATCGAAGTCTGGCAACAATTTTCCAGAAACCACGTGATTACTGCAAACGAAGGTTGCTGACCAATATAAGGTAATATTATTATTAATAATGTTTATTGAAAAATACATTAAATTCAGTACAGTATGGAGGGTGTATGCTTAGTATTTGCATTTACTGTAGTTCGGAAAATAAGAACATTTCTATTGGATTTATTACAGTTCTTTACTGCTAATAGTAATAGTAGTAGTGTGTAGTAATCATGGTAATCACAAAATAAATGCATGACTGAATACAATATTATTAAAATATTACATAGTAGGCAATATTATTAAGCTTGATATTTTCAATATAATTAGATTAGTCAGGAACAAAATCAAAACTGTTTAGAACAAATTAAAACCCAACCTCCATAAAATACAATCCAGGTCTACAAGAAAATGCAGCTTCATTACTTCTCTGTGGAGACCAACAGAGCCATTGTTACAGCACATTATCATCCTTAGTGATGTAACCTTTTGCCACCTACATGCGACACTCTGAGGTGTGTCTGTCAGTGAGGGACAGAGTGACTGGGCTGTGTGAGCACCAGCAGGAGAGAGTGATGAAGGAGAGAGACTGTGAGGCGATGTCAGCTGTGCTGCAGTGCAGTGAGCTGATATGTGTGGAGGCAGGTGAGGGGAGCAGCAGGTGGAGGTGAGGAGGTGCTGGTATGACATAAGTCCAGGAGGAGTGGGGTGGAGGGAGGAAGGTGGAGGTGTGATGAGATGAAGTGTGTTGGCGTGAGAGGGAGGTGTGGAAGGCTGAGATGCAGTGAGGTGGGGTGAAGGGTGCTGGGTGGAGGTGAGGTGACCCTCAGCCAGCCTCTCTAACCCAGGAGCTCAGGTCAACTCACCATGGTAGCAGAAGAAAGGGTCATTCTCAGTGCAAGGAACATTATACCATTGCCCTCCGAGTTACTCCCCTCTGGATACACAACAGCACAGGTCTCTTTTCCTGCATAATTGTTGTGTTCGTCTGTGTTCCACTTGCAGAATGAGGAGTTCCTGTTGCCTGACCACTTCCAGGGAACCCTGAAGAGAACAATCCACACAACCTGCTTTTTTTGCCTCCTCATCATCACTCTGGTTTCTCACAGTCGCTGCGTCCAGCATTTAGTGTTTCGATACACGGCTCCCAGTCTGCAGGGACCCACTCCAACCCTGCGAGGAGTTCATGTCTACCGGCTGGCACCCTCACAGCCGATATACTCTCCTCCACAATCCGTCCTGTGGTCACTCTCCCTCCTGGCGTGCAAAACCGTGTGCACTCACCACTCCACCATCCCCTGGCCAGGGCAGCCTTTATCCTCTGCTTAGTTATAACAGGTGTGATAGCCGTGAGTGAAGGGCGGGGCATTGCTCAGTGAAACAGGTACGCCGCATTGGTTGTCAGTGTCCCTTGCGTTAGTGTAAAATGAAAACAAGTGAAAGAAAAGAAACAATTAGTGAAAAAAAAAACAATTAGTGAATATAAGGTTTAAATTAACAACCAAAAATCGAAAATACTACAAGTGCAAATATAATTAGAAAACACACTGAGCCTTGGGACCCTCTCTGACGCTAAACGGGAGATTTTTGATAGGGTAAGTAAGGACCAGGTCTTTTCAGCATTAGATTTATTATATCAAGAACGAGTGTCAAAAGCGAGGTTACGAACACAATTCTTTAATATCAGACAGGGGAAGGGGGAGACTTTGGGGGCATTCACTCTCCAGTTTTGTGAGCTTTTTTCCAGGTGGATCCGGGAAGAGCCCAACGGGTCTGCAAGAGACGATGACACCCTGAGGGACCAATTTATCTCTGGTTTGGCATCCGGGACTATTAAGTCAGAATTACAGCGGCAGGTACAATGGGATGTTTCTCAGACTTTCCAACAGGTGCTGCAGGAGGCCCGGGTGTTGGAAGCCACAGTGGAGTGGAGAGGAGGAAGAGGCCACAGCACAACCAGTGTCCTCGACTGCCCCTGAGAAGAAGCATTCTCCTAGACCCAACACTTGGAATTACAAAGGCAAATACTGGAACTGGGGCAGGTACTGAGGGAAGAGCTGAGGTGGCCGATTGAACCCACGCCAGGGATGCAGGCCTTGGGCCGGGAGGCCCCGAGGGGCCAATTGGAGGTCGGAAGATATCGGCCCTAACCTGGGATAAAGGGGGCCGCCCGATTTGTGCACAGTGTGGCCGAGGGGGGCATATTAGGAGACATTGCCCCCAGCGACGAGCTAGTGAGCCAACTTTAAACTCCTGTCCCCAGCCATGATAGGGCTCGTGGGTGGGGGGCAGGCAGAAGTTACCGCTATTATAATTAAGCCCGATTTAGTCGGAAAGTTGGATACAGGCTCACAGGTTACCCTCTTTAGCGAAGTGCTCTTTAAGAAATATTTGGGACAACACCAGGTCACCGGACGGGAAGAAACCCCCGGTTAAAGTTGAGGGCTGCGAATGGCCTTCAACTTCCCTATCTCAGCTATGCCCTGTTGGAGGGATTAAGATACTTGAGAAGTGGGTAGTCATAGTGTCTGATGATAAATTGAGCGCTGATACTGGAATCATGGGCATGAATGTAATATGGCCTATTTGGAAGGAACTGTTTGAGGACCAAGACACGAGTTGGGCAAAATTCAGGAGGACAGCCGGGGGCACTGAGTCTTGGGAGCAGGCTTTCTCTCTCTGCAGGAGACTAGAGATGGAGGCGATACAGGCTGTAGACCATGGGACAGCTAGACTGATTTGACAGCCCACTGTGTATATTCCCCCATGCAGCAAGATGGTTGTATGGGCACAGGTCCCTGAAATTCCCCAGCGCCAATAGCAGTGTGTACTGGTGGATGCATGGGAGGGAACAACTGAGTGGCAAGTAGCATGTTCAATCGCTTGGGTACGTCAGGGTAAGATTCCATTGAGATTGATTAACCTTCACCCTTACCCTGTCGAGGTTCCACAGCATTGGTCACTATCAGATGTCACCCGGATTGATGAATGGGAGGTCTGAACTAACCAAGACCTGACAATCCAGTATTGTGGTGGAAGTGAGCATGGATCCTATACAGACTATTAGACCAGACTCTACAGCCGATTGGATGCCCTCGACTCCAGGGTTGATGGGTGATCAATGACAGCAACTACAAGAGCTTCTGCAGAAGTGGTAGTGCACGTTTGCCACTCACGAGGAAGACTTTGGGCAGACCAGTGTAGTTTATCATCATATTCCCACCAGGGCTGCCCCACCTTCCCGTGAGCACTACCGCCCGGTGCCTCCAACTTTGTATCGAGAGCTACACGAACTGCTCCAACAAATGAAGCACCAAGGAGTAATAAAGGAAAGTAGCAGCCCGTGGGCAGCACCAGTCGTCCTCGTGAAGAAGAAGGACGGCTTGTGGAGATTCTGTGTTGACTATCGGAAGCTCAACTCCGTCACCCAAAAAGACGAATACCCCCTGTACGTATCGAAGAGGCCCTGACCAACTTGACCGGTGCCGAGTGGTATTCAATGCTAGACCTGGTAAATGGTTACTGGCAGGTCGAAGTGGATCGGCGGGATTGTGAAAAGAAGGCTTTCACCACACCATTGGGACTTTACAAGTTCGAAAGGACACCCTTTGGACTCTGCAATGCACCTGCGACCTTCCAGCGGATGATGCAGAGATACCTAGTAGAGCAGGAGAATCAGTCATTATTGATTTACCTTGACGATATTATTGTCTATTCCCCTACCTTTGAACAGCACCTCAAGCATTTGGAGCAGGTTTTTGTCACCCTTCAGGCCTATGGCCTGAAATTACAACCACGGAAATGCCTCTTTGTACAGAAAGAGGTGGGTTACTTAGGCCACCGGGTCAGTCAGAGTGGGGTGGCCCCTGACCCGGAGAAGGTGGCTGCAGTGGAAGGATGGGCGGTGCCAGCTACGGTGAAGCAGGTACAGTCTTTCCTTGGCTTCGTGGGCTATTACCGCTGTTTCATCCCTGCATTCTTTAAGGTGGCCTCCCCCTTGCATCAATTACTTGAGGGATCCACTCAGGTCAAGAAGACCGCACCTGTCCACTGGACAGCCACCTGCCAGGAAGAGTTTAAAAGCCTCAAGGATCAGTTGGTGAGTGCACCCATTCTAGCTTATGCCGATTTTGCACAACCATTCGTACTATATACTGATGCCATTTTGGAGGGGTTGGGGGCTGTTCTGTCCTAGGTTCTGGAGGGGAAGGAGCGAGGTATCGCTTACGCAAGCCGCAGCCTGCACCCCCTGGAGAAGAATGACCAGAACTATAGATCCTTTAAATTGGAGCTGTTGGCATTTAAAAGGGCAGTCACAGAAATGTTTGGGGGGAAACATTTGTAGTCTACACAGATAACAACCCCCTGGTCCATCTTAGTACAGCACAGTTGGGAGCGGTAGAGCAACACTGGATGGCCCAATTGTCTAATTTCACTTTCGAGATTAAGTACCGACTTGGCAGAACTAATCAGAATGCAGACATTTTGCCCTAGAAGCAAAGCTAGGGATTATTTTCCCTATATCCTGGTCATTATTGATTTATTTACGCACTATGCTTGGGCAGTCCCCGTGCGTGATCAGACCGCGGCTACTACGGTTAAGGTTCTATGGAAAAACTTAATACAGCCATTCGGGTGCCCCGAGCGGTTTCATAGCGACAGGGGAGCTAGCTTCAAATCCCAGTTAATGACAGATCTTGTTAACATGTACGGGATACGAAAGAGCAGGACTACCCCCATCACCCTCAACAGAATGGGGCCTGTGAGCGTATGAACCAGATCCTGCTCTCCCTGTTGGGGACTTTGGGGGAAACCGAGCAACGCCATTGGCCTGATAAACTTCCTGAATTGCTTAATGCTTATAATAATGTGCTGCGTGAAAGTACCGGCTACTCACCTTTCTGCTGTTGTCCGCGCAACCTGAACTAGTCTGCGTGCCGCCGAACAGAAGTGGAAAAGGACCAAACTCCCAGCTGCCCTCAAACTCTACCACTCCCTACTGTCCACATTCTTGTCCTCTCTCACCTCAGCCAAGAAGTCTTACTTCCAATCTCTCTTCGAATCCACTGTCAGCAACCCCCGCAAACTCTTCTCCACCTTCTCCTCCCTCCTTGCCCCCACTCCCCCTCCTCCTCCCCCATCTCTCACTGCTGAAGATTTCGCCTCCTTCTTCTCCTCCAAGATTGCAGACATCTGCAGGCTCTTCAATACTCCACCCTCATCTCCCATCACACCGAAACCTCCCACTGATCAAGCTTCCTTTTCTTCATTCTCACCTCTCTCAGATGCTGAAGTTTCTGCTCTCCTCCTATGTCACAAACCCACAACGTGTGACCTGGACCCTCTCCGTTCTCGTCTCTTCCAGGCAACCGCTCCTGTTCTTCTCCCCTTCATCTCCTCCCTCCTCAACTCCTCACTCCTCTCTGGCTGTTTCCCCTCTGCATTTAAACAATCTGCTGTCATCCCACTGCTCAAGAAACCAACCCTTGATGCCACCTCTCCTCAGAACTACCGCCCTGTCTCCCTACTTCCCTTCCTCTCCAAGACTCTCGAGCGGGCGGTCCACCGTCAGCTCTCGGACTTTCTGTCCCAACACTCACTCCTTGATCCTCTGCAATCCGGCTTCCGCACAGCTCACTCCACTGAGATGGCTCTCCTGGCAGTCACTGACTCCCTCAGCTGTGCTCGGGCGGCCTCCCTCTCCTCAGTCCTCATCCTCCTTGACACTGTTGATAACTCCATCCTCCTCTCCTGCCTCGCTGACCTTGGGATCTCTGGGACTGCTCTCAACTGGTTCTCCTCCTACCTCAGTGACCAAGTGACCGGTCCTACCAAGTGACAAGGCTCCTCATCCGCCCCCCAACCTCTCCTCACAGGTGTTCCTCAAGGCTCCGTCCTGGGCCCGCTCCTGTTCTCTCTCTACACTCGCTCCCTGGGCCCCCTCATCGCTCCCCATAGCTTCTCCTACAACTTCTACGCTGATGATGCCCAGATCTTCCTGTCTTTTCCCTCTTCTGACCCTCTCATCCCCTCACGCATCTCTTCCTGCTTGTCTGCTATTTCCGCCTGGATGCACTCGCACCACCTCAAGCTCAACCTCTCCAAATCGGATCTCCTCTTTTTCCCCCACTCTTCCTCACCTTCTGCTGACCTCCCCATCTCGATCCCCTTGGAATCCACCACACTCTCTCCTTCTTCTTCCGCTCCTTCTCATCCCTGAACCCTAAATGGTGGAACGACCTGCCCACTGAAGTCAAAACAGCAGAGTCCTTGATCTCATTCCGGCGCTTTTCTGACAGTACTTGTAATATTAGTCCTCTATCCCTGCTAGATAGCAGTTCACAGTTTTTATTATGCTTCTCGCATTCTTGATTGTTTTCCTCCTTGCTCCCTTTCCTGTAGCCCTTGTCTGTGACCCTACATCTTGACAGCTTTCACTGTCCAGGATGTAGGAAGTCACTTACTGTACTTGTGTAAATTGTAAATTGGAATTTGTAAAATGTATTATATTATATTTTGAATTTGCTGTTCTATCTCTCTGTATTTTTGCACTTTGTTTGCACTTATGTTGTAAGTCACCCTGGATAAGGGCGTCTGCCAAGAAATAAAAATAATAATAATGATGCGGGATGCATACAGTGCAGCCGCAGGTAAGGCTCATCAACAGATAGTCGACACCGGGACTGGCAGGCCATGGACGTCCCCCTGATACCGGGAGAGAGAGTGCTGGTTCACAATTTTTGCAGGAGGGCTCAGAGTAAGATGGCTCCTCATTGGGCACCGGAGCCCTTCGTGGTTGTAGCACCATTGGGTGGTGGGGGAGAGACGGGGTGGTATCCCTTCCACATGAGGATTGTACCTCGGGTGATCCCGCAGGTGGCTCCAGCAGAGCTGGAGGCCCTAGGGGTGGGAAGACCAGGGGAGGAGGAACTAGATGCCCCAGAGGTCATGATAGGGCAACCTCTCCGATTGTTCAGGGCAGAGAGGTCCGGAGGTCTCGAAGGGAGAACAAAGGTGTGGGGCCTTTACGGTATCGAGACGAGTGTTAGGAAGCAAATTGTTGTTTAGTAGGGGGGAGTGTCACAGAGGGTGCCAAGGCTTAGTGTTTTTTCTAACTTTATTTGCACTTGCAGTATTTTCTATTTTTGGTTGTTAATTTGGCCCTTATATTCACTAATTGTTTTTTTCACTAATTGTTTCTTTTGTTTCACT
The DNA here is from genome assembly GCF_036373705.1 of Amia ocellicauda. NCBI lineage: Eukaryota > Metazoa > Chordata > Actinopteri > Amiiformes > Amiidae > Amia > Amia ocellicauda. The sequence goes on along the minus strand of NC_089864.1, from coordinate 2,852,922 downwards.
AATTGAAGGGTACTGACAACAAATGCGGCGCACCTGTTTCACGCACCGCCCTCACTCATAGCCACTACACCTGTTGACACTCAGCACTAGATAAAGGCTGGACTGCCCAGAACATGAGGAGAGCAGCGGGGAGGCAGACAGAAACAGAGCCAGCCAGACACCAAGGCAGCAGCGAGGACCAGCAGCTATAGTGACCATGGGGGATGGACGACAGGCTGTAGAGTACAGCACATGGGCTGTGAGGGTGCCAGCCGGTGAGGGTCAAGTCTCTGCGGGTTGCGGCGGATCCTTGTAGAGAACTGCTGTTAAGGAGGCGCTGGCTGTAGCATTCTGCGTGCCTAGGTGACCAGAGAGATTCACACATGATTACTACAGACAGAGGACGATCGGACTGACAGCGTACCTGGAAATGTATGCCCTGGTGGACTTGCCTTGTCGGATTAATGATTCAAAGTTCCTCTGCAGAAGGCAGGACCTCGGGGCTCTGGACTGAGCAGCACAGAGGGAGAGAGGTGCAGTAAAGGATGAGAAAGGAACGTATACAATACTTTCCCACGAGTGTGTGTGTAATTGCACACTCAGCTGAGAGCGAGTGTGTTCTGCCCCTGAGTCTGTCCTTCTTTCTCTCTCCCTCTTCTTTCAGTTGGTGCTGGCTGCGTGGATGAGTGGGTCCGCTTGGAGAGGAGTGCCATCCCCAGGCCAGGATTGGAACCATGTTCCAGGACTGATCATACTGGACTGTGTATTGGGACTATTTCTTTCTTGTTCTCTTTGTGTGATATTGCTGCTAATTGGACTTGGTTATTTGGGGTTGGGGTTCTGGGCTTAGTTTTAGACAGGGTTTTTAGTATAGTTTATTTTTCTAGTTTTTAGCTTTTGTATTGTTTTTAGTAGGTTTATTGCCCAGACTGTTAAAGGCAGTTTTAATCCTTAATTTGTATTTACCCTGGGATTAGCAGACTTCGTGCCCTGCTAGTTGCCCCTGCTGTGATTGTGTACAATAATATTTTACTGTTTAGTATAAACCATTTATTTTACTGATCGACTTGTATCTGTGGTGTATGTCCTGAGATCTGCCGAACCTGCAAGGGGGCCTATTGGAGTGGTAGCGAGTCCTCATCTCGCCATATTAAACTGGGGTGGGGTAGCATAACTCGTGACACTTAATCTGAAAATAATCACAGTACCACACCGTAAGAGCGCTCTGTTGTACCGTGTGTACTGATGACTACACAAAACACAGTACAGAATGTGGATGGTGTGTTGATCATGTGTAAATTAAGTGACCCTGCATGAGTAGTGATTTATGAATTAAGTCGGCACAATTAAGCAGCTGATGCTCTTCAGTTTGATCTCTGGACTGACTGCCAAAACGCCCACCTTTTTCTCTGATTTGAAATCCGTTTGGATTTCCCAATGCTTTCAGGTGTAATCAACCCTTTATTGAAAGTGGTGAGCTACAAAAGCCTCTCTCTATATGGCCAGGGCTGGAGATCCACAAGATACTGTCAGACAGCCACTGAATTAGCTCTGCAATGAAGGATGCCTACGTTTGGGTTGTGCAGTTTGTCATGCAGTCTGTGGTTTTCTCCTGTCAAAAAGGAGTGCAGTGCATGTGACATGACTACGGGCTGTGTTTTTTCTTGTGTGAAAGTGTGAAGACGCTCTGTTTGTGTCTGTCTCCCCTGTGACATTCGTTTGACACCTTGCTGCTGCAGCCCACACCTGTGAGAGGCAATCTGTCTGCTCTGTCTCAATCAGCTCTCTCTCTGCCCCACTCTCCCTGCTCTGTCTCTTTCTCCATTATCTCTTCCTCATGCTGTATGTAGTCAGACCACACTTTGCTCCTGTGCAGCTGATCTCTGTGATTCTGCTATCAGTGCGGCTGTGGTCGTAGGTGGGACTCTCAAATTAAACTCTCCACCACAGTCACACAACGTCTCTCCCTGCAATCTGAGCTGTGGGCAGGTGTCCAATTCAAAAGCAGTGAAGAAGGGGGGTGTGGAAAGGGGGAGGGAAGTGGACTTGTTGTCTTCTTTTAACCAGGTAATTCACCCGAAGTGACGTCTGATGAGTTCAACCCAGACTCTCTAATGTTCAGTTTAGGGTTTGTTTGCTTTTTTTCTCCTTAAATCTGTTTAATACCCACAGAAGGTTGTGCTCTTCATCACCAGACACCAACCCCTGTGCTTAAAGGTCTCAACAGACAATAATCTGATGGCTGGTTTAGCGGAAGTGTTTCCTCAGCCCTGGTCCTGCAGGCATCTCTGTGTTTTCTGGGCTACTCTATCATTCACACACATACGCACTTGGTAAAGATTTGGGAGTCAGAGCTTAAAATGTAATAGCCTTCAAGACATCTAGTTTCTGATCAGCATTCATGAACAAATGAACAAACATCTAAAAAGCATTTCACAGTTAAACTACATATATGAAGAAAATAAATCTCACAGTTGTGCAAAAAGTTAATATTAAAATTCAATTACAATTAAAACAGTACAACTGGCAAATAAATAAAGCAGCAAAAAAACAACAACAATACGTTAAGTTACTATGAGCCAGAACACTTAGTAAGAGGCTTTTGCTTCAGTGGTTTTGTGAAATCCCCCCCCCCCCACCACAGGCCCTGAAAAGAGAGGAGGGTGACTAAGGTTGAGAGTGCCGTTAACATTGAGACACTGCCACCTGCTGTTGAAACTAATTTTGATTTTCTGATTTATTAAAGTAGACTTGTATTTGTATCTTAGTGAGTTGCACGTTTTAGTGTGTTGTTCAGTATCTTGTTGTAGCGTAAGGTACACTTATAAATTTCAATTAAAGAAGTGAATTTATAGTATCACCTTATCACAAATCCTGGAATCTTGTAGAACTCAATCTGTAATAATTGGACGCAGACACCAATTCCAAAGATATAAATTGTCAAATTTATTCAAAACAAAGACTAAATGTAGCACTACACCAATTATGCAAAAGGGAAAAACTAATTAAAATTCAACTCTAGATCAACAAATCAAAGACAAATCACTTCCGTGACCAAATCAAAGACCATGGGATCGCATATGATAACACAAATCGTTAAACAAAAAAGGTTATAAACACATTGACTACAATACCGGTTAGTAAGACGAAGGTAAGTCTCTCGTTAGTATTATTAGTCAGACATTAACTAACTACGCAGGTTAGTATTTATGTCAGGTGACTTCTCGTTATATATATATCAGTCTCATTTACGTTTAGGTGCCGAGAAAGATCCTATCATTACTTGTTACCACAATTTCCCTTAACTGATTATTATTCAATGATTAAGGATAGGCAGGGCCACCAATAATCTAATGTCTATAAACTTGTGTCAATTTCAGACTAAACAGTTAAACAGGAATGAGAAGATATTTCTCGGCGTTGACAGATTTTATTTCTAAAATTATCAACAAAACAGTTTAATGCAACACACATTTATATTTAAGAAAACTAAATGATATTACACATTCTAGAGTTATGAATCACAGATTAACATTTCTAATTGATTTCTCAAATGTCATGAATCATGAACTCCAAACTGTTAAACTTATCTGAACTTCGTCGCAGAGAGGCCTCTCTGTCTTCGGGCTCAGATAACAGCACACGGCACGAGGTCCGTGTGGTTTGGAACAAAGGCAGTCCGGTTCGGCTTTGTCCAAGAACTTCCACTCAGTCGATGCACCTGGAAGTTGGGGTTTCGCGAAAGTAGAGTCGATTCCAACCAGATTTTCCACTGGTTTGAAGGCTCCAAGGTTGTGCACAAAATCTTCTTTGTAAGCAGGGGTTCCACCGTAGTTACTTGAAGACGAAGTCTTTGAGGAAAGCAGGGCCCTGTTTGTTCCAAGGGTCAAGTTTCTTAAGACTCAAATAGCTATTTAAATGACTGACACTTTCGTATACAGTCGACTTAGTCAATTGTCCAGCTGTAAAACTCCACTGATCAGGTGGGCACAGGCGGGCAGCGCAGTCTGTAAAGTTCTTTATTTAATAAAAACCTTTAAAAGAATTCTTCGTACGGCTCAATCTCCTTCTCCCAGTTTAACTCTTCTGTTGCCGGCAAAGACTTGGTTGGTTTCTGGTTCCGGTTCTGGCAACAGAGCTACAGGTTGAGCTGTGGCAGCGAGTTACTGGTTCAGGTGAGAGAGAGAGAGAGAGAGAGAGAGAGAGAGAGAGAGAGAGAGAGAGAGAGAGACCATGTTCTGTTCTTTATACGCCTGTCAGATCAATAGGTGATTGGTCCCTGAGTTCTTGAGATTGGATTTCGGTTTCAGCCCCCAGTGTCCTATTGGAGGGGGGCTTGATTTATGACTGATGTCAATCCATGCCATCTTTTGGAAATGCCGGTTGGCCTGGGTTCGTAGCTCTATGTCGGGATTTCGGCTCTCATCCACTTCAAAGAGTTTTTATCACCTACAGGCCCCTTTCTCCAGACATTTCACAGCAGGACTCTAAACCATTCGGCCCATTCTCGGTGCCATCCTCCCCAAAACTGTCACTTTGATGCAAACCAGTTCCAAGCTGATGAGCTAAGGAAATCTGATAACTTTGGGGGGGGAGAGGTCTTCTTTAGATCAGTGCTTCAGCTCAGAGCCCAAATGCTCTTATCCAAATACACCCAACATAACGCTACATTGTTCTTTCATATCGCACTGTTTGTGGAATTCATTATTACATTAATGTCAAGTTAATGTCCTGTAACAACTCGATAAACAGTGAGAATAATACTGTACTTCAAACAGAGCATATATATACACCGATCAGCCATAACATCATGACACCTGCCTAATATTGTGTAGGTAACCCTTAATTTATTTCCATGGACTGTATGTAGGCCTATCCCTCACAAAGAAACTGTGTATAATCTGTTTACTTATATTCTTATTCCACTAAGTAAACGTATCTTTTATTGTGAATTTTTATCTTGTGAAATCAGATAAATCTATGAAAAACTTAATCTGTGTCGGCCTGCTCAGTTGGGTTGTGTGTAAATCTTGAAACCTGAAACATCTGCTCTTCACACATAGCTGTGCAATGCTGGACTGTATGTAATCTATCCATCTGTCTGTCTGCCAAAGTGCTTTTAATGTAAATTCCGCAATCTATATACTATTTGTGGGTGTGTGTGAAGACCATAAACGTGAGTTATTTTATTTGAGGTGTGTGGTATCCTTGTGTTGACCTATAACCGGGCTACACAGTCAAACCAAACGTGCTGTGTCAGCTGATCTGACTGCTGGAGGACACTTGTGGATGTTTCGATTGTACCATCTCGGGGAAAAGGTATATAAAGATATATGAACTATTACTTCATTTTAGTCAGCACTGCTGAGGTGAAATTTAAAAAGTGGCACTGCCACACAAAACACATTTCACATGATTCTTGTGTAAATATGATTTAATTATGTTGATCACTAATCTACACGGCTACTGATGAATCCCCCCACACCACATTGGAAACGAGATCCTTCAGATAGGTGGGCTGGACAAAGGGACACCGCTAACCCAAAGTGAAGAGATGACGTCAGACAACACAACGCCCACTGGTGCCTGACTGTTCGGGATGACAGCGGCCAGAGCGGCCCTCTATCGGTCACAGGGACACAGGTTGCCTCCTATTCCGACCAATGACAGCGCTGTCCGCCCGAGGTAAGGCGGAGCTTCGACCCCCGGACCTGTCAGTCTTCAGCGCGAACAGCGCCGAGATGGAGCCGCTAATCTGCGCCGGGTGTCTGCTCCTGCTCACCTGTGAGTACACGCTCTTTCCCCGGGGATGAATCGCACAACAGCAGGGTTATTAAATTGTGACCCAAATGTCAGTTGTAATCCGAGATATGAGCCTAGGTTGTTAATATGTTTAAATTATCTGTTACATTGTGTTCCTTCTGTAAAACCGCTGAATACATGAGATTATGTTAAAATCTTGTCATGTCGGGGAATTCAAATCGTCTTGCATAAGACAAAGGCTTACAAAGGCATGGAGTTTCAGACTAATAATAGTTTAGTTGTTGTATTTATTCGAGTAACATAACTTTCAGCTTCTAAATGCTTTTAAATAGATAAAATGAGGTGTAGCCTACCTAATTCATTTTCCACTGTTTTTCACAGACTCAGATTACCATTTGACGTGAATAAACGAGGATATTTTAGGTACAGTACTATACAATTTATGTTAATCGAGGTCAGTTTAAATTTAGTTCACGTAGGCTGTAAATCACCCCAACACTCTTAAAACATTTGTATATATTACACATTGGGAAACACTTTTTAAATTACATTTAGGGTCTCTGATTGATCACTGTAAGGATTATGGCATATATTTTGAATGATGCGAGACTCCACATGTGATTTATAGTGTTTTCAAATATGTTTTAATAAAGTTATATATTATAGTTTTAGATTAGTGTAGTTGGTTACATCAATATCATTATTTTCCAGAAAATATACATTTTAAGAATCGATATTCACAAAGAAATTATTTAAATGGTCTGCTTGGATATAACGTTCAACATAAATCATTAATGATGTTTATATTTGAAGATGAAAAAAATATGCTACATAACAAAACATAACGAAGTAAGCTTAATATAGTGAGCAAAATCGGCCATATTTAGTGTTTTCGGACAGCTTCTTTATAGGTGTGTGACTCTAAGGTTATTCGTTTATCTAAAAATATATATTGTATTAGGTTGTCTAGAATGTGTAACTTTTCGTTTGAAAAATAAAAATACATATATATTTCCAATGAGAGACAGGACGTGATAGACCTGCAGTGAAATGTATGGGTTCAAGAATTGAATTGAAAACACTAGATAGCCTGTTCTAAATATTAACGAGATTGACGTAATATTAGCTTATTAAAACACATACACAAAAATGTCTCTTTTGGCGGACAAATACAGCAACATTTCTTAATAATATTTTAAGAAGATGACCCAATCATTTTGTCGAAAATTGCAGACTAATAGGCTACGAATAAACACAGTAATATTTCATGTGGATTAACATTATTAATATTACTACTCCTAAATAATAATATTTTCTAGCACCATTATTTTAAACAGGTATACGAGGATCTGAAGAATGACTGAATCCGATTGATCGGTTTTAATTCTCCATGCAGTAGGTTAATCGGTTCAATGAACGAGTGAGAATTTATCTGCTTCTATGGACCTTCCATTTCTATAGTATTTTCTGTTTTTAATTTGGTTGTATATAGAGAACGTTAAATAATACAAACCGAATATTTCTAAATTACAATCTGTAGGTCTAATTGTTTATTAAATATATAGGCTAGTCTATTTTTCTTTAGGGGTAAGAAGGCTCACTCGAACGGACTCTGGAGATAAGTTAGTATTAAAACAACCGTTGTACCACATCGGTTCAATTATATACAGCAAATCAATGTACAAAATCTTTCCCACGATGGTTCCATAGACAAGAGTCATCACACTACCTGGACGTCATAAGTATGTAAGCTGTACAAATCTGACGTAACGACACAATTCGACTGATATATTAGCGTTCCGACTAATAATGGACATTCTGGACCACCTCTAATAATGAGGCCTGTTATCCGCCTAGTCAGATGGTACTGTAACGGATTGTTGTTATTTATTAATAATAAAATGTGTTTATCTTCTCTATCTTTTTCCCGCTGCAGTGGGTTCCGCTGTCCCGGGGAGTGTCGCTGCGGCGGCCGTGGAGAGAGCAGTCAGACCCGGGGACTCCGTCACCCTGCCCTGCGATGTCAGACACCGCTTTGAAACCTTTTGGTTCGTACAGCATGGCGAGACTCTCTCTTTGGGCATGTTGGGAAATCGTAAAAAAGGGACAGATGAAACTACTAAGACCGTGGGTTTGAATCCTCGCCTCTCCGCTGTGTGGGACCCATCCAGTCACTCCATCAGCCTGAGGATCGACAACATCACCGAGCCGGACCTGGCGCTGTACTACTGCGCCGAGAGAGATGGGAATGATATGAAAATTGGCACTGGAACCAGACTCATCTATGAGGGTGAGGACATCGGATATTGGTGTAAGGTGTTTGTTTAACTCATACTCCTCCTTCTTGGGGGTTCCTCTGAAAATTGTAAGGATCCAATAGATCATTTTTGTTAGTGTGGGTTTGGTCGCTATTTTCCTCCGTAAGGGAATCAGTATGTTTTTCAGTAAGTTTTTAAAAAGGTTTAAAAACCCGACCCCGACACTGAACAGGTTCGACATGTTTTTACCTTTCATGTTACACTACTACTAAAGCATCATGTATATTATTATTATTATTATTATTATTATTATTATTATTATTATTATTATTACTAATATTTGTATTATTAGGAAACAGTAACGCCAGTTCCCCGACTCCCAGGACGAACATGACTCCGTCTCCTGCTGCTCCCTCTCCCGCCCCTCCGCGCTGCCTCCTGCCGCTCTGGGTGACCCCCGTCTCGGCTGTGCTCTCCGCGCTGCTCGCCTCCTCCTGCGTCTACGGCCTCGTTCGCAGAGCAGGCAAGCGAGGCTTTTTAAACACGTCTGAGAGCTGTTACACACACACGTACTATGTAAGCGCCGGTGTGTGAAAAATGCACCATTTATTGTTGATGTTCTGCACATTTATTATGATGTTGTTTTGTATAAATACCCTTCAATTAGTTATGTGATGACTACAAATCATTCCATAACCTATTGTTTAATTAAAGAATATTTGTTGGATTTTATATATATATATATATATATATATTTTACTTTTCATACAATCAGAAGGTCGAACTTATTTTCTCACTTTTTCAACAATACAAACAGGGTCCAGAGACTCAGGAGACGCTGAAAAGAGAGGCCAGCAGTGCGGAAGAGGCGAAAGAGGAGTGCAGGTACTCAGCCTGAACTAAGATTCCCCCCCTTATTAAATGGGTAATGATGTCCTGTTGGAGTCGGTAGAAGCGTTCAATAGTGTCGAGAGATCCGGGGTCTGCAGAAGACCTGGTAGCTGACCCGCAACTGGCCGCACGTTGCCTGGGGGGCGAATACTGTCATTGGCTGTTCGACAGCGCATACTGCATTCCACCACTTCAGTAGTGTATGCATATTGGACGTAGTATATTAATTCTACTAATGGTAAAAGTAACCGGATGGGCAAAATATGCCGTTCACAACCAGAGCTCACTACAGTGAATGCTGCATCCCCATCAATGACACACGTTCGGTCAAATCTACCGATGTGGAAGCTCTCGGGAATTCAGATGTAACTGCATGGTAAAGTTTATTAATCACGCGTTAATTCTAGTGTTGTTTTGTAGAAACGAAATGTTAAACTATAAGAAATGTTATGGTTTTATTGATTTTATTGAACGCCATGCATGTCACGTGGGGTCACATCCCATATATAGTACACAGAATCATGAATCTTCATACTGCATACTGTATTAGTCAGAAAATCAGTATGTAGCATGTATGTACTTATGCAGTATATAGTAGGGTGGTTTCGATTACAACCACTGTTTTTGTTTCAGAGGGGGAATGCATATAGGAAGTAACGTAAGATATAAAATCTATATAAAATGTTAAACTTGTTAAAAATCGCCTTGGAAACGACCAAACGTGTAGCTGTGATACTATTGCAGTCGTTATGTTATTATTATTATTATTATTATTATTATTATTATTATTATTACAGGAGGAAGACGGAGACTTGAAGTACGCCACTTTAGACATCCGCCATGATTCTAAACGCAAGAGAATGGAAGTGCGAAACAAAGACATATGTACTTACTCTGAAATTAATCACGGTATCACATCATAAGAGCACTCCGATATACCGTGTGTACTGGCCACCACGCAGAACGCGGGTAGGGTGTCAATGAAGTAACCCAAGTAAATGAAGTGACCGTGCACAAGCTTTATTAAGCTGGCAATTAAGCGGCTTATATATACGTCCATTCAGGTGTTTTCATCTGACTGACTGACTCTGCCAAAACGCCCACCTGCTTCTCTGATTGGCGTTTGGATTTCCCAATGCTTTCACATCTAATCGACCCTTAAGTGAAAGTGGTGAACTATTAATTCCTCTCTGTTTGACCAGGGCTGGAGATCCACGAGGTACTGTCAGACAGCAACTGTCAACAAGTCTCAGCTGACTATGCAGGGAAGGAGCTGATCTGTACAGTCTGTGGTTTTCTCCAACTGTCAAAAAGGCAAGCTGTGGTAAACAAAAAAGGGGTCACCATTTCACTAAAGACATGGGAGGGGCAACACATGAAAGTACATGAAGTTCAGTTAAGGGCCCCTCTTTTCACTGAAGTCCAAATATTTCTGTTTTTAGGGTACAATAGAGTACAGGGCTCCAGACCTGTTTTGGAGAGCTCCAGTCCAGTACAACAGGGTCTCCAGCGCTGGTCCATCACTCTTTAACATTTGTAAATCTAGAAGAAGAAATACCATCATGGAGATTCCCAGATGGAGATGTATTTCTCAGTGCCAGTGTTGGTGACAAATCTCACTCTCTCAGTGCAGCACGGTCTCTCACACATGCAGCGCACATGACATGACTCGGGGCTGTCTGTTTTTTCCTGTTTATTAATCACGTGTTAATTCTAGTGTTGTTTTATAGAAATGAAATGTTGAACTATAAGAAATGTTATGGTCTAATTGAACGCCATGCATGTCACGTGGGATCACATTATTATTATTTTTGTCATTTAGTTGACGCTCTTATCCAGGGCAACTTACATTGTACCCATACAGCTGGGCATTTCACTGGAGCAATCTAAGTGAAGTACCTGCTCAGGGGTACACCAGCACTGCACCACCCGGGATTTGAACCCGCAACCAGTCATGAATCCAGAGCTCTAACCAATACTCCACAGTGCTGCCATTATTACACGTGACATGACTCGGGGCTGTCTGTCTTTTCCTGTGTGACAGTGTGAAGACGCTCTGTCTGTGTCTGTCTCCCCTGTGATATTCGTTTGACACCCTGCTGCTGCAGCCCACACCTGTGAGAGGCGATCTGTCTGCTCTTTCTCCATCTCCATCACCTCTTCCTCCCTCGTGCTGTTAGCAGGCTGTCAGACCACACTTTGCTCCTGTGCAGCTGATCTCTGGGACTCTGCGATCAGAGCTGCAGCGGTGGTAGGCGGAACTCTCAAATTAATCTCTCCACCTCAGTCCCAACACATCTCCCCCTGCAATCTGAGCTGTGGGCAGGTGGCCATAATCAATAGCACTGAAGGAGGGGTGTGTGAAGAAGGGAGTGGAAGTGATGTTGTTGTCTTATTTTAATCAGTTTATTCACCCACAGTGATGTCTGATGAGTTCAACCCAGACTCTCTACTGTTCACTTAAGGGTTTGTTTGTTTTTTTCTCCTTAACTCAGTTTAACTCCCACAGACACCAGACATCGACCCCTGTGCAGGAAAGGTCTCAGCAGATGATAATACGGTCAATCTGAGGGCTAGTTTAGCGGCTGTGTTTCCTAAGCCCTGGTACTGCTGGCATCCCTTTGTTCATTTGACTACTCTTTCATTCACACACATACACACTTGGTAACGATTTGGGTGTCTGAACTCAAAATGTAATAGCCTTCAAGACATCTAGATTCTGATCAGCATTCATGGAGAAACAGATCAAACCTCTAAAAAGCATTTCACAGTTAAACTAGAATTTGATTTTAGACTAGTGAAAAAGTAAATATTACAATTCAATTACAATAAAAACAACATAACTGTAAAATAAAGCATAAAAAAACAGAATAATAAGTTTTGTACAGTTTCGTACTATGTTTGTTATGAGCCTGAATACTTCAATTGGAAAATGTTGATTTAGTAGTAGGCTTTTGCTTCAGTGGTTTTGTGAAATCCCCCCCCTCCTCCGCCCTGAAAAGGGAGGACGGTGACTAAGGTTGTAGTGCAGTTAATAGAGACACTGCCACCAGGTGTTGAAACTAATATCACTGATTTTCTGATTTATTAAAGCAGACTTTGTATATTACTTAGTTGCCGGTTTTAGTGTGTCGTTCAGTATCTTGTTCTTTCACACCAAACTGTTTATGGAATTTGTTATTTACTTCATGTCTTGTAACAACTAAATAAACAGCAAGAATAATACTTCAAACAGTACTTCAAGCAGCCACTAGATGGACCCAAAGACTTACAGATGAATGCAAACTTCGTAATGATTAATGCTTAATAAAACCCTTAACAATTAAATAATGATTCCAGATCAGCTCCTGAAGATTTAAATGAAATGACCTCTCACAATGACAGTGAGTGTAACAGAGCATATATATATATAACTCTCTCTCTCTCTCTCTCTCTCTCTCTCTATATATATATATATATAAAGTTAGAGAGAGAGAGAGAGAGAGAGTAGCAATCCTGGGACCTGTAGTGTGCACAGTATGTATGTTCCAGTAGGACAGTTTGTCTGTCTCTCTGTGTAAATGTGTGTGTGTGTATATGTGGGGTTGTTGTTGTGTCGAGTTAGGAAAGGATATGGTTGTGTGTTTGGGGGTTTTGGCATTATGTAGCTCCCCCATTTCCGGGGTGGTACAGCCAGGGAGTGGTGATTGGGGGTTTGGGGGTCACCCAACTGGGGAGGGTATATTAGAGCATGGTGACATGCTGCTAGCAGAATTGGAGTGGGAGAATTATTGAAAACTGAGTGTTTTTGTGAGCAAATCAGGAAAGAGGGAAAGTCGATTTATTCTGCAATGTTAAACATGTTAGTTTTGATTTTGGAAACTCACGTTTTATTTGTGTTATTTTTGTAATAACTCTGCACCCCACAGTCATATATATATATATATATATATATATATATATATATATATAAATAATGTTAGTTTCAGATAAAGCATACTTGACACACACACACACACTGAAATATAATGAAATTATAACTTCTAGACCTCATAGCTACATATACACACACTATTACATCATTCATCTGTTAGTGACATGATTATTGATTATAAAAGCCCCCGAGAGTTACGGAGTCAGTTAGAGGATCTGCAGTGTTGTGCGATTAGTGTGAGTGAGCGAGCAGACCAGGAAGACAGTGATGAAGCAGAGCAGATGGGCCAGGGGACTTCCCGCAGCCCCCAGCCAGTGGGTATCACAGACTGGGACCCCATCAATGTCACACAGTCAGCCAGTGAGCTGTGCAGCTGAGTCACTGAAGTCACTGATTGTGTTCCTGGGAGGATGTGAGTTTACACCTACACAGCTCTCTACAGCACAGTACTTCCATAACCACTACTACTACTACAACAATTACTACTACTATTATACTAAAGGGAGGAGTGGAATGTTCCTAGTCTTTAGTAGCTGATGGTTGGAGGGGTGATCTATAAACTCTGCTGCAGTGGAACTCTTCACGACCAGAGCCTAACCCTGCCCAGCACCCCACTCTGGCACTAAGGTCCTCTCACAGCTGTGTCCATCAGTGTGGAGATCTTCAAAACATGGACTGTATTTACTCTCACGCTATTAATCCTCACTGTGAAGGCTCTCCATTTCCCCAGGTCCCTGTGTAACCCTGTCACCTTGCTCACAAAGAGATGAACATTTAGTCTTCATTTTCCACAGCAGTGTAGTGATGGCTATGAAGACCAGGGTGAGGATCACTATCAGAGCGATGGCCCATCCTGCAAGGCCACTCTCTGGAACAGGTTAAGAAAAAGAGACAGATTTTAGGATCTACGGGGACAGGTTGATTAAGGTCATTTAACAGCAGGGGACATAATGAATGGTGGTCCCACAGCCTCACCTCCCACAGTAACATTAACAGTGACAGACACGGTGCTGATGGTTCGGTTGGTCCCAGACTCCCTCACTGTGTAGTTTCCCTGGTCAGCTGCTGTGAGTGAGCGCAGGGTCAGAGAGCCGCTCTGCACTGACACGCTGTGCTCGTACCCGGGGCCAGGGCGGCTCGCTGCGCCCCTCTCCACAGCGCACACTGAGACAGAGGCTCCCTCTCCTGCAGCAGCAAACAGCACCTCCACTGGCTCTGCAGTGAACAGGGGGAGGGAGAGGGCGGCTCCAGACCACAGGGTGTGAGAGTCACTGTGAGCTGAGAGGGACAGAGACACAGGACAGTGTCAGGATCAGCAGGGGTTCTCACACACAGATAAACTCTGACACACACATGCATACAAACACACTACATATCACTCCTGGTCCAGGACTGAACCACTCATTGACTGTGCAAGAGCCCTGGGGCCAAATTAAATAAATACTTTTACCCTCCAGCTAAAATGATATAAAATACCCAACTACACCCCTCAATGTGACAGCAGTCATGTTTATAAGTTAAGAAAAAATAAGCGCCTAATAATAATAATAATAATAATAATAATAATAATAATAATAATAATAATAATAATAATAATAATGTATTATTGATGATAATAAATTCAGGACAGGTTTGTAGTTTTTGAGTAGTTAGAGTGGGTAAAAATTTTGTTATAATCCCAGTGCCTGTCACTGAAAGTCAGTGCAGACAGAGCAAACATTTTATTTGTTTTACTTTGGCCAGAAACTTGGAGTGATGAGAAGGGGACTACTGGGGTGGTCAATCAAATTTCAGGGGGACATGGCCACTTGCTACACATGCCCCTGGTCACAAGCATCTGATGAGAAAAAATAATAATAAAGAGAGAAATATAAATATAAAGAACAAAGAGAGCTGTACCAGTAACACTGAGGTCCACGGGTCCCAGAAACTGAATGTCTGTGCCTTTGCGCTCACAGTAACACTCATAGTGTTCCTGGTCAGAGAAGGAGGTGTGCTGGAGGCTCAGAGAGAAGTCCCCCTGTCTGATCCTCTCCAGGGGAATCTCGGTTCTGTTCTCAAACCCAGGCCCAGGGAACAACTGCCCATAAGTGAACTCATAGACTCCCTGGATATTTGTGTGCCACCTAATATAGAGCTGGTCCTCTGGAGTACCTCTGTAGGCTGATCCATTACAGGGCAAAGTGACAGAGGCCCCCACTGAGACCGACACAGAGACAGGAGTGGAGGGGACTGGGAGACACACTGGAGGGACAAAGAGAGAGAGAGGTTTAAAGAGCAGACAATGCAACTGGACAGCCCACTTCATATCCACACAACACAAAGACAGAAGTAATCTTAAATACACCTCCCTAACTCACCATTACACGTCATATCCATCCATCTTTGAAACCACTTATCATGGGGAAGCCATCATTAGACAACACACACACGGCAATTAAGAGTAACCAATCAACCCAAACCACATGTCTTTGGACGGTGGGAGGAAACTGGAGTGCCCAGAGAAGTTTGCATGTTCTTCCACGCGGACACGGGCAGCAGCAACGATAATCATCACGCCATGTCATGTATTATTGTAATTAAAGAAACCATCTTAAAATGTTTTTTTCTGTTTTAATGTGGGCCCCTACCTGCCAAGACAATTCCAGACATGAGATTCCATCTGACCATTATAGAGACAGATCTGCAGACAGAAAGATTATGGGGAGTTAATCAGAATAATGGTTAAGAATTGGGGGTACATGTGATGTACATGATGTTCTTTCACAAGCACACAATTTCAATACAGCACAAAATAAAACACATAGGGTCTACTCGCTATAATAATATGGTGATGATAATGCATGGTGTGCTCAAAGACTTCTGGGAGATCTTCGAGGTGGAGAGGAAAGAACTCATGTGTGAACTCTTCATCGGGGGCATAACATCGCAAAATTAAAGAGACGACCTGTCTTGAACCCCTGACATCTCCCTGACAGATGCCACGATGGACAGGAAAAGGGGCACCTCTAGGCCTGGCACAGGTGTGCTGAAGGGGTGCTTTGCCTTCTCCAGGACTGTTAGTGGAGCTGGGCTGGTCAGCAACTGCCCATATGAGTGGACAGGGGTCACAGTCCACGGATGCCATATTCCTGGAGGGACTGCTCTGTATGGACATTGTAGGACAGTTTTTTTGGTTGTCGTCTGCCGACCTGTGTACGTTATTCTTTTATTTTGTATTATTTGTTTGTAAACCTTTGCAGGGTGAAAGAGTATGGAGAGGAGGGCACAGCAATGTACCAGGGCTTAAACTGGTTGCCCGGGGAAGTGAGAGGGGTTTAGGAGACTCAGCTGCAGGTGCTGGCTGTGTGTGTAAAGTGTATAGGCCATATAAATTGTGTCTGTGTTGAACATTGAAGATGTACGGGGAGATCGTGAGGGTGGGGTGAGGCTCCCCTCCTCAATAATAATACCAGGGCTCGCGTAGTCCGTTATGGAGGAATGTAGCATGTACTACCGGTGCCATTAATAAACGCTCTGCACAACACGTCACCGTAGCTAATTCCTGTTTTTTACGGAAGTCGCCTTGGAGAAAGAAAAGGCATTTCAAATATAATAATTTGTTTTAAATCCTCAAGAAAAGTTACCAAACAGCATCCCTTCAGAGACCCATAAGCCACACGGATGATTAATAACGGTACTTGTGTAATAATAAGTCTCCTCTCCGTCGTCTTCACAGCACAACTGTCTCTCAGGAAATGGTGGACAAAGAGAAACATTCAGGCTGAACTGTTGCGACACGTTTATGTATATTTGCAGTCATTCCTACATTTTACAGATTGTTGTCAATTTTATAATTGTGTTTGTTTGTTTCTTTCATTGTGAGGTTCCTGCAATACGGATCTCTCAGATGATCGCTTTTCTGTACATCGCATTTAACTCGACCGACCCTAAATACAATAATACAAATAATATTTAAAAATATTAGTTTTATTATACTACTAGTACTACTACGGCTTCTGCTAATAATAATAATAATAATAATAATAATAATAATAATAATAATAATAATAATAATAATAATAATAATAATAATGAATTTAGTTGCTGACAACAGTAACGCATAATATGACAATTGGAATTGGACAAGTGTGGAATATTGTCCGCTTTATGTGACTCATGACCCCCTTAAACACACAGTGTGTAATAAGACAAGGTAAAACAAACAAAAAAGTATTGTCTCACCCAAACAGACAAGGCACATGCAGTGGGTGCTAAATCGAAACTGCGCTCCTGTATCTGGGCAGCAACACTGTCGCACCGCCTGACGGGATACCGTCACAAAGTGATCCACCCCGGCAGTAACAAGCATCCGGAGCTGAGGCCTGGGAATTGGGTTTACCCAGCACGCCACTGGAGACACCTGCTTTTACTGCTCTGCGATTACAAATCAATGAAAACATGGAAGTAGAGATTAAAATACCAATGTATTTATTTTTAAAAATCAGGACATAAAACGCTCAGAGGGATTGGAATTATTAAAATTATTAAAAGGGGCTTAAATAATTAGAAAAGTTAAAAGACTGGATATCCCAATAGATAAATGCCGTGAAGCGCCATGGGAATCCGGCTCACCATTGTGAGATCAGCCAGCCACCACCCAGACCACCCAGACCTACTGCATGTATAGGCACCATTAGTATATAGGACTATTAATGCCACAATTAAAATAAATACACAAGAGAAAATAAGACCTAAATAAATACATTAATGAATAAATAAATGTTCTAATAAATAAATAATGTTCTAATTAATAAATAAATACATTGATGTTTATCTTTTTATTCCTGTAGCGTACTTATTTATTTATTTATTTATTCCTGTATTTATGTCAACATTTAATTATTAATTTATTTCAACATTCATTTATTTATTCCCTTTTACTGCTTTGCTATTTACATTTCTTAGTGCGCATTTACATTTCGAAGTGTCTCCTGTATTTCTCTTTCTTTTTCAATGTGACAGAAACATTCCTCCTGTCAATCACAGCTACTGGGATACAGTGAGCTTATTGTCTAACCCAGTACACTGCAGAAGTCCCCGTCTGATCCTCTGCAGCGGGTTCTTGGTTCTGTTGGTTCTGTTCTCGAACCCCTTGGCTGGGGAACAACTGGCCATAGCTGAACTTTAAAGACTCGCTGGCTAGTTGTCTGCCATTTAATGTAGATCTTGTCCTCAGGAGTCCCACTGTAGGCTGATGCATTACAGGGCAGAGTGACAGAGTCCCCCACAGAGACAGGAGTGGAGGGGATTGGGAGACACACTGGAGAGAGAGAGAGAGAGAGAGAGGTTTAAAGAAAAGACAATGCAACTGGACAGCATACTTTATAACCATACAACACAGACAACAAATTGGGAATTGAACCTCTCTAATCCACCATAGGCCATGTAATGTATTATTCAAAATCAATAAACCATGTTAAAATACAATTTTTCATAACGCTGATCTACAATATATAACCTGTACTTTCTTTTAATGAACATCATCTTTGTAACTTGCATGCAGTTGTGGTTAAGTCACCTAAACATTGTGGCTCTACGATGCATTAATGTGGTTTCCTAATATGTAGGGTACTGCAGCCCCACGTAAAACTCATGGTTGCTGTGGTGGACTTGGCTAAGAAACCTTTGAAACCACAGCAGTGTGAAATAATTGAAAATGATTGAAATAAAGTATGAGATGTTGGGTTCTGTAAGGAATCTGCACAATCATTTCTAAAAATATGTTTTTGGTGTTAGTTACAGAATGTTCCAGGGTTCACCTTTTGATGCACCAAAAATATGTATGTATTGAGGTTATACTATCTGAAGCGTGCATGCTGAGCTAATGAATGGTGCAGGCTCCTGATTGGCTGGAGCCTGGATGGTGAGAAATTAAACTCCAGAGAAACAAGAGTACGAGTTGTGCAGGGTAGTGTAGGGTAGAGTCGAGTGAGTAAGAGAGTCTTTTTAAATTTACCCCACCTGGTATACAAGTTTCTCTACTAATCATACACTCTGCAAAATCATTCAATCTAAGCCTTTCTTTAGCAAAACTGCTGCTCGCTTAAATTAATCACACATGGAAGTTAAACACATATGTGCACTAAAAGTAAGAAAGTACTAAATCCTGAAACATGATTCAATAGGAAATAGAATTATAAAGTCTTAAAGTAAGAATGTTCAAACACTACGGTGTTACGTACCTCTCAGTTTGGGCTCTTCGCTTCCCCATGTCACCCCGCTCACTGTGAGATGACCGTTTAGTCTTCATGTTCCACACCTGTACCAGTGTGGCCATGGCTATGGGGACCAGGGTGAGGATCACTCTCAGTGCCATCGCCCCTCCTGGGAAAGGAAAGGAAAGGAAAGGAAAGGGGAAAAATAAGACAGGAAGAATTTAAGATCTACAGGTATAGTCTGATCAAGATATCTGAACAGCAGGGTAAGTGCTGAACTGTGACCTCCTAGCTCACCCCGTCAGACACAGAGAAGGTGCTGATGGTGCAGTCAGCGCTGGAGTCCCTCACTGTGTACTGGCCCTGGTCTCTGGGCTCAAATTAGGGCCATAAGACATACATTCAAAATAAAAAAATATTGTAAACAAATTGATGTTTGGATCAAAAATAAAAAAAATCGAAAGCAAAATGTATACAATTGTAAACAAAAATAATTTTATCAAAAGCAAAAATTAAATAAATGTAATAATGTTATAGCGAGAGCACTGTCTTTGCTTTCGCTTTTGCTTTTTTTACGAGATTTGGCAATGCTTCATCGTGGGGGCGGGGCTTATAGGGGGGCTCCATTGGTCCACTAGGTTTGAGTGACGGGTCTTCCTAATCCATTCAGTGAGCAGTTGATCTGATCTGACAGTCACCACTATGCAACACATTTTTGACTTCACCACTGATTGGACCCATACACCCATATGGGGGGGTGAACTACGTGCACTTCGGAATTTAGCTATAACCAAACCATGATTTAAATGAAAGTTATAAACAATAACTTTCTACATATTACATATGTGTTTATTGTATACAGCCTTTTTTCACATCTTAATCAATGGTGCTAGTAATTTTGTAGGTGAGTGTGCATATGTGTATACATATGTATGTGTGTGTGTGTATATATGTATGTGTGTGTTTCTGACCTAAACATAAACTAGGATATCACATGCTCTTAATGAATACAATGCCCCTGAATTTGCTGGTGGCACTGTGCCAGCCTCTTCTCCAATAAAGACTGTATAATAATAATAATAATAATAATAATAATATTCTGAAACTTTCTTCGTCCGTGAGCAGTACGTAGTTTTAACACAGATGTATTGCTCTGACCCGGCTGTTAGGCACTTACAACTGTGGTTATAAACACTACAAGACTTATAAATACTACTCAGGAGCATTAAAGGAGGAGGGGTCACTCTAGGAGCGAGCACACAATTTAGGGTACACAGACAACACAGACAGTGAGCATACACATAGTAAAATAACTCAAATATAATATTCCCTATTCCTACCCACATAACTGGCATCCCCACACAACAACAACAACAACAACAACAACAACACCATAACTTGTAAAATAAGGAAAGGTGCACCCCGGGGGGTGATGGGAAGACAATATGCACATTAGGAACAAGTCAATGCGCAACCGCGCTGAACAGTGTCCAGTGAAGGACAGCACTCGGGGGTTAGGACGTTACAATACATTACATTAGCAGGAATACACCCTCATGGGAAATATGTACTTATGAACTCAATTCATATACTGCAGTCTGCTTTAAGTGTGTGTAAAGCAGATACACAGGGGGAGACAGACGGCGAGAAAGAGAACAAAACTTCATAACAAGCACGCCTGTGCGCAGCAGAGGGCGCTCCAGCCTCAATCGCAATGCGTTCGTGTGATTGTCAAGGGAATCCGGATTCTGGAACACTGAGAACACACACCTGTGTGACGTGTAGGGCGGGCCGGGTGAACACGGGATGAAATGTAAAGCTAAAGTGTAGTGTGGTAAAAGTATGGTAAAGTGCATTGTGGTGTAGTGCGGTAAAACGCAGTATCCTGCCTCGCTGCTAAATCACCTGTCCCGGAGTTTTATTAGGCTGTACGTGTTCTCTTGCAGGATGGTGAGGAGGATTGTTTTGTATTATTATTATTATTATTATTATTATTATTATTATTATTATTATTATTATTATTATTATTATTATAATGCAGTCTACTATGCAGTCCGCCATCCTACCCGAATGGTTTACTCTTACAGTTTGTATTAATCACAATATTGTGTTGTTGTAAACTGTGGTAACGTTGAACTTGGTGCTTTACCAAATAATGATTGATTGATTGATTAATCGATTAATTGGTTGATAGTGATTCGTTATTAAGAACTTATTAAGAGTAAGAACTGCACAGTTTTCATGCAGAATCACTACAGTTTATAATAAAATAATGACGATGATAATAATAATAATAATAATAATAATAATAATAATAATAATAATAATTCTATGCAGTCATTAGATGTAATGTTTGAATGGCATTATGTTCTGAAGGTGAATCTTGCTTGCATGGGGACTGCCCCATTTGAGTGTCTCCTGGGTCTCTGTGACGCAGCTGGTACAGATGTCCAATACAGGGACACATCTGTGGACAGAAACGCTGCGTGTGCAGGCTTTTCATTTCCTGACCTTGACGACTACATGACAGCTGTCAGCGCTGCCTTTCTCCCACAGCAAGACATTGCTGCCCTGTTGCGCGTCGCTGCGCTTTCTGGAGCGCTAAGAGTCCGGGTCCGAGAGAGGTTCTGTTTCAACGACCCGGTCACCCTCCCATGGAAATAATAAGACATGATGGACAAGTCACTCACAGTCGACCAAGTCTCCACGACCGCCAAACCACGTCTTTTTATGTCGTCGTCTTTCGCCCTATTTCGTCTTTTCGTGTCTTCGGCTTGATCTTCGTTCTTTTCTCTCTTTACCCCTCCGCCATGTTTTTTATTTGGCAGTTTTTACTTTGTGTCTTTGCGCCTCTCTCACTTCCTTTCGTCCTGTCACTCATTATTGCTGCTTTGCATGCACGCAGGCCGCTCTGCTATCTCTGATCTCTTCTCTGCGCTGCTGAGCACTAAAGATACACCAACATCAAACCACTGCCGCTGATGACGCCACAGAGAGCGAGGGGCGGGGTGAGGATGTCCCTTTGAAAGCAAAATAACTGACATAATTATTGTATTTCATTGCATTTGTCTCTTGAGTCCCGGTAGTGATGTTTAATATGATGTGGATTTGGGAAAGGTTTGGCAACGCTGCTCTGGTGCGCGACACGTCTATCAGCCAGTCCCCTATAAACACGCCGTGTACAGAGAGCGACACAAATGGACACTGTCTCTGCCTTTACTGTGTGTTTTCTTTTCTTACTACTTAGGCTGATTCCCTGATTTTTCCTTGCGAACTCTCACCCTTTCTCCCTCTTTCATAGCTGGCAATAATTGTGCATCATTGTTTTGTTTGTTTTCAGCTGAGCAGTTGACTGTAGCCCTGCTCCTCTAGGTGTATTTCTGTATGCCAATAGTGCTAGAAAAAAATCTTGATTATCTGCATTCGCTTTCCTTAGCAGGTTCTTGATTGTTTCTACAGTTTTCTCTGCTTGTCCATTAGACTGAGGGTAAAAGGGGCTTGAGGTGATCAGCTTAAACCACCACTGATCAGCAAAATCTTTAATATTTTTACTTACATAGGGTGGCCTATTGTCAGAGAGTACAGTATCCGGTATTCCATGTCTTGTGAATGCAGACTTCATTAAGATAACCATGTTGTTTCCCTCAGTAGGCCCATTTCAGAGAATCCAGAATAAGAATCCACCACCCTCTTTGCAGAGCATCGTAACCCACATTTGTTTTCCTGGGATATGCTTCAACTCATACTGGTATTTCTGTAGTCTCAGTAGGAATCTCTGAATCTCTGTTCCTGCCATAAACATACTGATGGAATCTTTCACAGCCAAAAACTACAGGCAACATCCCTTTTTTCAATTTAAGCATTCCTTTGCTCTGTGTTAGTGAGTACTCTGGGTGCATTGTCTTGTAGCAAGGCTAATCCTAAATCCTTTTGAGATGCATCCAGTGTTAATTGGCTTGCAGTTGTCAAAATACTTAAACTGGAGGTTTAGTCAAACATGCTTTCATTACACCCTTTTCATGTTCATTTGTCCAGTGCCATTCAGCATTTGCAAATCATAAATGTATGTTGTTACAGCACCAATCCCTATATATATATATAATGTTATATGTTGTGGCTTTCAAAGAGATGTGTTCAAACCTTATTAACTTTTATTGTATCACAGTAGGCCTACTACCCAAGCATTGTGTACCAAACCATCAGACATTATACAGCCTAGTTTGAAATCATTCTAGATCCTGTTTGCCCTTATATGTTGATATGTAGCTGTCTATGTCATATCCTGACAGTGCAACCACGTATTCTACAGTTTTATGTATTATTATCTTCAAAAGGACAATAGACACTTCACAGCAGCACGGGCTGCCAGGCGCTTCCAATAAATCATGCTTGCTGGAATAATTTTGATCTTTTTAATATGTGAGTATCAAAAGAATCAATGAAATTATAGTATTTTTATATTATGTTATAGATTGTTATTGTTATTATTATTATGAAAAACAAACTTTAGTGTAATCTGTGAGCTATATGCAGTGCCCAATTTCTCTCTCTCTATCTCTTTAAATCACGTTTTTACACTAGCCTATGCAATACAGCGATTTGTAAAATGTCAAAAAACGTAAGATTAATTGAAAGCATCTATAGATACGTTTTCTGCATGTGACCATATGTTTTCAGTGGCGGTTCTAGGACTTTTCTGTAACGGGCCATTAAGGGGCCACATGTTACATTCAGGGGCCAAGTACAGGGTTTATTCAAGCACACAAAATAATTTATTCAGTACGGTGCAAATACACTTCGGCAGTCATTCCTTTTTCAAATGCTCCAATAAAAAAAGATGTGCCAGTAAAGTTCTTAATGATTTTTTTTCATTTATTTATACTGTGCATAAAGGACACAAAGCATAAATCACACAATAAGGTAAAGTGCAGCAGAGCACATCAAATTCAGAACAGAAAAAGAGGTATTTTAACATGTACGTATGTTACCATAACACAGTTTCCAAATACAATTCACAGTGTGGATATATTTACCTAAACATTTGTTTCTTATTTCTCATCTTTTTCACATTGTCAGAAAAACAAATTGCAATTTAAGCCCTTTTTTGATGAGATAAACAATTTTGAACATGCAAAGCAGCATTAACATACTGTAGTAGGAGCAACAACTTGCACCTCCCAGCTTAAACATCTCTCTCTCTTTATCTTTCTCTCACTCGATTTCTTTCACTTGCTCATTCACACATACACACACCTCAAAAAAGAAGAATTCTCCAATTGCTATGCTTGGAGCTGAAACTCCTGACAAATTCATCCAAATCTAATGACCTGGCCCGTCGGGATTCAACGCTTAGGACACTCAAGTGACTCAAACGGGCATCAACCATTGTTGTCCTCAAGTGGTTTTTAATAAGTGCTGAAAAGCTTCTCTCACAAGAAGCACTGCTTACCGGTATTACTACAGCAATCTTGCAAAGCCTGAAAAGCTCAAGGAACACCTTTCTGAAAGGCTCCAGAAAAGCAACAAACTCAAGGAGCATGGTCAATCTCTGCATTCCACTTTTCTCTTTCCTATCCAGCACTCTCTTGATCTGATACATCTCATTTGACAAGTCCTCAACATCTGAGTCAAAAATCTTTGCAAAGGAAAAAAGAGCCTCTTCCTGTAAAAAGGTAACACTTTGTGGGTGAAGTGCTTGAATTCCCTTCATAATTTTGCAGTTGGGTTTAGAGAACCGTCTTTGCAACTCACCAGCCATTGAATCAAGCACCGTGTAGTACACGTCTCTTAAAGCTTTCCCCATCATCTTTATTGACTCTACGCTCACCAGATGGTGCAGTTATTATGTAATCACACAATCGTGTGTTCATCTTTGGCTGCCTCTTCTCAGTCTTTTCCAAGCTGAGGTCACATTTTACAGCCATTTCCTCAACCTCTTTCCACATAGCCTCAAAATAGGCCTCACTCCTGTATTGCTCTAATGTGTCCAGCAATGATTCTATAAGAGTGACTGCTGCTGCTAGATCCAGTGAGGGGGACTGTAACATGTCCGACAAAAATTTGTACTGTCCCAGGACTTTGTTGAATGTCACTAGAACACCAATGAAACTAACATCAAGTTGAGCTAATAAACCATGAGCATCTGTTTGTCTAGTCGACGATTGATGTAACGGGGGCCAATCAAGGGCCAATCAGATTTCAGCAGGGGCCAGGGGCCCTGTGGCCCCGCCTCTAGAACCGCCCCTGTATGTTTTGCATGACATGTTACTGGATACGTATTGTATGGGAGTGTGCAGGTGAATAGCTGGTATTTGATAAACAAAGTTGTAGCAGTAGACTTTTGGTTAGGGGCAGTGGCCTATGCATCAGGAATTGTGTGTAAAATTGCTGTGGGAATCAGTAAAAATATAGTAACAACATAGCAAAAGCATGATTTACTCATAAAAATGAAAAATAATTGAATTGTTTGTAAAAATATCATAACATGGTAATAACATGGTAAAATGTGTTAATATATCATATAAGTGTAGTGTGGTATAGTATGGTAAACATATGGTAAAGTGTAATAATTGAAAATACACATGAAGATATACACACAGACCATATGTGTCAAAGAATGCAATTTTGTCCCCTATGACATGCTCCAAATCATGTACATCATATAATTGTCATGTCATTATTTTAACATGAACACATTTGCAATCATTAATTAGTTTAGTTAGGTTAGTAGATGATTTCCATTGTTTTGAATAAAACAAATAGCAAAACATTGCACTGTTTCCTGTGTTAGAATCATTCAGCACAATAGTACGTCTGCCTGTGTGTTCTGAAGAGGGTGGGGGTGGTAGTGCATGGTGAAGTGTTTTCCGAATTTCTTTCAACAAAGGCAGGGTTTTATGTTTACTTGTTTTTTTGGTTTTGATTAAGAGCCCAGACAAAGCTTTTGATTCAAACCTACAATCTCCTGCTTACAAACCAAGCATTTTAATCCACTAAGCCACATTGTCTCTAATATGAAACTGTTCATATGAAACTTTATATTTTAGTGTTGTTTTGATTCAAGATTCAATCATCTGAAGCATAATTTTTGCAGTCTGTAAAATAGTGTTACATCCATCCTGTTAATCAGATAATTGGAGCAAGTCAACTTGGTTGGGACAGAAGCAAGGTGACACTGCAGCGCCAGGTCCAGGAGCCCAGTGTGAGGGCCCTGCATGAAGAGCTCAGGGTGGAGTGACACCAGTCTTCATCAGGAGCAGGACTCGGGACACCTAGTGTAAAGTATTAGTGTCCCTTTGTGAGCTTCACTGAGAAAACAGTCACAATAATTTAGTGGGAATGTAAACCAGCTACTGCTCAAGACACTCCCCAGGGCCAACACTGTCTTCTGATTTCCCTTCCAACCTGAGCTGTGTAATTGGTTAATTTGTAAAATTGGTGAAGTAATTGTTTACCTGTCTGAGCCAATGTATCCCACTCTTTACTGTTGAAGAACATTTTTTGCCTTCTGGCGTTTATTCCAGCCAAGCCCTCAGTAACTGAACTTGCCTGATTAGTTGATCAATCCAGTTTTCATGTATAACTAATTACCACCCCTGCAATATACCAGTGGGACCCCAACAGAAGCCACATCCCAGCACAGTAGTGACAGGCTTTGGCTAAAGTCTGTGTCCCAGTCCCAGCAACCACTCACCTCCACAGCTGCCTTTGTGTTACAGATGGGGTTGTGGCGAGCTCAGCCCGGGGGACAGGGCCAGAGGAGGGGTGGTGCACCCGGGAGACATGGTCACTCTGCCTTGCGAGGTGCGCTACAAGCAGGGCACCACATGGTTCGACCAGTGCCCCCACGTGCCCCCCACTGCCTCACCGCCCACAAGAGCTTAGCCACAGGACGCCTGGTCATTGAGTACAGCTGGGGCAACGAAGAAAGCCTGGTCCCTGTTCTGGAGACGGAGACCCCCTCAGTGCCCTGCACTCCCCAGGGTCCAGCCGTGAAGCCCTCATTGTCTCCATCGTGTTTCTATTCTGTTGTTGTTATTGAGTTTCTTCATTAATTCCGGTTTTACATTTTTGACCAAACCAAGACCAAGTTGCAGTTGAAGACTCCCTCATGAGGGGGTTATAGTTCTTGTTGTTGTCGTCTTGTAAGGATTGTGCTTCCTTTGCATTGTTGTGGGAATAAAGTGACTGACCAGCATTAGTTTTCTATTAATTGCTGACTGTGACCTGGACAGACAGTGCTGGGCCACTCTCTCTCCCTCTTTGCCATTGTCTGTCTTGTCAATTTCCACACAGGCGGGGGGAGTCTGCACAGGAGTGAAACAGGCCCTTCTGTAACAATCCTCAACCATCCTGTGGAGTCAATGTGCAACACAGACAGACAGACAACTAGCATAAAAGCAGGGGAACTGTAACCGTTCAGCTGTAATCTGTGGGGGGCAGGTGTGTGTGTTCTCACTGTTTTGTATTGGTGCTCAAAAGAAAGAAAGCGCAAGAGATATAGAGCTAACCACAGTAATGTACTGTGCCTCAGTTCTCTGCTCTCTGATTCTGAGAATTGAGGAAGTGGTATCATTGAAAATGTGTGTGTATATACACTCACCTAAAGGATTATTAGGAACACCTGTTCAATTTCTCATTAATGCAATTATCTAACCAACCAATCACATGGCAGTTGCTTCAATGCATTTAGGGGTGTGGTCCTGGTCAAGACAATCTCCTGAACTCCAAACTGAATGTCTGAATGGGAAAGAAAGGTGATTTGAGCAATATTGAGCGTGGCATGGTTGTTGGTGCCAGACGGGCCGGTCTGAGTATTTCACAATCTGCTCAGTTACTGGGATTTTCACACACAACCATTTCTAGGGTTTACAAAGAATGGTGCGAAAAGGGAAAAACATCCAGTATGCGGCAGTCCTGTGGGCGAAAATGCCTTGTTGATGCTAGAGGTCAGAGGAGAATGGGCCGATTGATTCAAGCTGATAGAAGAGCAACTTTGACTGAAATAACCACTCGTTACAACCGAGGTATGCAGCAAAGCATTTGTGAAGCCACAACACGTACAACCTTGAGGCGGATGGGCTACAACAGCAGAAGACCCCACCGGGTACCACTCATCTCCACTACAAATAGGAAAAAGAGGCTACAATTTGCACAAGCTCACCAAAATTGGACAGTTGAAGACTGGAAAAATGTTGCCTGGTCTGATGAGTCTCGAGTCAGAATTTGGCGTAAACAGAATGAGAACATGGATCCATCATGCCTTGTTACCACTCTACAGGCTGGTGGTGGTGGTGTAATGGTGTGGGGGATGTTTTCTTGGCACACTTTAGGCCCCTTAGTGCCAATTGGGCATCGTTTAAATGCCACGGCCTACCTGAGCATTGTTTCTGACCATGTCCATCCCTTTATGACCACCATGTACCCATCCTCTGATGGCTACTTCCAGCAGGATAATGCACCATGTCACAAAGGTCGAATCATTTCAAATTGGTTTCTTGAACATGACAATGAGTTCACTGTACTAAACTGGCCCCCACAGTCACCAGATCTCAACCCAATAGAGCATCTTTGGGATGTGGTGGAACGGGAGCTTCGTGCCCTGGATGTGCATCCCACAAATCTCCATCAACTGCAAGATGCTATCCTATCAATATGGGCCAACATTTCTAAAGAATGCTTTCAGCACCTTGTTGAATCAATGCCACGTAGAATTAAGGCAGTTCTGAAGGCGAAAGGGGGTCAAACACAGCATTAGTATGGTGTTCCTAATAATCCTTTAGGTGAGTGTATATATATATATTGTTTCTTTCTTTCTTTCTATCTTTATTGCAATAACATATTTGCCCTTGCAGTTTGAGCAGAGCAGCATCTCTCTCTCAAACCACAAAAGAAAAATTGTATTTGCTGCAAAGGCAGGACTAAGTACCCTGTAACATAGCACAGTATAATGTATGACAGCTGTTCGCTTTAAGATGTCAAGTAATTCAACATTATAATACATAATTATATGCTGAATTCCTCAAACACATTATTTGTACTTTACCCTTTAAAAATAAAAAGAATTTCAGAAGAAAACAACAATTTTCCAGAAACCACGTGATCACTGCAAACGAAGGTTGCTGACCAATATAAGGTAATATTATTATTAATAATGTTTATTGAAAAATACATTAAATTCAGTACAGTATGGAGGGTGTATGCTTAGTATTTGCATTTACTGTAGTTCGGAAAATAAGAACATTTCTATTGGATTTATTACAGTTCTTTACTGCTAATAGTAATAGTAGTAGTGTGTAGTAATCATGGTAATCACAAAATAAATGCATGACCGAATACAATATTATTAAAATATTACATAGTAGGCAATATTATTAAGCTTGATATTTTCAATATAATTAGATTGGTCAGGAACAAAATCAAAACTGTTTAGAACAAATTAAAACCTAACCTCCATAAAATACAATCCAGGTCTACAAGAAAATGCAGCTTCATTACTTCTCTGTGGAGACCAACAGAGCCATTGTTACAGCACATTATCATCCTTAGTGATGTAACCTTCTGCCACCTACATGCGACACTCTGAGGTGTGTCTGTCAGTGAGGGACAGAGTGACTGGGCTGTATGAGCACCAGCAGGAGAGAGTGATGAAGGAGAGAGACTGTGAGGTGATGTCAGCTGTGCTGCAGTGCAGTGAGCTGATGTGTGTGGAGGCAGGTGAGGGGAGCAGCAGGTGGAGGTGAGGAGGTGCTGGTATGACATAAGTCCAGGAGGAGTGGGGGAGATGAGGAAGGTGGAGGTGTGATGAGATGAAGTGTGTTGGCGTGAGAGGGAGGTGTGGAGGGCTGAGATGCAGTGAGGTGGGGTGAAGGGTGCTGGGTGGAGGTGAGGTGACCCTCAGCCAGCCTCTCTAACCCAGGAGCTCAGGTCAACTCACCATGGTAGCAGAAGAAAGGGTCATTCTCAGTGCAAGGAACATTTGCCATTACCATTTCCCTCCGAGTTACTCCCCTCTGGATACACAACAGCACAGGTCTCTTTTCCTGAATAATTGTTGTGTTCGTCTGTGTTCCACTTGCAGAATGAGGAGTTCCTGTTGCCTGACGACTTCCAGGGAACCCTGAAGAGAACAATCCACACAACCTGCTTTCTTTGCCTCCTCATCATCACTCTGGTTTCTCACAGTCGCTGCGTCCAGCATTTAGTGTTTCGATACACGGCTCCCTGTCTGCAGGGACCCACTCCAACCCTGCGAGGAGTTCATGTCTACCGGCTGGCACCCTCACAGCCGATATACTCTCCTCCACAATCCGTCCTGTGGTCACTCTCCCTCCTGGCGTGCAAAACCGTGTGCACTCACCACTCCACCATCCCCCTTTGTCCTGGCCAGGGCAGCCTTTATCCTCTGCTTAGTTATAACAGGTGTGATAGCCGTGAGTGAAGGGCGGGGCATTGCTCAGTGAAACAGGTCCGCCGCATTGGTTGTCAGTGTCCCTTGCGTTAGTGTAAAATGAAAACAAGTGAAAGAAAAGAAACAATTAGTGAAAAAAAAAACAATGAGTGAATATAAGGTTTAAATTAACAACCAAAAATCGAAATTACTACAAGTGCAAATATAATTAGAAAACACACTGAGCCTTGGGACCCTCTCTGACGCTAAACGGGAGATTTTTGATAGGGTAAGTAAGGACCAGGTCTTTTCAGCATTAGATTTATTATATCAAGAACGAGTGTCAAAAGCGAGGTTACGAACACAATTCTTTAATATCAGACAGGGGAAGGGGGAGACTTTGGGGGCATTCACTCTCCGGTTTTGTGAGCTTTTGTCCAGGTGGATCCGGGAAGAGCCCAACGGGTCTGCAAGAGATGACACCCTGAGGGACCAATTTATCTCTGGTTTGGCATCCGGGACTATTAAGTCAGAATTACAGCGGCAGGTACAATGGGATGTTTCTCAGACTTTCCAACAGGTGCTGCAGGAGGCCCGGGTGTTGGAAGCCACAGTGGAGTGGAGAGGAGGAAGAGGCCACAGCACAACCAGTGTCCTCGACTGCCCCTGAGAAGAAGCATTCTCCTAGACCCAACACTTGGAATTACAAAGGCAAATACTGGAACTGGGGCAGGTACTGAGGGAAGAGCTGAGGTGGCCAATTGAACCCACACCAGGGATGCAGGCCTTGGGCCGGGAGGCCCCGAGGGGCCAATTGGAGGTCGGAAGATATCGGCCCTGGCCTGGGATGAAGGGGGCCGCCCGATTTGTGCACAGTGTGGCCGAGGGGGGCATATTAGGAGACATTGCCCCCAGCGACGAGCTAGTGAGCCAACTTTAAACTCCTGTCCCCAGCCATGATAGGGCTCGTGGGTGGGGGGCAGGCAGAAGTTACCGCTATTATAATTAAGCCCGATTTAGTCGGAAAGTGTCCTGGGATAGAGGTTTTGGTCGAGGGTGCCTGCGTCCCCTGTGTATTGGATACAGGCTCACAGGTTACCCTCTTTAGCGAAGTGCTCTTTAAGAAATATTTGGGACAACACCAGGTCACCGGACGGGAAGAAACCCCCGGTTAAAGTTGAGGGCTGCGAATGGCCTTCAACTTCCCTATCTCAGCTATGCCCTGTTGGAGGGATTAAGATACTTGAGAAGTGGGTAGTCATAGTGTCTGATGATAAATTGAGCGCTGATACTGGAATCTTGGGCATGAATGTAATATGGCCTATTTGGAAGGAACTGTTTGAGGACCAAGACACGAGTTGGGCAAAATTCAGGAGGACAGCCGGGGGCACTGAGTCTTGGGAGCAGGCTTTCTCTCTCTGCAGGAGACTAGAGATGGAGGCGATACAGGCTGTAGACCATGGGACAGCTAGACTGATTTGACAGCCCACTGTGTATATTCCCCCATGCAGCAAGATGGTTGTATGGGCACAGGTCCCTGAAATTCCCCATCGCCAATAGCAGTGTGTACTGGTGGATGCATGGGAGGGAACAACTGAGTGGCAAGTAGCATGTTCAATCGCTTGGGTACGTCAGGGTAAGATTCCATTGAGATTGATTAACCTTCACCCTTACCCTGTCGAGGTTCCACAGCATTGGTCACTATCAGATGTCACCCGGATTGATGAATGGGAGGTCTGGACTAACCAAGACCTGACAATCCAGTATTGTGGTGGAAGTGAGCATGGATCCTGTACAGACTATTAGACCAGACTCTACAGCCGATTGGATGCCCTCGACTTCAGGGTTGATGGGTGATCAACGACAGCAACTACAAGAGCTTCTGCAGAAGTGGTAGTGCATGTTTGCCACTCACAAGGAAGACTTTGGGCAGACCAGTGTAGTTTATCATCATATTCCCACCAGGGCTGCCCCACCTTCCCGTGAGCACTACCGCCCGGTGCCTCCAACTTTGTATCGAGAGCTACACGAACTGCTCCAACAAATGAAGCACCAAGGAGTAATAAAGGAAAGTAGCAGCCTGTGGGCAGCACCAGTCGTCCTCGTGAAGAAGAAGGACGGCTTGTGGAGATTCTGTGTTGACTATCGGAAGCTCAACTCCGTCACCCAAAAAGACGAATACCCCCTGTACGTATCGAAGAGGCCCTGACCAACTTGACCGGCGCCGAGTGGTATTCAATGCTAGACCTGGTAAATGGTTACTGGCAGGTCGAAGTGGATCGGCGGGATTGTGAAAAGAAGGCTTTCACCACACCATTGGGACTTTACAAGTTCGAAAGGACACCCTTTGGACTCTGCAATGCACCTGCGACCTTCCAGCGGATGATGCAGAGATACCTAGTAGAGCAGGAGAATCAGTCATTATTGATTTACCTTGACGATATTATTGTCTATTCCCCTACCTTTGAACAGCACCTCAAGCATTTGGAGCAGGTTTTTGTCACCCTTCAGGCCTATGGCCTGAAATTACAACCACGGAAATGCCTCTTTGTACAGAAAGAGGTGGGTTACTTAGGCCACCGGGTCAGTCAGAGTGGGGTGGCCCCTGACCCGAAGAAGGTGGCTGCAGTGGAAGGATGGGCGGTGCCAGCTATGGTGAAGCAGGTACAGTCTTTCCTTGGCTTCGTGGGCTATTACCGCTGTTTCATCCCTGCATTCTTTAAGGTGGCCTCCCCCTTGCATCAATTACTTGAGGGATCCACTCAGGTCAAGAAGACCGCACCTGTCCACTGGACAGCCACCTGCCAGGAAGAGTTTAAAAGCCAGTGCACCCATTCTAACTTATGCCGATTTTGCACAACCATTCGTACTATATACTGATGCCATTTTGGAGGGGTTGGGGGCTGTTCTGTCCTAGGTTCTGGAGGGGAAGGAGCGAGGTATCGATTACGCAAGCCGCAGCCTGCACCCCCTGGAGAATAATGACCAGAACTATAGATCCTTTAAATTGGAGCTGTTGGCATTTAAAAGGGCAGTCACAGAAATGTTTGGGGGGAAACATTTGTAGTCTACACAGATAACAACCCCCTGGTCCATCTTAGTACAGCACAGTTGGGAGCGGTAGAGCAACACTGGATGGCCCAATTGTCTAATTTCACTTTCGAGATTAAGTACCGACTTGGCAGAACTAATCAGAATGCAGACATTTTGCCCTAGAAGCAAAGCTAGGGATTATTTTCCCTATATCCTGGTCATTATTGATTTATTTACGCACTATGCTTGGGCAGTCCCCGTGCGTGATCAGACCGCGGCTACTACGGTTAAGGTTCTATGGAAAAACTTAATACAGCCATTCGGGTGCCCCGAGCGGTTTCATAGCGACAGGGGAGCTAGCTTCAAATCCCAGTTAATGACAGATCTTGTTAACATGTACGGGATACGAAAGAGCAGGACTACCCCCATCACCCTCAACAGAATGGGGCCTGTGAGCGTATGAACCAGACCCTGCTCTCCCTGTTGGGGACTTTGGGGGAAACCGAGCAATGCCATTGGCCTGATAAACTTCCTGAATTGCTTAATGCTTATAATAATGTGCTGCGTGAAAGTACCGGCTACTCACCTTTCTGCTGTTGTCCGCGCAACCTGAACTAGTCTGCGTGCCGCCGAACAGAAGTGGAAAAGGACCAAACTCCCAGCTGCCCTCAAACTCTACCACTCCCTACTGTCCACATTCTTGTCCTCTCTCACCTCAGCCAAGAAGTCTTACTTCCAATCTCTCTTCGAATCCACTGTCAACAACCCCCGCAAACTCTTCTCCACCTTCTCCTCCCTCCTTCCCCTCCTCCCCCTCCTCCTCCCCCATCTCTCACTGCTGAAGATTTCGCCTCCTTCTTCTCCAAGATTGCAGACATCTGCAGGCTCTTCAATACTCAACTCTCATCTCCCATCACACCGAAACCTCCCACTGATCAAGCTTCCTTTTCTTCATTCTCACCTCTCTCAGATGCTGAAGTTTCTGCTCTCCTCCTACGTCACAAACCTGTGATCTGGACCCTCTCCCTTCTGGTCTCTTCCAGGCAACCGCTCCTGATCTTCTCCCCTTCATCTCCTCCCTCCTCAACTCCTCACTCCTCTCTGGCTGTTTCCCCTCTGCATTTAAACAAGAAACCAACCCTTGATGCCACCTCTCCTCAGAACAACCGTCCTGTCTCCCTACTTCCCTTCCTCTCTAAGACTCTCGAGCAGACGGTCCACCGTCAGCTTTTGGACTTTCTGTCCCAACACTCACTCCTTGATCCTCTGCAATCTGGCTTCCGCACAGCTCACTCCACTGAGATGGCTCTCCAGGCTGTCACTGACTCCCTCAGCTGTGCTCGGGCGGCCTCCCTCTCCTCAGTCCTCCTTGACACTGTTGATCACTCCATCCTCCTCTCCTGCCTCGCTGACCTTGGGATCTCTGGGACTGCTCTCACCTGGTTCTCCTCCTACCTCAGTGACCAAGTGACCGGTCCTACCAAGTGACAAGACTCCTCATCCACCCCCCAACCTCTCCTCACAGGTGTTCCCCAAGGCTCTGTCCTGGGCCCGCTCCTGTTCTCTCTCTACACTCGCTCCCTGGGCCCCCTCATCACTTCCCATGGTTTCTCCTACAACTTCTACGCTGATGATGCCCAGATCTTCCTGTCTTTTCCCTCTTCTGACCCTCTCATCCCCTCATGCATCTCTTCCTGCTTGTCTGCTATTTCCGCCTGGATGCACTCGCACCACCTCAAGCTCAACCTCTCCAAATCGGATCTCCTCTTTTTCCTCCACTCTTCCTCACCTTCTGCTGACCTCCCCATCTCGATCCCCTTGGAATCCACCACACTCTCTCCTTCTTCTTCCGCCCCTGAACCCTAAATGGTGGAACGACCTGCCCACTGAAGTCAAAACAGCAGAGTCCTTGATCTCATTCCGGCGCTTACTCAAGACGCATCTTTTCTGACAGTACTTGTAATATTAGTCCTCTATCCCTGCTAGATAGCAGTTCACAGTTTTTATTATGCTTCTTGATTGTTTTCCTCCTTGCTCCCTTTCCTGTAGCCCTTGTCTGTGACCCTACATCTTGACAGCTTTCACTGTCCAGGATGTAGGAAGTCACTTACTGTACTTGTGTAAATTGTAAATTGGAATTTGTAAAATGTATTATATTATATTTTGAATTGCTGTTTTATCTCTCTGTATTTTTGCACTTTGTTTGCACTTATGTTGTAAGTCACCCTGGATAAGGGTGTCTGCCAAGAAGTAAAAATAATAATAATGATGCAGGATGCATACAGTGCAGCCGCAGGTAAGGCTCATCAACAGATAGTCGACACCGGGACTGGAAGGCCATGGACGTCCCCCTGATACCGGGAGAGAGAGTGCTGGTTCACAATTTTTGCAGGAGGGCTCAGAGTAAGATGGCTCCTCATTGGGCACCGGAGCCCTTCGTGGTTGTAGCACCATTGGGTGGTGGGGGAGAGACGGGGTGGTATCCCTTCCACATGAGGATTGTACCTCGGGTGATCCCGCAGGTGGCTCCAGCAGAGCTGGAGGCCCTAGGGGTGGGAAGACCAGGGGAGGAGGAACTAGATGCCCCAGAGGTCATGATAGGGCAACCTCTCCGATTGTTCAGGGCAGAGAGGTCCGGAGGTCTTGAAGGGAGAACAAAGGTGTGGGGCCTTTACGGTATCGAGACGAGTGTTAGGAAGCAAATTGTTGTTTAGTAGGGGGGAGTGTCACAGCGGGTGCCAAGGCTTAGTGTGTTTTCTAACTTTATTTGCACTTGTAGTATTTTCTATTTTTGGTTGTTAATTTGGCCCTTATATTCACTAATTGTTTTTTTCACTAATTGTTTCTTTTGTTTCACTAATTGGATTTGATTGTTTCACTTGTATTCATTTTGCACTAACTCACAGGGTACTGACAACAAATGCGGCGCACCTGTTTCACGCACCGCCCTCACTCATAGCCACTACACCTGTTGACACTCAGCACTAGATAAAGGCTGGACTGCCCAGAACATGAGGAGAGCAGCGGGGAGGCGGACAGAAACAGAGCCAGCCAGACACCAAGGCAGCAGCGAGGACCAGCAGCTATAGTGACCATGGGGGATGGACGACAGGCTGTAGAGTACAGCACATGGGCTGTGAGGGTGCCAGCCGGTGAGGGTCAAGTCTCTGCGGGTTGCGGCGGGTCCTTGTAGAGAACTGCTGTTAAGGAGGCGCTGGCTGTAGCATTCTGCGTGCCTAGGTGACCAGAGAGATTCACACATGATTACTACAGACAGAGGACGATCGGACTGACAGCGTACCTGGAAATGTATGCCCTGGTGGACTTGCCTTGTCGGATTGATGATTCAAAGTTCCTCTGCAGAAGGCAGGACCTCGGGGCTCTGGACTGAGCAGCACAGAGGGAGAGAGGTGCAGTAAAGGATGAGAGAGGAACGTATACAATACTTTCAAACGAGTGTGTGTGTAATTGCACACTCAGCTGAGAGCGAGTGTGTTCTGCCCCTGAGTCTGTCCTTCTTTCTCTCTCCCTCTTCTTTCAGTTGGTGCTGGCTGCGTGGATGAGTGGGTCCGTTTGGAGAGGAGTGCCATCCCCAGGCCAGGATTGGAACCATGTTCCAGGACTGATCATACTGGACTGTGTATTGGGACTATTTCTTTCTTGTTCTCTTTGTGTGATATTGCTGCTAATTGGACTTGGTTATTTGGGGTTGGGGTTCTGGGCTTAGATTTAGACAGGGTTTTTAGTATAGTTTATTTTTCTAGTTTTTAGCTTTTGTATTGTTTTTAGTAGGTTTATTGCCCAGACTGTTAAAGGCAGTTTTAATCCTTAATTTGTATTTACCCTGGGATTAGAAGACTTCGTGCCCTGCTAGTTGCCCCTGCTGTGATTGTGTACAATAATATTTTACTGTTTAGTATAAACCATTTATTTTACTGATCGACTTGTATCTGTGGTGTATGTCCTGAGATCTGCCGAACCTGCAAGGGGGCCTATTGGAGTGGTAGCGAGTCCTCATCTCGCCATATTAAACTGGGGTGGGGTAGCATAACTCGTGACACTTAATCTGAAAATAATCACAGTACCACACCGTAAGAGCGCTCTGTTGTACCGTGTGTACTGATGACTACACAAAACACAGTACAGAATGTGGATGGTGTGTTGATCATGTGTAAATTAAGTGACCCTGCATGAGTAGTGATTTATGAATTAAGTCGGCACAATTAAGCAGCTGATGCTCTTCAGTTTGATCTCTGGACTGACTGCCAAAACGCCCACCTTTTTCTCTGATTTGAAATCTGTTTGGATTTCCCAATGCTTTCAGGTGTAATCAACCCTTTATTGAAAGTGGTGAGCTACAAAAGCCTCTCTCTATATGGCCAGGGCTGGAGATCCACAAGATACTGTCAGACAGCCACTGAATTAGTTCTGCAATGAAGGATGCCTACGTTTGGGTTGTGCAGTTTGTCATGCAGTCTGTGGTTTTCTCCTGTCAAAAAGGAGTGCAGTGCACGTGACATGACTAAGGGCTGTGTTTTTTCTTGTGTGAAAGTGTGAAGACGCTCTGTTTGTGTCTGTCTCCCCTGTGACATTCGTTTGACACCTTGCTGCTGCAGCCCA
Source organism: Amia ocellicauda (assembly GCF_036373705.1). Taxonomy (NCBI): domain Eukaryota; kingdom Metazoa; phylum Chordata; class Actinopteri; order Amiiformes; family Amiidae; genus Amia; species Amia ocellicauda. Next base: position 2,814,879 of record NC_089864.1, on the reverse strand, counting down.
CACCTGTGAGAGGCAATCTGTCTGCTCTGTCTCAATCAGCTCTCTCTCTGCCCCACTCTCCCTGCTCTGTCTCTTTCTCCATTATCTCTTCCTCATGCTGTATGTAGTCAGACCACACTTTGCTCCTGTGCAGCTGATCTCTGTGATTCTGCTATCAGAGCGGCAGTGGTCGTAGGTGGGACTCTCAAATTAAACTCTCCACCACAGTCACACAACGTCTCTCCCTGCAATCTGAGCTGTGGGCAGGTGTCCAATTCAAAAGCAGTGAAGAAGGGGGGTGTGGAAAGGGGGAGGGAAGTGGACTTGTTGTCTTCTTTTAACCAGGTAATTCACCCGAAGTGACGTCTGATGAGTTCAACCCAGACTCTCTAATGTTCAGTTTAGGGTTTGTTTGCTTTTTTTCTCCTTAAATCTGTTTAATACCCACAGAAGGTTGTGCTCTTCATCACCAGACACCAACCCCTGTGCTTAAAGGTCTCAACAGACAATAATCTGATGGCTGGTTTAGCGGAAGTGTTTCCTCAGCCCTGGTCCTGCAGGCATCTCTGTGTTTTCTGGGCTACTCTATCATTCACACACATACGCACTTGGTAAAGATTTGGGAGTCAGAGCTTAAAATGTAATAGCCTTCAAGACATCTAGTTTCTGATCAGCATTCATGAACAAATGAACAAACATCTAAAAAGCATTTCACAGTTAAACTACATATATGAAGAAAATAAATCTCACAGTTGTGCAAAAAGTTAATATTAAAATTCAATTACAATTAAAACAGTACAACTGGCAAATAAATAAAGCAGCAAAAAAAAAACAACAACAATACGTTAAGTTACTATGAGCCAGAACACTTAGTAAGAGGCTTTTGCTTCAGTGGTTTTGTGAAATCCCACCCCCACCCCCCCCACAGGCCCTGAAAAGAGAGGAGGGTGACTAAGGTTGAGAGTGCCGTTAACATTGAGACACTGCCACCTGCTGTTGAAACTAATTTTGATTTTCTGATTTATTAAAGTAGACTTGTATTTGTATCTTAGTGAGTTGCAAGTTTTAGTGTGTTGTTCAGTATCTTGTTGTAGCGTAAGGTACACTTATAAATTTCAATTAAAGAAGTGAATTTATAGTATCACCTTATCACAAATCCTGGAATCTTGTAGAACTCAATCTGTAATAATTGGATGCAGACACCAATTCCAAAGATATAAATTGTCAAATGTATTCAAAACAAAGACTAAATGTAGCACTACACCAATTATACAAAAGGGAAAAACTAATTAAAATTCAACTCTAGATCAACAAATCAAAGACAAATCACTTCCGTGACCAAATCAAAGACCATGGGATCGCATATGATAACACAAATCATTAAACAAAAAAGGTTATAAACACATTGACTACAATACCGGTTAGTAAGACGAAGGTAAGTCTCTCGTTAGTATTATTAGTCAGACATTAAATAACTACGCAGGTTAGTATTTATGTCAGGTAACTTCTCGTTATATATATATCAGTCTCATCTACGTTTAGGTGCCGAGAAAGATCCTATCATTACTTGTTACCACAATTTCCCTTAACTGATTATTATTCAATGATTAAGGATAGGCAGGGCCACCAATAATCTAATGTCTATAAACTTGTGTCAATTTCAGACTAAACAGTTAAACAGGAATGAGAAGATATTTCTCGGCGTTGACAGATTTTATTTCAAAAATTATCAACAAAACAGTTTACTGCAACACACATTTATATTTAAGAAAACTAAATGATATTACACATTCTAGAGTTATGAATCACAGATTAACATTTCTAATTGATTTCTCAAATGTCATAAATCACAAACTCCAAACTGTTAAACTTATCTGAACTTCGTCGCAGAGAGGCCTCTCTGGCTTCGGGCTCAGATAACAGCACACGGCACGAGGTCCGTGTGGTTTGGAACAAAGGCAGTCCGGTTCGGCTTTGTCCAAGAACTTCCACTCAGTCGATGCACCTGGAAGTTGGGGTTTCGCGAAAGTAGAGTCGTTTCCAACCAGATTTTCCACTGGTTTGAAGGCTCCAAGGTTGTGCACAAAATCTTCTTTGTAAGCAGGGGTTCCACCGTAGTTACTTGAAGACGAAGTCTTTGAGGAAAGCAGGGCCCTGTTTGTTCCAAGGGTCAAGTTTCTTAAGACTCAAATAGCTATTTAAATGACTGACACTTTCGTATACAGTCGACTTAGACAATTGTCCAGCCGTAAAACTCCAATGATCAGGTGGGCACAGGCGGGCAGCGCAGTCTGTAAAGTTCTTTATTTAATAAAGTCCTTTAAAAGAATTCTTCGTACGGCTCAATCTCCTTCTCCCAGTTTAACTCTTCTGTTGCCGGCAAAGACTTGGTTGGTTTCTGGTTCCAGTTCTGGCAACAGAGCTACAGGTTGAGCTGTGGCAGCGAGTTACTGGTTCAGGTGAGAGAGAGAGAGAGCCTGACTGTCCGCTGTTCCTTATAGTCTGTCAGATCAATAGGTGATTGGTCCCTGAGTTCTTGAGATTGGATTTCGGTTTCAGCCCCCAGTGTCTTATTGGAGGGGGGCTTGATTTATGACTGATGTCAATCCATGCCATCTTTTGGAAATGCCGGTTGGCCTGGGTTCGTAGCTCTATGTCGGGATTTCGGCTCTCATCCACTTCAAAGAGTTTTTATCACCTACAGGCCCCTTTCTCCAGACATTTCACAGCAGGACTCAAAACCATTCTGCCCATTCTCGGTGCCATCCTCTCCAAAACTGTCACTTTGATGCAAACCAGTTCCAAGCTGATGAGCTAAGGAAATCTGATAACTTTGGGGGGGGAGAGGTCTTCTTTAGATCAGTGCTTCAGCTCAGAGCCCAAATGCTCTTATCCAAATACACCCAACATAATGCTACATTGTTCTTTCATATCGCACTGTTTGTGGAATTTATTATTACATTAATGTCAAGTTAATGTCCTGTAACAACTCGATAAACAGTGAGAATAATACTGTACTTCAAACAGCCACTAGATGGACCCAACGACTTACAGATGAATGCAAACTTCATCATCATTAATGCTTAATAAAACCCTGAACAAGTTCTAAGGTTGAAATTCTTAATGATTGTAGATCAGCTCCTGAAGGTTTAAACAAGATGATGATGAGTGTAACAGAGCATATATATACACCGATCAGCCATAACATCATGACACCTGCCTAATATTGTGTAGGTCCCCCTTTTGCCGCCAAAACAGCCCTGACCCGTCGAGGCATGGACTCCACTAGACCTCTGAAGGTGTGCTGTGGTATCTGGCACCAAGACGTTAGCAGCAGATCCTTTAAGTCCTGTAAGTTGCGAGGTGGGGCCTCCATGGATCAGACTTGTTTGTCCAGCACATCCCACAGATGCTCAATTGGATTGAGATCTGGGGAATTTGGAGGCCAAGTCAACACCTTGAACTCATGATTCATCAGACGAGGCCACCTTCTTCCATTGCTCCATGGTCCAGTTCTGATGCTCACATGCCCATTGTAGGCGCTTTTGGCAGTGGACAGGGGTCAGCATGGGCACCCTGACTGGTCTGCAGCTACGTAGCCCCATACGCAACAAACTGCGATGCACTGTGTGTTCTGACACCTTTCTATCAGAACCAGCATTCACTTATTCAGCAATTTGAGCTACAGTAGCTCGTCTGTTGGATCGGACGACACGGGCCAACCTTCGCTCACCCAAATGCATCAATGAGCCTTGGCCGCCCATGACCCTGTCACTGGTTCACCGCTGTTCCTTCCTTGGACCACTTTTGATAGGGATTATCAGTGTTATTCACTTCACCTGTCGGTGATCATAATGTTATGGCTGATCGGTGTAAATGTGTGGCTATAATCTTTAAGTATTTATTCTCAGGAAGCCATTCAGATAACGATCCCTGGGTGGCAGCGTGATCAGTGATCATCTGTCAGCTCAGCACAATGTATTTCCATGAGCTGTATGTAGGCCTATCCCTCATGTGTAAACTGTGTATAATCTGTTTACTTATATTCTTATTCCACTAAGTAAACGTATCTTTTATTGTGAATTTTTATCTTGTGAAATCAGATAAATCTATGAAAAACTTAATCTGTGTTGGCCTGCTCAATTGGGTTGTCTGAAAATCTTGAAACCTGAAACATCTGCTCTTCACACATAGCTGTGCAATGCTGGACTTTATGTAATCTATCCATCTGTCTGTCTGCCAAAGTGCTTTTAATGTAAATTCCGCAATCTATTTACTATTTGTGGGTGTGTGTGAAGACCATAAACGTGAGTTATTTTATTTGAGGTGTGTGGTATCCTTGTGTTGACCTATAACCGGGCTACACAGTCAAACCAAACGTGCTGTGTCAGCTGATCTGACTGCTGGAGGACACTTGTGGATGTTTCGATTGTACCATCTCGGGGAAAAGGTATATAAAGATATATGAACTATTACTTCATTTTAGTCAGCACTGCTGAGGTGAAATTTAAAAAGTGGCACTGCCACACAAAACACATTTCACATGATTCTTGTGTAAATATGATTTAATTATGTTGATCACTAATCTACACGGCTACTGATGAATCCCCCCACACCACATTGGAAAAGAGATCCTACAGATAGGCGGGCTGGACAAAGGGACACCGCTAACCCAAAGTGAAGAGATGACGTCAGACAACACAACGCCCACTGGTGCCTGACTGTTCGGGATGACAGCGGCCAGAGCGGCCCTCTATCGGTCACAGGGACACAGGTTGCCTCCTATTCCGACCAATGACAGCGCTGTCCGCCCGAGGTAAGGCGGAGCTTCGACCCCCGGACCTGTCAGTCTTCAGCGCGAACAGCGCCGAGATGGAGCCGCTAATCTGCGCCGGGTGTCTGCTCCTGCTCACCTGTGAGTACACGCTCTTTCCCCGGGGATGAATCGCACAACAGGCGGGTTATTAAATTGTGACCCAAATGTCAGTTGTAATCCGAGATATGAGCCTAGGTTGTTAATATGTTTAAATTATCTGTTACATTGTGTTCCTTCTGTAAAACCGCTGAATACATGAGATTATGTTAAAATCTTGTCATGTCGGGGAATTCAAATCGTCTTGCATAAGACAAAGGCTTACAAAGGCATGGAGTTTCAGACTTTCAGACTAATAATAGTTTAGTTGTTGTATTTATTCGAGTAACATAACTTTCAGCTTCTAAATGCTTTTAAATAGATAAAGTGAGGTGTAGCCTACCTAATTCATTTTCAACTGTTTTTCACAGACTCAGATTACCATTTGACGTGAATAAACGAGGATATTTTAGGTACAGTATTATACAATTTATGTTAATCGAGGTCAGTTTAAATTTAGTTCACGTAGGCTGTAAATCACCCCAACACTCTTAAAACATTTGTATATATTACACATTGGGAAACACTTTTTAAATCACATTTAGGGTCTCTGATTGATCACTGTAAGGATTATGGCATATATTTTGAATGATGCGAGACTCCACATGTGATTTATAGTGTTTTCAAATATGTTTTAATAAAGTTATATATTATAGTTTTAGATTAGTGTAGTTGGTTACATCAATATCATTATTTTCCAGAAAATATACATTTTAAGAATCGATATTCACAAAGAAATTATTTAAATGGTCTGCTTGGATATAACGTTCAACATAAATCATTAATGATGTTTATATTTGAAGATGAAAAAAATAGGCTACATAACAAAACATAACGAAGTAAGCTTAATATAGTGAGCAAAATCGGCCATATTTAGTGTTTTCGGACAGCTTCTTTATAGGTGTGTGACTCTAAGGTTATTCGTTTATCTAAAAATATATATTGTATTAGGTTGTCTAGAATGTGTAACTTTTCGTTTGAAAAATAAAAATACATATATATTTCCAATGAGAGACAGGACGTGATAGACCTGCAGTGAAATGTATGGGTTCAAGAATTGAATTGAAAACACTAGATAGCCTGTTCTAAATATTAACGAGATTGACGTAATATTAGCTTATTAAAACACATACACAAAAATGTCTCTTTTGGCGGACAAATACATCAACATTTCTTAATAATATTTTAAGAAGATGACCGAATCATTTTGTCGAAAATTGCAGACTAATAGGCTACGAATAAACACAGTAATATTTCATGTGGATTAACATTATTAATATTACTACTCCTAAATAATAATATTTTCTAGCACCATTATTTTAAAAAGGTATACGAGGATCTGAAGAATGACTGAATCCGATTGATCGGTTTTAATTCTCCATGCAGTAGGTTAATCGGTTCAATGAACGAGTGAGAATTTATCTGCTTCTATGGACCTTCCATTTCTATAGTATTTTCTGTTTTTAATTTGGTTGTATATAGAGAACGTTAAATAATACAAACCGAATATTTCTAAATTACAATCTGTAGGTCTAACTGTTTATTAAATATATAGGCTAGTCTATTTTTCTTTAGGGGTAAGAAGGCTCACTCGAACGGACTCTGGAGATAAGTTAGTATTAAAACAACCGTTGTACCACATCGGTTCAAATATATACAGCAGATCAATGTACAAAATCTTTCCGACGATGGTTCCATAGACAAGAGTCATCACACTACCTGGACGTCATAAGTATGTAAGCTGTACAAATCTGAGGTAACGACACAATTCGACTGATATATAGCGTTCCGACTAATAATGGACATTCTGGACCACCTCTAATAATGAACTTCACTCTGAGGCCTCTTATCCGCCTAGTCAGATGGTACTGTAATGGATTGTTGTTATTTAATAATAATAAAATGTGTTTATCTTCTCTATCTTTTTCCCGCTGCAGTGGGTTCCGCTGTCCCGGGGAGTGTCGCTGCGGCGGCCGTGGAGAGAGCAGTCAGACCCGGGGACTCCGTCACCCTGCCCTGCGATGTCAGACACCGCTTTGAAACCTTTTGGTTCGTACAGCATGGCGAGACTCTCTCTTTGGGCATGTTGGGAAATCGTAAAAAAGGGACAGATGAAACTACTAAGACCGTGGGTTTGAATCCTCGCCTCTCCGCTGTGTGGGACCCATCCAGTCACTCCATCAGCCTGAGGATCGACAACATCACCGAGCCGGACCTGGTGCTGTACTACTGCGCCGAGAGAGATGGGAATACTGTTTTATTTGGTGTAGTATTTTACATTTCATGAATAAAAAACAATTCAATTTTTTAATACTTATGATTAAAATCTTTAAAAATCAATTCTTAAAATCACTTAAAATTTTTAAAATCTGTGATTTTAACAAAAAACAAAACAATTAACTTCAAAATAAACGTGCCCAAAACAACAAAACAAACGTGATTAAAGCAAAAACTGCTCACCAACATAAAAGTCAAATACATTGAAAATAACTGAAAGTGCATTGGACAAATTAAAGAAACAATTAAAAAGGTAAAAAATAAAAAACAAACAAAAAAGGTCCAATGCATTTAAAATTAAATCCAAAACGGTCAATGTATTTGACAAAAGAATATAACAAAACTAAACCAAAAAAAACCCTAAACAATTAGTGGTTTAAAAGCAACTAAATCTTTAAAAACAATTAAGATTCCTTTTTAAAATCGTTTTAAAAATAATCATCCATAAAATATTTAAAAGATCTTGGACTCGGGCTCCAGCAGGGGGAACTGACCGTCCCCGGAGGTGGGTCCCATCATGGGATCCTGAGCTCCCCCAGATCTTGTATGTGCCAGTTCTTATAGGCTTCCTCCTTGCCCCTCTGATGGACCTCCAGATTGACATAGTCCCTTACGAACACCATGCCCCTCCGCGCGATGACAATCGGGTCCAGCTCCTGCTTGTTGAATAGACAGATGTTCCGTCCCTCCCACAGTGCCTGCTTCACTGCGCAGACGACACGCCACCAGCACCTCAGGGTAGATGATGATAATCCCCTGGCCGGACCGTACAGGATCTGCTGGGCGGTCGCCCGCGCAGGAACGGCAAACCTGTGGAGGAACGGAGAAAACAGGAGCCAGACCCTGTGGGCGGAGGGGCACTCACTAAAGATGTGAGCCTCCGTCTCCTTCCCCAGGCAACCCTTATAGGGGCAGGTGTCATAAGGAGCTATGCCCCTTCTGTGCATGAACACTCGGGTGGGGAGACACCGACTCACAGCCATCCAGGAGACATCTTTCTGCGTGTTCGTGAGGCAAACGTGCGTAGCGTTAGCCCAGATAAACCGGCAGGTTTCGGGAGGGAAATCTTCTATCCGGCTGGTCTCCTGGGTAGATCTCATCTGGCTACAGATGGTCTTATAATCCCAGGAGGCCAGCACGACTTTATGGAGGCCTACTTCGAGCGCAAAGGCTCGGAGCGCCCTGTAGAACGGCGGGGGATCCCACGAGTGCGGCCTGGTGTTATCCATGGCGCAGAGGCCGAATGGTCTCAGGCTGCTGGCAAAATAAAAGCGGTTCATGAAACTCACTTTCTTGCCAGCAGCCTGGATGTTCTTGACCACATAGGCCAGCCCCTGCGCCTTTATCAGCCGCACAACGTCCGGGACCCCCCTGCCTCCATCCAGGGTACCCTTCACCATCTGCACTCTTTTCAGCCTCTCCATTTTGCTCCCCCAGACAAACCGAAATATAATTCGGGTCACTAATTTTGCGATGACCTTGTCTGGGGGGAAGATCATTCCTACGTAGAGGAGTATCGGGAAGAGGATGGCCTTTACGACCAGCACCTTACCAGCCATCGTCAAGGTCCTTGTGCTCCAGCCGTGGATCTTCCTTTGGACCTTCGCTATGGCCTCCTCCCAGCTCCGGGTGCCCGTGTTGGTCCCGTCGATCGTGATCCCCAGAACCTTGATAGACGGCTTCACGGGGGACACGGTCGGCGGGCCCCGGCCGACAGGCCATGCCCTGGAGAGGTAGACCTCGCTCTTGGCCTTATTGACAACAGCCCCCGTCGCCCTGCAGAAGCCGTCCAGCAGTTCCTCGACCCTGGCCACGGACGGAGCGTCCGTGCAAACCACGGCTACGTCGTCCATATAGGCCAGGGCCTTCAGTTGCTCTCCGCCGGAACCCGGGAGATGGAAACCTGTCACCCGGACGTCCCGGCGGATCGCCTGCATGAACGGCTCCAAGCAGAGGACGTACAGCAGGGCCGACAGGGGACAACTCTGCCGGACCCCCGACCTGACCGGAAATGGTTCGGTCAGGTGGCGGTTCACAAGGACCCTGCTGCTTAGGCCGCTGTAGATGATCTTAATCCACTTCCTCAGGCCAAGAGCGAGACCCATCCTCTCCATGACGAGCTGCAGGTATTCGTGGCCCACTCTGTCGAAGGCTTTCTCCTGGTCCAAGCTGATTAGGACCAGGGGAAGCCCTCTCTCGTTCGAGTAGGCCACGACATCCCTGAGCAGCATGGCGTTGTCGGCCGCCGATCTCCCCCGGGCACCACAGACCTGGTCGGGACCCACGACTTGAGGGAGTGGCCGCTGCATCCGGAGCGTCAGTGCTTTGGCCAGTATCTTGTAGTCGGTGCACAGGAGGCTGACTGGCCGCCAGTTCCTCAGATCTTTTTGGTCTCCCTTCTTGTGAAGAAGGGAGAGGATACTCTTCTTCATAGAAGGGGCCAATCTGCCCTCTCTGTACATCGACCCCAAGACCTGGGCCAGATCTTCTTTAAGCACCTCCCAAAAGATCTTATAGAACTCAGCAGGGATCCCGTCGGGACCCGGTGTCCTTCCAGAGTTAAGACTCTTTATCACCTGGGAGAGTTCAGTGGTGGTGATCTCTGGATCCTCCTCCTCCTCCTCGTCCCCCTCATTGCGGGACTCCAACAGGGACAGAAAGTGATGGATCAGATTTTGATCCACCACCTTCTGATCGTACAACTCCCTGTAGAAATCCCGCACCACTGTCTCAACAGCCTCTCTGCCCTCCACCTCTTGCCCCGAGGAGTCGATCATGGAGGACATTGCAGGCCGCCTCTCCTTCGTTTTCTTGAAGAAGAAGCGGCTGCATTTCTCATCGTCCTCCATGATGCGGACCCTGGAAAGGACCTTGATCTTCTCTTGCTCCTCCCGATAGAGGGCGGAGAGACTCAGTTTGACCCGGGCCACCTCCTCAGCTAGGTCGAAGCCTTTGAGCTGTAAAAGACTCAGGCGCTGGAGGCGGGCGTTTAGATGGGAATATCTCGCCCGCCTCTCACGAGCTTTCCGTTTCCCCAGCTGAATGAAGTAGCCCTTGGTTCTTTTCTTCACCATCTCCCACCACTCTATGGGAGAATCAAAAAGGTCCTTCAGGGTCCTCCACTCCTCGAGGCGTCTGCTAAAGGTCTTAATAACACGAGGGTCATCGAGCAGGGAGGTGTTGAGCTTCCAGACCCCAGGCCCCGACTCCCGTGTGCTCGGGATGAGCACCTCTGTCGTCAGGAGCCTGTGGTCTGAAAAGAAGACCGCCTCCGAAGACATGGCGGTCCTCTCCAGTGGCTTACTGAGGAGGACGAGATCTATCCTGGAGAAGGAGGAGCCAGAAGAACTCACCCAGGTGAACAAGGGGACCAGGTCCCGACCTGCGTCGCAGAGTTCAAAGTCCTCCACGAACGCAGCGAGGTCCCTGCTGGATCTATCGTTGCGGGGCTTACTCCGGTCTACATCCCTCAGAGCACAGTTGAAATCACCTGAAATGATAACTGGCAAGGTGCCGATCAGGAGCGGGCGTAGCTGAGGGAGAAAGAGGACTCTCTCTCTCTGGCTGGTGGGGGCATAGACATTGACCAGCCTCAATACAGCCCCCTTGTATTTAAAATCGAGGCTGGCCAGTCTGCCTGCCTCTATAACCCTAAATGTTTTTACAACTATGAAGGGGTTTTTCAGGAGTACGGCAATCCCGTCCGCTCGGGACACATTGGACCCCGACCAGAAGGATTCTCCTAGGGTCCAAGTGTCCCGGAGATCTTTATATTCTTTTTGGAACGGGATGCCGCACTCCTGCAAACAAATAATGTCCGCCTTCATTCCAGCCAGAGAGTTTAAAACATCGGTCCTCTTTTTCACCTCAGCAATGCTCCTCACATTTATTGATATAATAATTAATGCCATGATGGCTGTGAGGGCAATTACCCGCTCCGTAACAATCATGTAAAGAAACCTTTCTCTTCCCCACTCCTCTCTTCTCCCTCACCTAGCTTAGCGCTAGCACCCATCATTTCAATCATTTGCCTCACCGCTTGATCCTCTAGGAAGACTATGGGGGGGGGCTCGGCTCCCGCCACCCGGTAAGGCTGGCGAAACTCCACTGGGCTCAGGGCCCGTGGTGCTGGAGGTTCTCCCTGGTTCCTTTGTGGCCGAGGCCCGACGAGCAGATGGCAGGGCAGAGGCTTTATGTACAACTGGGGAGAAAACTGTGTAGACCCCGCTAGTTGTTCTTTTGACTAATGGTGGGGGAGGGGGTGGTCTCTCCCTTCCCGGCTGTCTGCCGCCGCAGGCCTCCTCCCCCAGCGCCAGTGACCTTGCCATTACGTCCCTGATGTCTTTATGGGAAAGGACACTGGCGCCGACTCTCGTCTCTTGAGGACCTGCGGCTCTCCCACTACTGCCGGGAGGGCATACCTGACCCCTCCCCTGGGAGAGTCTCAGTTGTGGGGCAGGAGGAATGTTATTTCTAGGGGGCCTCTCATCCACCAGGCTGCCTACTCGGGGCAGTGGAGAAGGCCCACTGCTCTCCTCTCCGGAGTCAGAGTGGGGCGTGTAGAAATTAGAGGGAGAGGTCTCTGCAGCGGGGGAGGAGCCGGCAGGGGGGGGAGAATCTGCAGAGTGGATCCTTTTATTCATCATACCCCCCCTACCCATGCTCCTCTTCTCTGCCCTCCTCCTCTTCCCCGCTACCACTGTCCACTCCCCCTCTGCCTCCACTTCTGACCCAGAGTCAGAGAGGGAGCCTATGAGAAGACATGGTAGAAGACAAGCCCCCTATTTGCTCCTAATACCACGGTGCTCGGCAGATGGCGTACTCCGCCGATGGCGGCCACTTCCACCTGCAGGCGCACCTGCCACCGCCGAGCACCGGTCCAGACCCCATCCTCATCATTAACTCTCCTGCATTCAGACAGGATCTCGCAGTGTCTCCTCAGCCATACCTCTACGTCGTACTCTGCCACTGCTTCATTATAGAACTGAATAGTTACTATTTTTACCTCTCTATCTGTCAGTGCATCGACCACAAAGTCACTCAGGGGCATACTATCTTTTTTTTCTCTATACAAATTCCAAAAACTCTCCAGCACTTGAGGGTTCTTAAAGCTCACCTCAAACACGTCCCTAGGTCCAGGCAGTTTAACCACGCAGTTCAGCTCAGAAGGGGCAAAGCCCAGGCCCCTCTGCAGCACGGACCTGCTGAACTCCAGCCGGGTGAGGGCCGCGGTCTCGGCTCCAGCCTCACGGCTGAAGCGCGCCGCATTATGGCGCCTCACACCGGCAGTTCGCTGGGCCATGCTGCGCTTTCCTACCTGGGAGAAGGGTCCAGAGGCTCTCAATCCGGAGGTCGGGGAAAGTCCACCTGGCTGGGGAGCAGCTTCCACCTCCGGGGCTCTTGCAGGGAGCGGGCCTTGCGGGGAGAAGTCCGGGCCCTGGCTGCAGGAGGCCTCCCTCAGGGACGTTGCCGATCGGCCTGGTCGGTCCCTGGAATCCGAGGCCTCTCCTGGATCCTGGCTGGTGACGTCAGCAGGGAGCAGTCCTGGTCAGGCCGGGCTCCGGGTAGATGGTCGGCCGGGCTTCTGGGTGGGACCCACTCCGTGAGGAGTCCGCCGACTCCTCTGGCTAGGTCCCCTGTCGCTCCCGGTCCGTCCCAATCTCCACTTGCCTCGGCCTCCGGACCGCTCCAAGGACCCAGGACTCTGCAGCTCTGTCAACCGGCACCTCCCCGTCTCATCTGGTCTGGCCTGATGGATCAGCTCCCTGCAAGGAAAAGAAGAAGACTGTCAAATACAGCTCGATGCCCCCTGCTGGACAAAGGTTTCTCTCACTATTGGAGAGAGATGGGAATGATATGAAAATTGGCACTGGAACCAGACTCATCTATGAGGGTGAGGACATCGGATATTGGTGTAAGGTGTTTGTTTAACTCATACTCCTCCTTCTTGGGGGTTCCTCTGAAAATTGTAAGGATCCAATAGATCATTTTTGTTAGTGTGGGTTTGGTCGCTATTTTCCCGCAGCCCCCAGCCAGTGGGTATCACAGACTGGGACCCCATCAATGTCACACAGTCAGCCAGTGAGCTGTGCAGCTGAGTCACTGAAGTCACTGATTGTGTTCCTGGGAGGATGTGAGTTTACACCTACACAGCTCTCTACAGCACAGTACTTCCATAACCACTACTACTACTACTACAACAATTACTACTACTATTATACTAAAGGGAGGAGTGGAATGTTCCCAGTCTTTAGTAGCTGATGGTTGGAGGGGTGATCTATAAACTCTGCTGCAGTGGAACTCTTCAGGACCAAAGCCTAACCCTGCCCAGCACCCCACTCTGGCACTAAGGTCCTCTCACAGCTGTGTCCATCAGTGTGGAGATCTTCAAAACATGGACTGTATTTACTCTCACGCTATTAATCCTCACTGTGAAGGCTCTCCATTTCCCCAGGTCCCTGTGTAACCCTGTCACCTTGCTCACAAAGAGATGAACATTTAGTCTTCATTTTCCACAGCAGTGTAGTGATGGCTATGAAGACTAGGGTGAGGATCACTATCAGAGCGATGGCCCATCCTGCAAGGCCACTCTCTGGAACAGGTTAAGAAAAAGAGACAGAGTTTAGGATCTACGGGGACAGGTTGATTAAGGTCATTTAACAGCAGGGGACATAATGAATGGTGGTCCCACAGCCTCACCTCCCACAGTAACATTAACAGTGACAGACACGGTGCTGATGGTTCGGTTGGTCCCAGACTCCCTCACTGTGTAGTTTCCCTGGTCAGCTGCTGTGAGTGAGCGCAGGGTCAGAGAGCCGCTCTGCACTGACACTCTGTGCTCGTACCCGGGGCCAGGGCGGCTCGCTGCGCCCCTCTCCACAGCGCACACTGAGACAGAGGCTCCCTCTCCTGCAGCAGCAAACAGCACCTCCACTGGCTCTGCAGTGAACAGGCGGAGGGAGAGGGCGGCTCCAGACCACAGGGAGAGGGAGTCACTGTGAGCTGAGAGGGACAGAGACACAGGACAGTGTCAGGATCAGCAGGGGTTCTCACACACAGATAAACTCTGACACACACATGCATACAAACACACTACATATCACTCCTGGTCCAGGACTGAACCACTCATTGACTGTGCAAGAGCCCTGGGGCCAAATTAAATAAATACTTTTACCCTCCAGCTAAAATGATATAAAATACCCAACTACACCCCTCAATGTGACAGCAGTCATGTTTATAAGTTAAGAAAAAATAAGCGCCTAATAATAATAATAATAATAATAATAATAATAATAATAATAATAATAATAATAATAATGTATTATTGATGATAATAAATTCAGGACAGGTTTGTAGTTTTTGAGTAGTTAGAGTGGGTAAAAATTTTGTTATAATCCCAGTGCCTGTCACTGAAAGTCAGTGCAGACAGAGCAAACATTTTATTTGTTTTACTTTGACCAGAAACTTGGAGTGATGAGAAGGGGACTACTGGGGTGGTCAATCAAATTTCAGGGGGACATGGCCACTTGCTACACATGCCCCTGGTCACAAGCATCTGATGAGAAAAAATAATAATAAAGAGAGAAATATAAATATAAAGAACAAAGAGAGCTGTACCAGTAACACTGAGGTCCACAGGTCCCAGAAACTGAATGTCTGTGCCTTTGCACTCACAGTAACACTCATAGTGTTCCTGGTCAGAGAAGGAGGTGTGCTGGAAGCTCAGAGAGAAGTCCCCCTGTCTGATCCTCTCCAGGGGAATCTCGGTTCTGTTCTTGAACCCAGGTCCAGGGAACAACTGCCCATAAGTGAACTCATAGACTCCCTGGAAATTTGTCTGCCACCTAATATAGAGCTGGTCCTCTGGAGTACCTCTGTAGGCTGATCCATTACAGGGCAAAGTGACAGAGGCCCCCACTGAGACCGACACAGAGACAGGAGTGGAGGGGACTGGGAGACACACTGGAGGGACAAAGAGAGAGAGAGGTTTAAAGAGCAGACAATGCAACTGGACAGCCCACTTCATATCCACACAACACAAAGACAGAAGTAATCTTAAATACACCTCCCTAACTCACCATTACACATGTCATATCCATCCATCTTTGAAACCACTTATCGTGGGGAAGCCATCATTAGACAACACACACACGGCAATTTAGAGTAACCAATCAACCCAAACCACATGTCTTTGGACGGTGGGAGGAAACTGGAGTGCCCAGAGAAGTTTGCATGTTCTTCCACGCGGACACGGGCAGCAGCAACGATAATCATCACGCCATGTCATGTATTATTGTAATTAAAGAAACCATCTTAAAATGTTTTTTTCTGTTTTAATGTGGGCCCCTACCTGCCAAGACAATTCCAGACATGAGATTCCATCTGACCATTATAGAGACAGATCTGCAGACAGAAAGATTATGGGGAGTTAATCAGAATAATGGTTAAGAATTGGGGGTACATGTGATGTACATGATGTTCTTTCACAAGCACACAATTTCAATACAGCACAAAATAAAACACATAGGGTCTACTCGCTATAATAATATGGTGATGATAATGCATGGTGTGCTCAAAGACTTCTGGGAGATCTTCGAGGTGGAGAGGAAAGAACTCATGTGTGAACTCTTCATCGGGGGCATAACATCGCAAAATTAAAGAGACGACCTGTCTTGAACCCCTGACATCTCCCTGACAGATGCCACGATGGACAGGAAAAGGGGCACCTCTAGGCCTGGCACAGGTGTGCTGAAGGGGTGCTTTGCCTTCTCCAGGACTGTTAGTGGAGCTGGGCTGGTCAGCAACTGCCCATATGAGTGGACAGGGGTCACAGTCCACGGATGCCATATTCCTGGAGGGACTGCTCTGTATGGACATTGTAGGACAGTTTTTTTGATTGTCGTCTGCCGACCTGTGTACGTTATTCTTTTATTTTGTATTATTTGTTTGTTAACCTTTGCAGGGTGAAAGAGTATGGAGAGGAGGGCACAGCAATGTACCAGGGCTTAAACTGGTTGCCCGGGGAAGTGAGAGGGGTTTAGGAGACTCAGCTGCAGGTGCTGGCTGTGTGTGTAAAGTGTATAGGCCATATAAATTGTGTCTGTGTTGAACATTGAAGATGTACGGGGAGATCGTGAGGGTGGGGTGAGGCTCCCCTCCTCAATAATAATACCAGGGCTCGCGTAGTCCGTTATGGAGGAATGTAGCATGTACTACCGGTGCCATTAATAAACGCTCTGCACAACACGTCACCGTAGCTAATTCCTGTTGTTTACGGAAGTCGCCTTGGAGAAAGAAAAGGCATTTCAAATATAATAATTTGTTTTAAATCCTCAAGAAAAGTTACCAAACAGCATCCCTTCAGTGACCCATAAGCCACACGGATGATTAATAACGGTACATGTGTAATAATAAGTCTCCTCTCCGTCGTCTTCACAGCACAACTGTCTCTCAGGAAATGGTGGACAAAGAGAAACATTCAGGCTGAACTGTTGCGACACGTTTATGTATATTTGCAGTCATTCCTACATTTTACAGATTGTTGTCAATTTTATAATTGTGTTTGTTTGTTTCTTTCATTGTGAGGTTCCTGCAATACGGATCTCTCAGATGATCGCTTTTCTGTACATCGCATTTAACTCGACCGACCCTAAATACAATAATACAAATAATATTTAAAAATATTAGTTTTATTATACTACTAGTACTACTACGGCTTCTGCTAATAATAATAATAATAATAATAATAATAATAATCATAATAATTAATAATAATAATAATAATAATAATGAATTTAGTTGCTGACAACAGTAACGCATAATATGACAATTGGAATTGGACAAGTGTGGAATATTGTCCTCTTTATGTGACTCATGACCCCCTTAAACACACAGTGTGTAATAAGACAAGGTAAAACAAACAAAAAAGTATTTTCTCACCCAAACAGACAAGGCACATGCAGTGGGTGCTAAATCGAAACTGCGCTCCTGTATCTGGGCAGCAACACTGTCGCACCGCCTGACGGGATACCGTCACAAAGTGATCCACCCCGGCAGTAACAAGCATCCGGAGCTGAGGCCTGGGAATTGGGTTTACCCAGCACGCCACTGGAGACACCTGCTTTTACTGCTCTGCGATTACAAATCAATGAAAACATGGAAGTAGAGATTCAAATACCAATGTATTTATTTTTAAAAATCAGGACATAAAACGCTCAGAGGGATTGCAAGTATTACAAGTATTAAAAGGGGCTTAAATAATTAGAAAAGTTAAAACACTGGATATCCCAATAGATAAATGACCTGAAGCGCCATGGGAATCCGGCTCACCATTGTGAGATCAGCCAGCCACCACCCAGACCACCCAGACCTACTGCATGTATAGGCACCATTATAGGCGACTATTAATGCCACAATTAGGAACTGGCGGCCAGTCAGCCTCCTGTGCACCGACTACAAGATACTGGCCAAAGCACTGCAAGCGGCTGCAGCGGCCACTCCCTCAAGTCGTGGGTCCCGACCAGGTCTGTGGTGCCCGGGGGAGATCGGCGGCCGACAACGCCATGCTGCTCAGGGATGTCGTGGCCTACTCGAACGAGAGAGGGCTTCCCCTGGTCCTAATCAGCTTGGACCAGGAGAAAGCCTTTGACAGAGTGGGCCACGAATACCTGCAGCTCGTCATGGAGAGGATGGGTCTCGCTCTTGGCCTGAGGAAGTGGGTCAAGATCATCTACAGCGGCCTAAGCAGCAGGGTCCTTGTGAACCGCCACCTGACCGAACCATTTCCGGTCAGGTCGGGGGTCCGGCAGGGTTGTCCCCTGTCGGCCCTGCTGTACGTCCTCTGCTTGGAGCCGTTCATGCAGGCGATCCGCCGGGACGTCCGGGTGACAG
The DNA here is from genome assembly GCF_036373705.1 of Amia ocellicauda. NCBI lineage: Eukaryota > Metazoa > Chordata > Actinopteri > Amiiformes > Amiidae > Amia > Amia ocellicauda. The sequence goes on along the minus strand of NC_089864.1, from coordinate 2,796,821 downwards.
GTTTCCATCTCCCGGGTTCCGGCGGAGAGCAACTGAAGGCCCTGGCCTATATGGACGACGTGGCCGTGGTCTGCACGGACGCTCCGTCCGTGGCCAGGGTCGAGGAACTGCTGGACGGCTTCTGCAGGGCGACGGGGGCCGCTGTGAACAAGGCCAAGAGCGAGGTCTACCTCTCCAGGGCATGGCCTGTCGGCCGGGGCCCGCCGACCGTGTTCCCTGTGAAGCCGTTTATCAAGGTTCTGGGGATCACGATCGACGGGACCAACACGGGCACCCGGAGCTGGGAGGAGGCCATAGCAAAGGTCCAAAGGAAGATCCACGGCTGGAGCACAAGGACCTTGACGATGGCTGGTAAGGTGCTGGTCGTAAAGGCCATCCTCTTCCCGATACTCCTCTACATAGGAATGATCTTCCCCCCAGACAAGGTCATCGCAAAACTAGTGACCCGAATTATATTTCGGTTTGTCTGGGGGAGCAAAATGGAGAGGCTGAAAAGAGTGCAGATGGTGAAGGGTACCCTGGATGGAGGCAGGGGGGTCCCGGACGTTGTGCGGCTGATAAAGGCGCAGGGGCTGGCCTATGTGGTCAAGAACATCCAGGCTGCTGGCAAGAAAGTGAGTTTCATGAACCGCTTTTATTTTGCCAGCAGCCTGAGACCATTCGGCCTCTGCGCCATGGATAACACCAGGCCGCACTCGTGGGATCCCCCGCCGTTCTACAGGGCGCTCCGAGCCTTTGCGCTCGAAGTAGGCCTCCATAAAGTCGTGCTGGCCTCCTGGGATTATAAGACCATCTGTAGCCAGATGAGATCTGCCCAGGAGACCAGCCGGATAGAAGATTTCCCTCCCGAAACCTGCCGGTTTATCTGGGCTAACGCTACGCACGTTTGCCTCACGAACACGCAGAAAGATGTCTCCTGGATGGCTGTGAGTCGGTGTCTCCCCACCCGAGTGTTCATGCACAGAAGGGGCATAGCTCCTTATGACACCTGCCCCTATAAGGGTTGCCTGGGGAAGGAGACGGAGGCTCACATCTTTAGTGAGTGCCCCTCCGCCCACAGGGTCTGGCTCCTGTTTTCTCCGTTCCTCCACAGGTTTGCCGTTCCTGCGCGGGCGACCGCCCAGCAGATCCTGTATGGTCCGGCCAGGGGAATATCAACATCTACCCTGAGGTGCTGGTGGCGTCTGCGTAGTGAAGCAGGCACTGTGGGAGGGACGGAACATCTGTTTGTTTAATAAGCAGGAGCTGGACCCGATCGTCATCGCGCGGAGGGGCATGGTGTTTGTAAGAGACTATGTCAATCTGGAGGTCCATCAGAGGGGCAAGGAGGAAGCCTACAAGAACTGGCGTATACAAGATCTGGGGGAGCTCAGGATCCCATGATGGGACCCACCTCCGGGGACGGTCAGTTCCCCCTGCTGGAGCCCGAGTCCAAGATCTTTTAAAGATTTTATGGATGATTGATTTTAAAAAAAGATTTTAAAAATTGAATCTTAATTGTTTTTAAAGATTTAGTTGTTTTTAAATCACATTGTTCAGGGTTTTTTGGTTTAAGTTTTGTTATATTTTGTTGTCAAATACATTGACCGTTCTGGATTTAATTTTAAATGCATTGGACTTCTTTTGTTTGTTTTTTATTTTTACTTTTTTTATTGTTTTTTTTATTTTGTTCAATGCATTTTCAGTTATTTTCAATGTATTTGACTTTAATGTTGGTGAGCAGTTTTTGCTTTAATCACGTTTATTTTGTTGTTTTGGGCACGTTTATTTTGAAGTTAATTGTTTTGTTTTTTGTTAAAATCACAGATTTTAAAAATTTTAAGTGATTTTAAGAATTGATTTTTAAAGATTTTAATCATAAGTATTAAAAAATTGAATTGTTTTTTATTCATGAAATGTAAAATACTACACCAAATAAAACAGTATTCCCATCTCTCTCGGCGCAGTAGTACAGCACCAGGTCCGGCTCGGTGATGTTGTCGATCCTCAGGCTGATGTTGTTGTTGGTGAGCAGTTTTTGCTTTTATCACGTTTTTTTTTGTTGTTTTGGGCACGTTTATTTTAAAGTTAATTGTTTTAGTTCTTGTTAAAATCACAGATTTAAAATTTTTTTAAGTGATTTTACGGACTGATATTTTAATGATTTTAATCACAAGCATTAAAAAAAAAATATTGAATTGTTATTATTTTAAGAAATGTAAAATACTAATACTAAATACTAATAAACAGTATTAATGCCACAATTAAAATAAATACAAAGGAGAATATAAAACATAAATAAATACATAAATGAATGAATAAATGTTCTAATAAATAAATAATGTTCTAATTAATAAATAAATACATGTATATATATTATTCCAGTAGCGTATTTATTTATTTATTTATTTATTTTTTTCCTGTATTTATGTCAACATTTAATTATTAATTTATTTCACCTTTATTTATTCCCTTTTACCACTTTGCTATTTAAATTTCTCAGTGCGCATTTACATTTCAAACACTGGCGGTTCTAGGATTTTTATGTAACAGGGGCCATTAAGGGGCCACATGTTACATTCAGGGGCCAAGTACAGGGTTTATTCAAGCACACAAAATAATTTATTCAGTACGGTGCAAATACACTTTGGCAGTCATTCCTTTTTCAAATGCTCTAATAAAAAATATGTGCCAATAAAGTTCTTAATTATTTTTTTCATTTATTTATACTGTGCATAAAGCAAAGCATACACAAAGACACAAAGCATAAATCACACAATAAGGTAAAGTGCAGCAGAGCACAGCAAATTCAGAACAGAAAAAAAGGTATTTTAACATGTACGTATGTTGCCATAACACAGTTTCCAAATACAATTCACAGTGTGGATATATTTACCTAATCATTTGTTTCTTTTTTCTCATCTTTTTCACATTGTCAGAAAAACAAATTGCAATTTAAGCCCTTTTTTGATGAGATAAACAATTTTGAACATGCAAAGCAGCATTAACATACTGTAGTAGGAGCAACAACTTGCACCTCCCAGCTTCAACATCTCTCTCTCTTTATCTTTCTCTCACTCGATTTCTTTCACTGCTCATTCACACATACACACACCTCAAAAAAGAAGAATTCTCCAATTGCTATGCTTGGAGCTGAAACGCCTGACAAATTCATCCAAATCTAATGACCTGGCCCGTCGGGATTCAACGCTTAGGACACTCAAGTGACTCAAACGGGCATCACCCATGGTTGTCCTCAAGTGGTTTTTAATAAGTGCTGAAAAGCTTCTCTCACAAGAAGCACTGCTTACCGGTATTACTACAGCAATCTTGCAAAGCCTGAAAAGCTCAAGGAACACCTCTCTGAAAGGCTCCAGAAAAGCAACAAACTCAAGGAGCATGGTCAATCTCTGCATTCCACTTTTCTCTTTCCTATCCAGCACTCTCTTGATCTGATACATCTCATTTGACAAGTCCTCAACATCTGAGTCAAAAATCTTTGCAAAGGAAAAAAGAGCCTCTTCCTGTAAAAAGGTAACACTTTGTGGGTGAAGTGCTTGAATTCCCTTCATAATTTTGCAGTTGGGTTTAGAGAACCGTCTTTGCAACTCACCAGCCATTGAATCAAGCACCGTGTAGTACACGTCTCTTAAAGCTTTCCCCATCATCTTTATTGACTCTACGCTCACCAGATGGTCCTTTCATATTTTAATGACAACCAACACGAGGATTTGTGACTCACCAAGAATTGTTTTCAAGTTGGATAACTGTTCTCCCGCGTACTGGCATAACGTCAGAGAAGAATGTTCTGGTATCGCTCAAGCCAAAGCACTTCTTCTTCTTCCTTTTTTTGGCAATTCCCATCGATTTCGCGCCTTAGTTTCAAGCACTGCTTCTTCTCCCAAGTTACATTGACACATTAATGCCACAGTGCTGCCAATTGTTTGGGGGTGGAATTGCATCTGTGATCGTTGTGAAGAATTCTCCGGTTGCTCTTCTCGTCGACGATTGATGGAACGAGGGCCAATCAGGGGCCAATCAGATTTCAGCAGGGGCCAGGGCCCCCGTGGCCCCGCCTCTAGAACCGCCCCTGATTTCAAAGTGTCTCCTGTATTCCTCCTGTATTCTTTTTCAGTCTGACAAAAACTCCACCTGTCAATCACAGCTAGTGGGCGAGATAAAGTGAGCTTATTGTCTAACCCGTCTGATCCTCTGCAGCAGGTTTTTGGTTTTGTTGGTTCTGTTCTCGGACTCGCCGGCTATTTGTCTGTCACTTAATGTAGATCTGGTCCTCAGGAGTCCCTCTGTAGGCTGATCCATTACAGGGCAGAGTGACAGAGTCCCCCACAGAGACAGGAGTGGAGGGGATTGGGAGACACACTGGAAAGAGAGAGAGAGAGAGAGAGAGAGAGAGAGAGAGAGAGGTTTAAAGAAAAGACAATGCAACTGGACAGCATACTTTATAACCATACAACACAGACAACAAATTGGGAATTGAACCTCTCTAACCCACCATAGGCCATGTAATGTATTATTCAAAATCAATAAACCATGTTAAAATACAATTTTTCATAACGCTGATCTTAAATATATAACCTGTACTTCCTTTTAATGGACATCATCTTTGTAACTTGCATGCGGTTGTGGTTAAGTCACCTAAACATTGTGGCTCTACGATGCATTAATGTGGTTTCCTAATATGTAGGGTACTGCAGCCCCACGTAAAACTCATGGTTGCTGTGGTGGACTTGGCTAAGAAACCTTTGAAACCACAGCAGTGTGAAATAATTGAAAATGATTGAAATAAAGTATGAGATGTTGGGTTCTGTAAGGAATCTGCACAATCATTTCTAAAAATATGTTTTTGGTGTTAGTTACAGAATGTTCCAGGGTTCACCTTTTGATGCACCAAAAATATGTATGTATTGAGGTTATACTATCTGAAGCGTGCATGCTGAGCTAATGAATGGTGCAGGCTCCTGATTGGCTGGAGCCTGGATGGTGAGAAATTAAACTCCAGAGAAACAAGAGTACGAGTTGTGCAGGGTAGTGTAGGGTAGAGTCGAGTGAGTAAGAGAGTCTTTTTAAATTTACCCCACCTGGTATACAAGTTTCTCTACTAATCATACACTCTGCAAAATCATTCAATCTAAGCCTTTCTTTAGCAAAACTGCTGCTCGCTTAAATTAATCACACGTGGAAGTTAAACACATATGTGCACTAAAAGTAAGAAAGTACTAAATCCTGAAACATGATTCAATAGGAAATAGAATTATAAAGTCTTAAAGTAAGAATATTCAAACACTACGGTGTTACGTACCTCTCAGTTTGGGCTCTTCGCTTCCCCATGTCACCCCGCTCACTGTGAGATCACCGTTTAGTCTTCATGTTCCACACCTGTACCAGTGTGGCCATGGCTATGGGGACCAGGGTGAGGATCACTCTCAGTGCCATCGCCCCTCCTGGGAAAGGAAAGGAAAGGAAAGGAAAGGAAAGGAAAGGAAAGGGGAAAAATAAGACAGGAAGAATTTAAGATCTACAGGTATAGTCTGATCAAGATATCTGAACAGCAGGGTAAGTGCTGAACTGTGACCTCCTAGCTCACCCCGTCAGACACAGAGAAGGTGCTGATGGTGCAGTCAGCGCTGGAGTCCCTCACTGTGTACTGGCCCTGGTCTCTGGGCTCAAATTAGGGCCATAAGACATACATTCAAAATAAAAAAATATTGTAAACAAATTGATGTTTGGATCAAAAATAAAAAAAAATCGAAAGCAAAATGTATACAATTGTAAACAAAAATAATTTTATCAAAAGCAAAAATTAAATAAATGTAATAATGTTATAGCGAGAGCACTGTCTTTGCTTTCGCTTTTGCTTTTTTTACGAGATTTGGCAATGCTTCATCGTGGGGGCGGGGCTTATAGGGGGGCTCCATTGGTCCACTAGGTTTGAGTGACGGGTCTTCCTAATCCATTCAGTGAGCAGTTGATCTGATCTGACAGTCACCACTATGCAACACATTTTTGACTTCACCACTGATTGGACCCATACACCCATATGGGGGGGTGAACTACGTGCACTTCGGAATTTAGCTATAACCAAACCATGATTTAAATGAAAGTTATAAACAATAACTTTCTACATATTACATATGTTTTTATTGTATACAGCCTTTTTTCACATCTTTGTCAATGGTGCTAGTAATTTTGTAGGTGAGTGTGCATATGTGTATACATATGTATGTGTGTGTGTGTATATATGTATGTGTGTGTTTCTGACCTAAACATAAACTAGGATATCACATGCTCTTAATGAATACAATGCCCCTCAATTTGCTGGTGGCACTGTGCCAGCCTCTTCTCCAATAAAGACTGTATAATAATAATAATAATAATAATAATAATAATAATAATAATAATAATAATAATATTCTGAAACTTTCTTCGTCCGTGAGCAGTACGTAGTTTTAACACAGATGTATTGCTCTAGCCCGGCTGTTAGGCACTTACAACTGTGGTTATAAACACTACAAGACTTATAAATACTACTCAGGAGCATTGAAGGAGGAGGGGTCACTCTTGGAGCGAGCACACAATTTAGGGTACACAGACAACACAGACAGTGAGCATACACATAGTAAAATAACTCAAATATAATATTCCCTATTCCTACCCACATAACTGGCATCCCCACACAACAACAACAACAACAACACCATAACTTGTAAAATAAGGAAAGGTGCACCCCGGGGGGTGATGGGAAGACAATATGCACATTAGGAACAAGTCAATGCGCAACCGCGCTGAACAGTGTCCAGTGAAGGACAGCACTCGGGGGTTAGGACGTTACAATACATTACATTAGCAGGAATACACCCTCATGGGAAATATGTACTTATGAACTCAATTCATATACTGCAGTCTGCTTTAAGTGTGTGTAAAGCAGATACACAGGGGGAGACAGACGGCGAGAAAGAGAACAAAACTTCATAACAAGCACGCCTGTGCGCAGCAGAGGGCGCTCCAGCCTCAATCGCAATGCGTTCGTGTGATTGTCAAGGGAATCCGGATTCTGGAACACTGAGAACACACACCTGTGTGACGTGTAGGGCGGGCCGGGTGAACACGGGATGAAATGTAAAGCTAAAGTGTAGTGTGGTAAAAGTATGGTAAAGTGCATTGTGGTGTAGTGCGGTAAAACGCAGTATGCTGCCTCGCTGCTAAATCACCTGTCCCGGAGTTTTATTAGGCTGTACGTGTTCTCTTGCAGGATGGTGAGGAGGATTGTTTTGTATTATTATTATTATTATTATTATTATTATTATTATTATTACTAATATTTGTATTATTAGGAAACAGTAACGCCAGTTCCCCGACTCCCAGGACGAACATGACTCCGTCTCCTGCTGCTCCCTCTCCCGCCCCTCCGCGCTGCCTCCTGCCGCTCTGGGTGACCCCCGTCTCGGCTGTGCTCTCCGCGCTGCTCGCCTCCTCCTGCGTCTACGGCCTCGTTCGCAGAGCAGGCAAGCGAGGCTTTTTAAACACGTCTGAGAGCTGTTACACACACACGTACTATGTAAGCGCCGGTGTGTGAAAAATGCACCATTTATTGTTGATGTTCTGCACATTTATTATGATGTTGTTTTGTATAAATACCCTTCAATTAGTTATGTGTTGACTACGAATCATTCCATAACCTATTGTTTAATTAAAGAATATTTGTTGGATTTTATATATATATATATATATATATATATATATATATATATATATATATTTTTACTTTTCATACAATCAGAAGGTCGAACTTATTTTCTCACTTTTTCAACAATACAAACAGGGTCCAGAGACTCAGGAGACGCTGAAAAGAGAGGCCAGCAGTGCGGAAGAGGCGAAAGAGGAGTGCAGGTACTCAGCCTGAACTAAGATTCCCCCCCTTATTAAATGGGTAATGATGTCCTGTTGGAGTCGGTAGAAGCGTTCAATAGTGTCGAGAGATCCGGGGTCTGCAGAAGACCTGGTAGCTGACCCGCAACTGGCCGCACGTTGCCTGGGGGGCGAATACTGTCATTGGCTGTTCGACAGCGCATACTGCATTCCACCACTTCAGTAGTGTATGCATATTGGACGTAGTATATTAATTCTACTAATGGTAAAAGTAACCGGATGGGCAAAATATGCCGTTTGGTTTTATTGAACGCCATGCATGTCACGAGGGATCACATTATTATTATTTTTGTCATTTAGTTGACGCTCTTATCCAGGGCAACTTACATTGTACCCATACAGCTGGGCATTTCACTGGAGCAATCTAAGTGAAGTACCTGCTCAGGGGTACACCAGCACTGCCCCACCCGGGATTTGAACCCGCAACCGGTCATGAATCCAGAGCTCTAACCAATACTCCACAGTGCTGCCATTATTACACGTGACATGACTCGGGGCTGTCTGTCTTTTCCTGTGTGACAGTGTGAAGACGCTCTGTCTGTGTCTGTCTCCCCTGTGATATTCGTTTGACACCCTGCTGCTGCAGCCCACACCTGTGAGAGGCGATCTGTCCGCTCTTTCTCCAGCTCCATCACCTCTTCCTCCCTCGTGCTGTTAGCAGGCTGTCAGACCACACTTTGCTCCTGTGCAGCTGATCTCTGGGACTCTGCGATCAGAGCTGCAGCGGTGGTAGGCGGAACTCTCAAATTAATCTCTCCACCTCAGTCCCAACACATCTCCCCCTGCAATCTGAGCTGTGGGCAGGTGGCCATAATCAATAGCACTGAAGGAGGGGTGTGTGAAGAGGGGAGTGGAAGTGATGTTGTTGTCTTATTTTAATCAGTTTATTCACCCACAGTGATGTCTGATGAGTTCAACCCAGACTCTCTACTGTTCACTTAAGGGTTTGTTTGTTTTTTTCTCCTTAAATCAGTTTAACTCCCACAGACACCAGACATCGACCCCTGTGCAGGAAAGGTCTCAGCAGATGATAATACGGTCAATCTGAGGGCTAGTTTAGCGGCTGTGTTTCCTAAGCCCTGGTACTGCTGGCATCCCTTTGTTCATTTGACTACTCTTTCATTCACACACATACACACTTGGTAACGATTTGGGTGTCTGAACTCAAAATGTAATAGCCTTCAAGACATCTAGATTCTGATCAGCATTCATGGAGAAACAGATCAAACCTCTAAAAAGCATTTCACAGTTAAACTAGAATTTGATTTTAGACTAGTGAAAAAGTAAATATTACAATTCAATTACAATAAAAACAACATAACTGTAAAATAAAGCATAACAAAACAGAATAATAAGTTTTGTACAGTTTCGTACTATGTTTGTTATGAGCCTGAATACTTCAATTGGAAAATGTTGATTTAGTAGTAGGCTTTTGCTTCAGTGGTTTTGTGAAATCCCCCCCCTCCTCCACCCTGAAAAGGGAGGACGGTGACTAAGGTTGTAGTGCAGTTAATAGAGACACTGCCACCAGGTGTTGAAACTAATATCACTGATTTTCTGATTTATTAAAGCAGACTTTGTATATTACTTAGTTGCCGGTTTTAGTGTGTCGTTCAGTATCTTGTTCTTTCACACCAAACTGTTTATGGAATTTGTTATTTACTTAATGTCTTGTAACAACTAAATAAACAGCAAGAATAATACTTCAAACAGTACTTCAAGCAGCCACTAGATGGACCCAAAGACTTACAAATGAATGCAAACTTCGTAATGATTAATGCTTAATAAAACCCTTAACAATTAAATAATGATTCCAGATCAGCTCCTGAAGATTTAAATGAAATGACCTCTCACAATGACAGTGAGTGTAACAGAGCATATATATATATAACTCTCTCTCTCTCTCTCTCTATATATATATATATATATATAGAGAGAGAGAGAGAGAGAGAGAGAGAGAGAGAGTAGCAATCCTGGGACCTGTAGTGTGCACAGTATGTATGTTCCAGTAGGACAGTTTGTCTGTCTCTCTGTGTGAATGTGTGTGTGTGTATATGTGGGGTTGTTGTTGTGTCGAGTTAGGAAAGGATATGGTTGTGTGTTTGGGGGTTTTGGCATTATGTAGCTCCCCCCATTTCCGGGGTGGTACAGCCAGGGAGTGGTGATTGGGGGTTTGGGGGTCACCCAACTGGGGAGGGTATATTAGAGCATGGTGACATGCTGCTAGCAGAATTGGAGTGGGAGAATTATTGAAAACTGAGTGTTTTTGTGAGCAAATCAGGAAAGAGGGAAAGTCGATTTATTCTGCAATGTTAAACATGTTAGTTTTGATTTTGGAAACTCACGTTTTATTTGTGTTATTTTTGTAATAACTCTGCACCCCACAGTCATATATATATATATATATAAATAATGTTAGTTTCAGATAAAGCATACTTGACACACACACACACACACTGAAATATAATGAAATTATAACTTCTAGACCTCATAGCTACATATACACACACTATTACATCATTCATCTGTTAGTAACATGATTATTGATTATAAAAGCCCCCGAGAGTTACGGAGTCAGTTAGAGGATCTGCAGTGTTGTGCGATTAGTGTGAATGAGCGAGCAGACCAGGGAGACAGTGATGAAGCAGAGCAGATGGGCCAGGGGACTTCCTGCAGCCCCCAGCCAGTGGGTATCACAGACTGGGACCCCATCAATGTCACACAGTCAGCCAGTGAGCTGTGCAGCTGAGTCACTGAAGTCACTGATTGTGTTCCTGGGAGGATGTGAGTTTACACCTACACAGCTCTCTACAGCACAGTACTTCCATAACCACTACTACTACTACAACAATTACTACTACTATTATACTAAAGGGAGGAGTGGAATGTTCCTAGTCTTTAGTAGCTGATGGTTGGAGGGGTGATCTATAAACTCTGCTGCAGTGGAACTCTTCACGACCAGAGCCTAACCCTGCCCAGCACCCCACTCTGGCACTAAGGTCCTCTCACAGCTGTGTCCATCAGTGTGGAGATCTTCAAAACATGGACTGTATTTACTCTCACGCTATTAATCCTCACTGTGAAGGCTCTCCATTTCCCCAGGTCCCTGTGTAACCCTGTCACCTTGCTCACAAAGAGATGAACATTTAGTCTTCATTTTCCACAGCAGTGTAGTGATGGCTATGAAGACCAGGGTGAGGATCACTATCAGAGCGATGGCCCATCCTGCAAGGCCACTCTCTGGAACAGGTTAAGAAAAAGAGACAGAGTTTAGGATCTACGGGGACAGGTTGATTAAGCTCATTTAACAGCAGGGGACATAATGAATGGTGGTCCCACAGCCTCACCTCCCACAGTAACATTAACAGTGACAGACACGGTGCTGATGGTTCGGTTGGTCCCAGACTCCCTCACTGTGTAGTTTCCCTGGTCAGCTGCTGTGAGTGAGCGCAGGGTCAGAGAGCCGCTCTGCACTGACACTCTGTGCTCGTACCCGGGGCCAGGGCGGCTCGCTGCGCCCCTCTCCACAGCGCACACTGAGACAGAGGCTCCCTCTCCTGCAGCAGCAAACAGCACCTCCACTGGCTCTGCAGTGAACAGGCGGAGGGAGAGGGCGGCTCCAGACCACAGGGAGAGGGAGTCACTGTGAGCTGAGAGGGACAGAGACACAGGACAGTGTCAGGATCAGCAGGGGTTCTCACACACAGATAAACACTGACACACACATGCATACAAATACACTACATATCACTCCTGGTCCAGGACTGAACCACTCATTGACTGTGCAAGAGCCCTGGGGCCAAATTAAATAAATACTTTTACCCTCCAGCTAAAATGATATAAAATACCCAACTACACCCCTCAATGTGACAGCAGTCATGTTTATAAGTTAAGAAAAAATAAGCGCCTAATAATAATAATAATAATAATAATGTATTATTGATGATAATAAATTCAGGACAGGTTTGTAGTTTTTGAGTAGTTAGAGTGGGTAAAAATTTTGTTATAATCCCAGTGCCTGTCACTGAAAGTCAGTGCAGACAGAGCAAACATTTTATTTGTTTTACTTTGGCCAGAAACTTGGAGTGATGAGAAGGGGACTACTGGGGTGGTCAATCAAATTTCAGGGGGACATGGCCACTTGCTACACATGCCCCTGGTCACAAGCATCTGATGAGAAAAAATAATAATAAAGAGAGAAATATAAATATAAAGAACAAAGAGAGCTGTACCAGTAACACTGAGGTCCACGGGTCCCAGAAACTGAATGTCTGTGCCTTTGCACTCACAGTAACACTCATAGTGTTCCTGGTCAGAGAAGGAGGTGTGCTGGAAGCTCAGAGAGAAGTCCCCCTGTCTGATCCTCTCCAGGGGAATCTCGGTTCTGTTCTTGAACCCAGGTCCAGGGAACAACTGCCCATAAGTGAACTCATAGACTCCCTGGATATTTGTCTGCCACCTAATATAGAGCTGGTCCTCTGGAGTACCTCTGTAGGCTGATCCATTACAGGGCAAAGTGACAGAGGCCCCCACTGAGACCGACACAGAGACAGGAGTGGAGGGGACTGGGAGACACACTGGAGGGACAAAGAGAGAGAGAGGTTTAAAGAGCAGACAATGCAACTGGACAGCCCACTTCATATCCACACAACACAAAGACAGAAGTAATCTTAAATACACCTCCCTAACTCACCATTACACGTCATATCCATCCATCTTTGAAACCACTTATCGTGGGGAAGCCATCATTAGACAACACACACACGGCAATTTAGAGTAACCAATCAACCCAAACCACACGTCTTTGGACGGTGGGAGGAAACTGGAGTGCCCAGAGAAGTTTGCATGTTCTTCCACGCGGACACGGGCAGCAGCAACGATAATCATCACGCCATGTCATGTATTATTGTAATTAAAGAAACCATCTTAAAATGTTTTTTTCTGTTTTAATGTGGGCCCCTACCTGCCAAGACAATTCCAGACATGAGATTCCATCTGACCATTATAGAGACAGATCTGCAGACAGAAAGATTATGGGGAGTTAATCAGAATAATGGTTAAGAATTGGGGGTACATGTGATGTACATGATGTTCTTTCACAAGCACACAATTTCAATACAGCACAAAATAAAACACATAGGGTCTACTCGCTATAATAATATGGTGATGATAATGCATGGTGTGCTCAAAGACTTCTGGGAGATCTTCGAGGTGGAGAGGAAAGAACTCATGTGTGAACTCTTCATCGGGGGCATAACATCGCAAAATTAAAGAGACGACCTGTCTTGAACCCCTGACATCTCCCTGACAGATGCCACGATGGACAGGAAAAGGGGCACCTCTAGGCCTGGCACAGGTGTGCTGAAGGGGTGCTTTGCCTTCTCCAGGACTGTTAGTGGAGCTGGGCTGGTCAGCAACTGCCCATATGAGTGGACAGGGGTCACAGTCCACGGATGCCATATTCCTGGAGGGACTGCTCTGTATGGACATTGTAGGACAGTTTTTTTGATTGTCGTCTGCCGACCTGTGTACGTTATTCTTTTATTTTGTATTATTTGTTTGTTAACCTTTGCAGGGTGAAAGAGTATGGAGAGGAGGGCACAGCAATGTACCAGGGCTTAAACTGGTTGCCCGGGGAAGTGAGAGGGGTTTAGGAGACTCAGCTGCAGGTGCTGGCTGTGTGTGTAAAGTGTATAGGCCATATAAATTGTGTCTGTGTTGAACATTGAAGATGTACGGGGAGATCGTGAGGGTGGGGTGAGGCTCCCCTCCTCAATAATAATACCAGGGCTCGCGTAGTCCGTTATGGAGGAATGTAGCATGTACTACCGGTGCCATTAATAAACGCTCTGCACAACACGTCACCGTAGCTAATTCCTGTTGTTTACGGAAGTCGCCTTGGAGAAAGAAAAGGCATTTCAAATATAATAATTTGTTTTAAATCCTCAAGAAAAGTTACCAAACAGCATCCCTTCAGTGACCCATAAGCCACACGGATGATTAATAACGGTACATGTGTAATAATAAGTCTCCTCTCCGTCGTCTTCACAGCACAACTGTCTCTCAGGAAATGGTGGACAAAGAGAAACATTCAGGCTGAACTGTTGCGACACGTTTATGTATATTTGCAGTCATTCCTACATTTTACAGATTGTTGTCAATTTTATAATTGTGTTTGTTTGTTTCTTTCATTGTGAGGTTCCTGCAATACGGATCTCTCAGATGATCGCTTTTCTGTACATCGCATTTAACTCGACCGACCCTAAATACAATAATACAAATAATATTTAAAAATATTAGTTTTATTATACTACTAGTACTACTACGGCTTCTGCTAATAATAATAATAATAATAATAATAATAATAATAATAATAATGAATTTAGTTGCTGACAACAGTAACGCATAATATGACAATTGGAATTGGACAAGTGTGGAATATTGTCCGCTTTATGTGACTCATGACCCCCTTAAACACACAGTGTGTAATAAGACAAGGTAAAACAAACAAAAAAGTATTGTCTCACCCAAACAGACAAGGCACATGCAGTGGGAGCTAAATCGAAACTGCGCTCCTGTATCTGGGCAGCAACACTGTCGCACCGCCTGACGGGATACCGTCACAAAGTGATCCACCCCGGCAGTAACAAGCATCCGGAGCTGAGGCCTGGGAATTGGGTTTACCCAGCACGCCACTGGAGACACCTGCTTTTACTGCTCTGCGATTACAAATCAATGAAAACATGGAAGTAGAGATTCAAATACCAATGTATTAATTTTTAAAAATCAGGACATAAAACGCTCAGAGGGATTGGAATTATTAAAATTATTAAAAGGGGCTTAAATAATTAGAAAAGTTAAAAGACTGGATATCCCAATAGATAAATGCCGTGAAGCGCCATGGGAATCCGGCTCACCATTGTGAGATCAGCCAGCCACCACCCAGACCACCCAGACCTACTGCATGTATAGGCACCATTATAGGCGACTATTAATGCCACAATTAAAATAAATACAAAGGAGAATATAAAACATATAAAACATTTTCCTGTATTTATGTCAACATTTAATTATTAATTTATTTCACCTTTATTTATTCCCTTTTACCACTTTGCTATTTAAATTTCTCAGTGCGCATTTACATTTCAAACACTGGCGGTTCTAGGATTTTTCTGTAACAGGGGCCATTAAGGGGCCACATGTTACATTCAGGGGCCAAGTACAGGGTTTATTCAAGCACACAAAATAATTTATTCAGTACAGTGCAAATACACTTCGGCAGTCATTCCTTTTTCAAATGCTCTAATAAAAAATATGAGTCAATAAAGTTCTTAATTATTTTTTTTCATTTATTTATACTGTGCATAAAGGACACAAAGCATAAATCACACAATAAGGTAAAGTGCAGCAGAGCACAGCAAATTCAGAACAGAAAAAAATGTATTTTAACATGTACGTATGTTACCATAACACAGTTTCCAAATACAATTCACAGTGTGGATATATTTACCTAAACATTTGTTTCTTATTTCTCATCTTTTTCACATTGTCAGAAAAACAAATTGCAATTTAAGCCCTTTTTTGATGAGATAAACAATTTTGAACATGCAAAGCAGCATTAACATACTGTAGTAGGAGCAACAACTTGCACCTCCCAGCTTCAAAATCTCTCTCTCTTTATCTTTCTCTCACTCGATTTCTTTCACTTGCTCATTCACACATACACACACCTCAAAAAAGAAGAATTCTCCGATTGCTATGCTTGGAGCTGAAACGCCTGACAAATTAATCCAAATCTAATGACCTGGCCCGTCGGGATTCAACGCTTAGGACACTCAAGTGACTCAAACGGGCATCACCCATGGTTGTCCTCAAGTGGTTTTTAATAAGTGCTAGAGCTGAAAAGCTTCTCTCACAAGAAGCACTGCTTACCGGTATTACTACAGCAATCTTGCAAAGCCTGAAAAGCTCAAGGAACACCTCTCTGAAAGGCTCCAGAAAAGCAACAGAAACAACTCAAGGAGCATGGTCAATCTCTGCATTCCAGTTTTCTCTTTCCTATCCAGCACTCTCTTGATCTGATACATCTCATTTGACAAGTCCTCAACATCTGAGTCAAAAATCTTTGTAAAGGAAAAAAGAGCCTCTTCCTGCAAAAAGGTAACACTTTGTGGGTGAAGTGCTTGAATTCCCTTCATAATTTTGCAGTTGGGTTTAGAGAACCGTCTTTGCAACTCACCAGCCATTGAATCAAGCAGCGGGTAGTACACGTCTCTTAAAGCTTTCCCCATCATCTTTATTGACTCTACGCTCACCAGATGGTCCTTTCATATTTTAATGACAACCAACACGAGGATTTGTGACTCACCAAGAATTGTTTTCAAGTTGGGTAACTGTTCTCCCGCGTACTGGCATAACGTCAGAGAAGAATGTTCTGGTATCGCTCAAGCCAAAGCACTTCTTCTTCTTCCTTTTTTTGGCAATTCCCATCGATTTCGCGCATTAGTTTCAAGCACTGCTTCTTCTCCCAAGTTACATCGACACATTAATGCCACAGTGCTGCCAATTGTTTTGGGGTGGAATTGCATCTGTGATCGTTGTGAAGAATTCTCCGGTTGCTCTTCTCGTCGACGATTGATGGAACGAGGGCCAATCAGGGGCCAATCAGATTTCAGCAGGGGCCAGGGCCCCCGTGGCCCCGCCTCTAGAACCGCTGATTTCAAAGTGTCTCCTGTATTCCTCCTGTATTCTTTTTCAATCTGACACCTGTCAATCACAGCTAGTGGGCGAGATAAAGTGAGCTTATTGTCTAACCCGTCTGATCCTCTACAGCAGGTTCTTGGTTTTGTTGGTTCTGTTCTCGGACCCCTTGGCTGGAGAACATAGCAGAACTCTAAAGACTCGCCGGCTATTTGTCTGTCACTTAATGTAGATCTGGTCCTCAGGAGTCCCTCTGTAGGCTGATCCATTACAGGGCAGAGTGACAGAGTCCCCCACAGAGACCAACACAGAGACAGGAGTGGAGGGGATTGGGAGACACACTGGAAAGAGAGAGAGAGAGAGAGAGAGAGGTTTAAAGAGCAGACAATGCAACTGGACAGCATACTTTATAACCATACAACACAGACAACAAATTGGGAATTGAACCTCTCTAACCCACCATAGGCCATGTAATGTATTATAAGATATCTGAACAGCAGGGTAAGTGCTGAACTGTGACCTCCTAGCTCACCCCGTCAGACACAGAGAAGGTGCTGATGGTGCAGTCAGCGCTGGAGTCCCTCACTGTGTACTGGCCCTGGTCTCTGGGCTCAAATTAGCTGATCTACAATATATAACCTGTATTTTCTTTTAATGAACATCATCTTTGTAACTTGCATGCAGTTGTGGTTAAGTCACCTAAACATTGTGGCTCTACGATGCATTAATGTGGTTTCCTAATATGTAGGGTACTGCAGCCCCACGTAAAACTCATGGTTGCTGTGGTGGACTTGGCTAAGAAACCTTTGAAACCACAGCAGTGTGAAATAATTGAAAATGATTGAAATAAAGTATGAGATGTTGGGTTCTGTAAGGAATCTGCACAATCATTTCTAAAAATATGTTTTTGGTGTTAGTTACAGAATGTTCCAGGGTTCACCTTTTGATGCACCAAAAATATGTATGTATTCAGGTTATACTATCTGAAGCGTGCATGCTGAGCTAATGAATGGTGCAGGCTCCTGATTGGCTGGAGCCTGGATGGTGAGAAATTAAACTCCAGAGAAACAAGAGTACGAGTTGTGCAGGGTAGTGTAGGGTAGAGTCGAGTGAGTAAGAGAGTCTTTTTAAATTTACCCCACCTGGTATACAAGTTTCTCTACTAATCATACACTCTGCAAAATCATTCAATCTAAGCCTTTCTTTAGCAAAACTGCTGCTCGCTTAAATTAATCACACATGGAAGTTAAACACATATGTGCACTAAGAGTAAGAAAGTACTAAATCCTGAAACATGATTCAATAGGAAATAGAATTATAAAGTCTTAAAGTAAGAATGTTCAAACACTACGGTGTTACGTACCTCTCAGTTTGGGCTCTTCGCTTCCCCATGTCACCCCGCTCACTGTGAGATGACCGTTTAGTCTTCATGTTCCACACCTGTACCAGTGTGGCCATGGCTATGGGGACCAGGGTGAGGATCACTCTCAGTGCCATTCGCCCCTCCTGGGAAAGGAAAGGAAAGGAAAGGAAAGGGGAAAAATGAGACAGGAAGACTTTAAGATCTACAGGTATAGTCTGATCAAGATATCTGAACAGCAGGGTAAGTGCTGAACTGTGACCTCCTAGCTCACCCCGTCAGACACAGAGAAGGTGCTGATGGTGCAGTCAGCGCTGGAGTCCCTCACTGTGTACTGGCCCTGGTCTCTGGGCTCAAATTAGGGCCATAAGACATACATTCAAAATAAAAAAATATTGTAAACAAATTGATGTTTGGATCAAAAATAAAAAAAATCGAAAGCAAAATGTATACAATTGTAAACAAAAATAATTTTATCAAAAGCAAAAATTAAATAAATGTAATAATGTTATAGCGAGAGCACTGTCTTTGCTTTCGCTTTTGCTTTTTTTACGAGATTTGGCAATGCTTCATCATGGGGGCGGGGCTTATAGGGGGGCTCCATTGGTCCACTAGGTTTGAGTGACGGGTCTTCCTAATCCATTCAGTGAGCAGTTGATCTGATCTGACAGTCACCACTATGCAACACATTTTTGACTTCACCATTGATTGGACCCATACACCCATATGGGGGGGTGAACTACGTGCACTTCGGAATTTAGCTATAACCAAACCATGATTTAAATGAAAGTTATAAACAATAACTTTCTACATATTATTTTATTGTATACAGCCTTTTTTCACATCTTTGTCAATGGTGCTAGTAATTTTGTAGGTGAGTGTGCATATGTGTATACATATGTATGTGTGTGTGTGTATATATGTATGTGTGTGTTTCTGACCTAAACATAAACTAGGATATCACATGCTCTTAATGAATACAATGCCCCTCAATTTGCTGGTGGCACTGTGCCAGCCTCTTCTCCAATAAAGACTGTATAATAATAATAATAATAATAATAATAATAATAATAATAATAATAATAATATTCTGAAACTTTCTTCGTCCGTGAGCAGTACGTAGTTTTAACACAGATGTATTGCTCTGACCCGGCTGTTAGGCACTTACAACTGTGGTTATAAACACTACAAGACTTATAAATACTACTCAGGAGCATTAAAGGAGGAGGGGTCACTCTAGGAGCGAGCACACAATTTAGGGTACACAGACAACACAGACAGTGAGCATACACATAGTAAAATAACTCAAATATAATATTCCCTATTCCTACCCACATAACTGGCATCCCCACACAACAACAACAACAACAACACCATAACTTGTAAAATAAGGAAAGGTGCACCCCGGGGGGTGATGGGAAGACAATATGCACATTAGGAACAAGTCAATGCGCAACCGCGCTGAACAGTGTCCAGTGAAGGACAGCACTCGGGGGTTAGGACGTTACAATACATTACATTAGCAGGAATACACCCTCATGGGAAATATGTACTTATGAACTCAATTCATATACTGCAGTCTGCTTTAAGTGTGTGTAAAGCAGATACACAGGGGGAGACAGACGGCGAGAAAGAGAACAAAACTTCATAACAAGCACGCCTGTGCGCAGCAGAGGGCGCTCCAGCCTCAATCGCAATGCGTTCGTGTGATTGTCAAGGGAATCCGGATTCTGGAACACTGAGAACACACACCTGTGTGACGTGTAGGGCGGGCCGGGTGAACACGGGATGAAATGTAAAGCTAAAGTGTAGTGTGGTAAAAGTATGGTAAAGTGCATTGTGGTGTAGTGCGGTAAAACGCAGTATCCTGCCTCGCTGCTAAATCACCTGTCCCGGAGTTTTATTAGGCTGTACGTGTTCTCTTGCAGGATGGTGAGGAGGATTGTTTTGTATTATTATTATTATTGAGGTTATGTTTTTTTTACTTCATGATCAGTTGTCTACTATGCAGTCCGCCATCCTACCCGAATGGTTTACTCTTACAGTTTGTATTAATCACAATATTGTGTTGTTGTAAACTGTGGTAACGTTGAACTTGGTGCTATACCAAATAATGATTGATTGATTGATGAATCGATTAATTGGTTGATAGTGATTCGTTATTAAGAACTTATTAAGAGTAAGAACTGCACAGTTTTCATGCAGAATCACTACAGTTTATAATAAAATAATGACGATGATAATAATAATAATAATAATAATAATAATAATAATAATAATAATAATAATAATAATTCTATGCAGTCATTAGATGTAATGTTTGATTGGCATTATGTTCTGAAGGTGAATCTTGCTTGCATGGGGACTGCCCCATTTGAGTGTCTCCTGGGTCTCTGTGACGCAGCTGGTACAGATGTCCAATACAGGGACACATCTGTGGACAGAAACGCTGCGTGTGCAGGCTTTTCATTTCCTGACCTTGACGACTACATGACAGCTGTCAGCGCTGCCTTTCTCCCACAGCAAGACATTGCTGCCCTGTTGCGCGTCGCTGCGCTTTCTGGAGCGCTAAGAGTCCGGGTCCGAGAGAGGTTCTGTTTCAACGACCCGGTCACCCTCCCATGGAAATAATAAGACATGATGGACAAGTCACTCACAGTCGACCAAGTCTCCACGACCGCCAAACCACGTCTTTTTATGTCGTCGTCTTTCGCCCTTTGTCGTCTCTTCGTGTCTTCGGCTTGATCTTCGTTCTTTTCTCTCTTTCCCGCTCCGCCATGTTTTTTATTTGGCAGTTTTTACTTTGTGTCTTTGCGCCTCTCTCACTTCCTTTCGTCCTGTCACTCATTATTGCTGCTTTGCATGCACGCAGGCCGCTCTGCTATCTCTGATCTCTTCTCTGCGCTGCTGAGCACTGAAGATACACCAACATCAAACCACTGCCGCTGATGACGCCACAGAGAGCGAGGGGCGGGGTGAGGATGTCCCTTTGAAAGCAAAATAACTGACATAATTATTGTATTTCATTGCATTTGTCTCTTGAGTCCCGGTAGTGATGTTTAATATGATGTGGATTTGGGAAAGGTTTGGCAACGCTGCTCTGGTGCGCGACACGTCTATCAGCCAGTCCCCTATAAACACGCCGTGTACAGAGAGCGACACAAATGGACACTGTCTCTGCCTTTACTGTGTGTTTTCTTTTCTTACTACTTAGGCTGATTCCCTGATTTTTCCTTGCGAACTCTCACCCTTTCTCCCTCTTTCATAGCTGGCAATAATTGTGCATCATTGTTTTGTTTGTTTTCAGCTGAGCAGTTGACTGTAGCCCTGCTCCTCTAGGTGTATTTCTGTATGCCAATAGTGCTAGAAAAAAATCTTGATTATCTGCATTCGCTTTCCTTAGCAGGTTCTTGATTGTTTCTACAGTTTTCTCTGCTTGTCCATTAGACTGAGGGTAAAAGGGGCTTGAGGTGATCAGCTTAAACCACCACTGATCAGCAAAATCTTTAATATTTTTACTTACATAGGGTGGCCTATTGTCAGAGAGTACAGTATCCGGTATTCCATGTCTTGTGAATGCAGACTTCATTAAGATAACCGTGTTGTTTCCCTCAGTAGGCCCATTTCAGAGAATCCAGAATAAGAATCCACCACCCTCTTTGCAGAGCATCGCAACCCACATTTGTTTTCCTGGGATATGCTTCAACTCATACTGGTATTTCTGTAGTCTCAGTAGGAATCTCTGAATCTCTGTTCCTGCCATAAACATACTGTTGGAATCTTTCACAGCCAAAAACTACAGGCAACATCCCTTTTTTCAATTTAAGCATTCCTTTGCTCTGTGTTAGTGAGTACTCTGGGTGCATTGTCTTGTAGCAAGGCTAATCCTAAATCCTTTTGAGATGCATCCAGTGTTAATTGGCTTGCAGTTGTCAAAATACTTAAACTGGAGGTTTAGTCAAACATGCTTTCATTACACCCTTTTCATGTTCATTTGTCCAGTGCCATTCAGCATTTGCAAATCATAAATGTATGTTGTTACAGCACCAATCCCTTCCATTATTTCAGCCATTTTCTTGTGAAACACTTTGGGTGCAATAAATATTCTCAACGGCAGTCTTTGAAAGTGTAATCTTCTGAAGAGTGTGTTAAAACGTGTGTATTTAGAACTCTGATAGTCTGACCATATTTGCCAGAATCCACTGGAAACATCTAGAATACTAAAGAATTTAACTCCAGCCAAGGTCAGGGTCTCTCAACAATTGCTCTTTAACACTGGATCGCATATACCATGTACAATTTGATCTTTAATTATAGATTCATCTAGGTTTCCAAACTGGTGTTCCTTATGTAGTTAACCTGTTTTTATTATTTTATCTTTTGAAGTCATTATATATATATGTTATATGTTGTGGCTTTCAAAGAGATGTGTTCAAACCTTATTAACTTTTATTGTATCACAGTAGGCCTACTACCCAAGCATTGTGTACCAAACCATCAGACATTATACAGCCTAGTTTGAAATCATTCTAGATCCTGTTTGCCCTTATATGTTGATATGTAGCTGTCTATGTCATATCCTGACAGTGCAACCACGTATTCTACAGTTTTATGTATTATTATCTTCAAAAGGACAATAGACACTTCACAGCAGCACGGGCTGCCAGGCGCTTCCAATAAATCATGCTTGCTGGAATAATTTTGATCTTTTTAATATGTGAGTATCAAAAGAATCAATGAAATTATAGTATTTTTATATTATGTTATAGATTGTTATTGTTATTATTATTATGAAAAACAAACTTTAGTGTAATCTGTGAGCTATATGCAGTGCCCAATTTCTCTCTCTCTATCTCTTTAAATCACGTTTTTACACTAGCCTATGCAATACAGCGATTTGTAAAATGTCAAAAAACGTAAGATTAATTGAAAGCATCTATAGATACGTTTTCTGCATGTGACCATATGTTTTCAGTGGCGGTTCTAGGACTTTTCTGTAACGGGCCATTAAGGGGCCACATGTTACATTCAGGGGCCAAGTACAGGGTTTATTCAAGCACACAAAATAATTTATTCAGTACGGTGCAAATACACTTCGGCAGTCATTCCTTTTTCAAATGCTCTAATAAAAAAAGATGTGCCAGTAAAGTTCTTAATGATTTTTTTTCATTTATTTATACTGTGCATAAAGGACACAAAGCATAAATCACACAATAAGGTAAAGTGCAGCAGAGCACATCAAATTCAGAACAGAAAAAGAGGTATTTTAACATGTACGTATGTTACCATAACACAGTTTCCAAATACAATTCACAGTGTGGATATATTTACCTAAACATTTGTTTCTTATTTCTCATCTTTTTCACATTGTCAGAAAAACAAATTGCAATTTAAGCCCTTTTTTGATGAGATAAACAATTTTGAACATGCAAAGCAGCATTAACATACTGTAGTAGGAGCAACAACTTGCACCTCCCAGCTTCAACATCTCTCTCTCTTTATCTTTCTCTCACTCGATTTCTTTCACTTGCTCATTCACACATACACACACCTCAAAAAAGAAGAATTCTCCGATTACTATGCTTGGAGCTGAAACGCCTGACAAATTCATCCAAATCTAATGACCTGGCCCGTCGGGATTCAACGCTTAGGACACTCAAGTGACTCAAATGGGCATCACCCATGGTTGTCCTCAAGTGGTTTTTAATAAGTGCTGAAAAGCTTCTCTCACAAGAAGCACTGCTTACCGGTATTACTACAGCAATCTTGCAAAGCCTGAAAAGCTCAAGGAACACCTCTCTGAAAGGCTCCAGAAAAGCAACAAACTCAAGGAGCATGGTCAATCTCTGCATTCCACTTTTCTCTTTCCTATCCAGCACTCTCTTGATCTGATACATCTCATTTGACAAGTCCTCAACATGTGAGTCAAAAATCTTTGCAAAGGAAAAAAGAGCCTCTTCCTGTAAAAAGGTAACACTTTGTGGGTGAAGTGCTTGAATTCCCTTCATAATTTTGCAGTTGGGTTTAGAGAACCGTCTTTGCAACTCACCAGCCATTGAATCAAGCACCGTGTAGTACACGTCTCTTAAAGCTTTCCCCATCATCTTTATTGACTCTACGCTCACCAGATGGTGCAGTTATTATGTAATCACACAATCGTGTGTTCATCTTTGGCTGCCTCTTCTCAGTCTTTTCCAAGCTGAGGTCACATTTTACAGCCATTTCCTCAACCTCTTTCCTCAAAATAGGCCTCACTCCTGTATTGCTCTAATGTGTCCAGCAATGATTCTATAAGAGTGACTGCTGCTGCTAGATCCAGTGAGGGGGACTGTAACATGTCCGACAACAATTTGGACTGTCCCAGGACTTTGTTGAATGTCACTAGAACACCAATTATACTAACATCAAGTTGAGCTAATAAACCATGAGCATCTGTTTGTCTAGTCGACGATTGATGTAACGGGGGCCAATCAAGGGCCAATCAGATTTCAGCAGGGGCCAGGGCCCCTGTGGCCCCGCCTCTAGAACCGCCCCTGTATGTTTTGCATGACATGTTACTGGATACGTATTGTATGGGAGTGTGCAGGTGAATAGCTGGTATTTGATAAACAAAGTTGTAGCAGTAGACTTTTGGTTAGGGGCAGTGGCCTATGCATCAGGAATTGTGTGTAAAATTATGCTGTGGGAATCAGTAAAAATATAGTAACAACATAGCAAAAGCATGATTTACTCATAAAAATGAAAAATAATTGAATTGTTTGTAAAAATATCATAACATGGTAATAACATGGTAAAATGTGTTAATATATCATATAAGTGTAGTGTGGTATAGTATGGTAAACATATGGTAAAGTGTAATAATTGAAAATACACATGAAGATATACACACAGACCATATGTGTCAAGAATGCAATTTTGTCCCCTATGACATGCTCCAAATCATGTACATCATATAATTGTCATGTCATTATTTTAACATGAACACATTTGCAATCATTAATTAGTTTAGTTAGGTTAGTAGATTATTTCCATTGTTTTGAATAAAACAAATAGCAAAACATTGCACTGTTTCCTGTGTTAGAATCATTCAGCACAATAGTACGTCTGCCTGTGTGTTCTGAAGAGGGTGGGGGTGGTAGTGCATGGTGAAGTGTTTTCCGAATTTCTTTCAACAAAGGCAGGGTTTTATGTTTACTTGTTTTTTTGGTTTTGATTAAGAGCCCAGACAAAGCTTTTGATTCAAACCTACAATCTCCTGCTTACAAACCAAGCATTTTAATCCACTAAGCCACATTGTCTCTAATATGAAACTGTTCATATGAAACTTTATATTTCAGTGTTGTTTTGATTCAAGATTCAATCATCTGAAGCATAATTTTTGCAGTCTGTAAAATAGTGTTACATCCATCCTGTTAATCAGATAATTGGAGCAATTCAACGTCGTTGGGACAGAAGCAAGGTGACACTGCAGCGCCAGGTCCAGGAGCCCAGTGTGAGGGCCCTGCATGAAGAGCTCAGGGTGGAGTGAAACCAGTCTTCATCAGGAGCAGGACTCGGGACACCTAGTGTAAAGTATTAGTGTCCCTTTGTGAGCTTCACTGAGAAAACAGTCACAATAATTTAGTGGGAATGTAAACCAGCTACTGTTCAAGACACTCCCCAGGGCCAACACTGTCTTCTGATTTCCCTTCCAACCTGAGCTGTGTAATTGGTTAATTTGTAAAATTGGTGAAGTGATTGTTCACCTGTCTGAGCCAATGTAGCCCACTCTGGCAATGATGTAATGCCACAATTAATATAACTGTCAATAAAGGTAAAGTGCAATAAAGGTAGAGGTAAATGTATAACCTATAGGATAGGGGCCCTCCAGTACTGCTAAAGAACACTGCTTTGCGAAGCACAATGTACTGATAACAATGTATCAAAGTCTGGCGATGATTTGCCAGAAACCACGTGATCACTGGAAATGAAGGTGCTGACCAATATAAGGTAATATTATTAATAATAATAATGTCTATTGAAAAATACATTAAAATCACTACAGTATGGAGGGTGTATGCTTAGTATTTGTGTTTACTGTTGTTAGTAAAATAAGAACATTTCTATTAGATTTATTACAGTTCTTTACTGCTAATAGTAATAGTAGTAGTGTGTAGTAATCATGGTAATCACAAAATAAATGCATGACTGAATACAATGTTATTACAATATTACATAGTAGGTAATCTTATTAAGCTTCATATTTTAAATATAATTAGATTGGTCAGGAACACAATCAAGACTGTTCAGAGACTGAAGACTGTTCAACCTCCATAAAATACAATCCAGGTCTACAAGAAAATGAAAAACAGAAATAATATCTCACTTTCCAGTGTTATAGTTATTTTTGCAAAATTAAACAAATGGAGATAGACTCTGTACACACTGCATTGATAGAGCTACACACTGCACTGCCAGAGCTGCACACTGTACTGATAGAGCTGCACACTGTACTGATAGAGCTACTCACTGCACACATTGTACTGATAGAGCTACATACTGTACTGAGAGAAAGACACACTGCACACACTGCATTATATCCTATAAACCTCAGTGATATATTGTTGTGTCAGCTGGTCAGCACATTAGCACTGGGGCTGCAGTGTCTCTCCTCCTCCCTCTTCCTGGTAGAAAACCTGCCCGTCCGGCTGCTCTCTCCAGCGCAGTGTGGTGTCCTCCGGCAGACCCAGCCTGATCCATTCGCTCTTGATCTGAAAACACAGCAGTAACACACTGACTGGAGCAGCACTGTGGCCAGAGGCACAGAGTGGAGGGCAGCAGAGCTGTGCAGTGATTGTTTAATGATGAAACATATAAATAAATACTGCTCATAATAAAGCTTGACCCCTGTAGCCATGTGTCTCCACATTCTCCCTCCCTCTCTCACAGTCACAGGGTCATCTGGTCCTCAGCACTCAGGGTCACAGCCACAGTCACTCACCTGCTCTAAGAGTGTCTCTCTCACTGCAGGTGCATTGGGGTTCACACCTCGTTTCCCCAGGAAATACAGCTTCATTACTTCTCTGTTCTCTGTGGAGACCAACGGATCCATCGTTACAGTACACACACTCACAGACCTTTAGCATCCTTAGTGACGTAACCTTCTGCCCCCTACAGGCGACGCTCTGAAGTGTGTGTTCAGCAGGTGTGTGTCTGTCTGTCAGTGAGGGACAGAGTGACTGGGCTGTGTGAGCACCAGCAGGAGAGAGAGTGATGAAGGAGAGAGACTGTGAGGTGATGTCAGCTGTGCTGCAGTGCAGTGAGCTGCTGTGTGTGGAGGCAGGTGAGGGGAGCAGCAGGTGGAGGTGAGGAGGGGCTGGTGTGACATCAGTCCAGGTGGAGTGAGGAAAACGAGGAGGGTGGAGGTGTGATGAGATGAAGTGTGTTGGTGTGAGAGGGGAGGTGTGGAGGGCTGAGCTGCAGTGAGGTGGGGTGAAGGGCACTGGGTGGAGGTGAGGTGACCCTCAGCCAGCCTCTCTGACCCAGGAGCTGAAGTCAACTCACCATGGTAGCAGAAGAAAGGGAGCATGTAATTGCAAAGGGAATCAAACCATTTCCCTCTGATGTCCTTTTTTAGGTGCACTCCAGTGCAGATCTGCTTTATTCCTCCACCATTGGGTTTGTATGTGTCCCAGTGGCGGAATGAGGAGCTGCTCTGGTCTGACCACTTCCAGGGATCCCTGAACAGACCGATCCATACACACTGCCCATTCGCTGCTTTCTTCACCTCCTCATTCTCACTCTGGCTCCTCACACTGACCAGGTCTGTGTAATTCTCTCTACAGAATCTCTGCGCCTCTGTCCAGGTCTTTGCTTGGTCAGTCAGGACGTATCTCTGTGTGGCATCACTGGTCTCTGTGAAGACAAACCCAGCGGGTTCAGACTGCAGTGCATCTCATGCTGAATTTATTTAATTAACATAACAGAAAACATAACCAATTCAATGTCTCCACCTACATTGCCAAGATCAAGTTTCTTCTTCTTGTGCTCTACACATGTCACAAATGGGTTGTGACAGGCATTAATGACTTTATTATTTCATTATTGTTTGCTGTTGGGTTTATCAAATAGGTTAATGTCTGCACTTTATTACTGTATTTCACTGTTTTTCTTTGTTATTTTCCCTTATTAATTAACCTTGTTTTGGGGTTCTTTCATTCAGTGTTATTTCCTTAAATGTTTTTGACTTGGTTTATGGTTCTCATGTGTGTCTATTTTAGTTATTTGTGCACGCCCCCTGGTCACATTCCCTCATGGACTTCCCTGCGTCACCTGCCTAATTACTGTCACCTGCACCCCTGAGTCTAGCTCCTGCTACAGATGCAGGAGGCTTTATTCATTAAATAGAGAGACACTGAAAGAACACCGAACAGAGGAGAGCTACCTAAAAATAAGGTGAGCGCTGGAGGAGAGAGCAGGGGGATTAGACCGTGAAGATGCAGATTGAGGGAACTCTGAGCTGTGAAGGATTACTGGAACAAGACCTATGAAACAAAGACCTGGCATTTGGAGACCATGGACTAAGGCAGAGTACTTTTGCTTCATTCTTGTTGAAAAAGGCAGTATTGAATACTGAAATTAGGAGACCCAGATACGGCATTTTGATTAATTTATTAAATGCTTCATAGGAAGTGGTAGTGGCAATTCGTGTTCTTCTTGGAAAAGATCTGCACTTGCACTCTAGACTTGACTTTTTGTGGTCTTCCCTTGCTCCCCCCTGGTGGCCATTCCCGGATCTGCAACCTGAAAAGAGAAAAGACATTAGAATTTCAATCTGCACAATAATAATCACTTCTGTCAACTGTACTGTCATTTCTTACCTTGATTTCCGTGGGATTCCTAGTTGGTTGGTGAGGGGCTAGTCCGGGTCTTGCCTGGCCCAAAACGGCTACCGACCTTGGAGGTGCCATAGATTAAGTCCATCATGTAGTAGGCATCTTGCTGACCTACAAGTGGTTTGTGGTGTTGCTGCTACCTGATAAGAGAGAAGTATAATATTAACTGATGCTCAATTGTGTCCTTGAAATTGAGTGTTATTTATTGTGGGTATAGATCTGGGAAGTCTTGTTGCTGCTACAGTGAATTTGCTTACATTTAAGGGGATTTTTGTTTTTGTTTTGGTGAGGGGATTTTAGTGTAGTATTTGCCCAGAATATTAAAGGTGGGGGTTTATTTAGTATATTTTTTCTTCCATTCTTTACAGTCTGTTCTTGTGGTGTGTCTTTTATAAAACTGCCCTAGCACAGCCTTTGTGCCCTGTGTTGGAGGGTGGAGATAACCCTGTACAAATAAAAATAATTACTTACCCATTTGTGCTGTTGTGTCTTGGTCAAATCGAGCCTGCCCGGGGAGAGAGAAACAGAAGGGGTGGTGCGAGTTCCTCTCTTGCTTAAAAATTGAGGTGCTGTAGTTGGTCACAACTACTCAGCTGTGACGGATGCATGTATCAATTTACAGGTTCGCTGGTGACGATCTTAATTTAGTGCGTTGTGTGTTATACTATTAAGGAAAAAATATGCATCACTACAGAAGTGTCAGTAGGCAGAGACATTGCCCTCTTAACTGGTGTGATAATGTTCGTAATGCACAGTAGTTATTTGACTAATTCAGATTATTGTGATTGAGCATTATTCACAATAAGTGGCGTTAAGGGGAAGCAGTACTGGAGGAATGACATAGAGGTGAGAGCAGACCAAGGTGCTTACCTTGATGGCAAATGAAGCGGAAATTGCTTGGACAAGTAACATCAGACCAGCTACCATCAGGGTTCATTTCTACACAGTTCTCATTGCCTCCCCAGTTATCAGGTTGAACTGTGCCCCAGTTGCGATACTCGGACTGCCCCACTATGTTGAACTCCCTGTCTGTCAGGGACCACTGCCACCTGTTCATGTCATAATACAGTCCTATCCAGGCCTGGCCTGTATAAGTGCTGTCTGCAGTGTTGAGCAGTCTGTCCAGTTCTTCTGCGTTGTCAATGGAGGCCAGGTCAGTGTGTTTCTCTCTGCAGTATTGTTGTGCGTCAGTCCAGCCCAGGGATGTGTTCACAAAGACATACTGATGAGTGAGACATGAGGAGAGGCTGCAGATCCCTGGAAACACACAACACAACACTCAGTGTTTAAATTGTCTCCTTTAAATTGAGTGCCTGCTCTCCTTCTTTTGCAACCGGTCGTTTACTTTCTATACTTTATTTAATTGTATTTATACTGTACCTATATTCGTAAGGGCAGCTACTGTTTGTTAAGTACTGTCTTTCTTAATGCAGTTTAGACTATATATTGATGCAGTTTCTGTAACCTGGAACTGCCACTCAGCTTCCAACAAGGCCAACTTAATCTACACTTTTGCCTCCCACCACATGATTTCCTCACTCTCACCAAGAAATTGATCTCTCCTGAGAACACAACCACCCCTGCTGCCTTATCCTCTCTGTTTGTCCTGCCCCACGGGGCTGCTACTCTCCATCTCTCTCCTCTTCTCTGTCTCCCCCCTTTCTCTCCTCTATCACGAATAACGGCTTTGAATTCCATGAAGTAGAACTCGCCTCTCCCTCTCACCTCTTACTTCTAGTTCTCTATTGTCCTCCCAGTCCACTCGCCTCCTTCTTGGAAGAACTAAACTTTCTTCTCTCCTCCCTCCCCTCGCTGTCCTTACCTACCATCCTCCTGGGAGACTTTAACATCCACCTCTCCAACCTCTCCCATTCTGTCGGATTTCTTCCCCTCCTCCACTCTTAACTGCTATCTCTCCCCATCTCCCCCGACTCACAGGGCAGGCCACCAGCTATATCTCATCTTCTCTTCTATGCACTCTGTGACACCCCTGGATATCTAAGACCACTACTTCATCTTTTTCTCCCTTTCTCTCCCCTCCCTCCCCACCCCACCCATTCTCTCTATCACCTTCCACCATAAATTGTGCTCCATCTCCCCCTTCACCTTGTCTCCATTGCTCTCACTCTTTTACCTTCCATTGACTGTTTTTCCTATCTGTCCATTAACTGTGCTACCGCCTTGGATCTCTTCCATTCTCTTCCGTTCTCTGCTCAACCCGATCAGAAGTGGAAGTGCAAGAGGTCCAAATTCCCTGCTGCCCTTGAACTCTATCGCTCTCTACTTTCCACATTCTCTTCCTCACCTCAGACAAGGAGTCTTACTTCCAAGCACTCTTTGAATCCTCTGTCAACAACCACCGCAAACTCTACTCCACCTTCTCTTCCCTCTTCGCCTCCCCCTCCTCTTTACTCTCTCTCTGCTGAATTTTCTCTCCTTCTCCACTAAGATCACAGACATCTGCAAGCTCTTCCACAGTCCCCCCTCCTCTCCCATCCCAACCAAGTCTCCCACCGATCAAGTTTCCTTTTCTTCGTTCTCACCTCTTTCGGACTCTGAACTTTCCTCTCACCTGATAGGTAATAAACCCACAATGTGTGCCCTGGACCCTCTCCCGACTCACCTCCTCCAATCGACTGCTCCTGATCTACTCCCCTTCATCTCCTCCATCCTCACTCCTCTCTGGCTGTTTCCCCTCTGCATTTAAACAAGCTGCTGTCATCCCACTCCTCAAGAAACCTACCCTTGACCCTACTTCTCCACAGAACTACCACCCTGTCTCCCTGCTCCTATTACTTTCAAAGACCCTCAAGCATGTGGTCCACCATCAGCACTCTGCCTTTCATTCCCATCACTCACTCCTGGATCCTCTGCAATCCGTCTTCCGCACAGCCCACTCCACTGAGATTGCTCTCCTGGCAGTCACTGACTCCCTCAGCTATGCTCGGGCACCTCCCTCTCCTCAGTCCTCATCCTCCTTGATCTCTCCGCAGCATTTGACACTATTGATCACTCCATCCTCCTCTCCTGCCACGGTGACATTGGAAACTCTAGGACTACTCTCACCTTGTTCTCCTCCTACCTACAAATGACCGGACCTATCAAGTAACATCGCAAGGTTCCTCAACCACCCCCCAACCTCTCCTCACAGGCATACCCCAAGGCTCCATCCTGGTCCCCCTCCTGTTCTCTCCCTTCACTTACTCCCTGGGCCCCCTCATAGCATCCCATGGATTCTCTTGCCATTTTTACACAGATGATGCCCAAATCTTCCAGTCTTTTCCCTCCTCTTGATACACACTCATCCCCTCTCACATCTCTTCCTGCTTGCCTGCTATCTGATCTCCTCTTTTTCCCCCCCTCTTCCTCACCTTCTGCTGACCTCTCCATCTCAAGCCCCTTGGAATTTACGATGCTCTCTCCCTCTTCTTCTGCTAAGAACCTAGGAGTCACCCTCGATCTTGCGCTCTCCTACACTCAGCACATCACCACGCTGACACGCACCTGCAGATTGTTCCTGAGCAACATACGCAACTCCATCTTGGCTGGCCTGCCTGCAACTACTACCCGCCCACTCCAGTTCATCCAGAACTCGTGCTACTCCACTGCTCTGCTCCCTCCACTGGCTCCCAATATCGTCATGTATTTAGTTCAAGACACTGACCCTCATCTACCACTGTCTCTACCAGACTGCACCAAATTACCTTCAGACCCTCGTCTCTCCAAACATCCCATCCAGACCGCTGCAGTCTTCTGGTGCCAGAAGACTAACTCTGCCTCCTCTCCACTCTCCTTCCTCCAGAGCCGCTCCTTCTCATCCCTGGCCCTGAAATGATGGAACTACCTTCCCACTGAAGTCAAAACAGCAGAGTCCCTGAACTCCTTCTGGCAATTACTCAATACACATCTGTTCAGACTGTACTTGTAATTTAGTCATTTAGTCATACAGGAGAGCAAATTACTAAAATACAAGTACTGTTTGAAAAGATGTGTCTTGAGTAATCTCCAGAAGGAGGTCAGGGACTCTGCTGTTTTGACTTCAGTGGGAAGGTAGTTCCATCATTTCAGGGCCAGGGATGAGAAGGAGCGGCTCTGGAGGAAGGAGAGTGGAGAGGAGGCAGAGTTAGTCTTCTGGCACTGGAGGAGCGCAGTGGTCTGGAGGGGATGTATGGAGAGACGAGGGTCTGACTTGGTGCAGTGTGGTCGAAACAGAGGTAGGTGAGTGTCAATGTCAAACAGCAGACACTGAAACTGACAGAGACACTGTCATACTCTTACCTTTGCAAAACATTTTGTCATTCTTCTTGCTTTGCATCACTGGTACTTGTATTATTTATTTTGATTTCCCCTATGCTAATTAGTTCTTAATTTTGACTTAATATCTTGTCTGCGCTTATCAGCTTTTACAATATAGGATGTAATAACATATATTGTTTACTGTATATCTTGTATACACTTATGTAAATGCTAAATACAAATGTTGGATATCACTGAGTGTCCTACAGCAATGCTGGTGAGTCAGTGTGGAGAGTCAGTCAGTGCTGATTCAGGGTCTCTAGCTGTGCTGGTGCTGTGGAGTCCTGGCTGTGTGACAGTGTTGCTGGTCAGTGTTGCTGCTGAGAGACTGGGCCCAGTCAGCAGAAGGACACTGGCTCAGGGCTGCAGTCCTGTCGCTGTAGTGGGTGATGTTGGGGCAATACTGGGCCAACAGTGTGAGGTGTTGTGATCAGGGCTGTTCCTGTCAGATTGTGTGTCAGACAAAGTCAGGAACACAGGGGACACTGACCTGAGAACAGGATGAGAAATGCCCTCCACTCCATGACTGTGGCTGGTCAGTCTGCAAACACACAGAGACAGGGGTTAGTGCTCACTGGCAGGACAGGATCTGGTTGCTGTGTTCAAGCAGGACAACTGCTTGGTGTTAACTCAACAACACTGAAGAGATCCATATGCATTTCCAATACAATGATGTGTTTTGGTGACCATGGTGCTCCAGCAAAGAATATCACCTCTGCACAACACTGGAGCCTGGAGCTGGAGTGAGGTGTGTATATAAATAGCACTGTGATAATGAATTAATAAATAAATGGATACATTGAAAAGTATATTGTTGAAACTCACATTTACTTGTTTAAACTTTCTGAAAAATCAATATTGTAACAGGGGTGTCATAATGTCATTACTATGGGAACTCATTAACTCACTGTTTAACAAAGCTGGCCGCCTTGTGTTGTCTTTCAAGAAAACCCTTGCTCTGCGTGCTTCAACTAATGCAGCACAAAGTGACTCTGCCTCTTTTCCTGTTCATTTGGGACCTTTGGACTCCTGAGAAAACTCTTAACTTGTTTAATATATACTAATGTAGTGGGGAAAAAAACTACTGTCTAGAATTATTCAATCAACTATTGCCTTTTGGTTATTTCATTCAGCCACTGCCTTCTAGGATAATCAATCAGCTAAAACAGTTAAACAGTATACAGGTTGTGTGTTTTGGGGCACAGCTATTTGATTAAGGACTTTAAACCATGTATTTGATAAACATCTGCTATCTGAAGAATGCAGACTAGCACCAATCAACACATCCAACACTTCAACAATAATAACAAACTTAGGTCCTTCTTAATGATTATACATGTGGTACATTGTTTTGTACAATTGTATTTTAATGAGATGTAATCACTTCTGACTGAAACCTATTGCATATCTGGAGATAAAGAATGGCTTCCCCTACTCACATCCTTAGTTTCTTTACTTCAAGTGAAAGGAGAGCTCCAGGTTAACCTGCATTTATGTTGTCTGTAATAAACTTGTCACTATCCTGAGAATTTCCAAACCCACTTCATTCATATACAGCTCTGAAAAAATTAAGAGACCACTCCAAGTTCAGAAATCAATGGTAAGTGGTCACTTAATTTTCTTCAAGAGCTGTATATTTTTAGTCATATATTATTAATTTAGTTGCACTGGACATGGGGCTCCCTGTAGTTGTCTTGTGTAATTGCTATTGTTATATATTCTATTGTCTACATTATCCTGTCAGTTGTAAATCACCTTCCTTTTTATTGCTTTTATTTACAGCTGTTGGCAATCAGGTAAAAAAAGAGGCTCCTTATCCCTGCCATGAAAGGGACTTCTTCCTGACCAGACCACTGGCTATAGCCCACAGCAGCAGCTATAGCCTTGGATCTCCTTCCTTCTCCTCCCAGGCTCTAGGAGTTGAGACTCAGGAAGCTGCTCTTGCCCAGCATGCCTGAGAGCCATCTCTGTAATGTCATCACGAATAATTGGCTTCAGTGTTTTTCACACGACACCTTGCTACCCAGCACACGGAGCATTAATGTGATCCTGGTTCGAATGGTACATCTCTGTACTGACCCAGAGCACCTGGTGCAGACCCAGTGCCACCCGGTTCCACATGGTGCACTCCAGTACAGCAGCTCCCCTAGTGTTGCAGAAATCTCCATTGAGCGTCTGGTGACCAAGGGGTTAGAGTGCCACAGGTCACCCTGTTAGACATATGGGCTGCCATGTGCTTGTCACCTGCATGCAGCACACCATTTGAATTGGCTGTCACTGTTGTCTGCTTATTGCTATTATAGTATATACCACTGCTAGTGAAACAGACAGGTGACAAATTAAAGGAAAAACCCACATAAAGTGTCTCAGTAAGGTGTTGGGAACCACGGGTTGCCAGAACAGCTTCAATGCTCTTGGCACAGATTCTGAGTCTCTGAACTCTACTGGAGGGATGAACATTCATTTGGTCTTCTGATGATGGTGGTGGAGAATGCTGTCTAACATGTTGGTCCAAAATCTCCTATAGGTGTTCAATTGGGTTGAGATGTGATTACTGCAAAGGCCATAGCATATGATTCACATCATTTTCATACTCATCAACCATTCAGTGACCCCTCATGCCCTGTGGATGGGGGCATTGTCATCCTGGAAGAGACATGAGCCCCCTGATATAAGCATCACGGTCATCAAATGTACGCTTTCGACCACAATTTCCAACCCTATTTACTGATGTCTTTCCCATAGATATAAATACAGATGTAACTTTAGTCACTGTTCCTAATAAAACACTATCAAGTTGATCAGTCTTTGTGACTGAAGCTCATGCCATTCGTGCCCTAATAATGCCCCTTCTTTCAAAGTCACTTGGACCCTTTCCTCTTGCCATCTTGATACAAAATCAAGGTTAATTGGGCCTGCTCAGCATTTTTATACATACCATTGAGCATGATAGGATGTTAATTGCTTAATTGTATCATGCAGTACAACTGTTTAGAGGCATCCGCATTTGTTATGTTCCACCACTCATTTATTCAGGTTTTTCCTTTAATTTGTCACCCATAGAGCAATATATACCCATTAGTCTGCAACTCCCTCACTGCACAACTGGAGGTTCCTGTCTCCTGCTCACAGTGCAGCTCTAGGGCTTTTACTCTCCCTACGTCCTTGTGCAGAGATGACATATTAGACAGTATGGAAATTATGCAAAGACTGAAGCGTCATCCTGTTTTCAGTTCCACACAAAATAGGCAAAACACCATTGCCCTTGACACAATTGATTTGCTTGTTAACTTTCACAAATTGCCTACAATCATGTCCCCATATCACATTTCCAATCAGTAACTGCATATATTGACTGTGGGTGTGATTTAAACTCTCTTAGTATCAACAAGGCTGTTACCACATATTCTAGTTGACTTCGTGATATCGAGGGACTGGAAATACAGGGAGCAGCTGGGAACAGCTCTGGACTAGAGTCGTGAAGATCATTTAAACACAGAACAGTGTAGGAGTCCGTCTGTTATTGAAGTTCTTATTCAAGAGACAAATATATCAAAATTGCAACATGAGGGAGGAGAGAAGGAGGAACAAAGTTCTTCAATTGGCTCAAAGTATATATATATATATATATATATATATATATATATATATAAAAAACTAGGAGCAACAACATAAATACACTTGTCACTAGGATACATAAGAATAAAAAAACAATGTAGAAAAACATGTTTGTTTTTTCCAGCTATGTTCAAAAGGAATAAGAAATCATTATGTACAATTAAATGCAAATCCTTACCTGCTTACACTATCAATAAAAATGTATTTCCAGTCTGGTTCTGTGTCTCTGTATGTCTGTGTCTCTGTCTCAGTGCTCTCTTTGTCTGTGCATCTCTGTTAGTGTGATGCTCTGCAATATTAACATGTTTGTCTCCTGGGCTGACAGCCTCTCTCTCTGGCACTACATGCAAATCTATTCTCTCGGTTTGCAATGAGTTCCCATCAGTGCAGCATCAGGGGACACTGGAGTGGAACAGTGATTTCCATAGAGTGGAGAGGTGCTGTCTCTCCCTGAGGCCCCTGCTCACACCCTCAGTGGGGTGATAATGACAGGCACTGGTCTGCAGCCCTGGACCTGGAGAGAGACAGTACAGCAGGGTCTACAGCACTGGTCCTAGAGATCTACAGGTTTCCATAGTCTGGTTCTGTGTGTCTCTCTCTCTGTTTGTGTCTCTCTGTCTCAGTGCTCTCTCTCTGTATCTGTGTCTCTCTTTTATGATATTCTTGTACTCCATGATCCATTTGATTCACTCAATTCCCTTTCTATTCAAATGACCTTCAGGGGATGCCATAAAGCAGCAGACATGGTAAGATATATCTTGCTGTCACCAGTAACATCCTCACAACTGTGACTGGCCAGATAGCTCCTGTAAAACACACACAAACAATATTCGGATTCTGTCACAGAAAGACCTAAAAGTAAATTAGCAGTTATTTTTTTGTGGATGTAGCTAGCTGATGTAGCCCAATGTTCGCTGCTAGCTCAGTAAGGCGACACCATCATTGGCATTGTACTAGCAATACTAAAGTCAATAAAATAGTTTGCTAACTTAGCTTAGATTGTTAGAATATTTTTCTACAAGCAGTAGAAAAAAGTATATCTATCTATCCAGATTTATCATCCAGATTTATTTTAAAACAAGTTTTCAACTGCTTCGTTAATATTCTGCTAAAATAAAAAAATATGTTCATATTCTGCAAGAATCATTAGCTGTTTTTTTCATTCATAAGTAGTACATTGACTACACAAACATGCTATTTTACATTCAACGCTTTCTTATCTTTACACAGGAGCAATATTATTTTCGGGAGGAGCAAAAATAGAAGTCCATCCTCCTGTTGATGATGAGAACACAAGACAAACTACCTCTATCTGGAGGACATAGTGACTGCATTCGCACACACCAAGGCTAGTAAACAACATTTCTAAAATCAATACTTATTGATGATCCTCATTGCTGCTAAATATAGAAATATTGTGAAAATTAAAATGTTTACATGTCATGTATATATGCTTCATCCCTAATCTACACTTACATTGTTTGCCATCAGAGATTGTCATCCCCAAATTCTAACCTGCCTTTCTCATTTCCTAGCATCAATTATCCACTTGACATTCCACAGCACCATGTGCACTCGCAACATTCACCTCCACTCTCATTGGATCAGCAGCTCACATCCCTGTCTCCTGCCTCACTCTGCTCTGTATTTAAACCCCCTGTTGATTGCAATCTATGCTAAGTCTTGACTGTGGGCCTGCTTTTGATTAGTGGGTTTCCCTGGACGTCCGCATTTGAACAATTGAAGCAAATTACAATGATAAGATGGGAATTCATTAAAATACAGCAAAAATTTCACTTATTGCTACCATTTTTTGATTTTTTTTTTAGAGTGACATTACCACAATAGACAAGTGATACCTTAGTCATGAACACTATAGACAACTTCTCCACCTGCCTCACCCCCAAAAGTGCAATATACATCCCTGTTCACTGCAAGAGGGATTGGTATTAGTGAACAAAATAGGGTTACCTCAATATAGAACAATAAAGAAAATGCCTGATTGGACAGAATGTGTACACAACCCCCCAAAATCACTGGAATGCATCTTTAACACTGTATATTAAGAAGCTCCTTAGGTAAAGTTACTGCTCCACTAATAATTAGTTATGGTAACCCTACCTAGCTCTGGTTATCTAATTTCCATTAAGAGGACACAGTGTTATGACCTCAACAAAATATTTAATTGCAAAAAAATGTAATGTGTTCATGTCTGAACAAGATGTCATGAG
The DNA here is from genome assembly GCF_036373705.1 of Amia ocellicauda. Taxonomy (NCBI): domain Eukaryota; kingdom Metazoa; phylum Chordata; class Actinopteri; order Amiiformes; family Amiidae; genus Amia; species Amia ocellicauda. The sequence continues at coordinate 2,757,816 of NC_089864.1, read as the reverse complement.
TGTAACATTCAATCCCTGGACACTTATCAAACATTACAGTACAAATGTATAAAAATAGATCAGATAAAAAACACGTATTTGTTCAATACATTGTTGCATGGTAAAAAGCAAAAATGCTTTACCAAGTAAAAAAAATGGTGCTAAAACATAATACATAAACCATAAATAACATGAACGATGAGTATCATGTTTGTTTCAGTTAATAAATTAATGTATATAAAAGTTTTACCTTTTCAGAAACAAAATGCAATTATATGAAAATACATTTTAACACTATACCAAGGTAAACTAGTATAAATATAAAACTATGAAGAAACCATAACAACTTAACACTAGTGATTTGAGGTGTTTGAATATGTCCAGTCTGCTGTTACCCACGTCTGTCACAGCTGTCACCGTAAATGTAAATGTCTAAAACATCCTATTTATTTTCTATTAATAATCGCTCTCCACAAACATTACTTTTCGCTGTCATGTCAATCAGTGTTGCCAGGTCCTCTCCATAATTTCCCCCCAATCTGGTCCTAAAAATCCCCCAAATCACATATTTCCCCCCAAAACAAAGTGAGGGCAGAGGGGTGCTGCTGCTGAGGTCCAGGGGGGTCACTGTTGCAGTGAGGTCCCCACATTAAAAAAATTATCCCTCAACATTTCCCCCATACAAATGTTGCTCCCAAATTTCTCATCTCAACCTAACCTTTTCCTTTTGTAGATTGTTAAAAACCCAACAAAATAAAACCTTCCTGACTGGTTGTTGAAGTCTTTACAGCTGTTAGTCATTAAAAAACAATAGTGTTCACAAATGTCAAGCCTTTTTGAACAACTATCACCTCACACATCATCATTCATGTCTGATCGAATCCTAGCCTTGCCAGAGCAGAAGGGTTAGACACGCACCCGGGATCTGTAGTTCAGTGTTGGAAAAAGGAAGAGCAAGGCAAGTCCTGGAAATTGTTAGATATTTAAAAAATCCATCCGGACGTAATTAATAAAGAGGGAACAAAAGAGAGTTAAGTCAGCTAGATTTAAAAAAAAATAATATATATATATATATATTCTTTATGGATGAATTAGTGTTCAAGACACTGTTCTTACATTTAGGAAATATTACACTATAATGTTATTATTTATATTATTAATAATAATGTTAGTAGTAGCAGTAGTATGTATTAAGAGTAGAAGTTTTGTTAGTGGTTGTTGAAATTTTTTCCTCAACTGTCACGATCTTTGGCCGTCGACACATTTTGTGATGGGAATTCTTTATTAAACTCTATATTAAATTGACAATCATTAGTCTGGCTGTAAATGGAAACATATGCTGCCGGACTGGTGTCAAGGACAGGGTGCTGAATGCACACACAGCACCCAACAGGATACAAGCCCATGTAAATCAGGTTCTTTCACTGCGTATTGAATGTTAATGTGCAGCTGTTGGTACTGGAACAATATAACCTGGACCAGGACCTAATCCCAACACTAAGTATCTCTGTAAGCAAAATCAGGTTATAATAATAAAAATCATGCTATAAAAACAGTGGTATTCAAGCTGGTGGTACAAACTGTACTCTTATGGGAAAACCATGAATTAAGTACAGTGATTGAGAGCCCTGTGGTCATTAGTGTGACAGGTAGGACAGACACAGGTTGGGCCGGGGGCACTGCTGTATCTGTATCTGTGTGTGATATTGTGTGTGTGTGTGTCTGTGTGTGTCTGTGTGTGTGTTTGCATGGTATACAAATTTCAGATTGTAAATCTCAGTATTGATTAAAAAAATGTATATGTCAATATCCTGCATTTAGAATTAATGTAATGCAGACATCCCAAAGGGCTAAATGTTCTGAGCTTTTGGGTGAATTTTATAATAGCACTTTTAGACTTTTTAGAAAGTTTACAAACAAGAGGAGGCCATTTGCCCCTTCGTGCTTGTTTGGTGTCCATTAATAACTCAGTGATCAAGGATCCTATCCAGTCTGTTTTTGAATGTTCCCAAATTGTCTCTTCAGCCACATCGCTGGGGAGTTTGTTCAGATTGTGACGCCTCTCTGTGTGAAGAAGTGTCTCCTGTTTTCTGTCTTGAATGCCTTGAAGCCCAATTTCCATTTGTGTCCCCGGGTGCGTGTGTCCCTGCTGATCTGGAAAAGCTTCTCTGGTTTGATGTGGCCGATGCCTTTCATGATTTTGAAGACTTGGATCAAGTCCCCACGTAGTCTCCTCTGTTCCAGGGTGAGAAGGTTCAGGTCCTCAGTCTCTCAGTAGGACATTCCCTTCAGACCTGGAATAAGTCTGGTTGCTCTCCTCTGAACTGCCTCTAGAGCAGCGATATCTTTCTTGAAGTGTGGAGCCCAGAACTGTCCACAGTATCCAGATGAGCTCTAACTAGTGCATTGTACCGTCTGAATATCATTGCCCTTGATCTCAATTCAATTTGACAATATACCCTAACGCTCTGTTTGTATTTTTTATTGCTTCCCCACATTGTTTGGATGGAGAAAGTGAGGAGTCCACATAGACTCCTAGGTCTTTCTCATGCGTTACTTAATCTAGTTCTATTCCTCCCATAGTGTAATTGTAGTGGACATTTTTGTTACCTGCATGTGATACCTTGCACTTGTTCACATTGAATTTCATCTGCCAGGTGTCGGCCCACAAATGAATATTAGTCCCTCTGAATAGCCTGTGCTGCCAAGATTGTATCTGCTGAGCCACCTATTTTAGAATCATCTGCAAATTTGACAAGATTGCTAACTTTCCCAGAGTCAAGATCATTAATATAGATTAGAGAAAGCACAGGTCAGTTAGAAGCGACTCCTCTAATCAACACTCTATGTTTTATATACATCAACCAGTTCATAATCCATCTACTTACATTACCCTGAATGCCTACAGCTTCCAATTTGAGGATCAGTCTTTGGTGTGGAACCTTATCAAAAGCTTTCTGAAAATCTAAGTATATCATATCATAAGCTTTCACATGATCTACAGCTGCAGCTGCATGTTCAAAAAACTCCAATAAATTAGTAAGACATGATCTGCCTCTTCTTAACCCATGTTGACTATCTCCAAGAATATGGTTTTCATTAAGATGCTCCTCTATTTTCTGTCTAATCATTTTCTCCAACATTTTACAAGTGATGCAGGTGAGACTGATTGGTCTGTAATTTCCTGGCTCAGTTTTGTCCTCTTTCTTGTGGATTGGTGTGACATTTGCTGTCTTCCAGTCAGTTGGCACATCCCCTGTTCTAAGTGTCATTTGGAATATTTGAGTTAATGGCCCATAAATAATTTCCCTAATTTCTTTAAGTACTGTTGCAATGATCCCATCTGGCCCAGGTGATTTGTTTGTTTTTAATTCTGCTAGTCACTTTAATACCTCTTCTTCATTTAACCTGATCTCTCTCAGAGTTTGACATGTACTCATTGTTAACCTGTGGCATGTTATCCAATTTTTATTTTCTGCAGTTACGACTTACTGTAACCCAGCAGTTCTCTACGCTGTCCTGCTCTATGGTGTCAACTCTCCTAGGTTTTGGCTGCACACCATCTCTCTTATGGGCTGATAGACTAATTATTCTATATCACTAATACAACACAGATCAACAAGCTGAGCCTCAAGATTATGGACGTTGACATCTAGGACTTCAACATGCTAACAACATTCATAAATTAAATCTTCTTGGAGGAGTTCATCCGGAAAGGTAATCATTCTGCAAACTTGACACTGTAGTGGCCACATGCTTGTAAAGTTTGAAAGTTTTTTTGTTTTGGTCTCTTGGTTTCTGTCCCCTAGTCAACTGCTCAACTTTTTTCTTTCTGAGAAACAGCACAGCTCTTTCTCAACAGCAGCTTTAAGTAGTTTGTCTACCTGTCCCCAATTCACTGGCTAAAACTGGATCCACCTGGCACAACTCACTTAACAGGTGATTAATCTCAGCTGCTAGACGGGGCTCTGACTAAACCGACGACGGCAGCATACAGACATGTAAAGCTGTTATTGTTGTTGTTTTTTGTTGTTGTATTTTAAGTCACGTTTCTTATGGTTTATTCTAATTTTCATTCATTACAATTGTACTTTTTATTAAATTATAATAATTATGACATAGTACAGTATGGAGAGTTTATGGTTGTTTACAGTAGTTTGGGCAATAAGAGCATTTCTATCAGATTTATTACAGTTCTTTATTAGCAGTAATGGTAATCAATAAAACAATGCATGACAATTTGAAACTCATAAAATATTATATAGTAGGTAATCATATTAAGCTTTACATTTTAAATCTAATCAGATTGGTCAGGAGCAAAACTAACTAAAAATAATTGGAACAATTTAAAATTCAACCTCCATAAAATACAATCCACTTCTACAAGAAAATTAAAAACAGACATTATTTAACTTTCTAGTGTTATAGTTCTTATTGTAAGATTAAACTAATGGTCTATAGTCCTAGACTCTCCACAATCTGCACTAATAGAGCTACACACTGCATTATATCCTATAGACCTCAGTGATGTATTTTTGTGTCAGCTGGGCAGCACATTAGCACTGGGGCTCCAGTGTCTCTCCTCCTTCCTCCTGGTGGAAAACCTGCCTGTCCGGCTGCTCTCTCCAGCGCAGTGTGGTGTCCTCCGGCAGACCGAGCTTGAGCCATTCACTCTTGATCTGAAAACACAGCAGCAGCACATGACTGGAGCAGCACTGTGGCCAAGGGCACAGAGTGGAGGCAGCAGAGCTGTGCTGTGATTGTTTAATGATGAAACGTATCAATAAATAATGCTCCACATTCCCCCTCCCTCTCTCACAGTCACAGGGTCATCTGGTCCTCAGCACTCAGGGTCACAGCCAGGGCGTCACTCACCTGCTCTAAGAGTGTCTCTCTCACTGCAGGTGTGTTGGGGTTCACACCACGTTTCCCCAGGAAATGCAGCTTCATTACTTCTCTGTTCTCTGTGGAGACCAACAGATCCATCGTTACAGCACACACCCTCACAGACCTTTAGCATCCTTAGTGACGTAACCTTCTGCCCCTTACAGGCGACGCTCTGAGGTGAGTGTTCAGCAGGTGTGTGTCTGTCTGTCAGTGAGGGACAGAGTGACTGGGCTGTGTGAGCACCAGCCGGAGAGAGAGTGATGAAGGAGAGAGACTGTGAGGTGATGTCAGCTGTGCTGCAGTGCAGTGAGCTGCTGTGTGTGGAGGCAGGTGAGGGGAGCAGCAGGTAGAGGTGAGGAGGGGCTGGTGTGACATCAGTCCAGGTGGAGTGGGGGAGAGGAGGAGGGTGGAGGTGTGATGAGATGAAGTGTGTTGGTGTGAGAGAGGAGGTGTGGAGGGCTGAGCTGCAGTGAGGTGGGGTGAAGGGCGCTGGGTGGAGGTGAGGTGACCCTCAGCCAGCCTCTCTAACCCAGGAGCTCAGGTCAACTCACCATGGTAGCAGAAGAAAGGATGACTATCAGTGCAAGGATTATCACCCCATGTCCCGGGGACAAGGATCTGTAGGCACACTGTACCACAGTTCTCATTTCCTGCATAATTGTTGGGTTCAGTTGTGTACCAGTTGCGGAATGAGAAGTTCCTCTGGTCTGACCACTTCCAGGGATCGCTGAACAGACCGATCCACACAGTCTGCCCATTCGCTGCTTTCTTCACCTCCTCATTCTCACTCTGGTTCCTCACACTGACCAAGTCTGTGTGTTTCTCTCTACAGAATCTCTGCGCCTCTGTCCAGTTCATCGTTTTGTCAATCAGGACGTATCTCTGTGTGTCCTTACTGGTCTCTGTGAAGACAAAGCCCAGCTGGTTCAGACTGTGACACGTTTCTTGTGCTGAATTTATTTTACGGACTGGTAACACTTTATTAGTATCCATTATAAGCAATCTAATAACATGTTATTAATTGTTATTTTTGTTATATGCTATTAATACAAGCAAGACTTTTAGACTTTTTTTGTTTTGCTGTAATATATTGTATACACTCACCTAAAGGATTATTAGGAACACCTGTTCAATTTCTCATTAGTGCAATTATCTAACCAACCAATCACATGGCAGTTGCTTCAATGCATTTAGGGGTGTGGTCCTGGTCAAGATAATCTCCTGAACTCCAAACTGAATGTCTGAATGGGAAAGAAAGGTGATTTAAGCAATTTTGAGCGTGGCATGGTTGTTGGTGTCAGACGGGCCGGTCTGAGTATTTCACAATCTGCTCAGTTACTGGGATTTTCACGCACAACCATTTCTAGGGTTTACAAAGAATGGTGTGAAAAGGGAAAAACATCCAGTATGCGGCAGTCCTGTGGGCGAAAATGCCTTATTGATGTTAGAGGTCAGAGGAGAATGGGCCGACTGATTCAAGCTGATAGAAGAGCAACTTTGACTGAAATAACCACTCGTTACAACCGAGGTATGCAGCAAAGCATTTGTGAAGCCACAATACGTACAACCTTGAGGCGGATGGGCTACAACAGCAGGAGACCCCACCGGGTACCACTCATCTCCACTACAAATAGGAAAAAGAGGCTACAATTTGCACAAGCTCACCAAAATTGGACAGTTGAAGACTGGAAAAATGTTGCCTGGTCTGATGAGTCTCGATTTCTGTTGACACATTCAGATGGTAGAGTCAGAATTTGGCGTAAACAGAATGAGAACATGGATCCATCATGCCTTGTTACCACTGTGCAGGCTGGTGGTGGTGGTGTAATGGTGTGGGGGATGTTTTCTTGGCACACTTTAGGCCCCTTAGAGCCAATTGGGCATCGTTTAAATGCCACGGCCTACCTGAGCATTGTTTCTGACCATGTCCATCCCTTTATGACCACCATGTACCCATCCTCTGATGGCTACTTCCAGCAGGATAATGCACCATGTCACAAAGGTCGAATCATTTCAAATTGGTTTCTTGAACATGACAATGAGTTCACTGTACTAAACTGGCCCCCACAGTCACCAGATCTCAACCCAATAGAGCATCTTTGGGATGTGGTGGAACAGGAGCTTCGTGCCCTGGATGTGCATCCCACAAATCTCCATCAACTGCAATATGCTATCCTATCAATATGGGCCAACATTTCTAAAGAATGCTTTCAGCACCTTGTTGAATCAATGCCACGTAGAATTAAGGCAGTTCTGAAGGCGAAAGGGGGTCAAACACAGTATTAGTATGGTGTTCCTAATAATCCTTTAGGTGAGTGAATTTTTAGGGACATATTTTATAAGAAGTATTACAACATGACATTACACACCAACAACAAACTATTATAATGCACCATGCAGTTTATTAGCTGCTATAACATATGTTATAGAGCTATTTAATAATATATTTTATATATTACTACTTTGTTATAGCTCTACCTATAAGGTAAGCTTATAAGTTCCATTTATAAATCAATTTAACTGATGTATCTCTGAAATGTGACACGTTTTGCCCCTATTCTATTCTAATTATAATATAGTAAGACATTGTGTTTTATTTGTATATTTCACATTACTTTGCCAGGACACCCGATTTTCACGATTCTACATGCATGGAACCACCTAGTAGAAGACAATTTAATGCAACTGAGGTGAGTGGGGATCCCCCATGGAAGCTCCCGGAAACAAAGGCATATGCATTGAGCCTTCATGAGCCTTGTAAGGTTTAAAGAAGGGCATATAGGCTTCTGGAGTGCCGGGAAAGCATAGGATAAAGCAGCGTTTATATGCTACTAATGGGGAACAGCAGTAGTTGTTCCACAGACTACAATGGGGGCTATATCGTTTGTTTGTTTGCTTTGTTTCTGGGTGCTACAGGGGTAGCCCCCACTCACCTCGATTGGCATACAATTTTCTTCTACTAGGCACTTTGGTGCATGTCGAATCGTGAGGATCGGGTGGCCAGGAATTCTGATGCATTACAAAACAAAATATATAGGCTCAGCAAGTTTTGTCTTCACTTTTTATATCCTACAAAACATGCAACTCGTATAGAAACATTACATATCCCAATGAAAATAGGATTTCCTCACCTTCCTTCCAGACCTGTGGATATTAATGGGTTTAAAATGAATCTGTATAGTATGGAGGGTGTGGTGTATAAACAGCACAGCTGAAACTTCTCATGCACGTGCCATTAAAAACATGAAAATTCAACTCTGAAACCTGTCAGCTCTTCAAAGGGAATGCCTGCTGTATTTATTTTTGTTACGAGTTTTGGTGCTGTTTTGTCATGACGGCGGGATTTACAGGGAAGTGTGAATTGTTGGTCTCCATTGGTCCAGTAGGTTTGAGTGACGGTTCTTCCTGACCCAATCAGTGATCAGGTGGGCTGGTCTGACTTCAGCGCTGACTGACCCATAGACTGAGAGGAGCAACTACATGGCCTCGGTATTTAATTATAAACAAAGCATGCTTTTAATAAAAGTTGTAGACAATCGCCTTTACATATTACATGTGTTTATTTTATACAGCCTTTATTCTCATCTTTATCAATGGCGCCAGTAATTTTGTAGGTGACTGTCCATATATATATATATATACACCAATCAGACATAACATTATGACCACCTGCCTAATAGTGTGTAGGTCCCCCTTTTGCCACCAAAACAGAACTCCACTAGACCTCTGAAGGTGTGCTGTGGAATCTGGCACCAAGATGTTAGCAGCAGATCCTTTAAGTCCTGTAAGTTGCGAGGTGGGGCCTCCATGGATCGGACTTGTTTGTCCAGCACATCCCACAGATGCTCGATTGGATTGAGATCTGGGGAATTTGGAGGCCAAGTCAACACTCTGAACTCATGATTCATCAGACCAGGCCACCTTCTTCCATTGCTCCATGGTCCAGTTCTGATGCTCACGTGCCCATTGTAGGCGCTTTCGGCAGTGGACAGGGGTCAGCATGGGCACCCTGACTGGTCTGCAGCTACGCAGCCCCATACGCAACAAACTGCGATGCACTGTGTGTTCTGACACCTTTCTATCAGAACCAGCATTCACTTTTTCAGCAATTTGAGCTACAGTAGCTCATCTGTTGGATCGGACCACACGGGCCAGCCTTCGCTCCCCATGTGCATCAATGAGCCTTGGCCGCCCATGACCCTGTCGCTGGTTCACCGCTTTTCCTTCCTTGGACACTTTTGATAGGTACTGACCACTGCAGACCCGGAACCCCCCACAAGAGCTGCAGTTTTGGAGATGCTCTGACCCAGTCGTCTAGCCATCACAATGTGGCCCTTGTCAAAGTCGCTCAGATCCTTACGCTGCCCATTTTTCCTGCTTCTAACACATCAGCTTTGAGGACAAAATGTTCACTTGCTGTCTAATATATCCCACCCACTGACAGGTGCCATGATAACGAGATTATCAGTGTCATTCACTTCACCTGTCAGTGGTCCTAATGTTATGGCTGATCTTTATTATTTTTTGTTATTTGCTGATCGGTGTAGTTGTAGCGATAATGAAGGATTACAAATATAATTAAAATATACGATTCTTCATGCGATTGATCACAAAATTAGTCTCTGTTTTAAACATTTTAATAGTTTTAAGATAGTGTAAACAGGGGGAAGCTAAAAACAGTGCCATTTAAATAATTGTGAGAGAATTTAAAAGACATCGGAATATTTAATTTAAATCCAGGACGAATATTTCATGTTTGCGTGTATTTATAACAAAAAATGAAGTTATTTCGTCACGGCACATCGTATTGCAGTCCGATGCAGTGCTTTCTCCAGCAGCATTGTCGCGATCTTTTCAAACACTCTTAAATGTCTTTCTGGGCCAAGCAATTAATCCTGTGTGTCACTTTTCCACCATGCATTAATAACTGCTCCAGATTAATCATTTCCCAAGGTAAACACACATAGTCCTTCTTGTGAAAAGTTTCTAGCACATCTCTCATATCAGAGCGGCTGCCATCACTGTAGTCACAATGTCAGGATGCAGACGCGCTGCATCAGGACGTCACAGTACTGACCGGAACAGTGGGGACTCAGCCGGTACGATAGACGAAACTGTGCTCCTGAAACCAGTCCAGCACAGGCGGAGGTGCAGCTGAGCCCTAGTTGAAGCCCCCCGGCACAGCCACGCTGAGGTGCAGCTAAACGTAGGTAGCTCCTCCGGCTAAAGGACCCAGCTCCTCTCCCGGCTTCTTTTTCAACGCCGTCAGCTTCTCGAGCCAAGTGCTAGTTTGTTCTCTGTCACCTAATCGCTTTTGTAGGACTGTGATGTGGGCACTGAAGTCTTGTCGCTGCTCTTATGGCACATCCAGGAGGGCCTGTTGAGCTTTGCCATCTAAGGCCATGGCTAGCTGTCCAGCCATCTCTTCTGGGGTCCATTGTCCAGCCCATGCTACCAGCTGGAATTGGGCCTTGTAAGACTCCCAGTCCACCAAACTGTCATAACGTGCCATCCTGATCCTTGCACCCTCTCACAGTCTGGAGGTGCTGCCGATCCTCTGGACCTTGCGGTCTGGTGGTGCCCTCTGCTGGGGTCAGTTTTGCAGACATACAGCATATTGATTGTTTTGGTATAAGGGTTATAGAAGATTGATTTCCCATTTTAGTGTTTGTTTTAATTAATATTGTACTTAGATGTTTTATTTATTTTCTATATTTCATTTATTTGTTTCTTTAATTTTCAATTTAATTTATATGTATTGGCATTGTGCACTTACTCTGTGTCTACCCCATGCTTTCTGCAGATTTGCTGCTTTTATTTATAGCATATTAAAATGACAATGCTCTTGCACATAGTCAGTAAAAAAAAGTTGCACTTACATTTCTCAACATCAGTTGCAGTCCTCCATGTACCTTTGCCTTTTTTGGTAATCTCCCAACTCTTTTGATTTCTTATATGGGTGTATGTTTTGTGAAAACCTACTTTAAAGGCAATCTGCTAAATATGTTAAATATAATAGAGACATTGTGTGTGCATGCATGCATGCATGTGTGCGCTAAATTGAATTTTCAATGGACTTGTCCATCCATTGGTTCTCTTAATGTCATCACACATCCGACTACAACACTCAGCTCAGCACATCTTTTCTGTTTTTCCAGGCCATTGACATTTCTTGGTGGAAAATTACACTAGAGAAGCCTCTAAAAAGGACTGAAAATAACAAATAACAATCAAAATGAACTTAAAATTAATTAGATGGCTATACAAAAGAGGAGAATTGAGCAATTCTTCAGAATACCTAGCTATGCAATGTGTAATATACAAATAAAACTGATCTGGACAGTGATTCAATTAATTTAGGTTACATTTATTTGGTTTTACATTCTGAGTAAATGTGAGTAACACAAAATGAAAAGGAAGGGGATATATTATGTTTCTTTATGTAACAATAACTATTACTGGTGGCAGAAGTAACTATAACAAACAGCACTACAACTTCATCAGATCAGATTTTTAGTTGGTTTAGCCTAATAGCGGGATTTAATTTGCTAGCTTGCTACTATTGTTACCCTTCCAACATGTTTGTTTACCATTTTTCCATTGTTTGTTCATTCTCAAATTATCTGATTTTAGAGCAGGCTATGACATTTAAACCTTTTCAGTACAAGTTAATGTGCAAATGAATTATTTATTTTCAATAAAATTTGTGTCTTGGATAAATAAAATGTCATGCATCTTAAATTAGAGGGCTGTAAGCGAGGCTGTTACTAGCTGAATTATATTGTTTAGATTTATGTATCATTGTTCCACAGTCATTTGTGTTCATACATACACTGAGTTGCAGCCTAAATCGTATTTGTTCAAATTATTTAATCTTATACACAACCAGCTGCTTGTGACATGCTTACTTTGCTCTTGCCCCCCCTTTGCACCCCCATGTATGAAATCCTGGACATGCCACTGACTGCAAGGAGATGATTGTGAAAGATGGTCAATAAGTGGCACTAAGGGGAGCCTATATCAGCTTTGCGGTGCTGGAGGACTGATATACAGGTTGCACAGCCCAGTCCTGACAAACATGGGCCCTAGTTATTAGTATTAATGTGAAAACAGACAGAGGTGCTTACCTTGATAGCAAATGAAGGGACGGGGTAATGTGCAAGAAACATCAAACCAGCTACCATCAGTGTACATATCTACACAGTTCTCACTGCCACCCGAGTTATCGGGCTCCTTTGAGGACCAGTTGTGATACTCAGACTGCCCCACTCTGTAGAAATTACTGTCTCTCAGGGACCACTGCCATCTATTCTTTAGATAATACAGTCCTATCCAGGCCCGCCCTGTATAAGTGCTGTCTGCAGTGTTGAGCAGTCTGTCCAGTTCTTCTGCGTTATCAATGGAGGCCAGGTCAGTGTGTTTCTCTCGGCAATATCGTTGTGCATCAGTCCAGGTGAGGGGTTTGTTCACAAAGACATACTGACGAGCGAGACATGAGGAGAGACTGCAGAGCCCTGGAAACACACAACACAACACACACAGACTGTCACTCAGAGCAGAGACACACAGGGGCCCAGCAGCTGTGGGGCCAGCGGGGGCGGACAGTGGGTTTGTAGGAAACTGGGAGATCAATGTGTCCTCTTGTGTCTTTAGTGTTGTAATGTTGGATATCACTGAGTGTCCTACAGCAATGCTGGTGAGTCAGTGTGGAGAGTAAGTCAGTGCTGATTCGGGGTCTCTAGTTGTGGGTGTAGCTGTGCTGGTGCTGTGGAGTCCTGGCTGTGTGACAGTGTTGCTGGTCAGTGTTGCTGCTGAGAGACTGGGCCCAGTCAGCAGAAGGACACTGGCTCAGGGCTGCAGTCCCGTCACTGTAGTGGGTGATGTTGGGCCAATACTGGGCCAACCATGTGAGGTGATGTGATCAGGGCTGTTCCTGTCAGATTGTGTGTCAGACACAGTCAGGAACACAGGGGACACTGACCTGAGAACAGCAGGATGAGAAACACCCTCCGCTCCATGACTGGCCTGTCAGTCTGCAAACACAGGGACACAGGTTAGTGCTCACTGGCAGGACAGGAGATGCCTGGTGCACAGCATTGGGGGTAGTTAGTAATGTTACATGCTACCGTAATAATATTACTTGTCTTAATAACGAGTTAACATAACGCATTACAGTTTTATTTGAAGTAATAATATTAGTGACATTCCGTAAAAGTTAACAAGAGATTTCTGGCTACATTCTAAATCAAATGTAATCTAAAGTATGTGTTGTTTAAAGTGGAAGAAAGTAGCAGTAAATTGAACAAGATTTTCTTAGATAAAAAGAACATAAGAAAGTTTACAAATGAGAGGAGGCCATTCAACCCATCCAAGGATACTGTCAATGGGGAGTTTGTTCAGATTGTGTGGCCTTTCTGTGTGAAGAAGTGTCTCCTGTTTCTTGTCTTGAATGTCTTGAAGCCCAATTTCCATTTGTGTCCCCAGGTGCATGTGTCCCCCACATAGTCTCCTCTGTTCCAGGGTGAAAAGGTTCAGTTCCTCAGTCTCTCAGTAGGACATTCCCTTCAGACCTGGAATAAGTCTGGTTGCTCTCCTCTGAACTGCCTCTAGAGCAGCGATATCTTTCTTGAAGTGTGGAGCCCAGAACTGTCCACAGTATCCAGATGAGCTCTAACTAGTGCATTGTACAGTCTGAACATCACTGCCCTTGTTTTCAATTCTACACTTTTGACAATATACCCTAGCATCCTGTTTGCCTTTTATATTGCTTCCCAACACTGTTTAGATGGAGAAAGTGAGGAGTCCATGTAGACTCCTAGGTCTTTCTCATGTGTTACTACATCTAGTTCTGTTCCTCCCATAGTGTCATTATAGTGGACATTTGTGTTACCTGCATGTATTACCTTGCAATTGTCCACATTGAATTTCATCTGCCAGGTGTCGGCCCACAACTGAATATTCCCTTTGAAAAACCTGTGCTGCCGAGATTGTATCTGCTGAGCCACCTATTTTATTATCATCTGCAAATTTGACAAGTTTGCTAAGTTTCCCTAAATCCCTACATTTCCCTGTGTCAAGATCATTAATATAGATTAGAAAAAGCACAGGCCCTAGTACTGATCCCTGTGGAACTCCACTAACAACCTCACTCCAGTTAGAAGCGACTCCTCTAATCGACATCATCTATACATTCTATACATCATCCAGTTCATAATCCATCTACTTACATTACCCTGAATGCCTACAGCTTCCAATCTGAGGATCAGTCTTTGGTGTGGAACCTTATCAAAAGCTTTTTGAAAATCTAAGTATATCATATCATATGCTTTCACATGATCTACAGCTGGAGTTGCATGTTCAAAAAACTCTAATAAATTAGTAAGACATGATCTGCCTCGTCTAAACCCATGTCGACTTTCTCCAAGAATATGGTTTTCATTAAGATGATCCTCAATTTTCTAATTATTTATTCCAACATTTTACAGGTGATGCAGGTGAGACTGATTGGTCTGTAATTTCCTGGCTCAGTTTTGTCCCCTTTCTTGTGGATTGGTATGACATTTGCTGTCTTCCAGTCAGTCGGCACATCCCCTGTTCTAAGTGTCATTTGGAATATTTGAGTTAATGGCCCATAAATAATTTCCCTCAGTTCTTTCAGTACTGTTGAAAATATAGCATCTGGCCCAGGTGATTTGTTTGTTTTTAATTCTTCTAGTCCATTTAGTACGTCCTCCTCATTTATCCTGATCTCTCTTAGGGTTTGACTGGACTGATTGTTAACCTGTGGCATGTTATCCATTTTTTATTTTTAATAAACCTCTGTGAAATACTCATTTAGAACATTTGCCACATCTTGTTCATTTTCCAAGATACTTTATGTTTCACTTCCTCCTTTATTGACTGTTGTAGTATTGAAAAAAGGCCTTTGCATTAGTTTTAGCTCCAAGAGCTTTGTTTCATTATATTTCCCTCTTTCCTGATCTCTTTCTTAAGATCTCTTTGCAGCAACATATTCTTTGTATTTTAGTTTGTCACCATCCCTTTTGTATGTCCTGTACATTTTCTTTCTCTTGATATTTATTTGCATACCTCTATTAAACCATTTTGGCCAATGTTTTTTGGTCCTCAATTTGCTAAGTTTTGGTAGAAATTTCTCCTGAGCCTCAAGTAGTATATTCTTAACATGTAATCATCCATTTTCAATTGAATCTGTATTTAGTGTGCTCCAGTCTGCCTCTTTTACATGCCACATACCTTCAAGGTTTGCTCTTCTAAAATTGCAGCCCATTGTTTTAGACTTGGTCCTTGTTTTATGAAAGAATGCCTCAAAGCTAACCATGTTGTGATCACAGCTTGCCATTGGTTCTCTAACTAGTGTCCCTCTGACTCTATCTTGGTCATTTGAAAAGATCAAGTCAATACATGCTCTCTCCCTGGTTGGTTCCCTGACAAATTGAGTTAGAAAGCAGTCATTTACCATCTCAACCATTTCTGTTTCTGCTTCTGTAGTCCCAACCGAGCTTTCCCAGTCTAAGTTTGGGAAATTGAAATCCCCCATTATAACAGCCACATCCTTGCTACATGCAGTCCTGATAACACTGTACAGTGCAGCATCTTTCTGAATATCTGAGTTGGGTGGCCTGTAACACACTTCTACCACTAATCCTCCAGATCTTGTTCAAAAGTTTCACCCACAAAGATTCTGTTTCGTTACTGGGATCTAATTTGAGTTAATCTGCCTCAATGTCATTTCTGATATATAATGCAATCCCACCCCCTCTTTGATTTTGCCTGTCTCTCCTAAACTGTGTGTATCCTTTCAACTTGTATTCATCCCCATAATTTTCTGTAAGCCATGTTTCTGTCACTCCTACAACATCATAGTCACACGCCAGCACTGTGGTTTCTAGGTCTAACATCTTGTTCCTTATACTCCTGGCATTGAGGTAGAAACACTTCAGGACTTTCTTACTAGCAGTTTCCATTGGTTTTCTTTCCTTAGAGGAACATCTCCCATTGCCAGAGCTCCCTGCCCCCCTGTCCCCTAGTTTAAAAGATTCTCAATTACTCTGCACATATGCTCTCCCAATGCATTAGCCCCCCTTCTGTTTATATGTCAGAATCTATCCCAGAAGAAAGACCAATGCTCCATAAATCTAAAACCCTCTTCCCTACACCAAGATTTCAACCACGTGTTGAACTTTCTAATCTCAGCCTGTCTCCCTGGCCTGGCACTTGGTACCGGAAGTATTTCAGAGAAAACTACTGTGGAGGTTCTTCTCTGTTATTTTGTTACTAACTCTTTAAATTTGTCTTACAGAACCTCTGTCCTACCTTTTCCTATGTCATTGGTTCCAATGTGGACCATGACCAGTGGATTCCCCCAAGCTTTGGCCAGTAGCCCATCTACTAGTTTAGGGAGATCTGCAACCTGAGCACCAGCACCAGGCAGGCAAGATACCATGCGGGTCTCCTTATCACTGGAACACACTGTATGATCTACTCCTCTAAGGATCGAGTCTCCTCCTATAACTACCTCGCTGTTCAAGGGGAAGTGGGCACCATGGTGCTCTTGTGCTCAACTGCTCCCCCATCACCCTCTGAGCTGTCACTGTCCAACTCAGTGTTCAGCAGGTGGAACCTATTGGGTAATTCTAGCTCTTGGGCTTGTCCCTAAGGGTTGTGTGTGCCTTCTTCTGCAGTTAAGACCTACTGTAACCCAGCAGTTCTTTACAATTTCCCACTCTAACGTCTCAACTCTCCAAGACTTTAGTATGCACACCATCTCTGTCATGGGCTGATTAACTAATTCTTCAATATCACTAATACAGCGCAGATCAACAAGCTGAGCCTCAAGATCACCTTGATCTCTTGGACTTCAATATGCCGACAACATTCACAAATTAAATCTTCTTGGATGAGTTCATCCAGGAAGGCAATCACTCTGCAAACCTGACACTGTAGTGGCCACATGCTTCTGAATTCAATAAGTTGTCTCTTGGTTTTTGTCTCTTAATTCAACTGCTTGACCTTTTTTTTTCTACAGAGAAACAGCGCAGCGGCTTACATACGTTTGTGTTCAACTTCTGGCCACTAATTGACACCTCACTTACTCCACCTCCAGATTTCCAAACTAGGTCACCTTTCCTTCAATCTAGTGTAATCACACAACAGCTGGACTGAATTAACTACAATTGACCTTTCGCAAAAGCCCCACCCACCGTAGCATGGAGTGGAAAGTAGCACATTACCGGTCAGTGTAAGTGATTCTTTCTGGAGTAATATCTCCGCGATATCCTCCAGATGGATTACAATATGCATTGGAAGGATATGTTCAGAATATTCAAATCAACAAGGAAGGGGACATAACAATAACTGAAGCACAAGCATGCAGAACTCAATCAAAGAATGAGGAACATCATAAACTCAACCTAAAATGGGGTACCTGCTGCCGGATTTGCAGGTGACGCAGGCACACCATTTCTCCATTGTGAGCCTTAATGATGAAAGCTTGACAGATCTTCTACAAGTAATGACTGGCTGCTAAGGTACGATTAGACAAGGACTTTTTGGGGGTGGGGTTTTGCGAAAGGTCAATTAAGGCAAACTAGGAATTAGATTTACTTCAATTAAAGCAAGTCTAAAAACAAGATTAGGAATGCTAAGACTTTCTGAAAGGATAACATGCCACAGGTTAACAACCAGTCCAGTCAAACCCTAAGAGAGATCAGGATAAATGAGGAGGGGGTACTAAAGGGACTACCAGAAATAAATACAAACAAATCACCTGGGCCAGATGATATATTATACTTAGAACAGGGGATGTGCCCACTGACTGGAAGACAGCAAATGTCAAACCAATACACAACATAGGGGACAAAACTGAGTCAGGAAATTGCAGACCAATCATTCTCACCAGCATTACCTGTAAAATGTTGGAAAAAATGTTTAGATAGAAAATAGAGGATTATCTTCTTGAAAAACATTTTCTTGGAGATAGACATCATGGGTTTATAAGAGGCAGATCATGTCTTACTAATTTATTAGTTTTTTTGAACACGCAACTGCAGCTTTAGATCACATGAAAGCATATGATATGATATGATATGATATGATATGATATGATATGATATGATATGATATACTTAGATTTTCAGAAATTTCTATCAAAACCAAAAAACTATTTGGCCAAAATGGTTTAATAGAGGCATGCAAAAAATATCAAGAGAAAGAAAATATACAGCACATACAAAAGGGATAGGGACAAAACAAAATACAAAGAATATGTTGAGCTGCAAAGAGATCTTAAGAAAGGGATCATGAAACTTGTCAAATTTGCAGATGATACTAAAATAGGTGGAAGTGTAGAATTTGAACAAGGGCAGTGATGTTCAGACTGTACAATGCACTAGTTAGAGCTCATCTGGATACTGTGGACAGTTCTGGGCTCCACACTTCAAGAAAGATATCGCTGCTCTAGAGGCAGTTCAGAGGAGAGCAACCAGACTTATTCTAGGTCTGAAGGGAATGTCCTACTGAGAGACTGAGGACCTGAACCTTTTCACCCTGGAACAGAGGAGACTACGTGGGGACTTTATTCAAGTCTTCGAAATCATGAAAAACATCGACCACATCAAACCAGAGGAGCTTTTCTAGATCAGCAGGGACACACGCACCCGGGGACACAAATGGAAATTGGGCTTCAAGGCATTCAAGACAGAAAACAGGAGACACTTCTTCACACAGAGAGTCATCACTTACTCGCTTACTTGCTTATTCAAAACACATATTTTCAGACAATACTTGTAATTGTAGTCCTTTACTCTCCTGTAGGATAGCACTTTATGTTTTAACATGCTTCTTGCGTTACTTGTACCCGTATTATTTTGATTTCCCCTTTGCTACCTTGTCCGCATTTAGCTTTTACTATCCAGGATGTAAGACCTCATCTATTGTATTCACTTGTTTCAATTGGAATTTGTAAAATGTAATATGGTTTGAATTGCTTTGTATTATGTAAATCTGAATTTGTAATATTTTTGCACTTTGTATTGCACTTGTGTTTTGTAAGTCGCCCTAGATATGGCCTCTGCCAAGAAATAAATAATAATAATCTGGAACAATCTCCCCAGCAATGTGGTTGAAGCTGAAAATTTTGGAACATTTAAAAATAGACAGGATAGGATCCTTGGATCACTTACTTATTAATGGACACCAAATGAGCATGATGGGGCAAATGGCCTCCTCTCGTTTGTAAACTTTCTTATGTTCTCCTCCTGGGGCTCTAGGATTTGAGATTCAGGAAGATGCTCTTGCCCTGCATGCCTGAGAGCCTGAGAGAGCCATCTCTACCATGTCATCATGAATAATTGGCCTCAGTATTGCACAACACCTTTGCTACCCAGCACACAGTCCATTGAGCTGCTCATGGTATGATTGATGTATCATGGTGCATCTCAGTACTGGCCCAAAGCACTCCAGTGCAGATCAGGTGATCGTGTACAGTATAGCTTGATTAGGTTCAACTTGGTGCGTTGCTGTGCATCCTGGTGCACTCCAGTGCAGCACCTCCCCTAGTGGTGCAAACACCTCCTTCAAGCTTCTGGTGGCTCAGGGGTGGAGTGCCACAGGTCACCCTGGTAGCCATACTGGCTGCCGTGTACTTGTCACCTGCCTGCAGCACACCATTTGAATTGGCTATCACTGTTGTCTGCTTATTGCTATTATGGTATACACTCACCTAAAGGATTATTAGGAACACCATACTAATACTGTGTTTGTGTCAGAGGATGGGTACATGGTGGTCATAAAGGGATGGACATGGTCAGAAACAATGCTCAGGTAGGCCGTGGCATTTAAACAATGCCCAATTGGCACTAAGGGGCCTAAAGTGTGCCAAGAAAACATCCCCCACACCATTACACCACCACCACCAGCCTGCACAGTGGTAACAAGGCATGATGGATCCATGTTCTCATTCTGTTTACGCCAAATTATGACTCTACCATCTGAATGTCTCAACAGAAATCGAGACAGATCCAACAGACGAGCTACTGTTGCTCAAGTTGCTGAAAAAGTGAATGCTGGTTCTGACAGAAAGGTGTCAGAACACACAGTGCATCGCAGTTTGTTGCGTATGGGGCTGCGTAGCCACAGACCAGTCAGGGTGCCCATGCTGACCCCTGTCCACTGCCAAAAGCGCCTACAATGGACACGTGAGCATCAGAACTGCACCACGGAGCAATGGAAGATGGTGGCCTGGTATGATGAATCATGAATTCAGGGTGTTGACTTGGCCTCCAAATTCCCCAGATCTCAATCCAATCGAGCATCTGTGGGATGTGCTGGACAAACAAGTCCGATCCATGGAGGCCCCACCTCGCAACTTACAGGACTTAAAGGATCTGCTGCTGTCTTCTTCTGCCAGATACTGCACCACACTTTCAGAGGTCTAGTGGAGTCCATGCTTCGACGAGTCAGGGCTGTTTTTACGGCAAAACAGGAACCTACACAATATTAGGCAGGTGGTCATAGTGTTATGGCTTATCGGTGTATCTATCAGCAAAATATACCTATTAGTCTGCAACTGCCTCACTGCACAATGGGTCTGACCATGCACGCAACACCCTGGATGTTCCCATCTCCTAACAGTGAAGCTCAAGGGCTTTTACTCCCCCTACTTCCATGTGCAGAGATGAGATAGAAGAGAGTATGGAAAGGATGCAAATACGGAAGCGTCCCAGTTTCAGTTCAACAAAAAAGGCAGAACACCATTGTAATCGACACAATTGATTTGCTTGCTCAGTTTCATACATTTTCTACAATCCTGTAATCTTAGGCTCTGAGACCTATTCCAGTTGACTTGCTCATATTGAGAGACTGGACAGACAGGGAGTGGCTGGGAACATGTCTGGATTAATTTCCTAAAGGTCATTCAAACACAGTGTAGGAGCCTTTCTGTTATTTAAGTTCTTATTCAAAAGCCGATTATAACAATTCCCTTTTCTTTTGTAGAATTATATTTAAAACAATGTTCATCAGTTTTATCTCTTTCATTAATACGCAATATTCAGAAAACCTCAGACTTTGTCAAGGCCAATTTCCAGGTGTTTGGCACAGGTACATTTCTAAGCTCATTTATCGCAGTGGGAGATGATCATCTAACCGTCATCATAGATATAGAAATATGCCACGCATTATAGAAACTAGGAGAAACAGTTTTAAAAAACAACACTCTTGTCACTAGTATGAAGAAAAAATACCACCAATGTTTAAACTGAATGGGAAATCATTTAGTACAATAAAGTGCACGTCCTTACCTGCTTAGAATGTCATCTTAGATTTTTTTCCAGGCTGGTTCTATGTGTCTCTGTCTGCCTGAGTCTCTCTGTCTCAGTGCTCCCCCTCTGTGTGTCTGTGTCTTTCTGGCACAATGCTCCCTTTCTGTGTGTCTGTGTGTCTCTGTCAGTGTGACTCTCTGCAATATTAATATTTGCCAAATGCAAATAATTGTTTTCTTTGTTTTCCAATGAGTTCCGGTCAGTGCAGCTCCAGGGGACACTGGAGTGGAACAGTGATTTCCATAGAGAGAGGAGAGAGTGATCACATGGTGCTGCCTCTCCCTGAGGCCCTTCTCACACCCTCAATGGGGTGATATTTACAGGCAGGGGTCTGCAGCCCTGGGCCTGGTGAGAGACAGTTTAGTACAGCGGGTTATACAGCACTGGTCCTGGAGATCTGTAGTCTGGTTCTGTGTGTCTCTCTGGCTCAGTGCTCTCTCTCTGTGTCTGTGCATCTCCGTCAGTGTGGTGCTCTGCAATATTAACCTGTGTGTCACCTGAGCTGACTCCCTCTCTGCCTCACACTACATGCAAATCTGTATCTACAGATTTCTCTGGGACTTATAAACTGTTGCTGAGAAGAGACCTGGAGAAACATTTATTTTTGGTTTTTATAGACAAAATGTATGCAATGCATACATATGAACATAAGAAAGTTTACAAACTAGCGGAGGTCATTTGACCCATGATACTCGATTGATGTCCACTAATAACTAATTGATCCAAGGATCCTATTCAGTCTATTTTTAAATATTCCCAAATTTTCAGCTTCAACTGAGGGAGTTTGTTCAGATTGTGATGACTCTCTGTGTGAAGAAGTGTCTCCTGTTTTCTGTCTTGAATGCCTTGAAGCCCAATTTCCATTTGTGTCCCCGGGTGCGTGTGTCCCTGCTGATTTGGAAAAGCTCCTCTGTTTTGATGTGGTTGATGTCTTTCATGATTTGAAGACTTGGATCAAGTCCCTATGTAGTCTCCTCTGTTCCAGGGTGAAAAGGTTCAGTTCCTCAGTCTCTCAGTAGGACATTCCCTTCAGACCTGGAATAAGTCTGGTTGCTCTCCTCTGAACTGCCTCTAGAGCAGAGATATCTTTCTTGAAGTGTGGAGCCCAGAACTGTCCACAGTATCCAGATGAGCTCTAACTAGTGCATTGTACAGTCTGAACATCACTGCCCTTGTTCTCAATTCTACACTTTTGACAATATACCCCAGCATTGTGTTTGTCTTTTTTATTGCATCCCCACATTGTTTGGATGGAGAAAGTGAGGAGTCCACATAGACTCCTAGGTCTTTCTCACAATACTAAATAAAAATAGCCTACAATGTAACCACTTCTGATTTACCAAAAGTGCATCAGTTGCTACTTAACTAACAGTCGCTGCTGTTACTACAATACAGGTGAAAATTATAGCTAACTCTTAGCTAAAACAGTAACCACGTAAATAATCGATGTATCTCTTAGCTAAAGTGGAATACACATAAAAAAAGATTGTTAACTGCGGTGAGCTAGGCGACTCCTCTGCTAGCTTGCCTGAGTGTTCAGGCCTCATAACTGTAACTGGCCAGGTAGCTTCTGTAAAACACAATTCTTAATTACAATGAGCACATAACTCCTTTGTAGAAATGAGATATCTCTGAAAATGTGGCCAAATGCAGGAGAGCTAATGAACACATTTGCAGAGAAAACACCTAGTAGCACAGCCATGATCATCTGAAGGCTGTGTGTTTTGTAATTGCACTACAGGTGCCTGGGGTGCAGTAAAGTTTCAGTATTGTTCTATTTTCGATTTTAATCCAATGATCTGCGTCAAAAAGCAGTGGTGGAAAATCAGAAATCTAGGCTACAACATTTAAAAAGAAGGAACTGGCCGTCTCTTTAACTCACACAACATGGTTGACAATGCTGATGGTGTTTCCTTGGCTGGCCTCAGAGTGTACTGGCCCTCTTCATCTGTAGTGACTGTGGGCAGCGTCAGAGTGTCATCTTGCTTCCGCCATACAGTGGTGTTCTTCACGGGCTGGAACAGAGGAAGCGCACTGTGAGAAACCCCACGAGCCACGAGCAGAATAGCTTTCACAACATACAGTTGTAGTTAAAAAGCAATTTCAATGTTCAGCTGCATCTTGTACTGTGTCTTGTGCATTTATGAAACCAGTTCTTAATGTTTCAGAGGGTAACCCACATTTGCTGTATTTATTAATTAATTAAACTTGTAAATGGGCAAACATTAACTTGATTATTGTGTTTGCCTTCATACTGGTGGTATTCCCAGAGTTATGAGTTCAATAGGCAGTTGCCACTGAGAATTTAAGTTTCTATTATTAGTGTCAGGTGTAAAAAGAAATGTAAGCAATGTGAAATGTGAGCTTTGTTTTCATTAGCTTCATCTTTGAGAATGAGCGCTCCACTGCGCTCCAATACATTTGCATACATTTTCAGCAGTGTTTTAAACACCTAATGATCATCAAACTCTTTGAATATACCCAGCATTGCTTTGGCACTCTTTTTGGGGCTGGAATATGCAGAGTGTAATACTCTCAGCTCAGTCCTTCTCTTCAATCCCATACAATTCAGTGTGAGCTGCCTCAATCCTTGGGCATTTACAGTTTCTCTCCAGTTTGATGGGTCTGTCAAATAGTGCAGTGACAACAAGATCTTGTCAGTGTTCCCTTTCCCTTTAAATTGCCTCTGGAGTTCCTGAATTATTACATCCAAAAGCCTTTTGAGGTATATCTCTTTGAATTCCTCTTCAGTCCTCAGTGCCTTAATTCTCTCCAGAACACCATCAACAACTGTGTATGCAGCAGCCAATTCCTGGTCTTGCTTTTTGAGAGCATTTGATGCAACTATATTCTCCATGAACACTGGTGCTTCCAAGCAAAGGAGGAATTCAAAGTTTATGCAGTGCAGCAGTATCTTTTCTTCTTCTGCAGCTAGATCAGGTGGGTCGTGCTTGGTCAGGTCATGCAGGAAGTGCACAACAGCAGGGAGAGCCTTTCTGATGGTACATAAGTCTCTTTTCCTGTGTGTCCACCATGTGTTTGAGAGCTTTTGTGGCTGGTGAATTTTCTGGCCTGGGTTCTTACATATGTTGCCAGAACTCTTATTATGTCATTCTGTGTTCTATTTGTCAGAAGGGTCACCTGAGGAATTTAATGTTAATTTCATCAAGGTGAAGCTTGAGGACATGGTCATATTTGCTGAGCAATAGCACCAGCTCAAGGAAATTGCCTTTGTTTGAACTTCAGGGGTTTTCATCATTGCCTCTAAAGGCCATCCCTTGTTCTGCTAAGTACAATTCTGTGACAGTCATGGACAGTTGGAACTACCAATGCTCATCAATATGCAGAAGCCCTGCAGGGCCTGATGGCAAATGGACCCCTGAACTGTAAATACTTGTTCTTTAACGGTTAAAATGTGAGTTCACCCCTTTTTGTGTTTTGTCGTAAGATTATCTATCCATTTCCCTTTGTGTTGCATTCACTTCGATGTTAATCTCCTCTCCCCTGAGTGTGTCCGCTTGTGCCGGAGTAACCCCCCTTATTCCTCTATTGCGGCAGTTCTTTCCACTGCCAGTTCTGCCTTTGTAAAGAGTATTCCTTGCTTACTCACAAAGCTATTCTGGTACAATACATTGTAAATTGATTGAGAAATAATCTCTCTGTTCTTCTGCCTCTCTCTCTCTTTGGCAGCTTGCATTTTTGTTTGGCTGTTTCAAATGCAGTATTTAAGGCCAACCTTTTAAAGGCATTCCACCTTACCATCCCTAACATGCGTGCCTCAGTGCTGCAGTGCTCCTTCATTTTATCTATACTGATTTCCATCATCAGACCAGGCAACATTTTTCCAGTCTTCAACTGTCCAATTTTGGTGAGCTTGTGCAAATTGTAGCCTCTTTTTCCTATTTGTAGTGGAGATGAGTGGTACCCGGTGGGGTCTTCTGCTGTTGTAGCCCATCCGCCTCAAGGTTGTACGTGTTGTGGCTTCACAAATGCTTTGCTGCATACCTCGGTTGTAACGAGTGGTTATTTGAGTCAAAGTTGCTCTTCTATCAGCTTGAATCAGTCGGCCCATTCTCCTCTGACCTCTAGCATCAACAAGGCATTTTCGCCCACAGGACTGCCGCATACTGGATGTTTTTCCCTTTTCACACCATTCTTTGTAAACCCTAGAAATGGTTGTGCGTGAAAATCCCAGTAACTGAGCAGATTGTGAAATACTCAGACTGGCCCGTCTGGCACCAACAACCATGCCACGCTCAAAATTGCTTAAATCACCTTTCTTTCCCATTCAGACATTCAGTTTGGAGTTCAGGAGATTGTCTTGACCAGGACCACACCCCTAAATGCATTGAAGCAACTGCCATGTGATTGGTTGGTTAGATAATTGCATTAATGAGAAATTGAACAGGTGTTCCTAATAATCCTTCAGGTGAGTGTACATATATATATATATATATATATATATATATATATATATATATATAAATATTATTTGATTATGGTTTTGTACATGTCCGAATCTGTTTTTAACTGAAGCAAATCAAATTCTAAGGATTATTTTTTTGCTTGGGGAATCTGCTAGGAGTTTCTCACTCTCCACTCTTCCCTTTCTCTCTCCATCCCTCCTCTTTCTTTGGTAGAACCTGTCTCAGTTAATCAGATCAGCTCTTCTGGCTCATCATCTTAAAGGGAATTAGACCGTACATTTCAGTAGTCTCATGTACAGTGCAATAGTATTGTGGTGGTTATTATTGCTGTGATTATTTTTCTCTGATTTTGGAATGCCACAGAGACAGACTTTTTTACATTTCTGCAACACTACTGCCAAGGAATTTACAATGCTTTTATGTAACAGTTACTGTAATAATTATTTTTTTCTAGGTCTGCTGAAAACATTTTTCTTCCTCCCAGATTCTGTCACCCTCTCACTTGGAGCTGTCATAGGTTGACTCTGGACACCAAATAGCTTGGTCTCCTCCTTGATGTTTACTGTTTACTTTATAAATCTCTAGTATTCATTTTTTCGGGAACACTATGCAGAATATCTATTGGTTTTGACAATATGTCTGTATGTACGTTTTATAGTATTTTACAATGGATTCTGCCCTCTACTGGTGTGTTAGTGCTATTGTCAATCCATGCAAATATCGGTAGGAAAACGTGTTTACGAGTCAGCTAGCCCTTCCAGGTTCGTGTGGTTTGTGTTTATTAGGATTTGAGAATTATGCGCCTAGAGAAAGAAACACACTTTATTGATATTTAAAAGACCTAAATTAAACTTCCTTGGTAAGCCGGTATGTTAATATTGATTTACTTGTATTACAGAAACTGTCACGAGTGAATTTGTAAGGGAAATTTTACTGCTCGTTTTGTTTATAGCGGCAACACTGCTAGATAGTTTAGTTGAGCAGCAGTGAATTATTTCAATGTATGTGTAAAGTAAATGCATGTTTAATATACACTTTCATTACATTATTTATTAGAAGCAAATTGCTTTGTGAGTGATGTATAATGCACTTAGTTTGTCAAATTATATTATGTAATTGTTTAGTGTAACTGACAATATTAATTTCTTATTTTTGTGTGTGTCTTTCTATAGTTTTCCTGGGGCTTGTGATGAAGACAATTAAAACCGAAGGCATCTGTTTGGAGCTGTCTGCGTCTTATTTATCCAAGCCAAGGGCCGTTACAGTTTCTAATGGCTGGCGTTATTGCTATCAGAATATGACATGTTGCTTTATAAACATGTAATAATAACCTAGTTAGCAACAACTCGGACAAACCAATGCTGTTAGCTAAGGATGTTGGGTAGCTATCCAGCTGTTGAATCTGTTGCTCGTTAATGTTCGTGTAAACGCCTGTGTTAATGCCGGCTCATGTCATCTACAGTGAGTTTTTTCAGGGGCTTAATTATTATTATGAATATTGCAGAGACATTTATTGTATAGGGTATCTACGAGCATATACGTTTAAACTTATAAATAATGGTGCGTATAAGTATTTAAATAGTCACTAAATGAAGTGTCTTTATTCACACATTTAACACATTCAGTTTTTTAAATACTTGAATGCAACACTAAATGCTTAATCGGTTTCTGAAGAATATGTATCGTTTGATTAAATATTAAACTAAATCTAAGTCACAAAATAAATATAAAGCTTGTAAATAAATATTTAGTCTAAATATTAAATAGAAGTATCAATATTAAATGTGGAGTATTCATGAATAAGTCATGACTAATTGGCTGTAAACATTAAGTGCATTTGATTAGTTTGTAAATAAACATGATTCTTTACAAGAAAACGTAACATGGCATAATGCTGATTATTGCAAGAAAAAATACATTTTAAAATTCAAAATTGTCATGAATCCATACATTTTGTTTGCTTTGATTCATATAGCCAGTCATGATTTGTACATGTGATTAACACCATTAGTTGCAAAGGAATTATGCATTAATTCATGAGGAACATACTTATCACAGCTTCACTTCACTGTACTTCAGTTCACCAGAGGTCCTTCTCAACTTAATACTAAACCCTGTCCCTCACATTCCCCAGCACCAGGATCAATCATCCAATTAACATTCCTCACAACACATGTGCACGTGTTCCATCCTCCTCCTCTTCCCATTGGTCCAGCACTCACAGCCCTGTTACCTGCCTCCCTCTACACAGTATATATCCCCCTCTGTTCCTCTGGCACTTTGCAAAGTCTTGTATTCTTTTTGACAGTCATTTCTAAGCATTGGTCCTATCTTTTTAGCTACCTTTGTTTTTACCATTGCCTTCTCCTGTTTGCCCAATCGACTGACCACTGGACTGTTCTTGTCTTTTGCCTTTTTCCCATCTAATTAGTGAGCCTGCGAATTGGATCCACTGTCCTTGTCCCAGATGTCATTATAATACTGGAGAAAAAATAACAAAGAATCAAAATTAATTTATACCCTCTTACTCACTTGCCAGGGTGTTGTGAAAAACATGAATCATTTATTAAAAATGAGTTCCATATGAATAAGAGCCTTTAATTCATTATGAATTCACATACTTGAATTACAAATGAATTTCATCTGCGTTCACAAGAATTTGTAGCGTAAGGTACACTTATAAATTTCAATTAAAGAAGTGAATTTATAGTATCACCTTATCACAAATCCTGGAATCTTGTAGAACTCAATTTCTGTAATAATTGGACGCAGTCACCAATTCCAAAGATATAAATTGTCAAATTTAGTCAAAAACAAAGACTAAATGTAGCACTACACTAATTATACAAAAGGGAAAAACTAATTAAAATTCAACTCTAGATCAACAAATCAAAGACAAATCACTTCCGTGACCAAATCAAAGACCATGGGATCGCATATGATAACACAAATCATTAAACAAAAAAGGTTATAAACACATTGACTACAATACCAGTTAGTAAGACGAAGGTGAGTCTCTCATTAGTATTGTTAGTCAGACATTAAATAACTACGCAGGTTAGTATTTATGTCAGGTGCCGAGAAAGATCCTATCATTACTTGTTACCACAATTTCCCTTAACTGATTATTATTCAATGATTAAGGATAGGCAGGGCCACCAATAATCTAATGTCTATTAACTTGTGTCAATTTCAGACTAAACAGTTAAACAGGAATGAGAAGATATTTCTCGGCGTTGACAGATTTTATTTCTAAAATTATCAACAAAACAGTTTAATGCAACACACATTTATATTTAAGAAAACTAAATGATATTACACATTCTAGAGTTATGAGTCACAGATTAACATTTCTAATTGATTTCTCAAATGTCATGAATCATGAACTCCAAACTGTTAAACTTATCTGAACTTCGTCGCAGAGAGGCCTCTCTGTCTTCGGGCTCAGATAACAGCACACGGCACGAGGTCCGTGTGGTTGGAACAAAGGCAGTCCGGTTCGGCTTTGTCCAAGAACTTCCACTCAGTCGATGCACCTGGAAGTTGGGGTTTCGCGAATGTAGAGTCTTTTCCAACCAGATTTTCCACTGGTTTGAAGGCTCCAAGGTTGTGCACAAAATCTTCTTTGTAAGCAGGGGTTCCACCGTAGTTACTTGAAGACAAAGTCTTTGAGGAAAGCAGGGCCCTGTTCGTTCCAAGGGTCAAGTTTCTTAAGACTCAAATAGCTATTTAAATGACTGACACTTTCGTATACAGTCGACTTAGTCAATTGTCCAGCTGTAAAACTCCACTGATCAGGTGGGCACAGGCGGGCAGCGCAGTCTGTAAAGTTCTTTATTTAATAAAGTCCTTTAAAAGAATTCTTCGTACGGCTCAATCTCCTTCTCCCAGTTTAACTCTTCTGTTGCCGGCAAAGACTTGGTTGGTTTCTGGTTCCGGTTCTGGCAACAGAGCTACAGGTTGAGCTGTGGCAGCGAGTTACTGGTTCAGGTGAGAGAGAGAGAGAGAGAGAGAGAGAGAGAGAGAGAGAGAGAGAGAGAGACCGTGCGCGGTTCTTTATACGCCTGTCAGATCAATAGGTGATTGGTTCTTGAGTTCTTGAGATTGGATTTCGGTTTCAGCCCCCAGTGTCCTATTGGAGGGGGGTTTGATTTATGACTGATGTCAATCCATGCCATCTTTTGGAAATGCCGGTTGGCCCGGGTTCGTAGCTCTATGTCGGGATTTCGGCTCTCGTCCACTTCAAAGAGTTTTTATCACCTACAGGCCCCCTCCTCCAGACATCTCATAGCAGAATTCCAAACTATTTGGCCTCTTCTCGGTGCCATCCTCCCCAAAACTGTCACTTTGATGCAAACCAGTTCCAAGCTGATGAGCTAAGGAAATCTGATAACTTTGGGGGGGGAGAGGTCTTCTTTAGATCAGTGCTTCAGCTCAGAGCTAAAATGCTCTTATCAAAATACACCCAACATAAGGCTACAATAATAATAATAATAATAATAATAATAATAATAATAATGATTGACTTTCATTTCAGTAAATTATGGAGAGTTTATGCTTTGTAGTTGTGTACTTAAAGCAATAAGAACCTTTCTATCGGATTTCTTAGTTATTTATTGCTATTGGTAGTGTGTAGTAATAATGGTAATCAATAAAACAATGTATTACAAGATCAAATTGTATTAAAATATTACTTAGCAGGTAATCATATTAAGCCTTACATTTTAAATCTAATTTGAATGGTCAAGAGCAAAAGTAACTAAACATTTTTGGAACAATTTAAAAACCAACCTCCATAAAATACAATCCAGTTCTACAAGAAACTTGAAAACCAAAATATCATTTCACTTTCTAGTGTTATAGTAAACTATGGATTACAGAACTAGACACTGCAGACACTGCAGCAATGGAGTGCACACTGTATTGATGTAGCTACACACAGCACTAGGGGTGTCAGGTTAACGCGTACATTTAAATCATTAATTCAGGGTGCAATATGAAATTGATTGATAAAAAAACTATATTTTGAGTTTTTTTTTGTTTTAAAACACCTCTGTATTATACTGTTATAACGTTTTAGTATCTTCACAACCCTCTACATGTAGAAAAACATCTGCATGTTTGAGATGACGGTCAAAAGGAACACCTTTTGCGTTAGAGGAGCAGATCAGAGATCGCTTCCTTACTTTGTGTATTATAAATATATACACTACCGTTCAAAAGTTTGGGGTCACTTTGAAATGTCCTTGTTTTCCATGAAAACATACATTACATGAGTTTGAATAAAATACAGCAAAATGAATAGGAAATATAGTCATTGACAAGGTTAGAAATAATTTTTTTTAATTGAAATAATAATTGTGTCCATTTGCTCCATTTGCAGTAATTACAGCCTTGCAGACCTTTGGCATTCTAGTTGTCAATCTGTTGAGGTAATCTGAAGAAATTTCACCCCATGCTTCCTGAAGCACCTCCCACAAGTTGGATTGGCTTGATGGGCACTTGTTACCTACCATACAGTCAAGCTACTCTCACAACAGCTCAATAGAGTTGAGATCTGGTGACTGTGCTGCCACTCCATTATAGACAGAATACCAGCTGACTGCTTCTTCCCTCAATAGTTCTTGCATAGTTTGGAGCTGTGCTTTGGGTCATTGTCATGTTGTAGGAGGAAACTGGCTCCAGTCAAGTGCCATCCACAGGGTATGGCACGGTGTTGCAAAATGGAGTGATAGCCTTCCTTCTTCATGATCCCTTTTACCCTGTACAAATCTCCCACTTTACCACCACCAAAGCACCCCCAAACCATCACATTGCCTCCACCATGCTTGACAGATGGTGTCAAGCACTCCTCTAGCATCTTTTCATTTGGTAGGCGTCTCACAAATGTTCTTCTTTGTGATCTGAAAACCTCAAACTTAGATTCGTCTGTCCATAACACTTCCTTCCATTCTTCCTCTGTCCAGTGTCTGTCTTCTTTTGCTCATCTTAATCTTTTCTTTTTATTAGCCACTATGAGATATGTATTTTTCTTTGCAACTCTGTATATAATTGTATTTTAATTTTAAATACTTGAGTCAGATATTTCAAATCTTGGTAACGTCATGTAAATTAATTGTCAGAAAAATAACTTTGCTTAGCTTATACTTTATAAATTCCCAGAAATGTAATTATTCTATTATCGATGATCTACTTTTATTATCTATCATCATAATAAGGAGGGAAATCGATAATCGATACTCAATTTTATCATTACACCTTTACACTGCACTAATAGAGCTACACACTGCATTATATCCTATAGACCTCAGTGAAATATTGTTGTGTCAGCTCGGCAGCACATTAGCACTGGGGCTCCAGTGTCTCTCCTCCTCCCTCCTCCTGGTGGAAAACATGCCCGTCCGCCTGCTCTCTCCAGCGCAGTGTGGTGTCCTCCGGCAGACCCAGCCTGATCCATTCACTCTTGATCTGAAAACACAGCAGTAACACACTGACTGGAGCAGCACTGTGGCCAAGGGCACAGAGTGGAGGGCAGCAGAGCTGTGCAGTGATTGTTTAATGATGAAACATATAAATAAATACTGCTCATAATAAAGCTTGTAGCCATGTGTCTCCACATTCTCCCTCCCTCTCTCACAGACACAGGGTCATCTGGTCCTCAGCACTCAGGGTCACAGCCAGGGCTTCACTCACCTGCTCTAAGAGTGTCTCTCTCACTGCAGGTGTGTTGGGGTTCACACCACGTTTCCCCAGGAAATGCAGCTTCATTACTTCTCTGTTCTCTGTGGAGACCAACAGATCCATCGTTACAGCACACACACTGACAGACCTTTAGCATCCTTAGTGACGTAACCTTCTGCCCCTTACAGGCGACGCTCTGAGGTGAGTGTTCAGCAGGTGTGTGTGTGTCTGTCAGTGAGGGACAGAGTGACTGGGCTGTGTGAGCACCAGCAGGGGAGAGAGTGATGAAGGAGAGAGACTGTGAGGTGATGTCAGCTGTGCTGCAGTGCAGTGAGCTGCTGTGTGTGGAGGCAGGTGAGGGGAGCAGCAGGCGGAGATGAGGAGGGGCTGGTGTGACATCAGTCCAGGTAGAGTGAGGGAAACTAGGAGGGTGGAGGTGTGATGAGATGAAGTGTGTTGGTGTGAGAGGGGAGCAGGGCCGGCCCTGGACGTTCTGCCACCCTAGGCAAGACAAAGAAATGCCACCCACCCCCCCAGTGACGGGTGCTGACGGTGTTTTGTTCCGGGGGAGGCGGGGGGTGCAGATGGTCTTTTATCCGCGATTCGAAACGGGGGAGGGTTCGTATGGTGTTTCTTTGTCGCTAGCGAGGGTTGGGGGGCGGGTTGGGGGGTGTGCTGAGAGGGTTTCCTTCACACTACCAGGGGGAGGCTGACGGCATTTGGGGTGCTGGAGGGCGGCAGCCAATTGTCACACTGGAGGGAGACAGCCAATTGTCAAAATGCCGCCTCAAATTCAAGTGTCGGCCTAGGAGGCTGCCTAAACTTGCCTAATGGGAGGGCTGGCCCTGGAGGGGAGGTGTGGAGGGCTGAGCTGCAGTGAGGTGGGGTGAAGGGCGCTGGGTGGAGGTGAGGTGACCTTCAGCCAGCTTCTCTAACCCAGGAGCTCAGGTCAACTCACCATGGTAACAGAAGAAAGGGATGCTCGATGTGCAATCTAGATCATTCCATGTCCCAGTGACATAGACCTGTAGGCACACTGTACCACAGTTCTCATTTCCTGCATAATTGTTGGGTTCAGTTGTGTACCAGTTGTGGAATGAGAAGTTCCTCTGGTCTGACCACTTCCAGGGATCCATGAACAAACCGATCCACACATTCTGCCCCTTCGCTGCTTTGTTTACCTCCTCATTCTCACTCCGGTTCCTCACACTGACCAGGTCTGTGTAATTCACCCTACAGAATCTCTGCGCCTCTGTCCAGCTCTTTGCTTGGTTAATCAGGACGTATCTCTGTGTGGGGTCACTGGTCTCTGTGAAGACAAAGCCCAGCTGGTTCAGACATAGGACATAACAGAAAACACAACCAATCCTAAAATGCCGAAGATCAAGTTTCTTCTTCTTGTGCTGTACATGTATGTATCACAGTTAACAAGTTTGCTGGTGGACATGTTAATTTATTGGCACATTTTGTGTAATAATATTAATAAATAAATATGCATCACTAAGTAAGTGTCAGTAGGCAGAGACATTGCGTTGTTAACCTGTGTGCTAATGTGCATAATGTACAGTAATAAATTGACTACTTGAGATGATGAAGGTACCGCAAGGGGATGATTGTGAAAGATGCTCAATAAGTGGCGTTAAGGGGAGCCTATATCAGTCTTGTGGTGGTAGAGGACCAATACAGATGATACCCAGTCCTGACAAACACAGGCCCTAGTTTTTGGTAATAAGATGAAAGCAGACAGAGGTGCTTACCTT
The DNA here is from genome assembly GCF_036373705.1 of Amia ocellicauda. Taxonomy (NCBI): domain Eukaryota; kingdom Metazoa; phylum Chordata; class Actinopteri; order Amiiformes; family Amiidae; genus Amia; species Amia ocellicauda. The sequence goes on along the minus strand of NC_089864.1, from coordinate 2,723,742 downwards.
GATAGCAAATGAAGGGAAAGCTTGTTGTGCAAGGAGCATCAACCCAGTTACCAACAGAGAACATTGCTCCACAGTTCTCATTGCCACCCCAGTTATCAGGCTGCCCAGAGGACCAGTTGCGATACTCAGACTGCCCCCCTCTGTAGAAATCACTGTCTACCAGGGACCACTGCCAGCTGTTCTTTACATAATACAGTCCTAACCAGGCCCACCCTGAATATGCCCTGTTTGCAGCATTGAGCAGTCTGTCCAGTTCTTCTGCATTGTCAACGGAGGCCAGGTCAGTGTGTTTCTCTCGGCAGTATTGTTGTGCATCAATCCAGGTGAGGGGTTTGTTCACAAAGACATACTGACGAGCAAGACACGAGGAGAGACTGCAGAGCCCTGGAAACACACAACACAACACACACAGACTGTGGGGCCAGCGGGGGCTGACAGTGGATTTGAAGGAAACTGGGAGATCAATGTGTCCTCTTGTGTCTTCAGTGTTGTGATGTTGGATATCACCGAGTGTCCTACAGCAATGCTGGTGAGTCGGTGTGGAGAGTCAGTCAGTGCTGATTCAGGGTCTCTAGTTGTGTGTGTAGCTGTGCTGGTGCTGTGGAGTCCTGGCTGTGTGACAGTGTTGCTGCTGAGTCCAGTCAGCAGAAGGACACTGGCTCAGGGCCACAGTCCTGTCGCTGTAGTGGGTGATGTTGGGGCAATACTGGGCCGTTCCTGTCAGATTGTGTGTCAGACACAGTCAGGAACACAGGGGACACTGACCTGAGAACAGCAGGATGAGAAATGACCTCCGTTCCATGATTGTGACCTGTCAGTCTGCAAACACACAGAGACAGGGGTTAGTGCTCATTGGCAGAGCAGGAGGTGGCTGGTGTGTTAACACAGGACAACACATTTCTGTTGTAAAACTCAACAACACTGAAGAGATCTACATGCCTTCCAACACAATAATGTGTTTTGGTGATATGATGCTCCATCACAGAATATCACCTCTGCACAACACTGGAGCCCTGGAGCTGGAGTGAGGCGTGTATATAATTAGCACAGTGAAAATAAAGGAATAAAGAAATTAATACATTGAAAAACAAATCTTGAAATTCATTTTGTTTACTTGTTTCCACTTTCTGAAAAAGCAGTATTGCAACAGTTATCATTTGAGTTGGGAATACTACCCAGAGGGGCATGGGTTATTGTTGTTACTCTGGGAACTCGTGACTCACTAGTAAGTTGGCCGATGTGCGTTCATTCAGGCAAACCCTCCCTCTGCCTACTTTAACTAGTGCACTGCAAAGTGTCTCTTATGCTGTTCATTTGGGAATTCACCTTCCATCTAATGAACAAAAGCTTTCCTTGTTTAATATATATCCATATATATTTTTCAGTGTACACTTGATACTTTAGCGATTAGACTGAATAACATTATTCATATATTATTTATTTGCACTGGACATGGGCTCCCTGTCATTTGTTTTGTTTAGTTTTACAGCTATTTAGTTATTTAGTTCACCACTGTAAAATACTGATACCTCAGGTATATACAGATAGGTTTAGCATTGAGATTTCTAGCAACCAGCAGCTTTCAGCAAGTAACAGGGTTGCCAGTTCTGCTTATAAACCATGGAATTGGGCTTGTCCAACCAGGCAGTCGCTTATTATTTAGCTTTGCTGCTTGTTGGTATGTGCTGGGCTTGTTTTAAGCCATGATCGATTGGTGAAAATGAGCAAAGGTGTCACAAGACATTTCCATATTGTTTGTGCTTGCTTGAATGGTGTGAAATAAGGGCGTTTGGATAAGGGCGTCTGCCAAGAAATAAAAATAATAATAATAATAATAATAATCCCCTCCAGACCACTGCGCTCCTCCAGTGCCAGAAGGCTAACTCTGCCTCTTCTCCACTCTCCCTCCTCCAGAGCCGCTCCTTCTCATCCCTGAACCCTAAATGGTGGAATGACCTGCCCACCGAAGTCAAAACCGCAGAGTCCTTGACCTCATTCCGGCGCTTACTCAAGACGCATCTCTTCCGACAGCACTTGTAATATTAGTCCTCTATCCCTGCTAGATGCACTTCAGCTTATTATGCTCCTCGCGTTCTTGATTGTTCTCCTCCTTGCTCCCTTTCCCGTAGCCCTCGTCTGTAACCCGACATCTTGACAGCACTTAGCTTTCACCGTCCAGGATGTAGGAAGTCTCTTACTGTACTTGTGTAAATTGTAAATTGGAATTTGTAAAATGTATTATTTTGAATTGCTATGTTTTAGCTAAAGTTGAATTTGTAATGATTAATGCCTTGTACTTCTCTGTATTTTTGCACTTTGATTGCACTTATGTTGTAAGTCAGCCTGGATAAGGGTGTCTGCCAAGAAATAAAAATAATAATAAAAATAAAAATAATAATAATAATAATAATAATAATAATAATAATAATAATAATAATAATGAAATGGTGTCTAATTAAAATGCATCTGTGGGACCCCATTAGAATGTTGAGCATAAGAGTTGACACCCCCCTCATAATGATGCCCCCCTTAATTATTTTTTGTTATTTTGCTTAATGCTTTAATAAGATCAGACTATGTAATTTTAAATATACTGTACACTCTCGTATTTTGTAATGCAGATATATTCAGAGATTAAAATATGGTTATTGTCACTTCGGAATTGTTTAGCCAGCTTAGAGGTCACAGGTAAGGTGCGCACAGTTTGCGTCATCAGGAGTAGACCGAGGTTGCAGTGCGACAGGAGTGCTGATTTACATGTGCTCCTATGTTTGTGATATCAGGTGAGCGACAGTGTGTTTATGTATGTAAAAGTGATATAAACTATCAAATATATACATAAGAAGCAAAAGGGAACATGTAAAGTGACAGTGAATCTTTAGCTTTAATGTAAGGTCGCTACTAAAGTATTCGAGTTGCCGAAAGTGAAGCCGAGCTAATTAGCTTTGTGTAATAAGGAGTAACCATCTGTTTAAAGTAGAATATTAACTGTGTAAGTGTACAGTGTATGTGTTGAAAATTGTGTGTGTATTACTATGCTAGAATCTATAATGTGTAAAAGATATGTTTTATTTGAAGTCATGTTGCAGGAGACAGGAGACATCGGGAGTAGACCGCGGTTGCAGTGCGACAGGAGTGCTGATTTACATGTGCTCCTGTGTTTGCGATTTCAGATGCAAAGGAAAATAAACCCCTTTTAAACCTAAGCATACCTGAAAGTCACCGTTATTGTTCAGGTGTGCAACACATTATTCTGATTGGACATCATATAGACTACATAAGTTGCATTTGCAATACTATTGATTGACCTTAATTGTTTAACCTTAATACCAGCCAACCAACACCCCCCTCTATTTTGTATTTTAAACCAATCAGCCCACACAATTGTAAAGTTAGTCAGTGGTCCCATTCTGGCACCACAGATTTACATAACTTACCTCTTCACTAGCCGCTGGTGGGAAGTACTCGATAATAAACGTGTAGGCCTACATTTTCCAGAACTCCAGCCATTGCTGATATGTTTATACGTTAATAATTTCTAATTTCTAAGTTTGTGGACATGGCAAATAAGTGGGGAAATATGGGAAACGCTACACTAAATTGTGGGAAAAAGAGTCCAGTCTGAAAGACTTGATCAGACCTGTTACCGGTGATGACACAAAGGCTCTGCGTAAGTTTTGCTAATGTAAAATTAGAGCCCACAACCCTGATTTACTACAACATACAAAACTGGAAAAACGAAGAGTCATGCCCCGTTTTCATCACAGAGAATTACAGAGATCCAAGGTATAGTCATGAATTTGATTTCAATATTTAAGTACACTGTGAGTTAAGTTAAAATCATCTGTAAGCGGTGCTAAATTAATACATTTTAGTACAATCTGAAAAGTTTCTATAAATGAACACATAGCTGGGAAGTATGGCCTAAAACGTTTCATTAGGCTCTAGACCTCCTCATTTATTTCTTTGTATGTTTTTGTTTCAAGGGTTTTCTGCCATTAAACTAGAAGAAATAAGTTCCCAGAAAGCAAGGGAATTGAAAATTGCAGCTTTTGTTTCATGCCATACCAGCATACAAACAGCTGACCACCTCGAAGAACTGGCTGAAGAATTGTGTGAGAAGGATGTGAAACTGCACAGAACCACATGCACAGCACTAATCAACAATGTGATAAGTCCTGAAACATAGAGGGATTTGCTGAAACTTATAAGTTTTCACTTATTATAGATGGAATGACAGCCATTACGAGTGATAAGCAACTGTTTAGTTATCCGCTACTTTGGAAAGTCTCTGAAGACGGTAATCTCGATGTTTCTGGGACTGATACATTTGAAGTGTGAGAACGTGTTAATTGACACTTGTGGTCTGAAATTTTCTAAATGCTTTGGAATTGGCATCAATGGATGCAACGTGATGGTCGGGAAACAATTAAGTGTACACGTGTCTCAGAGATATGGCAATGTGTATGTCATTCCCTGCAGCTTGGTGCAAGTAAAGTACATGAAACACTACCTATGAATATCAAGTACTTGGTTTCTCACACATACAGTTGGTTTTCCCACAGCAGGGAATATGCACAAGTCTACAAGCTCATCAATGATGGTACTGACCCTCTGAAAATACTACGGCTTTCAAAAAGATGGCTTGCTGTCTATGATTGCAGTGCTGGAATTCTGTCTCAATGGGATGAACTGAAATTGCACTTCCAGCTAAGCAAAGCAAAAGATAGATGCTACAAAGCTGAGATTCTCTTTCAAATGTACAGGGATCCTGTAAACAGACTGTACATAGAGTATGTGTTCCAGATTCTTCATGAGTTCAGTGCAATCAACCATTTTTTCCAACTAAAAGAAGGATGTATTTTTTTAATGCTTGGGGACCTGAATTAATTCTACTGTTCTCTTCTAGATAGATGTATAAACCCTGGATACATACCAGTGTCTGACACTGCCTTGGAAAATGTCAATCTAAATGACAAAAGTATATACCTCTCCATTGCTGCTGTGGATTTTAGTATCCAATTTCATTTATCTGCAGAAAGAGCTGCATTGGATGCTGAACAGCTTAACGGAGTGAAAATCCGATGCCACAACTTGATTGTTGAGGCTGCAATGCTGAGCCCACATAAAATTAAGAACAAAAACAATAAGTTTAATTTTTATTTTATGGTTTAATTTGTCATATACTGCAAAGTTACTACGTTTGTGTTACGTAGTTGACTAACAAGATATTGAATCCAAACCATTTATTGTCCATGTGACCGGAAATTACTCTCATGGGAGGTTGAGCTTGTTTTGGGCGTGTTTTTACACAGTTGCTTATTTGGCCTGGATTTTTTAATTGGCTATCCCTGCAGTCTGCTTATTGATATTATAATATATACACTGACTGTTATATATCTACTAGTAATATATACCTATTAGTCTGCAACTCCCTCACTGCACAACGGAGCAGCTGGGTCTGACCATGCATGCCATGCCCTGGAGGTTCCTGTCTCCTGCTCACAGTGCATCTCGAGGGCTTTTACTCTCCCTACTTCCTTGTGCAGCGATGACATATTAGACAGTATGGAAATTATGCAAAGACTGAAGCGTCTTCCCGGTTTCGGTTCAACACAAAAAAAGCAAAACACTATTGTACTCGACACAACTGATTTGCTTGCTCAGTTTCATAAATTGTGTTCAATCATGTCATCTTATCATATTTCCAGTCAATAACTGCATATATTGACTGTGGCTGTGATTTAAACCCTGTCTGTATCAATGAGGCTGTTACCACTGGGACTGTTATTTCAGTCAACTTCCTCATATTGAGGGACTGGAGAGAAAGGGAGCAGCTGGGAACAGCTCTGAGTTAAATTACTAAAGATCATTCAAAGATAGCGCAGTTTTATACTTTAGATGACAACATTTGAGTATACTCTAATATGAATATTTTTCCCCTTTCTATGTAGATTTTGATTGAATTTTTGTTTTCATCAGTTTCATCTGCCTTTTTTAATATGCAAGACTCAGAAAACATCAGACTTTGTCAAGGCCATTATTCCCAGGTGTTTGCACAGGTAAATGTCTCAGCTCATTGATTGTAGTGGGAGCTAAGAATCTAACTTTCAGCATAGATATTGAAATGTGGCACGTATTAGGAAAACACAATGGGAAATCATAAAGTACAATAAAATGCAAACCCTTACCTGCTTAGAATGTCACTGGAAAAACTTTGTTCCAGTCTGGTTCCTTGTGTCTCTGTCTCAGTGCTCTCTCTCTGTCTTTGTCTCACTGCTGCTCTGTGTGTGTCTGTCAGTGTGGTGCACTTCAGTATTAACCTGTCTGTCTCCTGGTCTGACAGCCTCTCTGCCTGGAACTACATGCAAATCTATTCTCTGTTTGTAATGTATTCCTGTCAGCGCAGCTCCAAGGGAGACTGGAAGGGATCAGTGATTTCCATAGAGAGAGGAGAGAGTGATCACATGATGCTGCCTCTCCCTGAGGCCCTGCTCACACCCTCAGGCAGGGGTCTGCAGCTCTGGGTCTCTACCCTGCTGGTTTATGTTGCAACTGAGCTCTGTCAATCAAATTGTAATCCAAAGGTTAGTCACAGTCCTTACATCACAGTCACCTTACCAAATCCATATTTCTCAGTTTCTCTCCTCCCTGTCGCTCCTCCTGACTCTTCACAACGAGTCAGCCTGTCATGTGCCCCCCCTTCTCTTTTCCCTGCCTCCTATTGGGAAGAAGACCTCCTTCGGTCACACGCTACCTACAGACCCATATTAATTGAAAAAATAAATATTCATAAACATAAAAAACATAAAACATAAAAAACATTCATAGACATAAAAGCAAAATATGTATTTCAAAGTTAAATATTTTTTTCAGATTATTCAATTTATTTTTTATTCGATTCCGGATTTAGGGTCTAGATAAATATTTTGTCAAACATTTATTTTTCAAAACGGAGATTTTGCATTTATTTATATATTTATTATTACATTTGAAATATTTATACATGTGGAAAAAGATTTTAAAAAAGTGTGCCTTGACCGCAGTCACATTCAAACTGGGAACTGTCTGCAATCAGCATATACAAAGCGGGGCTTACAAAGGTTAACTCTTACACCCTCTGCTTACAATAGCAAGCCCGGCTTCTCTACTAGTGCAGATAGGAGCGAGGCCGTAATCTACTTCCACAATATTTTGTGCGGGCAATCAAACAACTTGTGTGGCTTCCACGTATTATAGCAGTGGACCTCTGATACAACCAGAGCAGGGCCGCAGACCCACTGAAAAAAACATAATATAATACTGAGTAGCGGTGATGAAAAACAACAGTATGTTTTGCCTGGAAGCAGGAACATTCATGCTGCTTCCACATAGCACAAGAGCATCCTAGTCAACTGAACAGTACAGAGTGGAGAGCTCCATGCTGACAACTTAAAATGTCCTACAAACTAACTATATACACCACAGGGCACAGGAACCAACTCATGCGCCACCCGTGGAACACAGGATTAGTCCAGCTAACACAGGGCAATGTTTAGCTCTACTGTACTGACAAATGAACTATATACACATTGGAGCACGAGACCCTGCTCACATGCTTACTGCTGAGGACAGCAGCAGTGGTCTCTTGCTCTATGGTGCACAGCAAGAGCGGGCCATAGACCTGTTGACCAAGGAACTATAAACATAGTGAGGCAGTGAGAACAACTCCAGTGCCATCAGCTGGGAACAGTGGCAGTGAGCTCCATCCAGGATGTGCTAACAGGGGCAGACTGGGAAGAGAAATCAAAGCCAACTGATGCCAACACCGGGTTCCAAATGGAAGGAGCTGGTCTCGTCACATCCAACCTGTAGAAATGTAAGCGGCGAAGCCCAAGCTGCAGCCGCACAGATGTCTGCCAAGGGGCCAGGCCCAGAGCTGGAGGAGACCCGCATTGGGGTGCCAAAGCATGCTCTGCACCTTGGACAAGTCCGCTCTCACTTGGAGTTGCCAAGGCTCTCCGTGGAGGAGGGCGATCAGGTCTGCAAACCAGTTCTGCGAGGCCACCGTGGGGCTATCAGTAGAACTGTCACTCGTTCTCTCCTGATCTCCAGGACCACCGGGGGAAGGGTGAACAGTGGACACACGTAGAGGAGACAGCGCAGCCAGGCATGGGCTAGCGCATTGATCCCTAGGGTTCCTGAGCGGTCTGTCGGTGCCCAGACAGACGGAGCAGAGGACCTCCCCACTCCTGGCGGACAAGGTGCGTCGGCCACAAGCGGCGCAATAACTGGGGCAAGTAGCTCATCGCCGAGCGCACACACGTGAACCAGTAACGTGCAGCGGGGACACCACTCAGTGTTTGCACCAGGGGGCACGCAACAACTGAGGTACTGCCACAACAAGTGAAGCACCTAGTGGGACTCGCTGCTGTAAGTGCGTCTCCACTCGGCAATGTTGAGGACACGGGGGCACTGCAACACCAACCAGATGCAACCTTGCTGTTGCCGGACAGAACACTATGTATCCAAACACATGGGTGTAGGATACAAGCACCACGCAGGTCCGTGGGGTGAACCACACTGTGTGTGCCAGGGTTTCTGGGGACACTGGGTGACGCAGTGTCCGGGGTCCAAGGGTAGTAGGCCATCAGCCAAAGTGGGGCCTAAAACCAAGGCCTGCACACACGGACGAGGAGGCGTAGCAGAGCTTGATCCCAGCAAGCTGAGAGAGCGAGATCTCCTACAGCCGCACTAGCTGAGGGCTGTAGTGTGGGTGCAAGGCATTGGAGGAGCCCTTCGCGCAGGCGAGATCTCTTACGACACACAGAGGCTCAGGCCGGGCCTCAGATTTTACTGCCGCTGCTAGCGTATGCTAAATGCTTGTATGTCATTCAAATGAAATGCAAACCATACAATGAATATAAACCCACTGTAAAATGCATCTCAGTCGATCAGGTTTAAGCCTGTCAAGGTTTAAGCCAGTGTTTTCAATAAACCTGTCAAAACTCTTGTGAACCATCAGGGACTGGAATGAGTCCTGTTTTGAATATCGTTGTGCAGACTTTTGCAGTGATTTCCTTTTCGGGTTCAACATACCTTCACTACGTTTCACTGCACTAGGTCCATGGGAATAACAAAATATGTTATGCCCCCCCCCTGTGTCTCACAGGGCAGGATGAGTGTGAGGTCATCAGTGACTGCCAAGGGCCACAGCTAATTCTACTGCCTGAAAAGAAAAGAAACAAAGCTAATATCACAAAACATGAACAGGGAAAGAAGTGAAAAGGTGGGAGCGAAGAGACTGTGCAGACAGGCAGAGGGGGAAACTCAAGAAAGAAGCTGTGCAAGGCAACGGAATATGCCTGTTTTTTTTGTTTTTTTTTCTCTTATTATTGACAAGAGAAGGGACATTGAGAGTATAGCAGGTTGCTAAGTCTGCTGAGCCAAAGTATCCCTGATTTGACCTCACCCGACCTCACTTCATGTTTGGTGGCATAAGGAACTGCAGGCTGCGCTCGGCTGCGGCGATCCGTGCAAAACTGCGGACATCTGCACACTAACTCTGCAAGTTCGTTGCAATTTACCCATTAGTATCCCTCCCCTCAGACTAAATTCACACAGTCCTCTCCCCTTTGTTACAGGCTGTCAGCAACCTCTATTGCACAGTTTCTGTCTCGGTTCTAGTTAATTAACTCATCCACAGTTCATCACAATAGCAAATCGAAAGCACAAAAAAGAAAATAACTTAATTTCCAAAGAAGTCCCTGCTCTGCTTTCGAAGAAATCTGATACAATATGTTGTGTGATGTGGTGGGCAGCACTTCTGTATAAATACTCAGCTGACTCAGTGTGTGTGCTCTGTAATAATTCACTTGCAGGCATAGAGGCGTCACTGTGAGTACATCTCTGTCATGAATTAGAGATTCGTGTATTTTAGTAGATATCTGCATGTGTGTATATCTGGTATGTTAGTTAATGGAGAAGCGTTATTAAATTAGATACGCATATAATTGATGTTATGTGTGAACATGTTCTCAGAGTACCCCTATTACTATTGTTGTTATTATAAATACTGCATGTTGTTATACTATATGTCTCAGTAATCAGCAGTAGTAAAGACGCACTTTATTTGATGTGTACAGTGCATATAGAAAGTATTCACCCCCACCTTTCATGCATTTAAATTGTATTTCTTTCCAATTCGTTCATTTACACAACCTACTCAACACTTTGAAGAGGCAAGATAAGGTTTAATTCGTTAAATTAAATTGTGACAAAGTCGTGACGAATCCTCACTCCTCCCACAGCCAGCGAACGACGGACACACGAGGCGCGTTTCTCAAGCCGGAGTCATCCGGGCGTCCGCGGCGTGCAAACCGGCTTTCATCCGTTTTACTTTTTACACGTATGATCGCCTGCTTGTTTCGTGTGTAGAGCACATGAATGCACTGCTAAACGAGCACAGCAGCTGCAGGGAGAAGAGCAACAAAAATGGCAGCATCTCTCCGCTTTTCTGGGATAAAGGCCCGTGTGTGCGGGGGGCCGAGCCGGCGCTGCGCTCTCCTGTCCGGCCACAGGAAGGGAGCCCGGCCCGGGGGGCAGGTTTCGTCAGATCTGTGGTTACTTTGACTTTTTCTCGAAGTGTGAGTTTCGATTTGAGTAACGTCCCTGGATAAGACCCTGGTTACGAATAAATTAAATACTAACGGTGTCCTCGGACTAAACTGTTGCTGAGCGCAAACAAGTAAGTATCTTAAATCAACGGTTTATTAATAGTGTGGGTCTATATATCAGTGTTTGTGTTTGTGTATATACACACACACTTATAAAACAAATAACATGGGATGTCAATGCGACACTATTTCGTTGAATTATGGGTCATGTTCGTGATCTATTAGTTTTTAGCTCCTAGCACCGATTGTTTGTTTATTTTTGTCAGTCTTTATTTGTAGTTAAGTTTTAAGTAATTAATGAGCGCTGTGGGGAACAGACTCACCAGATAGTGCTGTCTGATGTCTTTCGCACTTCGCTTACTGTAAAATACAACTTGCATTGGCTGCGCAGGCGCACTTGTCCTGGTGCTCATGAATATGCATGAGGCCGCTACTCGAGGCATTTCTTCGTCGATAAGGCGCTCTTGTCTGTCCGGTGAAAACAACGCTGGGTGAAATAACTCGTATATGTTAAGGAGGAGCGTTTCTAATACAATTCAGGTGCATCGGGTTTTAAAAAAAGATTCTATTGTTTTTAAAAGAGAAAAGGCTTTTAAAGGCAAGTCTGCCAATTAGCTTGGGCTGAGACTGTACTTGAAACCGCATATACCCTTGTTATCCGCAGTCGGATATGGGTTATTAAAAAAACATCAAATTGTGAACTACACGCGGAATCTCGATTTTTATTTGGTATTATTTTCGTCAGGCACTGAGTCGGACTACCTACCGGCTCCACGTGACCTGTGTGTTTATCGTGTGCACTCTTTCAGGCCATTCAACACACATTTTCAGCATTGCATCGTATTTGGCAGGTGTTGAAAACCCAGACAGCAAATTAATCAGTTTTAAAACAGCGATTTGTACCTGTGTACCAAAGAAACATCCGGTAATTCGCTGCTGTTGTATTTTTTTTCTCTCCCGATACGCAACTGATTCATTAAGTTTCTGCTCTCACTCCGGTCGTTGTTGTGTATCGCAGCCCTTTTGCAGTTTGATTTTGAGTTAAGACAGCAGGCTCTGCTCCTGTTCATTCTGCTCTCGATTCATTTACCGAAAAACCACTGAATTCATTTACAAAGATCATCATGTTTCTTAACCACAGATTGACTGTACTTGAGAGGGTTGATTAAAGCATTATCTTATTTCAATATTTGGGGGGTGTGTGTTACTGAGCATCACAACTCACTTTTTGGGAAGGTTAGGTCTGAGCTGAGATGCATCCAGGAGGAGTTGGCAGAAATGAGGGGAGAGAGGTGGGGGGTGTTAATAGTTAAAATCATCTGTGTTTGTGTGTCTGTTTAACAGATTCCACTGTTTAGGAATATTCTCCTTTTAGAGGCTTTTCATTTTCTACAAACTGCAAATGAGCTGGCAGTCCTCCACTCACAGTCCCGTGTCCTCTCTCTGTAGGTCTGGCAGCAGGATGGGCTGGGCAGTTCTGTGCCTGATGTTTTGCCTGGGTAAGTTTAGTGATGACTTGAGTTTGTATGTATTGAATCACATGCTTTCTCATAGTCCACAAACCCCAGGCACAGAGGAAGCTCATATTCTCTGCAGCTGCCCAATACTTCCAATACAACTTGGATATAACACAGTGGATCATATTCACTACTGGATCCTGCTTGTTCTCTTGGTTGGGCAAAGTTCAGTGTGTCTTGAAGGTGATCTGGCCGGCCTGCACAGTGAGAGACCTCCTCAAACTGCTCTGCACCTCTCCGGGTTCCCGAGGGAATACCTGACCTGCTGTTCCCTCTGTGACAGGCTCCCCCCTTGATAAAATAAGGAAGCAATCCACTTCCTGTTGTAAAGAGGCTGGATTCAATTGAATGCACCCCATTGACCTGTCAGTCTTGCAGCTGGTTTCACATTATTCTTGGATTATTATTCCTAAAATAACATTGGTCCAAAGCTAGAGCTGATCTGGGTCTGTGAAACCACCACATTGTGCCAATGTAGCTTCTGCAGTTCAGAAGATAAGTGATGATGCAGTAGCAGTAGCAGTCTTTAGGCATCTTCATGAACATAACATTTTATAATCCTCTCACTCTCTTCTCGTTCATTTCCAGCCTCTATATCATCTACGACAGTGCCTTATGGGGAGGACTTCAAAATCCCTCTGCCCGCCGATGCTTCTGATGTGGAGTTCAGACACTCCTCAGACCACAGTGTCAGTGTGGTCTTCAGAATCAACAAGGGGACTCTCTCCTCCACCCCCCCGGGGTACCAGGGCCGAGTGTCGGTGCAGGGGGGCTTTCTGGTGGTGAAGGCGGTGACTCCCGGAGATGAGGGGAACTACACTGTGTGAGATAAAGAGCAGAATGTCTACATCGTGCTAAATCTGTGTGGTACAGGTAAGGCTCTGCAGACAATACTTTCCTGAAATATATTTTTTAATTTGTTAGCTATTGGAGATCTCTTAGGGCTCGGTGGTAGTATAATCCCTTATTGTAAACCTTATAAAATTCGCTCGGTGACCCCATTTGGGCCAGATGTGGGCCCCGCCGTCAAATGCACATTTCAGACTGCACATATCAAAACGCAGGGGTGCGACTTATAAATGTGCTACTTTCACATTTCACTTGCGAATCATTATATTATATCCCATTCGCCAGTGAACTAGAATGTTCGGCCTTGTAGCCCAGTTAAACCCTTTTGATTTTCATTGGCATTTGATTCATAACTATTGCCCAGCCCTAGTGTAAGATATGTGCAGGGCAATTAAACTACAGCTTGTCTGCATTTTCTCCCAAAAGCAATAACTTTTTATTTACAAATGTCCTCAAAAGTGTAATTTACTTCATATGTGAAAGGTATTGCAATATGAATCATAGTCAACAGATGTCAAATTTGAAATAGTTGTATAAATATCATGTATAGTTTCACCTTTATCCAACATTGTCTGAGATGGGTTTTATCACTCATTTCTTTATAGCTTTAGTGATAATTTGGATACTTTTTACTTTTTTAATTTTTAAAAGTGATTTAATTTACTTCTCAGTAAAACTGCTTTCATAGTGTTCCCCAGGATTTTCTGTAAATGCAAACACTTCTGCTAGTGGGTAGGGGGTGTAAATTCCAAACTGTACTTCAGTTCTGACTGTTTTATGTATTGTCCCCCCTGTATTACACAGGCCTTAGTAGTGTGCTATTACATTGTATAAATTAGTTGTAGTTAGCTGGTCTAATACATTTTGTATTTCGCAGTCCTGACTGGAACACTTTTCCACAAGGACTGAAAATTCAGCTTGAAAAGGAAAAGCATTGGTTGCTCAGGTTACACCTGTAATTGCAAAATATTCACTTCTTATAAACATGTCAAAGCTGCTGTAATTTTCTGGAGATGCCCATAGTGTAAATGCAGTTGTTACTTTAAACCTTTATAGTTAATTTGAAATTGTAATTACTGGAAAAAGTTGTGACAATCAGGGAAAAATAACACCTCCTTGCAAAAGTCTGACATGAGATGTTTGAGAGAGGACAGGAATGCCTATTGCTTCTCTTATGACATTTATGTAAGGCTCCTTATAGGAAGGTATTTTTTACATAGTCTAATGTTTATTTAACAAAGGTAAAAAGTTTAAAGTTATCTAATTGCAATAATTGCCACATGCACTTAAATTGTAAGATAGTTTGCTTGGCCATCTCGGTCCCTCTCGTTTGGTCTGTGTACTAATACACATTCTGCCCCCTTGCCTCCTCCCCTGTTCTTGTTGTCCACAGAATACAGCAAATCTACAAACCTGTCTCTTGCAGACAATCTGACCCTTCCTCTCCACTCCAGCGCTTCAGTAGAGGTGCTGTTTGCTGCTGCAGGAGAGGGAGCCTCTGTCTCAGTGTGCGCTGTGGAGAGGGGCGCAGTGAGCCGCCCTGGCCCCGGGTACGAGCACAGAGTGTCAGTGCAGAGCGGCTTTCTGACCCTACACTCACTCGCAGCGGCTGACCAGGGAAACTACACAGTGAGGGACTCGGGGACCAACAGGACTGTGTGTGTCGTCACTGTGAGACTGCGGGCAAATAACACAACACCAAGTAAGACGCTTTAAAAAATAAATAACAATAATAATAATAATAATAATAATAATAATGTAGACGCAGGTAGTTTTAGTGTGTGAGTTGATGCACTCCAGTGTCCGGTCAGCTGATCCATCTTCATTGTTGGGGTTCAGACTGTTTGTGTATGGTTGTCTCATATTATTACTATCACCTGTCAAAAGAAACACTTCAAAGCAACACAAAATATAATAAATACAGTAGTGCAGTATACCCCCTAGTACCTGAACACTAAAACAGGTTGAATGTGATTGGTTCAGCTAGCGTCCAGCCAGCCAGCACTTCTGTATCAATTCTCTGTCTCTCTGCAGGTCCTCGGAGTTCAGCACAGGGAGGTGGAAATCTTGACCATCTCGGACTCTATATCGCCCTTCTTTTATTTGCTGTTGTCGTCCTCTGCCTTGTCATTCATGCATTGTGTCAGAGAGATGGTGGGAGGCAGAGGAGCAAGAACAGGGCCCTTGATTTGTAGGGTGCCCGTGTGTGTATCCCGTTTTGGTCTGAATCTGACCCTTTTTTTTTTGTTTAACAAGAAAATAAAATTGAAATAATGCAACTCGTTCTCTGTTCACAGACTGTGCTGTGAGGCGAGTCCAGGCTGCCCTGCTTCTAAGGAAGGATAATCACACCTGCAGGGATCATAGGAGATCCTGCATTGTTTTGTTTTGGGGGGATGAGCATTAATACTACAGCGGTTTTTAGAGTGATTAATCCTGAGCAGTTCTACACTGATTGTGTTCTTCATAAGGCACTCAAAATGGGGATGAGACCACACTGACTTCCCTGTTGTGTGTTCAGAGCGGCCAATTCCAGAGTTCTGTCTCTGCGGTGAAGGGAAGGATGCGATCCAGGCTGTTTTGAATGTTTGTCGGCAGTACGGTTTTGTTTTTCTGTTTGTTTGTTTTTCTTTCCCCACATATCGTGCTCAAGAGAATATTATAATCCTACATTCACATTTTCATATTTGATGGCATATTGAACAAGTGCCTTGATCTCCTCAGCCACATTCAGTGCATTATTTGTGGTTTTGACTGTTGAAATCCAATCACTCTCCTCTAAATGCACTTAAATACTCAAATTTTTACCAGATTATCCAGATTACTGATATGATAACCAATCGCAATATCGGTGCACCCCTAATATAAATGTATCAGATACGCAATAATGTTATTGCGTATCTGATACATTCATATTAGGGGTGCAGTGGTATTGCGATTAGTTTTCCTATCGGCACCCGATAAAGGGAGTAACTGCATTATCGGCTATCAGATTTTTTAATTTATTTTTTGGTCATGGTAGCTAATACGGTTTACTGACAAGGATTTGTTTTGTTGTTGTTGAAGCTAAAGTGTACTGTGCTTTATTAGAATCTCTTCATATCAAAAAGCTAAATTCTAGTAGTTATTATATACATTTCAACTTTTTTTAAAAAAACTCTTAGATCTAAATGTTCTAAACAACTCTTTATGCGGTTTCATCTTTTTTGTACTTTCTTTTTAAATTCTATATTGGAAGTAGACTGGATTGTATATTTATTCTATCATCTTCCTATTCAATTTTTCACTTTTTCAATGGATAACTTGTGCAATGTGATAGGTCTGTAATACAAGATTTTTTAAATAATTGTGCCACAGTCCAATGTAATAAAATGTTCCTCTAACCCGTATTGTCTCTCTTTCTGTAACAGTGTCCCATCATTGTCTACGCTGTACACACCAGCACTCATTTTATACATGGCAGTAAGAGAGGGCCAACTTTTTGGGAGAGGCTTCACTGTCGCTTGAATTGTTCCCCACTTGCAGACCACATCACTACCTGGCTCTAATGATGAATCCCCAACTACAGACCTGCACCCTGTCACAGTGGCATTCATCACTTTCGTCCACTTATTAATAAAAACAAAGTTTGATTTTGTTCTGCCCCCAAGCGGCAATGCAAGTATGCAGGTAGCTTCAGCTGCACAGCTCCTTCCAGTCTGGTGAAAAGAAAATAGAAACTCCTCTGTCTAAAACTTCTCCAATCCTGGTCCTGGAAACAAGGTCCCCAATTCAGCTTATAGTTCACCTTCAATAACCAATTTCTGAATACTGGGAACACATGGGAGTTATTAATCAACCAAGGATCTCAAACAATGGATTTCTAAACTGTAGGGGCTGAAGGTGTTCAGATGATTGCTCTAATGGTTTCTAAATGACTGACTTTACCAACTGCTTGTTTCCAATTCAATGTTGTTAATTAATTGAACAGAAGGGTGACCACAAAAACATGCTGCAAAGGGGCTCTCCAGGATCAGATTAATGAAACTGTAATTTCCCGTCTTTGATGGGTGAAGTTGGGTGAAGTTGGGTGAAGTGCCGCAACAACATGCAAGAGATGCAGAGCTAACCACAGTGCCACGTTCTGATTCTGGGAATTGGGGTGGTGTTATAATTTCCAATAGATTGCTGTGCTGTTGTTTTGAAGCTGCTGTTATGAATAGCTTTGTGGTTTTCAAGTCTAGATCAGCAGCTTAACATTGAACTAATCTTTTCAGAATTCATTTCTTCAGCCAACTGGTTTGTAACAATCAGCTTTTATCAGGTGTTTGCTGATTTAAAGAAAACCATCAAACCTGTAGGATTGTAAAATGTGTATATATATATATATATATATATATATATATATATATATATATTAATTCAAACCACAAATGCAAATTGCCTGTTGCTGCAAAGGTAGAACCAGGCACAGTTAATTTGAAGTAAACATGATACATCATTATTAGCTGAATTCTACTCTCACACATGTTCCAGAATAAAAAAATGTAGATGTGGAGAAGAGACTTTTCGAGACGTTTCTGTGCACTTTCGTGTGTAATTGCAGTCTCTTGCTATTTCAGTTCAAAGGGTCATTTTGTGACGGTTTTGTACCTCATAGAAAGACTTTGCTCATTTATAAACAGGCTACTTCAAGGGCTGCTGAAATAGAGTCCCTTCAGAGGACAGTTTAACACAGAAGATGCCTGAAGGATGAGCAGGGACAGGGGAATCAGAAATATTTCTAAAGGTACATAAGTCATTTACAATGGTTCAAATGTAATGTGTTCCAGGACTTCCTGGGTGCAAAATATTTGCCAGCTTTGTCAAAAGAAAGAAAACCACAGTGTGTGTGTGTGCATTGAAAATATTTATTGAAAATAAATATATAAATAAATAAAATATATAAATAAATAACAGAAAACAGATTTTTGTTTACCATGCATTTGGGATTGGATTTTCATACCTTTGTGTAGTTGGTCTCCAGTGGTGCTTTGACCATCAAACTGCCATGGACAGAGGAAATGGACAGGTCACTGCTGGTGAGTTTCTCATGCGCCCATATTCATATCTCAGATAGATGGCCTAGCTTGGTGCCCCAGAACCTCAATAGCAGGCTGGATATTTCTCTGTCTTGCTGTAGTTTTGTTGTTCAAAATTAAACATTAAACTGGTTGATCATCTTTAGAATTGCTCATTATACTCTTTAAACGCATTCAACTAAATACTTATCAAGGACGTATTTTCAGTTAGTTGTAAAAAAAATCACTGATTCAGGCCGACAACAGTAAAGACTGGAGCTCATTGATCTGTTTTCATTCATCGCCGGTTCTGAGTTTACATTTTAAAATCGGTTGAGTCAACTGGATTTTCTTTTTTAATTCTCACAAGACTGAATTAGTGTTCAGCACACGACCTGCGGACATTTTTTCTTTAAATAGGATAAAAAAAAAATGTAGAAAACCTGCAGTCACATATTAGGATATCCGACTCACCACTCTCCTCTGATAAGGTTCTTTGAATGATGTCTTATTTCACGGCTGAGCAGGCCCGTCCGGGATCAGCGAGGGGAGCAGGACTCTTAACTCAGTTTGGATAGCAGAGAATTTCCCTTCGTCTTTCAGACACCACGGTTTCCCTCCCCTGGAGACCCGGGCAGGTTGGCTCAAACGCTCTAGTCAATCATCCTGTTCATAATGCCAAATTGTGCTGGAAGAAAGATTTTCTAGTTGGCAGAATGTATTACGTGCACAGGAAAAAACAGCAGAATGCAGCAACAGAAAGTATTAAACAAGTATAAAGCTGTTTTTCCAGCATTCCTTTCCCTTCCTCCACAGCCGGGGAAGCTGAGGGGCAGGAGAGCTTGCCTGGAGCTCCACCCTCACTGTGCTAGCTGGGTTGGTAGAGATGATTGGCTTTCAACAGTGAAGTTTTTTTTTTTTCTCTTCAAGGACGTACAAAGCTTATATATCCATTCTGGGACATACCCTCAAGGGGTTTGACATTTTACAAGCAGTGTCTGATTGGTCATCGAAATAACTATGACACTAATTTCATGGGCATTCTAAAATAAGCCTTCCCATCTCATCAATATTATTATCATCATTAGTCAAGAATAATAATTCTTATCCTCTAAATTGTCAGCTACATTGGAAGATCATTTGCCAATAACAAAGATAGGTTTGAAACAATTAAACTTTAATAAGAAACAAGTAGAGAATGTAAGTTGCTGATAAACTAGAAAGGAGTAACTGAGGAATTAGAAAATAACAGGTTCCCATAATTCATAAAAATAATGCAGGCAAATTAATAGTTACTGTGAGAAAACTACAGGGTCACAGCAAACAAAGCAGAGGCACGAAATGATCTCTATTTTACTCAAAAATTCTTTCTCACCTGTTACAATCTTGGGAATTCTTTAGTAAACTATATTAAATGACAATCATCAGTCTGGCCGTTATCTGCTGAAATGGTAACCATATTCTGCCAAACTGGAGCGAAGACCGGGGTGGCGAATGCGCACACAGCACCCAACTGCATACGAGCCCGTGTAAATCAGGATCAGTCACTGCGCACTGGAAACTGAGGTCGCTGGTCCCGGCCCTCATCTCAACACAACTATCTCTATCCGCAGGTTATAGACTTACACACTTCAGAATTATACACTTTGCTATCATTCACTTTATTTGTTTCTTTAAACCTGTCTAACAAACTACCTGGACACCACACAGGGTCTATGAGTGTGTATGTCTGTGTGCAGGAGTTTGTGTCCTACGTCTGCACAGTGTGTGTTGTTTAGCAGGTTGATGGGATGCAGTCTGAAGATTGAGGACACCATCAGAGAGAGAGGAGGACACGGTTGTAGAATTAAATAATGGAAAATATGTATAATAATAGTAATAAAAATAATAATAATAATAATAATTAGCAGTAGTAGTTCTATGTGTTTATTATCTTGATAAATACACCTCATCTCTGCCTGTTTTGGGGTCTGTGCAACCCTAATCCAAGACAACACAGCCCCTAAACACCAGGTGTGTCAGCAGCACAAGCACACACTCAAGCCCATACTCTCCTTCACTAGAAAGCAGACACTTCCTGCTTTTATGCTAACCCTGTGGTGTCAGTCATTCACATTTTGTTTCCAGCATTATACTGATAACTTTGAAATGAATGGGACAAAATGAGGAATGGGAAGTAAGTTAATACAGTCTATGTAAAATTAGTGGATTGGGAAAAGCCTAACCTTATATAATTAATGTATTATTATTTTTCTTTTTATAAGGTGAGGGGTTGTGCAAACATGGCCTCATTCTCAGTATATGAAAAACATGTTTAAGGACAGTCGCAGGGTTTTAACACAAGGTTTTTCTCTTCTCTCCTTAGCGTGACTTCATGTTTTTATTTTTGCTTGGGTCTAGTGCAAATAACGAAGTAGACCAGTTATGTGGTTATTCTGTAACCCAGTAGAAGTGGATTGGTTATAGAAAGACTTTGTGTGTGTGTGTGTTTTAGTTCAGTGCTCTACCACCATGGTTATGTTTTTGGTCGCTTGGTCATTTGGGTTAGCAGTTTAACAGGAAGGGTGGTTTTATGTGACTAAAATGGCTGCTGTTTTTAAATAGAAGATAAACAATGCTTTTCTTCATTATGACATATCAAATGGGTTATTGGATGCTTCCAATAGGTTTATTGTTATTATTGGTAAGTATTTCCTTATTCAATTGTGTCATTTGTGACAGAAAATCAATGCTAATTGTTGTCAATTAAATGACTTGGTTTTGAGAAGGCTATATAATTACTGATTTGGCTTCTGCATTTCTGCAAAGCACTGCTTTACACCCTTTGTGATTTTGCTGTGTTTTTATCCAAAGTTTCACGCAACCTCCCTGGTATATAAAAATACTGGCCTGGTACAGACAAGGGCCAAAATAAGAAGCTGGTTGCAAAGCTTTTAATGAAACCTAATGTGGGTCACTGAACAAACTCTTTCCTCATGATGTGTATTATATCAATTGTGTCATGCATCAACTTTCAGCACCAAACAGGCTTTTCAAATCTCTCTGAGGTCAACGTCTTGCGGTACCCCTCTTGCAAGTCATGTCAATAGTCTTTATTATGGAACCATTTTTATTTTCACCTCTGTGTCTGCAATAATAATAATAATACGTCAGTCTGGCCAGTCCCAGAGGGCCACAGTGTCATCTGGTGTCGTTATCTACTTAGCATATTCAATTTCATGCCTCAATTAGTAAACTAGTGAAAATGACTGTGTGTTCAAGGCATTTGGTGGTATATATTTTACGATACAGAACATGGTTGGCCTCCACCAAACAACATTAGTGTGTTAATATCAATGTGTAGATGTATACAGAGAGATGCATTTGTGTGTGTATGTATCTATACACATACTTGTGCACAAAATATCAGGGCCACATATGCAAGATCTCACTAAATGAATTATTTACAGGAAAAAATTAAAATCAGATTAAATGGTCAATTCACATGAAAATATGACTCTTCAAAGTCTCTTTCCCGATGCACACAGGTTAATACACAGAGGCTGTGCATAAATTAGTCATCTTTTGTTCATTTTGTGGTTTGTTTGAAACTTTAGTCATGTTAGAAATATTGTTGGAATTTGTTTTTAATGCTTCATGAACAGCCCTCAGTCTCTCTCTCAATTGTGCCCTGTCTCTCTTTCTCACCCTACTGCATCTTCCAGTCTCCTCAGTGCCTCCTGTCCCAGTCACAGTGGGCGACTCTCTGCCCTGCAATGGCAAGGCCTACAGAGGGGTCCCTGTGGGGAACGTCTCGTTTCTTTGGCAGACAACCAGTCAGGTTATTTGCGACTTCGACAAAGGCCGATTCCAGCCTGGGCCTGGGTTTGAGAACAGAGCCGAGGTTCCCCTGGAGAGGATCATAAGGGGGGACTTCTCCCTGACCCTCCACCCCACCTGCTTCTCTGATGAAGATGTCTATGAGTGCTACGGGATCCAGAGTGACAGCAAGGAGTGTCTACGGGAAGCCCACCTGTGAGTGTCAGATGAGAGCCACTGTGTTTGCTGTGAATGTGTTGGCGGCTGTGCGGTCTACAGACCTGGTGTTCCCAGCAGTGAGGTCTGCTCCCCTTGTCGGATCAAACAGTGTCCCCAAGACTTTATAAGACTTTAAAATATTGTACCATTGCAGCGCCTCTAAAGTTTGTATTCGTAAAGAGGTTAATGCCAATTGATGTCCGACAATTTCCCACTTTTATCGGGAGACCATCCTCTCTGTCTCTCTTTGTCTGGATTATAATCACCAGAGTGACGCTGCAGTCACTGCACTGAGAGCACCTCTCTCTCCTATGGGCATCACCTGAGCCTCCATCTGTACAGCAGGACAGCTGTAACAGTGCGGTTTAACCCTGCAGGCGCCTGCGCCTCTCTCCCAGTGTGTGCAGTGTGGGTTCTCTGACCCTGCGCTCACTCACAGCAGCTGACCAGGGCCAGTACACAGTGAGGGACTGCAGCACCGGCCGCACCGTCAGCATCGTCTCTGTGTCTGTGACACTGGCTGCCACTGATGGAGGTAAGGGGGTCCTAATCTATCTGACTTATTGGTGGCCGATCCTGTTCCTGCACAGAAACTGTCCAGCAGCTTCTTTAGGCTGAATCCTCAGTCACTGAAAGCCTGGATGACTGTGATAAGTCAGGCTCAACAGTTGAATCAATTATATTACCAGGCTGGGCTCAAACGAACACCAGTCCACACTTTTTCTCTCCAGCACCAGGGCTAACCAGCGCTGAACGGGCCCCTCCGTGAAGCAGCCCAGTCTGACCAGTGTGAGTGTCGCTCTGCTGGGGGGGTGTTGAGGAAAGGCCTGCACTGGTCTGTGAGCAGGAATGGGTCCAGGTTTTTATAACTGTCCTGTGCTTTCATATGGATCTGTTCTATATCAGCGTTTTATCAAAAGTATTGTGTCGTGCCTCTCTCTCTGTGTCTGTGGTAGAGTTTGCTGTGTAGAGGAAGGGTGGGACAGTATTTAAAAACAAATGCGGCTCATCAGACATTACACCTTGTTGTCTCTCTCTCTCTTTCTCTGTCTCTCTCTGTCTCTCTCTGTCTGTCTGTCTGTCTCCCCCCCAGGTTCTCACTCACCTGTTTCAATTACAAGTTGCATTGCGGTGTCTTCACTGATGGTCATAGTGATCGCAGGCTTGTGTTTTTGGTACAACAAAAGAAGCACCAATGAGAATGGACTCCAGCCAGCTCCTGACAAGGCCTCAGCACTGATCGCCAGTGGTCACCCCCCCGCCACACAGAGAGGGGGCTGCAGATGATTATTTTTAAATGATTGTTGTCCATTTCATATCTGTTCCTTTCTCCCCTTCACACAGTTCCCCCTACTGTCCAAATACTGTATACTGTGTATATTTGATTACATATGTAGAGAATGTCACCTATATTTATGATATAAGATTAATACATTTTAATTTGTTCCGTTCCGTTGTTGTTATTTTATTATTAGGTATACATGTATACCACACACATCATGCTAGTCCCTGTCTCGTCTTGCGTGATTTTTTTAGATGAATTATAAATGCTTCCAAGAACAGCACTGCATTAATCAACAAACAAGGGTATCCATATTCATCAGTATAAACAGATGTGTAGAGCTGCAATGCTTATTGGCAAGATAATGCACCGAGTCTTAAATGTGAACACCTGTCATTATACCTTGTTCTTTTTAGACTGAATGGGCGTTCATAAATCGTATGCTTGATAATTAAACTGAAACAATGTTATTGCCCATTTAACGATAGCTGTAACACAATAATTATTATAAGGAAAAATAACGCAGATATGTAGTATTAACACAATACCTTTAGTTTTATGTGGAAAATTACTTGTACCAAAATTAAACAATAATTCTCAACATAATTGTGGGAATGTATTTGTTTATTGTCAACGCAACAGAATAAAGCAGTTGTCTTTATAATTGACAAGCTGTTGGCTCTAAAAGTCTCAGTAAAGGTAAACATAACATGATATTGAGTGAATATGTTACTGATCAGTACACAGCACCTCATATGTGTTCATCTTTCTAACAATACCTGACTGGCGACCTAGTCTACTCAAAAATTGATAACAACAGTATCAACAGTGTGTATTTTCACTCACTAATAAGTATCTATGTAATGCATGCATATGAAACTACATTCAAGAGGACAGAAATGCAGCACAAGCGCCCACTTGTGCCCTCCAACTCCAACCCCACCACTGCCCCAACTGTAGAAAACCTTCTCATTAGCCCCTTTGGCCCAGAGACCTGCAGACGGCATCCTGTCTGCACAGAGACGGTAGCTCTGAGCTGTGCGGTCAGGGCAGGGCCACCCCAGTGGCTCTGAGACACTGCAGTCTGAGCTGAGGTGTTCAAATACACACTGTGGTCACGGGCTGTTCAATAACAGCAGCTCAGGACTGCACATTCGGGCTCAACCACAGAGCTGTTCGGCAGGTAGGCCTATCTATCTGTGAGACATCCAACAGTGCAGCTCAGATATCAACTCCTATTAAACCAAACAGCAGCTGTAGGAACAAAGATGTTAGTCCCCCCTTTATTGATTTATGTTTTTTTTTGGGGGGGCTACCTGTTCCATTTAATTTTACTCACATTATATTTCAATTATAATTCAAGAGGGGCACTTTAAAATCTCATTAGTTATACTTTAATACTAATTAAATAATACTGATACAAATATTTACAATTTAGTTTTCCTATATGAAGTGGAAGGTATTCGCATCCTTGATTTGAGGCAATGTTGACCTGTTTAGCTCAACAAATATAATGAATTAAACCTATTTATCCAGGTACATCTTTTCAGAGCTTGCCAAACACCAAACGAGCCCTGAGAGAAACACTACAGAATGAGAAGACATATCTCCCTGTGCATGACAGGTCTGAATGATACAGAACTCTACTTAAGAGATATAGCATTGCTTGGCATTTCTGTTGAGGAGTCACTGTACATATTAATGACCATGCTTAAGGTGTAAAAAAGCGTTCATACTCTACACACAATTTGAGTTAATACTAGAGTTAAGAGTTAAGTCAGTGTAGAATCCCCCATTTCAAAACACTTCCTGTGTTCAAATGAACATAGGCCCCTATGAATATATACATATATATGAATAGGCCTACTTTGCTGCCAATCACTTTATTCGCAGCTGTGATGCAGTTTATTGGTCAGTATAAAGTAAAGGCTGTCAGCTGTGCATCGTGCCAACAGTCGAGTGATGTCAGTTGTCGTTTTCACACCTACAAGCCCCTGACATGGAAACTCTTCGCAGCAGATTTATCCTGCTCTTCTGTCTCTGTGAGTAGAAAGGCCCCTGTTTCTCAGTAAATGTGCTGTGTTTCAGAGAATGTCTTAATGGACAGGTTGGGTTGTGATGCGTGACTGTGTTGTTTTGGTATGCTTATTGCTTTTTAATTGATAATTGTGCATATGCGTATTTATGCATTCATTTCTAATTATATTCTCCCCACAAAAGTTTAATTCCACAAATTTGCTAAATCTTCGCAAACATTCTCGGCTGAATTAAAACAGCATAATCTGCAAATCGGTAGTTTCACTCCTAAAATCCTTTTCTCAGGACTCTGGACTCCCCAAGTGGGGGACACTGCTGCTGTCCCCTTCAGCAAAGTACTGTACCTACATGGGGCCAGTTAAAACCCAATGGTTAATTTAATTATTAATAATAACATCAACAACAACAACAACAACAATAATAATAATAATAATAATAATAATAATAATAATAATAATAATAATAATAATAAGTGATTTATTTTAATAAAATGCATCATCCCAAATCACCCCATATTCTAATTTAATTGAGCAGTGATTTGAAAATTAAGCAATCAAGATATTGACCAATAGTCTATGGTGAAACTGTATCTTACTCTTTTATACTTTTGAAATGTGTTTGATTGCCATTTTTTCCCATTTACTTTATACGAATCGTGTTTAAAAAAAGTCTTAAAACTTTACAAGGTATACAGTTCAACGATTTTGACATTATTACAATTTCTCAAACACCAGTAAAAAGTACACTTCAGTTTTGCATGTTCGTGTGTTACAACTGATAATGTAATAACTCTACAATAACGTAATACATTGCAGTTTATAACGTAATATATGTCCCAATAAGGAAAAAAAAATTCCCTACTGAAAACGTAATTACTTTTTACCGATGCGTTATCTGCATGATTAAAACATTTTTTTAGGATAACGTAATAATTATATTATATTATACCGTTAATGTCATAACGCTCAAAAATGAGAACGCAACTGACATCCATTTGCATTTGTATGTATTATCTAATGTGCTACACATGAAAAGAGATGAATACAGTATTTAAAAGGTGTTTGTTCATTATTTCAAATATAATTGTGCATTACATGAAGGAATGCTTTGGCGATTATTATTCTTTGCCTTTAATGAAAACTCAGTTTACAACTGCCAACCATTTACATCTTAGTTAGTTACTGTTAGTTAGTTAATGTACTGTAGATATGTTATTATTGTATGTATTATAAAAAATATTATTATTATGATTGTATTTATTTTCATTTTGACATGTCAGAAATAGATGGCAGTTAGGTGCTCATTGCTGAGTGTAATTACATTATCGGTATAATGTTATCCTACTAAAAAAATGTAATCATGCCGGTAACGTAAAACATGCTAATAACAAAATAACGTATTATGGTATTGGTACAGAAAAGTATTACGTTATCAGTAAAGGTATGATATTATCAGTATTATTACATTATAAACTTCAACTTGTTACATTATTGTAGAGTTTTATCGGTTTTAACATACATCTTAAAAAATATTACAATTATTATTAATCATAAATCAAAATATTGCAGTTCATTAAGTCAAAATAGACGTCTCATGTTCAAAGAAAGTGCTTTCCAATTGAATTTTGAAACATCTGAAATATATTATGAAGCAGTGATAATGTTGGGCAAAAGGAGTTTAATTTATTTTAACACAGACCTGATTTTGTCATGTACGGTGGGGTGAGTATTAAATATTGTCATGTTTTCAACCAGCTCATGTCTGCTCCGGTCTGTCCCGCTGCAGGCGTCGCTCTCCGGGGGAGCCTCGCTATAGCGGCCGTGGTGAGAGCCGTCAGACCCGGGGACACCGTCACCCTGCCCTGCGACATCACACTCCAGCACGAAACCATGTGGTTTATACAGCCTGATGACACACCGCCGCTTCTGGGCATTTCAGTAATGAAAACTGCAGGAAACAAGATTAATCCTATAAGCTTTGTGGGAGACCTAGACCCGCGCTACAGCCCTGAGCTGAACTCCTCCAGCCGCTCCGTCAGCCTGAGGATCCGCAACATCAGCGACGCGGACCTGGCGCTGTACTACTGCGCTGGGAAAGAAGGAGGGAGAATCACTGTGGGCACCGGGACCAGACTCGTCTATGAGGGCGAGAGAGACATCAGCCTGCACAGCTGCGGTAAGAGAGGACAGGGACGGGACGGACAGAGGGGGTAAAGGACAGGGATGGGACGGGCTGCGGGGATAGAGGACAGGGACGGGACGGGCTGCGGGGATAGAGGACACGGACGGGACGGGCTGAGGGGATAGAGGACAGGGATGGGATGGACTGCAGGGGTAGAGGACAGGGACAGGACGGGCTGAGGGGGTAGAGGACACGGACGGGACGGGCTGAGGGGATAGAGGACAGGGATGGGATGGACTGAAGGGGTAGAGGACGGGGACGGGACGGGCTGAGGGCATAGAGGACGGGGACGGGACGGGCTGAGGGCATAGAGGACAGGAACGGGACGGACAGAGGGGGTAAAGGACAGGGACGAGACGGGCTGCGGGGACAGAGTACAGGGATGGGACGCACTGAGGGGATAGTGGACAGGGACAGGACGGGATGCAGACAGCTGGCATGTTTTTGAACTGCTCCACAGTGCAAACAACACATTATTACTCAACCTAATGGTGAAGGATTTTCTTTTCAGCATGTTTATAATAACTCGTTATAAACTGTCAGACTCACTTGTGAATATTACCGGCACAACCTATAATTGTATATCCTGCTTGCACAAATCCCTTCAGCTATGACACGTACAACTGATCACTTTACACACAGTTTCAGCATGGGAATCATAATGTTTTTTTGTCTACATATATTAATGATCACCTGTGTAATTGTATGTAGTCTATTTATTTTCCCAGAGGAAAGTCGCAATATCACCCAGAGCCCCGGTGAGACGAGCTGCCTGCTGCCGCTCTGGGTGACTCCGGTCTCGGCTCTGCTCTGCGCGCTGCTCGCCTCCACCTGTGTCTACAGCCTCGGCCACAGACAAGGCAAGAGCGCGTTACTATATCTATCCTACTGCAGGACATTTATACATCCTAAGTCAACATATGTTATCAACAACGAGAACACGATCTATTGCTGTAGCCTGTACATTGTCATGAACTTATTTATTTGTCTGTTAGTGGTTTGGATTTTGTTCACATGCAACTTGTTTCAGATTTTAGGTTTGTTTTCTTGAGCTCATAACAGGATGAGCGGCTGTCAGACTACGCCACCCTGTTGATTTGCTTAAGGGGTCAGGGTCCCCTAAATTCACTTCTGTAATGCCTTCCACAGGATCTTTTTACCAGTTTATTGGGCACAGAAATTTAATATTGGAGTCTATATTTTCATATAAAGACTATATTTAAAAGAGATAGATGTTTCCAGTAACAATTATCACATTCATGAAGATACAATCAATAAAACACAGACAAGAGCCCAACAATTAAAAGAGTCTTATACTCACAGTCACACAGAAGTGGAGTGCAGGAAAATAAATTACTAGCACACTCCAACTAAAGGCTCCCTTTTGCGTGTGTCTTTAAAAATCCCTTTCTCCATAACACCAGTCAAATATATGTTTTTTGTATTTAAATATCTCCTTAATAGTTTCTTCATTTTAGGCACTGCACTGCACTGCACAATCTCTCCAGGACTCATCAAATGTTGTTTCTTAATTAATGTGATGTCTGATCATCTTTTTTGGTGAATAAAGTTTCCAACAACTTGGAAGGCCCCGGCAATTGGTGTACTGAAGGGAGAAAAGAGGACTGTGCTCAGGTATTAACTCGTTCAAATTGAAACAAAATGCTACACCTAACTGTCAAAATATAGAAATAAAACAATAATAAATAGCTCCTAAAACTAATCAACAACTTTTCTTTTTTTTTTCACAAAGAAAGCCCAACAACTATACCTAATGGTTGTTATTATTATTATTAGTATCATATATTAGTACAATAATAATAATAATAATAATAATAATAATAATAATAATGTGTTTCACAGGAGGAAGACAGAGGGTTGAAGTCTGCTGCATTACAGATACATAACAATCCAAAACACGCCAAGAAAGAAGAAACAATAGTTTTTTACGTACTCCGGGGTTTACCCCAGTAGAAACAAGTAAAAGTTTGAATGCTGTATATTGCACTCTTTTGAATACAAGACAAAACAGCCCCTGTGTTGTGTTTAGCTTGGGCATACCACTTGCTGAATGAAAACAAGAATTAATGCGATCGGTTTTATAATTGTGTTAGACCTCTTCATGAATGCCATAGCAAAGGCTGTTACAATACCGATACATCAAGTTAACTAACGAGAGGATGGGTATCAGTGTCGTTGCATTTTTAACATTCAAAACCAAATAGATAAATAATGGGCGACCTGTAGATCTGGTTGGATGAAGTTGTTCGAGGTGTAGCGCAGTCATACAAACTCATTATGCGTGTGACGGTGTGTGTGTGATTGTGAAGGGGACGAGGCGCAGTATCTGTGTGCTGTTGAAGGCCCACGGCCAAAAGGTACGGTACGCCACTGGTTATCACACTAGCTGTAACTATATGTCAAGTCCAATAAATGCATGAAATATATATTTGACAATCTATCCTTTGTGCCTTTTGTCACTTTTGTAAGAGATCACAACATTTTGCGACACCAAACACACACAATGAAAAACATACAATGCTACTTTCAAGTTACAAATTCGTAGTAAACAAAATGCAGTGCATTGTTATCAATATTCAAGTAATTAAGTAAATCCGACATGAAAAGTTAAGTTTCGTTTCTTTGGCAGACAACCAGTCAGGTTATTTGTGACTTCGACAAAGGCCGATTCCAGCCTGGGCTTGGTTTGAGAACAGAGCTGAGGTTCCCCTGGAGGGGACTTCTCTCTGACCCTCCACCCCACCTGCTTCTCTGATGAAGATGTCTACAAGTGCTACGGGATTCAGAGTGACAGCAAAGAGGAGGAAGCCCATCTGCAGGTGTCAGATCAGAGCCGCTTTGTTTGCTGTGAATGTGTTGGCGGCTGTGCTGTCTAAAGACTTGGTGTTCCCAGCAGTGAGGTCTGCTCCCCTTGTCGGACCAAACAGTGTCCCCAAGACTTTATAAGACTTTAAAATATTGTACCATTGCAGCGCCTTTAAGGTTTGTATTCGTAAAGAGGTTAATGCCAATTGATTTCCGACAATTTCCCACTTTTAATGGCAGACCATCCTCTCTGTCTGACCAGTGTGAGTGTCGCTCTGCTGGGGGGGTGTTGAGCAAAGGCCTGCACTGGTCTGTGAAGCAGGAATGGGTCCAGGTTATTATAACTGTCCTGTGCTTTCATATGGATCTGTTCTATATCAGCGTTTTATCAAAAGTATTGTGTCGTGCCTCTCTCTCTGTGTCTGTGGTAGAGTTTGCTGTGTAGAGGAAGGGTGGGACAGTATTTAAAAACAAATCAGACATTACAGCTTGCTGTCTCTCTCTCTTTCTCTCTCTCACTCTCTGTCTGTCTGTCTGTCTGTCTGTCTCCCCCCCAGGTTCTCACTCACCAATTTGCAATGCGATGTCTTCACTGATGGTCATAGTGATCGCAGGCTTGTGTTTTTGGTACAACAAAAGAAGCACCAATGAGAATGGACTCCAGCCAGCTCCTGACAAGGCCTCAGCACTGATCGCCAGTGGTCACCCCCCCGCCACACAGAGAGGCGGAGCTGAGGGGGCTGCAGATGATTATTTTTAAATGATTGTTGTCCATTTCATATCTGTTCCTTTCTCCCCTTCACACAGTTCCCCCTACTGTCCAAATACTGTATACTGTGTATATTTGATTACATATGTAGAGAATGTCACCTATATTTATGATATAAGATTAATACATTTTAATTTGTAATAAATTATTTAAATAAACTTAAGACCATGTTCCGTTGTTGTTATTTTATTATTAGGTATACATGTATACCACACACATCATGCTAGTCCCTGTCTCGTCTTGCGTGATTTTTTTAGATGAATTATAAATGCTTCCAAGAACAGCACTGCATTAATCAACAAACAAGGGTATCCATATTCATCAGTATAAACAGATGTGTAGAGCTGCAATGCTTATTGGCAAGATAATGCACCGAGTCTTAAATGTGAACACCTGTCATTATACCTTGTTCTTTTTAGACTGAATGGGCGTTCATAAATCGTATGCTTGATAATTAAACTGAAACAATGTTATTGCCCATTTAACGATAGCTGTAACACAATAATTATTATAAGGAAAAATAACGCAGATATGTAGTATTAACACAATACCTTTAGTTTTATGTGGAAAATTACTTGTACCAAAATTAAACAATAATTCTCAACATAATTGTGGGAATGTATTTGTTTATTGTCAACGCAACAGAATAAAGCAGTTGTCTTTATAATTGACAAGCTGTTGGCTCTAAAAGTCTCAGTAAAGGTAAACATAACATGATATTGAGTGAATATGTTACTGATCAGTACACAGCACCTCATATGTGTTCATCTTTCTAACAATACCTGACTGGCAACCTAGTTTACTCAAAAATTGATAACAACAGTATCAACAGTGTGTATTTTCACTCACTAATAAGTATCTATGTAATGCATGCATATGAAACTACATTCAAGAGGACAGAAATGCAGCACAAGCTCCCACTTGTGCCCTCCAACTCCAACCCCACCACTGCCCCAACTGTAGAAAACCTTCTCATTAGCCCCTTTGGCCCAGAGACCTGCAGACGGCATCCTGTCTGCACAGAGACGGTAGCTCTGAGCTGTGCGGTCAGGGCAGGGCCACCCCAGTGGCTCTGAGACACTGCAGTCTGAGCTGAGGTGTTCAAATACACACTGTGGTCACGGGCTGTTCAATAACAGCAGCTCAGGACTGCACACTCGGGCTCAACCACAGAGCTGTTCGGCAGGTAGGCCTATCTATCTGTGAGACATCCAACAGTGCAGCTCAGATATCAACTCCTATTAAACCAAACAGCAGCTGTAGGAACAAAGATGTTAGTCCCCCCTTTATTGATTTATGTTTTTTTTGGGGGGGGCTACCTGTTCCATTTAATTTTACTCACATTATATTTCAATTATAATTCAAGAGGGGCACTTTAAAATCTCATTAGTTATACTTTAATACTAATTAAATAATACTGATGAAGTGGAAGGTATTCGCATCCTTGATTTGAGGCAATGTTGACCTGTTTAGCTCAACAAATATAATGAATTAAACCTATTTATCCAGGTACATCTTTTCAGAGCTTGCCAAACACCAAACGAGCCCTGAGAGAAACACTACAGAATGAGAAGACATATCTCCCTGTGCATGACAGGTCTGAATGATACAGAACTCTACTTAAGAGATATAGCATTGCTTGGCATTTCTGTTGAGGAGTCACTGTACATATTAATGACCATGCTTAAGGTGTAAAAAAGCGTTCATACTCTACACACAATTTGAGTTAATACTAGAGTTAAGAGTTAAGTCAGTGTAGAATCCCCCATTTCAAAACACTTCCTGTGTTCAAATGAACATAGGCCCCTATGAATATATACATATATATGAATAGGCCTACTTTGCTGCCAATCACTTTATTCGCAGCTGTGATGCAGTTTATTGGTCAGTATAAAGTAAAGGCTGTCAGCTGTGCATCGCGCCAACAGTCGAGTGATGTCAGTTGTCGTTTTCACACCTACAAGCCCCTGACATGGAAACTCTTCGCAGCAGATTTATCCTGCTCTTCTGTCTCTGTGAGTAGAAAGGCCCCTGTTTCTCAGTAAATGTGCTGTGTTTCAGAGAATGTCTTAATGGACAGGTTGGGTTGTGATGCGTGACTGTGTTGTTTTGGTATGCTTATTGCTTTTTAATTGATAATTGTGCATATGCGTATTTATGCATTCATTTCTAATTATATTCTCCCCACAAAAGTTTAATTCCACAAATTTGCTAAATCTTCGCAAACATTCTCGGCTGAATTAAAACAGCATAATCTGCAAATCGGTAGTTTCACTCCTAAAATCCTTTTCTCAGGACTCTGGACTCCCCAAGTGGGGGACACTGCTGCTGTCCCCTTCAGCAAAGTACTGTACCTACATGGGGCCAGTTAAAACCCAATGGTTCATTTAATTATTAATAATAACATCAACAACAACAACAACAACAACAACAACAACAACAATAATAATAATAATAATAATAATAATAATAATAATAATAATCACCCCATATTCTAATTTAATTGAGCAGTGATTTGAAAATTAAGCAATCAAGATATTGACCAATAGTCTATGGTGAAACTGTATCTTACTCTTTTATACTTTTGAAATGTGTTTGATTGCCATTTTTTCCCATTTACTTTATACGAATCGTATTTTAATAAAATGCATCATCCCAAATCACCCCATATTCTAATTTAATTGAGCAGTGATTTGAAAATTAAGCAATCAAGATATTGACCAATAGTCTATGGTGAAACTGTATCTTACTCTTTTATACTTTTGAAATGTGTTTGATTGCCATTTTTTCCCATTTACTTTATACGAATCGTGTTTAAAAAAAGTCTTAAAACTTTACAAGGTATACAGTTCAACGATTTTGACATTATTACAATTTCTCAAACACCAGTAAAAAGTACACTTCAGTTTTGCATGTTCGTGTGTTACAACTGATAATGTAATAACTCTACAATAACGTAATACATTGCAGTTTATAACGTAATATATGTCCCAATAAGGAAAAAAAAATTCCCTACTGAAAACGTAATTACTTTTTACCGATGCGTTATCTGCATGATTAAAACATTTTTTTAGGATAACGTAATAATTATATTATATTATACCGTTAATGTCATAACGCTCAAAAATGAGAACGCAACTGACATCCATTTGCATTTGTATGTATTATCTAATGTGCTACACATGAAAAGAGATGAATACAGTATTTAAAAGGTGTTTGTTCATTATTTCAAATATAATTGTGCATTACATGAAGGAATGCTTTGGCGATTATTATTCTTTGCCTTTAATGAAAACTCAGTTTACAACTGCCAACCATTTACATCTTAGTTAGTTACTGTTAGTTAGTTAATGTACTGTAGATATGTTATTATTGTATGTATTATAAAAAATATTATTATTATGATTGTATTTATTTTCATTTTGACATGTCAGAAATAGATGGCAGTTAGGTGCTCATTGCTGAGTGTAATTACATTATCGGTATAATGTTATCCTACTAAAAAAATGTAATCATGCCGGTAACGTAAAACATGCTAATAACAAAATAACGTATTATGGTATTGGTACAGAAAAGTATTACGTTATCAGTAAAGGTATGATATTATCAGTATTATTACATTATAAACTTCAACTTGTTACATTATTGTAGAGTTTTATCGGTTTTAACATACATCTTAAAAAATATTACAATTATTATTAATCATAAATCAAAATATTGCAGTTCATTAAGTCAAAATAGACGTCTCATGTTCAAAGAAAGTGCTTTCCAATTGAATTTTGAAACATCTGAAATATATTATGAAGCAGTGATAATGTTGGGCAAAAGGAGTTTAATTTATTTTAACACAGACCTGATTTTGTCATGTACGGTGGGGTGAGTATTAAATATTGTCATGTTTTCAACCAGCTCATGTCTGCTCCGGTCTGTCCCGCTGCAGGCGTCGCTCTCCGGGGGAGCCTCGCTATAGCGGCCGTGGTGAGAGCCGTCAGACCCGGGGACACCGTCACCCTGCCCTGCGACATCACACTCCAGCACGAAACCATGTGGTTTATACAGCCTGATGACACACCGCCGCTTCTGGGCATTTCAGTAATGAAAACTGCAGGAAACAAGATTAATCCTATAAGCTTTGTGGGAGACGTAGACCCGCGCTACAGCCCTGAGCTGAACTCCTCCAGCCGCTCCGTCAGCCTGAGGATCCGCAACATCAGCGACGCGGACCTGGCGCTGTACTACTGCGCTGGGAAAGAAGGAGGGAGAATCACTGTGGGCACCGGGACCAGACTCGTCTATGAGGGCGAGAGAGACATCAGCCTGCACAGCTGCGGTAAGAGAGGACAGGGACGGGACGGACAGAGGGGGTAAAGGACAGGGACGGGACGGGCTGCGGGGATAGAGGACAGGGACGGGACGGGCTGCGGGGATAGAGGACACGGACGGGACGGGCTGAGGGGATAGAGGACAGGGATGGGATGGACTGCAGGGGTAGAGGACAGGGACAGGACGGGCTGAGGGGGTAGAGGACACGGACGGGACGGGCTGAGGGGATAGAGGACAGGGATGGGATGGACTGAGGGGGTAGAGGACGGGGACGGGACGGGCTGAGGGCATAGAGGACAGGAACGGGACGGACAGAGGGGGTAAAGGACAGGGACGAGACGGGCTGCGGGGACAGAGTACAGGGATGGGACGCACTGAGGGGATAGTGGACAGGGACAGGACGGGATGCAGACAGCTGGCATGTTTTTGAACTGCTCCACAGTGCAAACAACACATTATTACTCAACCTAATGGTGAAGGATTTTCTTTTCAGCATGTTTATAATAACTCGTTATAAACTGTCAGACTCACTTGTGAATATTACCGGCACAACCTATAATTGTATATCCTGCTTGCACAAATCCCTTCAGCTATGACACGTACAACTGATCACTTTACACACAGTTTCAGCATGGGAATCATAATGTTTTTTTGTCTACATATATTAATGATCACCTGTGTAATTGTATGTAGTCTATTTATTTTCCCAGAGGAAAGTCGCAATATCACCCAGAGCCCCGGTGAGACGAGCTGCCTGCTGCCGCTCTGGGTGACTCCGGTCTCGGCTCTGCTCTGCGCGCTGCTCGCCTCCACCTGTGTCTACAGCCTCGGCCACAGACAAGGCAAGAGCGCGTTACTATATCTATCCTACTGCAGGACATTTATACATCCTAAGTCAACATATGTTATCAACAACGAGAACACGATCTATTGCTGTAGCCTGTACATTGTCATGAACTTATTTATTTGTCTGTTAGTGGTTTGGATTTTGTTCACATGCAACTTGTTTCAGATTTTAGGTTTGTTTTCTTGAGCTCATAACAGGATGAGCGGCTGTCAGACTACGCCACCCTGTTGATTTGCTTAAGGGGTCAGGGTCCCCTAAATTCACTTCTGTAATGCCTTCCACAGGATCTTTTTACCAGTTTATTGGGCACAGAAATTTAATATTGGAGTCTATATTTTCATATAAAGACTATATTTAAAAGAGATAGATGTTTCCAGTAACAATTATCACATTCATGAAGATACAATCAATAAAACACAGACAAGAGCCCAACAATTAAAAGAGTCTTATACTCACAGTCACACAGAAGTGGAGTGCAGGAAAATAAATTACTAGCACACTCCAACTAAAGGCTCCCTTTTGCGTGTGTCTTTAAAAATCCCTTTCTCCATAACACCAGTCAAATATATGTTTTTTGTATTTAAATATCTCCTTAATAGTTTCTTCATTTTAGGCACTGCACTGCACTGCACAATCTCTCCAGGACTCATCAAATGTTGTTTCTTAATTAATGTGATGTCTGATCATCTTTTTTGGTGAATAAAGTTTCCAACAACTTGGAAGGCCCCGGCAATTGGTGTACTGAAGGGAGAAAAGAGGACTGTGCTCAGGTATTAACTCGTTCAAATTGAAACAAAATGCTACACCTAACTGTCAAAATATAGAAATAAAACAATAATAAATAGCTCCTAAAACTAATCAACAACTTTTCTTTTTTTTTTCACAAAGAAAGCCCAACAACTATACCTAATGGTTGTTATTATTATTATTAGTATCATATATTAGTACAATAATAATAATAATAATAATAATAATAATAATAATAATGTGTTTCACAGGAGGAAGACAGAGGGTTGAAGTCTGCTGCATTACAGATACATAACAATCCAAAACACGCCAAGAAAGAAGAAACAATAGTTTTTTACGTACTCCGGGGTTTACCCCAGTAGAAACAAGTAAAAGTTTGAATGCTGTATATTGCACTCTTTTGAATACAAGACAAAACAGCCCCTGTGTTGTGTTTAGCTTGGGCATACCACTTGCTGAATGAAAACAAGAATTAATGCGATCGGTTTTATAATTGTGTTAGACCTCTTCATGAATGCCATAGCAAAGGCTGTTACAATACCGATACATCAAGTTAACTAACGAGAGGATGGGTATCAGTGTCGTTGCATTTTTAACATTCAAAACCAAATAGATAAATAATGGGCGACCTGTAGATCTGGTTGGATGAAGTTGTTCGAGGTGTAGCGCAGTCATACAAACTCATTATGCGTGTGACGGTGTGTGTGTGATTGTGAAGGGGACGAGGCGCAGTATCTGTGTGCTGTTGAAGGCCCACGGCCAAAAGGTACGGTACGCCGCTGGTTATCACACTAGCTGTAACTATATGTCAAGTCCAATAAATGCATGAAATATATATTTGACAATCTATCCTTTGTGCCTTTTGTCACTTTTGTAAGAGATCACAACATTTTGCGACACCAAACACACACAATGAAAAACATACAATGCTACTTTCAAGTTACAAATTCGTAGTAAACAAAATGCAGTGCATTGTTATCAATATTCAAGTAATTAAGTAAATCCGACATGAAAAGTTAAGTTTCGTTTCTTTGGCAGACAACCAGTCAGGTTATTTGTGACTTCGACAAAGGCCGATTCCAGCCTGGGCTTGGTTTGAGAACAGAGCTGAGGTTCCCCTGGAGGGGACTTCTCTCTGACCCTCCACCCCACCTGCTTCTCTGATGAAGATGTCTACAAGTGCTACGGGATTCAGAGTGACAGCAAAGAGGAGGAAGCCCATCTGCAGGTGTCAGATCAGAGCCGCTTTGTTTGCTGTGAATGTGTTGGCGGCTGTGCTGTCTAAAGACTTGGTGTTCCCAGCAGTGAGGTCTGCTCCCCTTGTCGGACCAAACAGTGTCCCCAAGACTTTATAAGACTTTAAAATATTGTACCATTGCAGCGCCTTTAAGGTTTGTATTCGTAAAGAGGTTAATGCCAATTGATTTCCGACAATTTCCCACTTTTAATGGCAGACCATCCTCTCTGTCTGACCAGTGTGAGTGTCGCTCTGCTGGGGGGGTGTTGAGCAAAGGCCTGCACTGGTCTGTGAAGCAGGAATGGGTCCAGGTTATTATAACTGTCCTGTGCTTTCATATGGATCTGTTCTATATCAGCGTTTTATCAAAAGTATTGTGTCGTGCCTCTCTCTCTGTGTCTGTGGTAGAGTTTGCTGTGTAGAGGAAGGGTGGGACAGTATTTAAAAACAAATCAGACATTACAGCTTGCTGTCTCTCTCTCTTTCTCTCTCTCACTCTCTGTCTGTCTGTCTGTCTGTCTGTCTGTCTCCCCCCCAGGTTCTCACTCACCAATTTGCAATGCGATGTCTTCACTGATGGTCATAGTGATCGCAGGCTTGTGTTTTTGGTACAACAAAAGAAGCACCAATGAGAATGGACTCCAGCCAGCTCCTGACAAGGCCTCAGCACTGATCGCCAGTGGTCACCCCCCCGCCACACAGAGAGGCGGAGCTGAGGGGGCTGCAGATGATTATTTTTAAATGATTGTTGTCCATTTCATATCTGTTCCTTTCTCCCCTTCACACAGTTCCCCCTACTGTCCAAATACTGTATACTGTGTATATTTGATTACATATGTAGAGAATGTCACCTATATTTATGATATAAGATTAATACATTTTAATTTGTAATAAATTATTTAAATAAACTTAAGACCATGTTCCGTTGTTGTTATTTTATTATTAGGTATACATGTATACCACACACATCATGCTAGTCCCTGTCTCATCTTGCGTGATTTTTTTAGATGAATTATAAATGCTTCCAAGAACAGCACTGCATTAATCAACAAACAAGGGTATCCATATTCATCAGTATAAACAGATGTGTAGAGCTGCAATGCTTATTGGCAAGATAATGCACCGAGTCTTAAATGTGAACACCTGTCATTATACCTTGTTCTTTTTAGACTGAATGGGCGTTCATAAATCGTATGCTTGATAATTAAACTGAAACAATGTTATTGCCCATTTAACGATAGCTGTAACACAATAATTATTATAAGGAAAAATAACGCAGATATGTAGTATTAACACAATACCTTTAGTTTTATGTGGAAAATTACTTGTACCAAAATTAAACAATAATTCTCAACATAATTGTGGGAATGTATTTGTTTATTGTCAACGCAACAGAATAAAGCAGTTGTCTTTATAATTGACAAGCTGTTGGCTCTAAAAGTCTCAGTAAAGGTAAACATAACATGATATTGAGTGAAAATGTTACTGATCAGTACACAGCACCTCATATGTGTTCATCTTTCTAACAATACCTGACTGGCGACCTAGTCTACTCAAAAATTGATAACAACAGTATCAACAGTGTGTATTTTCACTCACTAATAAGTATCTATGTAATGCATGCATATGAAACTACATTCAAGAGGACAGAAATGCAGCACAAGCTCCCACTTGTGCCCTCCAACTCCAACCCCACTACTGCCCCAACTGTAGAAAACCTTCTCATTAGCCCCTTTGGCCCAGAGACCTGCAGACGGCATCCTGTCTGCACAGAGACGGTAGCTCTGAGCTGTGCGGTCAGGGCAGGGCCACCCCAGTGGCTCTGAGACACTGCAGTCTGAGCTGAGGTGTTCAAATACACACTGTGGTCACGGGCTGTTCAATAACAGCAGCTCAGGACTGCACACTCGGGCTCAACCACAGAGCTGTTCGGCAGGTAGGCCTATCTATCTGTGAGACATCCAACAGTGCAGCTCAGATATCAACTCCTATTAAACCAAACAGCAGCTGTAGGAACAAAGATGTTAGTCCCCCCTTTATTGATTTATCTTTTTTTTGGGGGGGCTACCTGTTCCATTTAATTTTACTCACATTATATTTCAATTATAATTCAAGAGGGGCACTTTAAAATCTCATTAGTTATACTTTAATACTAATTAAATAATACTGATACAAATATTTACAATTTAGTTTTCCTATATGAAGTGGAAGGTATTCGCATCCTTGATTTGAGGCAATGTTGACCTGTTTAGCTCAACAAATATAATGAATTAAACCTATTTATCCAGGTACATCTTTTCAGAGCTTGCCAAACACCAAACGAGCCCTGAGAGAAACACTACAGAATGAGAAGACATATCTCCCTGTGCATGACAGGTCTGAATGATACAGAACTCTACTTAAGAGATATAGCATTGCTTGGCATTTCTGTTGAGGAGTCACTGTACATATTAATGACCATGCTTAAGGTGTAAAAAAGCGTTCATACTCTACACACAATTTGAGTTAATACTAGAGTTAAGAGTTAAGTCAGTGTAGAATCCCCCATTTCAAAACACTTCCTGTGTTCAAATGAACATAGGCCCCTATGAATATATACATATATATGAATAGGCCTACTTTGCTGCCAATCACTTTATTCGCAGCTGTGATGCAGTTTATTGGTCAGTATAAAGTAAAGGCTGTCAGCTGTGCATCGCGCCAACAGTCGAGTGATGTCAGTTGTCGTTTTCACACCTACAAGCCCCTGACATGGAAACTCTTCGCAGCAGATTTATCCTGCTCTTCTGTCTCTGTGAGTAGAAAGGCCCCTGTTTCTCAGTAAATGTGCTGTGTTTCAGAGAATGTCTTAACGGACAGGTTGGGTTGTGATGCGTGACTGTGTTGTTTTGGTATGCTTATTGCTTTTTAATTGATAATTGTGCATATGCGTATTTATGCATTCATTTCTAATTATATTCTCCCCACAAAAGTTTAATTCCACAAATTTGCTAAATCTTCGCAAACATTCTCGGCTGAATTAAAACAGCATAATCTGCAAATCGGTAGTTTCACTCCTAAAATCCTTTTCTCAGGACTCTGGACTCCCCAAGTGGGGGACACTGCTGCTGTCCCCTTCAGCAAAGTACTGTACCTACATGGGGCCAGTTAAAACCCAATGGTTAATTTAATTATTAATAATAACATCAACAACAACAACAACAACAACAATAATAATAATAATAATAATAATAATAATAATAATAATAATAATAATAATAATAATAATAATAATAATAATAAGTGATTTATTTTAATAAAATGCATCATCCCAAATCACCCCATATTCTAATTTAATTGAGCAGTGATTTGAAAATTAAGCAATCAAGATATTGACCAATAGTCTATGGTGAAACTGTATCTTACTCTTTTATACTTTTGAAATGTGTTTGATTGCCATTTTTTCCCATTTACTTTATACGAATCGTGTTTAAAAAAAGTACACTTCAGTTTTGCATGTTCGTGTGTTACAACTGATAATGTAATAACTCTACAATAACGTAATACATTGCAGTTTATAACGTAATATATGTCCCAATAAGGAAAAAAAAATTCCCTACTGAAAACGTAATTACTTTTTACCGATGCGTTATCTGCATGATTAAAACATTTTTTTAGGATAACGTAATAATTATATTATATTATACCGTTAATGTCATAGCGCTCAAAAATGAGAACGCAACTGACATCCATTTGCATTTGTATGTATTATCTAATGTGCTACACATGAAAAGAGATGAATACAGTATTTAAAAGGTGTTTGTTCATTATTTCAAATATAATTGTGCATTACATGAAGGAATGCTTTGGCGATTATTATTCTTTGCCTTTAATGAAAACTCAGTTTACAACTGCCAACCATTTACATCCTAGTTAGTTACTGTTAGTTAATTAATGTACTGTAGATATGTTATTATTTTATGTATTATAAAAAATATTATTATTATGATTGTATTTATTTTCATTTTGACATGTCAGAAATAGATGGCAGTTAGGTGCTCATTGCTGAGTGTAATTACATTATCGGTATAATGTTATCCTACTAAAAAAATGTAATCATGCCGGTAACGTAAAACATGCTAATAACAAAATAATGTATTATGGTATTGGTACAGAAAATTATTACGTTATCAGTAAATGTATGATGCTATCAGTATTATTACATTATAAACTTCAACTTGTTACATTATTGTAGAGTTTTATCGGTTTTAACATACATCTTAAAAAATATTACAATTATTATTAATCATAAATCAAAATATTGCAGTTCATTAAGTCAAAATAGACATCTCATGTTCAAAGAAAGTGCTTTCCAATTGAATTTTGAAACATCTGAAATATATTATGAAGCAGTGATAATGTTGGGCAAAAGGAGTTTAATTTATTTTAACATAGACCTGATTTTGTCATGTACGGTGGGGTGAGTATTAAATATTGTAAATTTTTCAACCAGCTCATGTCTGCTCCGGTCTGTCCCGCTGCAGGCGTCGCTCTCCGGGGGAGCCTCGCTATAGCGGCCGTGGTGAGAGCCGTCAGACCCGGGGACACCGTCACCCTGCCCTGCGACATCACACTCCAGCACGAAACCATGTGGTTTATACAGCCTGATGACACACCGCTGCTTCTGGGCATTTCAGTAATGAAAACTGCAGGAAACAAGATTAATCCTATAAGCTTTGTGGGAGACCTAGACCCGCGCTACAGCCCTGAGCTGAACTCCTCCAGCCGCTCCATCAGCCTGAGGATCCGCAACATCAGCGACGCGGACCTGGCGCTGTACTACTGCGCTGGGAAAGAAGGAGGGAGAATCACTGTG
This sequence comes from Amia ocellicauda, assembly GCF_036373705.1. NCBI lineage: Eukaryota > Metazoa > Chordata > Actinopteri > Amiiformes > Amiidae > Amia > Amia ocellicauda. The sequence continues at coordinate 2,680,561 of NC_089864.1, read as the reverse complement.
GGTACTGGGACCAGACTCGTCTATGAGGGCGAGAGAGACATCAGCCTGCACAGCTGCGGTAAGAGAGGACAGGGACGGGACGGACAGAGGGGGTAAAGGACAGGGACGGGACGGGCTGCGGGGATAGAGGACACGGACGGGACGGGCTGAGGGGGTAAAGGACAGGGACGGGACGGACAGAGGGGGTAAAGGACACGGACGGGACGGGCTGCCGGGATAGAGGACAGGGACAGGACAGGCTGAGGGCATAGAGGACAGGGACGGGACGGGCTGAGGGCATAGAGGACAGGAACGGGACAGACAGAGGGGGTAAAGGACAGGGACGAGACGGGCTGCGGGGACAGAGTACAGGGATGGGACGCACTGAGGGGATAGTGGACAGGGACAGGACATATATTAATGATCACCTGTGTAATTGTATGTAGTCTATTTATTTTCCCAGAGGAGAGTCGCAATATCACCCAGAGCCCCGGTGAGACGAGCTGCCTGCTGCCGCTCTGGGTGACTCCGGTCTCGGCTCTGCTCTGCGCGCTGCTCGCCTCCACCTGTGTCTACAGCCTCGGCCACAGACAAGGCAAGAGCGCGTTACTATATCTATCCTACTGCAGGACATTTATACATCCTAAGTCAACATATGTTATCAACAACGAGAACACGATCTATTGCTGTAGCCTGTACATTGTCATGAACTTATTTATTTGACTGTTAGTGGTTTGGATTTTGTTCACATGCAGCTTGTTTCAGATAGTTTGTTTTCTTGAGCTCATAACAGGATGAGCCGCTGTCAGACTACGCCACCCTGTTGATTTGCTTAAGGGGTCAGGGTCCCCTAAATTCGCTCTGTAATGCCTTCCACAGGATCTTTTTACCATTTTAGTGGGCACAGAAATGTAATATTGAAGTCTATATTTTCACAAACAGACTATTTTTTAAAGAGGCTGATGTTTACAGTAACAATTATCACATTCATGTAAATACAATCAGTAAAATGCAGAGAAGAGCCCAACAATTAAAAGAGTCTTATAATCACAGTCACACAGAAGTGAATAAATTACTAGCACACTCTAAATAAAGGTTCCCTTTTGTGTGTTTATATAAAAATCCAATTTCTCCATAACACCAGTCAAATATATATTTTTTGTATCTCCTTAATAGTTTCTTCATTTTAGGCACTGCACTGCACTGCACAATCACTCCAGGATTTGTCAAATGTTTCTTCTAAATTAATCTGATGTCTGATTATCTTTTTTTGTGAAAAAAGTTTCCAACCACTCTGAAGGCCCCGGGAAGAGGTGTACTGGAGGAAGAAATGAGGACTGTACTCAGGTATTAACTCTTTCACTGTGAAACAAAACGCTACACCTTACCGTCAAAATATGGAAATAAATCAATAATAAATAGCTCCTAAAACTAATCAACAACTTTTCTTTGAGAAAGAAAGCCCAACTACAATACCTAATGGTTGTTATTATTAGTAGTTAATTAATTATTAATAATAATAATGTTTTTTACAGGATGAAGACAGAGGCTTGAATTCTGCTACATTACAAATACATAACAATCCAAAACACGCCAAGAAAAAAGAAACAATAGTTTTTTACGTACTCCGGGGTTTAGCCCAGTAGAAACAAGTTTGAATGCTGTATATTGCACTCTTTTTAATACAATATAATACAGCCCCTGTGTTGTGTTTAGCTTGGGCATACCACTTGCTGAATGAAAACAAGAATAAATGCGATCTGTTTTATAATTGTGTTAGACCTCTTCCTGAATGGCATAGCAATGTCTATTACAATACCGATACATCAAGTTAACTAACGAGAGGATGGGTATCAGTGTCGTTGCATTTTTAACATTCAAAACCAAATTGATAAAAAATGGACGACCTGTAGATCTGGTTGTATCTGTGTGCTGTTGAAGGCCCATGGCCGAAAGGTACGGTACACCGCTGGTTATCACACTAGCTGTAACTATATGTTGAGTCCACTAAGTGCATGAAATATATATTTGACAATCTGTTCTTTGTGCCTTTTGTCACTGTTGTCAGAGATCACAACATTTTGCAACACCAAACACAAACAACAACAAAAATACAATGCTACTTCCAAGTTACAAATTCGTAGTACAAACAATGCAGCGCATTGTTATCAATATTCAGATAATTAAGTAAATCTGACATGAAAAGTTAAACAGGAAAGTTTTCTGGCACAAATTATCGTAGTCAGGTATTCATACTTCTTGATGCATTGGGCTCAAAAACGAGTTAATGTCTGCCTTTCACTCTCTGCTCACACACTCATTTTACTCTGTCAGACCACATCTTACAGCCAGCAACCCAGCCTTTCAAACCAATTCTCAAAAACCAACACTACTTCTACACAGGAGAAAGGTAGCCTACAATTCAGCCTTGAATACTGTATACTGTAGTAGCCTGAGATATACTATAGTATACTTTTATACTGTAGTAACGTGATATACTATAGTACACTATTGAATAGTGTAGTAACTTGTAATATACTACAGTACTACAGTTCTACAACAAATACTATGGTACAGTGTTGTATACTATAGTATACTGTATTACTTTGTGATGTATTATCGATATTACTACAGTACAACAAATACTATAATACACTGTTTTATACCATATTACACTTGTATACTATAGTTTACTGTAGTAATTTGTTATATAATAATAGTACACTGTAGTATATTGTAGTATCTGGTACTTACTACAGTACTACATGTACACGTAAACATACTTTCACATGCAGTCAAAGTTTCTCCAAGAGCTTTAGCATTCCAGTTTTAATTGTATGTTAAATAATAAACTGACCGCCAAGGGGAGACATTAGCTCGTTTAATGCCCCCAAAGTCAAAAGTGGAGAATTCTCATTCCAGTGCCGGAGCTGGACCAGGATGACCTGAAACAAGACTAAACCTGATTTTTGGTGATTGTTGGTTACGAAGCTGAAACGAGATTGGCTGAAGTTGTGGAGGCTCCCTCTGTTGAAGCCTTGCCCAGAGCTCATATGGGAACTCAAATTTTGTAGGCCTACTTGGTGTTGGGAATAAGAAATGTGTCATGGGGCTGCTCTAAAGAATCAGAAAGAATCACTACACTTTGGATATATTTTCCTTATTTGACTGATTTTGGATACTAAAGGATTTGTGATTAAACAGACAGCAACAGTGCAATCGTTATGGGGACAATTTCCACATTCTGCTTAATTCAGCTGTAGAAGGAAAACTCGTTATCAGTGGTGTGTGATAAGTTCACCTCCACTCACTAGAGGACAGTAGTTTCCATTCTCTTTAACGTGTCCATCGTCTCTTGTGTCTCATCCGCAGCCCTCCTCCTGCAGCTGTCAGAGTTGCGCGATTCTGCGCAGATTCTCAGTGGATGGGGCTTAGTGACGTCAGGAAGCAGCCCGCGAAGAGCACATCTCTGAATTTCTGCGCAGAACCGAGCAAAACTGCGCAGAGCTGCTGGTATCTGTGCTGCGGGACCGCGAACGTATTGTTATTGTGGCCTTGTTTGCATCCTTCCTATGTCTTGTAGTTTAGTAAATATTTTGGGAGAGCAAATTAATGCACTGCTAAACGAGCACAGCAGCTGCAGGGAGAAGAGGAACAAAAATGGCGGCATCTCTCCGCTTTTCTGGGATAAAGGCCCGTGTGTGCGGGGGGCCGAGCCGCCGCTGCGCTCTCCTGTCCAGCCACAGCAGGGGAGCCCAGCCTGGGGGGTCAGATCTGCGCTTTACTCTGACTTTGAGTCTTTCTGTGTAAAAGTTCCGATTTGAGTAACTACCCTGGATAAGAGCTGGATCCGGATTATGAATCAATTAAATACTAATGGTGTCCTCGGACTAAACTGTACAGCTGAGCGCAAACAAGTAAGTATTTATTTATTTTGGGTCTATGTGTGTGTAATAACCGTGGCAACCCAAGACATCTCTATTCGCTGGTTGGTGTCCACGCCCGTCGATGAACTAGAAAGAGAAAATAAAGTTTCATTCGGTCGAACTGGGATAACAGAGGAATGCCCTGGCAGTCGACGTCACAATCGGCTGGGAGAAGGAGGGTTTTCCCTGTCCCTCTCTATCTAAGCAGATGGGGTAGAGATTTTAATCTTTGTATTATAAGAGTTTGCATTTGTATATTTAGTTATTGTATATCTACTGCGAGGTCTTAGGGAAGCGACCGTGTACCGAACAGGAAAATGAGCCAATGATTATCCATCGGCTAGCAAGTAAATGTGCATTTATTTTGCACCCTTTAATAATAATGACATTAATATTATAATGTCCGTGGCAAGCTAAGCAAAACAGTTTTAGTATTTATGCGCTCAGTAATAACCGTGTGATGCCCTGGCCTCGGTCTTCACCCACCGCCAGGGAATAGGCCATCCACAGTGAACAACTTTAAGAAGAACTAGTATGGGACATGCTTTAAGCTAAGTTGATCATCAATTGATTGTTATTTAAGGGACGACGTGTATAAGGCCAGCTGCTGAAAACGGTCCTTAAGTGTGAAGTGGCCACCGAGCTTCTCTCGTTAACTCGGTTCCGACTTAAACCCTATCCCTATCCCTATCCCTACACCGCATGCAACAGGAGAGGCCCCTCAAGGCTGACTTGCCTGTATAATGACCCCGCACGCAGCACGAGGGAGTGGGTGGGGGGCTCCCACATCTCAAAACGTCCCATGTGCAATGAATATGAATTAACGGAGCTTTTGAAGAAACGTTTACAAACGTGTCCACATTAATTTCCCAAATTTCCCAAACGTCATGTACGTGAAGTTAATTGCACCATTACAACAGCTCGGTCGTGAAAAGGGCCACATCATGCCTGAAACAATTACATGTGGTTAACTTTGGTTTAACCCAAAACTAATATGCGATGCACTACATATGCACAACATTACCAGAGAGAGAGATGGAGGTTTGGTTAGGTTTGAGCTGAGATGTGAATGCATCCAGAAGGAGTTGGCAAAAGATGGGGAGAGAGGTGTGGGGGTGTTAGCAGTTAAAATCATAATCCTTATCTGTGTATTTAAAACGAGTCCACTGTTTGGGGAATGTTCTCCTTCAGAGTCTTTTAGTTTTTGTACAAACTTCAATAAGGTCAGCTGACAGCCCTCCACTCACAATCCTGTCCTCTCTCTGTAGGTCTGGCAGCTCAGTGGACCAGGTTGTGATGTGCTGGGTATGTCTGTGTTTGCTGTTTTCCCTGGGTAAGTTGTGCAGCTTTTCTCAGTTACAGTTGCAGTAGTCAAGGCAGAATTGATATGCCAGGGTAGGCAGCCCTGGACCTGGAGAGCCTCAGTCCTGCTCTGTTTGTAGGGCTCTCTCTCTCTCTCCCTCTCTCTCTCTATCTCTCTCTCTCTGTCAGTGGTGACTGAACAGCTGCAACACAGTTTTGGTTATTGTGTGTGTGTGTATATGTGTGTGTGTGTATATATATATATATATATATATATATATATATATATATACACACCGATCAACCATAACATTATGACCACCTGCCTAATATTGTGTAGGTCCCCCTTTTGCCGCCAAAACAGCCCTGACCAGTCGAGGCATGGACTCCACTAGACCTCTGAAGGTGTGCTGTGGTATCTGGCACCAAGACGTTAGCAGCAGATCCTTTAAGTCCTGTAAGGTGAGAGGTGGGGCCTCCATGGATCGGACTTGTTTGTCCAGCACATCCCACAGATGCTCAATTGGATTGAGATCTGGGGAATTTGGAGGCCAAGTCAATACCTTGAACTCATGATTCATCAGACCAGGCCACCTTCTTCCATTGCTCTGTGGTCCAGTTCTGATGCTCACGTGCCCATTGTAGGCGCTTTCGGCAGTGGACAGGGGTCAGCATGGGCACCCTGACTGGTCTGCGGCTACGCAGCCCCATACGCAACAAACTGCGACGCACTGTGTGTTCTGACACCTTTCTGTCAGAACCAGCATTCGCTTTTTCAGCAATTTGAGCTACAGTAGCTCATCTGTTGGATCGGACCACACGGGCCAGCCTTCGCTCCCCACGTGCATCAATGAGCCTTGGCCGCCCATGACCCTGTCGCCGGTTCACCGCTTTTCCTTCCTTGTACACTTTTGACAGGTACTGACCACTGCAGACCGGGAACACCCCACAAGAGCTGCAGTTTTGCAGATGCTCTGACCCAGTTGTCTAGCCATCACAATTTGGCCCTTGTCAAAGTCGCTCAGATCCTTACACTTGCCCATTTTTCCTGCTTCTAACATATCAGCTTTGAGGACAAAATGTTCACTTGCTGCCTAATATATCCTACCCACTGACAGGTGCCATGATAACTAGATTATCAGTGTTACTCACTTCACCTGTCAGGGGTCATAATGTTATGGTTGATCGGTGTGTATATACACTCACCTAAAGGATTATTAGGAACACCTGTTCAATTTCTCATTAATGCAATTATCTAACCAACCAATCACATGGCAGTTGCTTCAATGCATTTAGGGGTGTGGTCCTGATCAAGACAATCTCCTGAACTCCAAACTGAATGTCTGAATGGGAAAGAAAGGTGATTTAAGCAATTTTGAGCGTGGCATGGTTGTTGGTGCCAGACGGGCCGGTCTGAGTATTTCACAATCTGCTCAGTTACTGGGATTTTCACGCACAACCATTTCTAGGGTTTACAAAAAATGGTGTGAAAAGGGAAAAACATCCAGTATGCGGCAGTCCTGTGGGCGAAAATGCCTTGTTGATGCTAGAGGTCAGAGGAGAATGGGCCGACTGATTCAAGCTGATAGAAGAGCAACTTTGACTGAAATAACCACTCGTTACAACCGAGGTATGCAACAAAGCATTTGTGAAGCCACAACACGTACAACCTTGAGGCAGATGGGCTACAACAGCAGAAGACCCCACCGGGTACCACTCATCTCCACTACAAATAGGAAAAAGAGGCTACAATTTGCACAAGCTCACCAAAATTGGACAGTTGAAGACTGGAAAAATGTTGCCTGGTCTGATGAGTCTCGATTTCTGTTGAGACATTCAGATGGTAGAGTCAGAATTTGGCCTAAACAGAATGAGAACATGGATCCATCATGCCTTGTTACCACTGTGCAGGCTGGTGGTGGTGGTGTAATGGTGTGGGGGATGTTTTCTTGGCACACTTTAGGCCCCTTAGAGCCAATTGGGCATCGTTTAAATGCCACAGCCTACCTGAGCATTGTTTCTGACCATGTCCATCCCTTTATGACCACCATGTACCCATCCTCTGATGGCTACTTCCAGCAGGATAATGCACCATGTCACAAAGGTCGAATCATTTCAAATTGGTTTCTTGAACATGACAATGAGTTCACTGTACTAAACTGGCCCCCACAGTTACCAGATCTCAACCCAAAAGAGCATCTTTGGGATGTGGTACCCAGCATACCAGAGCAGAGTGTCAGTGCAGGCTGGATCTTTGCTCCTGAGGGGGGTGACAGACCGAGATGAGGGAGAATACACTGTGTGGGTTGAGGGGCAGGATGACAGCTCAACAAGCTACACCCTGAATGTCCGAGGTGGGGCACCGCAGACATTAATTTCCTGAACAGACCGCCTTCTCAGTACTGCTTTAGTTATTTATATGTGTGCTTATGTTAAGGATTTTGTCAAACTGGAACTGCCTCCCTAAAGTGAAGTTCCCCTTTAAAGTCTTCCTGGAGGTAAATGACTACTCTATGTAACTTGTGGTTCCTAGTAGTAGTAGTAGTAGTAGTAGTAGTAGTAGTAGTAGTAGTAGTAGTAGGACAGTAGTTAGATGTCACGTTTGGCACTTGTTGTCCGTCTCCCTTAGATACTGAACTAACAGATGTTTACTTTACCGATTTTACATTGTAAACGTGTTTCTTTCCACAGAATACAACAGAACCACGATTAAGGCACCAGGAGAGAATCTGACAATTCCTCTCCACTCCCAGAGTCTTGCTGAGCAGCTCAGAGCGCCCTGGCCCTGGGTACGAGCACAGAGTGTCAGTGCGGGGTGAGACTCTGACCCTGTGCTCACTCACAGCAGCTGACCAGGGAAACTACACAGTGAGGGCCTCCAGCACCAACCGCAGCATCGGGACTGTCACTGTGACCATGCAAAAAGTCTCCACCACCAAAAGTAAGAAACGGAGTGATGTGTGGAAACAAGTATTTCTGACTCTCTGCCGTTCTCTCTCTGTATATCAGTGTTATTATATTGCTCTTGATATCCTGCAGCGTCCAGCAGTCCTGAGGTAAATTATAATTACAAATGTTTTGCTGTTTTTCTGACTCTGAATTACAGTTACATTCCCTTCAATGACTATTATACTTGGAGATTAGAACAGAAGAGAAAGTAATATTAACATTATGAGCACTGACAGGTGGTGAATAACACTGATCATCTCGTTATCATGGCACCTGTCAGTGGATGGGATATATTAGGCAGCAAGTGAACATTTTGTCCTCAAAGTTGATATGTTAGAAGCAGGAAAAATGGGCAGCGTAAGGATCTGAGCGACTTTGACAAGGGCCACATTGTGATGGCTAGACGACTGGGTCAGAGCATCTCCAAAACTGCAGCTCTTGTGGGGTGTTCCCGGTCTGCAGTGGTCAGTACCTATCAAAAGTGGTCCAAGGAAGGAAAAGCGGTGAACCGGCGACAGGGTCATGGGCGGCCAAGGCTCATTGATACACGTGGGGAGCGAAGGCTGGCCCGTGTGGTCCGATCCAACAGACGAGCTACTGTAGCTCAAATTGTTGAAAAAGTGAATGCTGGTTCTGTTAGAAAGGTGTCAGAACACACAGTGCATCGCAGTTTGTTGCGTATGGGGCTGCGTAGCCGCAGACCAGTTAGGGTGCCCATGCTGACCCCTGTCCATGGCCGAAAGCGCCTACAATGGGCACGTGAGCATCAGAACTGGACCACATAGCAATGGAAGAAGGTGGCCTGGTCTGATGAATCACGTTTTGATTTACATCAAGTGGATGGCCGGGTGCGTGTGCGTCGCTTACCTGAAGAACACATGGCACCAGGATGCACTATGGGAAGAAGGCAAGCTGGTGTGATGCTTTGGGCAATGTTCTGCTGGGAAACCTTGGATCCTGCCATTCATGTGAATGTTACTTTGACACGTAGCACCTACCTAAGCATTGTTGCAGACCATGTACACCCTTTCATGGACACGGTATTCCCTGATGGCACTGGCCTCTTTAAGCAGGATAATGCGCCCTGCCACAAAGCAAAAATGGTTCAGGAATGGTTTGAGGAACACAAAAACGAGTTCAAGGTAATGACTTGGCCTCCAAATTATTAGGCAGGTGGTCATAATGTTATGACTGATCGGTGTATATGTATATTGTAATGCTAGTGACCCAACAGATTTATCCTGCGGAGGGTTTTGTTTGGATTTTGAAATCTTGAGCATGGCAGCAGGTCAACTGTAATCGTCCAGTGCAGTGCAGTCAGTCAGTGCCTTCTCTCGATCTGTGTTTCTCTCTTCTCACATAATATATTAACACACACACTCTCTCTCCTCTACTCTCCCCTCTCTCTCTGTTCATTTCTTTCTACAGGTTCTGGGAATTTAAAACAAATGCCTAAACATCGTGGCCGTTACGGATTCTATGCTGCACTATGCTGTGCTGCTCTCATTGCCTTCACCCTCGTGGCCCTGAAAATCAAATGAGCTAAACTGTGAAAGGAGTCGTTTAAAGCATCGGACCAAGGAGAAGACTTGAAAACATGATGCTTAAATAATAAAGAAAAATGGAGCACTAGGGCTGTGCCGGTGACAGATTTTTAAAGATATACTGTTGAAGAATTTACCGCAGTGACCGGTATTATTCCGAAATCTTTAAGAAGTAGGAAGAATTCAAATAAAAATAAATAAAAATAAATTTTCTTTTAACATCCCCAACTAAACCTACGCCTGTGCACGGGGGCATTTCGTTTCTATCGCGGCTGCAGGTTATTAAGCACAACTTTATTAAAAAATAAATAAAAATGCCGATATTGACAATAAATTATATTTCACCACAATGAGGCAGTGTACCTTTTACCAACACAGCCCTAGTAATCTATTAGTTTGGGATACCAGTGTGTATTGGGAAGGGATTGCTGACAGAAGGGTTGCTGGAAGTAATTGAAAACTGCTGGGCCCTACTCCTAGTAAATCTTTTTTATTGTATAGATTATGTATAGTTTCCTTTTAATACATTTACATTACTTTCAATCTGAGTTGTCTTTTTCTTAAAGTGTTGCTTTAAATGGTCTGCAGCGCAGAACCAGAACATTTTTGTTTAAAGCAGGTCTCTCAAACGAGGCGCTGTCTCTTCTGGACATTGTGCAACCCAGGTCACAGTGACTGAATTGGTCTGATCAGCTGACTGACTGAATTAATGTAATGTAAATCCACACACTGCATATGACAACGCATCTTGAATCAAAACTATAGGACTTCATGTTTTTCAAAATTATGTGGGGCTGAATGTTTTTTCTTGTTTTGGATAAAGGTGTCAGCAGCAAAGTTACATCAACATATAATAACAGATAAAAAAAAACGATTAATTGGGTGGGGGCCGGATTCAGAATGTCCTGGTGGGCTGGCCTTGGAGATCTCATGCACATAAAATAATTAAACACGTAAAATTGCATTGTTTCAAATGCAGAGATGTAGTGAACCATTTAAAAGGACGACTGTAAACGGCACATTTTCTGTAAACACAAACACAATATTACACCTGCAATTCTTAATTACAATTAACACAGAACTCCTTTGTAGAGGAGATATCTCTAAAAATGTTGTCAAATGTGGGAGAACTAAAGAACACATTTGTTCTGCTCATTAAAAGCCACCAGTATTCTACAGTGCGTACATGTGTACATGCCCTCATCACCTGGAGTGTCTGTGGGCAGCATCAGAGTGTCGGCCCGTGCTGTGAATCTCCAGTCGTACACGGGGCCAGGAGAGCCTGTTGATTGATGGGGATTCACCAGCTCTCCGGAACAGCACCATCACTGCGTCTCCGCCGTACAGTGGGAGAGAGAAGGCGTCTCTGGTCCTCAGAGTCAGGTGTTCTTCATGGGCTGGAACAGAGGAAGTGCACTGTGTGAAACCCCACGCATTGCACACAGGAGGCCATGAGCAGAATAGCTTTCACAACTGCTACAAAAACAAGACGCCAACATATGGTTGTAGTTAAAAAATGATTTCCATGTTCAGCAGCATCTTGTGTTTCTTTAAGTGCACAGTGCTATGAAGACAGTGATCACCAAGAAGCTGCAAGTATATTGCAACCAAGTAAAAGTTGCCATTGGAAGTTTGTTGAGCTTGGTGTGATGCTTCCCTCTAGAGACACTTTGTGTGTAGACTGAGCCCTCATGACCTGCAGACGCACCACAGCCGGAACACGCAGTACATACATGACACACTGATGACATTTTCTCAGACCTCTCCAGCACTCTCTCTCTCTCTCTCTCTCTCACACACACACACACACACATACACACACCCCCACACTCTCTCTCTCTAACACACTCCTTCCAAGACCTAGAAACTAAAGGTCAAGACCAAAAGCAAAATGCCATGTAGTTGGAGGGTTATTGTAATGTTTTGTCGGGGATGACTACCCCCTTGCGACGCCCCTGGTCAGGGTTAATACGATGCATCCGCTCAAACACACAGAAACTAAACCACAAAGTCTGTTTCATATCGTGAAAGCTGTCATGGATGAGCAGTGTAAGATATTCTCTCTGATCTTCCTCGTCGGTGAGCAGACCTTATTTTGCTTATTTTTATTTTCCAATTATTTCATAAAAGTTATGCATAATATAATAGCACCATTGAATGATAGCCATACCACTTATTATAAGCAATTATATATATAAATTAACGGTGACGTATTTTAGATCTGGGGTCCTCAGGCTTGGAGCGGTGGAACTTCCACTTTCATACCGGAAAACAATACGACGAAATATACACCTAAATGTGCGTTTTACTCAATTGTAAAGGTCACCCTAAATGTCATGCCAGCGGATAGGACAGGTTGCACCGAAGTGTAAAGCATAGATGAAATTGGTGAAAAGCTTATTCTGTCAAAACATGAAGCTGCGCGTCGCAGCGCATGGACATAGTTCTCAGGTTGGTATATGCTGCATTTACGTGTCCGTTTTTTATTTGAACGCCCTCCCATATTACTTTTGTATAGTCTACTTGTAACTGACGCTGTGCCGATCAATTGAGATCAGCGGAGACAATGATTGTTTTAAGGAGCGGCTTGCAGGGTTGATAGATTGGGGGGAAATCAGAGCCATGCATTAAAATATGAAGCCTGCCCTCGAACAGTGATGAAGGACCGCTGGCCAGTAATTCTGGGTTGTGTAGTTCAGTGCCTCCCGGCTGTGCTCTCTTCAGTTGTGTGTTGTGTACGGTGCTAGGCGAATTTGTGTGTATTAGGTGAGCTGGACGTTGCAGTTTACACTAAAGCGCAAAATAAAACGATTCCTGAGTTCGCTTTACACTGAAGAAAAAGTATGTCTAAGGTTTACCCCAAAAAATGAGGCAACAATTTGCAATCAATGTTTGTGTTTAAATTTAACGCCATGTACTGTTTTTAAATTTAGCCACATAAACTAAGTAAAATTTACTGAGTTTTAGCAATCACAAAGTATATCAGGTATGGTTTTCTTAATTGTACATAGTTTCTTAGTAAATTTTACCAAAATGCCTCACACACTGCAATCATTTAACAATTATGCTAAAAAGGGCAGTCACAAAGTCCTCAATGTGTTTCAGACTATGGTAAACCCATCACCAAGACCTAGAACATTTCAGCCACAAATTAAACACTGGCATTTGCTACCAAAGACATTTTTTTCAAAAGGATAGACTGGAAAATGTTAACCCTAACCGTCAAGTTTCCTCACAAAGGTTTGCGTGAGAGGAACTGCAGTGATTCTTGTGAATTCATCCGCCATCTATAGTAAAATGGCAAGAACATGAAAACAACCTTCCAAATGATGCTGACAACAATCTGAAACGTCAGTTTTTATCGTAAAATGTTTGTAACTGGACTAAAACAAACAAATAATAAAATCCATATAAATGACTAATGCTGATCCCCGATCTTATTTCACGCTCAAAAATACCTCAGAGGTTTGGCTAAAAACAACTTGTTAACTGCCAGTTCTAATGGCTAACGCAGGTAGCGTTGCTATTTAAGTTAAATAAAATAATCGAACCCGAGTTATGTCAGGGAGTTCTAATCGAACATTATATTGACAACACAATTCTATTACAGTATAAGTTGATTGTGGTGAAAAAAGATCTTACTTCATAAATCCAGGGCACAGCAGAATGTGTTGTCCTCCTTGAACAGTCGGCGCCCGTGTCTCTGGCACATTAGACCGAGACGAGCGTTAACTGCGTCCGTCGCTGATGCCAGGCGCCAATGCTAATCTTCTGGCTTTACCTGCGTTTCTGCTTAGTTAAATTTTATTGCGAAATTACAATTAATATTTAACTAATCTTCTGAAGCATAATTACAAATCTTATTTATGAGGTTAAAGTGTGAACTAAACACAATATTATCAAGTACAAAGGAGAACCAATTGTTTTTATGTAGAATTTACACCAACCATGTATATAATAATTACTGACCCTATAAATAATTTTTTTCAGTGTATAAATCACTGTATAAGTCAGTTATTTTGCCATAACAAATAGTATGTGCCAACACCCACAAATAAACACAACTTTACTGTATCGCATATAGTAAATGCTATGGATTTGTCTCTCGATTCACCTAAATAATTCTGCCACTATATGTATATTTAATAGTAATCACCATAAATTGAAAATTATACAATTATAGGGCCGATAGATATTTAATTAATAAAACAGTAATTACTAAAAACATGTTTGTAACTCTACTGGCAAAGGCTTGTATAGGAGACATGAATCATGATGCTCATCACAATATTGACGTGAGTTCCTCTGTTCAGTTAAAACTCACCCAAATAATAATCACTTCTGCACTATTATTTTTATCTATAGCATTTTTCCAATCAATCCACAATAGCTGTGTCCCACCTGAGCAGGTTGGGTGTGTATATGGCTGTTGTCCTGTTTCATAACATGCATCTCTGTCTGTCATGTGTGCAGACTGTGTGTCCTTCACCGCTGCCACCAGGCAGACAGCGGTGTGGCCCGGGGACACGGCCAGCCTGCCCTGCAGCCTGCGCTTCCAGCACGAAACCATGTGGTTCGTGCAGCGCGGCGAGGCCCTGTCTCTGGTCATTTTGGCGAATAAGAAACCACATGTACAGCTGGGCGATCATTTCAAATACGTCAAAAGGGCTGAGGGTCGCTTCTCTCTGGTGCTGAACTCCTCCAGCCACTCTGTCAACCTGAGGATCGAGAACGTCAGCCTCGCCGACCTGGGGCTGTACTACTGCTGCGAGAGGACGCAGGGGGTCATCGAAGTGGGCACGGGTATCAGACTGGTCTCTACGGGTAAGAAAAACACACATTGAACAGGAAAGCCCCTGTATCCTGCAGGTTTTCCTATATATACTGCACTGAAGGAGGGGTGATCAGGAACTGTGGAGGTAATAACACCTGGGCTGATGGAGAAGCTTTATATTGCTGCAGACAATGTTTATACTTTTGACCTTGACGGTTTTTAATGTGTTTATTTCAAGAAGTGGCTAAAAGTTACCCTGGTTTAATTGCAGTGGTGAATTTTCCAATTAATAAATCTGTCTGTCTGGCTTGAAACACCCTCATAGCAATAATAATAAATAAAACACAAGTCACGATTTCTCCAGACCCAGGGTTCGACACTGTACTTGGAATATACAGAAGCTAGAAACGTCCACCCTGAAGAATAGAGTGGCCTTGCCCTGGCTTACACTGCACTTTAGCCTAGTACTAGCTGTGTATTATCAAAATACTGCCAAGACCAACTGGTTATTAATCTTATTCTTCCACACCACTCCCAGTGGCAGACACAGAAGAAGAAAACGATGAGCATCAAAGCACACTGAAGAGCTTTTACATTGACCTGCCCAGCCTGGTCATACTGGTCTCTGTTCCTCTGCTCGCTACCTTGCTCTCCTCCTTGTGTGTCTTCTGCTTCTTCCCCAGAGCAGGTGAGCAACATTCAAGACATACAACACATGGTAAAATGCAATAATCCTAATAATAATGTTATAGTTTACAGCTTCCGACAGGGGCCCACACACCTCTCCCAGCTGCTTCAGCTCCTTTTTAAAAACTGTTTTAGTCACTTTTCTATAGCGTTGCTAATAGCCTCCATTTAAGACAAGAGACGGATCAATATAAATCAATGCCTTTAAGGAAATTTTTATTCATATCTCTTCATAATCCAGCGGTGATCTTTCTCTCTGAACAACAATGTCCTTGCGTCCCTAAGTCTCTGTTTAATGGGTATTGATCACATTTTGCAGTCCAACCCTGATTGACTAATGAGTCTGACAAAATACCTCCCAGAGGCATCTAGATCTCTAGAGAAGTGTTTCCCAACCCTGGTTCTGAGGACCCCTGCCCTTACTTAATTGAACCTTCATTGAAGTAACAATCTGCTTAGATTTGACTTATTAAATTGTGTAATAAAGGAGTTAATAAATTATTTATACAATTCAATACTAAACATTAAACCCCTACAGTTTAAAATAAATAATAGGCTCCAATTTAGGATAATATTTGTTCAATTAAGGGTTCAATTAGTAATTGAAAGCTCAATTGGAACAAAAACCAGCAGGGTCAGTGTTCCAGCAGGACCAGGACTGAGAACCACTGCTCTATAGCAGGAGTTCCCAAACTTTTTCTGCCCAAGGACCCCTTTGCCAACCAGATTCTGGCTGAAGACCCCCACGTACACAAAATGCTGCAACTGCCTCTTTATACTACATTAATAATTGGAAAAATTGAGAACATACAACCTTATTCTTAGCTGACAAGTTCAGATTAAAATAAGAGTTCAACTCACTCCTAATGGGATGGATGGGAATGTACGCTCTTTCAAAATTGATTAACTAAAATATGTATTTATTATGGAGTTTTTTTTGGGGGGGGTTGGATTTTGCCATGGACCCCCTAGCGCCCCCCTGTGGGGTCACGGAACCCAGTTTGGGAACCTCTGCTCTAGAGTATTGATTGTAACTGGAGAAACAGGAGGGACACCAGCATGGCTTCGGGCCCGTTCTTTAGCAGCCCTGTCACTGGCCTTCCTCTCCCGTTCATAGATCTTTGTATTTCACTTCTGCTATTTTCTGATGTCCTGTTATGTATTTTCAGAGAAAGAAAAATAAGCCATTCCAGGGAAATTCTGATGAATTTCTGATGCAGACACCCCAGCAAAAAAATGTAGACCAGCTGTCCTCCTAATATCACTTTATAGGAGCAAACTGTTAAATCAACTCAACATAATTCAGCCAACAGTGTTTAATCCTACTGTAAATACCACAAAAACATCCGAAAATCTCTAAAATGCATAAACCTCCTTCCAGCGATTACTCAAGACACATCTTTTCAGACAGTACTTGTAATTTAGTCATTTATTCTCCTGTAAGTACAATGTTTTGTCATACTCTTGCCTTGCACTACTAGCACTTGTATTGTTTATTTTGATTTCCCCTATGCTCCATCTCCCTTAGTTCTTAACTTTGACTTGTCTGCACTTATCAGCTTTTACAATCTAGGATATAAGACCTTATATATTGCTTACTATATCTCCTATACACTTGTCTAAATTCTAAATGTATGCCTGAACTGCACTGTATGATTATTGTATTGTACTGTATTGCACTGTATTATTGCATGTTGTATTGCTCTGATATTTTGTAAGTCACCCTGGACAAGGGCATCTGCTAAGAAATAAATAATAATAATAATAATAATAATAATAATAATAATAATAATAATAATAATAATAATAATAACTACACTACAATTCAAAAGTTTGGGGTCACTTAGAAATGTCCTTGTTTTCCATTAAAACATACATTAAATGAGTTTGAATAGGAAATATAGCAAAATGAATAGGACATCTAGTCATTGACAGGTTAGAAATAATTATTGGTAATTATTTATTATAATTGTGTCCTTCAAACTTTGATTTTGTTAAAGAATCCTCCATTTGCAGCAATTACAGCCTTGCAGACCTTTGGCAGACCTGAAGAGACACCATGTTTCCTGAAGCACCTCCACCAAGGTGGATTGGCTTGATGGGCACTTCTTACGTACCATACGGTCAAGCTGTTCTCACACCAGCTCAATAGGCTTGAGATGCGGTGACTGTGCTGCCACTTCCTTATAGACAGAATACCAGCTGACTGCTTCTTCCCTCAATAGTTCTTGCATAGTTTGGAGCTGTGCTTTGGGTCACTGTCCTGTTGTAGGAGGAAACTGGCTCCAGTCAAGTGCCATCCACAGGGTATGGCACGGTGTTGCAAAATGGAGTGATAGCCTTCCTTCTTCATGATCCCTTTTACCCTGTACAAATCTCCCACTTTACCACCACCAAAGCACCCCCAGACCCTCACATTGCCTCCCCCATGCTTGACAGATGGTGTCAAGCACTCCTCCAGCATCTTTTCATTTGGTCTGCGTCTTACGAGTGTTCTTCTTTGTGATCTGAACACCTCAAACTTAGATTCGTCTGTCCATAACACTCTTTTCCAATCTTCCTCTGTCCAGTGTGTGTTCTTTTACCCATCTTAATCTTTTCTTTTTATTGGCCAGTCTGAGATTTGGCTTTTTCTTTGCAACTTTGCCTAGAAGGCCAGCATCCCGGAGTCGCCTCTTCACTGTTGACGTTGAGACTGGTGTTTTGCAGGTACTATTTAATGAAGCTGCCAGTTGAGGAGCTGTGAGGCGTCTGTTTCTCAAACAACGTGCCATTGGAACACAGGACTAATGGTTGCTGATAATGGGCCCCTGTACGCCTATGTAGATATTCCATTACAAATCAGCCGTGTCCAGCTACAATTGTCATTTACAACATTAACAATGTCTACACTATCAATTTGATGTTATTTTAATGGACGAAAAAATTGCTTTTCTTTCGAAAACAAGGACATTTCTAAGTGACCCCAAACTTTTGAACGGTAGTGTAATACGAGCCCATTTCCTCTTTTATGTGCCAGTGGACAGTTTCCTGTTTTCTGCTCAGTGGAAAGAGAGGCACACAGCAGACCGCAGGCAACACGACCCACTCACTGCGTCTGATAAAGGGTCGTCATGGTATTTTCATTTCCTGTGACCGCACTCCTCTGCAAGATATGTGATTTTTGCTGCACCTTTTTTTTCCATATACATAGTTGTGTATTGTTAAATATATTTACTTTTGTAGAAATGTTTTAATATAAAAGTGACTGTTTCTTTTTTAAAAAACAAACAGATTGAACCTTTATTGTGGCAACTCTATAGTGACTTCTGTCCCCCTGTGTATATCACGAATAAATAAAAATACTCAGTGAAATACAGTGGATCAGTTGACAATTGAACTGAATATGTTAGATATACTTTCCTGTGCGCATATATTCACATATTCAAAAGGCAGTGAAAATAAGAGACACATAATCCACAGATGCGGTGTCATCGATGGTCATACAGCACGGTCTCTGTTTGAAAACTATTATTGATGGCTTGTACAGCTTGTACTTATAACCAGTTGTGATAAATTCATAAATAAGTATTATTATTGTTTATTTATTAGCAGATGCCTTTACCCTTCACAAGAACCATTACTTTCAAAAGTACTTGCCATCTGCTTCCATTCACACTATGCTGAGCTCCTCTGGCATCCTGCAGACTCCCATGATTCCCCATTCTGTATGAAGATGCGTTAAGAAGTCTATAGTTATATATACTGTGTGTGTGTGTGTGTGTGTGTGTGTGTGTGTATTTATTTAAATATATGTAACTTAAGAGCATCTATGCACTCTGTCATCAAACCCTTGTGTATGTATTTATGTATGTTTTGTGTATGTGTGCCATACAGAGGTTACATGGGCAAGGTAAGAGACAAAAAATAAAGAATATTTACTAAATAAAGCATTTCAGTTAATAATTTTTAAATGCAAAAAGAATACATAATAAATACATAAGTACCTTTATTCAAAATGGTTTTCAGCTCCCTTCCTCTAATCATTCCTCTGACAAAAATGTATTAAGGAAAAATAATCATCATATTTACAATGTTTTCAATTACAATTAGGTCCATAAATATTTGGCCAGTGACACAATTGTCATCATTTTGTCTCTCTACGCCACCACAATGGATTTGAAAGAAAACAATCAAGATGTGCTTTAAGTGTATAATCATGAGTCAATACTTGGTTGCAAATCCTTTGCAGTCAATGACTGCCTGAAGTCTGGAACCCATAGACATCACCCAGTGGCAGTTCTAGACCATTTTAGCTGGGGGGGCATGGCCGGGGCAACTTGTGTTTTAGGGGGGTCCATCATCATCCCCGCGGTTAGCCGAATTAACAAGGGGTGCTGACAATGTTTTGCCCGCGGTGCTAGCGAGGGGGGGAATTAACGGTGTTTGGCTGCAGTACTAGCGGGGGGGGATCTGAAAATGTTTGGTCCACAGTGCTTGTGGGGGGGCAAGCAGATCCGCCCCTGACATCACCAGATGCTGGGTTTCCTCCCTGGTGATGTTCTGCCAGGCCTGCACTGCAGTGTCTTTAGTTCCTGCTTGTTCTTGGGACATCTTGATTGTTTCCATTCAAATCCATTGTGGTGGCGTACAGAGACAAAATGATTTATGGACCTAACTGTATATTTAACTGTAAGAGTACATTACTTTATTCATCTGTGTATATTTTCTCCCCATTAAACCCCATTTGTAATTTATTAGAATCTTACTGTCATTATTATTATTATTATTATTATTATTATTATTATTATTATTATTATTTATTGGCAGACGCCCTTATCCAGGGCGACTTACAACAGTGCAATACAAAGTGTAAGAATACAGTTTAACTACCAGCATCAAACATTACAAATTCAAATTTACATTATATAAAGCAATTCAAAGTATAATACATTTTACAACTTCCAATTTACACAGGTAAGTACAGTAACTGAGATCATAAATCCTGGAAAGTAAAATCTAAGTGCTGTTATATACAATTAGGATTGATTGATCAGGATTAAGGATAGTCACATTGTAAAAAAAGATTCCAAACATGATCCCCTGGTAAAATGCTATTACTATTGCCTTTTTAGATCTATATGTTGACAATAAAATATCTGTGCACAGAAATGGAATTAGAGAATGATCAGAATTGTCAGCATGTGATCACTCTCTCTGCTCTCTATGGAAATACTGTTCCATTATGGTCTTCCCTGTAGCTGTACTGACAGGACCTCATTGTCAGAAGATAAAATAGATTTGCATGTAGTGCGAGGCAGAGAGGCTGTCAGCCCGGGAGGCACATAGGTCAATATTGCAGAGCATCACAGAGACAGAAACACAGAGAGAGACAAGCACAGACACTGAGAGACATCACTGAGATACAGACAGACAGACACAGAGAACCAGACAGGAAAAGGTTATCTTCAGTGACATTGTAAGCAGGTAAGGATTTGCAATTTATTATACTTCATAGTGCTGCAACTTTCAACTCCATCAGGGATGTAACCCTAGTGATCTCAATAACTACCATCCAATCTCAAAGCTTTCTTGTCTTTCGCTTAGTTGTGCTACTATCTGTCTGAAAAAGGTACATGTCTGGTCTTAGGTGTGGTCACAGGTTTCTGTCAGGGCCCTTGATATAAAGCACAAATGTGCTGCATTATTTATAGATCTGTTCAGGGCTGGAAAGTTTGGATTTTTGGCACTAGACAGATGACCAATAGCCTCACATTTTTACTAGCCTAATAAAAATATTACTAGACCAAAATGTCATCTTATTGTGACAAAAGCTATGTTAAGTAAATACATTTACATGGGTACATTTGTTAAAGAAAGGTTTATTGAAAAAGTATGTTTTAAAATCATTCAATTTAAATATGTCTGTACCAATTTGAAACGGCATTCAAGACAGAAAACAGGAGACACTTCTTCACACAGAGAGGCGTCACAATCTGAACAAACTCCCCAGCGATGTGGTAGCTGAAAATTTGGGAACATTTAAAGTCAGACTGGATAGGATCCTTGGATCACTTAGTTAATGGACACCAAACGAACACGATGGGGTGGATGGCCTCTCGTTTTTGTAAATTTTGTTATGTTCTTATGTTCTTAAGTGTGGAGCCCAGAACTGTCCACAGTATCCAGATGAGCTCTAACTAGTGCATTGTACAGTCTGAACATCACTGCCCTTGTTCTCAATTCTACACTTTTGACAATATACCCTAGCATTGTGTTTGCCTTTTTTATTGCTTCCCCACATTGTTTGGATGGAGAAAGTGAGGAGTCCACATAGACTCCTAGGTCTTTCTCATCACTGTTGTAGGGTTGTGTGGTTGGGGACAAACACTAATTTGTCTGACACATTATTGACATTTACACAAAAACAAAAAAATGTCCAGTTTGAACACACAGGTTGCCTTTAATCGTGTCTCATGCAGACTGACAGGCCAGTCATGGAGCGGAGGGTGTTTCTCATCCTGCTGTTCTCAGGTCAGTGTCCCCTGTGTTCCTGACTGTGTCTGACACACAATCTGACAGGAATGGCCCTGATCACATCACCTCACACTGTTGGCCCAGTATTGGCCCAACATCACCCACTACAGTGACGGGACTGCAGCCCTGAGCCAGTGTCCTTCTGCTGACTGGGCCCAGTCTCTCAGCAGCAACACTGACCAGAAACACTGTCACACAGCCAGGACTCCACAGCACCAGCACAGCTACACCCACAACTAGAGACCCTGAATCAGCACTGACTGACTCTCCACACCGACTCACCAGCATTGCTGTAGGACACTCAGTGATATCCAACATCACAACACTAAAGACACAAGAGGACACATTGATCTCCCAGTTTCCTACAAACCCACTGTCAACCCCCGCTGGCCCCACAGTTGCTGGGCCCCTGAGTGCCTCTGCTCTGAGTGACAGTCTGTGTGTGTTGTGTTGTGTGTTTCCAGGGCTCTGCAGTCTCTCCTCATGTCTCGCTCATCAGTATGTCTTTGTGAACAAACCCCTGGGCTGGATTGACGCACAACAATACTGCCGAGAGAAATACACTGACCTGGCCACCGTTGACAATACAGAAGAACTGGACAGACTGCTCAACACTGCAGACAGCGCTTCAGTGTGGAACTGGATAGGACTGTACCTTGACCTGAACAGTTGGCAGTGGTCCCTGACTGACAGTGATTTCTATAGAGGGGGGCAGTCTGAGTATCGCAACTGGTACACAGGGCAACCTGATAACAGGGGTGGTGAGGAAAACTGTGTATCAATGGGCAGTGGTGGTGAATGGTATGATGATCAATGCAAAGTGTACCATCCCATCCTTTGCTTTAACGGTCAGTCTCACTTTATTACTTCAATCTGATATTATATTAAACAAGGCAGCTGAGGTAAATGAGGGAGGACAGGAGAGGAACTGCAACCATGTTTCTCACTCTCAGCCCAGAATCACACAACTGCTCCACACAATCTCAATTCAAGTCCCTATGAAGGACTTAAAGGAAATCTATTGTATAGTCCATCACATATAAGCTCTCTGGAGTTAGTCTGGATGAGTCGTCATAACATCTAGGATAGCAGAAAAACTATGGATAAGGCAATTATAATCAAGTCAAAATGTCATGGTCTTACTCCTTGACAGTCATTTCCGTGGCTGTGCCCAGGTATGTGGGAAAAGCAATGAGGTCAGTGCTGATCTTTTATACTTTACGACAACAGAGGAGATATATGTCCTGAAGAGCATTAGCGTTAGTGGCACATGATTGTTCTTGCTGCGGACTAATTCCACTCTTTACATATTCATAAATATTTCAAATTTTAAAATCAATGCCTAAATAAGTACTAAATATATTAAGTGTTTATTGTTTGACTAAATATTTAACTAAGTCCTAAACATGGGCTTTTGCCAACAAAAAATGTACTTAAATGTACATAAATATTTAACTTTTAAATCTATATAAGTTTAAATCTATTTCATATATCTCAATCTAAATGTTGAATGTGAAATCTAAATGTAAATGTTACATACACTATCTGTCAAACATTTTAGAACACCCAATTTTTCCAGTTTGTATTGAAATTTAAGCAGTTCAAGTCTGATGAAATGGTAATGGTAATGGTACAAAGGTAAGCGGTAAACTGCCAGAGGTTAAAAAAGAAGTTTAGGTTACCAAAAACTGAAAAATAATGTACATTTAAGAGTTATGTTACTACAATGCACACATGGTTTGAAAGCTTATTCTCTTGGCTCCAGCGTGTTTCATTCTCAAACACATCCAATTTACAGTTTCCGTGTCACAGCCGTCATTCAGAGAATGTGGGTTAAATCGCAGTCTGCTCGTGGGGGGTGGGTCTCATTCAAACGTTCACAGATCACTCAGTTTCGATCGGATTTCTTTGCAAATAGCCTTGTTTTGTTCAGAACACCCTAACGATGAATTCAGTATATATTATTGATGTTCTATCAAACACAGAGAAGTTCAGATCCAATGATGTAAAATCGTTGTGTATTAGTACACTTTTAACAGAGTTTTCCATCTTGACATGTTGAGCTCTCTATGGGTGTGTGTTGCTTCTACCAAAACATGGATTGTCTTGTTTTGATCAGCAGACTGTCTGGTTCCAGAATATATAATAATTGTCAATATTTTCTGAGATTTTGTATTCCTACTCAGACCAAGTATCCCCCCCACCCCTCCTTTCAGAATGCAGAAATGTGTCCTTGTAAGGGTACCTGAGGGGTTTGTCAGCTTAAGGGATTAAATTTTGTTAAACTAAACGATTCAATGATTTGTTTATTTTATCTCCAACTGTTTATTATGCTTTATATGATTTAATTTCAGACTACATTGAAACATTAAACTGTGTAAATTTCAATTAAAACTGGAAAAATGTAGGTTTTGACCAGTAGTGTATGGAGTTTAAAAATAAATATTTAGCTAACATGCAATTAAATCCTGCCCACTCGTAATGGCTGCTTTCTTATAGCAGACTTTCTTATATGATGTCTGTAAATGGTAGTGACCGAAATGTAGTGACAACAAGTCCAATATTTGTATTATTCTGATATGATATTAACTTTGAAGGAAATGTAAAAGAATGTTGAAACTTCACTAATTAATCTTATGTTTTATGCCCTTTTGTCACAATCCATATATTTCTCTACACTTTTGAGCCTCTAATTTTACTTTCTTATTCTCGATAAATGACTGTCACACATCTGAACCCCCAGGGTGTCATATGCCTTTCCAAACATGATTTATTTGTTTCTTCATACTTTCTGTTTAACAAAATGTTAGATACAAAATTGATCTCATTCATCCCCTCTGACACACACAAAAGATTGACTTTTGAAAAGGGCTGACGTGCCAAGCAAAATCTTCTGTGTGCCATGTAACAACACAAAATAATTTAAAAACTGTGATGTCATAATCTATTTAAATGAATAGAAATATATTATGGTTCCACATGGCTAATATTTATATAGGGTATTATCAATGCACTATAAACACAGCACGGTCTGAACCAGCTGGACTTTGTGTTCACAGAGTCCAGTAACGCCACACAGAGATACGTCCTGATTGACCAAGTGAAGAACTGGACAGAGGCGCAGAGATTCTGTAGAGAGAATTACACAGACCTGGTCAGTGTGAGGAGCCAGAGTGAGAATGAGGAGGTAAAGAAAGCAGCGAAGGGGCAGTGTGTATGGATCGGTCTGTTCAGGGATCCCTGGAAGTGGTCAGACCAGAGCAGCTCCTCATTCCGCCACTGGGACACAGACGAACCCAACGGCGCAGGAATACAGCAGATCTGTGCTGGAGTGCACCTACAAAAGGACATCAGAGGGAAATGGTTTGATTCCCTTTGCAATTACATGCTCCCTTTCTTCTGTTACTATGGTGAGTTGACTTCAGCTCCTGGGTCAGAGAGGCTGGCTGAGGGTTACCTCACCTCCACCCAGTGCCCTTCACCCCACCTCACTGCAGCTCAGCCCTCCACACCTCCCCTCTCACACCAACACACTTCATCTCATCACACCTCCACCCTCCTCCTCTCCCCCACTCCACCTGGACTGATGTCACACCAGCCCCTCCTCACCTCCAACTGCTGCTCCCCTCACCTGCCTCCACACACAGCAGCTCACTGCACTGCAGCACAGCTGACATCACCTCACAGTCTCTCTCCTTCATCACTCTCTCCTGCTGGTGCTCACACAGCCCAGTCACTCTGTCCCTCACTGACAGACACACACACACCTGCTGAACACACACTTCAGAGCGTCGCCTGTAGGGGGCAGAAGGTTACGTCACTAAGGATGCTAAAGGTCTGTCAGTGTGTGTGCTGTAACGATGGATCCGTTGGTCTCCACAGAGAACAGAGAAGTAATGAAGCTGCATTTCCTGGGGAAACGTGGTGTGAACCCCAACGCACCTGCAGTGAGAGAGACACTCTTAGAGCAGGTGAGTGATGCCCTGGCTGTGACCCTGAGTGCTGAGGACCAGATGACCCTGTGACTGTGAGAGAGGGAGGGAGAGTGTGGAGACACATGGCTACAGGGGTCAAGCTTTATTATGAGCAGTATTTATTAATATGTTTCATCATTAAACAATCACTGCACAGCTCTGCTGCCTCCACTCTGTGCCTCTGGCCACAGTGCTGCTCCAGTCAGTGTGTTACTGCTGTGTTTTCAGATCAAGAGCGAATGGATCAGGCTGGGTCTGCCGGAGGACACCACACTGCGCTGGAGAGAGCAGGCGGAGGGGCAGGTTTTCCACCAGGAGGAGGGAGGAGGAGAGACACTGGAGCCCCAGTGCTAATGTGCTGACCAGCTGACACAACAATACATCACTGAGGTCTATAGGATATAATGCAGTGTGTAGCTCTATCAGTGCAGTGTGTGTACTGTCTATCTCTATCAGTACAATGTCTAGCTCTGTAATCCATTAGTTTTATTTTGCAATAACAAATAGTAGGAAGATACTGTTATGCCCCGCTCATTATTGCCTTAAGGTGATTCTTGTGGGTGGCGTTTCTGGTGCACTGCATTTGATCTATAAAGCCTCCAAGAGAAGCTCCCTCTAAAACGTTTGGTTTGTGTGTGATTGTTTATTTTTGCTTGTTTTGTTTGGAGTTTTGTTTTTTTGTTTCCCGTATTAAGAAATATATGTGTCTTTTCTTTTCAGCTTCCCATGGCCTGGATTGAAACAGGATGTGGTGTCTCATTGTAAGTCTTGTCATGTTTGTCAATTAACTGGCAAGCCAAATCAAATAATTTCAGTTTCTCCCTTTTCCCATACCTGCTCTTGATGAACCCTTTAGTAGAGTCTTGGTAGACTGTGTGGGTCCTTTGCCTAAAGCCAAGAGTGCAAATCAGTATCTTTTATCCATCATGTGTGCTTCTACCCATTTTCCAGAGGCGATTCCATTGAGGAACATAACCACTTCTTCTGTGGTGAAGGCCCTTGTTAAGTTATTTTCTGTATTTGGTTTCCCTAACGTTGTGCAATCTGATCAGGGTTCTAATGTTATATCAAAACTTTTCCAGCAGGTTTTGGATCAGTTTTGTGTAACTCATTGTCACTCTAGTGCCTACCATCCTGAAGCTCAAGGTGCTCTGGAAAGATTCCATCAAACATTAAAATCCATGTTGCGAGCTTATTGTTTCAGAAGGACTGGAATGAGGGTGTACCCCTTGTGTTATTTGCAGTTAAGGAGGTTTTTCGGGCTTCACTTGGTTTTAGTCCTGCTGAGCTAGTGTTACATTTTTTTAGATTTTGATGTTACTGTAGAACATTTTTTTTTTAAGCTTTGATTTCAAATTGTGCAAAAAATAAATTAATTTTCTTGTTCCTGGACTGTGTTGCACTTAACCCTTCTGACAGTTCATTTTAAGGAAGACCTATTGTACAAATATCCTCTCTCACTAGCTATTTAAGTGCTTAATTAAGATAATGTATTTGAAATGTAAAGCTTAACATGATTATCTGGTCTGTCCTAATTTAATAAAGTTTGATCCTGACATGCATTTATTTCAATTACACTGGCTACTACTACCACCATTGCTCTAGCACTCACTGCTACTATTAGCATTACTACTACAGACACAGACACGTAAGGATTAGGAGAAGGAAGTGAAAGATCAGAAGAGGAGCACTGTCAAGGATTTCCGTGTCATGCATCAAGGTCTCTTCATGTGGACGGTGAATCACACACACTGACATGTGACACAGTAAGATTAAATGACACATTAATGAACTGCTCCAACTACAGTATATGCAACCACTAAGAATAAATCTGACCACATACTTAATTTAAGGCAATAATTTCATGTGATTACAATTATGACAATCGTAATCATTTACCTGGCAGAGAAAAACATGAAATTAAATCCTAATAACTTTTAACAAATGTGACTAAAAATTCAAAACCATTCTCACTTCTAAATGCTGACACTGGTACATCAGTCTTCTGTCAGTTGAAACACATTATCTCAATTCAGATTTCAAACCGGTCAACATTTCGGACAATGCTGACCGAAGGATGAGACTCAGATTCAGAGCACTCGAGAACATGGAGTACAGTATGTCACAGATGTGTTCATCTATGCCACCTCAGTTCAGGAAGGCTAGGGCCTCTACAGTAGGCTTTACCACACTACTCCCTTTTTGCCCCAATAACAGGTGTCTTTTGTCGCTGATTCTGGCACACATGACACTGAAAGTGAACTCCAGTTACAAAATGTATTAATAGAAATATGCAACTCCTTGGATCCCCACCTGGACTCCTTTTGCCTCAACAGGGCAACTGGTCACCTAGAGCACATCAGGGGTTGGCATCTTCAGCACCACTTCCCTATGGCTCTGGATATCTATGGGGGCCACCTGATGCAAAACACTGCTAAGGGTTTCTCCTATGAAATCTCAGAGAAAGGGTTAAGATTACACACTCGCGCCTGGCCAACTGAAATTGCACCAGGGCATTTGGCACTTACCATGGTGTGTCTGCCTCTGGAGCCTCAACTAGGGCACAGTAGACTTCTCTCTCAGGGAGTCAACAATAGTATCTCACTCTGCGGGGGCACCACTACCAGCTGCTGGCGGACCAGCCTTGCAGTCCCAACTCTGCCACCCAGCGTATTGGCGGCCACCAGTGGCCATGAGTAAAAGCCTGATCCCACTATGGTCTTGGGAGTCATGGTAGATTGGAAAGTCTGCAGCTCAGTTCTTTCAAACAGTTATTTCCAAATTGGGCCAATCACATTCATGCCCAATATGCCTTGGCTGCTGCTCATGCTCTTGTCCTTCACTATGACCACTTCCTTTTTGGGCACATCAATGCCACCAACTGAAAGGTTCAGCGTATCCTACATATGGTATGGGCAGTCCATTTGCAGAACGCAATGCGAACTAGGATAGACCCATTCATCCTCTAGCAGCTCGCTGGCCTACATAATTCTTAAATAAAGTATAAATAATGTTACTTGTGAGCCTGTCTAAAAGGCAGGGAAGACAAACCCCCTCCACCATCACTTCCACCTCTGGACATGCAACAACAAGAGTGGAGTTCCCCCTACCTCCACTCCAGGGTTCCCCGCCACTTGCCCTACAGTGGCCGGGCCTCCAAATTTAAAGGTCCTCATCAGGGTGCTTCAAGGTGTACTTCAAAGGGCACTCACGTTGGAGGTGGCCAGCTCAATTACACTGTGCACAAATTGGCCAGCCCTGCTCATTCCAGTGTAATGGTGGACTTCATTGATATTGCCCTTGTACCACTCTCCCGTGATGTCTAACTGACCTAAGAGCAGGTGACATTGGTGGAGGTCCCTATAATTCCCATCTGAGTCTTTCTCCAAGGTGCATGCATTTCCATTCCTCTAAGGACAGGTCAGGTGCAGGGGAAGCTGGGGCAGCGATATTTTGACTGCACACCATCTTCTGCCCAACCTTCCTTCTTCAAGTCTTTGTCTGCCTGTATTAAGACTTTGCAATGAAATGTTAGGATGTACCTGTCATTTCAGTTCTTTCTGGATTGGCCAATGTTGACCCAAGAGCAACTGGTCCCGGAGCTACACACAGTTGCAGGGCATCCTGCTCAACCAGTACAGCTAGGAGAGGGACCAACATAGCTTTACTGTGCCGAACAGAGTACAAAAGCGAGGTCACGGCCTTCATCCCATCAACTTATCACAGGAGTAGAGCCTCCAGCTCAACCAACACAGCTCTACTGTAATGCATACTGCACACAACAGACCAACAGACCACTGACTTATGCCTATGATTGAAAACAAATGAGCAGGGGCCTCCTGTATTTCCTACAGACGTGTATTGATGCCACCAGGAAAAAAAAAAAATGATGTATATATATATATACTGTACATACACACACACATTATTTTAATTTAATTTTTTTATTTTGGGTGTGTGTTGCTGCCACACAAAAAAAAAGTCCAAGACCATTTGTAGTTCTTATAGGTAACCTCGCTAGGGTTGGCCGTGAACCGGCTCGGGAGCACGGAGCCAGCTCCAGGACCCAGAGCCGGAGCGGAGCTGGACAGTTTTTGGTAGTTGTGCTCCGAAGCCGGAGCGGAGCTGGAGCTGGCATTGCTGGAGGTAATTATAATGACACCTTCACTTTCTCACTCTGTTCAAGAAGTGATTCTATAATCTCAGGGCACATCTCTCATGAACCAATTCCAAAAGAAGGATTTTATAGCCATCTGTTATCTGACATGTCCTGACTAGTTTGTTCAAAAAGTTGGTTGCCAGGGAGTTAAGGTCGCATGCTGGAGTCACGCCTCCTGCACCTTGTTTGCCACTAGGGTTGCCACTTTTAAGATATGAAGATACCGGACCCCAGGAGGCGGGGAGTTGGTGAAATGTAAACCGAGAGTGGGTGCTGGCGATTTGACGATGACGGGGGAAGGTTGAGTGCAAATTGTACACTGATAACATTTTTAACGACACATAGATTACATTACCTAAAATAAGCGGACATCTTCCAAAAATACTGGGCAGGGGGTCAAAGTACATACACTATATGGCCCAAAGTATGTGGACAACTGCCCATCAAACATCTAATTCTAAAATTATGGGCATTAATATGTAGTTGGTCCCCCCTTTAATGCAATAACAGCCTCCACTCTTTCCACTAGATGTTGAAACATTGTTGAGGGGATTTGCTTCCATTCAGCCACAAGAGCATTACTGAGGTTGGGCACTGATGTTGGGTGATCAGGTGTTCGATGGGGTTGAGGTGTGGGCTCTGTGCAAGGCAGTCGAGTTCTTCCATACTGATCTTGACAAACCATTTCTGTATGGACCTCGCTTTATGCACGGGGGCATTGCAAAGGAAACAGGAAAGGGCCTTCCCCAAACTGTTGCAAAATCATCTAGAATGTCATACCGATGAACAGTTCTTGTGCTGACGCTACTTCCAGTGGCAGTTTGGCCAAATATTGACTGAAGGAGGTGATTACTTATGCATTAAATTATTTTGTTTTGTGTTTGTAATTAATTTATACAATTTGCTGATTATATTTTTCACTTTGACATTATGGACATTTTCTATGTTGATCAATGGCAAAAACTCTTGATTAAATCCATTCTGATTTCAATGAAATGTGGAAAAGTCCAAGAGGGGTTAATACTTCTGAGAGCTACTGTATACACCTGTCAGCATAGGGTGTGGCTGAAATCGCCAAATACACTAATTAGAAGGGGTGTCCACATACTGTTGGCCTTGTAGTGTAAAAATACAGGACAGTCCGTTAAAATACTGACCATCGGGGAACCCTAGTTGCCACAGACATCTTTACAATTTTCTACTTTTTCATGTTTGAATGGTTAAACAGATATTTGTTATTAATATTTTGGTTTTGTTAAACAGTTATTTACATCAAATAAGTAAAAAAGGAAATGTTATATATAATGATCGATTTTATGTGGTTCCGGAGCTGGAGCAGCAGTGTGGAGCTGCACTGGAGCCACTCCGGAGTTGGAGCCGGAGCTGAACCACTGGAGCCACTCCGGAGTCAGAGCCAGCAAACCCGGAGCACTGCCAACCCTAAACCTTGCGATACAACAGAACTGGATAAGGATAGAAACATAATAAACTTAATAACATATTGCTTGTGTGAGACAATGTAACACAACTCCTTCAGGATCCAGTTTGTGAAGAAGGTGTCTGGTGTCTTGAGTTTCCACAAAGTCTTGTTGAATGCAATTCAGGGGCACTATTTTATACCCATGTAGCTTCCTGTGTTTACCTATTTCTGCCATCACAAACAATGCTACTTTCTGCTTTGATAATGCTACTGGTTTTCTATTAAAACCCTTCTGAATATTCTCATACTGATTCTGTTTGTAACAGGGGTAACATACTACTGAATGTATATCCAGTCCTTTTATATTATAACAGTGCATGACCACAGTAAAACAAAGAAAACAGAAACTATCAATTAGTCCCTTTGAAACAATGTACAATTCACTACACACACATACACACAATATATGCATATGCATTTTAAAGTCAAATTCTTAGTTTCCATTTAAACTCTTATGTACCAGTTTTATTCACATGAGCGCCATGACTAATCAATACTCAACAGTTTTAAAGTAATCTATTGCATCCACTAAAATACCTTAACCAATAAAACTAGATCTACGTGTTGTCTGCTGTTTCACATCCTACTAAGCTGCAGTGTTAACTGAAAAGAAATAACATTTGCAAAATAAACCAGTATTTTCAAAATATAACTCAAACGATCACAATATTCACGTTAGCCATTATACAAAACAGCAAAAGATCGTTTTACTTGTTCACAATACTCTCTTAGACTTATACAATAGTTTTTAACGAGAAAATACTCGTGCATAACTAAGTTTTAAACGCATTTTCTAATATTTATGCATGCGATTGTGAACAAACACGAACGCATTTCTTTTTAAACTAAGGCTTCCTACCAAAAACACCTTCCCACACTCGCATACATATAATTAACATTATGTAAATTGAGCATTCAGAAAACAATTACAAAACGTATAGAA
Source organism: Amia ocellicauda (assembly GCF_036373705.1). Taxonomy (NCBI): domain Eukaryota; kingdom Metazoa; phylum Chordata; class Actinopteri; order Amiiformes; family Amiidae; genus Amia; species Amia ocellicauda. The sequence goes on along the minus strand of NC_089864.1, from coordinate 2,648,328 downwards.
ACAGAGACATACCTGAGCACATCATGCAGTCCAATCAGTGTAATATTAAGGGACCCCATAATGAAAGAATAAGAATTGAGAATAAGATTGAGGCTCCCCAACTGCCTGTAACAAAACTAGTGCTACAAACACCAACAGCAATTAAAATAACTGCAGCATTATATAATGTTACATTAACAAAATTAAAGTCCTTACAATTGTAATATTAGTTCATGCCATGGTTAAAGTAAAAGTGGACAATGTCTGACACACTTGCAATTCCTGTTTATCTAGTGAAACGGGGATCATATGGTATATGTGCACATTACAAGTGACTTAAGCACGTCAGAAAAGTCAGTACAGTGTTAAGTGCTGTTGTGAAACTCGGTGTAGCGGGTTTAACACTGTACGGTGCTGCGCAGTGCGAATCCCAAGCTACACTTACTATTAGCATTTTGTCTGGTACGTTTCTAATTCGTATATTTTGTGCAGCATTTTGTTCTTGTTTCACGACAACACAACACAATGAAATATGTCAGGCTGTTTCTAACTAAAGAGACACATTTTAGAACGATTCGCAAGAGCAATAGAATGTGAGACGCAATAACCAATGTAGTAGTGGGTTTATCATCTTAAGTTTACTTTGTCAATGGAGGTACAATTGTATTATTTTAGTACCTCAATGGCCTCTGTAGACAGAGAAGAGAGGGGAGAAGGAGGAGGCGGAGTGTAAGAGTCCGAGATTTTGCTAATTTCATGTCACCATAAAGTGTGAGAATATCTGCTGTCGCTACTGCATTTCCTTGCTGAGTCCCAAAACGTGTAGGGAGCCGTTACTGAATAAACTCCAGCACAGACGTACTGTACAATGCTGTGCTCCTGCCTGCTCTACGGCCCACGCTAGCGACACAGAGAACCAGAGGTAACCAGAGGTCTTACAGTAGTTTCAGTTCTGCTACCCTAGGTCTACAAATGGGTGTTGTCTGTAGTAACTACAGTGTTTTTGTATATCTCAAATGTATGTTTATAAAGTGGTGCTTTATATATATCAAAGTAGCAATGTTTGTTTTGAGTTGAGTGTCGCCCTCTCCTGGCCAGTTGCAGTTAATATGAAGATGCCTTGCCAAGTTTACATATACATCCCCAAAGACACTTAAAATACACGAGAAACATCAAAACTGCCATGCTATTTTTCAATGGTGTACATTCACAGCTGCTGTTGTCTACGTACATAGGTGTCTTTGGTGACACTATGCTGGCTGTGTGCACGGTAACAAGCTTGTCCATCTGTGTCTTTGTTTCTGCTGTGTAGTAATGCAGTATGAATCCTCTATCGCCCTCTTGTGTTCAAGTTGCTTTGGCTGAGTTTCTATTAATTCAAATTTCCGGGACTGATACTCCCCCTGCTGGAGCCCGAGTCCAAGTGCTTTTGATTTTGATATGCAATTTTTATATTATAAATGGTTTTAAAATAACGTTAATGGATTTTAATAGTTTTATTGCACTTTGTATTGATATGTTGATGGGTTTTTTTTTTTTTTTTTTGAGTAATGCATTGACTGTTCCTTTTTTCTTTTAAATTGATCAGATGGTTTTATTTGTTTCTCTGATTTATCTGATGTATTTTCTGTTAATTTCAATGCATTAGTTGTTTTTGTTGGATTATTCTGAAATATTGTTGTTGTTTTGGCAGTTTGCCATCTTTACACCAATTATTTTTGACCAATTGCTTTTGAGTTCACTTTTGGATAAAACATTTTAGGATTTTAATGTTTAGAAATGATTTTAGAATCTAATTAAAAACAAAAAGTTATAATTTGTATTGTTTTTTTTTTATTGTAATGTAAAACACTCAAACTTAATAAACAGTATTTTAATTCAAATATTGGCGGCCATATTAAGGGGAGTTCCAACCTGGAGTGAACATGAATGCTGCCTTTGAAGGGCCCTTCCCAAAGTGTAAGCGATGTACACTTCTATGGAAGAGAGTGCAGTGGCATTACCTCATCACTAAATGCCCCAGGCTCAGGATCACTGCAATATACAAGAAAAATTGTGTATTCACATAAAACATTGAGTCTTAAAGACAATATAACGAAAAACAAAACACAAAGATGGAATCAGAAGATGGTGCCCCCACCTACCTCACCAACAGAATCATAATACATATCAGATAGAAGATGTAGCACCCCCTGTTCAGAGGCCAGATGCTACAACTATTTTGGGGCTTGTTTCCTGAACTGAGCCCCACACCACACTACCTCTCTACAGACTTGCTTCAATTCTCCCTTCCTTGCAATGCCTGGTAGAGTTGCCAGCCACAGTGGCCTTGGACCCCCGAAAGTTTACTTTCTCCTGATAGCATATGACAGGATTTATTTTTCTCCCTCATGTACTGTTTGTGTTTGTTTGTTTGTTTGTTTGTTTATTGCTCTGTTATTTATGTGTATCTGATGCATATTTTCTTTTTACGCTGGGTTGTAAAATGCTCTGTAGAAATTCTTGGGAGCTGTTTAAAAAAGAAATAATCACTGTAATGAATGAGATCTGCTGTCGCCCTCTGCTGGCCGTTTGCAGTGTATATATATATATATATATATATATATATATATATATATATATATATATATATATATATATATATATAGATAGATATATAGATAGATATATATATGGACCTGGAAAGCTACCATGATGCCTTGCTATATTTGCATATATCACCCAATGTGTTACAAATGTTAAAACTTAACAATCGCGATGTCCTTACTACACAAATCTGCTTCCTTGTAGCGGTTGTCCGCTGTGAGAAGTATGTGCATTTGTAAGCCATATTGTGTAATGGGGCTCGTATGCCCACCCTAACCTCATGGGCATTGATTGAGGGTTGGGATTGCAACTAGAAGCAGCTGCGCGGTTCCCTGCGGCCTCTGGGTGTGAAGTTGACAGGTAATGGATGATTGTTTTTAAAACGATTTTAAAAATGAATCTTAATTGTTTTTAAAGATTTAGTTGCTTTTAAACCACTAATTGTTTAGGGGTTTTTTTGGTTTAGTTTTGTTATATTCTTTTGTCAAATACATTGACCGTTTTGGATTTAATTTTAAATGCATTGGACCTTTTTTGTTTGTTTTTTATTTTTACCTTTTTAATTGTTTCTTTAATTTGTCCAATGCACTTTCAGTTATTTTCAATGTATTTGACTTTTATGTTGGTGAGCAGTTTTTGCTTTAATCACATTTGTTTTGTTGTTTTGGGCACGTTTATTTTGAAGTTAATTGTTTTGTTTTTTGTTAAAATCACAAAGATTTTAAAAATTAAGTGATTTTAAGAATTGATTTTTAAAGATTTTAATCATAAGTATTAAAAAATTGAATTGTTTTTTTAAATAAAATTGTAAAATACTATACCAAATAAAACAGTACTTTGCGATTATTCTGCGTTTTGGGCTTTGTATAGATGTGTGGGTCGAGCCTGTACTGGGCATGCGCAGCTTGACGGTGTAAAAACCTCCCTCCACGCGTGACACGTCAGGACTCGAGTTCAGTTCAATTCCTGCGTCTAAGTGACCAAAATAAAGTGGAATTAAAAACAAGAACTAACATATATTGATAATAAATACCAAAATAGTCAAGAAGGAAATTCATAGGAAGTGGAATAAGGAGAGAGAAAACAGAAAATGAAAAGACCATGAGGGGGTGCAGTAGGGAAAGGGCGAGAGGACTCCAGACTGAGGAGATCATACAAGTTGTGAGTATACCTACTTTTGTGAAATATGATTTATAAAAGCAGTTATTGTCTATGCATAGCCTGTCCTAATCTTAATTGTCATTGCTAGTAAACAGCGAATGAAAACATAGGTTACTAAGTAGTAATAAGTTACTACTGTGATGGCAGCAGGAGAAACACTGACGAAGTGGTGCTTTCAAAGGGGATTAAAACAATAAGATAAATATATGCTTGATCTGAAAAGGTTGTTCCTGCTCTCCAAGTTCGTGTTTTTTTAGCTACGGACTAGAGGATTAATATATTTAGCCTTCACATTACATTACTCTTGCTTATTTGATCTGTATTGTTGTTGTTGTGGTTAAATAATTACAAATACTTCCTTTTGTAAGGTGTAGACTACGTGGGCTATTTATATACCATTATGTGCCTTTTGTATATTTTCAAATTAACTTAATCCTATTATAGTAAACCAAATGGGGACCCCAAAAACTATATTGTATTAGACTATTGCTGTGTTGGAAATTTCAATAAGACATTGTGCATCTAACAGGGAGCGCTTAGTGCATAGAAATCTCAGCGCGGTCCCTTTAAGAGCAGACTCGGCATGACGGAGCTGCGCAGAAGGGCGTGTCTGCGCAAGTAATCCGGCTGCCGTGCAGTTCACACCTGCTTCATATAACAAGGGCTACGGGATACACAGTGAGTCGCAGCTGAGTTGTAGATAAATGCGAAAAACTATTTATTTCATTGTGAAAAGAAAAAAACCCACAATGGCGGCGATGTGTTTTTGCGGAAATGTCGCAAATAGGCTGTAGTCATGTGGTTACAAAACCTGAAGAGTCGCGCAGCAGCGGTTTGTAACGCAGTCAGACTCGAGGACATGTGAGCATGGGCTTTGTCGTCTCTGCTATACATACAGTACTTTAGAGAAAACTTTAGAGTAAAGCGCGCTGACCTGCGACTTCTCAGCAGACACCCTTATCCAGGATGACTTAAAATTGTTACATTTCATTATTAAATGTGATTTTGTTGCATTATTATTTTTTGTTTAGACTGGACTCATGCTTACCATACAGTATTGTATGATATTGACCAACTATATTGAACTTCATCACGTTTGCCAGCCTCTTCCACAGGTGAAGGACATGTCTGGACATGTCTGTCTGTACATACATGACCAGGGAAACGCAGCATGCTGATGTGATGGGAGAAGCTGGTTTGTTTGAGAGGTGACCTCTGTCTCTTTCTGTATTGCAGGGTTTTAGGAACAATGCTGAGACTATGGTTTCTCCTGTTGGCGGGTGAGTTGCTGGCATGTGCCGTCTCTCCTCTCTAATCTGGGCAAGTTCACATCAAATCCACGCTTGCCCCCCTCAGTTTGTTACAGACTGTGCCAGTATGTGCCCAGCTGAGCTTGCATTGTTTAAATTTTTTGATAAATACTATATATATATTTATTTAACCAGGTAGTATAGTGCACATCATACATCATATGCTAGTGAAAGTTAAACTGCATAAGCCACCTTGGAGACATGTCTGACCTTTATAGTAATACCCACATTTAACAGAATATAGGTCTCCTCTTCCCAGGGTCAGCGCTGTCGGAGGACGTCAGTGCGTCATATGGGCAGAACGTGTCGTTCAGGATTGGCGGCTACACAGAGGTGGAATTCTCGACCAGCAGGCAGACCCTGATGTTCATCAAGGGGAAGCCGCTGCCTGCTGACTTCCAGGGCCGAGTGTCCATGGAGGATGAGGAGTTACGACTGCGGGGGGTGACTTTCCAGCACCAGGGTTTATACATTGCCTACAATGGGGAAGCAGAGAAGCCTGCTGCCACCATGAATTTAACTGTGACAGGTGAGAGGGAAGGAAAGGGGGGGATCTATTGACCGTGGTGTGGGGCACAGGTTGAAGGCAATGCTGTTTGGAGTGCTGGGAGAGACAGTGGGGCAGCAGTGAGGAGTAGTGGTCAGGGCTTGTAAGTGCCCTGGATAATAGTGTCACCGCCCCAAACACTAATAATAATTTTATGAAAAAAACCTACTTCAATGCTTAATCTGAGTTTGCTGGAGTTTGAAGTGCATAATCAACTTATCCTGGGAGGAACTTATGACTGAAACACAGATCTCTTGCCCAATGCTGGCAGCAGGCCCAGCACCACGAGGGGGCTAAAGGGGGCAATGCCCCCTCAGTTTTGTATCTGTATTATGTTCTACAATTTGCCCCCTCAGTCATGCCCACCCGATGTGTTGATGTTATTCTATTCTGCTACACAGCGCTAACACCATCAAAGTTTTCAGGGGCACACAGCTCACTTTTGGTAGGTCATTTATATTAATATTAAACTGTCTATGTGCTTCATTCATGCAACTCCATAGCACCATTCATTCACCAGTCACACACATTTTACCAGGATTTTAAATTTATTTTTGGCCTTCACACCAAGAAGGGTGTGGTCAATTTGACTATTTAGGTTTGCTTTCAAAGTTAAGTATGCCTACAACAACAACAACAAAATATTGCACAGTGATAACAAAATATCTAACGTTAATTTGTAGGCAAAGTGAGTTTTGCAGTGCTCACAATTGTGTGGAAAAACTGCAACATTACAGTGAGTTTGACGATTTCAGGGAGAAATACAAGGACACGGACAGCCCACCCAAACAAACGGCAAAGAGACAGGTACACAGATTTTCAAATCACTATTCACAAGTACGTGTGGTTGGTTGTGGTAGTGCAGTGTACAGTATTGTTTCATTTCTGTGATTGTAAATGCATTGTATTGGCATGGGAAAGTGTTATGTTGGTATTTAGCAATTGTTTTGCATTGCATAGATGGGTATTGTGCATGTGGTGTAGCATTGTCATAACTTGCATTTTTTTTTAGCCAATTTTGAATTATCCATGTTGTTAAACTGTAGCCTGTATTCTTGTGGCGGGACGGCCGTGTGTGGCTACAAATGTTTCTCCTGCAATGAGGCTCCTCACACATTCTCCCTAAAATCTTACTCATTTGCCCCAAAATGTTCTGTGCACACCCACCCTCTGGCCCCTTGCTTTTGCCGGAGGGAGCGGTATCGGTCACCTCTCTTTTTTAATGTGACAAATCTCATGCATTGAGGGCTATGCAAACACATTGTGTGTAATTGTACTATACATCCCGTTTTATCATGTTGTGCCCCCTCAGTAATTTCTGATGTCCCCTTGCGAGTTAATCCTGCTGCCGGGACTGGCTCTCAGACGATCGGTTTTGATTTATTAAAAACTTTAATCACACAGGTAGATTGTTGAAAATGCATTGTTTGACACTACTGTCACTACAAATATTAATGTGTAACAGTGAACCAGAATGTGTCCAATTTTAAAACTACAATCTATTCTTAATTCAGCAAGTTGCTCTTGGGTTGATATTGAAATATTTTTGCACTTTCTGCTGTAGAAAGGTGAATTTTGAATGTGCCTAGAGGAACTTTTCTTTGGCTGAGAACTATTGTATCTTACAATGGGAGTCAATGTGCTCAATCGGCTCCTGAAAGTCAATGTCCCCCACAACATAGGAGGCAATGACTCCTATAACTTTCTCAGTGATGCCTTTAGCTCAGGCTCTGTCCGGGCTACCCAGAGTGTCAGATTGCATCAGGGTCTGCAACATGTGGCTCTTTAAGACCTAACTTGCTGCTCCCGACAGCTATTCTTTTTTTTTGGCCAGGAAACATTTATTCATTTTTTGTTGCCTTTCCATTTAGACCAGGGGTTCCCAATGTCTGGTGATGGAGGGCCAATTTCCAGAGATTGCATGGGATGGGGGGGCACAGTAGAAAATGAGCCACCGATGAAAACTAAATTTCCCAAATGATACCCTTTTATTTCCTATTAATTTCTGTTGGGGAACATTTATGAACATTTATAAATTAGGTTAGCTAGTACAAGCACCAAAACCAGTCAATAAATGTTATATTAAAAAGAAAGACAATTCATGCATAAGTCACCCGAAAACTGCAAATTCCAAAGTTGCTTACACATTAACAGTGCATTGTGCAACTGAAACAACTGAGCAATAATTATACCAATATTTATACATATTTTTTCAAATGTTTCTTATTATCCAGTAGACTTGCTTGATGTTGAAATACTGTCCCGAGCTTCCTCCTCTTGATACTTCATTGGAATATGCTTTACAAACGGCCATTCTGCTGTCCCGATTGGCACAGATGACATTTTCAGGTAACCAGGCATGTTCAAAGCGCATATAAACATAACATAGCACTTAATTACTACTTATTTAGAAGTGGGAAAAGCAGCACTATCAGTCAGAAATATCGGCAATTTTAAAACAAAAGCTGGACGATATATCGGGGCTTCCCAAGTTCTCTCTCTCTCTCTCTCTCTCTCTCTCTCTCTCTCTCTCTCTCTCTCTCCAGGACCAGGGCTGGAGAACCAATTCCAGTACTGTAGTATTACCTTTTAATAAGGTGTCCTCATGCTGTCCTGTATCTTTTTCCTCTCAGCTCAAACTGGAAACCTCTCCCTGCCGCACGGAGTGGATCTCTCCCTCCCCCTGTTCACTGCAGAACCAGTGCAGGTGCTGTTTGGATCCGCTGAGTCTACCACAGTCCTACTGAACAGCTCAGGGCTCCCTGGCCCCGGGTACGAGCACAGAGTGTCAGTGCAGAGCGGCTCTCTGACCCTGCGCTCACTCACAGCAGCTGACCAGGGAAACTACACAGTAAGGGACTGCAGCACCAACCGGACCATCAGCACCATGTCTGTGTCTGTCACTGAGGAAGGTGAGCGCATCTTGGTTAAGGCCCACACCAAAACTTTTGACCAGTTAGATAATTATAGATATTGTTGATAGTTATTTGAAAAAAGTATTTTGTTCCTTTTTTGTGTAGTTCAGAAAAGCCCCATTGAATTCGAGCTGATTTTTCACTCCTACCCCCCACCCCCTCCAGAGTCCACCACCGCTGCTGGGAACATAGTTGTACTCATTGCCATCGTGAGCCTGCTTTTAGTGGCTTGTTTGCCACTTTGCTTGGGATGCTGCTTACGTCTGAGGAGAGGAAACCTCATCGATACAGACCAAGGACTCCCCCAGGTCAATGCCACTGAGAACGGGAACGCCAACAGTCATTCCCCTACAGCACTCCAAGGCCCGAGCAGCCAGACAGAACTGGAAACCAGCCATCCCGCCGTTGAGACGGACATTCTGCTGCCCAGTGCAGGGGAGCCCTCTGTGGGAGCGGGGCTGGAGGAGGTCCACAGTGAGTAATCGGGGTGGGGGGGCATAGAGCCAATGTGTTCCGTGTCCTACCAAACCAAACTATTTGTAAATTTTTATGTTAGGGGGCAGCTTGTTTACACCTCATAACCCCACTCTCCATTACTCAATGGGACTGATGGCACAGTGGTGACCAAACAGTCCTTTCATTTGAAGCTTCTGCATATAAGCTTTTAACTCTAATAAGCTGTCCCACTCCTTACTCCCTTCATATATTTTTTACAATTTTACTATTCAGCATTAACATGTCATATTTTGTATTTTCATATTTTAAAACTTCTTAGCCATGGATATCATAAACATTGTTTTCCATTTGCCAAGTTGTTTTACACAAAGCCTGGATGATTTGAATCAAATCACTTTTACATTCCCTCAATTCCCCCACTGCCACATCAAATCTAGACCCGGTTCCTTATGACCGTTCATTTGATCTGTAACACATTTCAGTACTAATGTAGACGCAGAGGTGTTTTGTTTTGCTGATCCTTAACTGCACACAGACATTACATATAGTAATAAGGCTCAAAATAGGGGCCAATCAGTGATGCAGTGTTCACTCCTAGATGGTTTCTGATTATTTTTTCATTAAGACAAACTTGTTACCTCCTCCACATTCCTGTGGACGTGTAATTGGCTGGAGTTGCTGTTGTCCACTGCTTTTCAGCCCTGGTCCTGGGTCTCTCAGGTGTTGAGTCCCTGCCGGGTCATTCAGTTCTCTACCTCAAACACCTTCCAAAAACTGACCGTAATGACAAAGGTATAATCAACTTTAGTCTTACAAAGCTTCTGATGAAGTAATTTAGAAGTCTGGCAGACACTTGAACACTCTTCCCACTTCTGCGCTCTCTCATGTGACTCCCTGTATTATTGATTTTATTTGATGTACTGTTTGTTTGATTTTATCTACAGTCTGTTTCTCCTTGTGCCAGAAGCTTTGCCTTAAAGTAAAAACAAATTAATATGCAAAAATTACCCTGTATCACTTCATCTGATAAAATGTTTACATGAATCGAAAGAAAGAAAAAAAAAAAAAATACAATTCCCACGCAAAGCAGTGCTCAGGGAACCAGCTTAAACGGGCTGTAGCACAGAGAGGGTGGGAACATTGCACTGAATGTTAAATACACAATCTACCTGTAGTGTGAGACTGAAGAGTCTACTAGCTTGCTGGGTGTGACTGAGTGAGAAAAAGAAATAGTTTTGGAATTTCCCTATCAAGTGTTTTACTCTGACAGCTGCCATTAGGTGTGCAGATGAAATGAAACCAGTGATTAATAAGATGGTAGAGATGTAGATTTGACCCAGTGGCCGGAGAGAAGTTTATACATGATGATTGTTTGTATTTATTTGCGCAGATACAGTGAGGGGAAAAAAGTATTTGATCCCCTGCTGATTTTGTACGTTTGCCCACTGATGGAGAAATTATCAATCTATAATTTTAATGGTAGGTGTATTTTAACAGTGAGAGACAGAATAACAACAACAAAATCCAGAAAAACGCATTTCAAAAAATGTATAAATTGATTTGCATGTTATTGAGTGAAATAAGTATTTGATCCCCTATCAATCAGCAAGATTTCTGGCTCCCAGGTGTCTTTTATACAGGTAACGAGCTGAGATTAGGAGCACTCTCTTAAAGGGACTGCTCCTAATCTCAGCTCGTTACCTGTATAAAAGACACCTGTCCACAGAAGCAATCAATCAATCAGATTCCAAACTCTCCACCATGGCCAAGACCAAAGAGCTGTCCAAGGATGTCAGGGACAAGATTGTAGACCTACACAAGGCTGGAATGGGCTACAAGACCATCGCCAAGCAGCTTGGTGAGAAGGTGACAACAGTTGGTGCGATTATTCGCAAATGGAAGAAACACAAAATAACTGTCAGTCTCCCTCGGTCTGGGGCTCCATGCAAGATCTCACCTCGTGGAGTTTCAATGATCATGAGAACGGTGAGGAATCAGCCCAGAACTACACGGGAGGATCTTGTTAATGATCTCAAGGCAGCTGGGACCATAGTCACCAAGAAAACAATTGGTAACACACTACGCCGTGAAGGACTGAAATCCTGCAGCGCCCGCAAGGTCCCCCTGCTCAAGAAAGCACATGTACAGGCCCGTCTGAAGTTTGCCAATGAATATCTGAATGATTCGGAGGAGAACTGGGTGAAAGTGTTGTGGTCAGATGAGACCAAAATCGAGCTCTTTGGCATCAACTCAACTCGCCGTGTTTGGAGGAGGAGGAATGACCCCAAGAACACCATCCCCACCGTCAAACATGGAGGTGGAAACATTATGCTTTGGGGGTGTTTTTCTGCTAAGGGGACAGGACAACTGCACCGCATCAAAGGGACAATGGACGGGGCCATGTACCGTCAAATCTTGGTTGTGAACCTCCTTCCCTCATCCAGGGCATTGAAAATGGGTCGTGGATGGGTATTCCAGCATGACAATGACCCAAAACACACAGCCAAGGCAACAAAGGAGTGGCTCAAGAAGAAGCACATTAAGGTCCTGGAGTGGCCTAGCCAGTCTCCAGACCTTAATCCCATAGACAATCTGTGGAGGGAGCTGAAGGTTCAAGTTGCCAAACATCAGCCTCGAAACCTTAATGACTTGGAGAGGATCTGCAAAGAGGAGTGGGACAAAATCCCTCCTGAGATGTGTGCAAACCTGGTGGCCAACTACAAGAAACGTCTGACCTCTGTGATTGCCAACAAGGGTTTTGCCACCAAGTACTAAGTCGAAGGGGTCAAATACTTATTTCCCTCATTAACATGCAAATCAATGTATAACTTTTTTGAAATGTGTTTTTCTGGATTTTGTTGTTATTCTGTCTATCACTGTTAAAATACACCTACCATTAAAATTATAGACTGATCATTTCTTTGTCAGAGGGCAAACGTACAAAATCAGCAGGGGATCAAATACTTTTTTCCCTCACTGTATGCTGACTGCACTGTTTTGCACAGGATGAAGGGAGATCATACACTATTAATCATGTCATTAATTTTTAAAAAGGAATATCAGGGTGTGGGTTAGTTTATCCTATTTTTTTTTTTTCAGACTATGCAAAAAAGATACCTCAACATCCAGAAATGATGTTTCTGAATTTAATTGAATTGGTTTCAAATGGTGCTAATGGAACTGCCATTTTCCAAAACTATTTATTGGTTAGTTTTTAAAGGTTGTGTTGTATAATGTGAAAGCCATATAAAGCTTCTTTATTTTAGTTTTGTGTAATGAGTTCAGCCAAATGTATTTGCACAGTGTTTGTATGTAAATATCCCACCTGTTCGTCCCTCTGGTTTCAGTTCAATGTCCTCTCCAGCACTTTATGCGAATGCTGCAAACATTTTTGTATTTTCTGTTACTTTAATCTGACATTTCTATTTTGTTTTAAAATAAAATAAGAAAACCAGTTACACGTGTTGTGGTGTGATTAATTCTACATGCGTTGGAAGCTGTTTCTGTGGTGAATTTGTTTTTAGCTGCTTACACAATGAAATTCAACGATTTTTAATGTAAATAAACATCTTGCATTGCTGATGCCAGGGGTGACATCGTGAACTGTAACCCCGTTTCTGACAAGGGCTGTGATGCACTTTCCAGTAACCGCTGCCTCCAGTACAGGGTCAGCCACAGCCGGGGCCTCACCCAGCGGGCACAGGGCACAGGCAGGCCTCGCCAGCACAGACGAGCATTATTATAATGTCTTCTATTGCATTTGAATTGAGCACTTTTTATAGTTGTTTCACTTGATTTAAATGTGAAATAATCGTTATTGGACGCTTTAGAATGGCAGTTGCATTGATTTAATATTTTTTTCAGAAACTAGTTCTAGTCAGACACATTTTGCCTTATTCTGTCAGTTTTATTCTACTTGATGCTGGAAAATTAAGCCTGTTCCTCAATGAAACCAGCTGCTGATAAAACCAGTTTGATCTTGGTTGTTATCACAGTCTCACAGTGCTGTACCATAGGAAACCTCATCCATTCACTGAAGAATTTGCTGCACAAAGTTCTGTAAGGGATAAATCACAGTAACCATCGGCACCGTTTGGAGTGCCACTAAAAACATATCTCCCTAACTTTTACCCTAATTGATTAAGGAGCTAGTTGATTGGTTATTTGATACAGGAGTAGTGGTGTTTTTATTTGTTTATTTAAAATGTTGAGCACCAGCCTGCAGTACATAACTGAGCTCTAGAATGTGAGACACAAAAACAGTTGAAAGTAAATAAAATTGAATCGATTAACAAATTGACACCACAAAGTCCTGTTCAGGGGATTGTCTGTACACTTTAATGCGGAACAGCTATTTACTGTATAATAAAGTGCAGATATTTGGTACAACCACTAGATGTCGCCGTTTCCTTATTCTGTCTAAACGTCTCCCCTCTCAGCCTTTCTCTGTGGCTAACTTCATCAATAGTAATTAACACATAATGTGTTTCACATGGTTTAAATGTATTCTTACACACTTATAAAGGAATTTAACAGTCTGGACAGAGGGGTATTCAGTTCATCTGGGTTAATCATGGCAGTTCAATACCCAAGAGACCAGAGACAGTGGCCCCTCGGCAAGTGAGTGGGAGACCCCAGGGTCACACTACTGCTCAACTGCATCAGCAGGCTGTAGCTGTAAATGGAGGCCTAGTGTTTCTAAGTTCCAGGCAACATTACCATATCAGTGTATAGTAATGTAATGAATACATTAACTACAGCTCTCTCACTCAGTCCTGGAGGGCCAGAGTGTCTCCGATTTTGTTCCACCCCACTTCCCAGCTCCCAGGGGCCAAGCTGGGCTGACGAGTTGAGAGACTGGGTGAGTCTAATCCCTTCTCTTCCGGCTGCACAAAAGTGTACAGGGAGTGACACCAATATGTAATTAACAAGGAGAATCTTTCAAATACCAGAAGCATTCAATCTTTCCCTGCAAACTCTATGAGAGTGGACAATGTGAATGGGGTCACATTCCCTTCCCACCGAGTCCTGGGCAGGTTTTCATTAAAACGTGCAACGTAAGAAATTCAACAGCATTATGGAGGTTTGTTGCCATCTAGTGTGTACTTTGTGTAGAAATGAGAATCCCTTTCATTTACAGATTTATGTATTTAACTATTCTCCCTGTTTCTGTGCCCTGTCGCGTTTCTCGCCCCATATTGAATAATAAATTAAGTGATATATTTTCTACATTAATGCTTATTGTGACAAATATGTTTAATAATCCGAGTAGTTTTAAGGTTCAGTTGAGGTCAAATTTTATTGTCCTTATTTATTAATTAGCAAATCTATCCTATACAGTAAGTAAATAACTGACAATGGTAAGGTATTGATTTCTGCTTTGTTCATGGGGTTATGGGTAATGTAGTTCCTAAATAACTGTGTCGTAGTTCCTGATATTTGTCTATATGTTGTTTCATCTTATAATAATTGGTGGCAAAATGGTGCAGTACTCACCCATCACTGAGGAGCCACTGTGCTCAATGGTGGCGCTATACTTTAAGTACATTGTGAACAATTGCCTTTCTCTGGTTATATTATCTTGTAGAAGGCAAAATAGACACTAATAATGAAGCCCACTTACGATTACAAGAATTCATTTTCTATTGATAAACTACAATATTTTACATACTAGCATGACACTCGTCCTCCTATTAAATACATAAACCTGTTAAGCAATGGAATATTGTACTTTCTTTACATAATACCAATTAGAGGTTCTGCGTTTAAGTGGGTCTCAGTCTGTTTGGTGTCGAGAGCCGCTGCTGTGTAATTCAGTTCTTCCTTCATTGTGACGTGGGTTTGGTTTGTTTCGTTTTAAAAACAGACGGAGAACAACACGGAGGCCTCGGTCCCACTGGCTTAAGCGCCGTGTGGCGCCGCAGTCCCAGCGCTGCTTCTGTAAACCGGCCGCTCCAGCGCAGCGGAGTAACAGGCTGGTCATTAACACTAAGCCACTTTTACCGAGGGGTTACGTCACTTTGTAACGATCTCATTATTACACGAATGAGCCCCGTTACCCTCGTGTACAGGGATGTACGGTTATGGAGGCCCTAGGCAATTGCCTATAGCCTGTAGGGAGCGCCGGCCCTGCCTCCGGTCTGATCGTAAGCTGGTCGGAGCCGCTGTTTATTAAACTGGTTTCCTATCCCCTGATCCCACGTGTCCTGCACATGTCCGTCCGTGCGTGTTTCTTGTCTGTGCGGGTCTCTGTTCGTGCGGGATGTGGGGTTGCAGGCTGTGACGCAGATCCTCGACCCGGATGTCAGATCAGTCTGTGTCTGTACTGAAGGCTCGGCTGCGCGCTGCTTCACCACGCAAAACACATCAATCCGGTGCAAAACAGTGTGAGCTGCGCACTGTGCACAGAATCGGGTCGGACTGTAGAAATCGTGTAGTGTGACCCCAATAGGTTGCTGTGCGTCCAGACCGCACCCTCCGCCGGCTCGCATCCAGCACAACATCCCCCTTCGCCCCTCCGTCCCGCTCAACATCCACTCCATAGCGACGACGTGCAGGTGACTGTACTGTCCACGTCGCGCCGAGGGATCTAGCTGCCTCTTAGCTATTGTGTACTAAGAATGGGCAACATGCAGTTTGAAGTCACTGACGTGTAGCGGAAACCGGGGTCAGTTGTTAGCTGCTTCCCTCTGCTCCACTCATATAAACCCCCTGGTCCCTTCTTTCAGTGCTCATGTATTCCCTGGGTTTCTTTTAGCGTTTGCCTATTTGTCTCTGAGCCATTGAAACTTACGTTGCAATGATCACTGTCTCCTGGATTTCCTGTACTGTCTTGTTCGCCCTGTGTTTGACCTGCATGATGAACCTCGAGTACTGGACTGTCCATATTGCCCAGTTTGCCGGACCACAACCCTTGCCTGTTCCTGGACTTGTCTACTGCTCTGCACATGGGTTTGTCCCCTTCCCTCCAGTCTCGTCACAGACCCCATACAAGAAAGGCTATGTTTGTGTTTGCAGAGTTGTTTTATGGTCTGAATCCCCATTAGATTTGCATATATGTCGTTCTGTACCACAAAGGTGGACTTAAAGCCAGATAACAAGTGGTATCCTTCTCATTTATTCAAACTGAAGAGTTACAAATGTGTTTGAAAAAAGTTTCAAAGCAAAAAAGTTTTAAATAAAAGTCATATACATGTGTGTCTATAGTCTCCAGGTGTGTTTATACTCTGATACAGTGCAATGAAAAACACTTAATGGATGATGGAAAGCAAATGGGTGAAAAAAGACTGAAGCTGGTCCTGCCCTGTCTGCACCCATGAAGCCCCGGAGCAGCGCGACAAACAGATGAGGGAGAGTCACACTGAAGACTTACAGGTTTCACACATTCACAGCGTGAAAAGTGGGCCTGTTCCTGCTTCAGCTGTGCAGAGCGCTGCATGACACTGGATGCAGCCTAAGTCATATGATAAAGCATATACAGTAAAAAATATATAGATCTTTAAAAAGTTTACCATCTGTATAAAGCAATATACCACTTAAGATTTTAATTTCTGAGTTAAAAATATGGTGTTTCTATTACTTAATACTTACAAGTTTCACAACTTGTTACATTGACCAGGGCCGGCTCCTGGCAGAGGGGAAACACAGTAACCGCTTCCTGTCTCCCTCAAAACAACCACAACGACAACACTGCTTTTAAAATGAAGGGTCTGATGATGATGAAATATGAATAATAGATATAATCTGAAAATCAATGTAACTACAATCTTACAAACAGTGATTTCCATTGTATTCTTTTTGAAAATATATATTTGAATTCTTCCTTAAACACATACTACACACACATAGCTAATAATTTAGCCATAGTTTGTATGATCAGTGCTAGTGTGTGCGTGCCAATTATTTTGGTTAATAATACATAATTTTGTATTAGTCTAGTATTATTGTTAATATGTATTATTCTAGTATTAGTATATGAAGCACGCAATCAAAATTTCAACAATAAACAGAGCAAACTGCTGTAAATATA
Organism: Amia ocellicauda; assembly: GCF_036373705.1. Taxonomy (NCBI): domain Eukaryota; kingdom Metazoa; phylum Chordata; class Actinopteri; order Amiiformes; family Amiidae; genus Amia; species Amia ocellicauda. Next base: position 2,631,345 of record NC_089864.1, on the reverse strand, counting down.
AGAAATTCATGTAATATTGAAATATATTTTTCGGGGGTGACGCCATCCCCCAATCTCGCCTGGCTGATCCTGCAGCATGCGGTCAATGTTAACATGGATTTGAAACATTATTTATGTCTGATGTCACCTCTAAGAATGTAAAAACGTTGTGAAATCGTAGCACACAGACGCAAGTGGTTTGCCCATTATTTTTCATGTCGGTTTTGAATGTTAAAAACCAAAGACAGAGAAATACATCCTCTTGTTACTTAACGTGATGTGATTGGATTGTAAACGCTTTGCAGTGGCCGGGAAGATAAAACAAGAAAGTCACACTTAGTCCTGTTTAAATTCATAAAATGAAACGTTATATAACTGATTATTTAAAAAATAATAATTATTTAAAATAGGAACTGCATTCAACCGTGTATGTAGCCTATATATATATATATATAATATATATTTATATTATTAAAAAAGGAATGTATCAGTTCAATTTGTTATTTTACTTGCATCTACTCGGGTAAACCTCTGAATATGAACAAAACTCCTCATTGGTTTCTTGTTTCTTGGCGCGTTGTGGGTTTTCCCGTATCTCTAGTGTAGCGTAGTTCAAACCTCCGTCTTCTTTCTGCAAGACACCAACAAAATATCTCCAAACCATGAGGAGTTGTGCTGGGTGTTACATCCACTTCACATACCTTTCTCCGTCATGCGTCTTCTGTCACGCTTTCCATTACAGTTTTAAATAGCTATGAAGAAGAAGAAGAAGAAGAAGAAGAAGAAGAAGAAGGCAGCATAATCTCACGTTTACCCGTCTGTATTCACCGTATTCGAGATTCATAAAGCAATATTAATAATTCGTTTCCTATTAATTAGAAGGCTCTTAATAGCTATACATAGCAACAACAACAATATTATTATTATTATTATTATTATTATTAATAATAATAATAATAATAATAATAATAATAATAATAACAATAATAAGAAGAAGAAGGCAGCATAATCTCACGTTTACCCGTCTGTATTCACCGTATTCGAGATTCATAAAGCAATATTAATAATTAGTTTCCTATTAATTAGAATACTCTTAATAGCTATACATAGCAACAACAACAACAATATTATTATTATTATTATTATTATTATTATTATTATTATTATTATTATTATTATTAATAATTGCATATAGATTTCGAATGATCTATTCAGTATTGTGAAAAGCAAAGAGAATAACCTTTTCACTAAACTCACTCGATTCCCCTTTTCAAAGCCGACTAATTAATAGGAAACTAAAAACGAATTACTACTATTGCTTTGTGGATCTCGAATACGGTGAATGCAGACGGTAAACGCGAGATTGTGCTGCGTTTCCAATGAACGGGTCTCTGTCTGTATTTCACAGAGAAAGAGTCCATACCTGATCACAGTCTTCCTTTCTCCTCTGATTACCTCTCGTGTTGGAGTCTTGCGAGTCTTTGAAAACTGATCATGAAGAAGTTTCACATGTTAATATTTGACATGAACTATGAAGACACAACAAGCACAAATACTGTTTTGATCAGCATTTTAAGATTAGACTCTTGGTCGATGGCCGCCTGTAAAGACTGCGGCCCCAAACTGGAGCTCAGCACTGAACCTCAGTCAGTGGTCTTACTGCTTCATTCATGCATTTGTTTATTTACCTACCTAGTTCGTTTAACATTTATAGTAAAACTGTTGCACATCACTTACCATGTACAGCAATATAACGTCTCCTCAGCGCTAATAACATTTGATGACATCGAGGGTTAAAGTGTCATACAGAGAGATACAGTAACCGCTCTTGCCTGGTCTGTGGCCCAGGCAGAATCCGCAGACAGCGGCGAGCAGCGCGCAGAGCAGAGCCGAGACCGGAGTCACCCAGAGCGGCAGCAGGCAGCTCGTCTCACCGGGGCTCTGGGTGATATTGCGCCTCTCCTCTGGGAAAATAAATACAGGAATCATAACGTCCCTGTCCGCTATCCCTGTAGCCCGAACACTGTCAGAAGTAACGGTTCTAATAAGAACATTTGATGTGTCCCGGGGTTGATACTGTGCAGGTTCTTATTATAACCTTTTACCAAGGTCCCCATGCAAACAAGGATCCTTAAAGAACCTAAACTGTATTTTAAGTCAACCGCGATCATGATGAAAAGGCTCTGAAATGATCCCTTGTGTTTCCGACGGACCTCGGGGAATCGAACCCTTTAATTCAAATAAACCCACGAAGAACCCAAAGGATCCAAATAGAACCGCTAAAGAACCTTCCATTTTTAGAGTGTACATTCCCTGTCCTCTACCCCCTCAGCCCATCCCATCCCATCCCTGTCCTCTGTCCCCGCAGCCCGTCCCGTCCCTGTCCTCTACCCCCTCTGTCCGTCCCGTCCCTGTCCTCTGTCCCCGCAGCCCGTCCCGTCCGTGTCCTCTGTCCCCGCAGCCCGTCCCGTCCGTGTCCTCTATCCCCGCAGCCCGTCCCATCCCTGTCCTTTATCCCCGCAGCCCGTCCCGTCCCTGTCCTTTACCCCTCTGTCCGTCCCGTCCCTGTCCTTTACCCCCTCTGTCCGTCCCGTCCCTGTCCTTTACCCCCTCAGCCCGTCCCGTCCGTGTCCTCTATCCCCGCAGCCCGTCCCGTCCCTGTCCTCTATCCCCGCAGCCCGTCCCGTCCCTGTCCTTTACCCCCTCAGCCCGTCCCGTCCGTGTCCTCTATCCCCGCAGCCCGTCCCGTCCCTGTCCTTTACCCCCTCAGCCCGTCCCGTCCGTGTCCTCTATCCCCGCAGCCCGTCCCATCCCTGTCCTTTACCCCCTCTGTCCGTCCCGTCCCTGTCCTCTCTTACCGCAGCTGTGCAGGCTGATGTCTCTCTCGCCCTCATAGACGAGTCTGGTCCCGGTGCCCACAGTGATTCTCCCTCCTTCTTTCCCAGCGCAGTAGTACAGCGCCAGGTCCGCGTCGCTGATGTTGCGGATCCTCAGGCTGACGGAGCGGCTGGAGGAGTTCAGCTCAGGGCTGTAGCGCGGGTCTACGTCTCCCACAAAGCTTATAGGATTAATCTTGTTTCCTGCAGTTTTCATTACTGAAATGCCCAGAAGCGGCGGTGTGTCATCAGGCTGTATAAACCACATGGTTTCGTGCTGGAGTGTGATGTCGCAGGGCAGGGTGACGGTGTCCCCGGGTCTGACGGCTCTCACCACGGCCGCTATAGCGAGGCTCCCCCGGAGAGCGACGCCTGCAGCGGGACAGACCGGAGCAGACATGAGCTGGTTGAAAACATGACAATATTTAATAGTTCCCACCGTACAGGATAAAGTGATGCTAAATTAAATTAAACACCTTACCCAATATTATCACTGTGAAATAATTGCCTTTATATTTCAGCTGAATACAAAATAGCCTAATACATTAAAGGGCCTATAGTGAAATATTTTATTAAATTAGTAAAAAACAATACTTAAAATATCTGTTTGTTGGATACCTTTTAATTTTTTTTAAATAACAGTTTATTGTGAATTGTGGGTTTGTCTGTTTTTTAGTTCATAAAACATAAACAAAAATATATGGTGGATTCATCTATAAAAATATAATTTCAATGTAATCAATGTAGGATTTACGCGCTGTTTTAATAAGTAATGTTGTGAACAGTAGATAAATTAATATCACACACATTAATATGTAAAATAACACGATTGTACTAAGTATTTGTATATGAGTGATAGTTAGCGATCATCACCAGAAGATAACTTTCAAATTAAGACGATTACACAACGTAACCGATCTGCAGGTTGTTATTAATGTATATTAACTCAGCTCAGTAGGTTTACATATGTTTAAGAAAGTTGTTAAATTCTGCAATATTACAGGCAGTTATATGATTGCAAGTCAATCAATACAAATCACAAATGCAACTGTTGTAAATTATAATGGAACAAAATCAAATGCTAATGGGCGCTTGCTATTTAAGAAATTGATCTACTCACAGAGTAAGGATATCAGGATGGTTCTGCTGTGAAGAGCATCCATGTCAACCGCTGGCTTGTACTGACTGCACTTCACTCATGTTCATGATCGACAGCAGCTGATCAGCGGGCGGAAATAAAGATCAAGGCGCTAATGGAGTGATTGGCAGAAAAGTAGGCGTCCTTCTGTATTTTTGTGATACAAATTGAATTCTTTGAAAACGTGTTAACAACTCCTCATCAATGTATATTTTGTTTTACACATTACGTGTGTGGTTAAGCATTTTAACACAGGGATTTTGTTATAATATGAATTAGAGAGAGTGTCCTAGCAAAGCTAAACAAAATGTATCAAAATTAGAAACGAATATTTTGTGGAAAATATCAAAACATTAATTTTATCAGTAACATCTCTCATGAAATCGTACCAGTTGTATTTTTCTTCAGTAGAAAACTGATCTGCATCAATTGCGTATCATAAAGATTTGGAGTAAACAATGTGAAGGAACTTTTTAATTTTAATATAAGCCGAATAATAGAGACCTGAGGTGGAATGAAAGTTGGAAACTCCTTCAACCCTCCAGGAGCGCAGCAGCTGTGGAGCCAGTAGCACCTGGAGATGTTTTGGATTCAGCCAGTTAATATGCTGGACCTTTCCTGCTGTGCTTTGGTTCCTGTGGAGTGGAACTAAGGAGTGTACATCAGTCATCAGTGTCCAACAAGCGGCGAAAAGTGACCACTCAATTAAATTAATAATATTTATGACACATTAATCACTGAATAACACTGCCTCAAACGAAGGGAATGAAGACTTTAGACTTTAACTGCATTTTTTAAGTATTTTACATAAGGTTATTAAATATAAACTATGCTAGTGGTTCTCAAACCTGTCCTGAGGGACCACCTACCTTGTTGGTTTTTGTTCCAACCGAGCTCTCAGTTACTTAATCGAACTAATAATGTCCTAAATGAGAGCCCTTTCATTATTTTTAAAAGTAGGGGGTTTAAGTTAAGTATAAAATTATAAGGCAATTATCTTATTAAGGAACCAACTTTTGTATCAGTTACACAATTTAAAGATTCAAATGTAATCAAATTGCTTAAATTAAGGGTTCAAAAAAGTAGTTGGAACAAACTCCTCCAGGATAGGTTTGAGAACCACTGATATACGCAATTTAAAGGGGTCTTTTGATTAGTTATATACCGTGTGAACAACAACTAACACTATTCATTAAAAACAGACGAACATCATGGTCTTGGTTCCCTCCGGTGCAGTTTGGTTTTAAGAGTGTGAGAATGTGAGCTGCGCTGTTTGATGTTTCACACATACCTGCTCAGTGGCACAGGGCTCGGTGGCTGAGCCTGAGTCTGCAGGGCTGGCTGCTGTCAGTGAGCAGCCCCTGACCACAATGTCTGTTTCAACACCCAGCTCAGATGTGTCTCACAGCAGCTGGAGTGACAGGGCCTGACCGCACAGCACACTGACAACTACTGTCTGTGTGCAGGAGTCTGGGCCCAGCGGGGTGATGGAGGGTGAAGAGCTGTAGAAAACAGGACGAGCCCCTCTGTGTGCAGAAGCTTGATTCTGTATTCCGGCAGCTGCAGGGAGCCTGACAGGAAGTTCATCAGTTCATAGTTACGTTATAGTTATTATTATAATTGTTATCATTTTGTTTTGCTTTTATCTCATTTGTTAGTCTATTGCTTGGAACGGACTGGACTTTTTCTGACTCTCGCTATTATCTCTGGAGAGATAGCAGAGAATGCGCCAACATGTACTATTGTTAGTCACACACACTCTTCGGGTTGCAGACAGAGAAATCCCAGGTACAACGCATCAACTTAATAACATTCAATAACAACAATCTTTCCAGACACATGTATGAATCAGCATCGCGGCGCATGTTTCGTGTAGGCCTACGTGTAGCACGCCGGACCTCAGGGGGCGCCATACGGGCAGAGAATAGACAGACAGATACACTTTTAACATCTGTTTATTGTTATTAAATTACATTGTACAAGTCACTAAAATCGTGAAAACATACACTGGTACAAACCCAGACGCAAACAGAGAGCAGTGCAGGGGACAGAAGACTGTGAGGATTTGAGACATGTTTTCTTTTACTAGTATTATTTCATCTCGATGATGATGTTATCACTAATTACAAAATACACAAAAACAATACGCACATAATAATGATGATGATAATAATAATAATAATAATAATAATAATAATAATAATAATAGGCCTTTTGAAGTCAAATTCAGAAATTTCCTAATATCTGATTTAGCTGATGTATTGCTCTGTCAGCGTCTCTGCGTCCTGCGCGTCACAGCGCTGATTGGCTGAGCAGGAGAGAAGCCATGTGTGACATAAGAAGGTGTTTAAAATGCATCTCCTCATCCACATTATTACTATTGTGTCCCTCGAACTGCACATTCGGTTAATATCATTCACATTTTCTCCCACTAAATACCCACGTATTTCCTGCTTGGCAATTTTGGACGAAAGGTAAAATGTTCTTTGCTTTCCGTGGACGGAATGAACAATCAGCATCCTGATCAAACAGCGATGATCAAGGCATTGATCCAGAGACCCGGGTTTGCAACGAGATCAAGATTTAATTCCAAAGGAAAGTTAGAAACTTGCTCACCATAAACCCCCTGGATTCCCCGGCCCTCCTAACTGCTTGCAAGTGCAAAGACCGCATCTCGCAAGCCTCCCTGAAGGGCCCCGTGATGGCGCCGCAGTGTTTGGAGAGAAACACAGACAGACAAGAAAAGTGCACCGGACATTCATGTTTAATGTGAAGGATAATGTGAAGCGAAAACACCCCCCCGGTCACAGAATGCCCATTGTACTAGCAATGCTAAAGTTAATAAAATAGTTTGCTAACTTAGCTAGATTGCTAGAATATTTTTCTAGAGCACTTACCCAAATGGACTCTATTGTTTTTGGTTGTTGGAGCAAAAGTTATTTTGTCTATTGTAAAGTCACGTTTGTATTTAAAAGTCTAAAAATGTTATATAGACCTATATGAAATGTAGGTCTAAATTGAGTTAATACAAATATAGGTCTAATGGAGATTACATTGGTTTGTGAAACCAGCATGTGCAAACTATTATGTAAATGAAAATGTACGATGATAGATATATTTCTATCTCTCATCCAGATTTATTTTAAAACAAGTTTATATTCTGCTAAAATAATAAAATAATATCTGTTCGTATTCTGCAAGAATCATTTGCTGTACTTATTTGTTTGATTTGCTCAGTTGAATGTCATGTCCGAAGGTCTTTATATGTGGAAGACATAGTGACTGCATTCGCACACCAAGGCTCCTAAACAACATTTCTAAAATCAGTACTTACTGAATTGCTGCTAAATATAGAAATATTTTGCAAATTAAAATGTTTACTGTCTATTTTTGTAATGTGTTACAAAACTTTGTAACTTTTAGAAAAGACCAACACTAAATGTGTATATAGATGTTATAGTTATTTACAATTATGTTATTCTCCTATTTTTTATTATCTCAGGTCATCTTAGTGTTATTACATTTGCTTTAAGTGCTAGTTATTTACCATTATTTAATTGTCCTGTTTTTGTCTGCTATGTAAACATGTTTTTATTTTTATTTTTTTACTGCTAATCAATGTGAAAACTCTGATTCTGTAAATGCTTTTTGACGTTTGATTATTTAATGTGGGGTTCGGGAATATAAAAGTCATGAATAATAGTTAAAAGGGTTTGGGAAAAAGATGCACAGGGCCCTGCAGACTGGAACGGCCTCTGCTGTTTGATCTGCGCGTCTGGCGGGCTGTTGTGCAGCTTGTATAACAGGAAAGGGAAGTGACGCGTTATTTGGAAACCTGTTCCTGGTTCTGGTAAGTGTTAGTGAAAATGATGTCTAACGCAATCCAATAAGAAACTTCACATTTATTAGCCATCCAGCAGTGGTTTTAATAGGTCCTGCTGATAAACATGTAAACTGCTGTTATGCGGAGTATTGCTGTGTTTCGGTGTGTTTAAGGTGTTACATTAAAACAGATTCTCCGCGTCCTGTTCTCTCTCCTGTGACGTAGTTATGCTAAAACGAGCGCCGTTCCTGCCAGGGGCGTGGTCCAGCCGAATAAGCCGCCTGATTGGTCGACAGCCGGGAGCGCTGATTGGACAGTGTGAGCTCCGTCAACAGCTCCTATGCTGCTGTTTGCGCTGCTGGTGCATTTCTTGACAGACGGTGAGCTTCCGTCACTGGTTTTACTGCTTTACGTTTCTGCTCAAAAAGCATCGGCCCCTGCGTTTCCACACTGGGGTCTGTGCCTCTGCCCGCTGCTCTGAGCTGCTGGAGGGACTGGGGACTGAGTCCAGAGTCCAGAGTCCAGAGTCCAGTCCAGAGCCCAGAGCCCAGAGCCCAGAGCCCAGAGCCCAGAGCCCAGAGCCCAGAGCCCAGAGCCCAGAGCCCAGAGCCCAGAGCCCAGAGCCCAGAGCCCAGAGCCCAGAGCCCAGAGCCCAGAGCCCAGAGCCCAGAGCCCAGAGCCCAGAGCCCAGAGCCCAGAGCCCAGAGCCCAGAGCTCATACTGGGAGACACAACTGAGCTCTGAGTACAGACCTGGGAATGTGGGAGGGGTAACTGTCAATCATGTTGTATGCGGCCAATCACTTTGCAGGAAATACCTGTCAGATAACAATGCACGTTTACTCTGTGGAGCTCAGTGTGCATTGCCAGCATCTCCAGAGTATTTAAAAAACGGAGAGATCTTAGTTTTTTAATGTGAGTTTTAAGACATGTCTTAGCTGTGCAGGGCGCTTCTCAGAGCTGCTCAGTCGGCTCGGTCACTTTGTCTTCAGTCTGCAATGGGGTGCTGGAGAAACACGAGCTTTACATTAGGATTTACAATTCTGTACATCAATAAAAACCTAATCGCACACAAACTATACCGCACCATAAAGACAACCGTATCTTTGTAAATAATGTAAGTCACATTTTCGGTGTTTATCTGTGTTTAACCAGAATACATATTTTTACAATCATTCGCTATATTAATTTTAAAGCAATCGAAGTTACCTTTAGGTCAGACAAGTTTGGTAAGACAAAACAATGTGACATTATGCTTACAATTAAATTGATGATGTTCAGACAACGCATAACTTTCAGGATAATTTGACAGAAGTGTCTTTTTCTGTTCCTCAAAGCAAGTTTAAAGTCTAGCTGAGTAAATTACCTTAGGAGATAGCTCTGATTTAGCCTGAATTAGTTAAATCAGTTAGGAGGAATGGGGCCCAGGACATATTTGTATAATTTGTATAATGCTTATTATCTCTCTCTCCCCCTCCCAGTGTCCTCTGCTTCTGTCCCAGTGTCCGTGTCAGTGGGGCACTCTGCTTCTCTGCCCTGTGATGGAGCTGTAGCTGCTGGGATTCCTGAGGAGAAACTCTACATCCAGTGGAGTACGAAGGGTCAGCTCGTCTATGAGAGTCACAATGCATCAGTCTCTTTAGGGGAAGGCTTTGAGGGCAGAGTTGAGGTCCCCAGAGAGAAGGTCAGAGGGGGGGACTTCTCTCTGACCATCCGCGGCACCCTGCTCTCTGATGAAGGCCTGTACGAGTGCTTTTATGAGGGAGGGGATGCAAGGTTGATTTTCCTGACACGTGTTGATCTCACTTTTACAGGTAAGGCCTGATCTTCTGATGGAGGTGCCTTTCCACAGGTGTCCAATCAGGCCTGCAGTCTGTTAGAGAGAGGCTCCCTGGCTTCACACACACAGGCACAGGCACAAGTTCAACACAAGTACAAAAAGAAATTGAAACCCAGCTAGACAACCAGGACCACAGGCAGGCAGACACTTGTAAGAGCTGTAATGAATGACTGATGGGTGACATTAATCTCTGCTCTGTGTCCATTTCTCTCAGCTCACAGTGACTCCCTCACCCTGCGGTCTGGAGCCAATCTCACACTCCCCCTGTACACAGCTGAGCCAGTGGAGGTGCTGTTCTCTAGCCAAGGGTCCAACTCCTCTGTCTCAGTGTGCGCTGTGGAGAGGGGCGCAGTGAGCCACCCTGACACCGGGTACGAGCACAGAGTGTCAGTGCAGAGCGGCTGTCTGACCCTGTGCTCACTCACAGCAACTGACCAGGGAAACTACACAGTGAGGGACTGCAGCACCGGCCGCACCGTCAGCAGCTTCTCTGTGTCTGTGTCTGCATCTGTGGCAGGTGAGGCTCGGGGGGGCACTGCAGTTGTCCTTGTCCACACAGGGACATTGATTGTGTTTGTGTTACACACTGCTGTGATGAGAGGAGCTGTGTGGCTCATTAGTGATGAGATGTGTTGTGTGTTTCTCTGAGCAGACCCCCCCCAGGACAGCACAGCTGCCATCGCTGTGTCAGTGTCCCTCGTCCTCGCGATCCTGCTGGCTGGGGCTGCCGGGGTCGTGTGGAGGAACTGGAGGGGTTCTGGGGGGAGACAGACGGGGACACCTGGATACAGTGTCACCTACAGCCACGCTGACGCCCCAGAGCCGCAGAGTGTGGAGCTCAAACCTGGAGAGAAACACACACTCAGCACAGCCTCTAATGAGCTGACCCCAGCAGCTTCCTCCTCTAGTCCAGTGCCCAGTGGAGTCTCACTTTCTGCAGTGCCACTCCTCAATGGGACCCAGTCACCCTGAGTTACCCAAGAAGCCCCCACCCATCCTCTTCCTCCCCCAGAATCCATGGCAACATCAGCCCCTCCTCCTCCTCCTCTCCCAGTCAGCAGTCCAACCTGTTCTCCTCAGTCCCCCAGTGGAGACCCTGCTGATCACAGCCAGGCCAGCCTGCTGAAGATGATGAGGATGATGATGAAAGCAGCACTGGTCCAAGAGAAGGGTCACTGGTCAGCCCCCACTGGGAGCTTAAGAAGAAGGAAAGAGCTGGAGGAGGAGGGCGAGGAGGGGAGTCAAAGCCCCCAGAGAGAGGAGCCGAGCCTAGGAGCCCACACTCCCCCAGGAGAAACCAACTCAAAAACACAAGAGTCCTGCTGCACAGCTGGGGGTCCTTCAGGCCCCGGGGCCACAGAGCCGGCTGCCTGTCACTGCACAGCCAGCTCTGGATCAGTGTATGCAGCTGTGGAAGAAAAACCATTTTCAATCAGATTGGAGTGTTAGTTGCAAAGCCTTTAATACATGCAGCGTGGAGAGGAACAGTGAATCAAGAAGATCCCAAAGTCGCTCTGCCTTCATTTAAAAGTCAGAGGCTTTTATACACAAAAAAAAAAGATCTGGTTACAATCACAGTCATTACTATATTATCTTAGAGAGTTAGCTAAGCAGAATATATATCATTATAAGACAGAGTTCATAGGTCAACACATGGATTAGGGAGCAGGCACTTCAATCATACCGTTTGACATTGTCTCCAAGATTCTCATCGTAAATAACAAACAGAAAACAAGCTTCCTTCTGGCCTGTCCTCCTGGCTTGACCTTATCTTTCTTAAGTACACAAGAGAGTAGAATAGATATGAGGGAAAGAATTCTAACTTTCCTTCCACACAGCCCGCGACACTTCAGTCCTGTGTGTCCGTGTCTCGGCCTCCTGTGGCAGATGCACTGTTTCCACCGGACTGTGTGACACTTGGGCTTTTGTGAAGAGGCTGTTACTCTGTTAATGGGATTTGAAAATGGTTTTATTGGAAATTATTCTCACATTTGTAGCACAAGAATAAGCTGTTATTTATATTCTGCCCTTGCCTTTATAGGTGCCTTGATATAATGTTTTCATATAAAGCTGTAGTTTACTTACTGAAAATGAAAAAAAACAACGCAGCAGAGTGCTCCTCAGCCTCCGTGCGTCTTCATCTCAGGTTTGCCAGTCGAGGTCAACGGGAAGATTGTCTGTCCTTAGGTCAGCTCTATCTGTGCTGCTCTGCTGGTCTCATCGGGTCACACTGGACATCGGTACAGGGTTCGCCCAGCCCAGCCGAGCCCAGCCCTGCAGGGTTAGAACAGGCTGGTGCTGCCTGACTGAATAAAATTGCCCCCTAAGTATTGTATATACCCACTGTATAATAATCTACATGTTGGGAGAACAGAGTACAAGGATTTTTATATAACATATTCATATACTAACTGTTGGGGATAATTAAGTTTGGTAGGCATACTGATTATTTAACCTACTGTAACTCATTGTATTGTATTCTTATTGTAGGATTAGCCTTTAACAGAAGTTGCAGAGTTAACATTGTCATATCTCACTGGAAACGTTGCCGTGGCAAGGGTGGCTGAAATTTGTCATTATTGCAGAAATAACATAACATACTCGCGCATAACTATTTCTGTTAAAGTCTAGACACTTGAACTCACGGCCGTCCCCTCACCTCTATTCCTGGGGCCAGACGCGGGGGGCACGGGGGGCAGGCAGGGCTCACACTGGACCGGACAGCAGACCAGCACTGATGAGCACTACTCATTTATTTTGTAGGGTTCATAAGGGCATTTCAATTATGTTTTTTAAGGTCTCTGTTACTTGTACTTTGTTGAGGTACAGCACTGTGCGATGTCTTAAAGTGTATGATTGTTTATTACTGGATGCTTCATACTGGCAGGTCAAATGTATTCCAGACACTGTTACTGCTCCGTTTCACATTGTTCTCTCAAAGCTATATTATTGTATTATCATGCTGATCTCTGCTGATGTCACAGGCCTGTAACATAGGCCACTCCAGTATCAGTTCATGAGCCAAAGACCCTGTTCACATTTGAGATTGAGGACCAGGGTTGCCTTAACTCAAATGTTAATGGGGTCATGATTTTAAGGCAGCCCAGGGCCAGGCAAACCTAGTCCAGCTTTTTGACCCAGCCTAAATATTTCAAGCCGCCTAACTGTGAATATGAGCGCCGGCCCTGGGCAGCAGTGCATGACGCAACACGAAACATGACCCCAGAGATGCGTTACTGATTCAAAGAGACGCCGCTTCTCGCCACTGCAATATAGACACAGACACCAAAAAAGCTTAAACTTAAAAGGCAAACTGTTGTCTCTATACTGTTTTGAATGTCATATCGATCTATAGCCTTAAATGTACTGTTACATTTCACTATTTCACACGTGTTTGTGTGTGTATATATATATATATATATATATATATATATATATATATATATATAGTATAGGCTAAGTAATGAGTTATAATGTAAACTGTAATGCAAATACTTGGTCAATGAAAATAAAAGTGTGCAGCTGGTAAACTTGCTATTGTTTTTCTTGTACTAAGTATGATTGAAGTCTGAAATTTAACAGTATGCACTTTACATGTGAAAATTGCATTGTGAAATTGTGAACGGGACCAGGTAACTTTATTCACTTACCCGAATTTTGCATTAAAACGATATACATTTAACCAAAGCAGGTTTCTATTCAAATCAATGCATTTTACAATGAAACCAGCTTTTTATCCAATCCGAAATGCAATTAGAGCTGGGCAGTACAATCACAAATGCTGGGAAGATGCAGAAATTAAAGCGCTGTTTACAATGTGGATGGAAGGTACATATTAAAGAAACCGCAGGAAGTGTACAGCGCTGCTGTCTGAGGATATAACTGTAGAAGCATCACAGGCTTCTTTCGAAGGGTATCAATCACACACACACACATGAGTACACATACATGTACAGGCACAGGCACAGGCACAAGTTGAACACAAGTACAAAAAGAAAATGAAACCCAGCTAGACAACCAGGACCACAGGCAAGCAGACACTGTAATGAAAGACTGATGGGTGACATTAATCTCTGCTCTGTGTCCATTTCTCTCAGCTCACAGTGACTCCCATCTCCCTGCGGTCTGGAGCCAATCTGACCCTCCCCCTGTACACAGCTGAGCCAGTGGAGGTGCTGTTCTCTAGCCAAGGGTCCAACTCCTCTGTCTCAGTGTGCGCTGTGGAGAGGGGCGCAGTGAGCCGCCCTGACACCGGGTACGAGCACAGAGTGTCAGTGCAGAGCGGCTCTCTACTCCTGTGCTCACTCACAGCAGCTGACCAGGGCCAGTACACATTGAGGGACTGAAGGAACCTGCTATAGAAAACATTTCCTTAACCGGCTCATCTTAAACACTGCATGCTTTAATATAACGTCATTTAATCAGATTAGAGTTTGCGAGCATCAGCTACAGCACATAGAAGGATGAAACTGGTCCAAGTTTCATCCAAGGGAACAGTTTATGCATGCCGTGCAGTCCCGGCCCCCCAATGTCTGAGGAGAACTCGTCCATAGAAAGACAAGCATGGGGTTTGTTGGGAACACAGCATGAATGGACTGCATGGATGCCAGGGGGTTGGCGATGTTGTTGGACAGTTCAAAGGCTTTCCTGTACATCTGTCTGACACGTGCTGTGAGGAATCACAGTGCTATCTGGTCTTCCAGGCCGGAAGGTACTGGTCGAGGTTGTTCTGGAGCAGTGTGACGCCACAATAGCTGAGGTGGCCCTCCATCTTTAATAAGACAGCTGGGGAGTTTAATGGGTCATCAAAGCAGAGTCAAAGAGCGCAGTAACAAAAGACGAACAGAGGCTATGAGCAGGAGGTGGGCGAGCAGGATACAGCACAAGCAGTGGTTAGTTTGGACAGCATTTGAATGCAATAATACCTGATTAGAGATCAGTAATTTCTGCTTTCACCCTCAGATTGTTCTGGAGGAGAGAGACGGATTCCAGTGTGGGGTCCAGCTGTGGGGAGACATTCTTCATTCCCGAGGAGAGATCAAAACTGTGTTAAACAGGAAAGTGCATTGAGAAGATAAACACTTCAAGAAAAGGGACTTATCGGCACAGAGCTTCCATAGGGCAGAAGGATTTAGGATTTTAATTTTTAGATTTTTAATTTTATTAGGATCCCCATTAGCTGATGCAGATACGTCAGCTACTCTTCCTGGCATCCACACAAAACATATACAACATGATCAACAAAGGAAAGGACATTAACACACAAAACAAGAATACAAATAAAAGTACAACTAGCAAGATTCTGCCCTGCATACAACACCTAATTATATATATTTTGTTTTATTTAGTTTTGTATTTATTTATTTATTAGCAGACGCTCTTGTCCAGGGTGACTTACAAAATATAAGAGCAATACAAAGTGCAATAATACAGTGTAGTTCAAGGCATAATACATTTTACATATTCACAATTTACACAAGTGTATACGAGATATACAGTAAACAATATACAAGGTCTTACATCCTAGAATGTAAAAGCTGATAAGTTGTAGACAGGATGTTGTCAAACTATACTCTTGTATACTCTTGTGAACTCTTACAACATATACATCCTTGTTACTTTTACATTAAATATACAATCAATAGTTACAGGTTCTTCGATGCACAACAAGAGCCAGAGCCAGCAGCCATGAAGTGTTGCTTCACTCGTTTCACTGTGTGCATTAGTAATATGAACTGGAAGTGAGATGCACTCCACTATGACTCGATCCAACACTGTGCGTTGCATTCGCTGTGTTCTAGATGTTGGAACTGTGTGGAGACCTCTGCTGCAGGTCTGGTGGGGTGTGTGTGTGAGTTGACTATACAAACACTTTTCAATACATTAATGTTTCTAACAAAAGCAAGAAGTGATGCTGTCAGCCTCTCTTCAACTTTCAACCAGGAAAGACTGTCATTCATGTTATGTAGACTAGATGTTTTGCATTGAAAGGCAAGCTGAGCTGCTCTGTTCTGAACCAGCTGTAGCTTTCCTAAATCCTTTTGTAACACCTGTAGGGTTTTATTTCATTCTTCATAATAATTATCATAATCATTTAATAGTAATTTAGCAGACATTTCAATCCAAAGTGACTTGCAGAAGCTGATCCTTAGGATTGGGAGTGGTAGCTAAAAACAATGCATAGTCTGTGTAGGCAGCAGAAGGCTTTGTTTGCTAGCCAGAGACCTGTGCATGAGTAGTGTCGTCTTGCTTTTTCCTGTTGGACAAGTCGTGGCTGTTGGGAGAATGGGCACACCCTCCCTCTGTCTGTGGCAGCGGCGATCCTCGTGTGTGTGCAGTTAGGGAGACATGGTGTGTGGTAATCGAGTGGGGAGGTGGAGTTGTGTAACGCTAGTGAGCTGTCAGTACCTGTGATTGTTCGTTGATTTGTTTTAGTTTTTTCTGTCTCCTGCCCCTCCCTCTTTCTCCTCTCTCTCTCTCTCTCTCTCTCTCTCTCTCTCTCTCTCTCTCTCTCTCTCTCTCTATCCCTCTCACCAGAGTAAAGGGAGCAGTTGAAACCAGTAGAATCTGTGTGAGTGTTCATTGCCCAATTTTTATTTTGATTAATATTTTCTGTGGGGGCTTGTTCTTCCATTCCCCTTCCCTTGTCTTCCTTTTCTTTCCCTCTTCTCTCTTTCAGTCTTTATTTTGTCTAAATGAAGTTATTTTAAATTAACTGGGGAATAAAGACAGACAGGAGGTAGATTTCAGGGACATCGCTTGTGTGCGTCACACGGTGGAGGCTTCTTTGTCATAACACTGATTATTTACTCTGAGTATTTTTGTATGTGTTTATTTATACTTTTATGTGTATCTATTTAACTATTGATTTACTTTGTCTCTTGTTATGTATTAATTTAAATGAATGGTTTGTATTGTTAGCTCTTTGAACTAGGACGTCTGCTTATGGTATATTGTATTTTGTATTGATGGAATTACTGCACTTTGTAATGCTTTGAAATGTTTATTAAACTGATCAATAAAAGTCTTCCTGGATAAGGACATCTACTAATAAACACATATTAATAAAATATTAATATAATTATAATGATGATAATAATAATGCTGTAGATATTCATTTGTCCTTTTATGAACTTCTTTGTTGCTCCTGTATACTGCTATGGGCGGTCGTGGTTGGTATTCTGCCCGCTCTGTTTAACACAAATACTGCAAGTGGAGTCGTGGCTCTCAGCGTGATTCTGTGCAGTACTTGTGAGCAGCGTCAAGGCCCTCGACTAGAGACTACAGATCATCCCAGTCTCACTGATCTTTCGCTTTTATCTGAAGAGAAAATTAGTGCTTTTGGAAAATCCATAGTTGTTCTGTGTGACTCCAAACAGCAGCAATTGATTGTGTGAGTCTGTGACGCAGGCTGGATCTGCACTGTGCCATCCTTACAGACAGGCACAGACAGGCCTCTGACTCATGCGCTGGGCAGGGTATTTTCTTTTACACTTTATTGCTCATCAAATTTCAGTCCTGGGAATCAAGTCGACTTTTAAATATTTTTTTACACCGACACCGACAATAAAGCAGACATCTTTGATTTCTACACCATGTTGTAAACCATGTGTGTACCTGGGCAGATGGGGAAAGAAATCCCACCTGATGACAGACTCTGCTTAACCCCCCACCTCATGAAACCAAAATCAGGGCAAGAGTGGCTATGAGATGTCTGTTGACGAAGTACGTTGGCACTTCTTAAGTTTATTTGCTAAAGTTAGCTAACAATTTGGTCACAGCAGCCTGTGTGCAGAGAGTCACAGTGGCCTCTCTACACACAGTCTCCCACAGGGCCAGGGGACGTCTCCAGACATGTTCAAGAATGTGACTCACTCCTACCTGACAGCTGGTCCTGTGTACTACGATGTTCTGCTCTCTGTGGTTGGAGGGAAGAGAAAGGGAGGATGTGCCAGGGAAAGCAGATGAAGCTTTTCTTTCTCGCTCTTAAGTAAAGTTTTCATATCAACAGCGCGTCGTCCCTCTGTGTGCAATAGACCTTATGAACAGTGTCAAGGCTCTGTGCTGTAGACCTTATGAACAGTGTCAGCATTCAAGCTCTGAGAAAGATTTAATTGATTAAGGAGTAGAGGTCAGTGATTAATACATATTTTTTTTAATGCATCAACAAATAACATTGTTTCCAAAGAAGTCTGAATGCTCTCCTCTACGCAATGTACATAAAACAGCACATCCCCAATCCCAGGTACCTCAGGTTTGTCAGAGTCTGGGACCCTCAGTAAGGGCCTCCCTTTCTCCTCTGACCGTCGGCCCCAAACACTGCTGATCACAAAATGCTCCTCTTCCCTGGTCCCGGGGCACCACTGTCCAACTGGTTTGTGATCTGGTCTGTTTGTGTTTCTCCTTCACAGAGTCACAATGCTCCTGATAATTTTCACTGCGACTTTTCTGACAACGGGTGAGTTTCCATTGAAGTCATATTGTTCTAGATTTCTCTTTCCGTCCTCCATTTCCACAAATTAAATGTAGTGTTCAGATTATAATTCCAAACCTTCCTCTACCTCTTATCTTGTCATTCTGTGCAGAGTATTATCAGTGTTTAAAAAGTCTTCAGTTACCAGCAAAGTTTCAGGACACTTAAATGCCAGTGGGGACAGTGTCACAGAATGTACCCGTTATTAATAAATAGTTTAATTATGTTTAACCAGCATGAAAATACAGATCAGCAGCTGTAGGTCAGTTAAAGCAGATTCTGGACCAAATCATTTTGAGTATATTTATTAATTGTTATTATATATTTCTTAGCAGATGCCTTTATCCAGGGTGACATAAAAGCAATATAAAAGAGCAGTCTGCTGATGCAGATTGTGTCCACGACTGCACGAGATCAACAGACTTTGCACAACATATTACCTTAGAAAACAACATAATTACATAAAGAACAGAGCTGTAGGGTCACACCTGGAGGTCAGAGGGGGTTCCTCACTAGTGACCAGCTTCCCCTCTTCCTCTGAGTTTATTTTGATGGTGCAGTGACAAGAAGGAAGCAGTCACAACTGATGCACACAGTGTGAATCATTTATTATTGTCAGCTGTAACTGAACAAACATGGAACACCATGGAACACCATCAACATATCATTCATACCATTAACAAATTGCTCAAATATAACAGTTATTATACTGTGCCTGCTTCAACTCACCTTTGTAATAGATTTCTTGATTTTCTTAGCACCAAGATTGATAATGTTCTAAATACTCCTGTTTCATTTGTTTCTCCTCTTAGTATTGTTTTTTTTTTACTTCTTTTTCAAATTTCTCCTTACTTGGTCTTGTTTCTCTTGGTAATGAGGTATCACAAATGAAAGTTGTAACTTCCATAGTTGATCCTATTCCAACTTGTTTGTTTAAATCATGTTTTGCTTCTTTGTGTCCTGTTGTCTTGAGTATAATAAATGACTCCATGGGTACTGGTGTTGTGCTAGCAATCTTTTAGCATTTTTAATTCTTCTCTTAAAACTCACTTTTTTAGGATTGCTTTTCTGTGATTATTATGTGATTTACTGTTTGTTTGTCTTTGTATTTCAATGTTTTTTTCCTTGTAAAGTGCTTTGAGATGCAACTTTTAAAGGCACTATAGAAAATAAAGTTGTATTATTATTATTATACTCATAGAGAAGAGAAGCACCACTGCAGATTTAATATTATTCCAAAACTGACTGATTTTACATTTTATTTATTCATGTATTAGTTTTGTCTTCTACTCTCTCTCTGGTCCCCAGTCTCCCAGGCTTTTCCCATCTCAGTGTCAGTGCCCGTGGGGGACTCTGTCTTTCTGCCCTGTTATGGAGCTGTTGCTGTTCGGATGCGTGAAGAGCAGCTGCACGTCCTGTGGAAAACTCAGAGATACACATTGATATATTCACAACATGGAAGTACCTACATCAGCCCAGGCCTCAAGGGCAGAGCTGAGATCCCCAGGGAGAGGGTTACACAGGGGGACTTCTCTCTGACCATTCGCAACGTCAGCTTCTCTGATGAAGGCCAGTACGAGTGCTCTTGCAAGGGTATAGATGATCTGGAGTTATTTGCATATTATCATCTCATTGTTACAGGTAAGGATTGGCTGATATAAACAGAACTAAACTGGCCCTTTCAGCAATGCAAGACAAATACACATGGGCACACAGCAGACAGGGGAGGGATTGAGGCCATGGAAATACACAGTCAAAGCCACCTCACACACAGTAAAAACACTCAGTGGCCTGGGCTCTGAGAGAGAGATGCCTTGCTCTTATATCGGGGTGCAAGTATCTGCCCCATTTCATTCATGCTCATTGTTTATAGTCATGTATTTAGGGCATAACAGGGCATCGAGAGCACGTGACACCGCTGTACAAGAGCAGAGAGCCAACAGCTGGACATCCTTGACTACAGACAGACAGACACTTGTAGGAGTGGTAATGAAGGACCACGAGAGATTGATGGATGACATTAATCTCTGCTCTGTGTCCGTCTCTCTCAGATCGTCGTCACGACTCACCCGGCCAGCAGCCTGGAGCTGATCTCAGTGAGTTTTCTCTTCAGTTTTACAAAAGCCTCTTGTTTGACACTTACTTTCACAGCTGATAACACAGGAAGTAGTTGGCATACATTGTGTGTGACATCATTATACAGCAGTGAGAGGCATAACCCTGAGAGCAACCTGCTTTAACGGGTAAAAAAGGTAAAATAGGTGTGGTAATGGGGGTGATAGGGCTTCATAGGGGGAAAACTGACTGACCTGGGAAAAGGTTTTCCAGGCAGTGGACTGATTTATTTCCCTCTGTGCCCTTCTGAGATCATAGAGACCAAGCAAAACCTTACATTGTCCTGTCTTTGTTTCTCAGCTCATAGTGACTCTCACACCCTGCGGTCTGGAGCTGCCCTCTCCTTCCTCCTGTTCGCTGCAGAGCCAGTGGAGGTGCTGTTTGCTGCTGCAGGAGATGGAGCCTCTGTCTCAGTGTGCGCTGTGGAGAGGGGTGCAGCAATCCGCCTTGGCCCCGGGTACGAGCACAGAGTGTCAGTGTGGGCTGGCTCTCTGAACCTGCACTCACTCACTCCAGCTGATCAGGGCCAGTACACAGTGAGGGACTGCAGGACCAACCAGACCATCAGCACCATCTCTGTCACTGTGAGAGGTGAGCAATCTCCACTCTCTATTCAGCTTTAAAGAAGCCTCTAGTTCATGACATCATTATATAGCACCAAGATGCACAACCCATAGAGCCTCCTACTTTAAGCCAGCCCTGTAACCCTGTGCAGTGTGTTGTTGTCCTGTTGCAGGGAACACGACGTGGCCTGTCCCCTTGTTGAGTGCAATGAGATGTGTTCAGGCATAATAACATTAGCAGTCTCATAGGTCTCTCACTATACTGGGGGCTTTTATTCAGTGGGCCTCCTCCTGTCTCCAGGGAAAACCACAAGGGACAGTGTGTCATTGCTTGGGTGGCAAAGAGGTTGACTTGAGTCCGTCCCAGATCTATCATTTGGGGGTGCAACCTCCATTCTGAGCTGTCTGGCCTTCCACGAGAGGGAATGTCTGCCGCTGTGTTGGACACCCTTGTACAAGAGCAGACAGCCGACAGCTGGACATCCTTGACCACAGACAGACAGAGGAGAGACTGAGACTGATTAATTACATTAATCTCTGCTCTGTGTCCGATTCTCAGATATTGTGCTGCGTCCACAGGATAAGTTTGCACGCCGTATAATGTAGTCAGCTTGAAATTGGAAATTTTGTTTTGCACGCCTGACATCTTGGCACTGTTGCCTAAGCTAGCATACCTGTCTTATCGTCACCATCTTCTGGCGCTTGTTCTGTCCCTTCAATCTCAGTCTCAAGCTGCGAGCTTGTTTTACTCTTAAACAAGTCGCAGATTTTGTTTGGCACATTTGGCCATGTCGTCTTGTAAAGCTTTTTTTTTATTCTGGCTTTTTCAGATCCCCCTTTTCTCTTTCTATTCTCCATCTTGTCTTCATGTATGTCTTACTCGCATCTTCTACCAATTTGTAATTATGTCAATCAGGTGGCCAATCGTAACCTCCTGGGGACCTGGGCTGGGATCAACCAATTTGGGATTTGGTAGGGGCCATTCTCACCCCCAAATCCGCATCCAAGTGTTTGGATGTTTCTGTTGAGCTGACTTCTGAGATAATTTTCGAGGAAAAGTGTATCAGTAGCAGTGTGTGTGATGCAGAGCCCACACTTCTGCAAGTGTAGCCTACATGAGTACATGATTTATTTATTTTAATAATTATTGTGTTTAACGACCTTGTCAATGGCCCTTGTGGCCCAACAGCCAGCTGGGAATCTTCCCATTCCTCCCAATTAGCCACTCTGTGCGTGGGGGACGCGATGGTGGGGCCTCCTGTCTGGGTGGTGCCCGTCTCTCTGCCCACATTGTGTCCAGCATCTTCTGCTGTTTGGACAAGGCCTTCGTCATCTCCCCCGTCTGGCGAAGCAGGGTCAAGAAAGATATCACTTCTCTAGAGGCAGTTCAGAGGTGAGCAACCAGATTTATTCCAGGTTTTAAGTACATGTCCTATTCTTTCATTGCAGCTCTCAATGTGCTGTAAAAGAAGAAATGGCAGGTTACAGCTGACAGGAGACTTTTCACAAATGCCATGGGCGGGTCTTCCTCCTGCCAGCAGGGCCCATATTGAGCAGCTTTAGTACAAGTTTTCACTGATTGATGGGTCAGAAGGCTGTTTCCATTCGGTTATAGCTGTCTTTCAACTTGAAAGGAAACCATTGGTTTTTTAAGTATTTGAATAAATACTCAAATACTTTATTCTTCCTGTTTTTTTTTCTTCATTCAGCTCAACTCTGATTGGTTGCTCCACCCTTCACGAATAGTACCGATCGAGTCATAAATATTAAACATGTTTTACAAGCATCGTAGGGGCTCTGACTAGCTTATGATTGGATCAGAGGGATTGCATTGCATAGCGGCCCCTCTCACACAACATATTCTTCGGTAGTGGGGACGTGCCCCAACCAACCAGGCCAAATCGGGCTAATGTCGGGCTAAAAATCATGTTGTGTGACCTTATATTAAGTGTAGTTGACCCTCTTCTCCAATTGCAGCACACCAATCAACTGTATTCTGCTTCCCTATGCTTTTGAGCAACTGCCCCCCACAATGTCTCTGTACGTCCCTGCAGCAGAGATGCTGTTAGTTCTAAACATTTGACCAAGCAAGCCTTACTTTATCCTGCCTTTGTTTTTCAGCTCATAGTGACTCTCACACCCTACAGTCTGGAGCCGCTCTCTCCCTCCCCCTGTTCACTGCAGAGCCAGTGGAGGTGCTGTTTGCTGCTGCAGGAGAGGGAGCCTCTGTCTCAGTGTGCGCTGTGGAGAGCGACGCAGCGAGCCGCCCTGGCCCCGGGTACGAGCACAGAGTGTCAGTGCAGAGCGGCTCTCTGACCCTGCGCTCACTCACAGCAGCTGACCAGGGAAACTACACAGTGAGGGACTCCAGGACCAATCTTACCATCAGCACTGTGACTGTCACTGTGAGAGGTGAGCAATCTCCACTCTATATTTAGTTTTACAAGAGCTCTGAAGTATTTAAACTTGGCCTCACAGCCGATAACACTTTTAGCACATAGGAAGTATCCAAGATATATGATCATGAGTGACATCATTATACGGCACTGAGGGACACAACACAGACAGCCTCCTGCTTTAAGCCAGACCTGTAACCCTGTGCAGTGCGTTGCTGTCCTGTGGTGTGGGGACAGGGGGCGTGGCTGCGAGACACACAGGTCTGCAGCTCTGAGGGGAGTCCAGCCACAACACAGGTCCCCATCCGCAGCACACACTATCACACAGGGCCCACTCGCTCTGTGACCAAACTCAGAGCATCTTTACAGAAACGTCTCTACAGTCACAGAGCTGACAGCAGTGCTGCAGTGTGGGCTCTAGTCCCTGCATCTCTCAGTGTGGAAGTGAGGAGGTGAGGTCTGAATGTGGATTGTGATACATTGTGTGACGTCATCAGACAGCACTGACAGGTACAACACTAAGAGCAGCCAGCTTTAACTGGTAAAACTGGAGAACGGACTGGCACGTGAAAAGGTTTTCCAGACAGTGGATTGATGTAATTCCCTCTGTGCTCTTCTGAGATCATAGAGACGCCTCAGCATGGTTTACTGGAGACACCCCTGCCTTACAATCTCCTGTCTTTGTTTCTCAGTGCACAGTGAGACCCTCACCCTGCCGTCTGGAGCCGCCCTCTCCCTCCCCCTGTTCACTGCAGAGCCAGTGGAGGTGCTGTTTGCTGCTGCAGGAGAGGGAGCCTCTGTCTCAGTGTGCGCTGTGGAGAGGGGCGCAGCGAGCCGCCCTGGCCCTGGGTACGAGCACAGAGTGTCAGTGTGGGCCGACTCTCTCACACTACGCTCACTCACAGCAGCTGACCAGGGCCAGTACACAGTGAGGGACTCAAGGACCAATCACACCATCAGCACCGTCTCTGTCACTGTGAGAGGTGAGCGATAGCTTCAACAGTGATCGGAGCTAGAGGGTTCTCTGTGATTGGAGATGTTGGACTGTGGCAGCTTTGGTCTTGTGGGAAATGTGGCAAAGCAGCTAAACAGAACAAGGGTGAGGTACACAAGAAACAAGAATGTATTCCCATCCCACTTGAAAAATGCCTGTCGTCCCCCTGAGCGCCAACTGGCCAAGATGTTGGAGATGATTTAACTTTGTTTTTCTTCTCTCTCCCTCTCTCCTCCACTCCTCCAGTCCCAGTGTCCGTGTCAGTGGGGGACTCTGTCTCTCTGCCCTGTGATGGAGCTGCAACTGCTGGGATCCCTGAGGAGGAACTCCACATCCTGTGGAGAACACTGGACGAAACGGTGATGGAATCAAGCCATGGACATGCCAACCCCGGCCGACGCTTCAAGGGCAGAGCCGAGGTCTCCAGGGAGAGGGTCAGAAAGGGAGATTTCTCTCTGACCATTCACAACGTCGCCTCCTCCGATGACGACACCTACTGGTGTTTTTACAAGAATGGAGACGAGCTGGTGTTTCTTGTATATTATCGTCTCATTGTTACAGGTAAGGACTGGCCGATTTACATTGAACTAAACTGGCATGCTGGCCCGTTAAGGAACACAAGACAAATACACACGGGATCATGGCTGTGGAATTACAGTGAAAGCCACCTCACAAAAGGAACTCAACAAAACAGTAAAAACAAAACTGAGGTACCTGGGCTCTGAGGCAGATGCTCTGCTCTTATGTGACTCCCACATCTCCACACAGTACATCTATTAGGCACCACTCAGTCCTAGGGGAGAGATAAGAGACCTGGGTTCTTTGGAGCTTGTCTGACAGTGTGAACAGTGAAGTGTAGGTGATGTGTACTGCAATATAATAATCAACCCAGGAAATAACAGCTTAAACTAGTGTAATCTATAAATGTGTGCTTTACTTGTAAAAAATAATATAACTATATAACCAGTAAAGTTTTTAGTTATTAAAGTAAATGTGCTAACCATCTTGCTAGAGTTATATAAATGAGATGTTTTTCCTCTACTCAGACATGGCGTCTCTCTCGCTGTGGTTCCTGCTCCATCTCCACAAACTTGCCCGGTTCTCCCTGCCGCTCCTCTTTCAGCTCTGGGTGATTGAATGCAAAGTCTAGTTCTCAGGTTGCGATGGTAAACTATCAATCAAGGTCTCAGGATGACTTTTCTGTAGCTAATCGCCAGTCTTTCTCCATGCAGGGTTCCACGGTGAACTATACCACCGCCCTCCAGCTCCACTGCGTTTCTCCTGCCACTCTCACAGCAACCTCTATTCATATGCTCCTTCCATTCCCCCCACATGTGCTCTCTACTGCAGTGCTGCTCCCCAGTTCAACTCAGCAAACCCCTCAGTCTGGCTTGACCCGGGGGTTACACTTATATAAGGCTGTAGGCATCTGCCATATTTAATTAATGCTCATTCTTTTTAGTTAGTAGGACACCGCAGGGCATTGAGAGCATGTGCAGGAGTGGTAATGAAGGACCACGAGAGACTGATGGGTGACATTTAACTCTGCTCTGTGTCCATCTCTCTCAGCTCGTCATGAAGACTCACCCGGCCAGCAGCCTGGAGCTGATCTCTCCATCCCTCCCGACACCAGCACTCCTACTATCTCTGTGGAGGGTAAGTTTTGTCCTCGGCTTTACACGAGCCTCTTGTTAATTTTGAAACTTGCTCTCACAGCTGATAACGCTTGTAACACATAGAAAGTAGCTGCAATACATTGTTGGTGATGTCATTATACAGCACTGAGAGCCACAACCCTGAGAGCCTCCTGCTTTAAGCCAGACCTGTAACCCTGTGCAGTGCGTTGCTGTTGTCCTGTGTGTGGGGACAGGGTGTGTGGCTGCGAGATGCACAGGGCTGCAGCTCTGAGGGGAGTCCAGCCACAACACGGGGCTGATCTGCAGCACACACTGTCACACAGGGCCCACTCACACTGTGACCAAACTCATCTTTACAGAAACGTCTCTACAGTCACAGAGCTGACAGCAGTGCTGCAGTGTGGGCTCTAGTCCCTGCATCTCTCAGTGTGGAAGTGAGGAGCTGTGGTCTGATCTTTCTCTTCCTCTTCCCTCTCTCCAGATGGTGACCTCTGTCCCTGGGCTATGGCTTCGATAGTGATCGGAGCAATGGGGTTCGCGGTGATTGGAGGCATTGTGCTGTGGCAGCTTTGGTCTTGTGGGAAACGTGGCGAAGCAGCTAAACAGGACAAGGGTGACGGGCACACAAGAGACAAGAATCCATTCCCCTCGAAAGATGTCTACCGTCCTCCTAAGCACCAACTGGACGAAGTGTTGGAGAAGCCACCTGTAAAAATTATGCCCGACATGTGGTCTCTAGTCATCAAGAAGATCTTACTGACCTTAAACCTGATCAGTAGGGCAGACCTGGGGCCCATCCATGAGGTCAACCAGACTGACCGTTGGCTATCTCCTGCAGGACAGGCCCTGTGGAGAGCTGGGCTGGAGGAGGGAGAGGAGGGAGAGGAGGGATGGAGGCTTCAGGGAACAGTTCCCAGTGATGTCTAATCAAGTATCAGTTTTTAGCCACACTGAGCCTCCTGCAGACCTCAGTCTACAAACACCACACATAGGTCTGACTCCAGCGCAATGCCCAGCATCAAGTCAAAACTGTAACAGCTGCCAGTATGCTGGCCATGTTTACCCCAATTGTTTCTTGTAATTAGACTAACGGCTTTGATATCTCAATGCTGGAAAGTTTACCCCAATTCTCTCTTGTCACTAGGCTAATTGGTTTGATATTTCCTGTTAGACATTTTTTACTGAATAGAGCAGGTGTGGTTTGTGTGCATAAATGGTAACATTCCCCTATGAATCCATTGGTCTCTGTCTTTGCCTCACTATACTCAGTTTAGTTAGATTTAAACTAAGATTGGGTGTTTCCATCATGTGCTTAAAATCTATAGCAGTTCTTTGGACACATCCTAATTATTTTGATATAAACACTGGTGTAATGGTGTTCATTGGTTCTTCCAAGAGGTAGGAAAGTTCTACAATGCTGGGATTCTGTCTGCTTTTATAGCATCACTTAAGGTTCTGTACTCTCAGTTTGAACTCAATGTCCTTAATCTTAGTCCTAGTCTTCAAGCAAGGCTCTCTAAAAGTTTCAGTTGATCATCATCTCTCAGACTGTCTTCGATTAGATTCAGATTAACTAAAATTTGACTTGCCTATCTGAAACATCTTCAAACATTGTTCCACAGTTTGTGTCCTAGTGCATATTTTGGCCATTTAGTCTTGCCCTGCTCTAATAGAGGTGGGCTTGATGCAACATGTCCTTTAAGTCCAGATTTGTAAACACTAGGAGCTGTGAGAAAACTGTAGATGCTCATAGCTGCAACCTATTGTATCTCCTGAATGAATCCAAGACATTTGTGCTAATTTAGTATTAGGTTTACTGTGGTGTATAAAGTGTACTATAGAAAATATGGTGCTCTGGTAATTGAGACAATAGTGTACAGTGGTGGGTTCCAAGTGTGATTCAACTGTCTCACCTACTGAGCTGAGCCATTAACTGAGCTCATCACTCTTCTAACCAGTGTGTTTAACAGATTTTGTACAGCGGGGACATTTCAAGTTCAATAATACATTTTATCAGGCACTGGAATTCTGTTTTTCACTCACGTATAATTTTGCAGGAACATATACAATATATTGTGTATTTTTCTTCAATATTGAATAGAAACACTGAAAACAGGAATGTGGAATTATGGCTGAAATTGCAATGTTGGAAGCGTCATACTTTTCATTCAGAGAAAATCTCACATTACAGGAATAGATGTTTGACTGATGATCTTGAAAGAGAGGCCTCTCTCTCTGACCTGTTTCTCAGCCTATCGGTCAGTATAGCATCATTGCCTGGCTGACACTCACATACAGTGAGCTGCTCAGTGGCTCCACAGTGGACATTTTCATGCCAACCTTCACAGGGAGTGGAGACTACAGCTGCTCTGTAGTTTGGCACATTGAGACAACTGGTCTCCCAGAGAGAGAAAACACAGCTGGATATTGTTTCATTTTATTCCTAATAAACAATTTCTTCATTGGGTCCTCCTTCTTCCTCCTCTTCTCCTCCCCCTCCTCCCCCTCCTGAATAAACATGGCTTATCTGTGTCACATTCAAAACAGAATGGTAAAATGTAACACCCTGATAAAATGACTAAAATAATAGACCAACAAATATAGACTACAAATACAAAACTCAATACGTTTTTATGTTTTACGATCAACAAGACCATTCATCGTTTTCTCCTGCAGATCTGTTGTAATGTTGTAAGGAATAATTAAATAATAATCCAATGCATGATTAAAGCAACGTCTGTGTTTTCAATATACGTCTGCTGTGCTGTGCTGTGTTGTGTTATCGTGTTTGGATACAGATTCGATACTGTAATGAAATTGGTTGAACAGTTAGATCACACCCACAACACCAGGGATGGCGAACCTTTTTTGGCTGGAGTGCCCCAAGGAAAGAGGAGCAGGAGAGGAGGATGGAGTGATCGACAGTGTCAAATGCTGTGGAGAGGTCAAGGAGGATGAGGACTGAGGAGAGGGAGGCCGCCCAAGCACAGCTGAGGGAGTCTCAGTGGAGTGAGCTGTGCAGAAGCTGGATTACAGAGGATCAAGGAGTGAGTGATGGGAAGGAGATGCAGAGAGCTGATGGTAGACAGCACGCTCGAGGGTCTTTGAGAGGAAGGGGAGTAGTTCTGCAGAGAGGTGGGGTCAAGGTACATTTCTTGAGGAGTGGGATGACAGCAGTTTATTTAAATGCAGGGGAAACAGCTAGAGAGGAGGAGTTGAGTAGGGAGGAGATGAAGGGTAGTAGAAAGAAGGAGTAGAGCAGTCACTTGGAGGAGGCGAGTGGGGAGAGGGTCCAGGGCACACGTTGGAAGAAAAGGAAGCTTGGTCGGTGGGAGACTTGGGCGTGGTGGGAGAGGAGGGGGGGACTTTTGAAGAGCTTGCGGATGTCTGTGATCTTGGAGGAGAAGAAGGACGCAAAATCATCTGCAGTGAGAGATGAGTGGTGGTCTGAGATGTCCATGGGTGTCACAGAGAGTGTTGAAAGGGAGCAGCCTCTAGAGAAGATGAGGTCTAGCTGGCGGCCAGCTCTGTGAGTGGGGAGAGACAGGGAAAGAGAAAAGTTAAAGGAATGAAGGAGAGGAAGAAATCCAGCAGAGTGGGAGGGGTTGGAGAGGTGGATGTTGAATTCTCCCAGGAGGATGGTAGGTGAGGACAGTGAGGGGAGGGAGGAGAAAAGAAAATTGAGTTCATCCAAGAAGGAGACGAGTGGACCAGGAGGACAGTAGAGAACTGTGTTTATTCTGTGGTGCATCTGCAGGTCACGAGGACTCGGTCAGTGTGCTGTACGGAGACACCCTGTGCGTTCCTCTGCACACACAGCAGGACATGCAGGTGCTGTTCAGCCAAGGAGGGGGTGCGTCTTGTGAGCTGTGCCGGGTGGACAGAAGCAAGGTCACCGCAGGACTGGACCGGGGGCAGCAGGTGTTATTGGAGGGGCAGGAGCTGAAGATCCGCAGAGTGACTCTCAGAGATCAGGGCACCTACACTGTGAGGGATGGCCAGGGCAACACCATCAGCACCGCCAGGGTCACTGTGGCAATTGAGGAATTAGCACTGTCAACTTTTGTTTTTAAAATTATGTTTATTAATGAGTTAATTGGCAAAATCACAAGAGTCCAGCGTGCATTTCACACCCACCTGCTTCTGCCTCGTACATAAACAGAGAGTAACAGAGTGATGAAGATGCAGCTTGCATGACTTCGAGTTCCTGACATTCGTGATGCAGATCAGAAAATACAAATCAAGTCCCCTAGAGGGCAGCATCACATTAACTTCAACATTAACCACTTCAGCACCATGATATATGCATGTACGTCAAATGAAAACCCTGAAAAAAAAGTTTCAGGGTCTGTTCCCAAAGGCAGTCCTCGTACTTTACAATGGGTATTGAAAGCTGGGGAGGGCAATTATGTGATGTTTTTCTACAATCGCATGTTGTTAAGAGCTTCCACTGTACCTGTTTGCGCATCTAAAAGTCTTCTGTCTATTGTGACAATCCATTAAACTTTAAAAGTATATAGTTGTATATTACTATTGTTAGTTGTACTTGTTTATTTGTAATTGATGTAGTTTTTAGCAAGAGCTATTATATGCTGTGATGAGATGCGTTGAATGTAAAGCAATGAAGCAGCGTCTGCAGCATCCAGATCCTTCACAATGCTGCGCAGAGCCCTGTAGCGCATCCCCCCCGTGTTTATTGTGTTGGACATCTCAATAAATGGCAGAGCAAGGCGCTGATGCCACAGGTTTTGATAGTGACTGAGTTTTAGTTGATAATTACTATTCATTGTTTATTATTATAGTGTTTCAGTGTATTTTCATTTGCATTGTTGTATTTATAGTATAGTGTATTGTTTGTTTTTATATTACAAAAATGTATTATAAAGTATAATATTGTAAATTAAAAAGTTATGTATATTGCATTTACATTGTTTTGTTTGTTCAGACAAATGTATTTAACTGTTTACTGAACATGGATGAATATCGTTATTTTCAAAATCTGGCACTTGGGAAGGGTTTTCATTTTTTCATCTGAAGGTGAAGTGGTTAAACATCCAATGTCAAGCTTCCCAGGGTTGCTTCGTATTTGCAGCTGCTTGGTGATTGCTGTCTTCATAGTGCTGTGCATCCAGAGCACTTGAAGAAACCAAGAAACTTAAACATGAAAATAGATTTTTAACTACAACCATATGTTGGCGTCTTGTTTTTGTAGCAGTTGTGAAAGCTATTCTGCTCATGGCCTCCTGTGTGCAATGCGTGGGGTTTCACACAGTGCGCTTCCTCTGTTCCAGCCCGTGAAGAACACCTGACTCTGAGGACCAGAGACGCCTTCTCTCTCCCACTGTACGGCGGAGACGCAGTGATGGTGCTGTTCCAGAGAGCTGGTCAGCTTCCCACAATCATCCGAAACACAGGCTCTCGTGGCCCCGTGTAGGACTGGAGATTCACAGTGCAGGACGACACTCTGATGCTGGACAGGGTCACTGCAGATCATGAGGGCCAGTACACTCTGCAGGACGACCAGGGAAACACCATCAGCATCGTCACCCTCACTGTGGGAGGTAAGACTCACCTCTTCAACGTTCTGCCCGAAGCTTTCACATTACGTTCAAAATCTGAATAATACAAATTTTCCTATGTGTGCACCTATTAAACAATCTCACGACTGTTTTTATTCACGGTGTACTTTGTTTCTGTTTTTGCCTTCTAACATCACATCAGCTAAAGATCTGAAGAGATCTGATGATGATTTGACACTTCAATCCATGCTGACTCATTCCTATATTTATTTTGAACACTGGAATATTTATTTCCCTGAAATCAATATTTTAGAATACTTTTTAAGATTCTATCTTCTGGGTGACTGATCACCGCTATTGATAATCCTGGGTATGGGGTATGATTATGCCTTGTGCCAGTAAGAGAAATAATCGCTGCACACTGTGGCACTGTGCGTTGTCTGGAGTGCCAGTCTCTGTGAGAGCTCCCTGGTGGGCTTTACATTGACGGGACAGTTACTGAGAGAGTTTGTGTTATTAACTGTCATTACTATGTTTTTCTGTCTTTACAGGAGCTTGGAGTATTCAGACAATAATGGTGGTAATAGTACCATGTGCCTTTATGTCTCTGATGTTGGGTGCCATCATTTGGGAGATTTGTACATGGAAATGGAAAGCTGAATAGGGTCACAAATAGAAGATGTTCGCCCCACAGAAAGAGACAAAGTCCAGCAGCCAAAAGAGAACTGATGCCCAACTATATTTCAGACCCCACAAAGACATCTCAGAGATCCCAAAAATGTAAAGCTCTCAGCAGTGACGGCAGCAGAGCAGAGACTGTGTGGCTGTCCACTCACCCAGAGCCAAGAACACAGAGTCTCCTTGTCTCTAGTGCACATAACACTGCAGGCCCAAACTCAGGGCCAACCCTGCCAGCTCTGCTGACCAGAGTGAGGAAGAGGAGGCACAGCCGGAGGAAGTGAAGGGAGTCTGCACAGCAGGACTGAGCACTG
Source organism: Amia ocellicauda (assembly GCF_036373705.1). Taxonomy (NCBI): domain Eukaryota; kingdom Metazoa; phylum Chordata; class Actinopteri; order Amiiformes; family Amiidae; genus Amia; species Amia ocellicauda. Next base: position 2,599,001 of record NC_089864.1, on the reverse strand, counting down.
AACACTGAACACTGAACACTGAACACTGAGCACTGAACACTTTATTTCTGACATGTTAGACAGAGGCTCTTGTATTGATATGAAGGATGATATTTATGTGATATATTATTGGCACACTGTATAATGAACTTCTCTGTGGTGTGGAGGGCCTGGCTGAGCATACAGGCTGAGTCTGGGATCTGCTGCACTTCAGATCTTCTCAGGATATTTTTTATTGTCTTTTGGCATAATGCTGATACTGATGACTGTTTTTATTACTATATTATATGTTCTGATTATGAGATACACTCTCTTTTAGGCAAACAAAAGTCTCTATGCAAGAAAGTGTGAGGTGTACTTGCACTACGCTTTAATATTGAGAATGTATGCACTGTAATCATCTGGGTGTGTGAATTGTGTAGGTTCAGGAGCTTGGCTGAATGTGCGCACAGAGGCTGGCACTGCAGTGCTGGTCAGGGCAGGAAAGAAGGGATAAATTGGGCATGGAGCTCATCAGTCATCAGACGAGCAACACAACAAGTCTATCCACCCAGTCTTCTGTCCCCAGTCCACACAGAACTGGAACTGGAAATTGGCACCACGGGACAAACTGAGCAACTCCAGCACTGCAAACTGTGTGTGCACATGTACCTCACTTGAAATGGGTTTTGCTGTAATACTAACTTTCAATATTAAGTTAAGAGGAGTTACATGTTTCTAGAACATAATTATAAAGAACATTAATAATTGAATTATATATATATATATATATATATATATATATATATATATATATATATATATATAGTTGTTTTTGTTGCACTTTGTATTGCTCTTATATTTTGTAAGTCGCCCTGGACAAGGGCGTCTGCTAAGGCATAAATAATAATAATAATAATAATAATAATAATAATAATAATAATAATAATAATAATAATAATAATAATAATAATAAGGTAGTATTGCTACAGGCTGGACAGGCTGGGCCTCTTGTGTGAAGTGCCTTATCACTTTTAACCCAAATCTGCACTTTATTAACGTACTAGTTCTCCATTGTTAACTCAATCAAACCACAAAGAAATTAATGTTTTAATTTTAAAAACTGTAAAGTCTTATTTTTATTTATTCATGTAATTGTTTTGCGTGTTGTGTGTAATGCACTGGGCAGTGTTTTGAATGTGAATAAAGAAGTGCTGCTCTAAAAGACTGAAAGTCGAGTCCTTTGAACATTTCCGTGGACTGTGCAGCGCTTAACAGCAAAAGTGAAATGAATAAAACTGTCCCCACTGTAAATAAATGCATCAACAAATAACATTGTTTCTAAAGATGGCTGTGAATGCTCTCCACTACGTCACTGTACATAAATCAGCACATCACCAATCCCAGGTAACTCTGCTTTGTCACAATGGGCCTCCCCTTCCCATCCGTCCCGCTGGGTCTCACTCTGAGTGTCTGTGGATCTGGGCTGTCGTCCCCAAACACTGCTGATCACAACGTGCTCCTCAGCCCTGGTCCCGGGACTCCACTGTCCTACTGGTCTGTGATTCAACTGTCTCACCTACTGAGCTGAGCCATTAACTGAGCTCATCACTCTCCTAACCAGTGTGTGTGTAACTGATTTTGTACAGCGGGGACATTTCAAGTTCAATAATACATTATATCAGCCACTGGAATTCTGCATTTTTTATCTTGTTTTATTTATTTAATGTATCAGGTTGCAGGCACATATACAGTATATTATTCTTATTTTTGAATATCGAATATTAAACAACACAGGAACGTGGAATTATGGCAGAAATCACAGTGTTGGACGTGTTATAGTTTTCATCCAGAGAAAATCTCTCAGTGCCAGAATGGACAGTTGACTGAAAATGATACTGAAACAGATGCCTCTGTCTCTGACCTGTTTCTCAGCCTGTCGGTCAGCCTCTCACAGTGTCATTGCCCTGCTGACACTCGGACACAGTGAGCTGCTCAGTGGCTCCACAGTGGACATTGTCATGCTGACCTTCACTCAGTGGCGACTACAGCTGGAATAATGACTAATGTTACTTTCACGGGGGTTTAGAGACAGGGCACTAGACCCAGGTGTGGAGAGATATAGAACGGTTGATCAAGCAAGAGGTCATGGGCCAGCTGGAGTCAGGCTAGAGACGTGATCAGACAGGGCAGGCGTAAGGTTAGGTAACAGAGAACCAGAGTCCAGGAATACACAGGTCACAACACTAAGGTGGTCAGAATAAAGAGGAGAGTGTTTGGACACAAAACTCAGGAGTGACCGAGACTTCGCAATGACGTCTGGGAAGAAGTGACCAGGACCAGGTGTGTGGGAAGCTGGGGAGACGGGGCTGAATTAGGGATGATCAAAGTGAAGTTGAACGGCAATCCAAGGGTGCATCGCGACCCCTGGTGCTGATTCCAGGAAGTTCATGAGGAGAACAGCAGAGTTACATACCAACTCATATAGACTACAAATACACAACGTTTTTGATCGACAAGAGCAGCAAACATGATGATGTTGGTTGTTGTTTCATTCTCTCAGCACATTTGTTGGTACGTCGAAATAAAATTAAATCCAATGCATGAATAAATAAAAAATAAAACACGTTTGTGTTCTCAATAGAAGTATCCTGTGTGTTGTGTTGTGTTATCGTGTTTTATTATCTTTCATACATAGTAATACAATAGGTTTAACAGGTTCACATCCACTACACACTTTTCTCACACATTTCTCTACCAATAGAGGGCCAGGAAATATACACCAGGAAATACAAATGTGTTCTTCGGGCTGGTTGTCTTCAGGCAGGTACGATACTGATTATATTTCTCTTCTTCACTTTTGGATGAGTAGAAATAGCCCCCGTTGTTTAAGCCGGCATTGAGGTATTGCCAATTTAAATGTGTTTTCGTACAAGTTTGTCTACGCAGCTGTGACAACCTTCCTTTAATTTCTCCGTGTAATGTCGCTTTAATCGGGTCTTCTGTGACATGTAACACTGTGCGTTATTAGGTGTCAATGTGTGCCAAGAAATTAAGGGATTAAGGGATTCAATGTGTGTAAAGCAAACCTGCGGAGATGAACTCCTGTGGCTCCTATGTGTCCATTTATGAAAAACAAGTCGAGCCAGAACTGAGCGCGTCGTCGTCGTTGTTAGAAACGTTACTAGAAAATCGCAATAAATAAATACAGTTGACTAACCATATTGTACGAATGCTGATTTCAATAAACATATTATTAATAGCCTCGATTAAACATTTTAAATGTAATTCTGACAGGTTACACTACTTTCCATTTACTTTCACTTTCTTTTCAGTTTGTATATGTAGGAACGCAACTGTCCCGCAATAATCCTCAGCATCAGCCACTCAAGTGTCCGGTATCAGGATCGTAACCCAGCGCTGCGGTGGGTTTTTTAGTTTTCTTTTATTGTACGAAATCACGCATCACCCTGCGATCCAATTAATCTTACATTAACATTAGAAATGAGTCTTAGTGATGCGGTTGGGTCACTGCACTCCAGTGGGGGGAGTCGGGTTTGAATCCCGCTGTAAGAAGCATTGATACAGTGCATTGCTTTTTACACTTCTTAATTCATAGAAATGCTTCTTTACAGGAATGACTGGTGATGTGTGCATTAAACAGCCTTGTGATCTGTTTCAATGACTGTAATGATTATTGCTTTAAATATTTTGAAGAATAGGAGATGGAAGTCCAAGACTTTAAATAGTAATTTCTCTTTTAACAGAAATTACGCTATTTATCAACATATGTATACATGTGTACAGGCTGTTAATTCATATTAACTTGAATAAATACTGAAAATATGACCTAATGTAACTGTAATAAAAGGGTGTCTTATCAATGGATACTGCTAGCACTGGAAATGTAACAGTAACAGGCTGCATTTAATAGTGTTTTTGTCGGGGTGCATTTAAGTAAGAATTGAAACTGACATGCAGTATGAGAGGACGATGTGAAGGCATGATGCTTAAAGTTACAGTTCACTATGGTGCATAATATGGCACATATATTTTATTTTCAAGTGTGTGTATTGATCCTGCTTTAATTTTATGGAGAAAGCAGAACATTGATTAAAGTTGTTATTATTATTATTATTATTATTATTATTAACTGCTGCAGTTTGCTGACAAAAATGTAAACCAGTAAAATATATGAAGAAATATCAATCTTGACTATAAGTTTGAAATAGTATATACTTAAATCCCACACAGATCTTGTAGGTTGATTGGAAAGATGCTATAGATCAGGGGTGGCTAACCCTGGTCCCGGAGAGCCGCAATCCTGCAGGTTTTCCGGTCTCTCTAAATGACCAATTAATGGATACCTTGAACACAGGGACATTTTGCCTAATTAAGACCCACAATTGGTTCAATTAAGCAGTTAACGATCTGGATTGAACAAAAGCCTGCAGACCGTGCGGCTCTCCATGACCAGGGTTAGCCACCCCTGCTATAGATAAAAATGACAGTGAATATTATTAAATATTATTTGTTTCAGTTTTAACTGAACAGAGGAATTAACATTGACTTCACTTTAGGCCCCTCTTTGATATCCTTTCCCCTCCATGTTTCTCCCCCATGCAATATTTCCCCCCATTTCCCCTCCATGACTTTTATTTCCCCCAAATCTTGCAACCCTAGTTGGTGCTGTCCACCCCAGTGGTCCTGTGCCCGGTGTTCAGCTGCCCTGTGATTCAGTCTGTTTGTGTTTCTCCTTCACAGAGTCACGATGCTCCTGATTATTTTCATGGTGACTTTTCTGACAAAGGGTGAGTTTCCATTGAAGTGTTTATTGATTTCACCTCTGTTTCAGTTTTATTCCTGCCCCTGCATTTCCACACTGGGTCAGTCAGCTGTGTTTGTGCCTCTCCCCACTGCTCTGAGCTGCTGGAGGGACTGAGAGCCCAGAGCCCACAGCTCAGTTTCTGCAGAGAATATGATCCTATCTATTAGTTGTTGGGGTGCCCAGCAGCCAACTGTGCTGCTGACAGTGTTTTGTGGAGTTTTTTCTTCATTCTTTGATTCTTTTGTTGTATTATCTCAAGGGGGGCTGAGAGAAAATACAGGGGGTGGCTGACGGTGTTTTGTTGGACTGTTTGACCACGACGTTACTTCATAATCGTATTATTTTCAGGGGGGCTGAGAGAAAATACAGGGGCCCCCTAAATAGGGTCTAGCGACGCCACTGATTTATACCATCTGTTTTTTACACATTGAACTTGAATGTCCATACAAGCTCTAATCTCTAAATTACTGACACAAACTGCTACATCTCATTTGACACTGGCTGTCATCTCTGATAATGCAATATTTCTGTTTGCTGAAAAACATCTGCTTAGCTTCCCTTTGGTATTTAACATTAAATAGTTGACATAGAGAACTTGATTTGTGCTCTTGTTATTAATATCTGTATCTTGCATCTGATGTTTTAATAGTTTTTAATAGTTTTTAGTTTTAAATAATTTCCATCTCCCCATTAGGTTTCCCAGTCTCCTCAGGTCCTGTCAGGGTGTCAGGAAAATTTGGGGACTCTGTCACTCTGCCCTGTGATGGAACAGGAGCTGCTGGGATCCCTGAGGACCAGCTCTACATCCTGTGGAAAAGAACACTTCAGAACATGTTGGAACTCAATGGCGGAGGACTCTTCCCTGGCCCAGGACTCGTGGGAAGAGCTGAGGTCCCCAGAGAGAAGATGAGACAGGGGGACTTCTCTCTGACCATTCACAACATCTCCTTCTTGGATGTGGATTCATACGAGTGCTTTTATGAGGGAGACACGAATCTGATTACATTTCTCGGCCACATCGAACTTATAGTCAAAGGTAAATTGTTTCTCAATTACTTTTTAGGCGAAAGAAGAGCTCAGTGTCACAAAACCTGATTTAGCACAAGAATAATAATTTGTGTCTTTGTAATCCATGGCTTATGCTGCAGGTGTCTGCTCAGCACAGTCCAGTCCACATCAGTATGCTACACTACAGTATATTAGCACATTATGAGCCCTGCACATGGAGCACTGAGAATCCCACAGCACAGTGTACAGTGTACTGGAATACATCTCCCGACATTGGTTTTTTTTACTTAAGCATGGGAAGTAAAATGACTTTGCACTTTGACTGACTGTGACATTGGTAGCCCTATTCAGCAGGGTTGACTGAGCTGAGGAGAACCTGCCACTGACAAAGCAATGGAGGGGTTGAGGGGTAACCAAATAACTGAGTTTTGATCTCAGTTCGGGTACAGAGGTTAAAAGCCCAGAGCCAACCGCACTGGACTGACTGACCACACTGCAGAAAGCACTGATACAGCAGAATAATTAATGTGCCAGTACTGGGTGCTTACCTAGTTTGTAAGTAGATGGGGGTGAATTGAAGTTGTTGGAAAGTGCAGCTGGATACAGATAAATACTGAGTAACTCCAGTACAGACTGACACCAGGTCCCATGTCTGCTTCTCTATTGTCTCTGGATTATTGGTACTAATACTGATTGATCATCTAATGCAACGCACTTTATTCCTTAAGTGAATGGAAGAAAAGTGTAATGCTTCAATACATAAACATATATTCAGCACTGTCCCCCCTCCTGAGCCCACAATCATGTTGTCTTGTCCTCGGCCTCCTCAGGGGACTGTTGTAAAATGTATTCGCACTGTGCTCCACTCAGGTGCTTCAGAGAGGAGCTCCGGAACAGAGAGCCCCTGGGGCACAGAGGTGGGGGCAGGGTATTGGTGTTCACCAGGCTGTGCTGTAAGATCGCCCTCCTTTCATGGTGCGCATGTCGTGTGTTTATTCTGTGGTGTGTCTGCAGTTCACTCGGACTCGGTCAGTGTGCTGTACGGAGACACCCTGAGCGTTCCTCTGCACACATAGCAGGACGTGCAGGTGCTGTTCAGCCCAGGAGGGGGTGCGTCTTGTGAGCTGTGCCGGGTGGACAGAGGCAAGGTCACCTCAGGATTGGACCAGGGGCAGCAGGTGTTTTTGGAGGGGCAGGAGCTGAAGATCCCCAGAGTGACTCTCAGAGATCAGGGTACCTACACTGTGAGGGACGGCCAGGGCAACACCATCAGCACCGCCAGGGTCACTGTGGCAGGTGAGCAGCCTGTCTTTAGCACTCTAAACACCTTTACTATCAGCGGGTCCTTATATATATATATATGAACAACTGCTACAATTATGTGTTTATATATTATATAAAAATTGTTTCCCGCAGCCGGGTAAAAATCATTGCCACTTGGATAAACAAACACGTGAACAGTGAGAAAAGGAAAAAAAAAACACAATCCTTCGATCATTAGCCACACACACATACACAACCCCCCCCCCACCACCCCGTCAGCATACCACCTTGATCAAGCACATTTCTGGGGGAAATCCTGGTATGTAATTAAACAACTGGAATTATTTTCTCCTACAACGCATGCTGGTCTGCTCATGTCCTCTTGTGTGCAGTGCGTGGGGTTTCTCACTGTGCGCTTCCTCTGTTCCAGCCCGTGAAGAACACCTGACTCTGAGGACCAGAGATGCCTTCTCTCTCCCACTGTACGGTGGAGACACAGTGATGGTGCTGTTCCAGAGAGCTGGTCAGCTTCCCACAATCATCCGAAACACAGGCTCTCCTTACCCCATATATGCCTACCAATTCACAGTGTGGAATGGCATTCTGACGCAGGACATGGTCACTTCAGATGATGCGGGTCGGTACACTCTGAAGGACGGCCAGGGAAACACCATCAGCACCGTCACCCTCACTGTGAGCGGTAAGACTTTCCCCTCTTCACTGCCTGAGTGTATGACATTATGCTGAAAAGCAGAATAATACTGCACCTTTACCATTTCTCCTACTTGTGCTTTTAAACCCTCATATTAAACAACTCCAAGCTTTTATATAATCATCTTTGTGTGGGACAATAGGCTACTATACAACTTTCACCTGTTTCATTCATGTTTTAATGCCTATTGTTGTTTTTTTCTCAAAAACAAAAAACTTGTTTTCAGCTGTAGCTCTCCCTTATATAATCTACATACAGATCTCACCTAATGATTTGAAGAGATCTGATGTGGTTTTGAAACTTTAATCCATTCCATCTTTCTTCGATACTGTGATTTTCTATTCCAAATTGATATTTGGATAGATGTGTGTGTGTGTGTATATATATATAATATACACACACACACACACACACACACACCTCTGGAAAAACCAAGAGACCACTTCTAGTTCAGAAATCAATGTTAAGCGTTCACTTTTTCCAGAGCTGTATATAATGTATACATATACAGTACTGTGCAAAGGTTTTAGGCAGGTGTGAATAAATGCTGATCAGCAGATCCTGCAGCAGCAAACGGCACCTGCACTAGAGCGTGAACAGAGACAGCAGGGGGGTCAGTAAATCAGCGAGTCAGACCTGGTTTGATTCACACGGCTCTCAAACTCAATTACATCTTAAAAATAAAACTAGCAGTATTCAGGCATTTCTGTATTTGAAACAGAACAGTTTACAAACAATCTGTCCTTACCTGTGACATTGAGAATATAGTGTCCCAAGAACGTCATTTTACGGTTCTCTCCCTCATATAAACACTCGTACAGGCCTCCATCAGAGAGCAGGGTGCTGTTAATGATCAGAGAGAAGTCCCATTGTCTGATCTTCTCTATGGGGACCTCAGCTCTGCCCTCGAAGCCTGGGCCCGGAAACACTGATCCACTGCTGAACACCCACACGTCCTGACCGGGCATCTTCCACTGGATGTAGAGTTTCTCCTCAGAGATCCCAGCAGCTGCAGCTCCATCACAGGGCAGAGATACAGAGTCGCCCACTGACATGGACACTGGGACAGGAGCAGAGGACACTGGGACAGGAGCAGAGGACACTGGGATGGGAGCAGAGGACACTGGGACGGGAGGGAATGAAGACACGCATAATACATCAATAAAGGCAGTCAATTAGACTCCACTGAAAACAACCACCTCAACAGCAGGCAGCCCTCGAGCACCAGATTTCCCTTCAGTGCCTATAATGGACTGGCTTAGTTAATCAATAACCATAGTGTGCTCAGATTGTAGAGACTGGCGATTTAGAGTGAGTGGTCAAACTGACAGGAGCAGAGCAGGACCCCACAGACATGAGGTGGTCTGACCGGTCACTGTGCATGTCCAGCAGGGGGAGCTCAGCTCAACAGCCCCCTGTCCAGTGAGTCAGTCGCCGAGAGGGTTATTGCAGCTCAGTGTCTGTCACTCAAGCCAGTGAGGCGAGAGGCCCAGTGCGTCTCCCAGTATGAGCTGTGGGCTCTCAGTCCCTCCAGCAGCTCAGAGCAGTGGGGAGAGGCACAACACAGCTGACTGACCCAGTGTGGAAATGCAGGGGCAGGAATAAAACTGAAACCGAGGTGAAATCCAGAACAATAAACACTTCAATGGAAACTCACCCTTTGTCAGAAAAGTCGCCATGAAAATAATCAGGAGCATCACGAGTCTGTGAAGGAGAAACACAAACAGACTGAATCACAGGGCAGCTGAACACCGGGCACAGGACCACTGGACAGCATTACAATACATACAGCTAGAATTAGGGACAGGAGAAGCGCAGGTCTTTATGTTATTGTGCATTGCATACACACACTCCTGGTCAAACGTTTTAGAACACCCCCATTTTTCCAGTTTTTTTAAATTGAAATGTAAGCAGTTCAAGTCCAGTGATTAAACTGCCATGGTACAAAAGGTAAGCAGTAAACTGCCAGAGGTTAAAAAAAGTTTAGGTTACCAGAAACCGAAAAGTAATGTACATTTCAGAGTTATATACCGTGATACTACACCCTCTTAAGCATTATTTGTCAGTGTTACACACAGCTCCTGTGCATAGAAGTGACACTGTATTCCTACAATGCACACATCGTTTGAAAGCTTATTCTCTGGGCTACCAGCGCGTTTCATTCTCAAACACATCCGACATTACAGTTTGCGTCGCCCACCGTCATTCATTGCCCGGGGGGTAAACACAGTCTGCTCCGAGGGGGGTCTCATTCAACAGTCACAGATCACTCCGTTTCGATCGGACTCCTTGGCAAATAGGCTTGTTTTGTTCAGAACAACCTAATTATCAACCCAGTATATATTATTGATGTTCTATCAAACAGAGAAGTTCAGATCCAATTATGTAAAATTGCTGTGTAATAGTACACTGTAAACGGAGTCCATATTGACAGGTTGAGCTCTCTACAGGCGTGTTGCTTCTACCAAAACGTTCTGGGGGGGTGGAAATAAACATATATTGTAGGCCACATACATATCAATAAGGATTATTGCAACACGTTTCGAAGCTGAATGACAAAAATAATTAATGACTAAAAACAAATCCAAAAACAACCGGCAAAGCGAAAGAAATCAACAGCAAAAAGCTTTTATTCTATTGTTTTTTAACGACGCCCAGCCGATGGTCTCTGAATCTACCCAATCAGCGCTCTCAGGCTGTCGACCAATTCTAGTGGATTTATTGGCCTAGAACTCGCCCTTAGCAGTAACCATTATCCACCCCGTTTCCACTGGCCACGTTTGGCTGCACCTCAGCGTGGCCGTGCCGTGCCGGGGGGTTTCCACTGGGGCTCAGCTGCACCTCCGCCTGTGCTGGACTGGTTTCAGGAGCGCAGTTTCTATATCGTATCGGCTGAGTCCCACACGGGTCCGGGCAGTACTGTGACGTCATGACGCAGCACGTCTGCATTCTTACACTGTAACTACAGTGATGGCGGCCGCTCTGATGTGATAGATGCGCTAGAAACTTTTCACAAGAAGGACTATGTGTGTTTACCTTGGGAAACGATTCATCTGGAGCAGATATTAATGCACGGTGCAAAAGTGCCACACAGGATTAGTTGCTTGGAGTGCCTGACGAAATAAAAAAAGAAATGCGTTATAAATACAGGCAAACATGAAATATTCTTCCTGGATTTAAATGTCCCGATGTCTTGTAGTTTCTCTCAATTATTTAAATTAGCTTCCCCGTTCTAAAACTATTAAAATGTTTAAAACGGAGGCTAAATTTTTATGTGATCAATCGTATGAAGAATTGTAGATTTTAATTATATTTGTAATCCCTCATTATCGCTATGTTAATGGGAATCCAAATATAGACACTTTACCGACTGCAGAAATGCAAACCTTACAAACTTACAAAACTAAGCGATTAATACAACTGATCCATTCATTACAGTGTCAAATGGAAAAAGGAATCCCATTCAATTAAAAGCGGATGCCCAGTGGTGTTCTTGATGCGACTTATTTTGCACATGGATAAAGCTACAGGTATACAGAGAAAACATGCCGACACTGAATCTGTGGGAAAACGGTTCAGTAAGTCATGGGCCCCAGAGTGTTGTAGCCGTATTTATATACATTTATGTAGGAGTTTTGCGTAAGAAACTGGCTGTGACTATCATACTGTATTTTTCATGATATAGACATGTATTGACTACAGGACAGATTTAATCCCAGCGCACTGTATTTAATAATGCAACACAGTTCATTCTCACACAGATAAATAATACGTGTTATTCTTGTTTTAAACTCAATTACTGTAGGCTAGTCTATCGATTATGGATGCGGCTGTTTTGCGGGTATTTATTGATCTACCACGACAGCGCCGCAAACTGTCGATGATCTCAGATGATGTTAATGGTTTGATGGGAAATTGTGCGGATTGATGAAGTCTGGGATGATGGTCCCAAATCACTGTTGCATTGTCCCCGTTGTCAGACACGCGGCGATGCGCTTATGTGTTGAAAGTCGCCCTGGCTAAGAGCGTCTGCTAACAAATACATATTATTATTATTATTATTATTATTATTATTATTATTATTATTATTAATAGTAGTAGTAGTAGTAGTAATCTATGGTCAGCACTGCTGGCGTGTGAGCACAAAGCGCATGACTAACAGATCTTACTGTGTATTCGATCTTACTGTACAAGATGTACGTTTTGTGTAATTCGCCCTGTGCTAAGAATTAATTTATTCACATTATGAATCATGTGTCCCGGGTTGGTTTGCGCAGGACTCGTAGGGGCGCTGGATTCGGCGTCACACCGGACCAGTTAATGACCAGTTCATTAACAAACATTTCCGTTCAATCTATATCGTCGCATTAACTCTCATCATCATAATCTCGCTGTAATACGGCTGTCGTGTCACGGAAGCTGCGCTCAGTCGTCTCTCATTCCTGCCATTTGACAACAGCTAACTAGTTACTGACCTGTGACACATATTGTCACTGCAGTGTCTCTGACAGACCGCTGTTCACTGCTGATGTCGCGCATTTTTAAAAAAGTTGAGATTTAAAGGCGACAAAGTTGAAAGTTCAGGTTCAAACAACCGCATCGATATGGTTATCGTGAAGTTAAAGACTGTACTGAACTGAAATGTAGGTATAAAAGGGAATACGTTGTCTAAGCCACTGCACAGCGCAGCACTGTGCAGTAGTGGTTAGGGCTCTTGATTTAGGATTCAAAGATTGTGGGCTCTAATCCTAGGTGCCGCAGTGCTGTTGTACCCCTGAGCAAGGCTGATTCACTTAGATTGCTCCAGTAAAATGCCCAGGTGTATAAATGGGTACAAATGTAAGTCGCCCTGGATAAGAGCGTCAGCTAAATGACAGTCATGTACTGAAAAGTATGCCTCGGAACGCTAATAAGCCTTATTAGTCGCTCGAATGGACAAATATTGTAAAAAGCTACTCTACCTTAAAAAGGACTACGATGATTTTTGGGGAGTTGTCTTTTCAATATTAGAAAGCAACCCTTGGAAAGCTAACAACCCAATCTAAGACACAAACTTGTGGCATTGGAGACACTTATTTGGTTGTCTCTTCCCAGTCCGACAAATGGCTTCTCAGCATGAAACTATTGTAGCACTATTGCACCTTAATGCCACTATTACTTTTACAAATTCTGTTCAGTTTAACAAATTGTAGACATAATATTATTATTAATAATAATTGTATTGGTGTTGTTAATGTTATTATTAGTATTAAAATTCATTTACATCATGTAATACAATATTTGCAGTTAAAACCTAAGTTTCTGAAAGCCCAGAATAAGTATTTTTCGGTTTTAGACGTCTTTGTAAATCTTTCCATTGTTCCGGCGTTTCGGATTTAGCCAGTCCCCTATCGACGCCATAGCGACGGTGTTGGCGTTTGAACCTGAACTTTCAACATTTTTTCTCAAAAGTTCAGATTTTTTTTAAATATACATTTCCCTCTCTCTAATGCTCTTCCGTACCTGACTGTTCGCGTCTCTGCTGGCATTTTAAACATGGCAGGTGCACTCCGGCAAATACCTTTCTGTGGAGACGTCTTTAACTGCCCTGGCTGCTGACGTCCCTGGGACTTGGGTTCGAGACCAGCAAGTTTTTGGTGCCAGAAAGTGGGCCTCCGTGCCGGAACGGAGCCAGTTCTTTTGCGGTGGAAAGGCGCTCTCAGTATTCACGCCGAAACCACTCCAGCGCTGTACATACTAGTGCGGTGTGACGTCCAGCGCTGACACAGACACAGACACAGACACAGACACAGACACACATGGTAGCGCACAACTCACGTCAGGGTTGAAGCGCCCGTTTCCTCTCAGCCGCTCTGAGCCGCACAACACGCCGCCACCGAGGGTCCTTCTGCACAAGTCGGACCAAAACTGCAGATCCTGTTCTGGGCGACAACCACAGCAGGCACAACCAGCCTCTCATCCAGGGACCAAGATCTTTCCAGTTAAGGTGCAAGGCCTGGTCTACAAACGAACACAGATCCTTCCAGGCAGAAGGACCTGGTCACACTGGGGATGTGGGCCGCCCCAGCGTGTTCACTCATATGTGGACGGGCTCATAGTTTTGAGGGTGAAAACGTAGCCCCTCTTCTTGACTCGGCCTCAAAGTGCATGAAAACGCACCGGTCCCTTGTGGCTGCTCAGGCTGCCCCGCCTCCTCTGCCAATTCCACCAACCACAACCGCAGCGCTGGTTCTCAGAAGCGACTCGCAGCTTTAACAGCAGTAAGTGTTCTTGCAGTCAGAAATTCAAAATAAAAGTCCTGCCATTCCGGCCTATGGGGTGTATACATACAGTGAGGGAAGAAAGTATTTGACCCCCTGCTGATTTTGTACGTTTGCCCACTGGCAAAGAAATGATCAGTCTATAATTTTAAGGTGTATTTTAACAGTGAGAGACAGAATAACAACAAAAAATCCAGAAAAACGCATTTCAAAAAAGTTATAAATTGATTTGCATGTTAATGAGGGAAATAAGTATTTGATCCCCTATCAATCAGCAAGATTTCTGGCTCCCAGGTGTCTTTTATACAGGTAACGAGCTGAGATTAGGAGCACTCTCTTAAAGGGACTCTCCTAATCTCAGCTCGTTACCTGTATAAAAGACACCTGTCCACAGAAGCAATCAATCAATCAGATTCCAAACTCTCCACCATGGCCAAGACCAAAGAGCTGTCCAAGGATGTCAGGGACAAGATTGTAGTCCTACACAAGGCTGGAATGGGCTACAAGACCATCGCCAAGCAGCTTGGTGAAAAGGTGACAACAGTTGGTGCGATTATTGGCAAATGGAAGAAACACAAAATAACTGTCAGTCTCCCTCGGTCTGGGGCTCCATGCAAGATCTCACCTCAAATACTTATTTCCACCTACCATTAAAATTAAAGACTGATCATTTCTTTGTCAGCGGGCAAACGTACTAAATCAGCAGGGGATCAAATACTTTTTTCCCTCACTGCATCTCATTCCCGAAAAAACTAAGGATTGTGCACCCCACAAAGGGGGGTGAAATGTAATGTACAGACACCTACTGAATACAATATGCCCTTGAAGGCCCAGTTTCTCATCATTGTAAGTGTTGCTGGCTTTTGAATAGGGCCCGGGTTGCCCAAAACTGACACCTCCCGGCCATTCCCGCCTATGGGGTATATACATATGTCATTCCCAACCTCAACAATAATGTATAATGAAACACAAACAACTTCATATTTTTTCATTGGGGAGGAAAAACCTCATTTAACTGAAAGGAAACCTCCTCTCCTCCAGGGTTTGGTAATAATTTTAGTCTATGTTTTTTAATGGCCTGCCTCAGAAGTAATACAAAAACTAACAATAATTTATGGAACAAGTATTGTGAAAAATTGTTAAAATGTATCTATGTACATAACAACTAAAAACATGAGAAGTAGACATATTTTTAAATATTATGAATATCGCCCATTATTAATTCATTATGTAACATTTCTCTCATTTTTAGTGGGCAGTTTAAAATGTGGTTACCTCCAAGTAGTGCAGTTTTTGCAAACATGCACACAAACTGCTTCCATCAGTTTGTTTGGGGAAATTATCACAATGAACTCAATGTCTAGAATTTTACCATTTCTATATAAATATTGCAGATTAAGGTATCTCTGCAGAGCATAAAATACTCTTTTAAGACTACTGTCATGTCTTTTTAGAGAATCCATTACATTTAGTTTTAGTTTTAGTTTTTCTGACTGAAAGTCCATAATTCTCATCTCAAGAACAATTAATATCCAGTGTGCTGACCTGATATTTCCTGGAATCAGAATTTCATCAGAATACCACCAATTTTGTCCTAATTCAGAATTAAAATAAATAAATTATTGAGGCTTTGGCTCACAAAAGTGGAATTAATGACTAGTGTGTTTTTCTGGGGGACTTTGCTTTTTAAAAGCTTCAGGTAACCATCAATTATTTTGTCATTTAGCCAATTGTCCTTATTAATAATTAAATGAATGTCATCCGAAGTCAAATCGAATGGAAGTGTTTGAAATTCAAAAGGCAAAAAATGTGTTTTAATGTTAGAGTGAAGACTGACACGATAGATATTACAGCTGTGGTTTTGCCGAGTTATGCAATTTTCCTGTAATTGTTTTGAAAAGCTCATGTCATATGCTATTGCAAACCCAGAACATTTAGAATATTTTTTTTATAAAATTGCTGAAATATTAAATGTATTCCTTTTAAAAACAGAGGAAATAATTAAGAGTTCGTCCATACATAGAGGTACACCACTATCTGCCATTATAATTGTTTTTGGAAGATGTGTCACTTCTGTGTTTTTAATAAAGTAATTAGAGTCTGAATTTCTACACTGCAAGCATTTTATTGGGGGGGGGGGGAGCATTTCGTAGTTTGACGAAATATATTCTTCAAATCCGTTTTGATTGACGTTTGGAGAGACTACGACTTGTATTGTTGCTTGTTTTGCATGCGCTACAGGTTCATGTTCACATTTCTTGCATTGAATGACATGCAATATCTGTGTGTGAAGCAAATCTTCTGAAAGACATGTTTTGGAGAAATGGCTATCCATGTAATTACATACCATTTCTACCATATTTTCACTGCGTATGTGATTACTAAAAGAGAGCTTAATAAAGGGGGGTGTTTTTGTTGTTTCTCAATCTTTGCAGACAATGTTTCAATGCGGTATTTGGATTAACTGTCGTTGCATGTTCTAATTGGTGTAATATTTCTTGAACTGCTGTAGTACAGTTAAGAAAATTTGAAATGAAAGTAAATATGGGTTATTTAGTATTTACCTCTGTAGTTGATGCAGTCTCAACTAAAACAACATCCATAAATGTCCCATTGCACTTTGTGTGTGCTCTTCACTAATCACAAAAGCAATGGGGACAGATACATGGGGTACAACAGGAATTCATATTGATAATTCGTAATATAAATTTATTTTTATGCGCATTTGGTTTTAATCATTGCACCTGTTGCATCCCAGAAAGCCGGACGTCTACGAGCAATTTCTTGACAAAGCCTTATACCCCCTTTTGTAAAACATTATTTTAAGTGGTACCGCCTGTATAATTTGTATAAAACCCTTAAAGTAAGTGCTGTTTGCATCCTCCTCTTCCATGTTTTTCTGCAGAATCTGTAGTGAAGTAATTTCGTCTGCATGCATGTATGTATTACTAAGGTGCTCTGATTTAATTTTTCTGAACACAGCAGTTAATGAGTTGGTGTCCGCGTTTGCTAAACACTCATTATAACATTTATATGACTTCTGGAATTTTAATTGTTCACCCAAATGATATCTCTCGGTGCTCCTGAATGGCCTGGCCTTCAGGGAATGTGAAGAATGTAGTATTGACCCCCTGTATACTATATTAAAACATAATGTTTGGGGATTTTCAAGAGTTATTTGAAAATTCATTGTACCCGATTTGTGTGCGCAATAGCCACATATCTTACTTACTCTTTTACGCGCAGTGCTAAAGCTATGGTTTTAAAAAAATACAACACATTAAGGGTTAGATTCCTGAATTTTATTAGCAAATATACCTTCCCACATGTATTTCTGAAAATGTCTTCCTTTTATATATTTATTTAAATGTAACCAGACCTCTAATGTCAAAGTAAATTGGGTGGTTTTGGGGATGGGGGCCTTCAAATAATCTAATGTCGCCTTTTCAGACAAAATGCATTTTAATGTGTCAGGGCTGACAACAGGATTTTCATGATCTTCCTCCTCTTTTGTGCTTAACATCCGCTAATTTAGGGGGTCGGGGGTTAAAATAAGTATCATTATTGACAGAAACAGATTGTGTGTATTGTGAATTGTGTGCTAATGGTATCTGTACTGTCGACTAATTCGCTCCATGCGATAAAATCATCTAGGTTTATATCTGTTTGCACTGCTGTGTTTATAAATTGTTTGGGTTGGGGTACATGTGGGCCTGTCGTGGGAATGATATCTTTGCATGTTTTAATAAACTTAGAAGTACTTTGCGGGTTCTTGCATACTATAGTAAACCCTGTCTGTGTTGGCTTTATCTGCGCTTTACACGTCTCTGAGCTACAAACAAAGCTTGTTGAATCAATACTGCCTGTGACTGGAATACCAGCGCATTCAAAATGGTACCATTGATTACAAATATCACAGGCCAGCATTGCTCTTTTACTTTGATTAGGGGATTTACAAAGACAATGCAATGTCCAATTCCAGGCCATTTTCTGTTCTGATTTCAAAATGCTTATACTTTTGTTTAATAACAAATACATCACAAGGAAATTCCATGCAAGGGTGCTTCACTAAGTTTTATTACTTACATTATTTTAAACATTTTTGACTGTAAATGTTACAGCTTTTAAACCCATCAAAATGTGTTCTGTCATGAAAAGTAGTGTTTGTTTTTGTACATGTCTGTGAATAAACAGTTACATTTAAACACTAATCCGTCTTTTCTGGTGAGCTTAGCCTAAAAGCACAATCAAAAATAAAAAACATACAATTCATTTGTGGCTGTGGGTTGGTGTTTTTGGTGGGGGGAGTGATTGTTATAAGGTTCTTCAGGGAACCCTACCAAAAAGGTCCTAAACTGAACCCAAAGGTTCAAGGAAAGAACCTTTATTAAAAGGTTCTTCAGGGAACCTCATCAAAATGGTTCTTCAAAGAAATGTTAAAGGTTCCCCCGCAGTGGCAATGCCAGGAACCCTTAAAGGTTCTTGTTAGTACGTAGCGCGGAGAGCTGAAGGACCCCTGTCTGGCGGGACAAATGAACTTCCAGATGAACAGACCAACTGCCAATCATGCACTGGGCCAAACCCACCTTTTAACCCATACAAATCACTTGACCAGACAGTTCCTCCTACATCTATGCAGCGCTTGACTTTAACCAACGTAACAAGCGGTAGTTCACTTCACTGTAATCACAGAAAAGTGTCACACTAGTCTGGAGACAATAGTTTACCGTGGACACAGACAGCAGGGCTCAAAGCACATCTCAAGAAGGGATGCAAAGTGTGAGGTAAGTTAAAAATGCATTTGCTTATTTTACTGTAGATACAGACATTTCAACATGACAGGGAGCCGGCAGAGCTCGGGCATCATCTCGATGAGGAATTTATGATTTATTTATTATTTTACTAGATCGGTGTGTTTTTGTTTTTATATTTAAAAAAAAAAACAACGATGTGTGCGTGTGGATGCGTTTGTGACGGGCTGTACAATTCAGGGACCAGTTTGTGGGTTTCTCACAGAATTGACAACGGAGCAGGTGATGATCGCCTGTTATCCTGATTAGTAGTTTATTCCCTGTTTTTACAATGCAGGTATTTATTTGTGATTTCCTCTCCTCTCTGTGACGTCAGCGCATCTTTTCTGCCCCCGTTAACTATTAGAACTAGGACGTAGAACCAGTATTTTATATTAACTGTATATTTTACCCGCACGTCTGTCATTGTGAATCCACAATTGTATCATGTAACTGTATTACTGCACTTTTTATATGTTGCCGAGTCTCAATAATACAGTGTGCGTTACTAGTCCCTTTAATATAGACATTGAAATATTCGCCAAACTGACTAAAGATCACGGCCCTGGCAACATGCGGAATTACACACACAATTATACAGCTCTAGTAGAGAAAATGCAATTGTTTAACTCTATTGCACTGGGTTGAGTTTAATACTTGTGTGAAACGGCACCTGCAGTATCCCTGCGCAGACGCTTCATTACGAGTGAGCAGCCTGTGCCCGGACACGGCCCTGGAGGTAACGCCATTACATCCACACAGCCCGATCGGATAACTAGGGTCCCGGGATCAAGACAATACAATCATTGTACTTTTACTGGACAGTTCGATTGAACGTCAACTGCGATCGAAGCCTTTAGTGTCGTTAGTGAAGTGAGCGCAGGCTGCATGAAATGCCCCCTGCTGGCGCACCGTGGATTTGTGTTTTAATATGGGTTGGACTCGGCGGTTTTCTGTCCCGTGTGAGCAATACGATTAGTTTCTGTGTTGACGAGCTGCAGCTGCACGTTAAACCCGAGAAGCGATTTAAGTGATTAAACCAACACACTGAAGAGTGATGGCTGTTTGAAGCACAGGGCGTGCTGGACTCGCAAATAAATCTAAGAGGCCCCAAAATAGCTCACTCTTGAAAGTGATGTACTGTACTCTTTACATTTACATTAAAAGCGTTTGCCTAAGATGTAAGGGTTTTAAAAACACGTCTCTGAGCTCTGTAAAAGACATCCATGCAAGTCACAGGTGCGGGGTTTCGTGGGCTGAGCAGAGCCTGTGCCTGTGACGTAACCGCGCTGTCCGTCTGGTAATGTGAGTGTGTGATACAGTCCGCACAGCGTGGGCCGCGGTCAGCGCTTTTCCAGCGACATGGTGCCGGTGCTGGATCAGCTGATCTTTAGTGAACCGGCCGCTTTAACACCGGGTTTGGAACCGAACGCTGACGTCACTGGGGTGGGCGTTCCCAGAGAAACAGAATAATAATCAGCACCGAGGACTGCGACTATAAACACTATTATACATCACAATCAAACCCATTGTAAAAACCAAACAAAAAACGCGACATCACACATGTAGCAGAAACGCAAATACAGCTATACGAATATGTCAAGATAAATCGGCCTTTTATTTGTATTGATTTTTATTGATGCATTAAGCGATTTACACCGATTCGCTATTTCAGACACTTTTACTGTATTGAATGAAATGCAAGTTGGAGTTAACATTCATTCGTCACCATGCACACAGTTCATTATGAATATACTTTGTATGAGTGGATACATTTTCATTCATTTTGTGGCGTATTTTTACTTTTATTCTTGTTTAAAACACATTGACTATAGGCTATCCTATTGATTATGGATGCGGCTGTTTTGCGGGTATTTGCGGCGCTGTCGTGGCAGATCAATAATCTGTCGGATGATCTCAGGTGATGTTAATGGTTTGATGGGAAATTGTGCTGATTGATGAAGTCTGGGATGATGGTCCCAAATCACTGTTGCATTGTCCCTGTTGCCAGACACGCGGCGATGCGCTTATGTTTAAAAATCGCCCTGTTCAATCTGTATCCGCATTAACTCTCAACTTCATAATCTCGCTGTAACACGGCTGTCCAGACACGAAGCTGCTCATTCGTCTCTCATTGCTCATTTGACAACAACTAACTAGTTACTGACCTGTGAGACGTATCCTCACTGCTCGTCTCTGCCGCTGTTCTTCCGTGTCAGAATGAGCTGCCCGGTAGCTCAGATTGACAGACTAGTCTGAACCGCCCCGATTCAAAACATTAGGCAGCTCATCCTGTCAGACAGAAAGGACCTATCAGAATGGGCTGCCCTCTGCTTTTCAGCACTCATAATGTATCTTAACCCCTTCAAAACCAAGGTAGCTCATCCTGGTCTATTCATAAATAGCTAATTGGTCACTATAAAATACTATGGGTAAAATAATTTTAACTGTACATGATTATAAGTTAACATTATCTTAAACGCCACAGAACACAGTCTACTGAGGTGACAAGTCATCAAGCCGAATCTAGCTTTTATTTAGTGCACATTTCACACACACATATATGTTAGATCTGATGTCTTCAGTCCATCGATTTCTGTACATTAAAAGCAAATGCAATTTATGTTCCTATCCACAGCAAACCAGCCAAATATCTGAAATTCTAAAGTGATTAAAGAAGGAAATACTTTAAGGATATTCAAAAGTTAATTATGTTATATAAGGAAATCTGTGGCATATTGAAAACTTGCCGTCAATAGCAGCTCGGATTTAACAGCGCGTATGGGGCTACTGCGCAGGCGCGATTTCAGAACGAAGCACATCCTGAAATGCAGCTCAGATGGTCAGATTAACCGACACACTGACCTGCCAATCAAGAGCAGCTGATTTATTGGCGTGTTTTGAAATTGTTAATTGCGCATGCGCACTGTTTATGCGCAAGCGCACTTTCGTTAGGAAGCTCATTCTGACGAACAGTCTGTCAGAGCAGCGGCGTAGTAGCCCGGCCTGCGCGGTGCTGTGGGCTTTACTGCTGTGTTTCTCTTCACAGTGTAAACCAGTATCAGTAATTGAAATGCTTCAGAAAGCTTTAATTTAGGTTAATGCTCCCAAATGAACGCATGTATGAAACCAGGGTTTAGTGTTTTACAGGGGCAACCCACTTCTGCTGCATTTATGTATGTGCCGGTAAGCAACTAAAGGGCTCAGTGTCCGATAGCCAGGACGTGGTGGGACGGCTTTCCGGGTGGAGAGGTTGTGCAGGTGGTCGCACCACTGTGTACATCACAATAAAACGAGAATAATATGGCTTGCTTATATTCAGGTGCTGTACAAGTGAACAAGCATCACATTGCAAAGGCCACAAAATGTTCAAAAACAAGGAACGTCATTTTGACAAGTGTTTAAATGACAATATGTGGGTTAGTTATTAACACGACTCGTTACTTGTCAACTGAAGCTGCTGTAACCTAGACATTTTTAATCTGTTATTTGCAGCTTTACACCACCTGTATTTACTACCACATCGTCACTTTCCCCCTCCAGTATTTACTGACACGGACCCGCCTTACACCACCTGTATTTACTACCACAGAGCCGCTTTACACCGCCTGTATTTACTGACTCGGACCCGCTTTACACCACCTGTATTTACTACCACAGAGCCGCTTTACACCGCCTGTATTTACTGACTCGGACCCGCTTTACACCACCTGTATTTACTACCACAAAGCTGCTTTACACCGCCTGTATTTACTACCACAGACCCGCTTTACACGACCTTTATTTACTAACACAGACCCGTTTTTAACCGCCTGTATTTACTAACACAGAGCCGCTTTACACCGCGTGTATTTACTAACACACCGCCGCATTACACCACCTATATTTATTAACATGGACCCGCTTTACACCGCCTGTATTTACTACCACAGCGCCGCTTCACACCGCCTGTATTTACTTATACGGACTCGCTTTACACAGCCTGTATTTACTACCATAGAGCCGCTTTACACCACCTGTTTTTACAACCACAGCTCCGCTTTACACCGCCTGTATTTACAACCACAGCTCCGCTTTACACCGCCTGTATTTACTAACACGGACCCGCTTTACACCGCCTATATTTACTAACACAGCGCCGCTTTACACCACCTGTATTTACTACCACAGAGCCGCTTTACACCGGCTGTATTCACTACCACTGCGCCGCTTTACACCACCTGTATTTACTACCACAACGCCGCTTTACACCGCCTGTATTTACTACCACAGAACCGCTTTACACCGCCTGTATTTACTGAAACGGAGCCGTTTTACACCGCCTGTATTTACTGCCACGGACCCGCTTTACACCGCCTCTATTTACAAACACAGCGCCGCTTTACACCGCCAGTATTTACTAACATGGATCCGCTTTACACTGCCTGTATTTACTGTCACGGACCCGCTTTACACCGCTTGTATTTACAACCACAGCTCTGCTTTACACCGCCTGTATTTACTACCACAGACCCGCTTTACACGACCTTTATTTACTAACACAGACCCGTTTTTAACCGCCTGTATTTACTAACACAGAGCCGCTTTACACCGCGTGTATTTACTACCACACCGCCGCATTACACCACCTATATTTATTAACATGGACCCGCTTTACACCGCCTGTATTTACTACCACAGCGCCGCTTCACACCGCCTGTATTTACTGACACGGAGCCACTTTACACCGCCTGTATTAATACCACGGACCCGCTTTACACCGCCTGTAGTTACTAACACAGCGCCGCTTTACACCGCCTGTATTTACTGCCACGGACCCGCTTTACATCGCCTGTATTTACAAACACAGCGCCGCTTTACACCGCCAGTATTTACTAACATGGACCCGCTTTACACCGCCTGTATTTACTCACACAGAGCCGCTTTACACCGCCTGTATTTACTACCACATCGTCACTTTCCCCCTCCAGTATTTACTGACACGGACCCGCCTTACACCACCTGTATTTACTACCACAGAGCCGCTTTACACCGCCTGTATTTACTGACTCGGACCCGCTTTACACCACCTGTATTTACTACCACAAAGCTGCTTTACACCGCCTGTATTTACTACCACAGACCCGCTTTACACGACCTTTATTTACTAACACAGACCCGTTTTTAACCGCCTGTATTTACTAACACAGAGCCGCTTTACACCGCGTGTATTTACAACCACACCGCCGCATTACACCACCTATATTTATTAACATGGACCCGCTTTACACCGCCTGTATTTACTACCACA
Organism: Amia ocellicauda; assembly: GCF_036373705.1. Taxonomy (NCBI): domain Eukaryota; kingdom Metazoa; phylum Chordata; class Actinopteri; order Amiiformes; family Amiidae; genus Amia; species Amia ocellicauda. Next base: position 2,574,892 of record NC_089864.1, on the reverse strand, counting down.
GCGCCGCTTTACACCGCCTGTATTTACAACCACAGCTCCGCTTTACACCGCCTGTATTTACTAACACGGACCCGCTTTACACCGCCTGTATTTACTAACACAGCGCCGCTTTACCCCACCTGTATTTACTACCACAGCGCCGCTTTACACCGGCTGTATTCATTACCACTGCGCCGCTTTTCACCACCTGTATTTACTACCACAGCGCCGCTTTACACCGCCTGTATTTACTACCACAGAACCGCTTTACACCGCCTGTATTTACTGACACGGAGCCGCTTTACACCGCCTGTATTTACTAACACAGCGCCGTTTTACACCGCCTGGATTTACTGCCACGGACCCGCTTTACACCGCCTCTATTTACAAACACAGCGCCGCTTTACACCGCCAGTATTTACTAACATGGACCCGCTTTACACCGCCTGTATTTACTACCACAGAGCCGCTTTACACCGACTGTATTTACTACAACATCGCCACTTTACACCGCCAGTATTTACTGACACAGAGCCGCTTTACACCGCCTGTATTTACTACCACATCGCCACTTTACACCGCCTGTATTTACTACCACAGAGCCGCTTTACACCGCCTGCATTTACTACCACAGCGCCGCTTTACACCGCCTGTATTTACTAACACGGACCCGCTTTACACAGCCTGTATTTACTAACACAGAGCCGCTTTACACCACCTGTATTTACTACCACAGCGCCGCTTTACACAGGCTGTATTCACTACCACTGCGCCGCTTTTCACCACCTGTATTTACTACCACAGCGCCGCTTTACTCCACCTGTATTTACTACCACAGCGCCGCTTTACACCGCCTGTATTTACTACCACAGCGCCGCTTTACACCGCCTGTATTTACTACCACAGCGCCGCTTTACACCGCCTGTAATTACTGCCACGGACCCGCTTTACACCGCCTGTATTTACTAACACGGACCCGCTTTACACCGGCAGTATTTACTGACATGGACCCGCTTTACACCGCCTGTATTTACAAACACAGAGCCGCTTTACACCGCCTGTATTTACTACCACATCGCCACTTTACACCGCCAGTATTTACTGACACGGACCCGCCTTACACCGCCTGTATTTACTACCACAGCTCCGCTTTACACCACCTGTATTTACTACCACAGAGCCACTTTACACCGCCTGTATTTACTATCACAGTGCTGTTTTACACCGCCTGTATTTACTGACTCGGACCCGCTTTACACCACCTGTATTTACTACCACAAAGCTGCTTTACACCGCCTGTATTTACTGACACAGAGCTGCTTTACACCACCTGTATTTACTACCACAGACCCACTTTACACCGCCTATATTTACTAACACAGAGCCGCTTTACACCGCCTGTATTTACTACCACAGTGCTGCTTTACACCACCTGTATTTACTACCGCAAAGCTGCTTTACACCGCCTGTATTTACTACCACAGAGCCGCTTTACACCACCTGTATTTACTACCACAGAGCTGCTTTACACCGCCTGTATTTACTAACATAGTGCTGCTTTACACCACCTGTATTTACTACCACAGAGCCGCTTTACACCGCCTGTATTTACTACCACAGAGCCGCTTTACACCGCCTGTATTTACTACCACAGCGCCGCTTTACACCACCTGTATTTACTAACACGGACCCGCTTTACACCGCCTGTATTTACTACCACAGAGCCGCTTTACACCGGCTGTATTTACTACCACAGCGCAGCTTTACACCGCCTGTATTTACTACCACAGAGCCGCTTTACACTGCCTGTATTTATTTCCACAGCGCCGCTTTACACCGCCTGTATTTACTACCACAGCGCCGCTTTACACCGCCTATATTTACTACCACAGAGCTGCTTTACACCGCCTGTATTTACTAACATAGTGCTGCTTTACACCACCTGTATTTACTACCACAGAGCCGCTTTACACCGCCTGTATTTACTACCACAGAGCCGCTTTACACCGCCTGTATTTACTACCACAGAGCCGCTTTACACCGCCTGTATTTACTACCACAGCGCCGCTTTACACCACCTGTATTTACTACCACGGACCCGCTTTACACCGCCTGTATTTACTACCACAGCGCCGCTTTACACCACCTGTATTTACTAACACGGACCTGCTTTACACCGCCTGTATTTACTACCACGGAGCCGCTTTACACCGCCTGTATTTACTACCACAGAGCCGCTTTACACCACCTGTATTTACTAACACGGACCCGCTTTACACCGCCTGTATTTACTACCACAGCGCAGCTTTACACCGCCTGTATTTACTACCACAGAGCCGCTTTACACTGCCTGTATTTATTTCCACAGCGCCGCTTTACACCGCCTGTATTTACTACCACAGCGCCGCTTTACACCGCCTATATTTACTACCACAGAGCCGCTTTACACCACCTGTATTTACTACCACAGAGCTGCTTTACACCGCCTGTATTTACTACCACAGCGCCGCTTTACACCACCTGTATTTACAACCACAGCGCCGCTTTACACCGCCTATATTTACTACCACAGAGCCGCTTTACACCACCTGTATTTACTACCACAGAGCTGCTTTACACCGCCTGTATTTACTAACAAGGTGCTGCTTTACACCACCTGTATTTACTACCACAGAGCCGCTTTACACCGCCTGTATTTACTACCACAGCGCCGCTTCACACCGCCTGTATTTTCTACCACAGAGCAGCTTTACACCGCCTGTATTTACTAACACAGAGCCGCTTTACACCGCCTGTATTTACTAACACGTACCCGCTTTACACCGCCTGTATTTACTAACACAGAGCCGCTTTACACCGCCTGTATTTACTAACACGTACCCGCTTTACACCGCCTGTATTTACTAACACGGACCCGCTTTTCACCGCCTGTATTTACTACCACAGCGCCGCTTTACACTGGCTGTATTAACTACCACAGAGCCGCTTTACACCGCCTGTATTTACTAACATGGACCCGCTTTACACCGCCTGTATTTACTAACATGGACCCGCTTTACACCGCCTGTATTTACTAACATGGACCCGCTTTACACCGCCTGTATTTACTAACACAGCGCCGCTTTACACCGCCTGTATTTACTAACAGTGCTGCTTTACACCGCCTGTATTTACTAACACAGAGCCGCTTTTCACCGCCTGTATTTACTTCCTCGGACCCGCTTTACACCGCCTGTATTTACTAACACAGCGCCGCTTTACACCGCCTGTATTTACTAACACAGTGCTGCTTTACACCGCCTGTATTTACTAACACAGTGCTGCTTTACACCGCCTGTATTTACTGACTCGGACCAGCTTTAGACCACCTGTATTTACTACCACAGAGCCGCTTTACACCGCCTGTATTTACTACCACAGAGCTGCTTTACACCGCCTGTATTTACTACCACAGAGCTGCTTTACACCACCTGTATTTACTAACACAGACCCATTTTGCATTTTCTCTACTAGAGCTGTATAAATTTTGTGTGTGTAATTCGGATGTTGCCAGGGCCGTGATCTTTAATCAGTTTGGCGAATATTTCAATGTCTATATTAAAGGGACTAGTAACGCACACTGTATTATTAAGACTCGGCAACATATAAATAGTGCAGTAATACAGTTACATCATACAATTGTGGATTCACAATGACAGACGTGCGGGTAAAATATACAGTTAATATAAAATACTGGTTCTACGTCCTAGTTCTAATAGTTAACGGGGGCAGAAAAGATGCGCTGACGTCACAGAGAGGAGAGGAAATCACAAATAAATACCTGCAGTGTAAAAACAGGGAATAAACCGGTTCTGCCGGCTCGCTGTCATGTTGAAATGTCTGCATCTACAGTAAAATAAACAAGTGCTTTTTTAACTTACCTCTCACTTTGCATCCCTTCTTGACACTCCCCCCACCAAAAACACCAACCCACAGCCACAAATGAATTGTATGCTTTTTATTTTTGATTGTGCTTTCTTGTATATATTCCTCAATTTTTTTTAAAAAAAGCTTAGACTAAGCTCACCAGAAAATATGTATTAGTGTTTAAATGTAACTGTTTATTCACAGAAATGTACAAAAACAAACACTACTTTTCATGACAGAACGCATTTTGATGGGTTTAAAAGCTGTAACATTTACAGTCAAAAATGTTTAAAGTAATGTAAGTAATAAAACTGAGTGAAGCACCCTTGCATGGAATTTCCTTGTGATGTATTTGTTATTAAACAAAAGTATAAGCATTTTGAAATCAGAAGAGAAAATGGCCTGGAATTGGACATAGAGGCATCTGGTTGTGAGTGTGAGTGAGAATTAAAATACATACTTTTATTCAAAAGTTGTTGGCAAAGTTATCTGCCATTGGTAATTAACCTTATTTTTTTTACAATTTAAAAATGTCCCGGACCTCTGACACGGACAACTGACACGGACCCGCTTTACACCGCCTGTATTTACAACCACAGCGCCGCTTCACACCGCCTGTATTTACTAACACAGAGCCGCTTTTCACCGCCTGTATTTACTTCCACGGACCCGCTTTACATCGCCTGTATTTACTACCACAGAGCCGCTTTACACCGCCTGTATTTACTAACACAGAGCCGCTTTACACCGCCTGTATTTACTAACACGTACCCGCTTTACACCGCCTGTATTTACTGACTCGGACCAGCTTTAGACCACCTGTATTTACTACCACAGAGCCGCTTTACACCACCTGTATTTACTAACACAGACCCATTTTGCATTTTCTCTACTAGAGCTGTATATTTGTGTGTGTAATTCGGATGTTGCCAGGGCCGTGATCTTTAGTCAGTTTGGCGAATATTTCAATGTCTATATTAAAGAGACTAGTAACGCACACTGTATTATTAAGACTCGGCAACATATAAATAGTGCAGTAATACAGTTACATGATACAATTGTGGATTCACAATAACAGACGTGCGGGTAAAATATACAGTTAATATAAAATACTGGTTCTACGTCCTAGTTCTAATAGTTAACGGGGGCAGAAAAGATGCGCTGACGTCACAGAGAGGAGAGGAAATCACAAATAAATACCTGCAGTGTAAAAAACAGGGAATAAACCGGTTCTGCCGGCTCGCTGTCATGTTGAAATGTCTGCATCTACAATAAAATAAACAAGTGCTTTTTTAACTTACCTCTCACTTTGCATCCCTTCTTGACACTCCCCCCACCAAAAACACCAACCCACAGCCACAAATGAATTGTATGTTTTTTATTTTTGATTGTGCTTTCTTGTATATATTCCTCAATTTTTTTTAAAAAAAGCTTAGACTAAGCTCACCAGAAAATATGTATTAGTGTTTAAATGTAACTGTTTATTCACAGAAATGTACAAAAACAAACACTACTTTTCATGACAGAACGCATTTTGATGGGTTTAAAAGCTGTAACATTTACAGTCAAAAATGTTTAAAGTAATGTAAGTAATAAAACTGAGTGAAGCACCCTTGCATGGAATTTCCTTGTGATGTATTTGTTATTAAACAAAAGTATAAGCATTTTCAAATCAGAAGAGAAAATGGCCTGGAATTGGACATAGAGGCATCTGGTTGTGAGTGTGAGTGAGAATTAAAATACATATTTTTATTCAAAAGTTTTTGGAAAAGTTATATGCCATTGGTAATTAACCTTTATTTTTTTACAATTTAAAAATTTCCCGAGCCTCTGACACGGACAACTGACACGGACCCGCTTTACACCGCCTGTATTTACTACCACTGCGCCGCTTTACACCAGCTGTATTTACAACCACAGCGCCGCTTCACACCGCCTGTATTTACTAACACAGCGCCGCTTTTCACCGCCTGTATTTACTAACACAGAGCAGCTTTACACCGCCTGTATTTACTAACACAGAGCAGCTTTACACCGCCTGTATTTACTAACACAGAGCCGCTTTACACAGCCTGTATTTACTAACACGTACCCGCTTTACACCGCCTGTATTTACTAACACAGAGCCGCTTTTCACCGCCTGTATTTACTAACACAGAGCAGCTTTACACCGCCTGTATTTACTAACACAGAGCAGCTTTACACCGCCTGTATTTACTAACACAGAGCCGCTTTACACCGCCTGTATTTACTAACACAGAGCCGCTTTTCACCGCCTGTATTTACTTCCACGGACCCGCTTTACACCGCCTGTATTTACTAACACAGTGCTGCTTTACACCGCCTGTATTTACTAACACAGTGCTGCTTTACACCGCCTGTATTTACTAACACAGTGCTGCTTTACACCGCCTGTATTTACTGACTCGGACCAGCTTTAGACCACCTGTATTTACTACCACAGCGCCGCTTTACACCACCTGTATTTACAACCACAGCGCCGCTTTACACCGCCTATATTTACTACCACAGAGCCGCTTTACACCACCTGTATTTACTACCACAGAGCTGCTTTACACCGCCTGTATTTACTAACAAGGTGCTGCTTTACACCACCTGTATTTACTACCACAGAGCCGCTTTACACCGCCTGTATTTACAACCACAGCGCCGCTTTACACCAGCTGTATTTACAACCACAGCGCCGCTTTACACCGCCTGTATTTACTAACACAGCGCCGCTTCACACCGCCTGTATTTAGTACCACAGAGCCGCTTTACACCGCCTGTATTTACTACCACAGCGCCGCTTCACACCGCCTGTATTTTCTACCACAGAGCAGCTTTACACCGCCTGTATTTACTAACACAGAGCCGCTTTACACCGCCTGTATTTACTAACACGTACCCGCTTTACACCGCCTGTATTTACTAACACAGAGCCGCTTTACACCGCCTGTATTTACTAACACGTACCCGCTTTACACCGCCTGTATTTACTAACACGGACCCGCTTTTCACCGCCTGTATTTACTACCACAGCGCCGCTTTACACTGGCTGTATTAACTACCACAGAGCCGCTTTACACCGCCTGTATTTACTAACATGGACCCGCTTTACACCGCCTGTATTTACTAACATGGACCCGCTTTACACCGCCTGTATTTACTAACATGGACCCGCTTTACACCGCCTGTATTTACTAACACAGCGCCGCTTTACACCGCCTGTATTTACTAACAGTGCTGCTTTACACCGCCTGTATTTACTAACACAGAGCCGCTTTTCACCGCCTGTATTTACTTCCTCGGACCCGCTTTACACCGCCTGTATTTACTAACACAGCGCCGCTTTACACCGCCTGTATTTACTAACACAGTGCTGCTTTACACCGCCTGTATTTACTAACACAGTGCTGCTTTACACCGCCTGTATTTACTGACTCGGACCAGCTTTAGACCACCTGTATTTACTACCACAGAGCCGCTTTACACCGCCTGTATTTACTACCACAGAGCTGCTTTACACCGCCTGTATTTACTACCACAGAGCTGCTTTACACCACCTGTATTTACTAACACAGACCCATTTTGCATTTTCTCTACTAGAGCTGTATAAATTTTGTGTGTGTAATTCGGATGTTGCCAGGGCCGTGATCTTTAATCAGTTTGGCGAATATTTCAATGTCTATATTAAAGGGACTAGTAACGCACACTGTATTATTAAGACTCGGCAACATATAAATAGTGCAGTAATACAGTTACATGATACAATTGTGGATTCACAATGACAGACGTGCGGGTAAAATATACAGTTAATATAAAATACTGGTTCTACGTCCTAGTTCTAATAGTTAACGGGGGCAGAAAAGATGCGCTGACGTCACAGAGAGGAGAGGAAATCACAAATAAATACCTGCAGTGTAAAAACAGGGAATAAACCGGTTCTGCCGGCTCGCTGTCATGTTGAAATGTCTGCATCTACAGTAAAATAAACAAGTGCTTTTTTAACTTACCTCTCACTTTGCATCCCTTCTTGACACTCCCCCCACCAAAAACACCAACCCACAGCCACAAATGAATTGTATGCTTTTTATTTTTGATTGTGCTTTCTTGTATATATTCCTCAATTTTTTTTAAAAAAAGCTTAGACTAAGCTCACCAGAAAATATGTATTAGTGTTTAAATGTAACTGTTTATTCACAGAAATGTACAAAAACAAACACTACTTTTCATGACAGAACGCATTTTGATGGGTTTAAAAGCTGTAACATTTACAGTCAAAAATGTTTAAAGTAATGTAAGTAATAAAACTGAGTGAAGCACCCTTGCATGGAATTTCCTTGTGATGTATTTGTTATTAAACAAAAGTATAAGCATTTTGAAATCAGAAGAGAAAATGGCCTGGAATTGGACATAGAGGCATCTGGTTGTGAGTGTGAGTGAGAATTAAAATACATACTTTTATTCAAAAGTTGTTGGCAAAGTTATCTGCCATTGGTAATTAACCTTATTTTTTTTACAATTTAAAAATGTCCCGGACCTCTGACACGGACAACTGACACGGACCCGCTTTTCACCGCCTGTATTTACTACCACTGCGCCGCTTTACACCGCCTGTATTTACTACCACAGAGCCGCTTTACACCGCCTGTATTTACTAACACAGAGCCGCTTTACACCGCCTGTATTTACTACCACAGAGCAGCTTTACACCGCCTGTATTTACTAACACAGAGCCGCTTTACACCGCCTGTATTTACTACCACAGAGCCGCTTTACACCGCCTGTATTTACTAACACAGAGCAGCTTTACACCGCCTGTATTTACTACCACAGAGCCGCTTTACACCGCCTGTATTTACTAACACAGAGCCGCTTTTCACCGCCTGTATTTACTTCCACGGACCCGCTTTACATCGCCTGTATTTACTACCACAGAGCCGCTTTACACCGCCTGTATTTACTAACACAGAGCCGCTTTACACAGCTTGTATTTACTAACACGTACCCGCTTTACACCGCCTGTATTTACTAACACAGAGCCGCTTTTCACCGCCTGTATTTACTAACACAGAGCAGCTTTACACCGCCTGTATTTACTAACACAGAGCAGCTTTACACCGCCTGTATTTACTAACACAGAGCCGCTTTACACCGCCTGTATTTACTAACACAGAGCCGCTTTTCACCGCCTGTATTTACTTCCACGGACCCGCTTTACACCGCCTGTATTTACTAACACAGTGCCGCTTTACACCGCCTGTATTTACTAACACAGTGCTGCTTTACACCGCCTGTATTTACTAACACAGTGCTGCTTTACACCGCCTGTATTTACTGACTCGGACCAGCTTTAGACCACCTGTATTTACTACCACAGAGCTGCTTTACACCGCCTGTATTTACTGACACGGACCCGCTTTACACCGCCTGTATTTACTACCACAGAGCCGCTTTACACCGCCTGTATTTACTACCACAGAGCTGCTTTACACCGCCTGTATTTACTGACACGGACCCGCTTTACACCGCCTGTATTTACTACCACAGAGCCGCTTTTCACCGCCTGTATTTACTTCCACGGACCCGCTTTACACCGCCTGTATTTACTAACACAGTGCTGCTTTACACCGCCTGTATTTACTAACACAGTGCTGCTTTACACCGCCTGTATTTACTAACACAGTGCTGCTTTACACCGCCTGTATTTACTGACTCGGACCAGCTTTAGACCACCTGTATTTACTACCACAGAGCCGCTTTACACCACCTGTATTTACTAACACAGACCCATTTTGCATTTTCTCTACTAGAGCTGTATATTTGTGTGTGTAATTCGGATGTTGCCAGGGCCGTGATCTTTAGTCAGTTTGGCGAATATTTCAATGTCTATATTAAAGGGACTAGTAACGCACACTGTATTATTAAGACTCGGCAACATATAAATAGTGCAGTAATACAGTTACATGATACAATTGTGGATTCACAATAACAGACGTGCGGGTAAAATATACAGTTAATATAAAATACTGGTTCTACGTCCTAGTTCTAATAGTTAACGGGGGCAGAAAAGATGCGCTGACGTCACAGAGAGGAGAGGAAATCACAAATAAATACCTGCAGTGTAAAAACAGGGAATAAACCGGTTCTGCCGGCTCGCTGTCATGTTGAAATGTCTGCATCTACAATAAAATAAACAAGTGCTTTTTTAACTTACCTCTCACTTTGCATCCCTTCTTGACACTCCCCCCACCAAAAACACCAACCCACAGCCACAAATGAATTGTATGCTTTTTATTTTTGATTGTGCTTTCTTGTATATATTCCTCAATTTTTTTTTAAAAAAGCTTAGACTAAGCTCACCAGAAAATATGTATTAGTGTTTAAATGTAACTGTTTATTCACAGAAATGTACAAAAACAAACACTACTTTTCATGACAGAACGCATTTTGATGGGTTTAAAAGCTGTAACATTTACAGTCAAAAATGTTTAAAGTAATGTAAGTAATAAAACTGAGTGAAGCACCCTTGCATGGAATTTCCTTGTGATGTATTTGTTATTAAACAAAAGTATAAGCATTTTGAAATCAGAAGAGAAAATGGCCTGGAATTGGACATAGAGGCATCTGGTTGTGAGTGTGAGTGAGAATTAAAATACATACTTTTATTCAAAAGTTTTTGGCAAAGTTATCTGCCATTGGTAATTAACCTTTATTTTTTTACAATTTAAAAATTTCCCGAACCTCTGACACGGACAACTGACACGGACCCGCTTTACACCGCCTGTATTAAATACCACAGAGCTGCTTTACACCGCCTGTATTTACTACCACACAGCAGCTTTACACCGCCTGTATTTACTAACACAGAGCCGCTTTACACCGCCTGTATTTACTAACACGTACCCGCTTTACACCGCCTGTATTTACTAACACAGAGCCGCTTTTCACCGCCTGTATTTACTAACACAGAGCAGCTTTACACCGCCTGTATTTACTAACACAGAGCAGCTTTACACCGCCTGTATTTACTAACACAGAGCTGCTTTACACCGCCTGTATTTACTTCCACGGACCCGCTTTACACCGCCTGTATTTACTAACACAGTGCTGCTTTACACCGCCTGTATTTACTAACACAGTGCTGCTTTACACCGCCTGTATTTACTGACTCGGACCAGCTTTAGACCACCTGTATTTACTACCACAGAGCTGCTTTACACCGCCTGTATTTACTACCACAGAGCTGCTTTACACCACCTGTATTTACTAACACAGACCCATTTTGCATTTTCTCTACTAGAGCTGTATATTTGTGTGTGTAATTCGGATGTTGCCAGGGCCGTGATCTTTAGTCAGTTTGGCGAATATTTCAATGTCTATATTGAAGGGACTAGTAACGCACACTGTATTATTAAGACTCGGCAACATATAAATAGTGCAGTAATACAGTTACATGATACAATTGTGGATTCACAATAACAGACGTGCGGGTAAAATATACAGTTAATATAAAATACTGGTTCTACGTCCTAGTTCTAATAGTTAACGGGGGCAGAAAAGATGCGCTGACGTCACAGAGAGGAGAGGAAATCACAAATAAATACCTGCAGTGTAAAAAACAGGGAATAAACCGGTTCTGCCGGCTCGCTGTCATGTTGAAATGTCTGCATCTACAATAAAATAAACAAGTGCTTTTTTAACTTACCTCTCACTTTGCATCCCTTCTTGACACTCCCCCCACCAAAAACACCAACCCACAGCCACAAATGAATTGTATGTTTTTTATTTTTGATTGTGCTTTCTTGTATATATTCCTCAATTTTTTTTAAAAAAAGCTTAGACTAAGCTCACCAGAAAATATGTATTAGTGTTTAAATGTAACTGTTTATTCACAGAAATGTACAAAAACAAACACTACTTTTCATGACAGAACGCATTTTGATGGGTTTAAAAGCTGTAACATTTACAGTCAAAAATGTTTAAAGTAATGTAAGTAATAAAACTGAGTGAAGCACCCTTGCATGGAATTTCCTTGTGATGTATTTGTTATTAAACAAAAGTATAAGCATTTTGAAATCAGAAGAGAAAATGGCCTGGAATTGGACATAGAGGCATCTGGTTGTGAGTGTGAGTGAGAATTAAAATACATACTTTTATTCAAAAGTTTTTGGCAAAGTTATCTGCCATTGGTAATTAACCTTTATTTTTTTACAATTTAAAAATTTCCCGAACCTCTGACACGGACAACTGACACGGACCCGCTTTACACCGCCTGTATTAAATACCACAGAGCTGCTTTACACCGCCTGTATTTACTACCACACAGCAGCTTTACACCGCCTGTATTTACTAACACAGCGCCGCTTTTCACCGCCTGTATTTACTAACACAGAGCCGCTTTACACCGCCTGTATTTACTAACACAGAGCAGCTTTACACCGCCTGTATTTACTAACACAGAGCAGCTTTACACCGCCTGTATTTACTACCACAGAGCCGCTTTACACCGCCTGTATTTACTACCACAGAGCTGCTTTACACCACCTGTATTTACTAACACAGAGCAGCTTTACACCGCCTGTATTTACTAACACAGAGCAGCTTTACACCGCCTGTATTTACTACCACAGAGCCGCTTTACACCGCCTGTATTTACTACCACAGAGCTGCTTTACACCACCTGTATTTACTAACACAGACCCATTTTGCATTTTCTCTACTAGAGCTGTATATTTGTGTGTGTAATTCGGATGTTGCCAGGGCCGTGATCTTTAGTCAGTTTGGCGAATATTTCAATGTCTATATTAAAGGGACTAGTAACGCACACTGTATTATTAAGACTCGGCAACATATAAATAGTGCAGTAATACAGTTACATGATACAATTGTGGATTCACAATGACAGACGTGCGGGTAAAATATACAGTTAATATAAAATACTGGTTCTACGTCCTAGTTCTAATAGTTAACGGGGGCAGAAAAGATGCGCTGACGTCACAGAGAGGAGAGGAAATCACAAATAAATACCTGCATTGTAAAAACAGGGAATAAACCGGTTCTGCCGGCTCGCTGTCATGTTGAAATGTCAAAAGTTTTTAGCAAAGTTATCTGCCATTGGTAATTAACCTTTATTTTTTTACAATTTAAAAATTGCCCGGACCAAGCAAATTGTCCGCAGGTGACTTACTCATGATGTACAGGAAACAGACGACCTCAGCAAAGCTTCCTGTAGTCCCTGAAGAACAGAAACTGTACAGGACATACAACAACTGAACGTAAATAACTATTTTCATGCTGTCATGTTTTTAAAGGGTATTAAAATAAACTGCTACCACAATATAAAATGTTTTCCTTTAAAGTAAGCAGGAACTGTGTATGTAGAATAAATTAGAGTGCTCTGTATAAATTAATGTCCACTGTTATATGGGTCTACAGAGGATTGTAGCGTGTCAGGGAATATGCCCTCTACCGGTACTACGTGCGGTGTTATAAGCCGTATGTGAAGAGGCCTGTTGGGGACTAGTTCCACTTCCATTGCGGCGTAGGAACACGCTGATGCAGTGCGGATGGTGCCGGGACACTGTTGGGCGTTGTGACACTGACCGAGCGGGAGGCGTGGCAGGAGGAGCGCCGTGATGCTATAAAGCCCGTCGGTGGCGGCGTGTTGTGCAGCTCAGAGCGGCTGAGAGGAAGCAAGCACTTCAACCCTGACGTGAGTTGTGCGCTACCGCGTGTTTAATGAAAATCTGCGCTCCTGTGTCTATGCATGTTAATGGGTCTGTGATGGATGCAATAGCACTAGTATGTACAGCAGTCGCTGTAAATCTGTCTTTCACACGAGTGGGCGACTGCTGTTTGATGCGCCGCTGTGTTTGATGCGTGAAGAGAATAAACGTGATGCTGTTGTGACAGTAAGTGAGCACATACACTGGATATACGTGATTGACTCGTAGAACTGTGTGCTCTATTTTACATTTGCTCGTTGAATGTACATGGAAGTTCAATAAAGAAAAATATTGATGTAGTTGTTTATGTTTTGCATATTTAAAACAATTCACTAAACCTTTAATTCAAACTGAAGTTACTGTGTACTGGTGGTCACTAATTTTGACTGATTTAAAGATGGATTTATATTGATTTAATATCAACCTGATTTAAGCCAGGTAACCACACAATGCCAAGTGTGAAGGCTCTCATGAAACATGTTTGGTGTTGCAGCATAATCGCATCTAATAGTGTGGTGAAATGATAATTTCATGTGCTTAGTTTGGTGCAAACAAGTGTGCATTTTAGATGACAAGGTTTAGTTTACCAAGGCTGCGAGGTCCTGGAAAAGCTTTGACCAGGCACCTTGAAAGTACTTGAAAAGTGCTTGAATTTGACTTTTGAAAAGCTGTATGAACCTGGTGTGTGCACCTGTAGCGCAGCACTGTGTGCAGTGTTAGTGAGGCGCCGCTGCGCTGTAGGCGCGGTGTTTCTATCGCAGACTGCAGCGCCAGCGAGCCAGGACTGCGAAGTATTTCCTGCAAAAGACGTGCCTTTGTTTGTAGTGAGCGATTTCCGCTCAAGAGAGCAATCTAAACCAAGCTACACAATCATGTGAAATGTGATTTACCACTAGGCGGTGTGTAGAAATGCGTTGGATATACAGCTCGATTATCCCCTTTAAACTAGCACGGCAGGGCTGCGTGTGCGTTCACTTCGCTTCTGGTTGTAATTGACTTCTGTTTTCTTATTTTTGTAGTAATCTATATATTACTAACGTTGTCATTCACATTGAAAACATGTTGCATTAAGCTTTGTATATGCATGTGTGTAGGCTATATACACGTGTATATAGAGGGGTGTAAATATTGTATATGCTATTGTTATTTACAATTTGCAATTGGTTTCTATTATAATGTACCTTTCTATCTTAACGCACTTTAAACTGTCTACAAAGTCTTTGTATTATTTTCATGCATTTCTTGCTGTCAATGTATCAAACTAACTTTACAGATTTTATGTGTTTTCTGGAATTTGAGGGAGAAAACCTGAAAATTCAAAACATTAGAACATATTTAATAGGGCCCTACTTGGCTAACAAGCTCACTTAATACATAGATGGTTAACATCGGGTAGTTATCCAACCACACAGATAAAGCTAGCTAATGTCACCCATAACCAAAAGTTTAGTTTTTCTCGGGTACAGTTTGTATTCGTTGACATTGCAGCTAATTTTCACTGGGGTCTGTAGCTACTGTGAAGCTAGATTATGGAGTTATAAAGCAGTAACAGCCCTTTCACATCTAGTTTAGGCAATATGTTCTTCTGATTTAGTAAAACCGAGCGCTTTACAGACTGGTAAACGTACAGCAAAATAAAAGGTCATCTTAATAGGGTCTTTCTGTGACATCGACAACACTGTGCATTATTAGGTGTCAATGTGTACAGAGCCAACATGGAGATAAACCTTGATTAAGTCAAGATGAGAAATTAGGAAGTTTGATCAGCCATTTTTATTTTAGAAACGTTTACAGAACATCTAAATAAAATGGAATAACCATGTTCTAGGAATGCAGACTTCTAGAAACATTAATAACGTTGATCAAACAAACATAAAATGTAATTCTGAGGGATTACACTCACTTGACATTTATTTTCGCTTTAATTTCTTTAGGGTATGGGTTATATTTCTATTATGTGTGTCTGTATGTAATGCACAGTAATGAGGCTAATATTCAAACTCGGACCCCCTCTAATCCTGTCCCTATTTCTACCTATATGTTGGTCCCTGTGCCCGGTGTTCAGCTGCCCTGTGATTCAGTCTGTTTGTGTTTCTCTTTCACAGAGTCACCATGCAACTAATTCTTTTCATGGCGACTTTTCTGACAAAGGGTGAGTTTCCATTGAAGTGTTTATTGTTCGGATTTCACCTCTGTTTCAGTTTTATTCCTGCCCCTGCATTTCTCACAGCTTATACTGGGAGACGCACTGGGCCTCTCGCCTCACTGGCTCAAGTGACACACAGACTGAGCTGCAATAACCCTCTCACCGACTCTGACTCCGTCTACAGGGGGCTGTTGAGCTGAGCTCCCCCTGCTGGACATGCACAGTCCACCTCATGTCAGTGGGGTCCTGCTCTGCTCCTGTGGACTCCTGTCCAAGTCAGTTTGACAGCTCACTCTAAATCGCCAGTCTCTACAGTCTGAGCACATTCTGGTTATTGATTAACTAAGCCAGTCTATTATAGCCACTGAAGGGAAATCTGGTCCATGAGGGCTGCCTGCTGTTGAGGTGGATGTTCCCACTGGTGTCTAATTGACAGCTTTGATTAATATATTGTGTGTCTTCATTCCCCCCTCCCAGTGTCCTCTGCTCCTGTCCCAGTGTCTGTATCATTGGGGGAATCTGTCTCTCTGACCTGTGATGGATCTGCAGCTGCTGAGATCCCTGAGGAGAAACTCCACATCCTGTGGAAGATGCCTGGTCATGAAGTGTTGGTGTTGAGCAGTGGATCACTGTTTCCAGGCCCAGGGTTCGAAGGCAGAGCTGAGGTCCCCACAGAAAAAATCAGACAGGGGGACTTCTCTCTGACCATCCACCGCACCCTGCTCTCAGATGAAGGCCTATACGAGTGTTTATACGAGGGAGCGAATGATGAAATGAAGTTCCTGGGAGACGTTTATCTTGCTGTAACAGGTAAGTACAGACTGTAAAGTATTCTGTTTCAAGTACTGAAATACATGTATACTGATAGTTTTCAGACGGTGGAAGATTTTCTGATCACAAGAGACCAAAAGCTGAGTGTTTCAATCCAGGTCTGACTGATTTACTGACCCCCTGCTGTCTCTGTCCACATCAGCTCGTCAAGACTTCCTCACTCTGCGGTCTGGAGCCAATCTCTCTTTCCCTCTCCACTCCAGCGCTCCAGTGCAGGTGCTGTTTGCTGCTGCAGGATCTGCTAAATCTCCCAGAGTCCTACTGAACAGCTCAGGGCTCCCTGGCCCCGGGTACGAGCACAGAGTGTCAGTGCAAAGCGGCTTTCTGACCCTGCGCTCACTTACAGCAGCTGACCAGGGAAACTACACAGTGAGGGACTGCAGCACCGGCCGCACCGTGAGCACCGTCTCTGTGTCTGTGGAGGGTGAGATTTTAGGTCTCTTTATTATTTACTGAACCACACCTTTTCAGATTGAGTTCATTAATCCGAGATTGCCTTACCTATAAAATGACCCGAACTAGAGATTGCGTTTGTGGTTAGACGAGGCACCCTGTTTCAGGTCCTCTCCTCGTCGGTGTTCCACCTGCAGCTTGCATGGGCCTGTGTGCAAAACTCCTGATCGACTGAGGAATCCAGGGGTGCCAGCCACTGTTTCTTTAACAATCTTTGATTGTTTATTTTGCGTTTCTTTGAGGTCTCTGTGTCCTAGACCAGTGTTTACTATTTTGTTTGTGAATACTCTACAGCGCTTTACTACAGACGAGCTGGACTTCTTAGAACTTGGGTCCTGCAGCCACACAGTAGATTAAGTCAGTTTACACTGATACTTGCGATGTTGTGCTCTGTACGATTGGATTGATATGGTTTGAGCTTTTCTCGGTTTTTGGATTATTTGAGCTTTATTCTGGTTCACTGTTTTTCTGTGTGTTTCCTTTTGATCAGTGCATGATTGGCGTGTGTTCGGAGATCTCCAGTGATCCTGCCTTCTAGTTCCAGTAACATCCACCTGTGTTGAAACACACACTGACTTAGCAAATAAGATCCTATTTTTTATCTTCTCTTATTTTACATGGTGGTAATAAGCTGTAATATACTGCACTACTGTCCCTTGTTCTTCTATGACCTGAAAGATTATTTTCCTCTGCCTTTACAACCTTGAACACTGGTTGAAGTGTGTTACTTGTGATGGTCAATTGTCAACAGTGTAACTAAAGCCGAGTAAGAACATGAGCCAATAAATGAATAGTCACTGTTGCATGAACTCTTGACACAGACATGTCTTCATATTGTCCTGTCTCTGTCCCTCTCAGCTCACAGAGACTCCCTCACCCTGCGGTCTGGAGCCGCCCTCTCCCTCCCCCTGTTCACTGCAGAGCCAGTGGAGGTGCTGTTTGCTGCTGCAGGAGAGGGAGCCTCTGTCTCAGTGTGCGCTGTGGAGAGGGGCGCAGCGAGCCGCCCTGGCCCCGGGTACGAGCACAGAGTGTCAGTGCAGAGCGGCTCTCTGACCCTGCGCTCACTCACAGCAGCTGACCAGGGAAACTACACAGTGAGGGACTGCAGCACCGGCCGCACCGTGAGCACCGTCTCTGTGTCTGTGTCTGTGGCAGGTGAGGCTCGGGGGGGCGCTGCTGTTGTCCTTGTTCTCACAGGGACATTGATGGTGTGTGTCTAACACACTGCTGTGATGAAAGGAGCTGTGCGACTCATTAGTGATGAGATGTGTTGTGTGTTTTTCACTAAACAGATCCCCCCCAGGACAGCACAGCTGCCATTGCTGTGTCGGTGTCCCTCGCCCTCGTGCTCCTGCTGGCTGGGGCTGCCGGGGTTGTGTGGTGGAAGTGGAGGGGATCTGGGGGGAGACGGACGGAGACACCTGGACACAATGACCCCTGCAGCCACGCTGACGCCCCAGAGCCGCAGAGTGTGGAGCTTCAACATGGAGAGAAACACACTGACACGGCACAGCCTCTACTCAACGGCCTCAACGCACAGCCCCAAGAGAACGGCCGCGGCCCCCATCCCCCAGCCCCCAGTCTCTGCTGCTTATGATTTTCACTCTTATTCTAATGCATTATTTCTTCTGCACTTTCATCTTGTACTATGAATGCTGCTGTCATTTACAGCTGTGGGCTATTACATTCTGATGGTTCAGAAAAAAACAAATCGTCATGTATAAGCAATAGTGTCTCTAATGGTGCTGTGAGGCTCTCTGGTCACGGAGTGTCAAACTGCACTGTAGAACAGGAAAAAAATATTCAGAGTACTCTTATTTTACTCGGTATGAAATAGTGTCCCTTTCCCACTTTGGCCCCAAACATCTTTGACAGGAGATTTACTGTAGCGTTGGGGCCTTTTTATAGCAGAGAGAGAGAGGGATTGGAGCCTGTCTGCCTCAACACCACTGTGCTTCCAGACCACTACTCTGTGCCTTATAGTGAATTTAAACTACATTTACATAGAAACATGGTCTATTGCAATATAATGACTTTTTCTTTTATGTGTATGTTTTTTTTCTATATATAGGAACTGGCTTTTATATTGCCATTGAATTGTTGGAGAGAAATATCTAAAGTGTATTTATACTATTTTAAATTATCTGTAATGTATAAATTCTTGGTGTGATGTATCCTGTAGTCTGTGTTTTTCTTCTCAGTGAATCACCTGCTCTCCTCATCCCCTGGTTCTGCAGCTGCTCCTCTGTGTGTCTGAGCGATGCAGGACCCCCCCACTGCTCCCCCACCATTAATCTGTATGGCCACACAGACACACTGGAGTCACACACTACAGCCGCACTGGTGTGATGCATTGCTGACACTCTGCAGCACCTCTGACAGTGTGGATATGTAGGTTTTTAGGGATTGCTTGACTCCTTGTCTAAAGATGTGAATAGAATTACAATAATGATAATATAAATCCCCACACATCAACGGATTATGTGAACCAGACGCCCTTATAAAACACTGCGGGCTGTGTCTGCTGGGTGTCTTGTAGCGGGTGTGACTCGCGGGCCCACACTTGTTAGGAGACAGACCCCCGCCCCCCCTGTGGATGAGACACGCAGCCTGGCTGGGAGGGGCGGAGCCAAGACGGCCCTGTGTGACACACTGAATATAATGACCCAAGAGCCCAGGCACACATTTGAACACCTTTACCATGTTTGTATATAATTCTTATTTTTATTTTCACACTAAAAAAAACACTAACTTTCAGCATAAGCTTTACTGGGAAAGAAATATCAAATTGGCAGAGGATACAAAACAGGCTAGCGGTTTTATTTGCCCCCTCAATGGCAGGCACAGTGTCAAAACAAAACTATAGGGCCCAGACTGGAGCGGCACTGTAGGGACTATATGATAGGACTGCTTGCACATATTGCAGCCAAATAGGGTTTCTATGTGGATTCCCAAGCAAATCAACAAAGGAAGGAGGGAGTCGTGTTTCCTGCAACAGTGTTTATTTTCAAAGCAACAGCTTCTTAACAGAGCAACTCCTAACTACTTTCCACTGCCTCTGAACTACTTCAATCTGCTCCACTTCTGATTGGGGCGCCCCTATTCATGTTCTTGTGCCCCATGACTGGCTCCTCCCCCAATAACAGCATACCCCTTGTACCCATGGCCCCCGGACCCACTGTTTCCCTCTAACAGTAAACAACAGTCATCATGAACACACAGAGATGCACACTGCAGTCCCGACACACACACAGTCCCAGATCTACTGAGGGGACTCGGGCCCCTGCCCTCCTGGCCCAGAGTATACATATGTTTCCACTGTGTCAAGGCTCAGCATGTCTTTTCCAGGTCACAGCTTCTGATTCCATCATCCCATCTTCTATCCGGTCCTCCTCGTCTTTTCTTCTCTCGCGATCCATATCTATAGATGATTGTGTCCATCTTCTCAATCACAGAATAACAGAAGTCACAGAATGTTTTGCAAATGTGGGTTTTAACTCCTTACTACACCTGCAAACCATTTGCTGTCTTTATAACAGAGCAGAGAAGTATACTATAATAGAGAAGTTTTATATGTACATAGATGCATACATGCATTTCATGTGTAAATTTCCCCAGGCGTGTTTTTCCTGTTGCACATCTCAGACAATCCCCAGAACTGACAGACTCCTCAGCCCATAACTAATTCTTCTCCGGTGATGCAGCTCTACACTGGAGGAGATTCCTCCGGGATTCCTGCGTGGGGTCAGAAGCAGGACCTCCGTGCCAAGTTCAGTACGACCCCCTCCCTCAAAGACAGACACCAACCCCAGTTACCTCACGTGTCACACGGTGCTGCGGTATGAGGCAGTGAAAGAAGAGAGAAGGCATTATGGCCGACAGCTCTTAGAGAGAACTGCATAATCCATCAGTCAACACTGACTGGAAACACGCGTTGTTTTTCATTCCAATAAAGCACTTCAAAGTTTGAATGTGCGAGAGAGAGAATACAGATTTTTTTTCTGGGAAATTGGTTGACAATATGTATGAACTCGCTGCACTGAATAACTCGACATTCATTACCTCCCATTTTTAACAGGACACACACTGACAAATGGTTTACTTTAGAATAAACTAAATAACACTTTGACTGCTAATTGCAGAGTGCAAATCAGACCAGGTTATGCATCTTCTCAATACAAAGCTTGTAAAGGTATGCAGCTTTTTATGTGACTGGACCTATTCTTTAATTGTTCTGTTATTCTACAACACCTAAAGGGTCCAAAATAACGACACACAGACCAAATTAAATTAATTACAGTGACGTATGGTTGTCAAATTATTAAAAAAATAAGTTGTAGCTAGTTCTATGTAGTTTCCTATGTGCTGCATTACCTTCCAGTACATCAATATTCCCTGAGGCACACCTCACTTAGAAAAAAAAACTGGTATGTTCTTACTGCTCAAAGGTTTAAAAATAAAACTAAACTATCAGTATACATGTAATACAGTAGTTTAAACAGAATACCTTATGGTCTGTCCTTACCTGTAACAGCAAGATGACTTTGTCCCAGGAACTCCATGTCATTCTCCTTACCCTCATATAAACACACATAGACCTGTTCATCAGAGAAGGAGATGTTGTGGACGGTCAGAGAGCAGTCCCCCTGTCTGATCCTCTCTATGGGGACCTCAGCTCTGCCCTCGAACCCTGGGCCTGGAAACACTGATCCACTGCTGAACACCCACACATCCTGACTGGATGTCCTCCACTGGATGTAGAGTTCCTCCTCAGGGATCCCAGCAGCTGCAGCTCCATCACAGGGGAGAGAGACAGAGTCCCCCACTGATACAGACACTGGGACAGGAACAGAGGACACTGGGAGGGGGGAATGAAGACACAGACAATATATAAATCAAAGCAGTCAATTAGACTCCACTGAGAACAACCACCTCAACAGCAGGCAGCCCTCGAGCACCAGATTTCCCTTCAGTGCCTATAAAGGACTCGGACTGTAGAGACTGGCGATTTAGAGCAAGCTGTCAAACTGACTTGGACTGGACTGGACTCCACAGTTGCAGAGCAGGACCCCACTGACATGAGGTGGACTGAGCGGTCACTGTGCATGTCCAGCAGGGGGAGCTCAGCTCAACAGCCCCATGTAGACGGAGTCAGAGTCGGTGAGAGGGTTATTGCAGCTCAGTCTGTGTGTCACTTGAGCCAGTGAGGCGAGAGGCCCAGTGCGTCTCCCAGTATGAGCTGTGAGAAATGCAGGGGCAGGAATAAAACTGAAACAGAGGTGAAATCCGAACAATAAACACTTCAATGGAAACTCACCTTTTGTCAGAAAAGTCGCCATGAAAAGAATTAGTTGCATGGTGACTCTGTGAAAGAGAAACACAAACAGACTGAATCACAGGGCAGCTGAACACCGGGCACAGGGACCAACATATAGGTAGAAATAGGGACAGGATTAGAGGGGGTCCGAGTTTGAATATTAGCCTCATTACTGTGCATTACATACAGACACACATAATAGAAATATAACCCATACCCTAAAGAAATTAAAGCGAAAATAAATGTCAAGTGAGTGTAATCCCTCAGAATTACATTTTATGTTTGTTTGATCAACGTTATTAATGTTTCTAGAAGTCTGCATTCCTAGAACATGGTTATTCCATTTTATTTAGATGTTCTGTAAACGTTTCTAAAATAAAAATGGCTGATCAAACTTCCTAATTTCTCATCTTGACTTAATCAAGGTTTATCTCCATGTTGGCTCTGTACACATTGACACCTAATAATGCACAGTGTTGTCGATGTCACAGAAAGACCCTATTAAGATGACCTTTTATTTTGCTGTACGTTTACCAGTCTGTAAAGCGCTCGGTTTTACTAAATCAGAAGAACATATTGCCTAAACTAGATGTGAAAGGGCTGTTACTGCTTTATAACTCCATAATCTAGCTTCACAGTAGCTACAGACCCCAGTGAAAATTAGCTGCAATGTCAACGAATACAAACTGTACCTGAGAAAAACTAAACTTTTGGTTATGGGTGACATTAGCTAGCTTTATCTGTGTGGTTGGATAACTACCCGATGTTAACCATCTATGTATTAAGTGAGCTTGTTAGCCAAGTAGGGCCCTATTAAATATGTTCTAATGTTTTTAATTTTCAGGTTTTCTCCCTCAAATTCCAGAAAACACATAAAATCTGTAAAGTTAGTTTGATACATTGACAGCAAGAAATGCATGAAAATAATACAAAGACTTTGTAGACAGTTTAAAGTGCGTTAAGATAGAAAGGTACATTATAATAGAAACCAATTGCAAATTGTAAATAACAATAGCATATACAATATTTACACCCCTCTATATACACGTGTATATAGCCTACACACATGCATATACAAAGCTTAATGCAACATGTTTTCAATGTGAATGACAACGTTAGTAATATATAGATTACTACAAAAATAAGAAAACAGAAGTCAATTACAACCAGAAGCGAAGTGAACGCACACGCAGCCCTGCCGTGCTAGTTTAAAGGGGATAATCGAGCTGTATATCCAACGCATTTCTACACACCGCCTAGTGGTAAATCACATTTCACATGATTGTGTAGCTTGGTTTAGATTGCTCTCTTGAGCGGAAATCGCTCACTACAAACAAAGGCACGTCTTTTGCAGGAAATACTTCGCAGTCCTGGCTCGCTGGCGCTGCAGTCTGCGATAGAAACACCGCGCCTACAGCGCAGCGGCGCCTCACTAACACTGCACACAGTGCTGCGCTACAGGTGCACACACCAGGTTCATACAGCTTTTCAAAAGTCAAATTCAAGCACTTTTCAAGTACTTTCAAGGTGCCTGGTCAAAGCTTTTCCAGGACCTCGCAGCCTTGGTAAACTAAACCTTGTCATCTAAAATGCACACTTGTCTGCACCAAACTAAGCACATGAAATTATCATTTCACCACACTATTAGATGCGATTATGCTGAACACCAAACATGTTTCATGAGAGCCTTCACACTTGGCATTGTGTGGTTACCTGGCTCAAATCAGGTTGATATTAAATCAATATAAATCCATCTTTAAATCAGTCAAAATTAGTGACCACCAGTACACAGTAACTTCAGTTTGAATTAAAGGTTTAGTGAATTGTTTTAAATATGCAAAACATAAACAACTACATCAATATTTTTCTTTATTGAACTTCCATGTACATTCAACGAGCAAATGTAAAATAGAGCACACAGTTCTACGAGTCAATCACGTATATCCAGTGTATGTGCTCACTTACTGTCACAACAGCATCACGTTTATTCTCTTCACGCATCAAACACAGCGGCGCATCAAACAGCAGTCGCGTCATAAAGCAATCAACTGGCTCTCCAACCACTGGAGTGATATCCAGAAGTTTATTCATTTAATCAGATTGCCGATTTAGTATGCCAGTGATTACCAAATTTAAATATATATTTCACAAAATTCCAGGACTTTCAATCACTTTATTCAAAATTCAAGCACTTTCACAACCTTGAAAATACCACCTTAAAATTCAAGCATTTGCAAGGATTTCAAGCACCGGTACGAACCCTGATTATATATATATATATATATATATATATATATATATATATATATATATATATATATATATATATATATATCGCCCACTCGTGTGAAAGACAGATTTACAGCGACTGCTGTACATACTAGTGCTATTGCATCCATCACAGACCCATTAACATGCATAGACACAGGAGCGCAGGTTTTCATTAAACACGCGGTAGCGCACAACTCACGTCAGGGTTGAAGCGCCCGTTTCCTCTCAGCCGCTCTGAGCCGCACAACACGCCGCCACCGAGGGTCCTTCTGCACAAGTCGGACCAAAACTGCAGATCCTGTTCTGGGCGACAACCACAGCAGGCACAACCAGCCTCTCATCCAGGGACCAAGATCTTTCCAGTTAAGGTGCAAGGCCTGGTCTACAAACGAACACAGATCCTTCCAGGCAGAAGGACCTGGTCACACTGGGGATGTGGGCCGCCCCAGCGTGTTCACTCATATGTGGACGGGCTCATAGTTTTGAGGGTGAAAACGTAGCCCCTCTTCTTGACTCGGCCTCAAAGTGCATGAAAACGCACCGGTCCCTTGTGAAACGCGTCAGTGCGTGACGCAACAAGGTGTGTGTTAACATTCATGGGGATTTGATTCAACGTGTGAAGAGTACGAGTGAGTCTGGTGCAGACCTTGATGGACAGTGACTCTTGTTTCAGCTCCTTTTTTCCTTGATTTGCACGTAGCCATTGTTGCCCAACTTACTAGGCATGCAACAGTAATTAAATTACACCCTGAGAGTAGAATCAATAATAAAGTCACTGAAAGACTTTAATGCGATATAAATAGTATAATAATTATGTGGTGCAATGATTAAAGTGTCAATCTCATCGGTGTCTCTTCTCTGTCCGTGTGGGAGAGAATAGCAGTCACACGCAAAGGGGCAGATTATACAAGTGACGGGTATAAGCAGCCCATTGAAATACACTGCGGAGAGACAGATTACACTTATTCATGGTGTACACTGCCTCTCAGTGGTCATCTGAATGGCTTCCTGCGAATACATACTTAAACATTACATCCACACATTTACAGTTGAAATGGAACAATAATGCGTAATGCAGCGAAAATATATTCTGAAATATTTCACATGCAGCAACAGGCTAGATGCCACCATTTAACGTATCTAACTGACAGGGCTTAACATGGATTGGGCGCAGACTCCCTCACAGCTTTCAGATCATGAACTATAAGGCCCTGACATATTCAAGTTATATTATTTCAGAAGGAAGAGGTAACACACATGCACATTTGGTGGGTTTAAGGCCACACAAGGTTCACAATCCACACGTTCAGAGCATGTTACACAATCTGTTTCAGGACCGGCACTGAAGCCAGCCCTGAGAGCAACACAAATGACACACAAACAGGACGACCACAGCGGATCACACTGCTTCTTTATTGACTGTAATACGGGTGCAAAACGGCAGGAGAGCTGTAGCTTAGTGAAGGTGAAAACCTGGACACCGAGGCCCCATTTCCACTGATGGCTGCGGCCGTGAAAATGGGCGTTTCCACTGGCTAAGGGCCGGACGCGGCCAAGTCCTCACATCAGCTACAACATCTACTGTCACAGACAGCTGCCAGCTGCTGTGAGAGGCGTCACTGTGAATTATTAACACATACGTATTAGCACACATGATGCATGTTTTTAGATTTAAAAGTCTTTTGTATTTAGCTAATTTATTGTGTGTATGTATGATGACCTTTGATTTACTCTATAAGCCTCACTTATTATTAATGTCGTTATTATAAAAATGATACAAATGCTTAAGAACTATAACGTGAATGAGGATTGTGTGTTTACTGAAGGTAAAAGGCACTTTTTTAACCAAGTTGGTATCTTGGTATTCTGTGCTCTAGAGACTCATAGAGATAGGATATATAGATTAATATACACATATGTATCCAACCAGTAAAACATTGATATTTACTCACACGTTTCTGTGAATTGCCCACAATGCATCACCCTGATAGCTGCCCGGGCCCGACCTCTGAGCTCCAGGGTGTAACACAGTCAGTGTGTAACACACTGCGGCCGGCATTACATAAAAACTATTAAAACACTTCTGACTGCTGCCGCCTCAGGGAAGGACAGCCCCCTGCTGCACACACAGCTCAAGTGCAGGCGTCTGCTCTGACTGCATGATGAGAGAGTGTGCCATTTTAATGAATTGTCTTGAATTCGTTCCTGTGTTTTAATTACTAGTATTTAATTTTGCATGTTAAGAAAAGTAAATCTTTATAAAGATAGAATCAAATGAATGTATTAGAGTAACAGAAATGTCAAATACAGAATATTCTGAATTAAGGGCAGCAGTCAACACTGACAAAATAAACCCCTAATGCCTGTGAGATGATGAAGTGACAGTGCAGGAGGATTACACCTGTGAACACAGCGCCGCTGCAGTCGTCCTGCTAATGACCAGTCCGCTGTCAGAGCATGGGCTAACAATAGAGAGTGATAATGGGAAGAGAAGAGAAATCTGACCAATTCATCTCTGCATTTAGATTAGATTCACTTTTTTATCCCTGAGGGGAAATCGTTTATAGCTAGTGTGCATACATGGATTCACATAACCACAACAATGACACAGTGCATTAATATACATTAATAATAATTATATATTTATATTTATATATATATATACACACACACACACACACGAGTCTCATGTCAGCCATACAATCACTAGCAGAATATAACATATAAAAAATAATTTCACATTTAAGTATATAAATAATACAATCTAAATATGGCATGCTTATGGATCCTAATCTGTGCTTGTTAAAAGCGTGCCAGCAGGTGGAATAAAAGTGTCCTGAGCTATTGCTCTTGGTACAAGATGCCCAGAGGTGACATCCTGAAGACCCAGGAGTTCACTGAAAAGGGTGCTGTGGGCTGATGTGGACGACTGGACGGGCTGGTCTGTGTGCAGTGGTCAGGGCTCCACAGCTTCCTGCCGCCCCCTCAGCTCTGCCTCTCTGGTCTGGTCAGGAGCTGACTGGAGTCCGATCCTGTGGACAGTGCTCTGTGTCTCTCTTGCAGTGCAGACAAACTAATCCAGTGTAAACAGCAGATTTGAGGTCACGACTCTTGTGGCACCAGTAACACAGACTGGCAAGAACAACAGTGATCAGTCCAGTCAGTCCAATCCCAATTGTGATCCCAACAGAGGAGTGGGACTCTGGGGGGAGAGACAGAAAGAGAGAGAGCTTTAATAACTGGTGATCAAACCACCCGGTGCCAGGAGAGAGAGGCACGTCCCAATAGTTCTGCTCCAACAGTGATGAATACAAGATCCATATGAAAGCACAGGACAGTTATAATAGCCTGGGCCCAGTCCTGCTTCACAGACCAGTGCAGGCCTCTCCCCAGCAGAGCGACAGTCACACTGGTCAGACTGGGCTGCTTCACTGAGGGGCCCGTTCAGCGCTGGCCAGCCCTGGTGCCAGAGAGACACAGTGTGGACTGGTGTTCCTTTGAACCCAGCCTGCTTAATGGGTCACTCAGGGGCGGAGCCGGGGGGGGCTATGACACTGACAATTTAATTAATGGTGATGGCTAAACTACACTAGTTTAGGTTCACCATACATCCAGTTTTAACCAGACTTTCCCTCTTTTTCGGTCCTTTGATCTCCGGCCGGATAATTTTAAATATCTAAAATAGTCCGGGATTTGCCTGCTCATCTGTTCTCCAGCACTGAGCTGCAGTCCCGGGCTCGGGTTTAACCCTTCGGCTCCAGCAGCGCTGCAGTTCGATCAGAAAATATCAATGTGTGAGGCAACAGTGTTAGTGACGAGCCATTTAAACAACTACTGATTGTTAATAAACGACTGACGTCTGTAAAGCTCTCAACAACCAATCAGAAGGTTTTATTTCATTGGGGCATTAACAATTAAAAAGCAACGTCAGGTTGAGAGGAGAAGGCAGAGTGTGAGTGAGAGGACAGGATTAACAGGCAGTGAAGAGACAAAACTGCGGGGGGATTAATAACAAAAAATCAACCGGATGTTTCAGAGATTGTCTTTGAAGAAACGGCGACAGCAGCGACAGCGCGGGTCACAGCAGACTGAGCATCTTCTCACACCTTCTCACATCACAGTGTTTAGCTGTTACGGTTTCTTCAGAGTTATATTTGTACTATACTACCTTGTTATAGTGTTAAAATGTATTCTCATATACTCCTGTTTTGTTTATGAAAACTGAATACTAAACTAAAACATGCAAATATTTATTTTGAAAAAAGAATACCAATTGCTCATGTTTTTGGGTGTTATAAGTTATGCTTCAGCGCACCAGTGTTTGTGTCTATTTCTTGGTAAAGCATTTTGCACCTTCTTGCCACACAGCCACGTATTGAACATGTCATTGTATTTTACCTGGTTGTATATAGTGGCACTGTATATAATGTTGCATACGGGTCCAGGGATTTAATGACACACTCGTAACTTCTTGATCAGACATTAATAAATAGATTTTGAATAAATGTTTTGCATTTAAATGTCATAACACTGCATTTACACCTCCAGCCCCAACCTTGTGGAGCCTCCTCTTGATTGACAGTTCAGATATGGTGACCCTAGCTGGCTCGGGTTCTCTCTGCTCTATAGCAGTGCAGCAGTAACTTAAGTAATGTGTTAAAAGGGGCTTCTTAATGTCCAGTGTTAAAGATGCATTCCAGTGATGTTGGGGGTTGTGAACCCATTCTGTCCAATCAGGCATTTTCTTTATTTATTTTTGCATATTGAGGGGACCCTATTTTGTTCACTAATACTATTCCCTCTTGCACTGAACAGATGCTCAGGGATGTGGCTGTATTGAAGCACTTTTGGGGGTGAGGCGGTGGAGAAGCTGTCTATATTGTCCATTGTGTAAATGGCAATACAGTTTCACTGTTGTCCATTGTGTTAATGTCAATTTTATAATAATTTCATCACTAGCAAATGGTGGTACATTTTTGCTGGATTTTAATTAATTGCAAGTTCTAAAGATTCACAAATAAAACTCCATAAAGAGAGTCAAACTGATTTATTTTACTTTGCTGTTAATGAAACATACAGCGGTCTCGTTCACAGCAAACGTGGAAAATACAGCTGACGCACTCACACCACATAGTAAGTACACGCGCCGTTGTGGGTTCAACCTCATGTTCGGAATATTACAGGGCTCTGAATTCCTGAAGTGTTCCCGACACTGAGAAAATGTATTTACACTTAAACACAACAGATCAGTCCAGTCAAACGTCACAGTCGACAGGGATACTGAGAGGTTGCAATGCGTCTCTCCAAAGCTTCTCTTCAGCACAATAACTGCTCTGAAATGTGAAATAAGGCTGAACTGAGAACATCAGGACATGAACCCAGGAGCTGAGCTGCTGCTGCTGCTGGACAGTACAGTACAGTACAGTAGAGAGCCGCACAGCCCTGCTCTCACCAAACCACTGAACAGGCTTTACACCAGCAGCCTGAAACTGAGGTTGAGGGGAAGAGACCACTGAACCTCAGACAATCTCACTTTCACAGCTCTGGTCACACAGGTCAGTGAAGAACAGCCCCAGCCCCTGTCCTACCTGTCACAGTGACGTTCACAGTGCTGATGGTCGCTCTGCTCTGGGAGTCCAGCACTGTGCAGGAGCCCTGGTCAGTGAAGGTCAGTGCAGACAGTGTGACCTCCTGCTCCTGCCCTGAGACTGTCACTGACACGGCACTGGAGAGAGCTGGGGAGAGAAAGGACGAGAGGAAGAGACAATCAGACCAAATTACAGATACACATCCATTAATTTCCCACATTCTCTAGAGCAGTGGTCCTCAATCTTCTCCTGGAGGCCCACCTGTGCTGCTGGTTTCTGTTCCAACTCAAGGAAAAGCAGGAGTAGAAGTGTGCTTTTCTTTCCCCTTTTTGTTTCGGATAGTTTATTTAGCCATCTTTGATCTTTAGTTAGATTTGTTTATTATTTTGGCATTACTTTACTTGGTGTGTGTGTGTTAAAAGCGACTGCTACCGGAGCTATTTTAGGATTACTGTTACAAGGGGGGTGGACAGTTATCCACCAATTTCTACAAATGTATAAAATATTTTTCACTAGGACGTTGTGGTGTGGGAGGTGCAGATAAAAACACTGAATTTTAATTACATTTTGGGTGGGGTGCTGTACAGCTGGTCATTAGCAATGTGTTTCCAAATAAAGCAAAGAATTCAGTTTTTGGCAAAACATCTGATTAAGATTTCTTCAAACTCACAAACTGTATGTAATCTCCTTCATGGATGTACTGAGATATGAGAAGAGAATCCCTTTTGTAGACGCTGCAGAAGACTGGTATGTCCAGGTATTGGTATTGGGTCTGTGGTAACAAAGCTTACTCTAACCTGCCCACTGACTGGTTAGGATGATGTACTTTTACACGCTTAGCAGATGGCCTATACATAGTTCATAAGAATAACTCTACAGGTAATTGGCCACTGAATCCAGCTAAGCACATGAGGCGACACAAGATTTTAGACTTCAATGTTCTCTTCATTAGGAAGTGTACAACAGTGGCGTATTATAGAGCATTTACACTATAGACTGGCACAGTTTACTAATTATACTATTATCGCTATAGAAGCTATAAAAATACAAACATGTTGTTCGTACAGTATGTGCAACACTATCTTCCCCTTCCCGAAACACAAATATATTATGTGCTACACATCCTCGGACAATAACATGCCCCTGAGGCATGACGTGTACCTGCTTTCCCAAACGCATTAGCCAATGAATCATTACTATTATGTTGTGTGACTATGTATCGGGACTGCCCCGTAACTGTTGCTGAAGTTGTTTGTTAGACTGTATAAGGCTGTGTGAAACTGAAGCTAAACGAATGTGTTGTTTTCTTCCCGAGCGCTCATCTCCTGCTGCAAGGTCTCCGCTTTTGCTGAAACACTGACTGGCCTGACTGCCTGATTCACTGGGATCCGATGGGTTGCTTCAACTGAAGCGTTGTACCTTAACAGTTACACAATGTAAAAACAATTTAAATCCTCAAAGTGAGTCATAAATCAATCAAAGCACATGTTTCTTGCAGTCAGACGGACGGTCTTTCCCCTTGAATACTGTGTTGACAATGGCAGGTCCTTATAAAAATTTGCATTGAATCTAAAATGAACAGAAAGAGCATCAGGCAGGAGCAGGAACTTCAATAGATTAAAGTTAAAATTCCAATAACTATGGCGAGTTTATTATTTGTGTGTTATTGTTAAATATCAGATTAGTTTTGCAAAACCTATGCCCATTAATTCAATGTATCATGAACCAGTTAAGCATGAATTGTTCTATAGACCTCTAGAGAGTGCAAAGCGTTTAACTGTATGCTTCTGTGCAATGATTTGTTTGTCAGGAGTTTGACCAATTATTTCCTAATTCTGTTTACCAGCAAATAAAAGGCACTTGGATTATTCATTTATACGGTCTGTTTGTACATTGGATTTATCTGCAGCTACAAATTAATCTGGCGTTTACAGAGTGATTACAGAGTGAATGTCAATAGTAATGAGAGCTGCCTACACACGGCTTATTTCTGCCGTCCCTCCCTGCATTAATGCTTCAAATATCTGAAGACCTACAGCTGAACTGCAATTTATTTATCTTTTTTAATGAGAACTCACCACAACACAAGACCAGGACAGAGGAACGCATTGTTCAGGGACACCTGCAGGAAAGGAGATGAGACCATCATATAAAAATGGGGTTTGTCTTCAGGACCCTTAGGCCAAGGTTCTCAACAATATCGACCACAAAAATGCGATTTGTATGTTAATAACTACAGCACCAGGACCGATAGGCTGTCAAACACGAATGAGCCGAAAGCCGCATGTACCTGCGTTTGTATACAAATAAATGCAGAGTTCAGGAAGTAATGCAAGCAAGAAACATAAAGCAACAATAAAACCATAAAACTGCTAGATAGCTCGTTTCAAATAAAAGGCCTGCAATGCTCATCTATGGAGTATATATATCAGTCTTCCCCAGTCCGTTTATGTGCCTCGGGGCTGAGGTGATACTTCTGAAATCAAGTGTGTTGCTGTCTTGCTGTATTTAAGCATCTAATTCGGGATGCTGTCCAGGCCGCAGGTGTTCCTAGGATATGGAAACCCAGCTGTTTGTTGGGTTCTGGTTGTGCTAAAGTTCTAAGAAAGTGTTCTTGTCAATGGATTACTGAATTTGAGCGAGTTTGTCTATCTCATACTTTCATTTTTTCAGGACTAGAGTTTCCTTTTTTATTATTATTTTCTTTCACTAAACATTGTATGAAAAACAAAGTAAACGGCACAGCTTCTCTAACTCACCATTGACTAATCTACTGTGTTTAAAATAGGCTTATTGTGTTTGTGTGTATTTGAAGAAAGTGATTTTTTTTTATATTATTGCTGTTTCTAGCTGAATTTGTTCTGGTGAAGAGGAACAGCAATTCTGACTATTATTCTTTATTAAGAGACCTGAGCAATAAAATCAACTTGGTGAAGCAAGTCCTGACTCCTTTGTCTTTGTGGTTATCGGTTTTCAGTTATTGTCAAAACGTCTCCTCTTCACTTCATTCATTATGATTAAACTGAATGCTGGATGTTGATACCTGACTGTGGATCCACATTGTGCGCCATTGTCGTTTTCAGTCACAGCATGAAAGACAGCAGACTGGGTTTAGGGTGTTGTGTTAATACTATGTTCTGCATCAGTAAGGTGCACAGGACATTTAGAGAGCAAAGGCTCGGCTTGGTGCAGTCACACTAATACAACTATATAAAAGTTATAGAATAGTTATATCCTATATATAGTATAATATAATATGCATTATATATTAATAGTAATAATAGTTAATAGTTATTATCATTTTCATTGCCCTGGCAATTGTGGCATATTACAGGATACTGTAACAGTTCCACTCGTGGTCAAGTGTTGATGGAGAAATCCCCATACCAAAAACAAATCAGGTAAAGAGTAACAGGGGAAAAGGGAAATACTGATCGCAAAAGAAAGGTGGAAGAGTACCAGGACACAGCAAGTGCAGGGAAGGGAAGAGAAAGAAGGCTTCCCTGTACTGGCAGCAACACAGTCAGTGCGAAACAAATGTTTGAAAGGTGGGGTATCATAATTTCTTTAATGTATTTCTTACATTAAACGGTGTTCTAAATATCTCCTGAAAGTTTAATTCTCATCCGTTGCTTATAAGATGGGAAAAAGGCTTTTTTTGTGTTAGACGTTTTAAAACCCTCGGACTCCTGTAAACGCAACAGAGTGCGTGACGTCACAGTGGGACTGTCACTGGTTTAAACCGCGGGCGCTCAGTGGCAGATGACAGGGATGCGGTGTTACTGGGTCGGAGGTTTCGTGGGAAAGTGTTCATGTGGAGGACAATTCGCAACACCCCCAAACACCCCTCTCCCTCAGTCCATAACCCCCAGTAAAGCCCTAGACAGCAACAAGAACAGCTTGGTCACCGTACGAGACAATACAAACACGCGTGAGAGAAAACTGAGCAAAAGGAAAGGAAAAGTAGCAGAGAGAGATCATGTCGACAACACAGTAGTTAAGACCAAAAGAAAATAATCAATGCAAACACTGGACACTTTGCAGCGCAGCGATAAGCGATGCGTGGGCTCAGACCACAGCTCGTCTTATGGGTCACAACACCGGCACACGCACAGGGCCATAGGCGTGTGAACTGTGTCAGTGCTGCCCACGGGAAGCCCTGTGTGAACTTCACATTATATATAGCACCCCAGCCCCTATTCATAAACAATGGTCACTTTATTTAACTACACTAAGATTTAAAGCCTGGGGGCCCTGGGTACGATAAAAAAAAAAAAAAACTCCTGTATTTGTTATTAATGTAGAATAATAAATGGCGGCGCCTCCACTTAGTAAAAATTAAATGTACTCTGATGTAAATACCCCTACTAAGAATTAAACTAAATAAGAAGAAACAGTTACCATATGTATGGAGCCAATAAACAATATTTTACTAAAACAATTGTAAATAAAAAAAAAAATATATATATATGTTAAATATTCTCACTACAGCAATAGCAAAACAGTATCTCACATTTCACTGTAAGCACACATATACTTAATAAAATAAGCTTTTCAGTGGGCCCACACACACACACACACACACTTTGCGCGCACATCAAGATATCATAAAGAAATAAACACGTAGCCAGATGAACTCGGGCTTTTCCGGTCACCCAGAGCGGATCTGCATTAGTTCCTCCAGTCTTGGGTTCAGTGGAGAGTTTAAATAACTAGAACTTAAATATCTATTTAAGAAACTAATTAAATAAAAACGCACGCAACGCAAACAGGTCCAATGTTACCTTAGATTTAGCGATTCATAACTTTATAAGGCTCTATTGAGTAGACAGACACGTAAAAAAACAATATAACTTCCTTGTGTACACCAAATAACAATGTAACGGGTCGAACTGCCTGTAGACCGCATTCATAAATACACTCACCTAAAGGATTATTAGGAACACCTGTTCAATTTCTCATTAATGCAATTATCTAACCAACCAATCACATGGCAGTTGCTTCAATGCATTTAGGGGTGTGGTCCTGGTCAAGACAATCTCCTGAACTCCAAACTGAATGTCTGAATGGGAAAGAAAGGTGATTTAAGCAATTTTGAGCGTGGCATGGTTGTTGGTGTCAGATGGGCCGGTCTGAGTATTTCACAATCTGCTCAGTTACTGGGATTTTCACACACAACCATTTCTAGGGTTTACAAAGAATGGTGTGAAAAGGGAAAAACATCCAGTATGCGGCAGTCCTGTGGGCGAAAATGCCTTGTTGATGCTAGAGGTCAGAGGAGAATGGGCCGACTGATTCAAGCTGATAGAAGAGCAATTTTGACTGAAATAACCACTCGTTACAACCGAGGTATGCAGCAAAGCATTTGTGAAGCCACAACACGTACAACCTTGAGGCGGATGGGCTACAACAGCAGAAGACCCCACCGGGTACCACTCCTCTCCACTACAAATAGGAAAAAGAGGCTACAATTTGCACAAGCTCACCAAAATTGGACAGTTGAAGACTGGAAAAATGTTGCCTGGTCTGATGAGTCTCGATTTCTGTTGAGACATTCAGATGGTAGAGTCCGAATTTGGCGTAAACAGAATGAGAACATGGATCCATCATGCCTTGTTACCACTGTGCAGGCTGGTGGTGGTGGTGTAATGGTGTGGGGGATGTTTTCTTGGCACACTTTAGGCCCCTTAGTGCCAATTGGGCATCGTTTAAATGCCACGGCCTACCTGAGCATTGTTTCTGACCATGTCCATCCCTTTATGACCACCATGTACCCATCCTCTGATGGCTACTTCCAGCAGGATAATGCACCATGTCACAAAGGTCGAATCATTTCAAATTGGTTTCTTGAACATGACAATGAGTTCACTGTACTAAACTGGCCCCCACAGTCACCAGATCTCAACCCAATAGAGCATCTTTGGGATGTGGTGGAACGGGAGCTTCGTGCCCTGGATGTGCATCCCACAAATCTCCATCAACTGCAAGATGCTATCCTATCAATATGCGCCAACATTTCTAAAGAATGCTTTCAGCACCTTGTTGAATCAATGCCACGTAGAATTAAGGCAGTTCTGAAGGCGAAAGGGGGTCAAACACAGTATTAGTATGGTGTTCCTAATAATCCTTTAGGTGAGTGTATAAGTTGTACACTCAAACTGAAAAATTACTCCTTACCACTACACATCAATCTCTGACTTGCCACCTCTCTCCAATACATGTCACTTAATAGGGGAATGGCTTTCCCCTATCCAATCAGCAGTGAGCAAGGTAGGCTGGGACTACATGTGTATTTTATACAAACTATTTAAAGTAACTTTATTTAACGACAAAATATCAGCGGGGCTACATATATATATACACACACACACACCTGTACACGTATGTCCCCACGTTCAAATCACAGATTCTCACCTAGAGCTCCACACAGGCGTCTCCTCCTGCAGCTGCAGACACTTTATTAGTAGGACGCTGCGACTGTGGAGACGTATACATATGAAATTAACTGACGGCTCGGCAATCAGGCCACCGTGCCATCATTTCCTTATTTAAAACTGCAGCCAATTGAAAAACCTACATTAAATCACAGCACAGAACCCGGAAAGTTACAGAGACAGAGAACTTGCACAACGGCGCATCACACATCCCCTCCGACCGCCTTGCTGCAGAGCCCTACTCCCGGTCAATGACCCCAAGCACGCAGGAATCATTCCCAAAAGTCTGTCAATTGAAAACAGAAAACATACGCCTGGGAAAATGTATAAATAAATAAATGCAGCTCTGTACATATAAAACCAGACTTCTTTATATAATATTATAGTATAGGCCTCCTTTGCTGCTCTATTTTAAAAACGGGCAGACTGTTTGCAGGTGTAGTAAGTATTAAAAACGTGCACTGAACCTCAGACAATCTCACTTTCACAGCTCTGGTCACACAGGGTCAGTGATGAACAGCCCCAGCCCCTGTCCTACCTGTCACAGTGTAGGAGCCCTGGTCAGTGAAGGTCAGTGCAGACAGTGTGACCTCCTGCTCCTGCCCTGAGACTCGGGGCCCATAAGCAGGGTCAGGGGTGTGTGTGTGTGTGTGTGTGTCACTATCTACAGCACTGAGACTTGAGTAGGAGGCAGAATTATTAAATGACATGGGGGGAGAAATATTACAATCCAGACGGTCTACATCTAAACAGAAGGGGTGCTAATCCATTGGTAGACCATATGTGCAGAGTAATTGTGAATCTTTATTCCAGGGACCAGGGGGGCAGGGAGCTCTGACAATAGGAGATTTTCCACTAATGAGAGAAAACCAAGAGATGGTAAATGACTGCTTTCTAACTCAATTTGTCAGGGAAGCAACCAGAGAGAGCGCATGTATTTACTTGATCTTTTCAAATGACCAAGATAGAGTCAGAGGGATACTAGTTAGAGAACCAATGGCAAACTGTGATCACAATATGGTCAGCGTTGAGGCATTCTTTCAGTCTAAAACAATGGTCTACAATTTCAGAAAAGCAAACCTTGAAGGTATGAGGCGGCACTTAGAAGAGGTAGACTGGAGCACACTGGATACAGAGTCAGTTGAAAATGGATGGGTATATTAAGAAAATACTGCTTGAGGAAATTTGTACCAAAAAACCAACAAACATTTGCCAAAATGGTTTAATAGAAGTATGCAAAAAAATATCAAGAGAAAGAAAATATTGTATAGCACATAGGTATATTTCCATTAATAAAATAAGGAGACTAATGAAGTACCAGAGAGAGAGAGCTGCTGTTGAGTGGGAAACACAAGGGGCGGGGGGCATTGAAAGTGAGAAACTGAGAAAGAAACGTGAAACCAAGATGTCAGGGAGAGGGACAAGGGACAAATAAAACACAGTAAAGCATTCGTTTGGTATTTTTGAGAAATTGTATACCGGCCCACTTCGACCGCTGTGCATATGTATATTCATGCACACATTACAAGATTACATAATTTGAAAGACTTTTGAATGTACCCATAGAAAACACTAGTATGGATTATTGCACGAATTAATGTAGTTGTTTCCCCTTTTTTTCTATAATTCTGGATTCAAAATACATCTATAAATAAGAATAATACAATCAGTATTACACCTGAATCTTTATTGTGTTTTTCATAGGCATGACGCTTTTAGAAAACTAATAATTTGGCAGATAATAATAAAGTCCAAAGCACATTCCAAATAAAACAAGCCCCCCCAAAAAAATCACGACTCTGCTGGTAAGTTTTAAATTTTTTAAAGCATTCTGCTATGAATTATGGACATTCTGCAATAGTTTTTTATTAAAATGTTACTTTGCTCATATTGATAATTGCACTGAATTATAATGTAGCTGAGTTGCAGTGCTGTCACTTTCAGTAGGGAAAATAGTTACCACTAATAGCCTGCAATCTTCCATTTAGTATAATTTACCCTAGTAATAATTTTGTCCAAGTGAATCGGTTTGTCTTTAAGAGTATGCTTTTAATGTTCAGATTTGAATAGTCAGTTGAAAGTAAGCATTATAGGCATATGTGCATTCCTTACTTTATGGTAACTTCGTGAAGCCTACTCAGTGGTTCCCAAACTGTGGGTCGTGACCCCAAATGGAGTCGCCAGATCAGAGGATGGGGTCGTGAGAGGCCACCTCGGCTTATTGTCATTTTCTTTTTAATAATTATTATCATTTTGCATGTTGTCTGCTCCACACTGCAAACATACTGTGCAGTACGTAGCTACAGCGACAGTGTATTACACCGATCAGCCATAACATTATAACCACTGACAGGTGAAGTGAATAACACTGATAATCTCGTTATCATGGCACCTGTCAGTGGGTGGGATATACAGTGGGGGAAAAAAGTATTTGATCCCCTGCTGATTTTGTACGTTTGCCCACTGACAAAGAAATTATCAGTCTATAATTTTAATGGTAGGTGTATTTTAACAGTGAGAGACAGAATAACAACAACAAAATCCAGAAAAACGCATTTCAAAAAAGTTATACATTGATTTGCATGTTAATGAGTGAAATAAGTATTTGATCCCCTATCAATCAGCAAGATTTCTGGCTCCCAGGTGTCTTTTATACAGGTAACGAGCTGAGATTAGGAGCACTCTCTTAAAGGGAGAGCTTCTAATCTCAGCTCGTTACCTGTATAAAAGACACCTGTCCACAGAAGGAATCAATCAATCAGATTCCAAACTCTCCACCATGGCCAAGACCAAAGAGCTGTCCAAGGATGTCAGGGACAAGATTGTAGACCTACACAAGGCTGGAATGGGCTACAAGACCATCGCCAAGCAGCTTGGTGAAAAGGTGATAACAGTTGGTGCGATTATTCGCAAATGGAAGAAACACAAAATAACTGTCAGTCTCCCTCGGTCTGGGGCTCCATGCAAGATCTCACCTCGTGGAGTTTCAATGATCATGAGAACGGTGAGGAATCAGCCCAGAACTACACGGGAGGATCTTGTTAATGATCTCAAGGCAGCTGGGACCATAGTCACCAACAAAACAATTGGTAACACACTACGCCGTGAAGGACTGAAATCCTGCAGCGCCCGCAAGGTCCCCCTGCTCAAGAAAGCACATGTACAGGCCCGTCTGAAGTTTGCCAATGAACATCTGAATGATTCAGAGGAGAACTGGGTGAAAGTGTTGTGGTCAGATGAGACCAAAATCGAGTTCTTTGGCATCAACTCAACTCGCCGTGTTTGGAGGAGGAGGAATGACCCCAAGAACACCATCCCCACTATCAAACATGGAGGTGGAAACCGAGCTCTCAATTACTTAATTGAACCTTAATTGAAGTAACAATCTGCTTAGATTTTACTTTTTAAATTGTGTAAGAAAATAGTTGTTTCTTCAATACATTTTTTAATATAATTCTATACTTAACTTAAAACCCCTACTGTTTGATTAATTAAGTCTCTGATTTAGGAAATGATTAGTTCAATTAAGGGTTGAGAGCTCGGTTGGAACAAAAACCAGTAGGGTAGGGGGTCCCCCAGGACCGGTTTGGGAACCACTGCTGTAAGCAGCTCTGGCCGATGAATTCTTACTTGTAATTTCTAACCATGAACACCAGGTGGTGGTGTTACTATATTAAATACAGACTCCTGTTTGAGAGCCGCACCACAGTGCCCGAGAGGAGGGAGTCCCTCAGTCCAGAGTCTGGCAGGACCCCCAGTGTCTGCCGTGTCCCTGCAGAGCCCAGCACAGGAGCAGGTCTCAGCACCAGGAGCCTCGCTGGGACAGGGCCAAGTCACTGCTGTAGCCCAGCTCTCCTACACTGTAGATGTCTCTGGAGGAGCTTTGTGCCAACACCTCCTACAGGCCCAGACAACACAGACCAGAGCAGCCAGAGGGACACAGCCAACCGAGAGCAGCGCTGCAATGTGTGACCGGGATCCACTGGGCCGTGGACGGAGAGCTGAGAGAGGAGAGAGGGAGAAGTGTGTCAGTGCGTGCCGTGATGGATAACAAGGCAGTCAAAGCATCACTGCCTTTCCTTACTTTATAAAGCATACAGATAACCTCAGGTAACACTTAAGAGGTTCGGCTCATTAATGAGCTGTTAATTGACAGATGCATCACATCCCTGTAACTTGAATACACGTGCCGCTCTCAGCGATAGGCCAGACACTGATCCTGTGAACCTGCTTTCCTTACAGGAAAGACCTGCTCTGTTAATCTGTACTGATTAAGACGGTATTAATTGCCAGATAGGCGAGGCTCTACAGGTTGAGCAGCGAGGAGGGAGCTGACCATGTGTCATCTTGGGGGCCGGGGGCTGGAGAGTGGCAGGTATTAGTCTGCACAATTAAATGTTTTGTTTTAGGAGACATCAATTAATACAGTCGTAGGGGGTACACACACACACACAATCTCCCCAAATAAAATAAACCAGAGCAAAACACTTCAGCTCTTTTTCCAGTGACGTCTGTTGCTTTATCATTTACAGAGTGGAGTTCAGTCCAGCAGTGCGGGTCTTTTAGGTCTTACAGTTGAGACATGTATAAGTGTTGTACACGGCACCACCAGCGTCCTTTCAGTTCATCAGTTCCTCATCATGAGAGCTCTGACGCCACAGTGTGCATCATAGTGCATTACAGACACAGATTCAACACTGTTGTTAAAAGCTCACCTTCCTCAGACACAGACACAGAGACGCTGCTGATGGTGCGGTTGGTCCTGGAGTCCCTCACTGTGTACTGGCCCTGGTCAGCTGCTGTGAGTGAGCTCAGTGTCAGAGAGCCGCTCTGCACTGACACTCTGTGCTCGTACCCGGGGCCAGGGCGGCTCGCTGCGCCCCTCTCCACAGCGCACACTGAGACAGAGGCTCCCTCTCCTGCAGCAGCAAACAGCACCTCCACTGGCTCTGCAGTGAACAGGGGGAGGGAGAGGGCGGCTCCAGACCGCAGGGTGTGAGAGTCACTGTGAGCTGTTGAGGAAATAAAAGTGAATGACAGTGTTATAATAACAGCCTATAATGCAATTATTAATAAACACTGCTTCAGGGGAAACTCTTACTCTGTACTCTATTTTGGACTTCATTCTGCATCATCTTAACAGGGTTTTGTTTTGCAATAAGAGAAGGAAACCCCATGAGGAACACTACGGTGGACTGTATGTTTGCTCTGTGCTCACCTGTGACACTGAGCTCGTGGGTGATCTCCAGGTCTCCTCCCCCGCTCTGGTACCACACCGTGTACTGCCCTTGGTCCGCTGACGTCACTCCCTCGAGAACAAAGCAGCCCTGCCGGACTGAGACTCTGCCCAGGTATCCGGGAGGGATGGGAGTCACGATCCCCTTCTGTATCGGAAAGTGCCGGTTGGGCCAAGTGTCTGCGGACGGCCTGAACTCCAGCTCGGTGGTGCCAGGGGGGAGCTGCACCTCAAAGTCTTGCCCGTAGAGCAGCGTCCTGTCGAGCACCGAGCCTGGAAAAGGGAAGAGAGGAGAAACCACGGCATTTTCTCAATCTGTTAAATTCTGATCACAATGAAAAAATTAAAAACCAAAACAGAGATACGGCATCTTGAACGAGATCAACAACAAAAAATCTCAGGACCACGATTCACTGCTTGCGATTAGCTCCTTGAAAATGTGCTGCTTAAATAGTGTCAACATGTTGTCCTGCTGGGGGACAAGCTTCTGTCCAGCCGTGTTCAGTGACTGCAGACTCAATGTGCAGGGATCGTCTACAGCAGCACTCACTCACAGCTCCAGGTCTAGATTTCTCCTTCGGCTGTAGGTTGGGATCCAGCCCAACCTCCTCTTCTTCAGACCACGTAACGGCTGATGCAGTAGCTGCTCACGTTCTATCTTGCCGTCCTTCTTACATTCTCTTCATCTCTCTCTGCGCACAAAGACATCATGAACACTGTTCACAAGTTGTTTGTTTAGCATAAGACCCGCGTCTGGGATACAAGCCTATAGCGAACGCTCTCACCGTCTCATTTGATTTCTGTAGAAACTCACTTTTACTGTTATATCCCCTGGTTTAGCTGGAAAGCCACAAATAACAGCTACTTTGCAATTCTGAGTGAGCCGCTGGGCTCTTCTGGGAGACACTCTGTTGCTCAATGACAGTCTTGGCTTCATGCTGCTCTTCCCGTGCTCGGTGAGGAACCATTGTCTGCTCTCTGTAAAGAACGAGCTTTCTGTTCCTCATGCGTCTTATCATAGATCTTCAATAGAAGCCTTGGTTTGATTGTTTTTTAGTAAGAGGTCTTCACCCTATTGCTGTCTATCATGTGGTCGAACTACTGTGGTAAGGATCCTGTTTGAGATGCCAATGGGGGGGACTCCCATGTGCAGTTACTAGTGGCCAGATCCACCCCTGCAATAAGAGGCCAGATAAAATACACCTCAGACTATGAGCACTCTTGATCTGAGACACAGGACACATCATGCAGCCAGATCAGTGTGCAACACAAACATGATTGTACATTCAGTAGTATTACAGTAACATAGTAGCATGACTACAGTAGATATCAATTAGTCCCTTTAAAACAGGGTTCCTGGACCGGTCCTGTGTCTATATAGGGGAATGGCATTAGATATGAATGCATGTTCACTATCATTGTATAATACACTTGGGTTTGTTAATTACAAACAAATGCTTATCCTCCTTATCTTAAAGTCTGGTGATCCCTTCTGTCTTGGTTGGGAATCGTTACAAAACACACACACACACACACACACACAATACATTCATGTGTATCTTTAAAACACATTCTTACACAAAGTTGCCATACAAACTCTTATGTACCAGTTTATTCCATGACTAATCAATACCACTCAGCACTTTGAAAGTAGGCCTAATCTTTTGCAACTACTAAAATACCTTAAACAAATAATACATCCACTGGTTGTCTACTGTTTCACATTTTTCTAATTAAATCTGCATAGATCATTGAACATAAAAACAAACCAG
Organism: Amia ocellicauda; assembly: GCF_036373705.1. NCBI lineage: Eukaryota > Metazoa > Chordata > Actinopteri > Amiiformes > Amiidae > Amia > Amia ocellicauda. The sequence goes on along the minus strand of NC_089864.1, from coordinate 2,531,228 downwards.
TATTTTTTTTATATAACTCATCACCATATTCCCGTTTAGCTGTTGTTACAAAACCATAAAATATCATTTTACTTTCATTTTAACAAAATATAAAATACCAACAACACTTTATATTAGACTGATACAATAGTTTTTAACCAGAAAAGTATTGTGTATTGTGCATTTTAAACACACAATTACTGCAACATGTGGAATCTCGATAGTAAACACACACTTTAACAACTTCCATAATTCACTTAAACATAATTTATATTAATACACAATATTATTCCATAGCATGTAAGTTTAGCATTCAGAAAACACTTATTGAATCAGAGACACACCTGAGACACTTTACTATCAATTGGACCTAAAATGGTTCTGGGGACTTTCTTCTCAATATTGGAAACACCCCTTGGAAAGCTAACAGCCCAATCTAAGACACAAAGCTCTGGCACTGGGGACACTATTCCCAGTATTCTGTTCCCAGTCCCACAAATAGCTCCCCAGCATGACACTAGTGTGGGTTTAAAGGGGATCCTTTCTACTATCCAAAGGACCTACAATGGTTGTGGGGACGTTCTTTTAATTAATAAAAAGCCAGCCACTGAACGCTCACACTGCAATTACATTTAGGCATGGGGGACACCCGTTTGTGTGACTATTCCCAGTTTCACAAATTGCTCCCCAACATAAAACTACTGTACTTTAAAAGGAAACCCTTTCTACTGTCAAAGGGAGCAGGAATGGTTTTGGGGACTTTTTTGTAATTGATGAGAAAGCCAGTCTCAGAATGCTTAAAATGCATTTACAAGTACAACATTGTGGCATGGGGGGCTATTCCCAGATCCAGAAATAGTTCCCCAGCTTGAAACTATTGTAGCACTATTGTACCTTAATGCCACTATTACTTTTACAAATTCTGTTCAGTTTAAAAAATTGTAGAAACTGTGTATTATTATTAGTAGTAGTATTAAAGTTAATTAATAATAATATGTACACTATTTAATACAATACTTACAATTAAAACAAGTTTCTGAAAGCCCAGAATAAGCATTATTCTGTTTTGGACACACAATCAATTTAGTCATCAACACAAGAAGGCTTGTTTACTTGGTGCTCTGTAAAAATGCATGTATAAAAGCTAAGATTAAAAATTAAGCCCGTTATTGCAACACTCTTCGCTCTCAGCATCACTGAGACCCCACTCCTGACTCCAGTAAACTAGACAGCCCCCAGGGGAAGCTCTGCACATCTCCAGCCCAGTGGCTGTGAACCTCCAGTCATCCTGAGAAAATGAAGGCCAACACCCACCTGCTGCCAGGAGCAACATCAGGGACAGGAGGACAGAGAGGAGATGCATTGAGTGGAGGACCTGCAGAGACAGAGACACTGACTGACTGCAGCTGAGAGACAGACTGAAGAGGAGGGGAGAAGTAATCAACGAGAGAGATGAATGAGAAGTGTCGGGAATTTAAAAAAAGTGAAAATATGCCCCACCTACGCAAGAGAGCAAGATGCGGGAAACAGCAAAGCGGAGCCCAACTCTCAGCCAATCAGAGAAAAGCAGAAGCAGCGCAGGGCAGCCGTCCACACAAAAGCAGAAACTTATCTCACCCCTGTCGGAATCTCTCATCATCTACAAACGTGTCAATAAAAAGCAGCATTTTAGCAATGTTTTTCGGTGATTTCTTTTCATATTTCATATTTATACGATACATGTTAAATTCATGCAAAATAATATCAATGTACGGTGCACGATACTGCTTTCTGATATATATATATATATATATATATATATATATATATATATATATATATAACAACTTATAGGCTACACATTATCATAAACAAACACACAATAGTGTAGCTAATGGGGGGGATTATGATAGTGGTATTGAAGGAGGTGGTTTAAAAATATGAATGTAGGCCAATACATTCATTTCTTGCAATAAATACAGATGCGTGCTGATGTGATGTCATGCTTACTGAAAGCCACACTCAGCGCTGGGGTTACTGTCGGGCATCGCGACAGGCATGACGTCACGACCAGGGTCATGTGACCTGTTAATGACCCGGAAGAAAGAGAGGGGACTGACACAGCAGTGCCCTCAGTCCGTAGTGACACATGGGGTTATTACAATCTGTGTCTGAGATCTTAAACGCCAATGACTATGACGATTATTACTGTTAACGTAATAGATAGTAATGTATTATTATTAGATAATACGGTAAACGTCTGCTTGAGAGAATTAGCACGACATTATCTGGACATTGGAGCATAAGATAGTGTCCAATCGAGGAGGCCATTCACCCCATCGTGTTCGCTTGGTGTCCATTAATAAGATCCAAGCATCCTATCTTTCTGTTTTTAAATGTCCCCATTGTTTTTAGCATCAACCACATTGCTCACATTACTGACACCCGCCCTGTGATGTGACGACGATTTCAGTTGTTTCACTATAAACATATACATGAAGACTGATTTACAAATCATTGTAACAACCTGTCGCCTTAACCAACAGTGCACGGATATTATAAACAGTGCGGCTGCTGCTGCTGCTGCTAAATCCAAGCCTGTCGCCACCGTGACACCAGGTCCATGTTTTACAAATGCAGCCAAATGAAAAACCCAATGAAAGCACATACATCTGAAGTGCCAGCGCCCCCTGCTGCCTCACGCCTGGAAAAATATACCAATGCAGCACTGCAGCTGTGTACATATAAAACTACTCGCATTTCTCTCTGTGAGTACACATCTCTGCTCAGGGTGTGAAGAGCTGAAATCGCCCCAAGACACTTTCACTTGAGACAAAGACATGTCCACCAACTGAACATTTTAATATACACCAACTGCTGTCCATTAATTGCATACTGCTAATACTGATACAAGCCCACTCTGGTTATGTTTTTTGATTTACGAGAAATGTACAATGTTTTATGTTTGGTTTACAATGTAAAAGTAAAGAAATGGGACTCCACCCAGAGATAATGGTATGAGAGATAATCCATCACACGCAGGGTGGCCAGCAGGCAAAATACATCTGAAACAACGTTGTTTCAACGTCATATTTCAACGCTGAATATACATTGAAAATTGATTGGATTTGCAAATGGAATCGATGTCAATTGTCAACATTCCTTGAACATCAATTTAATCAGCAAATGCAAACAACCACAGAAAGACAGTCAGTGATGACAGATCTGTCATCACTGACTGTCTCTCTTTCTGTGGGGAGAAGAAAATAAAACCACTAAAATACACTTTCTTGGTTTTAAAAACAGTAGAGGAAAAAAAAACACGGGATGAACCTAGAATGAACAGGTGTGACATATTGCCAGGTTCACATTTCAAGAGAGGTTGACTGTTTTAGTGTTGCAAGAAGCTCTGTAAAAATAAACAGCTCAGTTTGGTTCTGCTGTACTGACAAGCAGCCAACCAGACAAGTGCAATAACAGACCCACCTCTCTCACACCTCCAGCTCGGGGAGACCAGAGGCGATTCTAGAGTCTGAAGGGGCCCTAAGCAGAAAATTCCATCATTTTTTTCCAAAACCCTTTTAACTAATGTTCATTACCATTATATTCATGAAACCCCCATTAAATAATCAAATGCCATAAAGCATTTACAGAATCAGTTTTGTTTTCACATTGATTAACAGTAAAAAAAACAAAAAAAAAAAACACGTTAACATAGCAGACAAAAACAGGACAATGAAAGAATGGTAAATAACTAGCTGAAAACACAAAAAGAAAATGTAATAACACTAAGATGACCTGAGATAATACAAATAGGAGAATAACATCATTGTAAATAACTATAAAATCTATATACACCTTTAGTGTTCTTGGTCTTTAAAAAAAGTTTGCATCGTGTCCTCTTCCTTATCATCAGCAGGAGGATGGACTTCTTTTGCTCCCCCTGACAGGACCTTTAATAATGCTCCTGTGGAAAGATAAGACAGCGTTGTCTGTAAAACAGCATGTTTCTGTAGTCAATTTATAACTTTTGAATCAAACAAATAAGTATAGCTAATGTTTCTTGCAGAATATGAACAGATTTTTTATTTTATTTTAGCAGAATATGAACAGAAAATGAAGCAGTTGTTTTTAAATAAATCTGGATGAGGGATAGATAGATGTTTATCCTCATACAATTTAATTTAAACAATAGTTTTCACATGCTGCTTTCACAAACCAATGTAGTCTCCATTAGACCTATATTTGTATTAATCTCAATTTAGACCTACATTTCACATAGGCCTATATAATATTTTTAGATTTTTAAATACAAATGAGACTTTACAATAGACACCTTTTCAAGCAAAATAACTTTTGCTCCAACAACCAAAAACAATAGATGGGTATTGGGTAAGTGCTTGTAGAACAGTTGTCACAGAAAGCCCTAAAAGTAAATTGGAAGTGGTGGGGGGTCTGTCTTTATTTATCCTTCACATTAAACTTGAAGCACACTCACCTGTCCTGTTTTCTTTTCTCTTTTTTCTTTATTTTCTGGCTGCCGGAGAGTCACGTCTCCTCACTGCAGCTACACGTGTTCACTCAAACACTGCGCCGCCATCATGGGGCCCTTCAGGGAGGCTTGCGAGATGCGGTCTTTGTAGTTGCATGTTAGATGTTGCTGTGAATACAATCGATTTGATTGCCCCTCAGTTGGCTGCCTAGGCTGTCCTTACACTTCGCCTCTGGACCAGGGCTGCCAGATTTTCACAAGGAAATAAGCAACCTTGGTTGTAAAAACAAGCCCAACCACCCATGAGCATAATTTCTATGGACAATAAATTCAATATTGGATTCAATATCATGTTAGTCAACTATATAACACAATAACATGATGTATGTATGTGTAGTAGTAACTTTGAAGTATATGACATTAAACCATATGTTAACGTTGAGGTAGATTTCTCAATTTATATATATACCAGAATGGGACCACTGACTAACTTTCCAATTGTGTGGGCTGATTAGTTCAAAATTCTAAATACAAAATAGTGGGGAATGCTGGTTGGCTGGTATTAAGGTCAATCAATTAATGTCAATCAGTGGTATTACAAAACAAGTAATGTAGCCTATATGATGTCCAATCAGAATCATGCATTTGAATCAGAATATTTGAATACAATTAGAAAAGAAACCATTCAAGATGTTATGTGACACCTTTGCTCATTTTCACCATGCAACCATGGCTTAAAACAAGCCCAAAATATACCAACAAGCGGCAAAGCTAAATCATAAGCGACTAGGTGGTTGGACAAGCCCAATTCTGCGGTTTATAAGTGGAACTGGCAACCCTGCTCTGGACAGTAACAATGAGAAGATCTGTTTGAGTCAACAGGGTCAGATGACGTGCTCTGAGCATTGCGGAGTGAGAGACGGAACAGTAATCCTGGCACAGCAGACGGATGAGTTTCCTGCCAAGATCTGTAAGAACCACCCAGGCTGTCAGAGTAGAGAGGATGTTTGCAGGACATTCCTCAAACAAGCTGTACCCATGGTCTGCCTTTTCATGTTTGTGTAACTGCCTCTCTTCCCCTATTTTCTCTCTCTCACTCTCTCTCTTTCACTCTCTCTCTATCAGTGAAGAATGCCTCAATGGAGGCGCCATTCCGTTCTGGAACGCTAATAATCCTCCAAGGTAAATCAAGGCAAATTAAGGAATTATTCTCTCTCTCTCTCTCTCTCTCTCTGGTTTAAGTGAGTAACTGGTTTACTCTTGTGTATATTGTAGTGTTACTGTAGTAAGGATAGTATCCTTTTGGGAACTCTGCTGCCAGTTAATTACTCTACATTTTACAGAATTATTTGACAGTGCAGTTGCAATTGTCTAAACCAGGGATCGGCAACTTTTTTGACACGGAGTGCCATTTTTTATTTTCCTGGCATGGCTTGCACACGCAGCGAGAGTGGAGAGTGTCATCACAGTGTTTTCTCTGGTGAGAGCTGGGGGGGGGGCACGTGTGCCACAGGTTGCCGATCCCTGTTCTAACATATAACAAATTGGCAGAATAATTTTATCCAAGGCAACTTATCAGCGTAATGTGAACAGTACAATGACTGAGAGAATATGTATCTTTCAAAATATTCAACAAGTTCAGACTTCTGTAGCTGTTGGTTAAATTTGAAGCCTGGGTGAGGTTAAAGGGATTTGTTCAGACACATTTCTATCTTTCTCTTCAAGAGAGTGTAATCGCTGGCAGAACATTCATGATGGTGCGCTTCAAAATAACTGTAGGACACAAGTGTTTGTGTGCACCAGGGGCTAAATACAATGACTCCTCACAGTGACACTGAAGAGCCGTTATTAATGTTTTATATAAACTGTATTATGTTTTATATTAATAATAATATGCAGACCAAGCAAAGTAAATGTATTATGGTAGCAACAACAATTTTGTAAGTTGTTCAGGGCATACCCTCTAGACATTCCTGTCAATAGAAAATATCAAACTGCAGAGAGAGAGAGGGCCCACAGTTGTTTGTTAAAAGTCTGTGGACTTAATCTTTTCTCCAGATAGGCAGGAACTGTTTTTGTTAATGAGCGATTGAAAGTTGTTAAATATGATCCGTGGGATCAGACCTTTCCTAGTATATCAAAGGAAGACATCTGTTCTTTGGATCCCACACCTCTTCCGAGGAAGACTACCATGAACATTACCAGGGTCAGAAATCTGACCTCGAGATAACACTCTGGCAGACTCCGGCCACAGAAACACATGTCCTGCAACGTATATAATGCTGACCACTTGTGCTGTTCAATAAGTCTCTGCTGAGGTAGAGTGCTTCCATGTCGGGCCCCTTCCAGGCCTGGCATGTTAAATAAATACATTTACCATCTATGTATCCAGACTGGGTTCTTCAGACACTATCACACAGAGCACAGTCACAATATCACACAACTGTCTGTCTATCACTCGAACCATGTGTTATACACCTGAGAAAACCCACGTGCACCGTGGCAATTTTTCCACTAAGTAGGGGGGCAAATTGAGCAAATGCCACTCGTGGTGCCTCCACAAGGGCAAGGATGGCTGAATGTTTTGGAACAATGCAGACCTGTGACCTGGTGTCCATCTGTCCTGGGAGTAACTTACTATTCATCTGTACCCAGCTGCACATTGCAGACAGACTCACACTTAAAACGGTACTCTCCCTAATTAGCTCATCTGCAGAGGAACTAGCCTAGCCACCAATATGAGCCTCTAAAGCTGTCAGTCAGTCCAGTGCAAGTGGCTCAACATCAATGCTTCTAACCACATTACCAATGCTCTGCATCTGAACTGTCGTCACACCTGAATGATTTTTAACCCTTAAAGTTTCCCTCCAGAGACATACAGGCTTTTCCATCAGTGTGACTAGCAGCCTGGTAAATCTACATTTTCGTTTTCCTTGCAGAGGCGGGGGGAGTGGGAGTCAGGGGGTCAATGCTGTACAGTATAATTCTCCCACTGTTCCTGGTGTCAGGTGAGCCCCCCCTTGTTACAACACCTTCTCTCTGCTTGCCAATGGTTTGGTGTGGAGAGAGAGGAAGGTGGACTTGACTTGTACCACGCTGGAGCAAAACAAAAGGCTGGCACAGGGGTCAAATGCTCAGGGGTCAATGCATTCCAACATAAGCGCAAATGACAGCACATGGCAGAGATTGTGAGTTTTGCTTCTGCAAATGTGACTCTTTCACTGCAAACAAATGCAAGTATGACTTATTTTACAAAATGCATTTTACGCTTATTTTACACAAAAGCAGAAGCAGACAGAGAGCGCAGTACAGGGCTGACTATGTCATATTGATGCTCATAGTGTTTATTGTGCCATTGTGAAGTGACTGTAGTGTTTCAGTTTGGAGCACATGTTCAATGTTTTGAAAAAGTGAATTCAGTTTCGAGAAATGTGCTCAAGCAATCAAGAACAACTGCATCCAGCAGACATGGATTGAATGATTGACTGATTGAGAAGCACCATTTATTCTCAGTAAATTCTATTCTCAGATCATGTGTCGCCGAAATGAACTGTGTCCTGCCCTTATACTTCAGGGGGTGAGAAGCAGGTGCAGTTGACTGGGTTGAATGCAGGGCCATTGATAGTCAGGCCTCATCTTGGTTAATAGAGGACGCACAGGGGAATACAGCCCTTGCAAAGAAGTATGAACATTTCAAATTCATTGATGTTCTGTATTTTAGTGTTTAGTTCAATGTCTTTACAATATACTTTCTCTTATTCTTTATGTACACATCTGTGCTCTCTTATCATGTCTCTCCTTTTTCATAGATTCTCACAGCCCTCAAGGCCCAGGAGGGGTCTGCACTGGATAAATTAGCTGTGGGGGGGTCTAGTTTGGTGTGTGTGTCTCTCTGACAAACTGCTCCCTCTCCCTTTCCATGTTCAGCTCCCACTGTCCCGATACTAGTGAGGGTGGGGGACTCTGTCACTCTGACCTGCGATGGGACAGTCTCCAGGGGGGTGCCTTAAGAGGACATCCGTATCAAGTGGTGGACTAACTCAAAGGTTCCGTACATGTGGAGTTGTGGTGAGATATACCAAACCCCCGACTTTGAGGGCAGAGCTGAGGTCCCCACAGAGAAGATCAGACAGGGCGACTTCTCTGTGACCATTCACCACACCCTGCTCTCTGATGAAGGCCTGTATTGGTGTGATTACCAAAAGGATGGTGATGACTGGAGCAGTCTTTGTGAAGTCCAGCTCAGCGTCTCGGGTGAGACACTTTAAAACACTTCCTGGTTTAAAATGCATTCTGACCAACCCCAAGCATACAGAACAAACATATAGTTTTAATACAGGATTGAATTGTGTCATACTTTCTCAGCTGCTAAACCCCCCCTCTTTCTTGCAAATCTGAAACATGGGATGGATTTTAAGCATAGTTTAGTCTGTAATATGCATATTTATTTAATAGGTTTAAAAATTATCAAATAAATGTGGGTTACAGCCTAAAATGTGAGTGTGAGTGTGTTACTGTGCTGTAGTGAGCCTGCTTCTCCTAACTCTAGGACATGAAGGCAACACTACCCTGCAATCGGGGACCGACCTCATCCTGCATCTCCACACTGCTGAGCCAGTGGAGGTGCTGTTTGCTGCTGCAGGAGAGGGAGCCTCTGTCTCAGTGTGCGCTGTGGAGAGGGGCGCAGCGAGCCGCCCTGGCCCCGGGTACGAGCACAGAGTGTCAGTGCAGAGCGGCTCTCTGACCCTGCGCTCACTCACAGCAGCTGACCAGGGAAACTACACAGTGAGGGACTGCAGCACCGACCACACCGTCAGCAGCATCTCTGTGTCTGTGTCTGTGGCAGGTGAGCAGTTTTGTGTTTTCTCTTCATAATTTCTCCAGAGCCTCCTGTGGAAGATGTGAGACCTGCACTGTAGGAGCTACAGCCACTCTGCTGGTGACACAGTCAGGAGGGTAACTTATAATGGGGAACTTTTCTAATGAGGAGTTAGTTGTAACCACCCATGGTGCATCTGATCTGTAGTTCTCCGGTCTGCTGATTGAGCATCACTGCTCCACCAACAAACTACAAATACCTATGTGTAAATTCATTACTAAGCACTCTTGCACAGGGTCACAAAAAATACACTTGACAAAAATGTTACACACTTCACTAACTGCAAAAATACAATATACAGCATAAGTCCCACTGACAGGAAACTCAAATCATAGTGCAGTATGTATTTATTTACTTGATTGTTTGTTCATTAGTGGGAGAGGCTATATTGTGATTGAGTTGTGTGATGAGATGCGTTTGTGTTTGTGCCCCCGATCAGACCCTCCTCTGGACAGAGCTGCTGTTGCTGTAGCTGTTGCTGTAGCTGTCCTCATCCTCCTGGCTCTGGCAGCTCTGACAGCTGCGCTCTGTTGCAGGAGGCACAGGAGACGAGGGGGCATGCAGAGTGGACATCAGCAGGGTGTGGAGGGGGTCGTGCAGGAGGAGAGAGACGGGGAAACGGGCTGCGGGGCTCAGGTCAATGGGAACCCACCCAGCCCAGAGAGAAACCTCCGCCCCTCTGATCCTCTCCCTGAAGGATGGAGCTCCGTGGCGCAGGAGTGTGGAGAGGAGGAGGACAAGAGTGCACTGTGAGGCTGTGAGGGTGGGTTTGCAGACACAGATGATTCTGTCCCAGGTGTGGGAACTAAAGTGTAAATAGTTGAAGTTGGAAGGGAACATTTCACTGTCCCACACTACTTGTCCTGTCAAACCCAGCTGCCAGAGAGCCATCCTGCACGCTCAGTTAATGCACATTTGTGTGGCTCTGTTAGGGGGTTCTAGACCAGACACACACAGAGACCCTGGCTGTACTGTAGAGAGTTGGTGCCAGCTCTTTAACTTGACTTGGCAAAGGCCCTGTGATCTGGAGGAAACAAAGTCAGTGAAAAGTGTCTGTGAGAATCTATTATTGTCTCACGTCCTGATAATACAAATGTCAACACAATAGCTCAACTGTTGTGGTATTTTGCCATTTAAATCAGACAGCAGCAGTGCTACACCATTGGCTACAGTGCAACCTTTCAAACAACTGAGAAGAGCGAGATTGTCTGGCAGATGGCACACAGACGCTGCTCCAGTTTGAATACCAGTACAGTAAGAGAAAGTGTCTGAAGGGCGTCTGGTGAAGACTGAAATCCCCCCCCCTCCCCTCCGCAGCAGCAGGACTCCAGTGTTGCTGCTGCTGTATCTCTACCTTCCTTTGGAAATACAGTGTATATAATATTATATACATATAATATTATAATTTCTCTGAAGTTCTCTTGCTTTGTGTAAATAGCCAGGGGAGCACAGTTTTATCTGCATTTTTTGTATTTTTTTGTGAAAAATGTCCCTTCTGTGTTGATTACATTTAGTGCAACATCAGCAGTTTCGTCCCACTGTTCTGTGTGAGAGCTTCCGGGGGGGGGTACACCCAACGCACCCTGCAGCCTGCCAATAGGATTGTCTGTTCCAGCTCAAGACCTCGTTCAACTGCTCTCCTCTGGAAGACACTTCAGATCCTTCACAGCAGAACTCATCAAGTCAAGAACAGTTTTCTTCCCGCTGCTATAAGGACACTTGTTAAAGTATTCTGTTTCTTAGTCCTCCACTCTGGCTTGCACTATTTTTGCTTGGACATGTTTAGTGCTGTCAGTGTGCTGAGCTCTGTCCCACAGGACCTTATTGAAGTTACCTCATGGCTGCTTGCAAATGTGTGTTTCATGTGATGTTTATCATTTTGTGTCATGCATGTAATAGAGGGTTAGGGCCAATTTATCTTTGCTCATGCTTTCTGCAATAACAGCGTATACACCTTAATGTGCTGTGTAAAAAGAAGCCGTAGTACGGAAAAATAAGGATCACGTGTTGAGGGAGTGAAGCCGTATCGCCACGTGGGAGGGGAGCGCCGTGTCTTGAGTGAAGCTGGGCAGGCTGCCAACTTCATATCGATACATTTAAACCCTGATCGCAGCTGCCCAGCTTTTGAAGAGAGAACTGCTGTAAGAAGAAAAATAGAGACGCTAAGGACTGTCTTGTTCTTTTTCTGGATTTTTATATAACTGTTGAACTCTTATTGGCCTAATCTTAAAAAAATAATAATAATAATAAACTAGGAAAATAAAATAAATAAATATACAAATACATACCACAATGGAAGAGGCAGGTACAATGCAAGGAAAGGGTGATGGAAGTCCTGAACAGCAACCAGCTTGGCTACAGACCTTACTTGACCACCAGACCAGACAACTACAACAAGTATTAATCACCAGCTCTGTTGCAAATTGAAGTTGCAATGAAAAGCATCTCTAAGGGGACCACCAATACACAAATAATACAAGAATGAGCTACAGCACAAACAAACAGCGTGATTCCCCCTCTGCATGATAACTCCACCCCACCAACCCCTACTCTGTCAAGGTATGATGCCACTCCCAGAGCTGCCAACATCAGTCCTGAACAGCAGTTTGCCCCTGAGCTTGAAGTCATACGCCAGAGAACTCGCAGCTCAGGCCCTATGCCAAGTTGACACACAGACAGTCCTGTTCATGAACCATCCACACGGTGCCATGTTCCAGACAGGAGATCCGGTGGTCAGCTTTTCACACAATTGGATGACCTAGAGACTGGTCCAGACCTGAGCACACACCACTATGTTTCAGCCAAGGGACCCAGCACACTTAGCCCGTCACCACCGGTGGGCTTGGATAGCAGTATGTCACGGAATAATGTTGACAGTTATCAGACATATAATATGCATCGCTCCACAAGTTCATGCTGCTCCAATGTCAAGCTAGCTAATTTTGATGGCAAGGAAGAATGGGATTCATTCTTCATCCCATTTGAGCGGGCAGCACGGAGACATGCCTGGACTGGCGCAGAGAGGGTTGACAGACTTCATGAATGTCTAAGAGGAGCTGCTATTAGGTACGTGTGCTCACTCCCAGAGCATGTCAGGGAGGACTACTCTCTCCTAGCAGCTCACACAGCGTTTTGGTCAAACAGACCCCCCAACTACAGTCCGCAGGCGACTTGGTGAGCTCCGCCAAAACAAGGAGTCATCGCCCGAGTTTGCAGAGGAGGTGCGACCGCTTAGTCACCTTAGCCTATCCAGGAGTGGATCTTGAATTGCAGGATCAAATGGCGGCTGACATTTTCCTCAAGGGCCTTAGAAGTCAGAGGGTGGCATATGAGGTGATGAACAAGGACCCACTGACACTGGTGGAGGCACAAGAGCTTGTGGAGGCCCATGAGTACAATTATAGAGCAACACTTGGCCGGGACCCTGATGTAAAAGGAAGGGCACGACGCATTTCCTGGGCTGATAACAAAGCTGATGCGGAGAAGGGTGATGCACCTTTGACACCCCGAAGTCCAGGCTCCATCCTATGCTACTACTGAGCAGCTGCAAGCTATTTTAAATAAAGTGGAGAAATTACAGGTAGCTCTTGATAGTGTTGTTAATAGGAGTGTGCCCTCCCCTGCTGCTTCTTCCTCAGGCCAAGGAAGCCGCCCCAACAACGCTACCCATGAGGGGGGCAGGGGAAGAGATGCAGTATGGCAGCCACCCAGCCCTGCAAGGACCACCACATTCTGGTCACCAAGCCCTACCGCAACAGGAAGAGGAGCCTGTTTCTGCTGTGGTGAAGAAGGACATTACCGGCGCAACTGCTCAAGGTCCCCTAGCCCCACCCCGAGAGAGGGAAACTAATTGGGGTCCAGCGGCCCGGACCTGGCCGACAATGTTAGAGGCCATGCTAAGGACTGTGAAAAGAAAGGAAACCACCTTACCAAGTCTCCTATTGTTGTTGTGGCTAGGACAACTAGCCACGGACCCAGCCTACAAATCCCTGTGCTTGTAAACCACTTGCCTGTCAATGCTGTAGTAGATACTGGAGCGGAGGCCACCATCCTCTCCAAACAATTCTACAAGCAGTTGAAGCTTGGAGAGCAGATGAACACCAGGACGGTTCGACTTCATAATGCAGAATCAGGGAAGGAAATGATGGCCTTGGGCGGAATATCTGTGACATTAAAAATTGGCAGCAAGACCTTCAAGTGGGAAGTTTATGTTGCTCCAATTCAAGATGCCATTTTACTGGGTTTGGACTTCATGCTAGCAGACAACATAACCATACATGGAGGAGGCAAAGTCTTTACAGGTGGAGAACCTGTGCCAACATGCATAACTGGGGGTGCTGTCCAAGACTACATAGTGTCAAGAGTGTATATGGAACAAACTACAACCTTCCCACCACAGAGTGAACGCGATGTGTGGGGTGCTGTAGAAAACCCTAAACCGGGTGTTCAAGCAGTACTGGAACCAGTGGGCTTTGCTGATGGCATCTCTTCAGGCAGTGTTCTTGTCCATATGGGCAATCAAGTGCCTGTGAGGGTTTGTAACGTCTCGTATAAACTTGCTTCAGGGTACCTGCCTGGGTATTCTTGTAGAAGCTTATCCAGGCCTGCCAGATATAGCTCCTGCGACGCTGACACACACACAGATGGAATGTCAACAGCCCAAAGTAGAGACAGAGCTTACACCAACCCTCATACGGAGAGTGCAACCTGTGAGTTCCATGGACCTGCCAGAACACCTCCAAGGTCTTTTTGCTGTGTCAAGTGAGGGACTTACTGTGGCCCAACAAGAACAAATCATAGCCTTACTTTTAGAGTACCAATCGATCTTTGCAGCCAGTGACACTGAACTGGGACATTTTTCCACTAGATCTTCAGTGTGGATATTGGCAAATTGAAGTGGACAGACAGGACTGTCTTAAAACTGCATTCTTCAAAAAGTACGGGCTGTTTGAGTATACTAGGATGCCTTTCGGGCTCTGCAATGCCCCAAGTACTTTTCAGAGTGCCATGGAGCTGGTCCTGCAAGGATTACAATGGCAGACACTACTGATCTACCTGGATGACATCATCATTCTGGGAACTGGAGTAGAGCAGAGCTTCAAACATCTGGCCATGGTCTTCCAGCAACTCAAGCACTATGGGCTTAAGCTCAAATCTTGAAAGTGCCACCTGCTAAGAGATGAGGTTCTTTTTCTGGGACACGTAGTTAATGGGCAGGGCATAAAGACAAACCCAGCACTAATAAAAGATGTCAAGCTTGGAGCCCACCCACCACAGTGCAAGACTTACAGGCATTTATGTGACTGTGCAATTACTACCACCGTTTTGTTCCTGCATTTGCAGAGATTGCAAGTCCACTAAACCAGCTACTGAAGAAAGAGATAGAGTTTCAGTGGCACAATGCACAACAACAGGCTTTTGAGGAGCTAAAGAGCAGACTAACCGCGGCCCCCTTACTAGCATACCCCTCTTCTAAAGCTAAATTCATATTTGACACAGACGCATCTAACTTCAGCATAGGAGCAGTTCTTTCCCAGTGTCAAGAGGGAGAGGAGAAGGTAATAAATGTGCTTGAGTTATGCGGCGATCCTTGTCATGACATATTATATAGACCCACGCTGAACGAAAGAAAGACGTGACAATATAAATAACAGATACAGCACATAAATACTCCACAGCTGAATCTGTAATATAAATCTCCTGCGTAAGTACCACAGTAAATTATAGAAATTTGTATATAAATATATAAATGTAAAAAGTTGTTTCTTCATATGATAGATTTACTTCACATCTACAGACACCTGAGCTGATGGCAGGACACGCAGATGGCAGGACTGTACTGGTGAGGAAGGCAGCAGTAACAGAGCTCCAGTCTCAGTGCTTTTCAAAGCCTCCAATGCAGTTGTAGAAGATATTCCTGTGCACAAACAGCATTCCTGTGACCAGGCTTGCCCACTCCGGCTCTATGGCTTTGGCCTCTGGTGCTCACTGATGACCTCACACTCATCCTGCCCTGGTCCCGCCCCTCCCCCCTCCAGCAGATGGTCCGTCTCAGAGCTTGGGTTCAGGGTCACTGAGGCGCCGCTGCTGCTGATTTGGACGACTGCAGAGGCTCCCTAGTGGAAATTACAGTAGAATTTCTACTGGTTTCTACTGGTGACCTGTACCAACTGGTTTCAAATGGGTTTTTGGACAGCTGAACTGGTCTACTGGATTGAGTTGGAAACAATAGCTCTACTGGTCTGTGCTGTTAATGGTCACCCAGTGGATTGACTGGTCTCTACTGGTACTGATCTCCCAGTAGCTCTACTGGGTTTTCAGTTCCTTCACTGGTCTGTACTGGTACTGGTCTCCCCCAAGCTCTACTGGTCTCTACTGGTAGTGGTCTGCTAGTAGCTCTACTGGGTTTTCAGTACCTCTACTGGTCCTGTTCTCCCAGAAGCTCTACTAGGTTTTCAGTACCTCTACTGGTCTGTAATGGTACTGGTCTTCTAGTAGTTCTACTGGTCTCTACTGGTAGTGTTCTCCCAGAAGCTCTACTGGTTTCTACTGGTACTGGTCTCCCAGTAGCTTTACTGGGTTTTCAGTACTTCTACTGGTCTGTACTGGTACTGGCCTTCCAGTAGCTCAACTGAGCTCAATTTGAGCTACAGTAGCTCGTCTGTTGGATCGGACCACACGGGCCAGCCTTCGCTCCCCACGTGCATCAATGAGCCTTGGCCGCTCATAACCCTGTCGCCAGTTCACCGCTTTTCCTTCCTTGGACCACTATTGATAGGTACTGACCACTGCAGACCGAGAACACCCCACAAGAGCTGCAGTTTTGGAGATACTCTGACCCAGTCGTCTAGCCATCACAATTTGGCCCACGTCAAAGTCGCTCAGATCCTTACGCTGCACATTTTTCCTGCTTCTAACACATCAACTTTGAGGACAAAATGTTCACTTGCTGCCTAATATATCCCACCCACTGGCAGGTGCCATGATAACGAGATTATCAGTGTTATTCACTTCACCTGTCAGTGGTCATAATGTTATGGCTGATCGGTGTATACAATGAGGGGAAAAGTATTTGATCCCCTGCTGATTTTGTACGTTTGCCCACTGACAAAGAAATGATCAGTCTATAATTTTAATGGTAGGTGTATTTTAACAGTGAGAGACAGAATAACAACAACAAAATCCAGAAAAATGCATATCAAAAAAGATATAAATTGATTTGCATGTTAATGAGGGAAATAAGTATTTGATCCCCTATCAATCAGCAAGATTTCTGGCTCCCAGGTGTCTTTTATACAGGTAACGAGCTGAGATTAGGAGCACTCTCTTAAAGGGAGTGCTCCTAATCTCAGCTCGTTACCTGTATAAAAGACACCTGTCCACAGAAGCAATCAATCAATCAGATTCCAAACTCTCCACCATGGCCAAGACCAAAGAGCTGTCCAAGGATGTCAGGGACAAGATTGTAGACCTACACAAGGCTGGAATGGGCTACAAGACCATCGCCAAGCAGCTTGGTGAAAAGGTGATAACAGTTGGTGCGATTATTCGCAAATGGAAGAAACACAAAATAACTGTCAGTCTCCCTCGGTCTGGGGCTCCATGCAAGATCTCACCTCGTGGAGTTTCAATGATCATGAGAACGGTGAGGAATCAGCCCAGAACTACACGGGAGGATCTTGTTAATGATCTCAAGGCAGCTGGGACCATAGTCACCAAGAAAACAATTGGTAACACACTACGCCGTGAAGGACTGAAATCCTGCAGCACCCGCAAGGTCCCCCTGCTCAAGAAAGCACATGTACAGGCCCGTCTGAAGTTTGCCAATGAACATCTGAATGATTCAGAGGAGAACTGGGTGAAAGTGTTGTGGTCAGATGAGACCAAAATCGAGCTCTTTGGCATCAACTCAACTCGCCGTGTTTGAAGGAGGAGGAATGACCCCAAGAACACCATCCCCACCGTCAAACATGGAGGTGGAAACATTATGCTTTGGGGGTGTTTTTCTGCTAAGGGGACAGGACAACTGCACCGCATCAAAGGGACAATGGACGGGGCCATGTACCGTCAAATCTTGGTTGCGAACCTCCTTCCCCCAGCCAGGGCATTGAAAATGGGTCATGGATGGGTATTCCAGCATGACAATGACCCAAAACACACAGCCAAGGCAACAAAGGAGTGGCTCAAGAAGAAGCACATTAAGGTCCTGGAGTGGCCTAGCCAGTCTCCAGACCTTAATCCCATAGAAAATCTGTGGAGGGAGCTGAAGGTTCGAGTTGCCAAATGTCAGCCTTGAAACCTTAATGACTTGGAGAGGATCTACAAAGAGGAGTGGGACAAAATCCCTCCTGAGATGTGTGCAAACCTGGTGGCCAACTACAAGAAACGTCTGACCTCTGTGATTGCCAACAAGGGTTTTGCCACCAAGTACTAAGTCCAAGGGGTCAAATACTTATTTCCCTCATTAACATGCAAATCAATGTATAACTTTTTTGAAATGCATTTTTCTGGATTTTTTTGTTGTTATTCTGTCTCTCACTGTTAAAATACACCGACCATTAAAATTATAGACTGATCATTTCTTTGTCAGTGGGCAAACGTACAAAATCAGCAGGGGATCAAATACTTTTTTCCCCTCACTGTATATATAATATAAGTTAAGAAAATAATGATTTAATAGGCACACATACCAACACACATTACAGAAAATCACATGATGTGGTCAATTCCTTTGTAGATAGTACAGGGAACCTTCAGCCTGGAGATCAGTTCTATTAGGGCATTTTTGTAAAAAGGGAAACTCTGAATAGCTTACACATTATCAGGGTTTCCTAGAACAATGTTTGGTAAGCAGGATATGATTCACACACATACAAAAAAAAGGTTTTCCATTTCAACAGCCCTGCGATTTGTAAACATCATTCAAAATTGTGTATTTAAAACAGCGCTCCTTGCATGATTAGGGAGCGGCAGTGCCACCTGTTGATACAACTGATTTTGGTCTGACGTATCCTCAAAGGATGAGGAAATGGAAATAAGTTCATTTCAGGAATGCATCTCTCCACACTGAATATTCATAGGAAAATGTTTACTAACGTCCTGCCTGTGCGCAACACGCAGCGCTGTATACTGTACTATTACTGTACTATTACTGTACTGCACTGGTGCTGCTGGAGCTGTATAGGACCGCTTCATGTCAGTGTGCATTTAAATACGCAGCACACTTGACAAAGGACAATACAGAAGCACAGAGACACATGTTAGCTGATGCCACTCTCGGTATGGTGCAGGTCCTGGTGATCTCGCATGCCAGTGCCACTCCCTGTGATTTCTGCTGCGACAGACGATTTCTTGAATGGTGATAGTAAAGCGACCCTTGCTAAATTCGCTTTGCGTTCTCCTTGTAATTTGCTTCAATCTTAGCTTAAACAATCAATTCTCCAAAAACCGTCTGCCCCGGACAGTGCCCCCGGACCCCCCGGGCATATACAGGCGTTGTGACAAACTCAGCTACTTCGTCACAATGAGCTGCCTAGCGAAAGTACGCATGCGCAGTGAACACGCCCATACATGTGTTGGTAATAATTATGTACATTTAAAATGATTTTGACCGTGTAATGTCATAGTGACCAAGTTGCTATTACCCATAGATGACAGGATGAGATGCATAGGGTTTGAAAGCTTCTAGTACAGTCCCTTCTGTCCGACAGGATGAGCTGCCTCGGATTTTAAGTGTTAAAATACAGTAATCGTGTTGAAAAACAGCTGGTAGCCCATTCAGACAGGTGCTTTATGTGTGACAGGATAAGCTGACTCATATTTTCAGTCGGGGCAACTCATTTCAACCGGTAACCCGTTGTTTTCAGACACCGGGCAGCTCATCCTGGTAGGGAAGCGCAGTTTGTCAGGACACCCTTTGTAATAACGCCCCCTTCTGCCCCCGAAAAAGCGTGTATTGTTTTACATTTGGCGTCCCTAGTGCCATGATATGAAGTCAATTTGGCGAGTATTTCAATCTCTATTTTTAACTGGACTCGTATGCATGGCGTGTTATTTAAGACAAGGATGGGCAGACCGCTGCTGTCTGAGCTACAGTGTACAGACAGGGATACTCGCCGCAAGATCATTCTCAGAAATCCGGACATGTGCTCATTATCTTACAGCAAACTGGCTGAGCACCGTTTCCTTTCTTTACACCTGCGGTGAGATGTTTTTCTGTTTCTCTAAAAATTAAATCTCACCTAGTTTTTCCGTTTTAAAATCATTTCTGAACCTCTGAAAGACAGACAGACAGACGCAGAGCAGGGATTCTGTACAGCTTTATAATAACAGGAACAGGAAAGATTCAAAGTATATAAAAATAAGTCTTAACCCCACCCCCCAGAAAAGATACCTCACTCGGACATGCGTTTCCCCTGGCAGTCACAATCATAACCTTAGCTTATATATTATTATTTTTCTTTTGTAAAGAGAGATTATGGCTTTAAAATAAAGGTTATGCATTGAGTGCATTGTGGGAGATATTCAGCCCTGTAACACCCCAGGCACACCCCACCGCCCCTTGTGCAAGAATTACCATGCAGCTCAATCATTTAAATACAGTACACTGGACCCTAGACACCGCCCCTGTAAGACCCTCCCCCGTATCGTCACTACTCTATCACACTAGAAACTAACTGTGTCCCAGAGACCCCAAGAGCAGGAGGTCAGCACAGAGAAATGTGTGTGTGTGTGAGAGACAGAGAGAGGGTGTGTGTGTGTGTGTGTGTGTGTGTGTGTGTGTGTGTGTGTGTGTGTGTGTGTGTGTGTATGTGTGTGAATGCAGTATTAATCGTCCCCAGGGGATGTATTTGGCAGCAGCTCTCTCACACACCCACAGTCAGGATCAGTGTGCAGTGGACTGGGAGTTTTCCAGAGTCAGTATTTGGCAGCTACAGTAGAGACTCAGAGACAGTGAGTGACAAGATAAATACTGACATCACTGACTGACACCTTTCAGCAACGTCACCCCCCGTCACCACACCCGTCCCCAGTCCCCGATTCTCTCTGACATTCATCCAGTTCACTCACAGAGGGGACGGGGGAGGGGGGCCTCCCTGTATAAACTGGCAGATACAGGAGGCATCTCATATTAGCTCATCCAGATCCAACGCCCCCCGACCTTGTCTTTGGCAGAGCTGTGGCCGTGACTCTGACTGTCTCTCTGTCTGGGATTGGTTATCCACCCTCCCGGCAGTGAGGGAGTCTATAGGAAGTGGACCTATTCCAGTATTATGCTCTATTGTAAGTCTAGTGCTAGGCAATGTCTCTGTCTGTAAGGCAGTTATACAGTTGTGTTGTCTCCCAGTCTCTCTGTCTCTCTGTAAGGCAGTTGTACAGTTGTGTTGTCTCCCAGTCTCGGTCACAGGGTGTGTTTGAGGGCAGTGCGGGGCTCCTGCAGGGTCAGCAGGCTGTGCTGCAGGTCGCTCAGCAGCCGCTCCCTCTCCTCCGAGTCACTCAGGACTTGCTGTAGAGAGAGGGGGGGGGGGTGTTATTGTTGTTATAGTTGTTCTTATTGCTGTGCCAGTCGTTCTGCAGGACTCTGCGCTGACCTGTATGAGCTTGTCTCGTTTCTCCAGGCTCTCCCTCAACACTCGCTCCTCTCGCTCTCTCTCCTCCCTCTCGCTGCGCCACTCCCTCTCCCTCTCTCTGCCCTCGCTCTCCCTCTCCCTCAGCTGCCTGCGGGCCTCCCCCAGCTGAGCCCAGACTGAGGACACCGCCTGACCGTCACTCGGCACCTGGGGAGGGAGGGAGAGAGAGAGAGTTGGAACATACAGGGCTGTTCTCCTCTACTTCTGGTAGGGAAGGTAAAGACCCTGTGTTGGTTAGGGATGTAAATCCATCAGACACAGTGATTCTGTAGAGACCCAGTGCCATGCAGATGTGCCACGGACTGCCCCTCAGGGTGCTGGGGGTCATATGAATCAGCATGCCTGTGCTCCCGTGAGGCCTGATGTCTGACAGACAGAATGCAGGTCATCAGTTATTAATCTGCTCTCAAAAGGAAACGTTGCTGGAACAGTGTCTTGGAATTACGTTACATGACAGCGTTGCCCAGTAAATGTGTTTTCCCAGTGTTTTTTTACCACCAATATTTCACATCATCCCAGCATAACACACAGGACACTAAACACATATTGTTACATTGCGCCATCAATTCTGAAATGAGAACGCGTCTCCTAGACTAACCATCACACACTTCAGAAAAGCTCGCCTGACTGAAGACAACTTCACTAAATGGCTTTTTTTTTATCAGAGAAAAAGCGTGCTTGTTCTGGCCCTGCTGGACCTGGGCCCTGGGAGTCAATCTGGACAAGACCAATCTGGACAAGACCAGAGTTATGGTTTTCTAGAAGAAAGCCAGATCTCAGGGACACAGACAACCCTGGACAACAGCCCCCCGGAGCTCTGCACCAGCTATAGCTACCTGGGCCTGGTCATTAGCCTCTCTGGGAGCTTCACCTGGGCTGTGAATGCATGGAGAGATAAACACACAGGGCTTTCTATGCCATAAAGAATGGGCTCTACAGAATTAAACCTCAAATAAGAACTTGAATTTTTGACATTTGACAAACATCTCCTGCAGGTTCGCAAAAGCACAGCCAACAGCGCCTGCAGAGTCGAGCCGGTAGCCCTTACTGCACTCCATACAGAGGCGAGCGCTGAAAGAAAGGTTACTACAGTACAGAGACAGAGGACTCTGCAGTACGTTGTCCCAGCTCTGCCCGCTGTCCCTCGGTACCTGTATAGTGGCCATGGTGTCGTCCAGCACGGCGGAGAGCTGTTCCACCTCCTGCCACCTGGCCTCGCTCTTCTCCTTCTGCTCCCTCAGCAGGCGCTCCAGCAGGGCCTCCTTCTCCTGCAGCCGCCCAGCCAGCTGGCCCTCCGCCCCGCTCCCCTCCACGCCCAGACCCATCACTGACTGGGACAGCGCCTGGGGGAGCGGGGGGGTGGGGAGACAGGAACGGGACAGGACTGCTCAGAAAAAACAGCCGACGCGAAATTAAGTCATTGACAGACCCGCGTCAGCCAGCACAAGAGGAGTCGAATGGGTTTTACAGAATCATACAAGCGCACACTGAACACCCCTGAGCATCACTTCCATGCCTCTTGACTCCGCTCACCAACTCAACACTTTCAACAAAACCTCCTCCTGTTTGGGCTGCAGCTTCCCACTTGCTCCATCCACAAAAGTCTTATGAAAGTTGGTGACAGGTGGCAGTATCTTCTCTTTTATGAGTCACTCTGCATTAAAACCATATGTATACAATGTTAATGTATAAAATGCCACTTCTCAATCTATAGACAGATTGAAGCCACATCCCACCAGTGCGGTGCTGGCGTTAGTGGCGGCCATGTTGTGCCCTCTGGTGGCAAGGCTGTGGATGTGTAGCTGGGCTCTGTTCTCAAGAGCCAACACAATGCATGACCTCTGACCTCTGACCTCTGCTGGTCTTGGGGAGAGGGTTCAGTTTTTTTTTACATATCTTGCACTCTCTCTCACTCTCTCTCCCTGTCTGTCAATCCACCCATTTATCTCTACCCATCTATTGATTAAATAATCCACCCATCATCTCTCCCCCTCTCCTCTCTCTAGTACCTGCACGTCTTTCTGGCTGGTGCTGAGCGCCCCCTGCAGGCTGCCGACGAGGGCGTCTCTGTCCTTCAGCAGAGAGCGGTGCAGGCTGTCTCTGAGGCGCCAGGCCTCCCTCTCTCTCTCCGCCGCCCTCCCTCGCTCCTCCAGCGCCTGGGTCAGCCGGGACAGCTCGGCACGCAGCTCCTGCACACACACATAGACACACTGAGACTGGGCCGGGCTGGACCGCAATGCTCTATACGGTTATATCGTGCTGTTCTGTATTATGCACAGTCAGGGTGTGTTACAGTCTGAAAGTGTTGAGAGAGAGACTGACCGCGATGGTGTCCAGGTTGCTGTGCAGCACTGTGTTGAGGCGGCTCAGGTCTCTGTCCTTCTCCCGGTTGGCTCGACGCAGAGACTCCAGCTCCTGATCCCGCTGCCTCAACTCACTGAGCTGACTGTCCACAGCGTTCTGTAACACACACACACACTGAGGTGACTGTCCACAGCGCTCTGTAACACACACACACACACACACACACACACACACTGAGGTGACTGTCCACAGCGCTCTGTAACACACACACACACACACACACACACACACACTGAGGTGACTGTCCACAGCGCTCTGTAACACACACACACACACACACACACACACACACTGAGGTGACTGTCCACAGCGCTCTGTAACACACACACACACACACACACACACACACACACACACTGAGGTGACTGTCCACAGAGCTCTGTAACACACACACACACACTCACTGAGGTGACTGTCCACAGAGCTCTGTAACACACACACACACACTCACTGAGGTGACTGTCCACAGCGCTCTGTAACACACACACACACACTCACTGAGGTGACTGTCCACAGCGCTCTGTAACACACACACACACACACACACACACACACACACACACTGAGGTGACTGTCCACAGAGCTCTGTAACACACACACACACACACACACACACACACTGAGGTGACTGTCCACTGTGCTCTGTAACACACACACACACACACACACACACACACACAGACACTGAGGTGACTGTCCACAGCGCTCTGTAACACACACACACACACTCACTGAGGTGACTGTCCACAGCGCTCTGTAACACACACACACACACACACACACACACACACACACTCACACACACACACACACACACTCACTGAGGTGACTGTCCACAGCGCTCTGTAACACACACACACACACACAGACACTGAGGTGACTGTCCACTGCGCTCTGTAACACACATACACACACACACACACTCACTGAGGTGACTGTCCACAGCGCTCTGTAACACACACACACACACACACACACACACACACACACACTGAGGTGACTGTCCACAGAGCTCTGTAACACACACACACACACACACACACACACACACACACACACTGAGGTGACTGTCCACAGAGCTCTGTAACACACACACACACACACACACACTGAGGTGACTGTCCACAGAGCTCTGTAACACACACACACACACACACACACACTGAGGTGACTGTCCACAGCGCTCTGTAACACACACACACACACACTCGCTGAGGTGACTGTCCACAGCGCTCTGTAACACACACACACACTGAGGTGACTGTCCACAGCGCTCTGTAACACACACACACACACACACACACTGAGGTGACTGTCCACAGCGCTCTGTAACACACACACACACTGAGGTGACTGTCCACAGCGCTCTGTAACACACACACACACACACTGAGGTGACTGTCCACAGCGCTCTGTAACACACACACACACACACTCACTGAGGTGACTGTCCACAGCGCTCTGTAACACACACACACACTGAGGTGACTGTCCACAGCGCTCTGTAACACACACACACACACACACACACTGAGGTGACTGTCCACAGCGCTCTGTAACACACACACACACTGAGGTGACTGTCCACAGCGCTCTGTAACACACACACACACACACTGAGGTGACTGTCCACAGCGCTCTGTAACACACACACACACACACACACACACACACTGAGGTGACTGTCCACAGCGCTCTGTAACACACACACACACACACACACACACACACACTGAGGTGACTGTCCACAGCGCTCTGTAACACACACACACACACACACACACACACACACACACTGAGGTGACTGTCCACAGCGCTCTGTAACACACACACACACACACACACTGAGGTGACTGTCCACAGCGCTCTGTAACACACACACACACACACACACACACACACACACACACACTGAGGTGACTGTCCACAGCGCTCTGTAACACACACACACACACACTGAGGTGACTGTCCACAGCGCTCTGTAACACACACACACACACACACACACACTGAGGCGACTGTCCACAGCGCTCTGTAACACACACACTCACTGAGGTGACTGTCCACAGCACTCTGTAACACACACACACACACACTGAGGTGACTGTCCACAGCGCTCTGTAACACACACACACACACACACACACACACACACACACTGAGGTGACTGTCCACAGAGCTCTGTAACACACACACACACACACACACACACACTGAGGTGACTGTCCACAGAGCTCTGTAACACACACACACACACACACACACACACACTGAGGTGACTGTCCACAGCGCTCTGTAACACACACACACACACACTCACTGAGGTGACTGTCCACAGCGCTCTGTAACACACACACACACACACACACACACACTGAGGTGACTGTCCACAGCGCTCTGTAACACACACACACACACACACACTGAGGTGACTGTCCACAGCGCTCTGTAACACACACACACACACACACACACACACACACACACACACTGAGGTGACTGTCCACAGAGCTCTGTAACACACACACACACACACACACACACACTGAGGTGACTGTCCACTGTGCTCTGTAACACACACACACACACACACACACACACACACACACACAGACACTGAGGTGACTGTCCACAGCGCTCTGTAACACACACACACACACTCACTGAGGTGACTGTCCACAGCGCTCTGTAACACACACACACACACACACACACACACACACACAGACACTGAGGTGACTGTCCACTGCGCTCTGTAACACACATACACACACACACACACTCACTGAGGTGACTGTCCACAGCGCTCTGTAACACACACACACACACACACACACACACACACACACACACACTGAGGTGACTGTCCACAGAGCTCTGTAACACACACACACACACACACACACACACACACACACACACACACACTGAGGTGACTGTCCACAGCGCTCTGTAACACACACACACACACACACACACACTGAGGTGACTGTCCACAGCGCTCTGCAACACACACACACACACACACACACTGAGGTGACTATCCACTGCGTGTGTGTCGGTGTTGTGTGCGTTGGCGTTTACTCCTCACCTCCACAGCCAGCTCCCTGTCCTTCAGTCTGGCCTGCAGCTTGTCAATCAGGAGGGCCTGGGCGTCACTGTCCTTCCCCACAGCCCCGCCCACACACAGCTTCCTCAGCACACTGATACAGTCCTGCATGGAGAGGGAGGGAGGGAGAGAGAGATGCCAGGTTTAATATGCCAGGTAAACATACTTGTATACACAAATGTGGGTTACTACTGCACACACTTCAACAGGTTAATAAGACATTCACAGATGCACTCGTACTGACTCACACACCCCCGCCCCCTCATCCTCACCTGGATGACCTGCTCCTTGCAGCGCAGGCTCTGTCCCAGCCTGACCATCAGCTGATCCGAGCTCCCCACTGGCTGAGCACTGCCCTCTGAGGGGCCATCAGTCACTGTGGCCTGGGACACACAGAGAGACAGAGACAGCATGAGACAGACAGATAGACACACAGAGAGACAGAGACAGAGTGAGACACACAGAGAGTGAGACACAAAGACAGCATGAGACAGACACACAGAAGGACAGAGACAGAGTGAGACACAGCGAGAGACGAAAGGGCAGAGACAGGATGCAGATCCAGACATAGACAGTGAGGGCACACACGGGCACACGGAGGGCCGCTACATGTGAAGTCTGCAACACTCCAGCAGGTGTAATTCAATTCTGAGGAGACGCTCCCACGCAGGGCAGGTTATAAACCATGCACAGTTCACCCCTGCCACCAGTGAAGCTCAGAGTCCCTGCGGACCCCAAGATTAGGGAGAAAAACTAAAGCTTCTGCCTCCACAACACTGACTGCAAACACTCATCGGATCACAGGCATTGAGGAAAAGGAGGAGGATTTGGGTGCAGCACAGAAGGTCTTCCAGCAGAGGGCAGCAGTAACAAAGCTGGAATCATACATGTGCTAGTGCTGTGTATCGGAGAGACCATGGAGAGAGCGGATACAGACTAAAAACATCCGCAGCTGATACGGGTCATTTAACTATCAGATTAAATTAGTAAGGCAAGGCTTGGACTGCCATCAAACTTCAGTTGATATTTAAGTTAAATTAACTATAAATCTATAAACCGTATAATTAATTATAAAGTAAATCATAAACAACTAGAGCAGTCCAGTCCAGTAGTACCACAGTAGAGCAGTCCAGTCCAGTCCAGTCCAGTCCAGTCTAATCCGGTCCAGTCCAGTAGTACCACAGTAGAGCAGTCCAGTACAGTCTGGCCCAGCCCTCACCATCAGTGTGAAGGGGTTAACAGGCTGTGCTCAGCTGACACGCTCGTTAACATTCCTTAACGAGCGACTCCTGAGCCCCAGGGCACATTCCTGCTGTGGGCGGGACATGCTGGGCAGAGACGCTCCCACACCTGCCCTGCGCCCTGCAGTACAGAACACCTGTCCTGCAGTTCTGAACACCTGCCCTGCTGCACTGAACACGACTCAACACCCGCTCTTAAAACACTGCTGGAGTGGGAGTGGAGTGGAGTGAGACTGCAGTACTGTACTGCCCTACACTGTAGTTTACTAACAGCAGCCAATCACAGGCTCCCTCCTCCGCCACTCTGACCACACACCCCCAAGCCTACCTTGACCACGCCCTCTGTCAGTGTGGCCACGCCCCTCTGCTGGGCCTGCAGGGTCCTGATCTGGGCCTGCGCCTGATCCAGCTGCCCTCTCAGCTGCCTCACTGCGTTGTGCATGTGCTGCCGCCCCGCGCTCCTCTGCACAGCGGGCGAGACGGAGGAGGAGTTAGAGCCAGCGCACAAACACACGACACACACAACACGCCGCACACAAGACCCTCTCCCTCACCTCTCTGTGCAGCGGCAGGTACTCGTCTCCCAGCTCGGTCAGCACATCCCTCTCTTCTCCCTCCGTGCCGTTACTCCTCCCCTCCTCCTCTCCAAACTCCAGCTCCCGCACCAGCGCTGCCACCCCACCCCCTCTCTGGGACGGACCGACTCTCACAGGGATCCTGCTCCCGGCCGGGGTCCGCACCGGGCTGGACCGGACCCTCCTCAGGCGGCTCAGCACGTCCGTCAGGTCGAGTGACTCGGGTTCCGGCCAGTCGAAAGGGTCCGGCCCGCCCAGCGAGTCCAGCGACAGGAGGGAGGCGGAGCGGGAGGCCGGGCCGGAGATCAGGGACTGGCTGGAGCCGCGGAGGGAGGAGCCCAGGGAGCCCTGCCCGGCCCCGCCCAGCGTGGAGGAGGAGGAGCAGGAGGAGCCGGAGCCGTGCCGGGCGGAGGGGCCCAGCCAGTCCAGGGGCATGCTGCGGGACTTGTCTCGGGAGAGGGCCAGCGGCGCGGCTGGGCGGGGCAGCCGGCGGGGCAGGCCCACCACGGACTCGTAGGCTGAGTCGGTCACGCGCAGGGAGTCGCAGCCCTCGCAGCCTTTCCGCCCGCCGCAGCCGCCCCGGCAGCCCCGCGCCTCCCGGCAGGAGCTCCACCTCTCTGACCAGCACTCGAACTCCGACAGCGCCATGTTGTCCCGCAGCAGCTGCCTGTAGGCCCCGCTGGCTCCCTCCCCCTGCCCGTCCTCCTCCCCGGACCCCCCGGCGTGGCCCCTCGGGTCCTGGGGGTGGCGCTGCGCATAGACCCCGGCCAGCCAGCGCCCCAGCGCGTCCCTCTCCTGCTCCAGGCGGCGCAGCTTGTCGGAGGAGAGCGCGCGCACCCGGGCGATCACCGCGTCGAAGCGGAACACGCGCTCCAGCGCCGACACGCACTTCCCGCACAGGAACTCCCCTCGGCCGTCCCCGCGCGGCACGGCCCGGCCCAGCACGTGGGTCAGCACCGCCAGCAGGTCCATCTTGTGGCCGGGGGGGGACGGGGCGGCGGCGGAGGAGGAGGAGGAGGCGGAGGAGAGGGAGGGGGAGCACAGGGAAGGGGAGCTGCCCCAGGAGCGGCTGGAGGCCCGGGAGCGCGACAGGCCGCCATTGGGGGTCACGTTGGCCCTGTGTGGCTCCTTCTTCTGGCCCCCGAAGATCCAGCGCCTGCGGGTGCCCTTCAGGGCTGAGCCACACGCCCGGCACATGTCATTAGGCCCCGGCGGCATGGCACCAGGGATTCCGGGACTCCAGGCGTGCGTGTGAGAGAGAGAGAGAGGCTAATTGTGGGCTCTAGAAAGTTCTGCATGAAGGGGCGAGGAGAACACAGAGAGAAATTATATTATAATATGCTTTATCGATATTTCATCAGTCAGTCAAATTATTTATTTAAGGACCCCAGTGGACTGAAAATCTCTGAAAGTTTGCAGTTTGTTCATGGTGTGTGGAGAGTGTGGTGTGCATGCCTGTGTGAGTGTGGTATGTGTGTGTGGTCTGTATGTGTATGTGTGTGGGTGTGTGTGTGTGAGTGTGGTATGTGTGTGGGTGTGTGTGTGTGAGTGTGGTATGTGAGGTGTGTGTGGTGTGAGTGTGGTATGTGAGGTGTGTGTGGTGTGAGTGTGGTATGTGAGGTGTGTGTGGTGTGAGTGTGGTATGTGAGGTGTGTGTGGTGTGAGTGTGGTGTGTGTGGTGTGTGTGTGTGGGGGGGTGTATTGTGTGTGTGTGTGGGTGTGTGTATGTGTATGTGTGTGTATGTGTATGTGTGAGTATGTGTGTGTGGTATGTGGGTGTGTGTGTGTGGGTGTGAGTGTGGTGTGTGTGTGTGTGTGGTGGGTGGGTGTGTATGAGTGTGGTGTGTGTATGTGTGTGTGTGTGGGTGTGAGTGTGGTGTGTGTATGTGTGTGTGTGTGGGTGTGAGTGTGGTGTGTGTATGTGTGATTGTGGTGTGTGTGTGGTGTGTGTGAGTGTGGTATGTGAGGTGTGTGTGTATTTGTGTGTGGTGTGAGTGTGGTATGTGAGGTGTGTGTGTGAGTGTGGTATGTGAGTGTGAGTGTGGTATGTGAGGTGTGAGTGTGTGTATTTGTGTGTGGTGTGAGTGTGGTATGTGAGGTGTGAGTGTGTGTGTGTGAGTGTGAGTGTGAGTGTGTGTGTGTGTATTTGTGTGTGGTGTGAGTGTGGTATGTGAGGTGTGTGTGGTGTGAGTGTGGTATGTGAGGTGTGTGTGTGGTGTGAGTGTGGTATGTGAGGTGTGTGTGGTGTGAGTGTGGTATGTGAGGTGTGTGTGGTGTGAGTGTGTGTGTGTGAGTGTGAGTGTGTGTATTTGTGTGTGGTGTGAGTGTGGTATGTGAGGTGTGTGTGGTGTGAGTGTGGTATGTGAGGTGTGTGTGGTGTGAGTGTGGTATGTGAGGTGTGTGTGGTGTGAGTGTGGTATGTGAGGTGTGTGTGTGGTGTGAGTGTGGTATGTGAGGTGTGTGTGTGTGTGAGTGTGGTATGTGAGGTGTGTGTGGTGTGAGTGTGGTATGTGAGGTGTGTGTGGTGTGAGTGTGGTATGTGAGGTGTGTGTGTGTGTGAGTGTGGTATGTGAGGTGTGTGAGTGTGTGTATTTGTGTGTGGTGTGAGTGTGGTATGTGAGGTGTGAGTGTGTGTGTGTGAGTGTGAGTGTGAGTGTGTGTGTGTGTATTTGTGTGTGGTGTGAGTGTGGTATGTGAGGTGTGTGTGGTGTGAGTGTGGTATGTGAGGTGTGTGTGGTGTGAGTGTGGTATGTGAGGTGTGTGTGTGTGTGAGTGTGGTATGTGAGGTGTGTGTGTGTGTGAGTGTGGTATGTGAGGTGTGTGTGGTGTGAGTGTGGTATGTGAGGTGTGTGTGGTGTGAGTGTGGTATGTGAGGTGTGTGTGTGTGTGAGTGTGGTATGTGAGGTGTGTGAGTGTGTGTATTTGTGTGTGGTGTGAGTGTGGTATGTGAGGTGTGAGTGTGTGTGTGTATATGTGTGTGTGTGTGAGTGTGGTATGTGAGTGTGTGTGGTGTGAGTGTGGTATGTGAGGTGTGTGTGTGTGGTGATGTGTGATATATGTGTGTGGGTATGTGGTGTGTGAGTGTGGGTATTTGTGTGTGCCTGTTGTCAGTGTCAGTTGCCTCTCAGTTTACATAAGAAACGCAAGGGCGGGGAGAGAGAGGCCGGCCTGGCATGGTGACCGTACAGCAGAGACCAATGGTGCGAGACAGGATATGGTCGAGTGACACCGACACCAAATATTTTTATAAAATTATAGAGTGTGACACCGACACCAAAATAATTATTAAAATATATATATATATATATATATATATATATATATATATAATGAAAATAAAGAGCAGCGATGCAACTAGTTCAAATCAACACAACACTTACAGTGATTTCAAATGTTAAAAGTAACACAAGCAGATTTAAACAGTCCAGTCGACTGTCAATAACACTATCGCAATCATAAAGATAAGCCCAGATTTCCTCACCTGTGCAGTGGCTGCGTTTCCATTTGTTATGTCACGATAAACTGTCCGCAAGAGTGTCTTCCTTCTTTCCTTTGTCGTGTGATGAGACACTGGACCTGGACACAGCTGTCCCTGCAGGTGTGGACGTGTCAGGCTCTGATTGACAAACTACAGCACCATTCACACTGAAACAAGTGCCTGAACACCCTGCACTGTCTGCCACAATGCGCAGAGAAACGCACACCGAGATAACTACAGCAATAGCGACGTAATGGCAGCTTTTCTCCGAGTCGCTGTTATCAAATCACTCGACCTGCGCTACCTGCTCGGAATGCGGAACTCAGGACTGTGGTCGCCTTCGTGCAGCGCAGATCCCGCAGATCTGCGCAGCGCTGCGCTGCAGGGACGCGACCTCGCTCTCTCACGCAATGTTGCCCTCAAGTTCACAACCAACCGAAAGGTCGCTTGATCTGCAGGACAAACTGCGTGGACATGAAAACAACACAGATCGTATCGCGACAGACACGGTGTCTACATTGTCTCTGGTGGCACAAATATCGTTAAAAAGTAATAATGACAGAAATCACTTTCACTATAGCAGTGCACGGGACAGGGGGCGACGGGGAAACAGGGCATATCTGTGCACAACAGGACACACTACAGCACGACACACTACAGCACGACACACTACAGCACAGCACACTACAACACGACACACTACAGCACAGCACGACACACTACAGCACGACACACTACAGCACAGCACGACACACTACAGCACAGCACGACACACTACAGCACGACACACTACAGCACAGCACGACACACTACAGCACAGCCCGCACACACGCCGGACGTTACTACACACCTGAGACTCCCGCCCTCGGACTGCCCGCCCGCCGGCCGTCTGCTATAGTCCAGTAACAAACCACAAACTGCGGTCAAAGTAGCCGCTCTACCCCTCTATGCAGACGGATGGATGGATGGATAGACAGACAGAGAGAGAGAAAGAGAGAGAGCGACGCAGCGCAGGCAGCCGGTTTCTATTTCCTGATCTGGCAGCGGGAGGCGCACGCTTACCTGCGTGACGTCACGGCCTTACCTGCTATGGAAAACTTGAATTACATGCATAACCAATATATTTCGCAAAACATTCACATTTTATTATTATTATTATTATTATTATTATTATTATTATTATTATTATTATTATTAGGGTATTCTACAAATGACAACATGCAGAGAACTCCGCTCTGGCAATGATTTATTGAGTTCAGTGATTTTAGCTTAATACAGTAAATTATTCAAGAATATATACTGCAACAAGTACTGTCAGGTGAGGAGACACTTTTAAAATTCTAGTTCTTCTCAATTAATTACAGCTACTGTCCAGTTGTTGAGTCTTGAACTGTACTGTAATATACTGTACTGCAGGACTGTTCTGCTTATGCTTTTTTTTGTTACCTGAAATCATTCAAAATGATTGATTAATACCCAATTACAGTTCAGACAGTGTACTGCGGTGAAACAAGGCAACAATACAGTAAATTCTAGAGCAGGCCTACTGATGTTAAAGCACAGAAAGTGTGGTGTAGGCCCTACTTCCAATCTCTACCCGTGCTTGAGATTGCATAACGAGCCCAATCTGTTATTAATAAATATTTGCAAAGGCATGTTCAGTTTAATGTTCAGTCTGGGAGTTCAGTTGGGAGCCAGTGCAGTGAATTTGTGTGTCATTGCCCTCCCTTCCCAGTCCCTTTAGTGTTATTATCTTAGTTTTTTGTTGTTGTAGTGGTTCTTATACAGCGTTTCATGTTCTGCTTTTATGAGGTGAATGTGTTTGCAGGAGTATGATGGGAACTCTGTGCCCACACCTTTTGGGCAAGACCTATGAAACTAAGGGGAGTTTTCACTTCACAACGTTTCTAAAGATTCAGTTTAATAAAGAACTAACCCACACACCGGCATTGACACTAACCTGCATACTACCGTAAAAATAGGACATATTCAAGAATATATTCTGCAACAAGTACTGTCACATGAGGAGAAACTTTTCAAATTCTAGTTCTTCTCTTCTACAGCTGCTGTTCAGTTGTTGACTCTTGGACTGTAATGTTTTGCACTGTATTGTGTTTTAGTCCTGTTTGCACACGCATACCAGCGGCTATAGTTGAGGTTTTACACACACTGGGCAGTACAATGTGCAGACACACACCCAGACCTGTATCTCTCGCTCACACGTTCACACACACACACACACACAGTGGAAGAACTGGGCGTGTGCTGCGACTGAACCCACATCCTGCCCTCCCTCTCTCTCTGCTATAACACTCTCTCTCTCTGACAACACAGTCCACACACTGCAGTCTGAAAATGTACCCTCTCGGCCCTGGTCCTGCAGAGACAGTCCTGTCCAGCAGGGTCTCGGCCCTGGTCCTCAGAGACACGGTCCAGTCCAGCAGGGTCTCGGCCCTGGTCCTGAGAAGACACAGTCCAGCAGGGTCTTCTGGATACCATTCCAGCCCAACACTATTTCAATACAATATTAAATTCTTGAAACACTGATTATCCAGAGAGAAATAATTAACACAAGACATGCAGATATTTTTAAAATGTTATTTTAATAGACAAAGTTAAGAACATTCCATAATTTATTTTACATGTTTTCTTTTAATTATACAGTAATATTAACATTTTGAAGGATCATTTCCGCCTCTGGGTACAAATATGTATAAAGCACATCGGTACAGTCATATCTTTATTGCCAGGACCAAGAAAAGGGAACAGGATGTGATGTCAATTATAGGGGAACCGGAAGTGATGTCATTTATAGGGGCCCAAAGGAGGCCAGGCAGAGAACTCCCAGAGCTGTCAGTCAGACTGTGATCGGGGTGCAAGAGGAGCTGAATCCGTAACCAATCAATAAAGAGCAAAAATCACACCTTAACGAGAGCAGCGGATGACCCGAGAACCCAGGACCGATCACCGCTACAGAAGACGGCAGTCAATCAATCAATAAGCAACAAGAACAGACTGCTGTAGCTGCCCACTGCCAGCTCTCAGACCCCCTCAGTGTCTCCAGGACACCTGGGGTGGTGGGGTAAAGAGGAAGGCAGGAGTAGATAATTCTGGACAGATCAACGATGAGAGCCTCGATACAGATGTGTGAATAACAAAAGACCTAGAAGACGAGCACACAGAAGATGGGAAGACGAAATCACACACTTTACAGATGTGACGTGGAAAAGAGGAGCTGTAGCTTGAAGCCAGTGGACACATCTGGGGGGGACTTCAGCAGTGGATCGATATGGGCTGATGGTGATATCTATACATACAGGACATAGCCAGCCTGTCACAGTGGCTGCGTGGATAAGGACCCTTAGAGGGCTGAGGAGAGACCTAATCAATAATAGATTATGATCTCAGCTCCTCTGGAAGGTAGCTGTTCCTCAGCAGTGTTGGTCGCAGTCTGACTGGGAGCGGGGGGGTGGGGGTGGGTGGGCATTATAATATTACTAGTCAGATACAGTACAAAGCTACACAACCATTCCCTTCTCAAGAAACAAAAGCAACAGTAAACAATGACAATAACAATATTAAATATAATAATCATAACAATAATAATACAGATATTGGTTTTTGAGCTCACGATGACATCACCTCTGGACTGACACACCCAGGTCTCCAGTCCCCATCACCGTCACGGATCTGTGCTTTTCAACTTCAACACACTGAGCTGCATTGTTGGTTTACTCCCCCCACCCCCCCTTCCTGCTTTCTTTGTTACAGATGAATTCTGTTAATCGAACCCATCATTTCCTGATAATTGCTTAATTGGATTGCTGCCCTCAACTGTAGTGATTGAAATTGGGTTTATTTCCATCACTCCCAGTGCCGCAGCCAGAGGAGGCTCAAGCACAGTTGCCAACATCACTGGAACTACTTCAGCTCCATTGGTTTCCCTTGTCCCTCCCACTCGCCTCCCTCCGCCAGCCCCTCTCTCTCTCTCTCTCTCTCTATCTGTGTGTGTAGTGCAACAGGATGTTTGCTCACTGCCACGCAAAGCAGAGAGAGAGAGCAATAACAAACGGATAGCAGAGCAGAGAGAGAGAAAAACAAGTTACAGAGGGCAGAGAGAGGGAGGTTTAGAGTTACAGACTCAGAGAGAGAGAGAGAGAGAAGGAGAGAGAGGGAGAGAGAGGGAGAGAGAGCTAAGAGATGTATCTCAGGTTTAGAATCGATTCCATCAGTTGAACGATTAAGGTTTGAAGTAAGTGACTAAGATGTCGGCCGAGATGGAGCACACACCAGTCTTGTCAGACTAAAACTCCATTCTTGCAATCATACATATGTTCCATGTACAACAATAACAATAAAAACAATAAAAAGTAAACAATCCCTTATTTTTAAAACTACAGCTACATTAACGCTGTAATCTAGTAACAGCGCAAGAAAGGGGGGGGGGGGTGATGGAACAGCCTGCATGACCTCTGCTGGTCCCTCCTCCCCCCTCCTCTTCACGACTCCAAAATAACTGAAACCGGACAGTTAATTAAAAGCGACTGGATTCACAAACAGATTAAAAAGTAAACAAACCACAGCACACTCCTCCTCCATGTCCATCTTCCCCCCCCCACCCCCAGTCCCTGCCTCTCTCCGGGCTGAGTGCTGTTAAGGCAGTGACACTGGATCCCGGCCCTGGAGACCCGCAGTGCAGTCCAGCAGGGCCGCCCGCGTCTCCTCAGTCTGCAGGGACGGGTGAGCCGAGACGACCAGACTGGGGGGCGTCTCTCCAGGACCAGGGCTGAGTGTCTGTGTGTGTCTGAGTGCGTGTGTGTCTGAGTGCGTGTGTGTCTGAGTGCGTGTGTGTCTGAGTGCGTGTGTGTCTGAGTGCGTGTGTGTGTGAGAGTATGTATGCGAGCCAGCGCTTGATGCAGTCCCTATACACTGTGCTGTTGGGAGTGTGTGTATGTTGGAGTGTGTCTGTATGTGTGTGTGTGTGTGTGTGTGTGTTTGTGTTTGTCTATGTGAGCCAGCGGTCAATGCAGGCCCTGTACACCGTGCTGTTGGAGTGCCACTTGGTGTGCTGGACGCCCTCGAAGACACACACCACCAAGTCCCCCCGCGCCTGCAGGGAGCGCAGGCCGAACCAGTCCTTCACATACACCTGGGGGGGTAATATAAAGGCATGTGAAGAAACCAGTGCAATGATTCATCTTAACTGAAATGACTGGCCATTAGAAATACTGGTCAGCACGATAAGGTTTTGCTGACTACTTCTTTTCTCAGGGTTCGTTTGTGGTTTTTCTGTTTACTAAAGATAATGGATGCTTCTGTTTTTCAGTTTCTAACTTATAACTGATATGTACACTCTTTCTGTGACGGGAGCTGCCTGAGGGCCATGATGCCCGGCCCACGACTTCCCCACTTCATTAAAGAAAGGTTCTACAGCAAGATTTAAAACAAGGATAATAATATTTCCTGGAGAAACTTTGCATGTGAAAGTATGTTTGAGTATAATAAGCAGTACGTTTCACTGTACATGTAGTAGTGTAGTAAGTACAAGATACTACAGTATACTATAGTATAAAAGTAATACGGTATAAAACATTATAGAACTTGTTGTGATGTATTATCGTTATTACTATAGTACAAGGGTCTACAGTAGACCCATATTCCATATAGTAGTGAAATATATAATATTAATTGGTACTAAAGTGCTGTATAAACAAGTTTAATGTAGTATAATTATTAGTAGTAGAAGTGGAATAATTATTAGTTTAATACAGTATTACATGTAATATAGTACAAGTGGAATATGTAATCTATAATACAGTATTTTATTAATTGAATGTAGTACAGCTTAATTATGATTAGCAGTATAGGTGGTAGAAGTATTAGTATCATGCGGTCTTATAAGGGGAAAAGATATGACAAATACTTCAAAAAAAGCATGTTTACATTGTGGTGAAATCATACAAAACACACGATTAGGCCTATAGGAAATTATCTGAGGTATGTACTGTATTTGTCTGACATTTCCTAGCACACAGTTGTGATAAGAGTGAATATATTGTATGATAACACAATCGGTACTAAAGTCCTGTTTATACAAATGTAATGTAATATACCACTACTACTACTAATTTTAACTATTAGTATAATACTGTATTATAAGCAGAAATCAAATAATATACAATACGAGGTCCGCAATGGGAAATCCCAGAACAACCCAGAAATGCGGACAGAACTGCAGAGAGGCGGAATCGAACTGTGGGAACCGTGACCGCTGATTGGACGGTCATTTGCAGAACCAACGCTGATTGGCTGCTGACCGTACAGCTTGGACTGTCTCTTTGTGAGAATGCGTTCCACCATTGAAGTCAATAGGACTTTTGGGGATTTCAGTAAATATCGATCCTAGCCATACAGAATGCACAAGCAACCTGAACAGTATGAGTGTGTGAAGTGTGTTTGAGGTTTGCGTACTGTAAGAACTGTAGGAGCAGCAATCCAGACGAACGGAAGAATAATACAGATTTTGTAAGAGAACAGGACTACATGCAGACTAATAATGAGGCATTAAAATGAAGATTGAGATTGTAGTGACCGGACTGACACACTCACCTCCTGCTCCTTCATCTCCACCACGGTCTCGTTCTCATTGTAGAAGCCAAAGTGACTGAGAGGAGAGACAGAGAGAGAGAGAGAGGGGTTAATACGGACTGACCGCACACCACCGTACACCAACACCGTGCTGGTAGAGGGACAGGGAGACTGGCAGGTTCAGACGGTAGGACAGACGGTCCTCGGGGTGTCAGCACGTCAGTCACCTGGACTGCCAGGGGGTGATGACGCCATCGTCTGGTCCCCCGATCAACACCAGTTTCTTGATGCGCAGGAAATTCTTCTTCCAGGCTGAAGACGGAGAGAGGGAGTAAAACAGTACGTGAGCACTGACTGCACACTACAACACTTTCTACCTCTCCAGTGTTAGAGAGGGAGAGGGAGGTAAAGAAAAAAAACTGGAAGAGAGAAAGAGGAACAGGCCGAGACACTGAGAAACTAGAGGGAGATGTAGAAGGAGAGCGCACTGGGATAGAGCGAGGGAGGTGCACTGGGACAGAGCGTGCAAGGGACAGCAAGGGAGACGCAGCAGGACACAGTGCGAGGGACAGAGGGAGGGAGACGAAGCGGGACAGAGCGAGATTCAGGGACAGTACCTGTGGAGTTGGGGTTGGCCCTCTCACTGTTGACCACAGCCAGGAATTCACTGCTGTTCAGATACAGGTCTCTGTGGTGAGGGTCTGACCCAGGAGAGAGAGAGAGAGAGATTAGCGACACTAAAACACTAGATATCCGTCAACTGGTCTATTTTGACCCTTGCTTCTTGACAAACCAGCTCCCTCCCTCCCCATCTCTCACCGTTCCAGTAGTTGCAGATGGACACTCTCTGGCCGACCGCAGTGTAGCACAGGTGGAACAGGTTGGCCTTCATAAAGTGGGGGAAGACATACTTCAGGTAGTCCGTATCTGGCAATCGATAACCCATAATCAATAACCGCCACGACAGACCGATAACAGCAGTACACATCATTATTACTCATCTCACTCAGAGACTCCTGATCTGACCTCCCTTGGGAACTCTACAGCAGTATTAAATGCTTTCTGTAGGGTGTGTGTGTGTGGAGCACTCGCGGAGAGACGGAGAGACTGAGTGAGGGAGTGAGGGATGGCGGAGGGAAGGAGGTAGGACTCACCTCCATACTGGCCAGCCTGCGGGGAGGAGAGAGAGATGAAGGAGTCAACGTTGTGATCGGGCAGAGTGGAGAGGATCCCACGACACACCAGCCCTCCTGAGAGAGAGAGAGGATAGTCAGGGTCTCAGTACAGCACATTCAGTGTGTTACACAGTGAATAGCGGGGGAGGAGGGCGTCAGTGTTACCCTGCGAGTAGCAGATGAGGTGCAGCCCATCGGCAGCGTTCTGCATGATGGGGTACAGCGCCTCCTTGAACCCCTCCACCTGCTTCCACAAAGGCTGCAGGCTGGCACTGCGGTCAAACAGGTCCAGCACCGTCACGTTGGTGCCCGGGTGAGACTGGCAGAGACGGGGAGAAGGAGAGAGGGTCAGTGCAGTATAGACACTGGCTGACTGGACACTGCAGGACATCAACAGAGAGAGAGAGAGAGGGTTGCTACAGTACAGACACTGACTAGACACTACAGTACGTCAGCAGAGGGAGAGATAATGCAGCACAGACACACTGACTGACTGTATGGATACAGTATTAACAGAGAGAGGGAGGGAGAGATGAGAGAGGGGGTTATTACAGTGTAGAGACGGAGGAGAGATGACGGTGTAGACACCCTGACTGGACTCTATACTACATCAACAGAGAGAAGGGATAGAATAAAGGAGGGGGGAGAAGGAAAGGAGAAGAATGGCTTCGTCAGGGTCAGAAGTAGAGCAGAACAGTTCTGTGGAAAATACAGTCAGGCCACCGTGACTGGAAAAAACAGACACTGACGCACTGAGGGTGAGACACTGACGCACTGAGGGTGAGACGCAGTGACACAGACAGCTGTTACAGAGGCAGTCAATGCATTGGGACGGTGGAAATTGACAATAAGAGGCAGAAGTGGGGGGGGAGAGGGAGCTGCTGCGTTTCAAAGCGTAAATGAAACTGGAGCACGAGAGCTGCTGAGCGTCAAACACGCCGACCACTGACACCGTGACCACCTGCCTGCCTGACTGACGGTCTCGCTCTCAGTTTCTCTCCCTGCACACTGACTGTAGGTCTCTCTATCATCATCATCAATAATAAACATAGTTGCCAGCAGACAGGAGTTGGAAGAGAAAAAATAGACAGGTGAGAAAGGAGAAAAGAAAGAGGAAAGACCAGAGCAAAAGGAGAAGAGAAAAGACGGGGGGAGAGTGGTTTCGGATCCTATTTCTCAGCGTTACTACCTGTTGTGAATTTCCACGCTGCTGTAACTGTGCTGTGCTGTATGGGTGTTTGGGTGTGACAGTGAGTGTGTGTGTGTTCAGAGAGACCTTATATGAACATAAATGATTGACAGGGCTGCCTGTATCAGCTCCCCCACCCCCACATCTCCTCGGAGGCACATGACTGGAGCTGCTGACTACCAGGCAGGCCAATGTGCAGCTCCAGTCTGGACCAGCCCCCCATCCCCCTCTCCAGCTCACCACACAGCCGGGACTCGCACTGTGCCGAGCGTTACAGCACAGGGAGGCTGTGGAGTTACAATCACAGCACAACATGTGCCTTGTGAAAGGGGTTAGTGGAGCAGCCACAATCACACTGACACACCAGGGACAGAGAGACACAGTGAGAGAGAGAGGAGGGGATTGAGGGACAGGGACAGGAAAGGGGGATGGGGGGGAAGAAGAGAAAGGGGGGAGATCCAGAGGATAGGAAAGCAAGGTCTGAAGATCCTATATATACGTGAGTGACGCAACAGGTTGAAAGACCGAAAGAAGTACAAGAAATTGAAAACAGCTAAAAAGAGAGAAATACCTCAGGAAATACTGCACAACAGGAGGACAGAAAGGGAAGTCCAGCCACTACCGGCCCATCAGAAACAACATCGACCCCCCATGTCTGCACCAACAGAGACTCCCACAAACAAGCAACTGCTACCCCCGAGCGGTTACACAACCCCTGCACCCCCACTCTGTCTCCCTCTCCATCCTCACACCGCCTGCAGCCCGGCTCCCGGTCCCGTCCCGCAAGGTCCCGTCCCGCCGACGGCACCAGGACTGGCAGGAGACGCAACACTTCTGCCCGTCTCTCTCTCTGCTGAACCCGCTTCACTGCTGCTGCTGCTGCTGCTGCGGAGACGAGCGAGAACACGTCCTCCGGTCCCCCCCGGTGCTCCTCTCTCTACCCTGGGTCACCCCGTCGCCATCCCTCCATCCCTCCATCCTCTGCCCCCGCCTCTGTGCGCCTGTACCCCTTCCTCCTGCGCCCCCCGCCTCACCTGGTTGATGAACGCCAGCAGGTTCTGGAAGTCGCTGGAGCTGTCGAACAGGCCGTGCACGATCACCACCGGCTTGTAGCCCAGCGCCGCTGCCCACAGACAGGCGCCCAGCAGCGGCCACAGCCAGCTCTCCGCCCCGCCGCCCCGAGCCCTGGGGCTGAGCTGCCACCGCCGCGGCATCTCGCAGAAGAGGCTGAGTGAGGGTGCATACACCGGCGCAGCGGCGCACAGACAGTCGGTAAAACACTAAAAAAGAACTCCAATATGACTTAAAAAATATTTAAAAGAAAATGCAATAATAAAAACAAACAATGCACTATATACTTCTATTATTCTGGAGCCGATAGCCTCACTTTCCCTTCTCTTTAAAACCAAAACACCAGAACAACAGCCCGGCTCGGGGTCTTCAGGGGGCGGCAGTGCGCGTGTGCTCGGCGGAGCCGCTCTGCGTTCTAATTTGGAACTCCGCGTTCTGTTTGTTTGTTCTCCTCAGCCTGCACGCCGCGACGTCATTTCCGCCGCTCTCTGGCAACCGCGGAAATCATCTCTCGCTCCGGCGCGTTCCTCGAGCTCTCACAGCCGTGACGTCACCAGACCACATCTTCACACCCTATACTTTAAAGCCTAGAATATAACTTACACATCTCCAACACATTTAGGATTCATTCGTTTTTTGCAAAAGGTTTTATTATATTTGTTTACCCCACACAACTTGAATTGTGCTGGCCAAAGTCTACTTTCACAAGTACAACATCTCCATTTCTTTTAGTATGTTTAAAGGAGGTGGACAGACATCTCTGCTTCTGCCTACCAACAAACTATCTAAAAATCTTAGAGATCATTTAACTTACCTACAAACACAAACCCACCCACGTGTGGCAACACGATTCGTTAGACTTCTTGAACCTGTCGACCAGCAAAATCAACAAAGTCTATGCAATGCAAATGTAATTTAAATGTTATTTTTGTAAAGAACGTAACATTTTAGAAATTGTTAGTCTTTTTTAAGGATGTGGAACAAGGAATATACAAGACTCACTCCCCCCCAACACTCCCGAAAACAGCTCGTAAATCTTAGAGAAGTGCAGGTGATAGCTGCGGCATATCGAAAGTATCCGCTTCCTCCGTTTTCATTTGTGGCAAGTGATCTTTGTTCAGCAGCTACAGTAAAATAACTATAAAATGCAGGCCTCCCAGACAGTGGTAAAACACAGAGCACGAACAGGGAACGCTGTTGCAGAGATCAGATGGTACCGTTGCATGTAATTACATTCCACCCTGCTATGGAATTAATGACGGTCATATAGGGACCCTATCCGCCTCCTCCCATGAGTACTAGTGTACAGAGACAGGCAAGGTGCACATACGCATTGTTTTATTGCTCTTACTGTAGGATGGTTAACCTTTAAGCTCACTTGGACACAGCTGTAAATGTATTAAACTAAACCAAATACTACTAGACAGAATGGAGGGAAGGAACTACTGAAAACAACAGATACCCTCACTAATCTAGATTAACAATTAATGTCTATTAACCTGAACGTAAAGCCAAAATAATATCCTGCACGCAGTATGTGAGCTGAATACTTCCTCAACACAACTGGTGGGAAATTAGGATTGTAGGGCATTTTGTCACCTCTGAAGTCACAGCTAAAACATGTTCAGCTCTTACTGGATACAGAAGAAGAATAAGGAGGTGGGGAGGAGACGTCTTCTGAAGTTTCTCCCCGACCAGAATTATGTATTTTTCTACTGCAAAGACAACACAGAACACCAGGATAGTACAGAAATATTTAATTAACTCCAAAATGTAGTTTATTTTCATTAGTATTTTGGTCAAAATTCTCAATGCTTTAATTATTGTTGGGGACAAGTGTCAATCAGC
This sequence comes from Amia ocellicauda, assembly GCF_036373705.1. Taxonomy (NCBI): domain Eukaryota; kingdom Metazoa; phylum Chordata; class Actinopteri; order Amiiformes; family Amiidae; genus Amia; species Amia ocellicauda. Next base: position 2,487,631 of record NC_089864.1, on the reverse strand, counting down.
TCCCCCAGAACAATCGTTCCGGCAAATTGCATCTCACCATTGGTATCTTTTAGCCAATCACACAGAAGAGCCGGAGTGTTCCTGACAATGGCCTCTCTCCAGCTGCTTTGGTCCTGTCCAATTGAGCCCGTGTCCATGTCTCAGCCAACAAGGGCCTTTTCTCCCATTCAATCCCATCCTATGAAATGTATTCTTCCAGCCAATAGACTTTCTCCAAGTCAATCACTCATCACCAGAAGAATAATTAATCTTTTTTGGAATAATAGCTAATGCTTTTGAAGGACAGCCAATCAATGGCCTTTGAGGTAAGAACATCATCCAGCCAATAGCATTTAAGGACACAAATGTCCCAGCCAATGGGTGCTAAGCCCTGCAGTCCCTTCCAACCAATCACGTTTTTCTTGGTTTTGTTTTGTTTGCATATATCCAGGATGAGAGGTTTCGGTTTTGTATTCCAATTAGAATCTCTCTCCACCAATCAGCTGCAAGCATTCTGAGTCTCTCTACCAGTCAATGGAATCCTCAAAACTCAGATCCGAAGCGTGTTTGTCTGCCTGTCTGCCTGTCTGTCAGTCTGTATGTCTGTCAGTCGGTCTGTGTGTATGTTTGTATCCGTCAGCCTGTCTCATGGTGTGTGTGTGTTTGTGTGAGAATGCAGTGTGTGTGCGTCTCTGTGACTGCTGTGTACAGTGCAGTGCTGTGTTGTTAAAGTCAGGCAGCAGTTACAACCGTCTCAGTCCACCTTTTTCCTCTTTCCGCCCTTCCCTCTCTCCCTCCCCCTCTCTGCCTCAGGCCGTGTGGGAGGGCTGCAGCAGCTCCTGCAGGTGACCGAGGGCTCTGCGGATCTCCTGGGCCAGCCTCTCCGCGTGCGTCTGCTCGCAGCAGTTGAAGGCCGAGACGGAGAAGTTGATGTGCTCAGACATGGGGTTATAGCACACAGCGTAGCCATCGGGCTCCAGTGGCCCAAAGCACATGACACTGTCCGTGCGAGAGGCCACCTGAGGGACGGAGGGGACAGTCAGTTTACATGTAACCCCCACCAAACCCCACTCCACTCTCTCTCTTCATACTGATCTTCTCTCTCTCTCTCTCTCTGCTCATCTCCATTCTCTGTGTCAGTACCTGTCCAGTCCCGAGTCTCTCTCCCTCTCTCTCTTTTTTGTCCCTTCTCCCCTCCCCTCCTTCAATACCTGTCCAGTCCGGAGTCTCCAGTGTGTGGCGATGGCGTAGGCTGTGTCCATGAACAGTGTGGGGACGGTCCGTCCGTCCTCGATGGCCTGCAGCTTCAGGCCCAGCAGGTGGCGATCAATGGCCTGACCCTGGAGTGCCTGTCCACAAAGGGAAAGACCCCAGTGAGTCAGTGTGTTCTGCTCAGTGTGTTCTGCTCAGTGTGTTCTGCTCAGTGTGTTCAGTGTGTGGTGCTCAGTGTTACCTGTTCAGTCAGGATGCTGTGAGCCTCTACAGCCTCCTTCAGCAGAGCCACCTTCATCTCCCTCTGCACACAACAACATCAACAACAACTGCTGTTATACTGCTATACTGTACCGTTACACCCCTCCCCTCCACCACTCTCTCCCTCTCTTTTTCCCTGCAGCTCCCTCCCTCTCACTCTCCCCCCTCATTTTCCATCCGTCTCTCTATAGCTGTCTTGGGAGCTATAGTGGGGGTTGGGAGGTTGTCCCTGTGGTGACAGTGGGTGTTTACCATGACGCAGGGGTCGTCAGCGGCCTGGGCGAAACGCAGGGCCTCAGGGGTGGCACAGCGGACCGTGTCAGTGCGGCCGCCCCGGAACATGCGCAGAGACACGCTCTCACACGTTACGGCCAGCTCCCCGTACATCCTGCCCAGAGAGAGGAAGAGAGAGTCAGTGTATCAGTGACATAAATGTGTAGTAGGTGAGCTGCGGGGGTCAGGTGTGTTACCTGTAGTAGGCGAGCTGCGGGGGTCAGGTGTGTTACCTGTAGTAGGCGAGCTGCAGGGCAGTCTGAATCAGGGAGTTGGGGCTGAGCCGGTGCTTTTTGGGGAAGTTCTTCCCAAACTTCCGGAATGTGAAACAGCTGATGTCCAGGTCGTTAATCAGGCTGCCAATCAAGAGACATTGGTTAATTGATTAGTTAAGCAGTAAATGAGTTCATTAAGACGAGCTGTTGCACAAGTAACTAGTGCAGAGATAAGACAGTTGAGCTAAAGGGGGGGTAGAAAAGGTCGCAGTGACACAACAGAAGTGCCAACGAGACATAAGGAGGCAAAAGTGCACCGCAGCAAGAGTGCCGAGCACCCTTGAGGACAGGCTGATGTATCAGGGGGACATTATATATTATTGTACCCGTGATGTCCCGGACAGCGAACAAAAAGGAGTCACAACGACTAGCTCTTTAACGGAACTCTGTGCATTAGAACTTCACATGGAACATGCATCGCATTTCGGTAGATCATTGAGCCACTTTCAAAACCTGGCACTGGAGCATCGAGCACACAGCGCACCCAATGAGCGGACATTACCCAGTCAGTCCAGTAGGTGGCAGCATATACCCTTCCCTACCCTGTCCCCTGCATCTCTCCCCCTCTCCCCTTCTCCCTCTCTGACATTGAGAGTCACTGCTGCTGCTCATTAATCAGCTCAGTGTTTGACTAAGATACTGCACAGGAAACTGCACTGCTGTGAAGGTCAGGGTCTCCACAGCGGGACACACAGTGCTCATCGTTCAACGCACGTGCTCTACTCACCTGTCCAGGTTCTGCTTGGCCAGCTCGATGTCCCTCTTGATTTCGGGGTCGATGTAGAAGTACAGCTTCTTCGGGTGGGGGAGGGGCACCATGGGGGCGCGCACGGTCTCCGGCTGCTTACTGAGAGAGAGGGGTGGGGTACGGGTTATAATCGTTCATTACCCATCTCTTCAGTCGTTCACTCTCTCTCCTCTCTCACTCTACAGCTGGTGGCTACTGATCTCTCTCTCACCCCTTGTCCCTCCCCCAATTCTCCCCTCTATAGTCCCTCCCAATTCCCTGCCCCTCTCCCAGTACGGACGTGTACTCCAGTACGTGGTCGACGATGGTAGCAATGGGGGGGCCCTCTGCTATGGCCTGTTCATACAGCACCCCGCACGAGCCGTCCTCCCCCACGATGAACTGAGAGAGAGAGGGAGGGCGAGAGTGGAGTTAGGCATGCTGGCGGTCTGGACACCACAACAGTGACACAGAGACACAGACAGAGAGAGAGGGGGATGAACAGAGAAGACAGACAGAAAGTAAAGGCGAGAGTAAGAGACAGACGTGCTCAGTCGGTCAGTGTGTCAGTCAGTGTGTGTCGGTCAGTCTTGGCCTGTGATTGGCCAGTGCACGGGTGATTGACAGGCCCACCTGCAGGGTCTTGTCGAACCAGCGGTTGCCGCTGTTGGAGTAGGTCCCGCCCCCATGCAGCACCTGGGCGGCCATGCGGCTGGAGTAGCGCCCCTCGGACACGCGCATCACCGGGGCGTCCAGACACACCCCGAACAGAGCGCGCTCGATCGCCCGCACCGAGTCTCGGTTGATCCTGTCTGAGAGAGGGAGCGGGAGGCGTTCTGACGGCCGACTGACGAACTGACACAGTGTGCGTAGTGTGCAGTGTGTGCAGTGTGTGTGTGTGTGTGTGTGCCGTACCTCGCAGCAGCCGGTTGTAGGCCTGGCCCCAGGTGTTCCTGTGCTGGCTGGTCAGGATGCCCATGGGCTCCTTGTCAGTCTTCCAGGACTGCGCTCGGATTCGCTGCAGCTGGCTGTGGATCTGCCCCACCGTCAGAGGGGAGCCGTCGCTGTTATACACCTCCAGCTGGAAGAACTGCAGAGAGAGGGACACTGTTATAAACCTCCAACTGGAAGAACTGCTGCGACAACAGGGTGAGTAAAGGGCGAGTGAGCAGCAAGTACAAGGTGAGTAAAGGGTGAGTAAGCAGTGAGGGCAGGGGGTGAGAACCTGGAAGTTCCGGACCACGGTGATGTGGGTGGGCGGCCGGCGGATGCGGTTGTACAGGAGGACGTGGTCGTGCTTCGGCCCCGGGACACGGCAGGACGAGAACACCTGGCTGTACTGCTCCATGCACAGGGGCCGGCCACGCATGTACTCCACCAGCAGAGCGTGACTGAGAGAGGGGGAGAGAAACAGTTACACTTTTGTTGTTCTGTTATTCCTGGTTCTTCTTATCGTCATTATTTATGAGAGTCAATGTGATCACACGCATCATAAGCACACATCCTGACACACAGAGCCAACACGGCAGACGTAAGAGAGCTGAGACATAGGGGCTGCAGGAGAGGTGTGAGGAGAAGCTGCAGTACAGGAGGGCTGACAATCACGGGCTCCAATTCCTGATCTAGTTTTCTCACTGTATTGATTTAGCATGGTCTATTAAGTGGTTACAAAAGAGAGGTGAGGAGAAGGAGGCACTGATAGAGGGCGACACATGGGGACAGAGGGGGACACACAGGGACAGTTACCTGTCAATTTTGGCTTTGAAGTCCAGGACTCCTGCTATGAGCTTCGCTGCAAACCTGCACACAGAGAGAGAGAGAAAGAGAGATCAGGAAGAGTCTCTGCATAAACAACTCGCACACTGCCTGACTGACACACTGGCTCACAGTAGCTGTCCCCTCCAGTCGCTGTAGTCCTGCTGGGGCAGGGCGACGGCCGGGTTCGAGTGAACAGCCAGGGGCAGTCGGCTCTCCAAATAGTTTGACTGCTGCCACCACTCCGAGACCTGGGAGGGAGAGAGAGCGAGGGAGCAGGGGAGTAATCAGGCTAGCAGCTGTGCTCGTCTCAGTGGTTCTGATCTCAGCGCAGTGGTTACCCAGTTGTGTGAGCGTGCGCTGTGTGGCAGTGTGTTTGTGTCGTTGTGTTTGTATAGTTGTGTAGCTGTGTAGCGGCGGCCCGTACCCAGTTGTGCATGCGCTGCGCTCTCCTCTCCAGGCTCCTCTGCAGCCCCTCTCCGGCCCCACCCTGCCGGCTGAACTCCTGCAGCTCCGCCCGCGCCTGCTGCCACTCGCTGGGGGGCAGGTGGGGCTCCAGCGCCCGCAGGTACCGGGACAGCGTCTGCTCCAGGGGGGGCACGGGCTGAGGGGGCACCGAGGAGCTGAACCCCCGGGTGCAATGCTGAGAGAGGGGAGGAGAATAAGAACATGAGAATATAAGAAAGTTTACAAACAAGAGGAGGCCATTCGCCCCATCGTGCTCGTTTGGTGTCCTTTAATAACTAAGTGATCAAGGATCCTATCCAGTCTGTTTCTGAATGTTCCCAAATTGTCTCTTCAGCCACATCGCTGGGGAGTTTGTTCAGATTGTGACGCCTCTCTGTGTGAAGAAGGGCCTCCTGTGTCCCTGCAGATCTGGAAAAGTGGTATCTCTGGTTTGATGTGGTCTTGGATCAAGTCCCCACGTAGTCTCCTCTGTTCCAGGGTGAAAAGGTTCAGTTCCTCAGTCTCTCAGTAGGACATTCCCTTCAGACCTAGAATAAGTCTGGTTGCTCTCCTCTGAACTGCCTCTAGAGCAGCGATATCTTTCTTGAAGTGTGGAGCCCAGAACTGTCCACAGTATCCAGATGAGCTCTAACTAGTGCATTGTACAGTCTGAACATCACTGCCCTTGTTCTCAATTCTACACTTTTGACAATATACCCTAGCATTGTGTTTGCCTTTTTTTATTGCTTCCCCACATTGTTTGGATGGAGAAAGTGAGGAGTAAACAGACTCCTAGGTCAACTTCTGCACTGTGTGTGGCGTTTGTGTACAAACAAGGTTATCTATGCGCCAGTGTGTGTTTCTGTTTTAAACAACACTTCAAAAAAGCAGAACAGTCTGTCCCTGTGCAACAGTACCGTACAGGACAGCTCAACACAACACGCCCTCAGAGAGCCCAGAAACGGATCAGTATCCCTAGATAAACCCAGACAGATTGTGTCAAAGTATAGACTACTTCAACTGTGAGCTATCACTCGACTCGAGTATGACTGTCCTCCATAGAGGCTTCTACTTGAGGGTCTTCTGTTGCCCACCAGGGGCTGGCTGACCATGCCTCAACTGGGAATACATGATCGGTTTCAGAGGCGTGTTTCTGGCAAACGAATGACATGGCCTGTCCATCGGGGTTGGCGTTGTATTATGGTAGTGGTGATGCTGTTTATATTGGCCTCCAAAACAGTTACTAGTGCGCCTGTCCTCCCAGCTGCTCCTCAAGATGTTCTGTGAGGATCTTTGGTGGCTTTGTTCCAATGCTTCAAGGTGCCGACTGTAGGTGGTCCATATTTCGGCTCCATAGCAGTGTGTGGAGCACCACAACTCTGTAGACCAGGAGTTGGTGATGGACTTGCATCTCCTTATAGTCGAGGTTGGATCCAGGATCTCACACACACCTACACCTCACCTGTACCTCCCCGAGTTTGTTGTGTGTCTGTGTGTGTTGTTATCCACCCTGTCTGCAGTGTCTGCTATTTTCAGACTTTGTATCGCAGGCAGGTGGAATTTAAACACGATCAAAACAGAAACGCATGCGTACAAACAGTGACCCATGCTCTGTCTGCCTGCCTGTCTGTCTGTCTCTTACCGTCCACAGCTGGCCTCCGCGGCGCAGCCACGCCGGGTCGAGTCTGAGCATCGTGCTGTGTGTGGAGATCCGGAGATCCGGAGATCCGCTGTGCCGGAGCTGCGGCGGGGCGGGCACTTGTGCAATCGGGCGAGCGGGGCGCCGTGTCCAGCTCCGCGCAGAGGGCCAGGCTGGGAGGCGGCGTGTGATTTCGGTCACGCAGAACCGACACACTTCGGGTACCGGAGGACTCCGAGCGGAGGCGCCCCAGAAAGCGCCGGCGGGGATGCTCGTCTGCTGCAGCTCCCTGGCGCCGCAGGAGAGACCTCTGCGCTGCAGACTGAGGCTTGTAGCAGGACGCCTACAGATGCGTATATATCTGATCAGATCTGCCTATCTGTAGTATAACTCGGCGTTTACAACTACAATTTATTATGCATATTTTCTACATGATATACGGTCAACCCAAATCCGGCGCTGACCCGGATGTTGTTGTTGTGACTCGGCCGCACCCTGGGGAAGTGTTTCCGGTGTGGCCGCACGCAGGCGCAGTGCTGCGCATTCAGGGGTGGTGCAGTATTGCTTGTTCGTCAGCATTGTTTAACTTCTGCTTTTCTAACTTCCTTGTTAAGTCGCCTGAGATGTCAGGCAGAGCACAGCACTTTAACTATAGCTACTGATAAATGTTATACATCATTTCATTTAAACAGTAACAGTGTTTCCCAATCCTGGGACCCCATGTCCTGCCCCCTGAATTCATTAACTGAAAGCTAAATTGAATTAATACTTTACTTGATTTTTTTACATTTTTTAAATTACAAAAAGTTGGAGAATCTGGGTGCCTTATAGACTTTTATATTTAACCTGATGTCCTCAATAATTTACAATTATGCATTAGCTATGATTAAGCCAATTATTATCCCACACCAGGCAGTCCATATTTCTAGACCATTATTCTGTGGCTCCCCCATACCACACACCCAACACCCACCATAGAAACTGAACAGCAGCTGATGCAGTACTGACTCTGCACAGCAGAGAGAGACCAACATCAAGAAATGTTTTCCTTTGGCTCTATTCAATGCAATATTTTATTAAATTGTATTGATGCAGCCCCATCTCAAAGAAGGGACTATAGCAAAAACATACAGTACAAGAGATGCAAGTTCTTTAAGCTTGTATACGTCAAAACAAAAATGCAGTTTATAAACAATAATAAATTAGACAGCCAACAAACCAACATTTTTTCTCCAAGCACTTTTATAAACCTTCAAGCACAGACAGGACACTGTGTGTGAACTGCAAAAACACACAACTATGCCAGCACAATTTAATCACTTGCAAAAAACAATGTTAATAAAAACATACACATCAACATACAAAATATTTCCCTTTAAATAAACAAACCTTAAACAGATTAAAGAATAATTATCCAGGGGTCTCCAGCCCTGGTCCTGGAGAGCCACGGTACAGCAGGGGTGTCCAGCCCTGGTCCTGTAGCTCTCCATTCAGCAACTTCTACCTAGAGCTCCAACTGGTCTTTTAGAACACTACAGGACACAGACTGGTTCTAGAATAGTACAGGAACACACAAACTGCTGTTCTAGAACCGTCAAGGAACACTACAAAGACTGCCCCCACCCCCGTCCCAGAGAGAAGCCCACCCTGGGTTTTGGATTCGCTGGTTCAGACTACAGGACAACAGAGCTTCACAGTCTACAGGCGGAGGAGCAGAGGAAAGGGTTTCAATTTAAAAAATAAACACAAATAAGCAATAAAAATAACAAACCAAATTAAAATCAGATCCATACAGTAAGGGTGTATCCCCTGGGGCAATAAAACATTGAAAAAAACAATTGTTCTCATAAAAATGACATTCATAGTAAAAATGGATAGATATTGATGAGCCACTTCTGATGCTATCTGCGACAGGATTCATCTGCAGAGAGAGAGAGATAATTACAATTTCCACGGTATGAAGACAGTAAGCAAAACTACAGCAGTAACCTGAATATTACAGTATAAATCAGTGGTTCTCAATCCTGGTCCTGGCAGAACACAGACCCTGCTGATTCTTGTTCCAACTGAGCTCTCAATTATTTAATTGAACCCTTAATTGAAGAAATTTTATTACATTTGAATCTTTAAAGTGTGTAACTGATAATAAGTTGGGTCCTTAATAAGATAATAATTTCCTTATACAATTTTATACTGAACTTAAAACCCCTACTGTTAAAAATAATTAAAAGGCTCAGATTTAGGAAACTATTACTTCAATTAAGGGTTCAATTAAGTAATTGAGAGCTCAGCTGGAACAAAAACCAGCAGGGTCGGTGTTCAGCCAGGACCAGGATCGAGAACCACTGGTATAAATCATGCAGCTGAATTCTCTAGGTTCCAACTGACATAAAATAAAATAAAATAAAATAATATGCTCCACTTGTTTAACATATTATGAAGCAGGAGGGACAGGAGGGATATGTCACATGTACGCAGCCCTCATTATTGACAATCACTCTTGCTCTAAACAACTCTGGGCTGTGTTCCTGGTCTGTTTATTTTAGGAGCTGTAATTTTTAAAAACCAGATTGATTTGTTGCGCTGCAGATAAATCCAATGTACAAACAGACATGTATAAATAAATAATCCAAGTGCAGTTTATTTACTGGTAAATAGCAAATCAATCCAGTTATATTTCTAAAGCAAAGCATGACGAGTGGGGCTTATGTAAGTTAATCAGCGCAGCAGGAATAGTATCTATACCGTAGTAGTGTATCTCAATGGCTGTAAACCATAACACCGGTTCAGCGCCCATCCCTACCACAGACACATCCTGACTGACTGGCCGAGTGTACGCAGTGAGGCGTGACAGCAGGGCGTGACCGGGCACGGCTGTGTGACAGCGCACTGTAGACACTCACCCACACGCAGTGTCCGAGGGCTCCCCCCCCTCGACAGAAAGGCCCCCTCCGCTGCCTTCTCCTCCTCCTCCTCCTCTTCTTCCTCCTCCAGGGTGGCACCGCGGAGTTGGGGGAGGGGCGGGGGAGCAGGGTCCTGTGTGGGACCCAGAGACCCCTCAGAGGGATACTCAAACAGCACCTCCAACTTCCCCTCGTCAAAACACACATTCCCCTGAGAGAGAGAGGGGGGGGTTAATACATACATTTCACTTCATTAACACTGACTGACTGGACACTACAGTACATTAACACTGACTGACTGACTGGACACTACAGTACATTAACACTGACTGACTGACTGGACACTACAGCACATTAACACTGACTGACTGACTGGACACTACAGCACATTAACACTGACTGACTGGACACTACAGCACATTAACACTGACTGACTGGACACTACAGCCCATTAACACTGACTGACTGACTGGACACTACAGCACATTAACTCTGACTGACTGGACACTACAGCACATTAACACTGACTGACTGGACACTACAGCACATTAACACTGACTGACTGGACACTACAGCACATTAACACTGACTGACTGACTGGACACTACAGTACATTAACACTGACTGACTGACTGGACACTACAGTACATTAACACTGACTGACTGGACACTACAGCACATTAACACTGACTGACTGGACACTACAGCACATTAACACTGACTGACTGGACACTGGTCTGTTTGTGTCCAGTGTGTGCGTGTGTCCTAGGGTGTGTGACAGCTGTGTAATCCCCCTGATCCCCCCAGAAGAACTCAACTGATTAACTGAGGACACTGCACTGCAGGGGGTCTGACTGGGGGCGGGGTGGGGGGTTAGAGACGTGGGAGAAAGGTGGGGGGAGAGGGATAGAGAGAGGAGAGAGAGGGGAGGATAGAGAGAGAGGAGAGGGATAGGAAGAGCGGGAGGGGAGAGAAGGGTGGAGGAAGGGCTGGCAGGGACAGGCAGGTGGCTGACGAGAGGAAAGGGAAAAAGAGCGATCTATATAGAGAGATTAATACCCAGAGACGGAGTGCAGAAGGAGTGAGAGAAAGAAAGGAGAGAGAGACAGAGAGAGTTTTACGCAACTAGAGTTATTGACATTAAACGCAGTGCATTGTGGGATACCAGACGTCAATGAGCGCTTTCACTGGAGTTAAAGGGGTTAATATTATAAATTACTTAATCACTCTGAACCAAAAGGCTGCCAGTTATCGTTCCAATAAATTCAAACAGAATTCAGAGCTATGCTGGACACGGCCGGCCAGCCCAGGAGACCAGGATTCTGCTGATGCTGTGGGAACAGCGGGTGGGGGGGCAGCGGATTGTAATTTCATCAGTGTGAGGTACACCACGGCATCGCCATGGAAACCTGCCGCCACCGCAACCACGGCTTCAACACGATGAGCGTGAAGACGGAGAGAGAGAGAGAGAGAGAGAGGGAGATAGAGGGAGAGGGACAGTAACTACACTACACGAACTACAATACAGCACAGAAACTACAGTAACTACAATACAGTATATTAAATACACTACACAAACTACAATACAGCACAGTAACTACAATACAGTATATTAAATATACTACACAAACTACAATACAGCACAGTAACTACAGTAACTACAATACAGCACAGTAACTACAATACAGTATATTAAATACACTACACAAACTACAATACAGTACAGTACCTACACTACAGAAACTACAGTATAATAACTATACTACAGTAACAACAATACTGTATAGTAACTCCAGTCCACTGAAGTAGAGCACAGAAACTACACTGCAATACAGTATATCTCAGTAACAACAGTACAGTACAGTGCTTTAGGTACAAGATTAGTCAGTCCGTTAAACTTTCTCTGAAGTTCAAGTTCAGAAAATCTTTATTGGCATGACTGAACTAAGTCAGTGTTGCCTATATTCAGAGACAGACCCAGTTCTCAGTAACAGGAGCAATGGGTAACAATACAGATAGTGATCAGCATATTGACACGCATCTCTCTCTCTCTCTCTCTCTGCACTGTTTTAACCTCGCCTGTCTCTCGCAGTCCTTAACAGTAGCGCTGATGTACGGCACTTTACAGTCGGTCAGTGTGCTTGTGCTATATTAACCCTCTCCCCTCCCCTCTCAGTGCAGTGTTAACACAATGTCATTTCCGTTGAGCTCGTGTGTATCTACTGCACTGACACCCGCCCCCCTCCCCTCTCGCTCTGGTGTCGCCACACTCTGGAGAGGAAGTGGGTCAGTGAGAAAGAGGAAGTGAGCGTCAATTGTGCGGCACGATATGTCAGATTGGTGCGGAGCTGAACTGAGAAACACAGCCTACACAGCACACACATGCACATAACACACACACAACACACACTACAGCACTGCACACGCACTGACAGTAGAGTACAGTCCAGTCCAGCAGGGTCTCAGCCCTGGTCCTGCAGAGACAGTCCAGCACGCTCCCACACTGTCCTAATCTGGGGTTAATTCTATTAATGCAGCAGGCAGATCTGCAGAGTTAATGCAGCCGTGCAGTCTGGTTTCACGCCAATACAAACTGGTCCCACCTGGCCTGGGCAGCCCGGGACTGACACACAGGGCTGACCCCTACACTATGCCAACACTGAGCCAACACTCACACACACACACGCATGCATACAGACTCACACACGCACACACATGCATGCACACAGACTCACACACACAGGGTGGCTCAAACACAGACACACACACACAGGCCCAGTATAACAGCCAAAGCTGACACATAGTTCAAGACGGCTGCATTTCTGCAAAAAAAAAAACTCAAGCAGCGGAACTATGCAATGTGAGTGAAAGGAGGAGGAGGAAAGATGAGAGAGAAAGAGAGAGAGGGGGAGAGAGCAGAGTCTGTCTGAGCCTTAGTCGCGGTTTCTACACTTCCTGCCTTTCTCTCTCTCTCTCATACCGTTAAACAGTATAATGGGCCTGTCTGTCTGTGCAGACCCACAGACACACAGGCCCATTATACTGTTTAACGGTATGAGAGAGAGAGAGTGTGCGTGTGTGAGAGTGTATGTATAGACACACAGTTTGTCTTCTTAAAAAAAAAACAATGAGAATGACCTGACTGAAGTGATGAGATTTTCTCTCTACTCGGAAGAGGGAGGGAGAGGGAGACAGACAGCAGCAGTCAGGATGGAGGGGACAAAAAGACAGGGATGAGAGAGGAGAGAGGAGAAAAAATTTGCTATAAAAATCAGTCATTTAGTCAGTCAGTGTATCAATCAGTGTGTCAATCAGTCAGTGTGTCAGTTTGTTCTGCCAGTCTTATACAAAGATAGAGCACGAGAGAGAGAGAGGAAGATTTCGAGAATCAGTGGGGAATTGAAGGAGCGAGCGGGTGAGAGGAGGATTGAGGGATAGACTGAAGAAGACACACCGGCCAGGTCCTGTCAGCTGTCATTAACCTGCCTGATAGTGGTAATCCCTGCCAGGCCATCTCCCTGCGGGCTCTGTATCAGCACTGACAGCAGGATTACAGCACTGAGACACAGGGGGACCAGGGGAGACGGAGGGGACATTAACACTGACATTAACAGTACATTAACACTGACTGACTGGACACTACAGCACATTAACACTGACTGACTGACTGGACACTACAGCACATTAACACTGACTGACTGACTGGACACTACAGTACATTAACACTGACTGACTGGACACTACAGCACATTAACACTGACTGACTGACTGGACACTACAGCACATTAACACTGACTGACTGACTGACTGGACACTACAGCACATTAACACTGACTGACTGACTGGACACTACAGCACATTAACACTGACTGACTGGACACTACAGCACATTAACACTGACTGACTGGACACTACAGCACATTAACACTGACTGACTGACTGACTGGACACTACAGCACATTAACACTGACTGACTGACTGACTGGACACTACAGCACATTAACACTGACTGACTGACTGGACACTACAGCACATTAACACTGACTGACTGGACACTACAGCACATTAACACTGACTGACTGACTGGACACTACAGTACATTAACACTGACTGACTGGACACTACAGCACATTAACACTGACTGACTGACTGACTGGACACTACAGCACATTAACACTGACTGACTGACTGGACACTACAGCACATTAACACTGACTGACTGACTGGACACTACAGCACATTAACACTGACTGACTGGACACTACAGCACATTAACACTGACTGACTGGACACTACAGCACATTAACACTGACTGACTGACTGGACACTACAGCACATTAACACTGACTGACTGGACACTACAGCACATTAACACTGACTGACTGGACACTACAGCACATTAACACTGACTGACTGACTGGACACTACAGCACATTAACACTGACTGACTGGACACTACAGTACATTAACACTGACTGACTGACTGGACACTACAGCACATTAACACTGACTGACTGGACACTACAGTACATTAACACTGACTGACTGGACACTACAGCACATTAACACTGACTGACTGACTGGACACTACAGCACATTAACACTGACTGACTGGACACTACAGCACATTAACACTGACTGACTGGACACTACAGCACATTAACACTGACTGACTGACTGGACACTACAGCACATTAACACTGACTGACTGGACACTACAGCACATTAACACTGACTGACTGGACACTACAGCACATTAACACTGACTGACTGGACACTACAGCACATTAACACTGACTGACTGACTGGACACTACAGCACATTAACACTGACTGACTGGACACTACAGCACATTAACACTGACAGACAGAATGACTCCGCCACCCCACTCACCCTCCTACGCCCGCCTCTCTGTGTGACCAGGCAGGACCTGTCCAGGCACATGTAGCCCCCGATCACCTCGATCTCCTCCGCAGTGGGGTACCTCTTCTTGCCCTTCGTGGAGTCCCCTGCCCCCCCGGCACCGTCCGCCCTGGCTGCCTGGCCCCCGGGGGCAGGGGGCAGCCCGTTGGGGAGTCCTGCCTGCGAGGGGGAGGACGGGGAGGTGGGGGTGGCTTTGGCCCCTCCGGCTGACGGCCCCATCTTCCTGGGGTTGATGGTGATGGTGTTGCCACGCCGACTCACTGCCGAGCTCCTCAGGGCCACCAGGGCGGGGGGGGCGGTGTGGCAGGCGGGGGGGGCGGTGTGGCAGGCGGTGGGGGTGGTGGGGGGCGGGCAGGGTGAGGGGCGCCCCCAGGCTGCGTTCTTGGGGCGCTCGTCGGTCTGTGCGGCGGGGGCCAGAGGGGCCACTGCTCTGGGGGTCGTGATGAAGCAGCGGCCAGGCGGGGGGAGGGGCGGGGCCACAGGTCTGGCCTGCTGATTGGCCACTCTGAGCTCCTGCTGGCCCGCCCTCCTCTCCGGCTCCTTGCCCTGCGCTGGTGTCTCCAGCCCAGCGCTCTGGGCCCGGGGCCCCCACCGGCTGCCCAGGGGCCCATCTCTGTCCAGCGAGGTCTGAGTCCGTCTATCCTGGACCGGCCGGCCCAATTGCTGTGGCTGCGGCTGCTGCTGACTCTGGGCCCTGGGGTCCTGTAGGACCCTGGCCCTCGTCTCGGCCTTATTGCCCTGCTGAGTCTGCTTCTCCTTGGCCAGCGACCCCATAGCCCCGGCTGGCCTGGGGGTGACCGGTTTGAGGTTGTAGATGCGGCTCATCCCCACGGTGTGGGAGACACCCCTGGGAGCGGCGGAGGAGGAGGACAGGGACAGGGAGACGGGGACAGGGAGAGCAGGGGAGGGAGGAGGAGGAGAGGGAGGAGGGGACAGGGACGGGGAGGGAGGAGGGGAGGGGGTGGGGGGCTGGTACGACGCCTCAAAGTCCCGCTCCGAATCGCTGTTGTCCCTGTCCCTGTCCTTGTCCCTGTCGCTCTCTCTGTCCCGGTCTCTCTGTCTCTCTGTCTCTCTGTCTGTCTCTTGTGCCTGTCCTTCCACTCCCCTGTGTCTGTCTCCACACCGGGGAAGGAAAGAGGAGCCGGAGGAGCGAGCGAAGGAGAGAGAAGCTTCTACAGCCGCCCCATCTCGCCCTGGCCCTTCGGCTGCTTCCTGCGCTGCGGAGGAGAGGAGGGGGACAGGAGAGGAGGAGGGGGAGGAGGAAGAGAGCGACAGGGAGGCTCCGAGTGCAGTCTGGAGGCCTGTCCCCAGCGATGCGACGCCCGGCGCGAGCCCCTGCCCTCTGAGAGAGTCCGGGAGAGAGCGGGAGGGAGGACAGACGGCAGGAAGAGAAGCTGACTGAGAGGCCGCGGAAGGAGGAGGAGAGACAGACGAGAGAGCAGGGGGGGAGGAGGCGGTGGATGAGACAGAGACGGCGCTGGCACCCGAGCAGGAAGCGGGGGGCGGGGCTGGGCAGGAAGGGACGCCCATTTCCCGTGTGACATCAAGGTCGTCCTCGCTGGCTGCCTCGCGCTCCTCCCCCGTCTCCTCTTCCTCTTCCTCTTCCTCTCTTGCTCTCTCCCACGCACGCTCTCTCTCTCGCTCGCTGGCTTCCTGTCTCTGCACAGACACGTTGCATGCCCCAGCTCCCAGGGCACTGACACAGAGCTGCCCGGAGGACTGTGGGGTCTCTCTGTCCCTCTCTCTCCACTCCTCCTCCTCTTCTCCTCTCTCCTCCCTCCTCTTCTTCTCCTCTGTCCCCTCTACCTTCTCCCTTACAGTAGGCTCCCTCCACATCCCCCTTTCCTGTCTCTCTGTCTCTCTCCGTGTCTGTATCTCTGTGTCTCTCTCTGTGTCTCTTGCTGTCTGTCTCTCTGTGTCTCTCCCTGTCTGTCTCTCTGTGTCTCTCTCTGTCTGTCTCTCTGTGTCTCTCCTTGTCTGTCTCTCTGTGTCTATCTCTGTCTGTCTTTCTGTGTCTCTGGCTGTCTGTCTCTCTGTCTGTCTCTCTGTATCCCTTGCTGTCTGTCTCTCTGTGTCTCTCTCTGTCTGTCTCTCTGTGTCTCTCTCTGTCTGTCTCTCTGTGTCTCTGGCTGTGTCTCTGTCTGTCTGTCTCTCTTTTTCTTTCTCTGTCTGCCTCTCTGTGTCTCTTGTTGTGTCTCCCTCTGTGTCTCTCCCTGTCTGTCTCTCTGTGTCTCTGGCTGTCTGTCTCTCTGTGTCTCTCCCTGTGTCTCTGTCTGTCTGTCTCTCTTTTTCTTTCTCTGTCTGCCTCTCTGTGTCTCTTGTTGTGTCTCCCTCTGTGTCTCTCCCTGTCTGTCTCTCTGTGTCTCTGGCTGTCTGACGCCCCACCTCACCCCCCCACTCCCTCACCCCACTGTCTCTCTCGCTCTCGTTCCTGTTATCCTCGTTACAGCCCCCTCCCCAGTGCCCCAGCCCCGCCCCCAGCCCCTCCCCAGGGGAGACCACCTCGCTGTTGGAGAAGCTGAGGGAGCGTTTCGGGGCGCCCCCCCCACCCCACTCATTCCTCCTCCTCTCTCCGTCCCCCCCTCCCCCTCTCTCCCTGGCTGGCTCTACCTCCCCCAACCCTAGCGGCTTCCTCCCCGGTGCCCCTGCCCCCCCGAAGCAGTCTGAGCTCCGGGATCGGGGGGGCAGGAGCTTGCTGGGGGAGGATGGGGAGACGGCGAGGGATGAAGACGCCGAAGGGGAGGAGAAGAAAGAGGAGGAGGAGGAACATTGTCCCCCGAATCTGCTGAGCAGCTGGCTGACCCTCCCTCCTCCCGCCTCCCTCTCTCTTTCCTTCCTCTCCCTGCCCTGCCCTTCCTCTTCCTCCCTCTTCCCTGCTCTCTCCCTCTCCTCCCTCTCCCCCAGTGTGCCGAGGGGGGGGGCTGGTTTAATAATCAGGACTTCGGTGGCCTTGATCTCCGTCACACTGCCCCCCCTCTCCAGGATCCCTCGCAGGTCCACCCCCCCCTTCCGCCCCTTCCCCCAGCCCTCCTCCCCCTCACCTCCTCCTCCTCCTCCTCCTCTTCTCTCGTCCCTCTCTCTGCCTCGTCCCTCCTCCCTCTCTGCATCCCGCCCCGCCCCCAGCGACCCTTGCGACTCGATGATGATGATTTCAGCTCTGATCGTCCTCAGGCCTTCCAGGAGGGGGAGGGCCTGGGGACTCTCTCTCCCCTTCTCCGTCTGCTCCCTCTCCATCCCTCTCTCCCGGTCCGTGCCTATCTCTCTCCCCTTCCCCCTCTCCCTCTCTATCAATCTGCCCATCTCCCTCTCCCTCTCTGTCACTCTGCCCATCTCCCTCTCCCTCTCTCCTTCTCTCTCCTTCCAAACTTGTTGCCTACCCCTCCCCTGTCCTCCTCCACCTCCTCCTCTCTCTGTTTGCTTCCGAATGAACAGATTCTGCCGGAGGGGGACGATGGTTTCCGTGGAAACCTGGCTCCCTGGTTCTACCGCTCCCGAGGGCCGCAGGTCGGACTCCCAGTCCGGTTCTGTGTCCCGGTCCGGCTCGGCGGGCAAAGAGGGCTGGGCTCTCCCAGGGCCCGGACCAGCCCTGGGGAGGGGGGTGGAGTCCGGCCACGCCCCCTCTCCTCCCTTCCCCCCTCTCTCTCCTCCTCCTCCTGCCCCCTGCTTGGCTCTCCTCCTCTCGATGATCCCTCGCTTCCATGCCGGCATGCTGGCCAGGCGCTCCTCCTCCTCCCTCTCCCTCCGCTCCCTCTCCTCCTCCTCCCTCCTCTTCCTCTCCAACAGCTGCAGCTTCCACTCCGGCAGCGCAGAGGAGGCGGGGGGCTGGGGCCCCCAGGAGGACATGGCTCCACTGGCACTGGGCCTCCTCGGGTACTGGTTTGTTCTGGTGTAGGGTAGATAGGTAGACAGGAGGGGTGGCTTTGTCTTGTTTATGAGCTTGAGAGACACAGAGCAAGGGAGAGGGAGAGACAGAGGGGGGCAACGTTCATCAAATGACTGACGGACTCCACACTCAACACTGCACTAAAGAAGAGACAGACAGAGGGGAGAGAGAGAGAGAGAGAGAGCAGGATGGGGTGGCCTATAGCACATATACTGAAACACTACAGACTAGAGATATTATAGACCATCTCTTTACTACAGTATAGACAGAAAAATACCCAGCACTTACTCTCTGTCCGTCTGTGTCTCCCTCTCTGTCTTCCAGTAAACAGTCCCTCTCAGTCCGAGTCTGAGTGCACTGCTGCTCACTGGCGTCTCTCCTTGGTAGTGTGTCTTGTGTCTGTAGTAGTGGTTGTAATTGTCACGGTCCCTGTGTCCATGTCTGTCTCCGCAGCTCAGTGGTGTGTCAGTGGGACTCCGGTGGGCTGCTCATGCTCGGGCAACAGGCTGCCCTCTGTGCTGGACTATAGCTGTACTGCTTACACAGCCTGTAGGATACTGTACTGTACTGCGTTATACTGTCTGACACTGAACTTAATTGAACTGTACAATACTACACTGCACTATACTGTAGTATTTTCAGTCCTCCTCTCCTCCCCGGCGCCCAGGGAGCCAGAGACCGCCGAGTTTCACCGGAAAACACGGGTCCAATACACAGAGGTGCCAGACGTCCCGGCTCCGCCGTGTGCTGGTTGATTGTCTGTCTGTCTGTCCGTCTGCTGCTGCTGCTGCTCGTCTCGCACACAGGCGCCCCCGTGGCCTCTCTTCGCAAATCAGCCGGCAGTCCAGAGATAATCACAGCGATCACAGTTTAACAAAACATTACAACTAAATCATACAATCAAAAGAAAACAAGAAAAACAAAACACGCCTCGGGACGTGCTTTCGGGAAAAACCTATACCCAAATTGCAACTGTTTACATACTAATATATGTATTATTATTGCTGGCTACAACTTCCCAAAAGTAACTGGCATCCCCCCAGTCCCGGGACTCCCCCACGGAACATCCCTCTGTAAATCTGTGAACAGGCACGGAGTCTGTCCCACTGTCTGTCCCCGTCTGTCTGCAGTTCTGCGGGTCCAGCCGTCACTGCTGCCGAGAGAGAGAGAGAGAGAGAGAGAGAGAGAGAGAGAGAGAGGGGCTGCAGAGACCGTTACTCCGACAATTTACATTGTGATGGTGATTTCTGTCTCAGAGTGGACTGGGCGAGATGTCCGTCCACGGTCAGTCCGTCACTCAAACCCGGGCTGTCAAAGGCAGCGCATTCAGCTACAGGCTTGACCCGCACACGTCTCTCATACCTCAGATCCTCTTCTTCTCCGGACAAATGCTGCAAAAGTAGTGTTTTTGGTGTCACCTCATCCAGCACGGGATACGTGTGTGCATAGAATTATATTATTATTAGTTGTAAATCCACTGCCGAGTCTCCAAAGCGAAGTATGGGGGATAAGCTGGACTGCTGA
Source organism: Amia ocellicauda (assembly GCF_036373705.1). Lineage (NCBI taxonomy): Eukaryota > Metazoa > Chordata > Actinopteri > Amiiformes > Amiidae > Amia > Amia ocellicauda. The sequence goes on along the minus strand of NC_089864.1, from coordinate 2,467,830 downwards.
GAGAGAGAGAGAGAGAGAGAGAGAGAGAGAGAGAGAGAGAGAGGGAGCTGTGACCGCACATTGGGTATTTTTTTCCAGGCGAATCGCGGAGGCGGACAGGATTTGGCGGCAGACAGCCGCAGTCAGTCCTGCTCCAGCCGTAACTCAGAGAGAGAGAGAGAGAGAGAGAGAGAGAGAGAGAGAGAGAGAGAGAGAGAGAGAGAGAGAGAGAGAGCCAGGCCTCCTCCCTCAGCCTCCCTCTCCAAACTCTGGTGTCCCGTTCATGCAATTAGACAGCTGCTCTTCATTACTCGAGTTTTGCATTATTTTACATCATTGATGTCAGTGAAGTGAAAGAATGAAAGTCCATTCAATGAAGTGTAGCCCATACTGTTAAACAATGCGCATGGTTTATGTCTATGTTTAATTCAGTCGAGACATTTTCGACACGAAATGGTAACAATGTACTGTATATTTTCAGAGATGGATACTACATCTACTAATAACTATAAAAGTGAACAAGAAGAGCCGTTGGGTCTTGACTGGGACTGCTGGAAACGGAGAGGCACAAACACATCGTCACCATTTCGGTTGTGAACTTTCTTACGTTGTTAACAGTGATTTTCACGGTAGCCGCGTTTGGCCTCTTGCGTGCGAGCGGCCGGCAGCGCAGCCGCATCACGGAGCCGCTAATCCGATAACCAGTGGCTTAACTGCGCCAGCGCTGCCTGGTACCATATTGTCCGGCTCCGCGACCTAACAAGACAGAGATTAAATCCGCTGCCGTCCGTCTGTCATTGACACCCCGCCCTGAGGGAGCCACGGAGGCCGGGCTAGGGTGTGTCTGAGCCGGCTACAGAGCCGACACCCGACACCCATCTACAGTGGGGGAAAAAAGTATTTGATCCCCTGCTGATTTTGTACGTTTGCCCACTGACAAAGAAATGATCAGTCTATAATTTTAATGGTCGGTGTATTTTAACAGTGAGAGACAGAATAACAGCAAAAAAATCCAGGAAAACGCATTTCAAAAAAGTTATACATTGATTTGCATGTTAATGAGGGAAATAAGTATTTGACCCCTTCGACTTAGTACTTGGTGGCAAAACCCTTGTTGGCGATCACAGAGGTCAGACGTTTCTCTTTGCAGATCCTCTCCAAGTCATTAAGGTTTCGAGGCTGATGTTTGGCAACTCGAACCTTCAGTTCCTCCACAGATTGTCTATGGGATTAAGGTCTGGAGACTGGCTAGGCCACTCCAGGACCTTAATGTGCTTCTTCTTGAGCCACTCCTTTGTTGCCTTGGCTGTGTGTTTTAGGTCATTGTCATGCTGGAATACCCATCCACGACCCATTTTCAATGCCCTGGCTGAGGGAAGGAGGTTCTCACCCAAGATTTGACGGTACATGGCCCCGTCCATCGTCCCTTTGATGCGGTGCAGTTGTCCTGTCCCCTTAGCAGAAAAACACCCCCAAAGCATAATGTTTCCACCTCCATGTTTGACGGTGGGGATGGTGTTCTTGGTGTCATTCCTCCTCCTCCAAACACGGCGAGTTGAGTTGATGCCAAAGAGCTCAATTTTGGTCTCATCTGACCACAACACTTTCACCCAGTTCTCCTCTGAATCATTCAGATGTTCATTGGCAAACTTCAGACGGGCCTGTACATGTGCTTTCTTGAGCAGGGGGACCTTGCGGGCGCTGCAGGATTTCAGTCCTTCACGGCGTAGTGTGTTACCAATTGTTTTCTTGGTGACTATGGTCCCAGCTGCCTTGAGATCATTAACAAGATCCTCCCGTGTAGTTCTGGGCTGATTCCTCACCGTTCTCATGATCATTGAAACTCCACGAGGTGAGATCTTGCATGGAGCCCCAGACCGAGGGAGACTGACAGTTATTTTGTGTTTCTTCCATTTGCGAATAATCGCACCAACTGTTGTCACCTTCTCACCAAGCTGCTTGGCGATGGGCTTGTAGCCCATTCCAGCCTTGTGTAGATCTACAATCTTGTCCCTGACATCCTTGGACAGCTCTTTGGTCTTGGCCATGGTGGAGAGTTTGGAATCTGATTGATTGATTGCTTCTGTGGACAGGTGTCTTTTATACAGGTAATGAGCTGAGATTAGGAGCAGTCCCTTTAAGAGAGTGCTCCTAATCTCAGCTCGTTACCTGTATAAAAGACACCTGGGAGCCAGAAATCTTGCTGATTGATAGGGGATCAAATACTTATTTCCCTCATTAACATGCAAATCAATGTATAACTTTTTTGAAATGCGTTTTTCTGGATTTTTTTTGCTGTTATTCTGTCTCTCACTGTTAAAATACACCAACCATTAAAATTATAGACTGATAATTTCTTTGTCAGTGGGCAAACGTACAAAATCAGCAGGGGATCAAATACTCACTGTATAAACACCATACTGATACACTCACACAATCACACATTCTGACACCTATACACTCATGGCGACACACACACACTCACACAAAAGAATGTAATGAAAACCAATGCTATGTTTGTTATTTTATATTACAAACAGAATCAGTTTATTGCATTGTACAGTATTCAACACTGTTGCCTGGCTTGTCCCTAATACAGTTTTCAGTATAAAACAATGAACTGAAGCTTTCAAACAGCATCCAAAACATAACAGTCTGAGACGGACAGATAACAAAACTGCCTTTTTGGCTCTTAAAAAATATATAAATATAGAAGTCTTATTTCTCATGATTTCTGTAACACTTCTGCAGCCATTTCTAATAAGCCAGCTTGTAATACACCTTGTCTGCTGTGTTCCCCACTCCTCTGCCTCTCTCCCTCTTTATCTGTACATCTCTCTCTTCTCACTCTCTCTCCATGTATATCCCTCTCTCTGTGTCTTATGTCTATCTCTTCTCTATCACTTTCTGACCCTCCCTCTAAGTGTCTAACTGGCTCTATCCATTCCTCTCTCTCTCTCTCTGTCCTGTCCTGTCCTGTAACAGACAGGAGACAGTGTGTTTGACAGATAGCGAGAGAGATAACCGGAGGAACACTATACATTCCAATACAACATTTTCAGGATATCAACCGCAATGGGAAATCCCCCAAAGCCGAGAAAAATCCCAAATGTATCACCATGTGCGCCTCAAAGATACCGAACTTGGAGAAAATAAAATAAAAAAGCAGAAAACCGTAACATTTCAACAGTATAAACTATAAGCAGGAGTTGATGCAAGCTCGTAGCATTCTGTAGAAGCTGTCGTGCTACTTCTGCCAGCTCTGCCCGGCCCTCGTGTCACAGCTGAGCTGCTTTTCAGCTGTCCCTCTGAAAACACACATTCTCAGACTGGACTGGACTGGACATGTTCCAGTGCTCAGCCACTCAGTCTCCCCACAGCGCTAGAGCCGGGTCAACTGACTGCAATACTGCACACTGAGCCCTGAGCAGAGAGAGAGGGTGGGTGGGGAAGAGGAAGAGACAGAGAAACACAGATAGAGGAGGAAGAAGAGAGAAACACACATCCAGAGACCCACAGACACAGAGAGAGACACATCCAGAGACCCACGGCCACACAGACAGAGAGAGACACACTCAGACACAAAGACACACAGAAAGAAAGAGAGGGACACACACAGAATCATAGAAAGAAAGACACACACACACCTCCCCCCACCCCTCTCAGCCTGAGCCTCAGTCTGTCTTGTGATTGGTGCTGCTGGCCCCACCCTCCCCCATGACTGGCTGGCTGAACAGCTGCAGTTTGCTGCGCAGCTGGGCGTGCAGGTATGCGCAGTCCTGCGTGTCCAGGGAGTGGCCCAGCGCCAGGTAGGTGGTCAGCCCCACGGCCAGCAGCAGCCGGTCCAGTGGCAGGCAGGGCAGTGCCCACAGCACCACGCACAGCTCCACGAACACGGGGTGGCGCAGGTGCGAGAACAGGCGCTGCGCCCGGGGCGACTTCATGGACAGGGGGTCGCCCAGGCCCAGGCAGTGGTAGTAAACCTGAGAGAGAGAGATGTTAAGAGAACAATAGTGAGTGGTAAACTCCAGTCTAGTCCAATACAGCCGTACAGTGTAGTAAAGTGCAGTACAGTCCCACAGTGCAGTACCTGCTTGATGCCCAGCAGCTCAGCGTAGTCAAAGATGAGCAGGATGCTGCAGATGACCATCCAGCACAGGAAGTGCAGAATGAAGCACAGCAGCGGCAGCCAGGTGTCCCATGGTGCACCGCTCACCGACCACAGGCAGGGGGCGCCGCTCACTGGCTGCCAGCACCGCATCAGGACCTGCAGAGACAGAGAGAGAGATGCCCCGTTATGCAAACACACAGAGAGTCTCTCTCTCTCTCTCTCTCTCTCTCTCTCTCTCTCTCCCTCTCTCTCCCCTCACCTGCAGGGTGAGCGCGGTGGTGAAAGTGTAGAAGCCCCGGTGCAGTACGCCCAGCCCGGCCTGGCAGAGGCGTTTGAGGGGCGGCCAGGCGAGGGCGCTGTGCTGCAGGGCAAACAGCAGGATCAGACCCCCGTCCACACACATACTGCTCAGCACCGAGCGCCGCCGCAGGGCCTCCGCCCAGCCCACTGAGTCTGAGAAAGAGAGAGAGATTAATACTGTGCATCTCTGACCGCTGTCTCGGGCCCTCTGCACAGCCATCCGAGTCGGGGAGAGACGGCAATGTTTCAGATTGTGTTTATTTTCCATCTGTCAATGCTTTGGCAGCACTTCTGTAAACCTGTCATGAAAACAGGTTAATACACAAACACCACACAGCACACGTCTGGGAATATATGTATTTTTCCATAATACACTGAATTGTTCAATTTCCACACAAACTTCTCGAATTGGCCACACCGTCAAGCTGACAACGTACCTGTGCGCCGCAGAGAAACTCAGACGTGTACAGAAAAAAATCATAATACTAAATACAACATGCAAAAGGATAGAAAAAGGTTACTTGAGCAAACTGATAATGAGTGATGTCCGTTCCTTACTGAATTCCTTGTTCGTTATATGTAACTATAATTAATATAATAGTTCATATTTATTATATTGATATAATGATTGCAATGTATTATTGTTGAAACACGCAATATAGATAAATACTGTGGCAGATATTGTCACAATACTGGGCATTGTTCAATGTGTTATGATAGGTCATTCATTCTGTAATACATTGATTCATCCGCCCAACGTGGGGCTCGAACCCACGACCCTGAGATTAAGATTCGTGGTAGCTTTACGGGCTGTGATTGGCTGATTCTCGGCAATTCCTGGTAGTAAAAGAGACTGCGATTGGCTCATATTTGATCAATTCTTGGTAGCGATACGGGCTGTGTGTGTTCGGTAAATTTCTGGTAAATTCTTAGTGGCGATAGAGGCTGTGATATCTCAAATATGTGTAATTGTTATTATATACAAAAACATAACATATGCAAGTTCATGAAAGTAGCTAATCTCAACATTTATATTTATATATTTAAAAACATATTTGAAAACAAACCCTTTACGCAGTGTCTGCACTGCGACTTAAAACATGAAACTAATAACGACATGCACCAACAACCGACTAAAAAGCTGCATCCGCCCAACGTGGGGCTCGAACCCACGACCCTGAGATTAAGAGTCTCATGCTCTACCGACTGAGCTAGCCGGGCTGCTGTGCGCTGGTCTGCGGCTGCGCACAGGATGGGGCTGGCACAGCGCTTTGAAAGTTTCTCGGCGGGCAGCTACAGCACAGGGTGCGGCTCGGCTGTCTAGAGCCCAACCAGGGGGCTCAGCCCGGTCCAGCCCGGTCCAGCCCGGTCCAGCCCAGCCCAATCCAGCAGGGCTCAGCCTGGTGCTGCCTGTCTACACTACTGCACTGTGCTGATCTGTGTGTGCAGTGTGCAAAAGACACGTCTATACAGTAACCGAGCTCCTTAATACTAGCAGTGCTAGGCTCTGATCTCCTTGCTAGCAGCTGGCCTGCATCCTGCAGCGGGCTAACCTCAGTGCCCGGCGCTGCTCTTGCTGTTTATGGAAGCAGCGGGGTGCTTTATTGTCACTCTTGCAGGTGCAGTAGAGGACCCCTCTGTCCCGTACACACACACACACACACACACACATGGTGTCGCGACAGCCCCGACCCCTACCTCGACACTGCGGGGCCCCGCCCGGTCCACTCAGGTTGTGATATATCGCCCGGAAGGACACGAAGCGGACGAACTCCACGCCGGTGCCGAACACGAACACGAAGTTGAGCAGCGTGAGGGCGCCGAGGCCCAGGCTGCGCGGCGTGACAGCGGCCATTGCGGGGACTGTAGGCTCTATTGTACACACACACACACACACACACACACACACACACACACAGCCGGCCGGCTCTTCCGGGTGGGCGGGGCCGCTGCAGTGACGTCGCGCTTGTCGGTTACAACTTTACGAGTGTCTGTGACGTGGATTCGTCTTGGCAATTCTTATGTTTTGTTCTCCCTTCCTCGGTGTGACCTGGGATTCGCGGAGACGTGTCACTGTGACGTCACTGTGCGTGTGCAGTATCTTTTCTCGTTCTGCGGTGTGTGGTCTCCCCCACTCCGAGGACACCCTGCTCCCCGCCTGTCCTTCACAGCACGCCAGCCCCATCCTGTGCGCAGCCGCGGACCAGCGCACAGCAGCCCGGCTAGCTCAGTCGGTAGAGCATGAGACTCTTAATCTCAGGGTCGTGGGTTCGAGCCCCACGTTGGGCGGATGCAGCTTTTTGTTTTCCACAGACCGGGACGAAAATGAGTTCAATGAATGTATTACAGAATGAATGACCTATCATAACACATTGAACAATGCCCAGTATTGTGACAATATCTGCCACAGTATTTATCTATATTGCGTGTCTCAACAATAATACATTGCAATCATTATATCAATATAATAAATATGAACTATTATATTAATTATAGTTACATATAACGAACAAGGAATTCAGTAAGGAACGGACATCACTCATTATCAGTTTGCTCAAGTAACCTTTTTCTATCCTTTTGCATGTTGTATTTAGTATTATGATTTTTTTTCTGTACACGTCTGAGTTTCTCTGCGGCGCACAGGTACGTTGTCAGCTTGACGGTGTGGCCAATTCGAGAAGTTTGTGTGGAAATTGAACAATACATGACATTCAGTGTATTATGGAAAAATACATATATTGCTTTACAACTTTTATGAACTGGCATATGTAATAAAGTATTTGTATATTGTATGTCATAATAACAATTACACATATTTGAGATATCACAGCCTCTATCGCCACTAAGAATTTACCAGAAATTTACCGAACACACACAGCCCGTATCGCTACCAAGAATTGACCGAATATCAGCCAATCGCAGTCTCTTTTACTACCAGGAATTGCCGAGAATCAGCCAATCACAGCCCGTATAGCTACCACGAATCACACCAGCCTATCATATCATGAAATCCTGTCAGTTTGTGAAAGTCTGGCGGAGGGATTGTTTTCAGTGATTTTGCTTTCTTATTAATTTACGTGTGTGGAACGTCACTGCCGGTCACGTGTTCAGGTCCTGTGCAGCCCGGCTAGCTCAGTCGGTAGAGCATGAGACTCTTAATCTCAGGGTCGTGGGTTCGAGCCCCACGTTGGGCGGACGCTGTCTTTTGTTTTCCACAGACCAGGATGAAGACACGTGTTAAATGAATCTATTACTAAAATAACGTCACTGCCTGTCACGTGTTTAAGGCCCCCTGTCCTGCCTACCTGCGACACTTTCGACTGGCAAATTCTCGGCCAATCCGTACTCGCCATTCCAGCTTTCTATAACCAATACCGGACCCGCAAACAAACAACTATTGTTATTAGAAGTATTTTAATAAATTCTGATGAAAATCTAAATCAAATACTCAAAATAATGTAACTTTATTTTCGTCGATGTGCTCGATTCTCATTGGCTGCTGCCGGTCTCTGCTCTTATACGATCTCTGACTCGAGTCGAGTCTTTATATAATCGTGTTTGAGATGCTCTGAGCCCCGACCCGACCGCACTCTCACTTACTTCATTCAACCTCAATTGAATTAACAATCTGCTTAGATTTTACTTTTCAAATTGGTTCTTTAATATTTTTTTATGCAATTCTATACTTAACTTAAAACCCCGACTGTTTAAAATAATTAAAATGCTCTGATTAAGAAATGATTGATGGTTACTTCAATTAAGGTTGAATTTAGTAATCGAGAGCTTATCATTTGTCTGTGTTACACTATGGCTACAGCATTTCAGGGAGTAATGACAGATGCTTTTACCTCACATTAGTTACTGTGGCGTCTCTTGTTATTAGCCCACTAATGGCCACTGCTGTGTAAATGAGTGAAATCACTCAAGCTGATTTTTATTATGACTGTCTTGATTTATTTCATTGAGTTTATTGAGTGGTTTGGATCATGTCCAAACCAAAACAGCACAAGGCCATGGTGGACGGGAGTGGATGTCCCGCCTACGGCGATTTGCCAGCACGGGGGTTCGGCCTACCGATGCAGGCAACAGACCTGCTGTGCGCCAGAAGAGATGGTTTGAGATCTTTCAGAGGGTATGTATTGACCAGAGATAATGGGAAATCCAGTATAAAGCCATGTAACAATCTAAATGTTTCTTCTTAATGGACAAGCGATTAAATGTGTTACTGTTATAGATAGAGAAATGCCCAATTCAGGTCCGTGGACAGGCAACTTTATTTGTTGCCTCACAGAGTTGCTGGTGTGGATTCCATCCCAAAAAGGTAATCTCATCCAGGCTTTTCGACATAAACCATGTTGCTGAAGCTGGGAAGCTTGGATTCTGTTTCATTGTTATTTTTAAAACAGGCTACAAGTGGACCGCCTGCCTCCACATCTGGCCCTATCCCTGCCTGTACCTCTGCCCCTGCTCCTGCTCCTGCTCCTGCTCCAGCCCCAGTTCCTGCCCCTGCTCCTGCCCCGGCCCCAGTCTCCTGCTCCTCCTGCTGCTCCTGCTTTGGCCCCAGTTCCTGCTCCTGCTCCAGATCCTGCCCCAGTTCCTGCTCCTGCTCTGTCTCCAGTTCCAGCTCCTGCCCCAGCTCCTACATGTCCTTCACTTACCATGTCAATGGTAATAGATTGTTCAACTTGTCATATAGGCTGCGGACAACTGTCAATTGACAATCAACAATTGAGCTTGTTGCCTCTGCTGCTCCAGCTCTGGCTCCTGGTCCGGCTCCATTTTGACTGTCTGGTAAAATGAAGGCGACAATCCCCTCTCAAGATCAGAGGTGGATTTCCTCCACCCTCTTTCACACGGGCAAGAAGCAGCCTGATGTGAAGCTCTGGTATGAGCCACCAGTCCCTCATCTACCACCAGGCTCCAACACCAGAGCGCTTCTTCACACGCAGGCTGCTGGTATGGATGCCCTATCACCTGTGGAAGGTTAGGGTGTTCTGTCCTGACAGTGGGAAGCAGCTGACCGGCTATGGGGTCCATGAGCTGATTATGACGGAGACACTCAGGTGCACTGTGTGTTGCCTGAACCACCCGTCTACTAGAAAGTCCTGGAGCAGCTGGACCCGCCCCGCCGCTAAATGTTCCGGCTTATCCTGACGCGCAAGTGAGTTCCAATCTACAGGCCTCATATTGAATATTCCTATACACTATGCATAATATGATTCATCCTCTTAGGATGTTTTGAAAAAGAATTGGAATACTTTTATGAACTGGCATATGTAATAAAGTATTTGTATATTGTATGTCATAATAACAATTACACATATTTGAGATATCACAGCCTCTATCGCCACTAAGAATTTACCAGAAATTTACCGAACACACACAGCCCGTATCGCTACCAAGAATTGACCGAATATCAGCCAATCGCAGTCTCTTTTACTACCAGGAATTGCCGAGAATCAGCCAATCACAGCCCGTATAGCTACCACGAATCACACCAGCCTATCATATCATGAAATCCTGTCAGTTTGTGAAAGTCTGGCGGAGGGATTGTTTTCAGTGATTTTGCTTTCTTATTAATTTACGTGTGTGGAACGTCACTGCCGGTCACGTGTTCAGGTCCTGTGCAGCCCGGCTAGCTCAGTCGGTAGAGCATGAGACTCTTAATCTCAGGGTCGTGGGTTCGAGCCCCACGTTGGGCGGACGCTGTCTTTTGTTTTCCACAGACCAGGATGAAGACACGTGTTAAATGAATCTATTACGAAGTACCAGATACTAAATTCATGGCATATATTCATCTTAATTAAACTGAACAATGGTAGTTGTAATTGTGAGAATTACTATCTGCATTCAGGAACAGACACGCAGTCTCCTGCCACAGCTGGCGATTGATTTAGTCATGTTGTTTGTAAGTGCCAGTCGTTAGTAGTTTCCTATTTGAAGTCGCAGCGCAGCCAGTGAGTAAAGGGTTTGCTATTCAATTACATGTTTAAACATACATAATTTAACACGGAGTTATCGTACAATTAACGATCTCTTCACTTTCAATACAATCAGATATTTGCATCCTTTTGGGGTTTCTCTCTCTCTCCGTCTCTCTGGAAGGATGGAAAAAAAGGAGCGCGGAGACGTCACTGCCGGTCACGTGTCTAGGGCCCCGGTCCGGGTGTCCTGCGCAGCCCGGCTAGCTCAGTCGGTAGAGCATGAGACTCTTAATCTCAGGGTCGTGGGTTCGAGCCCCACGTTGGGCGGAAGCAGCTTTTTGTTTTCTACAGATCGGGACGAAAATTAGTTCAATGAATGTATAACAAAATTAATGACATCATAATTAATGAAACAATGCTCATTATTATTGTGAGAATTGCTTTACCTCATGTATGCATCTATTAATGTGCTACAGTATTTGTGTATATTGTAAGTCACAACAATAATATATAGCAATCATTATTTCAATATAATATTAACTATTAATTATAGTTACATATAACGAGCAAGGAATTCAGTAAGGAACAGACATCACTCATTATCATGTGTTCACGGCCCCGCCTCCCCCGTCTCTTGCCACAGCCTGGCTGGTCCCCCTGCCCAATCACAGCCTCCATCACTGCCAAGAATTGACCAGAAATTAGCCAATCACAAAAAACCCGTATCGCTACCAAGAATTGATAAAAAATCAGCCAATCACAGCCTCCAGCGTATTGCTACCAAATATTAACCGAGAATCAGCCAATCACAGCTCACATCGATACCAGGAATTGACCCAGAATCAGCCAATCGCAGTGCCTTTTGCTACCAAGATTTTACAAGAATCAGCCAATCACAGCCCATATATTAACGAAATGTGCAGTTCGAGGGACAAAATACTAATTATGTGGACAAATGCGTTTTGTGGATGAGGAGATAAATACTTTCGTATGTCGGTTTCTCTGCGGCGGCGCTACACACAGACACACACCGGTCCCCAGCACTGAGCGACTGGGGGCGGCTCTCAGAATATCCTGCTCAGCCAATCAGCGCTGGCCTGATGCGCAGACGCAGAGACGCGCTGTTGATCCCTGAGGAGTGACGTCGGCGCGTCTGCGGGACCTACGCAGAAGTATAAACCGGCCTTCAGTAACTCAGCCGAGGCGCCAGTGTGTTTGGGGGACGTCCTTAGTGTCGCTTCTCCGCACGCTGCTGCGTCACACAGGTGATTGGACCGTACCGAATTATCTACACGTCTTTATATCGTTATCGTGAGAAGTAATTACCGTGATAATTATTGATATCGATTTATCGCCCAGCCCTAGCCTGACCCCGACCCGTCCATTATTTTAAAGTTTGGACCCGGACCCGTGCAGAACCGAGACGGACCGACCCGACCCGGACCCGGCCGGGACACACAGACCCGATTGAACCCGATCGGCACAGATCCCACAGCTAATCGCTATTCACAAGTTAATTTACCAGTTGTGAAAATAAAACTGTCTAACCTGATGTACCGCTAGTATCTTCTCTCCGCTACCGGACCGGGACGCACACAGCCCGTCCTCCTCGCCAGGACAGCTGGTAAAATGACATCCATGTCGCTCCTCTTGCTGGTTGAACGCGTGTATAATCCACTCATTATTTCAGTTCAAAGTCCACTTGCAGTCACGGTGGTGGAGGACAAACGCAGCTTTGCAGTTTTTTTTAATCTCCCATAATACGACTGTTTGCCCTTTTGAACTATAAAAGCGATGCTGGTTCAGTGCAGGCCTGACGTCAGCATCACTAATCTGCTGTCTTTGTGCTCCGAGACGCGTCTGAACATAGATTTCAGATACAAAGCGAACCAAGTCCAACCACGATCTCTGAAAAATCGCCCCGACGCCCATAATGCACTTCGGTTTACGTCATCAAACACCGATGTGGCGAAATAAGTCCCGCCTTCTCAGTAAAAGAGCCAATCGTCAATTGGTAAAGTCATCGCGTCACTCGGGTATTACACACAATCACTGTTGCCAGATCGGAGGATTTCCCGGGATTTTTAAGAGCCCAGGGGGAAATTTCTGGGCAACTTTTTTATGGAGGAAATGTGGGATAATATTTTGAACTTGGGGGAATTTAGGGGTTTGGCACAATGAATTCCCCCCCCACACACACCTCACTTTACCAGCACCCAGCACTGCTCCCCCCAGACCATCTCACTTCACTGAAATCTCACTCAGCTGCACAGTTAATACAAGGTACTAAAACAATTCTTCAAACATCTTCTATCCTAGAGGTCCTATTTATGTATTCATTCATTTTGTATTATTATTATTTTTGTATTGATAAGCACAGATAAGCAAAAAGCGCCAGGGGTCTACAATACAAAAAGTACATTAACTTTGGTAAACAGACACATCATTGTTTTAGAATGCTTTAGAATTGAGGGTGGAATACTTTAAATATACTATTTGATTTCATTTGCAAAGACAATTATTTTTTATGAGTACATTTACAATGATGCCAATGTGGAATTATGACAATATAATAAGAAGCTTAATTAAGTTTATGTTTCTTTAGTGTATTCATAGAAGCCAAACAGTACATTTATTTAAAAAAAAAAAATCCTTCCAAGACTTCAGGGAACAACTCCAAAAAAGATCTTTACACAAGTAGGTCTATCAGAGAAAGCGCATAGTTTAAAACATTTTTTTTTTCATTTTTTGTAAGTAATACATAGCTGGATAGAATCATTGAAGTAATTTAAAACAGATCTAATCTTATTCGTGATTAAATATATAAGTGGCTTGGTTCTGAATTATTCAATGACTAAACCATGAATTAATTTGAATTTCTATGGTGTTTACCTTCTTGCACTTCCGGTGTGGCGCTTGCTCTTCCGGGTGGCGGGCCGCGCATGCGCGCTGTGCTGTGCGCTGGAGTCTGTGATCCCGGAGCGTCGAGCGGTCGGATCCACATCGAGAGGCGAGCGCAGTCAGCCCACCGCGTTGCGGGCGATGAGGGGATAGAAACCCGCGGACAGAGAGAGGGAGAAGGAGAAACTGAGGGAGAGACGGAGAAAACTGTAACTTTTACCGCGTCGAGGGATCTGCTGACAACAAGTAAATACTTCCCTGAGTGACTGTCTGCTGCGGGACCCGCAGTAACAGCAGGCTGTGCGGCCAGCGCTGAGCTGATCTGTGGCCGTGCAGTGCGATGCAGTGTGAGAGGCCATTGACTTCACTCTTTAGCGGCTGTGCAGTCCAGTCTACTGGGGTTCAGTGTAGCCACACAATACAGAACAGTAGTGTCCAATGGGTCAGCCAGTGTGCTAACTGTGTGTCCAGTCTGTCAGTGTGTATGTGCTGTACACAGTCTGTCAGTGTGTATGTGCTGTACTGTCCAGTCTGTCAGTGTGTATGTGCTGTACTGTCCAGTCTGTCAGTGTGTATGTGCTGTACTGTCCAGTCTGTCAGTGTGTATGTGCTGTACTGTCTGTCAGTGTGTATGTGCTGTACTGTCCAGTCTGTCAGTGTGTATGTGCTGTACTGTCTGTCAGTGTGTATGTGCTGTACTGTCCAGTCTGTCAGTGTGTATGTGCTGTACTGTCTGTCAGTGTGTATGTGCTGTACTGTCCAGTCTGTCAGTGTGTATGTGCTGTACTGTCTGTCAGTGTGTATGTGCTGTACTGTCCAGTCTGTCAGTGTGTATGTGCTGTACTGTCCAGTCTGTCAGTGTGTATGTGCTGTACTGTCCAGTCTGTCAGTGTGTATGTATGTACTGTCCAGTCTGTCAGTGTGTATGTGCTGTACTGTCCAGTCTGTCAGTGTGTATGTGCTGTACTGTACACAGTCTGTCAGTGTGTATGTGCTGTACTGTCCAGTCTGTCAGTGTGTGTGTACTGACACCCACCCCCTCTCTCTTCCTCTCTTCTCTATCGCCCCTTTCCCTCGCTACCTCCCCTCTTCACTCTCTCTCTCCCCCAGAATGGCCAATCTGGAGCAGTGGGTGAGTGACAAGCTGCACTCTGTCCTGGGGCTGAGTGACCGCTGCGTGGTCCAGTTCCTGATTGGCACGGCCCGGCGTAGCACCAGCCCACAGGACTTCCTGACCCGCCTGCGAGACACCGGCGCCATCGATGTCAACAGCACCACCTCCGCCTTCGCAATGGAACTGTACGGCAAGGTATCAGTCAGTCAGTGTGTCAATGTATCAGTCAGTTTTAAAAGTGGCATGTTAATGTAGTCTAATAGTCAGTGAATCCATCTGTGTCTTCGCACTGTATGAATTCACTCTCTCTCAGGTCCCCCGGAAGGAGGTGGTGGAACGGCCCATCAGAGCAAGGGAGCGAGAGGCGATCGAGATGGATAGAAAGAACCGCACCTACACCCTGCTGGAGGAGAGCGAGAGCGAGGAGGAGACTGAGCAAGCCACAGGGAAGACTAGAGGAGGAGCAGGGAGGGACAGGGGCAAGGAGAAGGGGAAGAAGAGGAAAAACCTGCGACAGAAACGAGAGGAGAGCTCTTCGTCTGGAGAGGAGGACAAGAGGTGATGAGAGAGAAGGAAAAGATGAAGCTGTGTTTGATAGTCCAGACATTGATTACGTGTTGTAGTGCCCGGGCAGTTGAGTGATTATTGACCTCCTTCTCTCTCTCTCTCTCTCTCTCTCTCTCTGACTCCTCCCTTCTCCTCCTCTCTCCACAGTAAGAAGGCAGCCACGGGTTTGACGGGGAAGGGCGAGGAGGAGGAGGAGGAGTGGGAGAAGGAGGAGAGGGAGCGGCTACAGGACCTGGAGGAGAGGGACGCGTTCGCTGAGAGAGTGAAGCGGAGAGACAAAGACAAGACCCGGCACATACTGGAGAGAAATGACAAGAAGGTACCGAGAGAGAGAGGGAAAGGGTGAGAGACAGGAGAGCGAGGGAGAGGGACAGGGGAGAGACAGGAGAGAGAGGGAGAGGGATGGGGCAGAGACAGAGAGAGGGAGAGGGTCGGGGCAGAGACAGGAGAGAGGGAGAGGGACGGGGGAGACAGGAGAGGGAGAGGGAGGGGGGAGACAAATGAGAGAGAGGGAGAGAGAGGGAGAAGACAGGGACAGGGAGATAGAGGGAGAAGAGGGGGACGAGAGCGGGAGTGGGAAAGGGAGGAGAGGGGGAGGTGTGTGTCTGAATCAGACAAGAACAAGACTTATCATGTACTGGAGATACAACAGGAAGTGGGAAAGAGGAGACCTAACATTCATCTGTCTGTCTGTCAGGCATATGAAGAGGCCCAGAAGAGACTGAAGATGGCCGAGGAGGATCAGAAGAAAATGGTACGAAATTTAAATATTTTATTATTATTATTATTATTATTATTATTATAATTCGGTTACTCTTGTAATCTGCTGTTAATTGTCCTCTCCTCCATCTCTCCCATGTCCCTCTGCTCTCCTCTCCCCCCCAGCTGCCAGAGCTCCGTAAGCAGTCCCGGCGGCAGTACCTGTCCCGGCGCGAGCAGGAGAAGCTGCAGGAGCTGGAGCAGGAGATCGCGGATGAGGAGCTGCTGTTCCAGGACCAGCCGTTGACCCGGCGTGAGCGCGAGGAGCTGCAGTACAAGCGCACTGTGCGGGATCTGGCCCAGGACTACAAGAAGGCCGGCGAGAGGGAGCGTGAGGAGAGGAGCAACCGCTACTACATGCCCGAGGAGAAGAGGACCAAGGTACGGGGAGGGAGGGAGTGTGCTTTCAGTCTTTTGCGGTACTGTGTGTTTGTGGTGGCTCGTATTAACCTGTCTCTCTCTTTCTCTGTCTCTCTCAGACCGTGCCGGAGCGAGCTGAGGTGGAGGAGAGGGACAGTGAGCGAGCAGGAGGGGAGGGCACGTGGAGCGGCGGGGGGGAGCAGGGCCGCTGGGAGGAGGAGAGGCTGGGGGCGGCCTCCCTGCACTTTGGAGCGAAGGATGCCCGGGAGCGCGGCATGGAGGAGGAGCGGGAGAAGTACCAGCTGGTGTTGGAGGACGAGGAGATGATCAACTTCGTCAGCGCCGTCACCATGAAGGGCACCAGAGCACAGGTCTGTACTGCCTGCCTGTCTGTCTGTACTTTAAATACAATCTGTACCATAGCAGGGATTGACTGACACACTGACACACTGACTGGCTGACACACTGCCTGACTGACTTGACTGGCTGACACACTGACTGACACACCAACTGTCTGACTAATGCTCAATGCTGCCCCCCCCAGGAGGAGCAGGGAGAGCAGGAGGCCGTGTCGGAGGCCCAGCGCGCCCGTCAGAGCCTGGCGGAGGTGCGGCGCAGTCTGCCTGTGTTCCCCTACAGGGAGGACCTGCTGGCGGCCATCGCGGAGCACCAGATCCTCATCATCGAGGGCGAGACAGGCTCCGGCAAGACCACACAGATACCCCAGTACCTGCTGGAGGAGGTGAGCCGGGCCGGGGGCTGTGGATTGGTGTGAGAGAGTGTGAGCGTACAGTGTCTGTATATTAAATCCCCCCTCTCTCTCTCTCGCAGGGCTACACAGAAGGGGGGAAGAAGGTTGGCTGCACCCAGCCCCGCAGAGTGGCGGCCATGAGTGTGGCGGCCAGGGTGGCCCAGGAAGTGGGCGTCAAGCTGGGCAATGAGGTAGACGTCACTTTCTGTCAGATGAACTGGCGCACTGATAGGGACTGAAATGACTTGTATATATACATCTATCTGTGTACCTGTCTGAAATATATGTATCATTGTTACTCTGTGAATTCACTGCTGACCCGTTTATAGAGCTGCGGCAGTGTGTAGTTTGGGCATAGTTTCAGTTATGAGGACTGTATTAACCCTCTCTCTCCGTCTGTGTGTGTAGGTGGGGTACAGTATCAGGTTTGAGGACTGCACCTCTGAGCGCACTGTGCTGAAGTACATGACAGATGGCATGTTACTGAGAGAGTTCCTCACCGAGCCAGACCTGGCCAGCTACAGGTACTGACTGACACACTTGACTGACTGACTGACTGACACACTGACTGACTGACACACTGACTGACTGACACACTGACTGACTGACTCTCTCTCTGGTTTGAGGTACTGCAGTGCCAGTCAGTCAGTACGTGTGTGTGTGTGTGTAACCCCCTGCTCTGTGTCAGTGTGGTGATCATAGACGAGGCCCACGAGCGCACCCTGCACACGGATGTGCTGTTCGGCCTGATCAAGGACATCGCCCGCTTCCGGCCCGACCTGAAGGTCCTGATCGCCAGTGCCACCCTGGACACCGAGCGCTTCTCCACCTTCTTCGACAACGCACCCGTGTTCAGGGTGCCGGGCCGCCGCTTCCCAGTTGACATCTTCTACACCAAGGTGAGGAGGTGGGTTGTGAGAGAGAGAGAGGGGAGAGGTTATGAATACGGACATCTACACATGTGCTGGGTGTTTCTGACCCTTTGTCGTCCCCCCAGGCCCCGGAGGCGGACTACCTGGACGCCTGTGTGGTGTCCGTGCTGCAGATCCATGTCACCCAGGCCCCCGGGGACATCCTGGTGTTCCTCACGGGACAGGTAACGCACCGCACTGCGTCGACTGTGCCCCGCGCTGTTTCAGTGTCACACCGCGCTGCGATAACCTTGAGACGTGTGGAGACACATAACCCTCTCTCTCTCCCTCTTCCCCCCGCAGGAGGAGATCGAGGCTTGCTGTGAGATGCTGCAGGACCGGTGCCGGCGCTTGGGCTCCCGCATCGCCGAGCTCATCGTGCTGCCCATCTACGCCAACCTGCCCTCCGACATGCAGGCCAAGATCTTCAGCCCCACGCCACCTGGCGCCAGGAAGGTGCGTCTCTGTCTGAGTGTGTGTCTGTCTGGTGTCTGTCCCTCTCTCTGTGCGTCTCTGTGTGTCTGTCTGGTGTCTGTCCCTCTCTCTGTGTGTTGGTCTGGAGTCTGTCCCTCTCTCTGTGCATCTCTGTGTGTCTGTCTGGTGTCTGTCCCTCTCTCTGTGTGTCTCTGTGTGTCTGTCTGGTGTCTGTCCCTCTCTCTGTGTGTCTCTGTGGGCACTCAGTGTGTGTATTGATGTCCTCCTGCCATGTCCAGTCGGTCAGGCTGTCCTGACCTCTCCGTCTCTGCTTGGATGCCGTGGCAGGTGGTTGTGGCGACAAATATCGCAGAGACGTCCCTGACGATCGACGGCATAATCTATGTGATCGACCCCGGCTTCTGCAAACAGAAGAGCTACAACGCCAGGACGGGCATGGAGTCCCTCATCGTCACGCCCTGCTCCCGGGTAACGCTGACCCTCGCTTTGTGTGTGTGTGCAGATTGGCTCTGTGCCTGTGGCCGTGTGTGTGTGCAGATTGGCTCTGTGTGTGTGTGTGCTGATTGGCTCTGTGACTGTGTGTGTGTGTGTGTGTGTGTGTGTGTGTGTGTGCTGATTGGCTCTCCTCCTGTGTCTCTGCAGGCGTCAGCGAATCAGCGCGCGGGGCGGGCAGGGCGAGTGGCAGCGGGGAAGTGCTTCCGTCTGTACACTGCCTGGGCCTTCAAGCATGAGATGGAGGAGACGACCGTGCCCGAGATCCAGAGGACCAACCTGGGCAACGTGGTGCTGCTGCTCAAGAGCCTGGGTGAGCGAGAGAATGAGAGCGAGAGGGATGGAGAGATGGGAAGAGAAAGGAAGGGAGACTGAGAGACAGACGGATAATACAGATACACTAATTGTCTCCCTCTCTCAGGTATCAATGACCTGATCCACTTTGACTTCATGGACCCCCCACCCCACGAGACGCTGGTGCTGGCCTTGGAGCAGCTGTACGCACTGGGGGCTCTGAACCACCGGGGGGAACTGACTAAGGTACTGAGGGAGAGAGAGATGCCATGGCAGAGTGAGAGAGGCAGAGAGGGAGAGTGTCAGTGACTCTGACTGTGTGTGTCTGTCTCCACAGTTGGGCCGCAGGATGGCTGAGCTGCCAGTTGACCCCATGCTGTCAAAGATGATCCTGGCGTCCGAGCAGTGAGTACTGCGTTACGCACCACCACAGGGCATCACGCACCGCCACAGGGCTTCACGCTCCGTCAGAGGGCTTCACGCTCCGACACAGACGTGGGGCTTCACGCTCCGGCACAGGGCTTCACACTAATACACTGTCAATAAAACACTGGAACAGTGACAATAATAAACAGCTGACTGACTTGCTAACACACTGACAGACTGACATGCTGACTGACAGACACTGTGACGCACTGACGCTGCCTCTCCCCCTCTCAGGTACAAGTGCTCGGAGGAGGTACTGACCATCGCTGCCATGCTGTCGGTCAATAACTCGGTGTTCTACAGGCCCAAGGACAAGGTGGTTCACGCAGACAACGCTCGCATGAACTTCATCGTGCCGGGCGGAGACCACCTGGTGCTGCTCAATGTCTACACACAGGTGTGTGTGTACAGCGTGTGTACTGTCTCTCTGTGTGTGCACAGCGGGTGGAGAGTGGCTAGCCCACTCAGTGCGGTGTTATTAATGTGTTGTGTTGTGTGTTGTGTTGCAGTGGGTGGAGAGCGGTTACTCCACTCAGTGGTGTTATGAGAACTTCATCCAGTTCCGCTCGATGAAGAGGGCGCGAGACGTGCGGGAGCAGCTCGAGGGGCTGATGGAGAGGATCGAGGTGGAGCTGAGCAGCTGCCAGGGAGACGCCACCCCCATACGCAAGGTACAGACCCCCCCTACACAATGTACACACCTTCCCCCACACGCAAAGTGCACACTCCTCCCTTCGATCTTGCCATCGCTGCATCACTCTCTCTGACTGACTGATTGATCTGTCCCTCTCTCTCCCTCTCGGTGCAGGCGGTGACGGCCGGCTACTTCTACCACACGTCCCGCCTCAGTAAGTCGGGGTACCGCACCGTGAAGCACCAACAGACCGTCTACATCCACCCCAACTCGGCCCTGTTTGAGGAGCAGCCGCGCTGGATCATCTACCACGAGCTGGTCTTCACCACCAAGGAGTTCATGAGACAGGTCACCTGGAACACTGACACACTGACACGAGCACCACGGAACACTGACACACTGACACGAGCACCACGGAACACTGACACACTGACACGAGCACCACGGAACACTGACACGAGCACCACGGAACACTGACACACTGACACGAGCACCCTGACACCAGCACACACTCCCACACCCGGACCAGGCTCACAGCACACTGCCTGAGACACTGACACGCTGACTGACTCTCTCCTCCCCCTGCAGGTGATCGAGATCGACAGCACCTGGCTCTTGGAAGTGGCCCCTCACTACTACAAGGCCAAAGAGCTGGAGGACTCGTCCAGCAAGAAGATGCCGCGCATTCAGGGCAAGACCCGAGAGGAGCTGGGCTGACGGGGTGGGGACACTGAATACACACTCATGTGTTGAAGGGGGAGCAGAGAGAAGGAGAGAGAGATATGACACTGTACTGGCACTGACCTGATTTGAGAGAGAGAGAGAGAGAGAGAGAGAGAGAGAGGGAGAGGATAGGAGACCACTGACAGTGGAAGAGGGACACAGGCAGTAGCTCACAGTGTCCCTGTCTCAGACTGACCCCCGGGGGTCTGCAGTGCCCAGACCATCCACCGGGGGGCACTGAACACACACAGATGTGACTCATTGTAGTAGAGCACTGTGGACGGCTGGAGCACTGTGGGCTTTGGGCCAAGGAAATATTTGAGTCTGATTACTGTGTACAGTGAGAGCTGTGCCAGGAGTGGCACAGTGTCAGCCCAGTGTCTCCACCTCCCTCTCCCTCCCTCCCTCTCTCTCTCTCTCTCTCTCTCTCTCTGTGGAAACTCTCCTGTATGTAGTTTTCCTACTTTGTTGTAAAGTTTTATTTTGTTATTGTAATAAACGTTTTTCACTAAAATATTATTTTACATGTATTTACATTTAAATTGACTGCAGTAGATAAGCAGTGTGTCTATGTGAGTGTGTGTCTGTTTGTGTGGGTGTGAGTGTGTATGTGGGACAGTCCTCCCTGTCTTCCCTGGCCAATCAGAGACAATACTCCCTGTCCTCTCTGTGGGCCAATCAGAGACAGTCCTCCCTGACCTTTCTGTGAGCCAATCAGTGCAGAGCCCTGGAAATACGTCACTGGGAAATTGTGGACGCTTTTAATGAATAGTATTTATTACACTAAACAAATGGTGGAATAATCAGGTTTCAAATGAAGCGAACACTTCCGACTAACTGTGTTTGTGTATATACCTGCACCCATCCTACACACTGTAATATACACACACTGTACAATACACACTACACACCCTGCACACTGTAATATACACACTACACACACTCTGCATACTAATATACAAACACTGTACAATACACACTACACACCCTGCACACTAATATACACACTACACACACCCTGCACACAGTAATATACACACTACACACACCCTGCACACTAATATACAAACACTGTACAATACACACTACACACCCTGCACACTAATATACACACTACACACACCCTGCACACAGTAATATACACACTACACACACCCTGCACACTAATATACAAACACTGTACAATACACACTACACACACCCTGCACACTAATATACAAACACTGTACAATACACACTACACACACCCTGCACACTAATATACAAACACTGTACAATACACACTACACACCCTGCACACTAATATACACACTACACACACCCTGCACACTGTAATATACACACTACACACACCCTGCACACTAATATACAAACACTGTACAATACACACTACACACACCCTGCACACTAATATACACACTACACACACCCTGCACACAGTAATATACACACTACACACACCCTGCACACTAATATACAAACACTGTACAATACACACTACACACACCCTGCACACTAATATACAAACACTGTACAATACACACTACACACCCTGCACACTAATATACACACTACACACACCCTGCACACAGTAATATACACACTACACACACCCTGCACACTAATATACAAACACTGTACAATACACACTACACACACCCTGCACACTAATATACAAACACTGTACAATACACACTACACACCCTGCACACTAATATACACACTACACACACCCTGCACACAGTAATATACACACTACACACACCCTGCACACTAATATACAAACACTGTACAATACACACTACACACACCCTGCACACTAATATACACACTACACACACCCTGCACACAGTAATATACACACTACACACCCTGCACACTAATATACACACTACACACACCCTGCACACAGTAATATACACACTACACACACCCTGCACACTAATATACAAACACTGTACAATACACACTACACACACCCTGCACACTAATATACAAACACTGTACAATACACACTACACACCCTGCACACTAATATACACACTACACACACCCTGCACACTGTAATATACACACTACACACACCCTGCACACTAATATACAAACACTGTACAATACACACTACACACACCCTGCACACTAATATACACACTACACACACCCTGCACACAGTAATATACACACTACACACACCCTGCACACTAATATACAAACACTGTACAATACACACTACACACCCTGCACACTAATATACACACTACACACACCCTGCACACTAATATACAAACACTGTACAATACACACTACTCACAACCTGCAAACTATAATATACACACTACACCCACCCTACATGCTGGAATATACACTCACTGTACAATACACACAGCACACACCCTGCACACTATAATATACAAACTACACACACCCTACACACTGTAATATACACACACCGTACACACTATAATATAGACACTGTACAATATACACTCCACACCCTCTGCACACTATAATATACACACCCTGTACACTACAATACACACGCCCTGCACATTACAACATATATACACTACATATACCATTTACCTTCTATAATACACTGTACAATATACACTTGCAATATACACACACTCTATACACACTGTATAATATACATATGTTTAGATTACTCACACTTGCCAATACACTAAATAAAAACACCATAACACATTTACACCACATCTTATACTATAAACGTACTGTAATCTATAGACACACTGTACACTACACACATTTTACACACACTAAAATATAGACACATTTTACACACTACACTATACACACATTTTACACACTGTACACTATACACACATTTTACACACTGTAAACTATACACACATTTTACACTCACTGTACACTAAACACACATCCTGCACACTACACGTGGCAGACCACTGGGTAAGGTGGTGTCTAAGAGATTAATAATACACAGGCCATACACGAGAGACTGTGTGAACATGCTGCACAGGACATATACAGTGTACCAAACATGTACAGAATCGGCACACGTGACATGTATCTGTCTGTCTATATATATATATATATATATATATAAAGCCCATGCGTGCACACACAGTGCAGTGCAGCAGTGTAATCACCCACACCCAATCCTTACCTTACATACCACACAAACAGGTCAGACCAGCCCTGCCATGGAGGGAGGGAGGAAGGGAGAGAGAGAGAGACACACACAGGTGGTGGAGGGGGGAGCGACAGCAGAATCTCAAGAACCAGAGAGAGCGAGAGAGAGAGAGAGGGGACCCATGGAGAGAGGACACGTACAGCCTTGAACTGAAACGGGAAAGAGAGCAAGAGAGGAGGAAAAATTACCTAGAGGGAGAACTGAGAGGGAATTCAGCCTGGTGAGAGAGAGAGAGAAAGTGGAGGAAGAGGAAGAGGAGAGGGAGAAGTAGAAAAATAAAAGGGAAGAGGTAGAGTGTGTCCCTGTATTGGCCGGTGGAGCAGGGCAGGGGTTTGGGGTGCTGTACCCTAGTGAACTGTAGTGTGGTGTGCTGTACTGTTTGTGTGGACTCTACTACAGTGTAGTGTGCTATAGTGCAGTATTGTGTAGCGTATGTGCTGCATCAGAGAGCTGCTGGACTGACCAAGTGGAGCCACGTCTTGGTAGACAGAGCAGGAGCACAGACAGACGGTGAGGAGGACAGGAGAGACACAACGCAGACAGAGCCTGAGCTCACAGGTGAGAGAGAGAGGGGCGGGGGGGTAGGGAGAGAGAGTTTTTTGATTCATGCACTTATTTAGATCCCATTACTGTAAATATTTGCCTGGCTTGTGGGTTGTATTGTATCTGCGCTCCTCGGGCAGGACTGGGAGACATGGCCAGCCAGTTAAAATAGAGTGATGGGGGAGAGAGAGAAGGAGGGCAAGTGAGTGACTGAGAATGACAGGAGAGGTGAGAGAGAGAGAGAGAGAGAGAGAGAGAGAGAGAGAGAGAGAGAGAGAGAGGACCTCCTGGGACACACACATATTTTTAAGTGGTAAATTATATGTGATCCATTATAATTTTCATGTGCCAAATGTCTGCCCCCTTTTTTGGGTATTTTTAAAATACGTGGGATATATTTCAGATACATTTTATTCTGTGCTCCATATTGGTATGTATGCTCCGAGGAGGCAACACACAGAGAAACACTGGGCCTTCCTCACCCTTAACAATCAATTCAATTAATTCAATCCATTTGTATTTGAATAGCACCCTTCGCGGGGTAGACACAGGGCACTTTAGAGTGGTAAACATATTACAAGAAAATGAAAAAATAAATATATAAATACACCTTTAACAGTTTAATTAACTAAAATAGGTAAACCATCATTAAATAAACCATTGGGTCATTGATTTCTTGGCCTGGCTTACAGTAAAAGCTCCCCTGTCCAGCCCAGCAGAGGCACTGCTTTTTAAATGGAGTTTTAAACTGACGTGCGAGAGGGGGACAGCCACACTCTGGCAACAAACGTAAATTCCCAGCATTCCCTGCTCTGCCTCCCTCCTCCATCCCCAACCCCATTCCTGCCGCAGCTCCTTGGCTCATTCCACCCAGTTGGTGGGGGGGGGTCCGATGGTCTCATCCTCATGGCCAGGTCACCGTTAAATAAACTCAAAATGAATGTACCTCCTACTGTACATTTCTATCTGTGATGCTGCCACCTCCGGAATGTGTCTCATTGTATTGTGTTGTGTTTACCACGTAGCTGCCTTCTCCAAGCTGGTCCCCTCAGGCAAACACTGTCCCCTCCCCTGGGCAGACTCACCAGACGCCTCACCTGACTTCCTGGTCTTTCCTGTTTTGTTCTTTCTCCCTCGATATTATCTAGCTGTTCTTGTCAGTTTCTGCCCCCCAACCCCCCGGACACTCTTGCTTCTTTTAAGGGAGGTTAGAAGGGTCTACAGCCTGCCCTGACCCCTGTAGGTCAGGAGGTCTCAGGCCTGCACTGCATTACTCTGTCACTGTCTGTGACTGTGTAAATATGTTACCGTGTTACTCTGTGACTGTGTATCTCTGTGACTGTGTATCTCTGCGACTGTTACTCTGCGACTGTATCTCTGTGACTGTATCTCTGTGACTGTGTATCTCTGTGTTACTCTGACACTGTGTATCTCTGTGTTACTCTGTCACTGTATCTCTGTGACTGTGTATCTCTGCGACTGTTACTCTGTGACTGTTTTATTCTGTGACTGTTTTACTCTGTCACTCTGTAAGTCTGGAATGTCCTGGATTACTGAAGCATTCACCATCACTCCTTCACCCTCGATCACCCTCCATCACTCATACTCACATTCTCTCTCTCTCTGTCTTTCTCTCTGTCTCTCCATCCTTCCCTCCCTCCATCTCTATCCCATCCAGGACCTCATCACCCCCTCCTAATGACCCTGTCCCTCCACTGCCGACCCACCAGGACTGCTTCCTCTCCTGTCTCGTCTTCCTCCACCTCCCACTGAGGGCTGCCGGTCCATCGCCATGCCTACGGAGGCAGGGAATGGGGGGGACCTTGGTGATGGCAGCAGGAACCATGGCGATGGGGTCCATAGTGACAGCCAGAGACAAGAACGACAACAACGACAACAACAACAACAACAACAACAACAACAACAACAACAACAGGCCCTCAAACAAGTCAGCACCACCGCAGACAAAACAGAGAGCAAGAAGACCAGAGAGAAGAAGTCTGAGAAGCGGAAGAGTTTGAAGGAGGTGGGATCGAGGAGGGAGAGGTCAAGGGAGAGGGAGGGGGGGAAGGAGAAGCCGCAGGGGCCGGGGGGGGCAGAGAGGGACGTGGAGAGGGGGCGGGCATCGACGGAGGCGGTGCTGGCCGAGGGAGAGTGCTGCGTGTGCTTCTGCCCCTACGACAACATGTTCAAGGCCCCCAAGCTGCTGAAGTGTGGCCACACCTTCTGCCTGGAGTGCCTGGCGCGCATCAACGTGACATCGGCCGAGCTGCGCAGCCTGGCCTGCCCCATGTGCCGCGAGCCCACCGCCCTGCCGCACGGCCGCGCCCTGCCCCGCCTGGCCACCGACACGCAGGCGCTCGGCCAGTTGCCCCCCGGCCACCGCCGCCCCCTCTCCGTGCACTTCAAACGCAGCAAGGGCCAACTGGTGGTCAAGAACGCGGCGGGGAAGCCCAAGAAGCCCGTGAAGGCGGGCGACGGCACAGGGGGCGAGGGGGTCTTGGCCGAGGGGGTGCGGGTGGGCCATTCCGGGCAGCTGACCCTGGACGTGGGTCGGCCCCCCAACCGGATGCAGAACCGCGTGCGCCAGCTGTTCCGCCGCAACGAGTGCTACTTCGGGGTGCTGGGCGTGGTGATCGTGATCATCATGGTGCTGGTGCTCACAGGCATCCTGGCCTTCGTGGTCGTGCCCAGCATCGTGGGCAACAGCCCTGCTCCATCTGCCTCTTCCAGTGAAACCCCCCAGCACTCGGGATACCCCTGAGAGAGAGAGAGAGGGAGGGGGAGGGGGAGGGAGCTCTGTTCTGGACACACACACACACACACACACACACACACACACACACACACACACACACACAACTGCACACGCACTACAACCAAAACTCCTTTTTGAAGGAGTGTTTTTTATTGTATTTTATTCTTTCTGTTGATATCAAAAGGAGAGGAAAAACTTCAGATGTCCCTGTGTGAGTCTGCCTGTCAGCCTTGCCTTTCTGTTTCTCACACTGGAGTGACAAGGACACCTGAGATCTGGTGGGTCTCAGTGGGACTCTCCTCTTTTCACTGAACTGAACTGCAATGCAGCATCACTGAATTACTGAGACCCTGCACACAAGGGTCTGCAACCAAGAGAGACACTGAGACAGAGACAAAGACATGAGGATACAGAGAGAGGCACAAAGTCAGTGTTGTCACAGTCGTCTCTGTGGGTGGGACGGGGTGGGACGTGGTGGGACAGGGGCGGGGAGGGTAGGAGCAGCCTGCTTGGATTTTCGGTCAGTGGTCTGGAGGGAAACAAGGCCTTTTTCTTATGAGTAAATTGTATCCCCAGTGCGTGTAGACCTGATATGATGTGATGTTCTGTTTTAGTGGATGTTCACAGTATAGTGCAATAGGAGGTCCTCGCACAATTCTCAATGAACAGAAATGAAGCGCTGTGATTGGGTAGCGTTGACCTCAGCAAGCTGTAGCAGCCAGTGCAATTCCACCCTCGTTCTGGAAACTCTAGAATGTTCTTTCTCTTCTCACTTCCTTGTCTGTGTGGTTGTGGTTTGTTTTAAGGGGCGAGGGGGAGGACAACGACATGGTGTTTACTGGGGTGCACACAGCACTGTAAATGTATCTGAGTCTGTGTGTGAAGGCCCTGGCTGTGCAATGCAAACCCCCCAATAAAGCATTAACCAATCAGCTCAGGGCATTCTCGCACTTCATTTGGGGAAAATGCTGTTACGCACTACATTCTGTGTACGATATAAACTGTTCACTGTATTCTGTAGGGCCTAGACACTGCAGTGTACTGGATTACACAGACACTATGTTCTGCACACTATGCTGTATCAGCTGGGGCCCATATGCATACATTCTGGGCTGTGTTTGTGTTTGTCTGTGGGTAAGTGTGTGTGGGTGGGAGAGAGAGAGTGTATTTTTGGCTCACTCCTCTCCGTGTTTGTGTACGTCAGCACGCATGAGAGAGAGAGAGAGAAAAACAAAGACATAGTGAGACGCGGTGTGACGTGAGCCACACGGCAGGGTGCTGGAATGCAGGAACGCACAGGAATCCCAAACCGGTCTGACAACATCACAGCAACCCTGCTCCAGATTCCAGATAATACACACACACACAGTCACACACGAACAGGTGCTGTTATTTTGCTCTATCTGTGGGGATTTCCTATTTCTATTTCCTGTTTCAGATTCCAATCAAACAGATCTGCTCTCAGCGGTTCAAGGCGACAAAAGACAACAATAAACTGTGTGACCCAGTTCCCTTGTTATAATGAAGCAGCCGTATTTGTGAAGAAGATGTTTTACACAGCGGGGTCAGCTCCAAAATGAGAGAGGGTGTGTGTTTGTATGTGTGTGAATGTGTGTAAGAGAGGATGTGTCTGTGTGTGTGTGTGTGTGTGTGTGTGTGTGTGTGTGTGTGTGTGTCAGGAATGTGTGTGTAGCTTCCCTCTCACTTAAAAGAACGGGAATGATGATGCCAGTTGAGAGCATGCAGACGTAATGATGGTTTCAAGCGACTGTGAAACCGGTGTTTAACCCCAGTTTCCTGTTAGTTTCTCTGCCGCCATCTGGTGAAGAGAGGTGTAATTACCCAGACACAGACTACTGAACCAGGGAAAAGTGTTTACTAGACTGCAACTCTAAATGCTTTGGCAACACTTGGGTAAACTTGTCAAATCAATAAAACTAATTGATATATACATACAAATTAAAAACCTGTATATAGTGCACATAGGACAGGTAGAGAGACATGGTGCCACAGTCACAGCTGTAGAGCACCTATAACAAGCTTCTCTATGCACGGGACTGCAGCTAACACACGGGTTTCTACACACAGGCATGGATGCCAGAACAACAGCAAAGAGTATAGAAGCACAAGAGACGAGGCTAATAGGCCGCTCCATTGCAACAAGCGACGCCTCCGCCATATTGGACTGTGAATCCAGTAAAACGTCCCTCCAACAAATTGCCGTATAAAAGTACAAAAAAAATTATCAATATTTTATGTCCATATATTTAATGCCTCTACTGAAATAGCATGTGCTAAACAATTTATATAGATAGATAAAATACTATATAAATTACTTGCTTATTAAATTTGTTAAAGAATCAAATAAATGTGTAAACCATTCATTCAAAATTTAGTTTATTAAACAACAAAAATGACAAACATGACATGATTTACTGATAACTTATTTTGAGACATTTTCTACTGCGCTTCTGATCTGGCGCTGAGAGTCTGTGATTTTGGGTTGTGTAAAATGTGATGAATTCTGATCCAATGAGACTCTTACGTACTTCACTCCTGGCGTTTCTCTGGTGGCTTCTCCTTAACTCCAAGTCCAGTGCGGGTGGTGGGTTAGGGGCATTAACCCTTGTAGGCACTGCATCCCATTTCAATCCAGCATGGCTACAAGATCATCAAAGATAAACTGATCCCCTTCATTGGCTGATTTTTTTTCTAAAAGCAATTCTATGTGACTGAGATATTTGTTCAGTATATACATACTCATTAGATGGCTCTTGACCTGGCTGGGTGGAAATGTGCGCTGTGCACTGTAGCTCTGAGCCTCTGAGCGCATCCCCATCAGAGACACATCCCTGAGACTGAGACCCCCCTGCACCTGCACACCTGCACACTCATTCACTACATTACTAGTTCAATATTACAGCTAACAAGAACTACCCAGAAGAAAAAACAAGGCTACATTCATTGTAAAACAGGAGGAAGTCTAGGCTACAGGCAGACTCTGTAGTCTCATGTTTTTAAGGTTTTGTGCGTTTGGGTTGGGTGCTGTAAGTGGAAGTTATTCTTTACCACCTCATAACACAGTGCCGTCCTGCCGCCATAGCATGTCTTACACACAATAATAGGTTATCAATTAACTGATTTCGGCCACTGTATTTAATAACCCCATTCTTACTTAGAGGCACATCCATATAAATCGAAATGAATATGATGTTTCATGGCTACTGTAGGACTGCAGTTTCTAAAGGAAGATTAGGTGCAGCAGCAGCAGCAGAAACGCCGAAACTTTCACACTTCAGACCCCACATTGTCAGGGTCTTTATGGAAACGGTGGAAGGCAAGACTGTTTGCTATCAAACTGATAGTTGTTGCACTTCACTGAGTAACACAACTTCCTGTTGTTTTCCCACTTCGCCCTCACATGGTACAGGTTGTGGTGTAACTGTGTCTCACAGCCCAAAATGGCGGCAGCGCCACCTAGCGGCGATTTGCTCCTACACTGACAGCAGTTTGTGGAACCGCAATCAAAACAAGATGCACTTTGGTTTTAGCAGCAGCTAGAAGCTGTCAATCCAGACAAAATCAGCATCGCATGAACCTCTCCGTGACAGGTCGTTGGAGCGGGTGTAGATACTGCCGGGATGCGCAGCTGTACCGGACACGCAGTGGAAGCGAGCAGGTCTGTGCGAGGGGCGAGGGGTCACCTGACACACCCACTGTGTCGTGGACAGCACCCCTCACTGTGCTGACCACGGCCCCCGGCAGCTTCACTTGCGCATTGTTCGTGAGTTTTAAATCGCTTCTTCAAACTTTGCGCTCTTAAAATAAACATGTAAAATAAACCCCCAACAGATCGGGTTGTTTTCTTTCCACCGGCCGTCGAGTATACCAAGTACAGATCAGTGACTAGAAGAACAGTTCGTTTGAAATAGTTTGGGTGTAGGGAGTTTAACTTACAAAAATAAATGAATAATAATCATTAAAAACTCCCGTTACGTTCGTTCTGCGCAGATGTTTCAATACAAAAAGATGTACATTAAAGAATGGGAGAGTGTTTTTTATTTTCTCTTATATAGACCAGGGGTTCCCAACCCCGTCCTGGAGCCCACCCTGCCCTGCTGGTTTTTGATCCAACCGAAATCTGAATTGCTTAATTGATTCCTTAATTGAACTAACAATGCAATATAAGGCTCAATTATATAATTAAGAGCTCAGGTGGAATGCTGAAATGCACACCAGTCTTCTGTAAACGCACTGCAGAGCAGACAAACCTCATAGCAGTGCTTCTCAGATGAGGAAACGGTTCCGATTAGCATCCCCATTCAAGTTTGCTGTTTCTGTGTATTGGTTTCTGTTTGATTGTGACTGTTATGAAAAAGAGGATCTGAGGAAACAAATATAAATAGTTAGATGTTTACTTACATGTGTGTATTTATTCGTTTAACCCCCTGC
The DNA here is from genome assembly GCF_036373705.1 of Amia ocellicauda. Lineage (NCBI taxonomy): Eukaryota > Metazoa > Chordata > Actinopteri > Amiiformes > Amiidae > Amia > Amia ocellicauda. The sequence continues at coordinate 2,436,218 of NC_089864.1, read as the reverse complement.
TTTGTGAGTCAACAGGTACAAGACAGTCAGTGCAGTCAAACAGACAGACACACACAGAAAGAAAGAGACGAAAAAAATAGAGAGCAGTGTGTCTTCCAGGGGACGCCACTGACATGTCTTCAGGTTGTCTTTCTAGTTGTGGAGACACTGTGAGTGTGAGGGGGCAGAAGCCCTAATGGGGTCTCTTGCCCCTCAGATCTGTGCCAGCTGGCATGAGGTGGCCTCGTCTGCTGTGATCTTAACTCTGCCAGCTGCGCTGCCGGTCCCCAGCCCGGTTAAAGGAGGAGGGAGGTGAGTGGAGCCGACCGTGAGACACAGCTAGTGTGGACCTCTCACTGGGAACTGGCGCTTCTTTATCAATGTGTTTGTTTACTCTGTTAACCACTCATACAGTTTTTTCTCAATTGCTTAAAATTGCGATCCTGTGGGGTGAGTCTTAACTGCTTTGAAAGTGTGAATAGTGTTTCAGGAAATGTGTTTCAGCAGCTGAGGAAAACTAATATCAATAGCATTCCACATATGGGAATTTAAACAGCACTTTCTTCTTACTATTATTAATATGAATTAATTAATCAATTTATATTTTTATCTTCAGATACATCTTCAGATTACCCAGTCTGCCACACTTGATCAGGTATGTTTTGCTGAACTAAACTTGTTGTTTAGGCTGTTGTAACAACCAGTGTAATAAATGCACTTCCACATTTCCCCACCATCGCCCTCGCCATACCCGTCTCCTCTCCCAGCTCCAATCAGTCACTCCTTCAATCTCACTGCTCTCTGATTAGTCACTGCACACCTGCTCTCCATCATCTGCTTCTCCCCCCGGCCTGTATAAATATGGGCTCAAATTAGTGCCATAAGTATCGCATTAAAAATATATGTATTGTTAAAAAAAAAAACCTTAAGAAAAAATGTATGTTAAAATCGAAAGCAACAAAAAATGTATCGAAACCCAAAAAAAACAAAAAAACTTGAAAGCAAATAATGTTAAATCGAGAGCAAAGGTCGCTGCAGTCCCTTCCTGCCTTCCAGCCCACCCTGATCTCTGATTGGGTTAGATCTGCCGTCACTCAAACCTGCTGGACCAATGGAGAGCCATGATCCACGCCTCCCTGTAAATCCTGCCCTCACGACAAAACAGCGTCAAAACTCGTAAATGAAAAAACAAAAACCGAAAGCAAAGAAACCGGCGCTGAAAGCAAAAATTGCAGCATTGCAAGCAAAGACAGCGTCTGCAGGAGAGTTTTGCTATCGATTTAACATTGTTTTCAGTTTTCATTTTTTTTGTTTACAATTCTATACATTTTGCATTCGATTTTTTTATTTTTGATCTCAACATCAATTCTTTGTAAAAAAAAAAAAAATCGTTTACATTTTTTTTTTAATTCGATCTTTTGAACCCATATATAAACCCCTCCCTGACTCTCAGTCACTGCGAAGTTGTGTCAGTTTACCTCCGAGCAGTCTCCCTGTGCCTTGTATCTTCCACCTCCAGCTTTACCCCTCCACCACAACCTTGGTCTTCCCCCGATTCCCTGTTTGCCAGATCGCCCAACCCTTGCCTGTGACCACGTCTTGCCTCACCTTTGTCCACCCTGTCCTGCCACTATCTAACCCACGCTTGATTGACCACCTCTACCTCGCCCTGCAACTGGGTCACCAGTCCCCACGGATAGATGAATGGTGATCATTCATTAACCCGAGTCATTTTCTCCTCTCGGGGAAATGCGTCCTTTCCCCTAAATGTATCATTACCTTGTTTTAAACTGCATTCACTAATTATCGATCATTGTTTTTTCATCCCCACATTGTCGTCTTTGGTGACCAGCTATCTACCTCAGCATGGCCAGCAGGGCAGGAAAGAAGACAAAGGCCACACACAGACAGACATCATTGAATAGTTGTTGGTGTTTGGCTGCCTGCAGGTTGGATCACTGGTTACGCTTCATCCTTGTGGCCGTGCAGGTGCAGATCGGTGAGCCTCTGTTCCTCATGTTTCTGTGTCTGTGACAGCTGTGGGTCATTGTCCTATTTATTCAGCGTTCTTTGTTCATAATCAGGAATTAGCTGATCACACTGGTGTTGCCTCTGTGTTTGAATTACTAACATTATTACTACTGGGCGATTCAGAGTACAGGTCAAAACACAAGGCTGGAATCGAACCCTGGTCCCAGGTGCTGTGAGGCAGCAGAGCTAACCACTGTGCCACCTATTATTAATATTATTATTATTACACTTTACATTCACCCTGAAGAAGCTGGCATCTCTCGCTCTCCCCCCCCCCCAGTGTGTTTACAAGGGCATCGTGATCTGAGTCTGAGTGTCTCAGTCTCTCTCCCAGCCTCCCAGCCTATTGTCTTTGTGTTGGTGTTGGTGGCGGACTCTGGCACGCTGCCCTGTAACGGGACTGCCTACGTGGGGGTCCCTGTGCAGCAGAGCCACATCCTCTGGCAGACTGCGGACCGCCGGGTCTTTGAGTTCAGCGCGGGACGGGTCCGCCCTGGCGCCGGGTTCGAGGGCAGATCTGAGATGTCCAGCGAGAAGATCAGACAGGGGGACTTCTCTCTGACTATTCACAATATCTCCTTCTCTGACGAAGACACTTACGAATGCTACTGGGAGGCAGACAAGGAGCATTTCCTGGGCAGCGTCCCACTGTTTGTTGAAGGTACGTCCCTCGTCCCCTGACTGACAGCAGCGTACCTCCCGCAGCTGAGGGGGAAGAGTGATCTGTGTAGCTCTGCTGCCACACTATGAATTAGTAATGTTGAGCCGTGACGTCATTGTTTTCTGTTTGTTGAAACACCGATTTCGCTTGGACTGGACCACTGTGATGATTTGGGGAAGGGGAATGGGGTTTCAGCTTTTTAATCGAGTTCATAAATGGAGTCCCTGTCCCCCTGTCACCATCTGCTTGCTCAACATTTATCCTTTGGAATGTTTTTGTTTTCCTTGGGGGAGCAGAGACCGTTCTTTGTTTATGTAATTTCGCTCTTTCGCCAGAGAGCCCTCTGTCCATGTCCTGTTAACATGCTTGTCTGTCTGTCTCTCTGTCTGTCTCTTGCTCCAATCCCTGACTGAGCCGGCAGTAAAGGAGGACTGCGGTGCACCAGGGCTGTGTGTATCTAACGTTGCATCCTCATTCTTCACAGCTCACAGATACAACCTCACCCTGCAATCCAGAGCCAATCTGACCCTCCTTCTCCACTCCAGTGCACCAGTGGAGGTGCTGTTTACTCCCGCAGGATCTGCTGAGCCTCCCAGATTCTTACTAAACAATACAGGCCGCCCTGGCCCCGGGTACGAGCACAGAGTGTCAGTGCAGAGCGGCTCTCTGACCCTGCGCTCACTCACAGCAGCTGACCAGGGAAACTACACAGTGAGGGACTGCAGCACCGACCGCACCATCAGCACCGTCTCTGTGTCTGTGGAGGGTGAGCTGGAGGTCTGCTAATTAATAGCTACTGCTGTATTAACTCTTGGTACAGTGTGTCCTTATATTGACCTGTGTCTTTATTACCTCTCAGCTCACAGTGACTCCCTCATCCTGCCGCCTGGAGCCAATCTGACCCTCCGCCTGTTCACTGCAGAGCCAGTGGAGGTGCTGTTTGCTGCTGCAGGAGAGGGAGCCTCTGTCTCAGTGTGCGCTGTGGAGAGGGGCGCAGCGAGCCGCCCTGGCCCCGGGTACGAGCACAGAGTGTCAGTGCAGAGCGGCTCTCTGACCCTGCGCTCACTCACAGCAGCTGACCAGGGCCAGTACACAGTGAGGGACCTGCAGGGACACACCATCAGCACCGTCTCTGTCTTGGTGGAAGGTGAGCAGTTTCGTCAGAACTATGGCCCTGTCGTTTGGGCGTGTCTTAGAGTGTCTTCATGCTGTTTCCTGATGTATTCAGTCTTCATTTCCCGGCAGCATGGTTGGTTTGAGCCCGTTGTTTGTGCTTTCAGGCTGGTGTGGCTCCAGTCACTGAGAGATGATGTGCCAGGGTGCTGAGGGCTCACTGACGGGGGTGCTCTTGTGTTGACTCTGTAGCGTTGTGTGGCAGTATGAGTGTGGACTGCTGTGTCTGAGCAGTCAGTCAGTGTGTCAGTGTGTCAGTCAGTGTGTCAGTCAGTCAGTCAGTGTGTCAGTCTGTCAGTCACTCAGTAAGTGTGTCAGTCAGTCAGTGTGTCAGTGTATCAGTCAGTCAGTCAGTCAGTCAGTGTGTCAGTGTGTCAGTCAGTCAGTCACTCAGTCAGTGTGTCAGTCAGTCAGTGTGTTATCACAGATCAGTCAGAAAAATATATATTTTAGTAAACATTCTCTTAAAACATTTTTTCTATTTCACAGATGCTGGAGCCACAAGGACAAAGAACTATTATTTTATTTTGCTCTTGCTCTTACCCTTGGCTGCTGTGCTTGGTGTGTTGTATAAAAAGAGGGAAGTTAAAACGCAGGAATACGAATTACAGGGCCAGCGCTGTGTGGAGGACAGTACACTGTAGTATAGGGTCCAAACTGGAGCCAGTGCTGTGTGGACTATAGTAGAGTACAGGGGCCCAGACTGAGACACCCTGGAGCTGCCAGGGAAGCAGAGGAGATGGACAAGGACAGAGTTAGCATCGACACAAAGCAACTTATCTTTTTAATCACAGAGGATGGTGTGTCTGAGGAGTTTTTTCCATTTGAGCACAATCCTTTTTCATTTTCAGTTCTTTGTTTTTTGGCCATTACACACCACTGTGTATTTTGGATTACTTTGGATAGGATTACATTGTATAATTGTGGGGAGGAAAAGACAAAATAATTTGAGCAACAGGAATCCGTGACGTTGGCTCTCACAGTGCACCTGGGGGGTGTAATTAGCTGATCTTCCACAGGTGCAGCCTGTCTACTCATGCGGCTTCACCCAACAGGAGGGAGAGGAGCTGTGAGAGAGAGAGAGGGGGAAAGCCCTGAGCACTGAAAAGCCATAGCACAGTGTGAAGTTGTTTCTTTTGTTTTCCTGAGTGTTAAGGTCCTGTATATTAAGCTGGGCTGTGCCCGTATTGTATGTCTCTCCTTGTATTTGCTGAGGGCTGCTGTGTCCATGTTGGTGTTGGTCATGAAATAAGGAGACAAGATGTTACTGTCTGTATTGTTTTCGTTTGTATTTTCTTTTGTTAACCCGGCTATATTGTAACCTTTTTTGGAATGGCAGGCCTATAAGCTAATTGGAGGGAAGCAGGAGCGGTTGCCATTGCGTTGTGTGTCACAGTGGTGCGTGATGCTGATAATCACTAATCTTTTCTTTCCCTTATATTGCTGTTGCACTTATTTTATATGATCACTTCTTTTGCTTTCATTATTTGAAATTGTTTACAATGTGGTGGTTTTATTGTATATTTTTATTTAATTACTTTATTAATTGGGTGATGGGATTATTAGTTAATGGCCAGGCGCATGCCGCTGGTCGACATTCCCACATAGATTCCCCAGTGTTCTCCCAATGAATCATCTTCACCGACGCCTGCTAATCCAGCAAACCGTCTATAAAAGCCTAGGAGTCTCCACTCTCAGGGTGTACACTGAAAGATATACAGCAAGCGAGCAGAGCAGTCGGGAGGAGAACAGCTGCAAAAATAACCTGCAATGACCAGGGCAGGAGGGAAAGGCAGAGGGTGACGGCAGAGATCCAACTTCAAAAGATTTCCTTACTGTGGTTTACACATTGCTAAACGAAGACCGGACGGGACCAGAGGATTCAGCACTAAGCGACCCGCAAAAGGTTTGAAAAAGCATTTTGCACAGGACATCTCTCTACCAATTTCCTGGTACAGGACTTCCCTCTATTGATTTTTGACTTGCCTATATAGTGAGATTGAGCTAGTTATTGTATATTTATATTATTACTTTTATTAGCTTTCATTATACTTTTTATTGGTTTTATTTTAGGCACCCTGGGTGATTTAAAGGCATTTTAATTTTAGTATTAACTATATTGTGTCCTGTAAGTCATTGTGATATCCTGTGTGTGCTATTAACTGATCAGACTTTGTGCCCTGTAACAGTGTAAACTGTGTAATAAACGGTTTATTCTTACCTTACCATCCATCTTGTGGTGCCTTCGGGTCCTTGAGCTTGCCCGGGGGGAAATATTAGTGGGTGTAATTTAGGTGTTTTTAATTTAGCACCCATAGGTGGTGACAAGTTCTCTGGGGTTTGTGTAAAACCTGCACTGTAAAAAATATTGTGCCTGCTCTACTTGAGGCAACTATTTCCATCAGCTTTTCACAAATTACCAACAACACCAAGTTGTATGTACAGTATGCTACACTTAAATGTTTGTGTAAAACCAACTTCATTGTGTAGCGTTATGTTGGGTGTATTTTGATAAGAGCATTCATAGCTCTGAGCTGAAGCTCTGATCTGAAGAAGACCTCTCTCCCAAAGTTATCAGATTTCCTAAGCTCATCAGCGTGTGAACTGGTTCGCATCAAAGTGACAGTTTTGGGGAGGATGGCACCGAGAAGAGGCCAAATAGTTTGGAATTCTGCTATGAGATGTCTGGAGAAAGGGGCCTGTAGGTGATAAAAACTCTTTGAAATGGACGAGAGCCGAAATCCCAACACAGAGCTACGAACCCGGGCCAACCGGCATTTCCAAAAGATGGCATGGATTGACATCAGTCATAAATCAAGCCCCCCTCCAATAGGACACTGGGGGCTGAAACCGAAATCCAATCTCAACCAGAAACCAACCAAGTCTTTGCCGGCAACAGAAGAGTTAAACTGGGAGAAGGAGATTGAGCCGTACGAAGAATTCTTTTAAAGGACTTTATTAAATAAAGAACTTTACAGACTGCGCTGCCCGCCTGTGCCCACCTGATCAGTGGAGTTTTACAGCTGGACAATTGACTAAGTCGACTGTATACGAAAGTGTCAGTCATTTAAATAGCTATTGAGTCTTAAGAAACTTGACCCTTGGAACGAACAGGGCCCTGCTTTCCTCAAAGACTTTGTCTTCAAATAAGTACGGTGAGAGACCCTGCTTGCCAAGAAGATTTTGTGCACAACCTTGGAGCCTTCAAACCAGTGGAAAATCTGGTTGGAAACGACTCTACATTCGCGAAACCCCAACTTCCAGGTGCATCGACTGAATGGAAGTTCTTGGACAAAGCCGAACCGGACTGCCTTTGTTCCAAACCACACGGACCTCGTGCCGTGTGCTGTTATCTGAGCCCGAAGCCAGAGAGGCCTCATCATTGGAGTTCATGATTCATGACATTTGAGAAATCAATTAGAAATGTTAATCTGTGATTCATAACTCTAGAATGTGTAATATCATTTAGTTTTCTTAAATATAAATGTGTGCTGCAGTAAACTGTTTTGTTGATAATTTTAGAAATAAAATCTGTCAACGCCGAGAAATATCTTCTCATTCCTGTTTAACTGTTTAGTCTGAAATTGACACAAGTTAATAGACATTAGATTATTGGTGGCCCTGCCTATCCTTAATCATTGAATAATAATCAGTTAAGGTAAATTGTGGTAACAAGTAATGATAGGATCTTTCTCGGCACCTAAATGTAAATGAGACTGATATATATATAACGAGAAGTTACCTGACATAAATACTAACCTGCTTAGTTAGTTAATGTCTGACTAACAATACTAACGAGAGACTCACCTTCGTCTTACTAACCGGTATTGTAGTCAATGTGTTTATAACCTTTTTTGTTTAACGATTTGTGTGTTATCATATGCGATCCCATGGTCTTTGATTTGGTCACGGAAGTGATTTGTCTTTGATTTGTTGATCTAGAGTTGAATTTTAATTAGTTTTTCCCTTTTGTATAATTAGTGTAGTGCTACATTTAGTCTTTGTTTTTAATAAATTTGATAATTTATGTCCTCCATCTATTTATATCTGCGTCCAATTATAACAGAAATTGAGTTCTACAAGATTCCAGGATTCGTGATAAAGTGATACTATACATGCACTTCTTTAATTGAAATTTATAAGTGTACCTTACGCTACAATTGTATCTGTTCTACAGTCAATAATATAAGGTCGATCTCTTAATCCAAAACTGAACTTGTAAGTTTGATTTATTTTCTGATTAGTTACTTATGGCAACCAAATCAATGTAAATAATTGCATTTAAATTCCTAATGTGATTTTTTTAATGTACATCCTACCTAATGCTGATGTAAATAGTTGCCTCATTATTTTCTAGTAAATATTACTTGATTTTGTGAGTCAACATCAAAGTACATATAAACATTTAAACCTCTCTGTAATTTGACTTAATTCTGAATTGTGAAGTTTTCAAATACAAAATGTCAAGTTTAAATATCAATTACATTTTTCCACTGCAGGAAGTCTTTGCAAAATAAACCTCAAGTTGCACATATGTACATTTTAAACATTACATTTAAAAACACAAAAATGTTAACTTGATTTTAAAATGTTTTATACTGCAAAAGACGTTTAACAGATTCCTTTGAACAATCCTAACCACTTCCTTACATTTCTTACAAGGTGGAAATAATGCAGAGAAATAATGAAATAAGAAGATCTGTACAGCTGTGTAGTTAAAGGGATAGTACACATATTTGCACCTTATTGTCTGATAGTTCCTTACACTGAAAGTGGTCCATGGGCTTGGAAAAGCTATTATCCATTGATCAGAGTTGTTTAAGCCACTAACGTAATCTAAATTTAGCCACATCTAACTAAAACAATGGGAGTGAATTAAACAAATTTAAATATGTGGTCAAATAATCTCAAAGTAACTACCAAGTCAGACATTTAATTGTAGTTAATTTGGCTAAGCAATTTTGAACTTTGTCTAATTGCCCCATCGCTCCCATGTTTTTATTGATGTTGTTAGTGAGTCTAAAGTTAGCCGAAGTTAGTAGCATGAACCATGAATTACAGTTTCTCCAGGCCCACTTTAACGTTAAGGAACCATCTGACCCCAATTTGTAAAAACAAAACAAAAACTGTCTACTGTAACATTTGAAAATGAACTCAAAACAGACACAGAGAAAAAGTAAATATGTGAGCATTTAACATGTTGAAACAAGTTCTCTCTGGCAGAAACAATCGCAGATTCCTGTCGTGCAAATTGAACAAGCAGTGGTCTGTGAAGGTAAACTCAGTAGTTCAAGTGATAAAGTTATCTAAGATTTAACATTTTAGACTCTGACAAACTATTATTGAAGCACAGACACGTGTAACAGTCCAGTTTCTCAATGAATTTTGACTCTAGCCAGATCGTTGTGATCTTCCTGAATTCCTCCTCAATCTGAGAGACAGAGAGAGACAGAGAAAGAAGATGACACACATAGAGAGAGATCGGGAGAAGGCACTGCTATATTTACCTGAGACACATCTTTACATTGAAGGATTATTACACTTTTGTCATTCAGGTGTGATAATACAGGTGGTAGAAACAGGGCAGGCATTGGTCCTTCAGGTCACTCACAGGAGGACTCCACTTAACATCTTGTCTTCATCTGCTGATTTTCTCTTGACAGAGTTCACATCCAGTTCTGGCCTTCAATTCTCTCAAAATCAGAACTAAATATTAAAGTATCACAGGGAATCAAAAAAATAAAGTGTAAACTACTCTTTTTTTGTTTCAAGAATCAAGGGGTATGTCATTCATCTTTTAAACCAAAATAGCTTAATCAATTACAGATTTAAAAACAAAACAAAGAAAGGACTACCTTTTTAAAGATGCAATGAACTCACAAATAAGATTAATAAATGAACATACCTTCATATGCAAAACAGGGAGACTTGGATATCCAAAGCAACGGGATTCACCTGTTGATTAAATTATTCAATTAAAATAAATTGACAAAGCAATAAGAAACCAAATAGCTCCTTTTAAATGTATAACATCATCTTCACAGTGCTCATACTGCTGTACTATTTGGGCTGCTAGATAATATCCTCTACATTTTATATTTCACAACCCAGAAAGTTACATTTTAAAACTACCATCTCGTCTCATGCTTACTTTCGGACAATCTCCTCTTTCATGCCAGGTTAAAAAATCCAGTTCTGGAATTCTGAGCCAGGTTTCTGTATACATAGCTGTTTTTAATAATTTACAGTTTATGAATTCACATAAAATTATATATCATTTTACATCTTATAAAATTAAGATTTTGTAGCTAAGGTTAAACAACTCATGTGCTACTACTACTACTACTACTACTACTTAGAAAAGCTGCTGATATGGCTGCACACTGATCTAATTTGTTACAGATTAAGACAAAATTGTTACACAACAATCTAAATTAAATATTTTAAATAAATACTTCTAGTTGGCTAGATATATCAAATTTGCTGGCATGATCAAATAAGTTAGTTGAATCTCATATATCAGTCCTTACCTGTTGAAAGACTGCTCGTTGGCTACTCCACAGGTAATCGCCCGTCTTGCCTACATCACCAAGCGGTGAACTCTGGTCCAATCCCCTGCACGCTCACTCTGTGTGACCTCTGCTAGATAATGCAGCTTTATAAGTTTAATATTTATACCTGAATATTACGTTTGAAAGTAAAAATTTAAATGAAGTATGGAACTAGAAATATTCATGTAGAATCTTTACTTTGGAGTTACATTTACAAACCCACTGAGTTATTTTTTATAGTGATGTGCAGCTGGTGAATTAGCTATTGAATCAAGCGTGATAATTGTCTTTTGATCCTTGTTGTTTTTGAGACCCTGTGATAAATTTGTTGCCTTTGTAGGTTATTGTACTTTACTTTAAAAATATTTTCCCTGGCTTGTAATAAACTCTACCATGTTCGGATGTCACTTCCCATTATGTCATCAGTGCTTGGTTTTCTGGCCCCTATATGTATGTACAAAGTGCCACATCCAAACGATGCTCTGATGGGGACACGATTCCTGTGTGCTTCAGAGCTGCCTGCAGGTCAAATTATCCAGATAAATGATGGTGGATTAGACTGTATATCCCTTGTGGGAATGGAAAACAGCCCCAATTCCTCCTGGTTTCAAGGAGAGGAGCAGTGAGTTAAAATACAATGAAACTCTAAACCACCATCCAAACTAAGAAACAAAGATATAACAAAGACTAGTGCCCACACAGACCGCAATGCAGTTTCCAGACTGAAAGCTCAACTGTGAATAAATATACAACATTCAAATATTTTGGCGACATGCACGAGCGAGGGAGAGAGCAATGCCCAACATGTTTGAAAACATGTGGCATCCCAAAGCACTTCTCTAAAGTGTGCCTGGCAAACAAGAGACAGAGCACAATGAGGAAAATACACAACATAGAGGAGCAAATGCCAACAATGACAGCTGATGCAGATCCCCACAGCACCGGGGGCATATATTTAACAGAAAATATTGGAGCCATTAGGTTTGTGAATCTCACATGTAATAACAAAATTCAACCCTGTGATGTAATGATCCTGTCAGACAAGATGAAGAAGAGCCAGGAAACAGGCTGCAGCCAAGCGACACAAGACTGGGGCTATATTCTGGACAACTAATTCAATCCCTGGGACGCTTCAAAATGGTGTTGTATGGATTCGCATACAGTCTTGAATTTGAGATTGTGCAAGCTCAGCAAAAAACCCTACTGTCGGGCTCAACATGTCAGCGTTTGGGATTGATCAAGTTCACAATCCCAGGGTTGCTCTCTTTCTCTCTGTGTGTCGGCTGTTCTCCAACTGGGGCAGTGCATCAATCTCACGGTTTGCTTTGTGCTTTGTCAGTGTGTGTGTGTGCGTCTGTGCGCATGTCTGTCTGTCTGCCTGCCTTTGTGTCTCTGTATGTCTGTCTGTCTGCCTGCCTTTGTTTCTGTGTGTCGGTGCAAAGCTGAGCGAGTGAGAGAGATGGGAGCCCTGAGAGGAGCTGTCGAAGCCCCCAGGCCTGTGTGCTCAGAAGCGCCTTGGTTTCCCAGCAGTGGCCCGGAAGTGCCAGCCACTCCCCTCTAGGTGTGTGTGCTGTGGGCAGACTACCACAGACAGCCGCAGACAGTTTGGCTTTTTGTTTTGTTTTTTCAAATTGTCAAAGGAGCCGCCTCTGTCCATCCCTTAATGACTCAAATCCGTCTCCCCACAGTCAGTCTGCACAGGTTAGTGGGTTGGCTGCAATGTCCATTTGGATCAGAGTCTCATCAGGCCCAGGGCCGGAGACTGTGCAGCGAGGACAGCCTGACCCGTCTCACTGTCTCCTCCCATGGTTGATCTCTGCGTAGGTGGTGGCCTGTGCTCTCAGGGGCTCCCCCGGCTGGTGGTGTCTGGGGGCGCTGCTCAGGTCCACCATGCTGTAGTGCGGCTCCCTCTCTTCCCCCTGCTCACAAACACAGCGTGGCATATTGCAGTGTACCGCACTGTGCATGCATGTGTAGCATTCTAGTAATGAATATATATATAAAAAATACCTTTTCTTTCCATCTCTTCTGATCTCCTCTCATCACCACACAGTCACAGACGGGTCTACCTGCACTTCCTGAAAGGGCCCAACAGACCAGACTCACACATGAGTAAACACCCATGCATGTACGACACAGTGGTAAGTCATTAAGGTGATTGTTTTTTTTCCATTCCTGTGTATATGTTGATCTTATTTCAGAATGTCCTCCACCTTCTTTTTAGTTTTTAAATAGCAGCCACATGTGGAGGTCAGTGGAAAATGCTTGTGGTTGAGAGAACTAACACTGCAGCTCCAGACATTGCTACTGTGAGCAGCGGCTCCAGCGCACGTACACATGGAGTGGGGTGTGTGGTTTTCCTGTTTGCTGTTGACTGGTGTGGCGCAGTGCTGAGCGCTCGCTCAGGCCACACCCTGCAGGTGTTACCGCTGCTGCTAGAACTGCAGAGACAGGATGTGGGTGTCGACCAAATCTACTGCACACATGAAGAAGCTTTAAAGCATAAATATTGGCTAAATATATAAACAAACATGATTAGCTGAGATTTTCGCATTTGCATTTAAATGGCTCTTCTGTGATCTGTCAATGACGAGGCGTCACTGATAAATAAGCCTATTTTCTCATGCAGGATGTGAATCGGGAAATGACACGGATTCACAGCTTTTCCCTGTCTGACAAGGCTTGTGCCTGTGGGAACACGTCATGCCAATGAAACTGGGTTTGAGTTTGAGATTGATTGTGCGTCTGTACCTGTCCATGCTGGCTGTGTCCCAGACCGCTCCCTTGCTCCCTTCTTCCCTTCCCTCGAGGGGCGGGTTAGTGTGGTGTCCCAAGTGTGCTGTACAGGGGTGTCCCAATACCTTAGCTGACGAGTGAAGGGAGCTCTATGTACCCTGAAGGGCACCTTCGACAGCTGATATCACAGGGTGCTACAAATAAAGGGTTTCAGTACTTAACGATAGTTGTCAGGGACAGGAGAGAACCTAAAGAGGACAGGAGCTCACTGTGAGAAATAAGGCACTTTTTGCAGGCACACTTTAGCAGTATTACTTTCTTAACCCTACACAAAAAGTGTACAAGGGGAACAATAGTGTTCAAAAAGGATAAGAACAAAGTGGGACACTAATGGCACACAGCTGGGCTGGGAGTGAGAGGTGAAGGGTGTCCTAGTGTGCACTCCTCACTCCAGCACACACAGTTAAATGTCTCACAAAGTGCACAATCACTGAAGGCAGGAGGGAGCGGTTTGGGACGCAGCCTGGGTCTCTGTGTTTGTGCCCCTTGCTAACTCCCTCAATGTGTTTCGGCAACGGGCTGTACTTACCATTCCTCTTGGCGATGCCGAGAGCACAGAGGCAGAGAGCGGACAGGAGCCCAGTGGCCCCCAGGGCCCCCCAGCACACTGACCACTGCGGGGGTTGTCCACCCGAGCCTGGGCCTTCTGTTGCTGCTTCAGGGGCAAGTAAATGAAGGAAAGAATGAATGAGTACACAACAAAACAGCACCATAGTGAGTCAGAGCCCCACAGAGATGCCTCCATTGGGGGTTACAGGGGAAATTCACGAACGTCACAAACTGCATTGTGGGTTCTGTCAGTCCGTTAATGTTGCTCAGGGTTTCCATCACTGCAGAGGAAACCGGAGTACTTTCTATAAGGCAACGGCACCAATTACACTGACTGACACACTGACTGACTGACACACTGATACACTGACTGACTGACACACTGACTGACTGACACACTGATACACTGACTGACTGATGCACTGACAGAATGATTGACTGACAACACTTTTGACGGATTAACTGATGATCAGTCCGACTTGCCTTCAGAGGTCAGGTTCTCCTCACACGGGGAGACCAGCAGGGTTCCGTTCCCAAACTGCAGCGTCCTGTCGACCCGGTCAGCGCAGTAGTACAGCGCCAGGGCGGCGTCCGTGATGTTCTCAATCCTCAGGCCGATGGACAGGGGTGTGGGATGCGGGACCGCAGAGAAGTGAGCCCCCCTGTCCTCTCTGATGTGCGTGATTGTGGGTTTCTCTTGATGTGAAGCCATTTTAGCCACCAGAACCCTCTCTGGCACTTGCTCTGGCCGCTGCATGAACCACAGGGTCTCGGTGTGGTGAGGGAGTCCGCAGGGCAGGGTGACGCTGTCTCCATGCCGGACCTGCCTCCTGTCTATGGCGCCACTGGACCTCCGCACGAGGACGGCGTCTGGCAAAGACACGGCGTGAGCTCTTTCTGCTGCTGTTCGCAAACTGCTGCTGTTTGTGCTTCCATCATCATCATCATCATCACCACCATTATAATCATCATCAGCAGCAGCTTCGTCATCATCATTTTAATCATTATCATCATTGCCATAAGAAGAGGAAGATTCAAATGTATGCAAGTTAACACAAATAAATAAAAGATCAATGTGTAAATGTTTTATTATAATTAGGCTATTACACGATGCAACACAAATGCTCATGTGGTGATGATGATAAGAGGTGCTTTTAACATTATACAGAAGAGATCACTTTGTGATGGACTACTGCTAAATGGATCTAAATCAAACACACTTGTTTACTTGGCATAAGAGAGGATTTATAAGAGGTTTATGATGAATCTGTGAACATTGTTTCTTTACTGGGAGAGTCACTTCAGAGGGTTCAGTATTGTAAGTATTTAGGCACGTGGATCGATGAGCATCTCAATTTTAATCATCACATTGATAATTCAGTTTTAAAGGTTGGACCAAAACTCGGCTTTCTTTACAGCTATAGGAAAGCTTTTACTGTTTCCAGTAGATTAAAGCTGGTGACAACTAATATCTGACCAATTTTAGATCACGGTGACGGTTTTCTTTACCTAATCGTAGACTATACATTGGTATTGTTTTGTATTGAAGGTGATCAATGGTACCACACATAAATGTATTACACATAAATTAATGTGTCGACTGTTTGTTTGTGTCCCAGGACCCCCTAGTAAATGAGGCCTTGGTCTCAATGGGTACATTTCCTGGTGAAAGAAAGAAAGAAAGAAAGAAAGAAAGAAAGAAAGCAGCAGCAGGCAGGTGGTAAAGCAGTTTGCGCTGATGGGTAACAGGCCCACACTGTACTCACAGGTCACCAGGAGAAGGATCGCTCTGGCTGCTGACATCCTCAGGACAGCAGGCAGGTTGTGCCCCGTGCCCCACAGCGCAGAGATCATCTGTGTGGGTTTATGTCAGACCTGTGCCACCTGCGAGTCCGTGAGGAGAGGAATAGAGGTACGTCTAACACACCGTTAAAGGAGAGGAGGGGTGTATGTGTGTGGGTGTGGGAGAGTAGACCACCCAACACAGTGTGTGAAGGAGGTGTCCCTTACGGAAATGAAATATATACAGAATATATATTTCAAAATATGTTATTGTAAAATATATATATATATATATATTAAAATATATGTTACAATATCTTCCTGGAAAATATATTACAATATCTTGTAATATCTTGTAATATATTTTAAAATATGTAAAAGATTGCCGTTTTTGCATATTGTGATATATTTTTCAAAATATATGAATATATTTTAAATATATTATGAAAACATTAAAATATATTGTAACATATATGTTACAATATATTTTCCTATATATTTTAAAATATATAAATTATTGCTGTGTTTGTATATTGAGATATATTTTACAAAACATCAAATTCAAGTTAAAATTTGCTTTATTGGCATGACCAGAGTCCTCTACAATACAACAGAGTAATATAATAACATCATAATATAAACAGGGATGTGAAAATACAAACATAGAATTAAGCAATATACAAGAAATACATTATCAAAACATAGTTTAATATATATTTCAATATTTCTGGAACATATATTACAGTATCTTATAATATACTTTAAAATATGTAAATTGCAGTTTTTTTATATTGTGAAATACATTAAGATATTTTTAAAACATAAATGTGAATTATGCCCACTGTATATACTGAAATACATAATACTTTATATATTTCTCCTAAAAACTCCTAAATATATTGTTAACATACTTTTAGATATATAACATATACCTTGATTGTCCTCTTCAATGAAATGAAAACCCTTGCCAGGTACCAGATTTTGAAAATAATGATAATGTTTTAACACCTGACATGTAATGTAATGTCACCTGAAATGTATGTATGCATATAATGAATGAAAAAAAAGCAAAATGTGTTTTTCATGATCCCTTTACGCTCCCGTGTACATGTCCATGTTAAAGAGAGAAAAACACTTTTGTTAGCACAAATAAAACAATGCAAATGTGATATACATAACTTTTTAGTTTACAATAGTATACTTTATAATAACGTTTTTTGTAATAAAAACAAACAATACACTAAAATGCAAATAAACAAAACACTACAAATAATACGAAATTAACGCAAATGAAAATACACTGAAACGTTATAATAATAATAAACAATGAACAGTAACTATCAACTAAAACTCAGCCAAAATCAAAACCTGTGCATCACCGGCTAGCTCTGCGCCATTTATCTGAAGGATCTGGCGCCACAAACGCAGCTTCACTGCCTTGTATTCAGCACTGTTTTCTGAACGGATGTCGTGAAAACTACATCAACCACAACTTAACAAGTACAACTAACAATAAAACGCGCAATAATAATATAAAACCATGTATACACTTGTAGAAGGTGAGTGGTTGCCACAATAGGCAGAGACTTAGACGCGCACAGTCCAGTGGAAACTGTAACACATGCGACTGTGTAAAAACGGCACATGAGCGCCTCCCCCAGGGGCCATTAACACTGAAATACAGAGTCAGATGAAGGGCTGTGTCCTCCTCTCCATCAGTAATTAACACTGAAATACAGAGTCAGATGAAGGGCTGTGTCCTCCTCTCCATCAGTAATTAACACTGAAATACAGAGTCAGATGAAGGGCTGTGTCCTCCTCTCCATCAGTAATTAACACTGAAATACACAGTGTCAGATGAAGGGCTGTGTCCTCCTGCACGAGGGAGAGGAAGACGAGTACCAGGACATACAGTAGGTATACAGCAAAGCATTTACACACACTGTGTCTGATTACTTTCAGAGAGTCATGGATTTGGAGGCCAATGAAGTCATAAATGAAATGATCTACGTTGATGAGGCTGGCTTCAATTTGGCGAAAAGGCATCGGCGTGGAAAAAACATAATTGGCAAAAACTGTGCCATGCCAGAGAGGAGCCAACATCACCATGTGCGCCGCAATCTCCAACAACGGTGCACTCCTGCATAGATGTGAGATGGGCCCCTACAACACCGACCACCTTCTCCTGTTTTTAGAAGACCTGCACGAAAGACTGGTGCCAGAGGTAGAAAGGGGACAGGTGGGAGACCACTTGCCAATATATGTGATCACATGGGACAATGTGGCATTCCACAATTCCCGTGCAGTCACAGCCTGGTTTGACGCCCATCCAAGGATGATGTCCCTTTTCCTTGCCCCTTACTCCCCTTTCCTCATTGAGGAGTTTTTCTCAGCGTGGAGATGGAAGGTTTTTGACCATCGTCCACAGGACCAAATGTCCCTCCTGGATGCAATGGATGCTGCATGCCAATACATCACAGCTGAACACTGCCAAGGGTGGCTAAGGCATGCCAAAAGATTTTTCCCAAGATGCCTTGCGAGAGAAGATATCAGGTGTAATGTGGATGAGAACATGTGGCCAAATGCAGAAAAACGGGCACATTAGAAGATTTTTATTTTTTATTTTATTTATTATTCTTCTGTGGCTTTTTCTGTTTGTATATTTTGTATTTTCACATAATAAATGGCAGCTATATTGCATATTTTTGTTAACTTGCAGTGATGTCACAATCTATGATCAATACAATATACTGTCTATCGTATAAGGGCAGACCTGACACATATAAAATAATGCAGTTTCTGTAATTCCATCTGATGTTAGTGTTTTTATGATATTGTGCTATGATTGACTAAATGTTCCTGTTGGAAGAGAACATGTGTTCATGTTTTGGAATAATTATTTGATTTTGAGACATGTTTGCAGTGTTTTGGTAGACATAGTGTATTGTGTTAGTGCATTACTGTATTTTGAAAATTAGTGTGGGAGTTTAGTTTACAATGTATGATTTTGAGCATGAAATTAACCGTTTTGCCAATTGTGTGTTGTAGGTGTGTTGGTGCGTTAAGAGTTTAGGAAAATTGTTAAAAGTATTGAAAAAAATGTCATAGCGATCGTAAAAAACAGGCAGAGATGTATTTCTGCAGTCGGTAAAGTGTCTATACTAGAATTACCATTATGCTAGTAGTTACATATAGTCCGCTATAATGATGGTTTACAAATAATTAAAATATTATCTTCGTCATGCAATCACATAAAACATGTCTGTTTAAAAAACATTTTAATAGTTTTAAGAGAGTAAGGGAAAGCTAAAAACCGGGACTATTTATTTTGAGAGAACTGACAAGACATCGGGGCATTTAATTTAAGGCCAGGACATATGGTAATCATAGTCTTTCATGTTTGTGTGTATTTATACCAAAAAAGCAATGTATTTCGTCAGGGCACATTGTATTCAGTCCTGCAGTCCTTTCTCGGCAGGATTTTCGCGATCTTTTCAGACACTCTTAAATGTCCCACGTAGTTTAATCCGTAACTCGATGTTTGATAAGATGGCAACACTGGAGAATCATGCGAGAATGTGTCAGACTATTACATATGAAGATGCGGTATGTATGTATGTGCGGCGCCAGACCTTAATACAAACTAAATTGAAAGCAGACGTTTGTTACACTAAACAAGAACAAGAACAACAACAACAACAGAAAGTCTATTATATTTATTTTAGTAAAAAACATCGATTTCAATCCCATCATTCCTAATTCTGGAAAGTCTAAATCAGCTTCTTTCATGATCACATGTCTACGTGCTGTGCTGACCACTGTTTTATTAGGGTGCATGGCTCAGCTTTTTATTAAATAAAGAGACCGATTTTGACGCGTGAATAGCATAGTAAGAAGTTGCCCTGGATAACTGATGTCTGATGCAAAACGAAGTACCTTCTCAATTGAACCGGCTTCGCATGGAGTTACAGGCGACTTCCTTGTACCCAGATTTGGAGTGTGATGGGGTGCTAGGTGACGTCATCGCTGCTAATTAAAAAATGAATATCTAAAAAACTATAACTGCACTGATGAAAACAAATACGGCACAAACCGGCACTAACGAAACGTAGCACAAACGAAATAGACTATTTTGGGGCGATTTGGAGGTTGATGGGGTGCGGAATGACGTCACAGCTCATAAAATAAAATAATATCTCGAGAACCACCAGCACAAATGCAGCACAAACGAATGCATATATTTGTATTGATATTCTGAATAGTTAATTCTAACTATTTAAATTTAGAGAGTTGCCAATTTCTTTCAGTCCACAGTGAATTATAAATAGGGACGAGCAACTATTTATGCGGCTCTTGAATGAAACTTGAAATGATCATGCCTCAGACATGATTAGGTTTACTTCGATTTAAAAATGGAATAACACTCTGGGCTGTTTTAATGATTTAAACATGGCTTATAGCACTCTTTATGTTGTGAGTGTGCGCACATGTGTTTACAAAAAAGTGCATACTGTGTGTGTGTGTATTCAAATGCACACAGACTGCCCTTTCTCCTAATTTGATGTGCTGCTCTGTCGTCTCTACCTGCAGGGTCACCTGTGCTGTGCTACACCACTGTGCATACGGTGCTGGTCTGGACAATAGGTGAGTGACAGTCATGTGTATGTATGATGTATGTATGATGTGTGTGTGTGTGTGTGTACTGGGTTAAATGTTAACGCAGGAAAATTAGCTTTCATTGAAAATCCAATAAATCAGGGGTTCCCAACCCTGGTTATGGAGGAGCCCCCACCCTGCTGGTTTTTGTTCCAACTGAGTTCTTAATTACTTAATTTAATCTTAATTGAATTAGCAGTCTGCTTAGATTTGACTTTTTAAATTGTGAAATAAAATAGGTGGTTCTTTAATAAGTTCTGATTTAGGAAATTATTAGTTCAATTAAGGGTTCAATTAAGTAATTGAGAGCTCGGTTGGATCAAAAACCAGCAGGATGTGGGCTCCTCCAGGGCCAGGGCTGGGAACAATTGCAATAAATGACACTTCTATATAGTGCCTGTAATCGCTGACCCCCATGGCTGTTCACCATATGCTGTCCCGCACACTGGGGATGGGCAAGCATCCCAAATCACTCTCTCTCCCCCAATCTGTCTCCAACTCCCTCACTTTCTCCCTGCTCTCACTAGCCTCTCAATTCAGTTAAATTTAAGGTGCTTTATTGTCATGACTAACAGATCTGCAGTGTTGCCAAAGCAATTTAACATTACATATATATGAAAGAAAGAAAATCACAATGTTTTATAAAATAATATATATTACATAAACATACATTTACTTTTTTATCAAACACAGAAGTAACACAAAAATTGAGTTGGCATTTATTATTTTATTAACGAATGTCCCTTATGTAAGCATATTTATTGCAATGCAGGAGACCGTGCATCTCTGTATCCACCTTTCCTGTCTCTGTGACCACAGCGCCGGTCCGCTCTGTGTCCACCTCTCCTGTGTCTCAGTGACCACAGTGCCGCTCCTCTGTGTGTCCACCTCTCCTGTCTCACAGTGACCACACTGTCCTCTCTGTGTCCACCTCTCCTGTCTCTCAGTGACCACAGTGCCGCTCCTCTCTGTGTCCACCTCTCCTGTGTCTCAGTGACCACAGCACTGCTCCTCTCTGGGCAGCCAGGTCACTATCCTCTCCCTCTCACTCTCTCCCCAATGTGTGACCCAGTTTCTCCAGCTCCCTCCCCAGTCTCATTGTCCGTGTCAGTGGGCGACTCTGTCTCTCTGCCCTGTGATGGAGTGGACGCTGCCGGGATCCCTGAGGAGAAACTCTACATCCAGTGGAGAGTTTCCGAAACACTAGTGTGGGAATCCACGTACGGTGAACTCTACCTCAGCCACAGGTTCAAGAACAGAATCGGGGTCCCCAGAGAGCGGGTCAGACGGGGGGACTTTGCTTTGACCATGAACAGCACCCTGCCCTCTGACACAGGCCAGTATGAGTGCTGGTGTAAGAAAGACGGAGATGTCTGGAAGACTCTTGGGAGCGTCTACCTCACTGTCGCAGGTAATGGCGTCTGATTTTACTCTTGCCTTCACCAGTAGAGTCCCCCAGCATTAGACATCATCAGGGAAGAAACGGAAAGCCCTTCACAGCCCTCTAAAGGTGTCCTGTGTGTCTTTCAGCCTCCTCTCCCTGTAGAGGCCTGGAGCACATCAGCATGGTAGACTAACCCAATCAGATCAGCATGAGAGCCTAAAGCTTGCCACAGTTCTTCCAATTTTTTTTTAATTAAAAGCAGGAGAGAAAATGTATTAAAAAGTGTCTGTATGTCAGAAGGGCTCAATCTGATCTGTTACTTTTCATTTCAGTCTGTGATGGTTCCCTTTTGGGCTACAGCTCTCCCCGCTCTGTGCCTGGGTGCATCAGGGCTCTTCGTTAGGGCCCTGCGATTTCTGCGACTTTATTCAATTGGAATTCAGCATCTCAACCCTAGATGTCCCTGCAGCCTCCCCAGTGATAGGAATTTCATTAACCATTAATCAATCAACAAATTGTGCTTTGACTAATTAGATGCCTAAATACTGATTATGATTAGTATAAATGGTAACTGAGTAAATTGATTTGTTAAAAGAATCATCAAGAGACCTAAACATGGAGTCAAAAGATCGCAAGAAGCATTTAATTAACAACATTTAATTAACATTTAACAACATTATACACCTGGTGTTCTGTACACCGATGGGTACACTCTATTTTACAAAACTTGTAATTTATCTTTAGACCACACTTGAAAGTCAACAATAAACCAACATTTAACACCAGAAGAAAAGACAAAAGCTGAGCAAAAGGCTGAGATTGACAGTTATTAAACGACATCAACCAATAAAAAAATGAGGGAAAGAAAGTTATAAACGCCGACAAGATATTATTTTCATTTTGACAGAGGCATCTGTTTGTGCTAAGATTCCCTTGAAAAAGTATAATCCCAAACCATGTGCATTTCTGAACAAACATGAAATAAATGCAAGAGCAATTTCGACAGCAGGTCAACTGAGAAGGGAGTATCTGCCCCAGTTTTCTGAGAAGAGGAAGATTGTACAGCCGGTATAGATGCCCAACTGTGTGCCTGTAGTTACTGATGAGTCACAGATGCACATTTGTATTTTGTTCACATTTCGTTTGTTCTCCAAGGACTGACAGTAATATTAGCCCATACAGTTAATGTGCACTAAAGGTTAGGAATTATTTGCCAATTCAACAGGAAAGGCTAAAGATATTTGTCATTAGTTGACGATGCTTACATAAGTTTACACACAACATATTCTTTAATCTAAGTGACACTTTGATCTGTTGTCATGGGGGGGCTCAGAGGCGTGTCTGAGAGAAGGCTGTTTGGATCTGGTGATGGTGGGGTTGGCTCTGACCACCCCCAGTAACTCCCAGTACGGCCGAGCACAGCCGAGCACGGTGCTCAGTACCTGCAGGGTCTATGAATGTCCAGTAAGATCTGAAACATCCCATTGTCTCTCTCTGTCCCTCTCAGCTCACACTGCAAACCTCACCCTGCGGTCTGGAGCCGCCCTCTCCCTCCCCCTGTTCACTGCAGAGCCAGTGGAGGTGCTGTTTGCTGCTGCAGGAGAGGGAGCCTCTGTCTCAGTGTGCGCTGTGGAGAGGGGCGCAGCGAGCCGCCCTGGCCCCGGGTACGAGCACAGAGTGTCAGTGCAGAGCGGCTCTCTGACCCTGCGGGAGATGAGAAAAGCTGACCAGGGAAACTACCTCGTGCTGCTCTCTGAGGGGGGGGAGACCATCAGCTCTGTGAATGTCAGCGTGGAGGGTAAGAGCGTCACGGCTAATAATCCATCAATCCATCTCCTCTATTGTGCTGCACTGCATGTATAAAGTGAAGGAGGGGTGATATAAGCTTGATTGACAACACTGTTTTAAATACCATCCAATACAGACCTGATTCCCGTCCCCCAACCCCAGACTCTCTGACATGTCCTTTCTCTCTGTCCGTTTGTCTTCCTCTCTTCCTCAGGCGACGCTGGGACCCAAGGCCACTATGGACCCTGCCTCCTGCCTGTGATGCTACTAGCTGTGCTGTGTGTGCTTGTTGTCGTGTAAACGGGCATTATTATACTAAGGGACACACAACGCTTTCTCTGCTGCTCTTTCATACGTTATATACCTCTTATTTCTTTTAGTATATTTTATGGTTGAACAGTAGGCTATTGGACACAGGGCCATAAATGAAGCATAATTTTGCAGTTCTGGACACACAGTTTACAAAGCACTACCATACATATAGTTTTCAACATTATAGATGTGTGTGTATATACTGTGCCCTCCAGATTAATCCATACACCTGAATGAACAGGAACAACATATAAAAAAGATGTACAGATTGGATAAGGTGTCCTGCTGAAAAAGTGTATAAATGTTACACTGTGATGTTACTAGCGTTGCCTCTTTAGGGGTGTGAATTAATCTGGAGGCACTGTATCTATACAGGCAGACCTGGCACTGGGTCCAGATTCTGCCACTAGGGGTGCTGTCATCATGTACAGCCCACTGCACAGAGATAGCGGTGAGGCTGTTAATTAACCTCTGCACAAAACAGTGCATACAGATAGAATTTAAATACCTCTTCAGTTCAGAAAGTTCAGTATTGATAAGCTGGTGTATATATATATATATATTTTAATGTTTGTCTTTTTCAGTATTATCGCAAAGATTAAATCTTTCAAATAACACCTATGTGTTAATAGTTAAATATAAGGTTGTATACATGTATATTTAAAGCACAGGTAGCAGCCTTTCTTTATTCATTTAGTACATTAGTAGAATATAATCTTGGCTGTTTTTCCCCGCAGCCATGGGCTCAGTAACACTAGTATTGTTATGATCAAGGAGCAAGAGCGTGAAACGCTAACACTGGGTTGACTTAATAACATCTGCCGTGGGGAAGACCAATCTGGTAGATTTTCTGCTGTCCAGGAAGTCATGACTGTGTTTTCTGTGACTTGTTTTTGTTCAGTTGTAATTCTACTGCTCTGCCTTAGATATCCCTGCTGTGCAGCCTCCCGAGTTATAGTCATTGAATTCACAATTAGGCAAAATGACAAATCGACAAATTGCACTTTAACTAATGTGGGTAGATTGCTCCAGTACAAACCCAGCTGTATGAATGGGTCATTGTATGGTAAAATAATGTGATCTATTGTAATAATTGTAAGTCTCCCTGGATACAGGCATCTGCTGAGAAATATAATAATAACAATGACTTGTAATGCCATAATAGTAGCCCTTGCCCGCAATATCTGGGCAAAATAAATCCCGAAAGCAGACAAGCTGGTGGAAACCCTTAAAAACAATTACACATTTTCCAAGCAGTAAACCAAGTTTTAATGATGACCTGATGGAGCAACCCAAAAAGTTGCCATTGTGGCCATGTCTGTTCTTATTATATCACGTTATGCTCTGCTTACTTTGTTTGTGTATCTTTTTCTCTTCTCTTTTGCCTGTATTAAAGCAGACTTCGCTCACTTAAGTCATGAGTCTGTAGTGTGGATTTCATTATCTCAGTCGTGTGAATGTGATTCATGTGTGTTTATGTAGTGTGCCTCTACACCACCCAGCGGGCCACAGAGCCGCAGCACGGCCTGGGCTGGAGTGACGCTGGACGACACCCAGACCCAGTGCCTCCTGTACGCTGACGCCCTGGTGCTCCTGTCACCCACACAATGACCTTCCAGAGAAAAGCCAGAGTCCAAAACAGAAAATACAGGTTCACTCTAAACAGCACCAAAGTAGAGCACAGCAAGCTGCACCTGCCTGGACCCACTGATCAACCCCTCAGGGAGTCTCACCCTGGCTCTGGAGACCCTCGCTGACAAACACACAGGGCCCCCTGTGCCATCAGGGAGAGAGTCAGCTCCCTGAACCCCTCGATGCCGGTGTGGATGAAGCTCCTTGACAGTATGATCCTGCCCTGCCTGCGGTGTGGCAGTGAGGTCTGAGGCCTGGCCCAGACTCACACACGTGCAACTATATATATATATATATATATATATATATATATATATATATATATATAAATATATATATAAATAATATTACTACTACTACTACTACTACTAATAATAATAATAATAATAATGGGAGAGGAGCCCCACAGAAGCCCTGTATGCGGAGCTCTGCAGGAATGCGCTGAAGCTCCAGAGGAGCCCCCCCAACAAGGCTGCCGAGCCGAGCTGGGGCAGCTGCTGCTGTGCAGAGGAGAGCCCAGCAATTCTGGCTGCACCTGAAACACTGTGCCCTCGGCCAGCTGGTCCTGAGGCTCTGTGCCCAGAGCCACACCGACAGCACTGAGCTGCTGAGCAGCTGGGGCAGGAGACAGTCCCCCCACACCAGCTACATCGAGCACTGGGCCGAACAAATCAATACACAAAACCATCTAGAGTGCTATTGGGCCCTGGGCAGAGGACATGCCCCCACAGACCACCTGACCCAGGTCACAGACCCCCTCGCTGAGAGAGAGAGAGAGAGAGAGAGAGAGAGAGAGAGAGAGAGAGAGAGAAAAAGAGAGAGAGAGAGAGAGAGAGAGAGAGCGAGCTCTGAACTGTGGAATCAGGACTGAGGGGGAGCGAGATGAAGGAACTCCAAACCGAACACAAGACATGTCCGTAAGAGTGTTTGTTTGTGGAGCGAGGCCACATGAAGCCAATGAAGGCACTACCTTCAATTTAGGTTAATTCAGTTCTTTCACATCACCAAAACAGAATGATATATTTTCAGTTTAGTCATTTTAACTACCACTGAATCCAATAAACGAGACCCGTTTCAAATCGTCCTTAGACGTGCGTAAAGTAATATGCTACAGTACTGTAAAAGACAGATTACAGTTTTCACATTAGGCAATACACTTACATTACCCAACATTTACAGAATCAACCATTTCCATAATATCTATCCTATGTGTAATCAAGTTGTGATCAATGAAGACATTCTCTACAATCATTTGGGCAAATTTGTTTTTATTTTTCAGATACAATTGGGTATACATAGGTAAAATCAAATGTACACAGTTAAATAAAATATTACATTAATCAAGACTGTCTTGAGCATTTGGCCATAGATTCTCATCCACATCACAATGAATGTCACGGTTCATGGACCTTGGGAAAAACCTTTTGGCATGGCGAATCCATGCTTGACATTGGTCTATACTGATGTACATGCCTCATCCATGGCCTGAAAGGGTGGCGCGAGATCATAGACTCTCCACCTCCATGCTGAAAACAATTCCTCAATAGGTTTGAGGAGAGTATGAGGCAGGTAGAGGGTCATGAATCAGGGATGGGCCTGAAACCATGCTTGAACCACCTCTGCATGATAGAACCTGACATTGTCCCACACAATTACATAGGTGACCCCTTCACCTTGACAGGCCAGCTCAATTTCATTGAGAAACTCAATGAGATGTGCAGTGTTGTAGGAGCCAAGTAATGGCCTATATCCTACCACACCATCTTCAGAGATAGCTGCACACACAGAGAGGTTTCCTCCACGTTTTGTAATGTGGAAGAAGAACAATCCTTAATCAGGTCGGAACGTTAGCTGCAGCATGGAGAGGAACAGTGAATCTAGAAGATCCCAAAGTCGCTCTGCCTTCATTTTAAAAGTCAGAGGCTTTTATACACAAAATCAAAGATCTGGTTACAATCAGAAAGTCATTACTATGTCATCTTAAAAGTTAGCTAAGCAGAATATATATCATTATAGGACAGAGTTCATAGGTCAACACATGGATTAGGGAGCAGGCACTTCAATCATACTGTTTGACATTGTCTCCAAGATTCTCATTGTAAATAACAAACAGAAATCAAGCTTCCTTCTGGCCTGTCCTCCTGGCTTGACCTTATCTTTCTTAAGTACACAAGAGAGTAAAACAGGTATGAGAGAGAATTTCTAACTTTCCTTCCACACCAGGCACTTTGACAGTGGCCCGTTGGCCGATGAGGTTCCATCCACGGCGACGAGTTTTGGCCAGGTTAAAGCCCGCTTCATCAACAAAAATGTACTTAGAACATAAGAACATAAGAAAGTTTACAAACGAGAGGAGGCCATTCGACCCATCGTGCTCGTTTGGTGTTCATTAATGTCTAAGTGATCCAAGGATCCTATCCAGTCTATTTTTAAAAGTTCCCAAACTTTCAGTTTCTACCACACCACTGGGTAGTTTATTCCAGATTGTGATGCCTCTCTGTGTAAAGAAGGGTCTCCCGTTTTCCGTTTTGAATGCCTTGAAGCCCAGTTTCCATTTGTGTCCCCGGGTGCGTGTGTCCCTGCTGATCTGGAAAAGCTCCTCTGGTTTGATGTGGTCGATGCCTTTCATGATTTTGAAGACTTGGATCAAGTCCCCATGTAGTCTTCTATGTTCCAGGGTGAAAAGGTTCAGGTCCCTCAGTCTCTCAGTAGGACATCCCCTTCACTGTAAATGTAATGGTAAGTCCTCCAGACTTACTGGTTTCCTTGGTGAAAAGTTTGGATGATAGAATTGACAGTTGAACTATTCTGGCAGCCTCTGCCATAGTAAGGCCTCGGTTCACCACATGATCAACGATGATGTCAATAGTCAAGGATCTTCTACAGGTGATTGGCCACATAATGATTGTGAAGCCTCTCCTGTGGAATAAATGTAACCATACGAGGCCAGACTGGCGAGACAGATTCTCTTCTGCCCAGTAATGGATCAGTCAACTACACCACTTTGGGCATTTCAGCCTGAGAAGTACTTCTAACCAAGGCCTGATCCCCAGTGCAGAGGCGTGAATTAAAAGACAGGAGTAACAATGGATTTCATACAGAATAAAACACAATCTGACAATCACCACCAGGGGGCGACCAACACTCGCTTCAGCCCCCACAGTAACACCTTACACGTGGCGCTGTCCGTGTCTCTGCGCACACACTTAAACCACATTAGAAAAGCACAACCCATCCCTTGTCCACTAGAAGAGGCCATTACTAGAGCGGGCTACTTCTGGCTTCCCCCACAACACACAGGAAAACAGTGAAGACACGTCGAAACAGCAGCGGACTCTTGAAAGATACAAGACATTTAAACTGCCAGCATAGGGACACGACGACACCTCAGCAGCTCGACTGCATGGCCGTGCCGGTGCATCACAGCCCCATTATAATACAGTGATCATGACAATAATTAGCTAGCGAATATGAATCCGTACATTAACACAAATAGACATATTAAAACAAACATCCCTTAGCGCGAACAGAAAAGCGCGCAGGCGCACTGGTGTTAGTAAAGGTCCTAGCGTGACGCGCAAGTTAATGTATATATCCATTACCCGTGGGAACCCATTAGCTAAGTTACCTGCCCCAGCTACCTCTAACAATGAGCACCAGTTAACTCAATTAACCGCACCGGTTACACCTGGGACATGATTTGGCTGCATAAAACATGATTGACAGCTACTGCTCCCTGAATCCTGAATCCTGAATCGTACAGAGCACTAGTCCTAGTCAAGATGGCGTCGTCTTTGCATGCAACAGTGCCGTGAGCCTCTCTATGTGTTGTATATCTGTGGTGCGCAGAGCGCCGACCAATGGGGCGCCTCGCTGCCTGGGTGGGCGGGGCTGGTCGGAGTGGTTTTTATACGGCGGTGGAGAGACGACGCCATTTTATGTGTTGTGCTTCGCCGGTGAGTTTGTCTTTAGACACTAAATAAGACATTATCGAGGTATGTGAAGAGAAACATCGTGTCTATATTAGGTATAATGCTGTGCACGGTGCTATGCTGTCAGTTATATTTTAGTGTTTGCATTATGTCTTTTGACGGTTATGCATAAGTCATGTCGTTGTATTATGTATACGTAACTGTATTATTTACATTAAAATTACGTTATTGAGATTATAATTATAATTACATTTTCGATGCCCGTTGTACCCTCCAGGCGTGTGAAAGTGAAATTCAGTTTTGAGGGGTTTTATAGGTTAATCAGTGCGATTTGTGGAAACTGGGGAGAAATGTGCAGGACAAGAGCGCACACCATGAAATAATGTATATATGATTCGCTGAAAAACACCGTTTAGTCAACTCATTGTGACCCGTTATCATGATTGTTTCATTAACGCACTTCATGTGCTGCAGGCAGACAGGCTTTTCTGCACGAAAAATACATAACGGTCTTGCTCAGCCGAGGATACTTTTCTAGAACCGCTATTGGTCGATAATACTTGACTGACATCTGTACAGACTCCAGCAGCCAATCAGGAGGTCGTATTTCGTGGGGCGTCACAGTGCCGCTCATGCCACGTTTCCAGTGGCGGACGCGTCCGGGCATGCGCAGTGCGGTGTGGAGGCTGCAGGAGAGGCTGCGAGAGGCGGCGGGGCTGCAGGGATGCGCGGCGCCATTGAGGGACAGGGCGCCTCACACACCAGCACTCAGGAGTATTTCTGTTTCACTGTGCTGGTCTTGTGTAGGATTTGGGAAGCGAGTTATTCGAGTCTGGGACTGAATGTACAAACTCGTATCAGGAGTGGGACAGAGGAGAAGGACCAGGGGGTGGGGAGGAGAACAGCAGAGGGGCAGTCCTTACCATCACTGGCAGCAAACCTCACCCAGTGTATAATGTGTACAATTCAGTATTACCCCACGTCCACACGCCTGTATTGTGCCGTTATCTGCAGACAAGATCAGTGTAAGCGCTTCGGTACTTCCGCAATGACCTGCTGTGTGTGTGAGAGAGTCCATAATCATAAGAGATGTGTGTTGATGTGCTCTGGTGTGTCTGTGTCAGTGCACTGACTGTCTCTCTGTGCAGAAGAGAAGACTAAACCTCTGAGCCCTGTGGGGGGGCTGTGGTTTGGTAATTGTCCCAGGGGGGGAAGGTATCGAGTGTGAGGGGCAGCAGCACTAATGGGGTCTCTCTCTCCACAGGTCTGTCTCTGGGTCCTGCACAGTTGGGGGGGAGCCTAAAATCCCCAGCTGGGGCTGTGCCGGTGACCGTTTTAGTGTCTATATACAGTGCATCTGGAAACTATTCACAGCGCTTCACTTTTTCCACATTTTGTTATGTTACAGCCTTATTCCATAATGGATTAAATTCATTATTTTCCTCAAAATTCTCGATCAGCCATAACATTATGACCACTGACAGGTGAAGTGAAAAACACTGATAATCTCGTTATCATGTCAGTGGGTGGGATGTATTAGGCAGCAAGTGAACATTTTGTGTTAGAAGCAGGAAAAATGGGCAAGCGTAAGGATCTGAGCGACTTTGACAAGGGCCAAATTGTGATGGCTAGACGACTGGGTGAGAGCATCTCCAAAACTGCAGCTCTTGTGGGGTGTTCCCGGTCTGCAGTGGTCAGTACCTATCAAAAGTGGTCCAAGGAAGGAAAAGCGGTGAACCGGCGACAGGGTCATGGGCGGCCAAGGCTCATTGATGCACGTGGGGAGCGAAGGCTGGCCCGTGTGGTCCGATCCAACAGAGGAGCTACTGTAGCTCATATTGCTGAAAAAGTGAATGCTGGTTCTGATAGAAAGGTGTCAGAACACACAGTGCATCGCAGTTTATGGCGTATGGGGCTGCGTTGGTGCAGATCAGGCAGCCCCACCCCACTCTCACTGGAGCAATCTCCGTCGGCACCCCCCACCCCGCTTTTGCTGGAGAAATCTCCGTCAGCAACCCCCACCCTGCAGTCACCGGAGAAAATATTAGGCAGGTAGTCATAATGTTATGGCTGATCGGTGTGTGTGTATAATATATAAAAAAAAAAAAAATTCTTAATATAATTTTAAATCGCCAGTGTTTACCGTTTCCTGGTCCAGCCTTAGAACCATCCCCATCCCCCCTGCCCACCCCCCATCCACAAATTGCCAGTCCTGGAGAAGGAGTAAGGAGGTGACGGGAGACATCGACCGGGTGACACTAGGTATTAATGTATTGAAAATCCTTAAGTGTTTGTATAGTCGAGTCACACTGGGCTCTAATACACACACACACCCCACCAGACCTGCAGCAGAGGTCTCCACACAGTTCCAACATCTAGAACACAGCGAATGCAACGCACAGTGTTGGATCGAGTCATAGTGGAGTGCATCTCACTTCCAGTTCATATTACTAATGCACACAGTGAAACGAGTGAAGCAACACTTCATGGCTGCTGGCTCTGGCTCTTGTTGTGCATCGAAGAACCTGTAACTATTGATTGTATATTTAATGTAAACAAGTAAAATATGTATAAATAATTAGGTGGCGTATGCAGGACAGGATCTTGTGCTTTTATTTTAATTCTTGTCATGTCTGTAAATGTCTTTTCTTTTGTTGGTTATGTGTTAGGTTTTGTGTGGACCCCAGGAAGAGTAGCTGCAGTTTAGGCTGCTGATTAGGCTTATTAAATACACAAGACAAATATTGCCCTGCTTAGATGCTAGATTATTGAATTCAAACTGAATTCATAAGGAAACATTGAAGACAAAGTCAAGGTTTTCTGTTTCCTTTGCAAGCAATGTGAGTAGTTTATGGTATCAATTGTGACCAAAACATCAGTTTACTGAAGCAGTTATAATTTAGTTTTCTAATTATAATTATTTAGTGTATGTATGTTTGTGTATATATATATATATATATATATATATATATATATATACACACTCACCTAAAGGATTATTAGGAACACCATACTAATACTGTGTTTGACCCCCTTTCGCCTTCAGAACTGCCTTAATTCTACGTGGCATTGATTCAACAAGGTGCTGAAAGCATTCTTTAGAAATGTTGGCCCATATTGATAGGATAGCATCTTGCAGTTGATGGAGATTTGTGGGATGCACATCCAGGGCACGAAGCTCCCGTTCCACCACATCCCAAAGATGCTCTATTGGGTTGAGATCTGGTGACTGTGGGGGCCAGTTTAGTACAGTGAACTCATTGTCATGTTCAAGAAACCAATTTGAAATGATTCGACCTTTGTGACATGGTGCATTATCCTGCTGGAAGTAGCCATCAGAGGATGGGTACATGGTGGTCATAAAGGGATGGACATGGTCAGAAACAATGCTCAGGTAGGCCGTGGCATTTAAACGATGCCCAATTGGCACTAAGGGGCCTAAAGTGTGCCAAGAAAACATCCCCCACACCATTACACCACCACCACCAGCCTGCACAGTGGTAACAAGGCATGATGGATCCATGTTCTCATTCTGTTTACGCCAAATTCTGACTCTACCATCTGAATGTCTCAACAGAAATCGAGACTCATCAGACCAGGCAACATTTTTCCAATCTTCAACTGTCCAATTTTGGTGAGCTTGTGCAAATTGTAGCCTCTTTTTCCTATTTGTAGTGGAGATGAGTGGTACCCGGTGGGGTCTTCTGCTGTTGTAGCCCATCCGCCTCAAGGTTGTACGTGTTGTGGCTTCACAGATGCTTTGCTGCATACCTCGGTTGTAACGAGTGGTTATTTCAGTCAAAGTTGCTCTTCTATCAGCTTGAATCAGTCGGCCCATTCTCCTCTGACCTCTAGCATCAACAAGGCATTTTCGCCCACAGGACTGCCGCATACTGGATGTTTTTCCCTTTTCACACCATTCTTTGTAAACCCTAGAAATGGTTGTGCGTGAAAATCCCAGTAACTGAGCAGATTGTGAAATACTCAGACCGGCCCGTCTGGCACCAACAACCATGCCACGCTCAAAATTGCTTAAATCACCTTTCTTTCCCATTCAGACATTCAGTTTGGAGTTCAGGAGATTGTCTTGACCAGGACCACACCCCTAAATGCATTGAAGCAACTGCCATGTGATTGGTTGGTTAGATAATTGCATTAATGAGAAATTGAACAGGTGTTCCTAATAATCCTTTAGGTGAGTGTATATATATATATATTTATTTTTAACCATTCCTGTTCAGTGTTATATTGTAAGATCAATACCTAGTATTTAAGTATTACTGTGTGGCACAAGCACTTAAAGACTGTTAATAAGTGCTCGATTTAATCTACTGATTAATCAACTGATGCCCATTGATTGACCGATCAAATATTTGAATTGACTGACAGCCCTAACTATGAGGCAGAAGCAGACTGAGTGAATAAGAGGCTGTGAATCCAGGTTACAGCCATGTTTCCATTGCATGTATTAGCGTTTCTGTGCCTTGTGTACAGCAGACGCACAGTGGGCCCGTGTTTGTATCTGCGCTGTCTGTGTTTCTTTGATCAGAGACCCAGCGGAGCCGCAGTGTGGCTCATGATTGTGAGAGTGTCCATAATCATAAGAGATGTGTGTTGATGTGCTCTGGTGTGTCTGTATCTAATGGGGTCTCTCGCTCCACAGGCCCCCCCCTCTTCAGTGCCGGTCCCCAGCTCAGACATACAGAGTAGGACTCTGAAGCCACCCAGCGCATCAGTTGACAAGGTACCTGTACTTCTCACTGGACCTGTGAGTTATTTAGGGATTTATCTGTCTGTCCTCCTCATGTTAGTCAACATGAGAACAACACAGACTGAAAGTCCAGTCACACAGATTTATAATTGTTATGATAGGAAGTGTGTGTTTGTATACATCTCTCTGAAGTCTCATGCATTGAAGCTCCACCGAACGCCTGTTTCAAAAATATCACGCATTTCAAAGTATGCTACGTGCAGCCCCGCCCCCTCCGCTCAGGCTGACCGGTTTCTGTCTTTTTTTTTTTTTCATGTGACAAATCTCATTCATTGAGGTTTCGAAAACTTTAGCGAGTGTGTGTGTACATGGGGTGCAACAAGGAGCAGACTTTCGTCATTCTGCACAGAATCTGTGGAAATCTGTTACTTATTATTGCACTATTTGTTGTTAGCACAGCTTAAGTAGTGATTTCTTACAGAAAACTTGTTGATCACAATCTTTTGTCGGTGACCTTATTGTTGATGAATTGTCACTGGTGAGGAAAAGTTTGTGACCAATTGACGGGATAGAATTGTTTCTAAAGTGAATAGTGAAACTTCTCCGAACTGACCATCTTTAAAGCTGCACAAAGTCAATATGTAGTTATTTTTGGCACAGAACCTCCACACACAACGTCACTGAAAAGCACATGTTTGTAACACTTAATAACAACAACAACACTGAAACACTATTTTAAATTTATAACACTTATGAAAACAATTAGCAATGTAATTTGTTCTTTTAAATCTTTTTTTATTCTATTTGTGTTGTGTATTTGTTAATATTACATTTACTTTGTATTTGTGTAGTTCTACAGTGCTTCTACTTCAGAATAGCAGAACAAAGCCATGAATAGACAAATTAAACTTCTCCTTATTCCTGAGAGCGACGGTGGGAAGCTCAGGATCCATACTAAGTGCGATCCAACCAACTCTTCAGCAGTGGAGCTGGCGGAAGATGACGGGACGGCTGCAGTGGCCGTTGTAATCTTTGGGGAATGAAAAGCTCTCATCTGGAGTTAACCACTAATGAATGGATGGTTGTTGACACTCTGAAGCCATTCAAAAGGGCAACCTCTGCATTATCAACAGACAAATACCCCACAGCTTCAGCGGTTTTACCCCTTTAGCATATCCTGATCAATCAAGTTAAGAACTTTGCATCATCTGAAATTCCTGCAGCCCTGGATCCAGAGCTTGTATTCCTGGCAAACATTTAAAATACGCCTGTTTGAATGGACACTGGATTGGATATGCTGTACATAATTTGATTATTTTTGGACCTTTACAATTATGTGATCTAGTTGGACACTTCATAAGGACAACACACAGTAAGTTACTTATTTTGTTTTAGTTTGACTTCTGACTGGGTCATTATTTTGTATTGTATGTCAAACAAAAGTAACTCTAAATAAATATATTTTAATGAATCTATTACATATTGCTGGCTCAATAATAGATTACGTTTTCGGGTTAACCTGACACCCGTACTGTACACACCAACATATAGGACTGTGCTCAACACTGTGCATTGGGTTCATGTGCTGATCATTGCCAATGTTCAGGACTGGATATTGATGAGTTTCACAACATGTTAAGCACACGTTTTTGCTTTATTATTTCTTAACCAATAGCAGAGGTTTCTTGTGAGTGTTAACCAATCAAAAAGCTTTTAAAACATTTAGTTTTTTGGGGGTAAAACAAAACCCTGTCTCTAAGAGGAGGATGTTTTTAACATTTTACTCTTTCTGAGAACTATAAAACTTAATCAAGCATGTTTTTGTATTGTAAACTTAATTGGGCACATTGTTCAGTATTGTACACAGTTATGATAGTGATTGGGAAGGGGGGGCAGACGTTTATCACGAGAATGAAAATGCGCAATTTAGATATTCTTGTTATGATTAAATATTACTGTAGTAATAATGACAACAGAAATAATGAGTACAATTGAGAATGCTTTTGTATTTCATTGCAGCCCAATTTTGTTGCGTTTTAGCTTTGCAGTGTAATTTTGCGGGGCTACGCGGATGTGCTCCTTTCAAAATTGATATCTCTTGAACAGTTATTTGTAAGCATTTGTTTTTTGAAACATGAATTAAAAAAAAAAAAAAAATCTGGGAATTCGTATATATGATTGTATATACGTTTTTATAAGCCGGGTTAATTTTGAAAACAACATTGTTTTGAGTATAAAAATGAACTGTGTAACTTAGGTTTCTTTGCTAATCACATTTCTGTATTAATTCCAAAAATAAACTTTTTATGGAAAAAATTGAAAAACTTCAATGTATGACTTTTCTTGTGATGATATAGGTTTCATATGATAATCATATTTATGTTAAATTAATTAATTATGCTGTGCTATGCCAAGTGCTGTGGTGTGTGTGAGACGCTGAGGTCCTGTGCTCTGAGGGCTGATAGAACGAGGCCTCGACGCAGTCAATTCTTTTCGAGGTTTTTTTTAATTTAAGATTATTATCAAGTTAAAAAAATACATATAAGAAAAAAAAAAAAAAAGATAATGCAGCGCCAACACTGATAGTGACGCACACATGCGCACAGATTTGAACTGAAGCATTCATGTATTTATAGGTTTATTAAGTTGTTTTATATGATGTGTGTTTGTTTGGCCTCTTGTCTTGAAAGAAAACAAAGTATCTGGTCATCTTTCAGTGTAGCTATATGAACAAGTATATTCAGATTTTACCAAGGGCTGTGAATTATCTTTCATTGATTCAGATACTGATGCATCCAGTCTTTACTTTAGGACAGATTTCATTGTTTCTTATGCAGACACTGTTGTCTTGTTTTTCAGTTTCACGCTGTTTCATTAATGGTCCTTTGGAAATGAAGTCGTGTTTCTGGATTGTTAGTGTGAAGGCGTTTATCGTGCTGCATAGTAACTCATACGGAGGACAGTCCAGCTGTAGTAAAAGAAACCATAGCCGGCACTAAAACAGACACCAGATGCATGGGCTCATGGGAGCCCAGACCAGGAAAATAAATCACTAAAACCCTTTTAGAATTGCCCACAAAAGGTCGGGATGGAAGGGCCTCCTGCTATACAAGCAGAATCGTCAACTTACAAAAAGGTATTACAATTTACACCTGATATGCAGTGTAAGTGATGGGAACTCGCTAAAAATATCTGTACTTTTAATACATATACAATTAATGATCATAACTCTTTAAATCTTTATCCAATACATTTTAAAGTTGTATTTTGACTAGTACTTTGACTAGAAAATTGTAAGAAAAATAAATTGAAATTGAAATTGAAAATGTCATAATGTAGTTTACTGTAAACTACTTAAAGGTTTTCTTTGTATTAAAATGTCTGCAATTCGCAGTACTTTTTATACATTTACTGTAAATAACAATGTGTTGTTAACCTCTGTGATCCAGAATTGAGATTTAAAAATGATCAGTTCTGCCGTCTTAAAAATGCATAACCACTAAAACACCTAATACAGGAGAGGATAAGGCAAGTGACATTTTTATTGCATGGAACATATATCCAGTATGCGGCAGTCCTGTGGGCGAAAATGCCTTGTTGATGCTAGAGGTCAGAGGAGAATGGGCCGACTGAGTCAAGCTGATAGAAGAGCAACTTTGACTGAAATAACCACTCGTTACAACCGAGGTATGCAGCAAAGCATTTGTGAAGCCACAACACGTACAACCTTGAGGCGGATGGGCTACAACAGCAGAAGACCCCACCGGGTACCACTCATCTCCACTACAAATAGGAAAAAGAGGCTACAATTTGCACAAGCTCACCAAAATTGGACAGTTGAAGACTGGAAAAATGTTGCCTGGTCTGATGAGTCTCGATTTCTGTTGAGACATTCAGATGGTAGAGTCAGAATTTGGCGTAAACAGAATGAGAACATGGATCCATCATGCCTTGTTACCACTGTGCAGGCTGGTGGTGGTGGTGTAATGGTGTGGGGGATGTTTTCTTGGCACACTTTAGGCCCCTTAGTGCCAATTGGGCATCGTTTAAATGCCACGGCCTACCTGAGCGTTGTTTCTGACCATGTCCATCCGTTTATGACCACCATGTACCCATCCTCTGATGGCTACTTCCAGCAGGATAATGCACCATGTCACAAAGGTCGAATCATTTCAAATTGGTTTCTTGAACATGACAATGAGTTCACTGTACTAAACTGGCCCCCACAGTCACCAGATCTCAACCCAATAGAGCATCTTTGGGATGTGGTGGAACGGGAGCTTCGTGCCCTGGATGTGCATCCCACAAATCTCCATCAACTGCAATATGCTATCCTATCAATATGGGCCAACATTTCTAAAGAATGCTTTCAGCACCTTGTTGAATCAATGCCACGTAGAATTAAGGCAGTTCTGAAGGCGAAAGGGGGTCAAACACAGTATTAGTATGGTGTTCCTAATAATCCTTTAGGTGAGTGTATATTAAAAGGTAGCAATGTATGCGGTAATATATTTTTGAAACAAAGATAAATCATTGTCACTTTAAAGTTAAAAAATAAAATTATTAAAATGGCCTGTCTCTTGCCAATGTAAACTATGCCTTTTGTTCAATAAAACAAAACCAAAAAAATTATACATTAATATCAAAATGAATGGCTTCAGTTTGTTGATTGGTAAACGGGTGTCCCAGCTGACTGCTTACTGCATGAGATATAGACGAGAGAGAGAGGATGAAAAACGAAACGATTGGAGGGCAGAGAAACATTTCAAACACGAAGAGACACACTAACCTTAATGAAGTGCCACTCAAAATCCATCAGGTTTTTTAATAGAGTGACAACATGTTGATTTACTGTCTACGTTTTCTTTTGGACCATCTTGCCTGTTTTTTTGGACATTATCTTTTTACGGCCGGCCTTTGTTCCCCTCTGGGTTAATCCCAATGAAGCACCTAAAACAAACAAGCCTGAGATCGGGGAATGCAAGAACTCACAGAATGTAACATGAAATTACAACTGATTATTAAAGCAGTATCACTTGAATGGTATTTTAGTTCAAAACAATAAATCCTTTGAATAAAATTTACATTTTAGTAGGAAGTACCTTTTTTAAAGTAAAATTACTCTTCAGGTATGGCATCAGATTTATGTCAAAGTCATGAGCACAATAAAACTTATAAAGTTATATTCAGGTTATATTCATATTCAGGTTAGTTTGGAATCCCATTTTAGGAATATATATTCCGGAGGCCTTACCTCTGAATGAACTCCCGTGTCTGAGCCGCCTCATCTTGGTACTGTAGGTTGAAGATATAAAAAGTGGCAAACACTGCAGCAAGCCCTGTGATAAAGGGTGGCTGGACCCCCTCACAGATCATTCGGCTTTCAGTGCTAACCATCCATCCAGTCGTGACTGACGTCACAGTCGCCTCGGTGCTCTTTGCCCGCAGCCGTGAGCTTGCAGACTGTCTGCGAGGCAGCGGACAGCACGTACCAGTATGTGTAACTCCCTGAGGACCACAGCACTCTAACGTACTGGTCGGTAGGTGTTTACTGCTCACAGGGTTAAGATAACTCCATCACATCTGCAATGAAGATTAATTGTAACCATTAGAAAGTGGTTCTTAACCTTTTTGCAGCCTCACACCCCTGCAGCGATCCATGGTAATCCTGCACCCCATCAGGTCATGGTGCTGAGGAGGGAGGAGTGGGCGAGGGTTTGCTGCTGCTGTACCTTGTCTTTGCTACTGTGCAGCTACTGATAGCCTCAGAGCTTTTCATGTTGTTCATAGCTTGCCTGTCACCTGCACTGGATTCTATGATATAATGCTAGAAATCCTACTGTAGGGAATCCAGGGCCTCTTATTCATATAATCTTCCCATCCTTCGATGGTAGAGGTGTGAGGGAGAGTAATGTGGCCGCCATATTGGGGAGGTCAGCCCAGTCATCGCCACACTGGCAAACAGTAATCATCTGAATCTTTGACTTCGAGTATTATCTCAAAATGCCACAACACTGGGTGCACAAATAGGCGAAACATGAAACTAGCAAACGAGGAATATCCATAAATCTTTGAAACCGCTTATCCTGGTGAGGGTCACGGAGAAGCCAGAGCCGAACCCAGCAGGCATAGGGCGCAAGGCAGGAATACACCCAGGACGGGACGCCAGTCCATCGCTGGGCAACACACAGAGACACACAGGGCAAGAGACCAATCAACCTAACCCACATGTCCTTGGATGGTGGGAGATAACCAGAGTGCCCAGTGAAACCCACACAGACACAGGGAAAACATGCAAACTCCACACAGACAGGCCCCCGAACCCAGGACTCAAACATGGGATCCCAGAGCTGTGAGGCAGCAGCGCTAAACACCACGCCACTGGCAAACAAGGAATAGCTTTTCACAGATAAGTGATCTCTCATCATGTATTTATCATTGTCATTAGATCACTACCAGCTGTGTTTACATCATCCCCACCAGAGTCACTACCTCTGACTGAAGTCTGATTAGATCCAGGACTAGATCTAGAGCTATTGATCAATGATGCCCATCATCTGATCATAGGCGTGTTTCTGCCTGATAGTTTCATTCATCAGCGAGAACAGGCTGGAACCTGATGAGCCCCTCGCTTAACAACATACAAGAAAAAAGGTGGGGGGGAGAATCATTCATTTCACACAGGTAGTGTGTAGTGACACACAGTGTCACTTCATGTAGTATTGCCTGTCAGTGTGTGTGTAGTACTGTGAACACACACAACTGGTTGCTGTCAAAAATATACAGAGAAAATGTCAGTAATTAGTTCTCACTATCAACAAATCACATAAAGTTATGAAATTCAGTTATTCTACATGAAGACGAAATAGTTTCAATTTCAATCCCAATTAGCGTTGAATATGTACGCATGGCATCCTTTAATTCATTTGGTTGTAGTGTTACAGGACTGATTTAGAATCTGAATATGTGGCAAAATAGTCACATCATTTGAAAAATATACATTATGACATTTTTAGGTGAATGGAATAGAGCATCTCCCGGTTAACGACCTCAACACTAGCTACCATTTACAAACATCAACGCCAATTCTTCGAAAAAAGAATCACAATAGGAGTTTCCTCCCTCCTCTTCGTTTTTTCTTTTGCCTTAGTTTTATAAATGAGGAAGGTGATTGGCCGCATACAAAATTACTGACAAGTGTCTTCTGCAGGTGATTGGCCACGTAACAAATTATTGTGAAGCCTTTCTTGGGAAATGATTTACAGTTACTGCTCCCTGAATGCTGAATCGTACATAGCACTAATCCTAGTCAAGATGGCGTAACTCTTTACATACAAAAGTGCCGTGAAGCTCTCTATCTATTCTCTACTCTGATCATCGCGTCTCTAGTGCGCAGAGCGCCGACCAATGGGGCGCCTCGGTGCCAGCGTGGGCGGGGCTTGTGGGCGGGGTTTTTATAGGGCGGTGGAGGGACGACGTCATGCTCTGTGACGTGGTTACTTTCGGAACAGTGTGGAGTCACAGAAGAGTAGAGTGTCTAGGTATGTAAAGATACGTTTTGATTGATCTGATGCATTTGACTGTTTTGTTCAATTTTGTTGTTTTGGCAGTTTGCCATTTGTTCACGAATTGAATCGTTTTTATGCTTTAATGCATACATTCACTTAGAATTTATTTGCGATTTCCTTTTTTCTTCAAACACTTTAGGGCTTAAAAAGTTTTTAAATGAGTTTAGAAATGGATTTAAACAGTTTTAATCGAGTATTAAAATTGTGTATGTTTTACATTTTTTTGAATGTAAAATACTTTAAACAATAAAACAATAAATGTCCTTACTGTAGCTATAATGCTGTGCATGGTGCTA
This sequence comes from Amia ocellicauda, assembly GCF_036373705.1. Lineage (NCBI taxonomy): Eukaryota > Metazoa > Chordata > Actinopteri > Amiiformes > Amiidae > Amia > Amia ocellicauda. Next base: position 2,394,417 of record NC_089864.1, on the reverse strand, counting down.
TGCTGTCAGTTATATTAAATTTGTTGCATTATGTCTTTTGACGGTTATGCATAGTCATGTTGTATTTTGTATACGTAACTGTATTTTGACATTAAAATTACGTTATTGAGATTAAAATATAATTACATTTTCGATGCCAGATGAAAACAGGGTGGGGATAAATCTGTGCAAAACAAGAGCGCTGGGGCGGGTGCAGGTAATCCAGCGCAAATCATGAAATAATGTATATATGATTCGCTGAAAAACACCGTTTAGTCAACTCATTGTGACCCGTTATCATGATTGTTTCATTAACGCACTTCATGTGCTGCAGGCAGACAGGCTTTTCTGCACGAAAAATACATAACGGTCTTGCTCAGCCGAGGATACTTTTCTAGAACCGCTATTGGTCGATAACACTTGACTCCAGCAGCCAATCAGGAGGTCGTATTTCGTGGGGCGTCACAGTGCCGCTCATGCCACGTTTCCAGTGGCGGACGCGTCCGGGCATGCGCAGTGCGGTGTGGAGGCTGCAGGAGAGGCTGCGAGAGGCGGCGGGGCTGCAGGGATGCGCGGCGCCATTGAGGGACAGGGCGCCTCACACACCAGCACTCAGGAGTATTTCTGTTTCACTGTGCTGGTCTTGTGTAGGATTTGGGAAGCGAGTTATTCGAGTCTGGGACTGAAGTACAAACTCGTATCAGGAGTGGGACAGAGGAGAAGGACCAGGGGGTGGGGAGGAGAACAGCAGAGGGGCAGTCCTTACCATCACTGGCAGCAAACCTCACCCAGTGTATAATGTGTACAATTCAGTATTACCCCACGTCCACACGCCTGTATTGTGCCGTTATCTGCAGACAAGATCAGTGTAAGCGCTTCAGTACTTCCACAATGACCTGCTGTGTGTGTGAGAGAGTCCATAATCATAAGAGATGTGTGTTGATGTGCTCTGGTGTGTCTGTGTCAGTGCACTGACTGTCTCTCTGTGCAGAAGAGAAGACTAAACCTCTGAGACCTGTGGGGGGGCTGTGGTTTGGTAATTGTCCCAGAGGGGGAAGGTATCGAGTGTGAGGGGCAGCAGCACTAATGGGGTCTCTCTCTCCACAGGTCTGTCTCTGGGTCCTGTATGGGTGAGGGGGGGCAAAATTCACGAGCTGGGGCTGTGCCGGTGACGCAATATTTTTATATATTTATACATACTAAAACTGAGAGACCACTGCACATTTTTCGTAAATCCGCATCTCTACATGTATGGCAGCCATTCCATTCCAGTGTCTGTTGAATTCCTGATTAGGTGATCACCTGAACCAAATCTTCATTAACGAGGAAAAGTATTAAAACCACTGTTGTGGTCATCACTATCCTCTTGCAATAGGACCAGTGCTAGTAGTACCTCAAAAGTAATTGGAATAAAAAAATAATTTACAACCATGCCAAAAGAGTTGAAAAGGAAAGTTTTGAGTCAGGAAAGCAAGGGTTCAATTCTGGCTTTACTGGCAGAGGGATACAGTGAGCGTCAGGTTGCTTCCTTCCTTAAAATTTCAAAGACGGCGGTTCATAAGAACAAGGTCAAGCAACAGACATTGGGGACAACAGAGCTACAGACCGGCAGAGGGCGAAAACAACTCTCCACTGACTGGGATGACTACCAACTCATTCGAATGTCACTCAACAATCGTAAGATGTCATCAAGTGACCTACAAAAAGAATGGCAAATGGCAGCTGGGGTGAAGTGCACGTCAAGGACAGTTAGAAACAGGCTCCTAGGTGCAGGGCTGAAGTCGTGCAAAGCTAGAAAAAAGCCCTTCATCAATGAAAAGCAAAGAAGAGCCAGGCTGAGGTTTGCAAAAGATCATAAGGATTGGACTGTAGAGGACTGGAGTAAGGTCATCTTCTCTGGTGAGTCCAGTTTTCAGCTTTGCCCAGCACCTGGTCGTCTAATGGTTAGACAGATACCTGGAGAGGCCTGCAACACACAGTGTCTCGCAACCAGTGTTGAATCTGATGGAGGATCGGTGATGATCTGGGGTTGCTTCAGCGAGGCTGGAATAGGGCAGATTTGTCTTTGTGAAGGACACATGAATCAAGCCACGTACAAGGTTGTCCTGGAAGAAAACTTGCTTCCTTCTGCTCTGACAATGTTCCCCAATTCTGAGGATTGGGTTTTCCAGCAGGACAATGGTCCATGCCACACACACAGGTCAATCAAGGTGTGGATGGAGGACCACCAGATCAAGACCTTGTCATGGCCAGCCCAATCTCCAGACCTGAACCCCATTGAAAACCTCTGGAATGTGATCAAGACGAAGATGGATGGTCACAAGCCATCAAACAAAGCTGAGCTGCTTGAATTGTTGCGCCAGGAGTGGCATAAAGTCACCCAACATCAATGTGAAAGACTGGTGGAGAGCATGCCAAGACGCATGAAAGCTGTGATTGAAACTCAGGGTTATTCCACCAGATATTGATTTCTGAACTCTTCCAAAGTTAAAACCTTAGTATTGTGTTGTTTAAAAATGAATATGAACTTATTTTCTTTGCATTATTTGAGGTCTGACAACACTGCATCTTTTCTGTAATTTTGACCAGTTGTCATTTTCTGCAAGTAAATGCTCTAAATTACAATATTTTTATTTGGAATTTGGCAGAAGTGTTGTCAGTAGTTTATAGAATTAAAAATCTTAATCTTACCCAAACACATACCTATAAATAGTAAAACCAGAGAAACTTTTAACTTTGTAGTGGTCTCCTAATTTTTTCCAGAGCTGTATGCTCTGGAAAAAATTAGGAGACCACTTAACATTGATTTCTGAACTTGGAGTGGCCTCGTTGAGCTATACACACTTAAATTATATCGTAAGAAATATATATATATATATATATATATATATATATATATAATTTCTTACTATATAATTTTAATATTGTTTAAATTGCCAGTGTTTACTGTTTTTCGGCCCAGCCCCAGTACCCCCCATTCCCCCCATGCCCCCCCCATCCACAAATTGCCAGTCCTGGAGAAGGAGTAAGGAGGTGATGGGAGACATCGACCGGGTGACACTAGGTATTAATGTATTGAAAATCCTTAAGTGTTTGTATAGTCGAGTCACACTGGGCTCTAATACACACACACACCCCACCAGACCTGCAGCAGAGGTCTCCACACAGTTCCAACATCTAGAACACAGCGAATGCAACGCACAGTGTTGGATCGAGTCATAGTGGAGTGCATCTCACTTCCAGTTCATATTACTAATGCACACAGTGAAACGAGTGAAGCAACACTTCATGGCTGCTGGCTCTGGCTCTTGTTGTGCATTCCCGGTCAGTGTTATACTGTAATATCAATGCCTAGTATTTATTAAAGTATTACTGTGTGGCACAAGCACTTTAATCTACTAATTAATCAACTGATTGACCGATCAAATATTTGAATTGACTGACAGCCCTAACTATGAGGCAGAAGCAGACTGAGTGAATAAGAGGCTGTGAATCCAGGTTACAGCCATGTTTCCATTGCATGTATTAGCGTTTCTGTGCCTTGTGTACAGCAGACACACAGTGGGCCCGTGTTTGTATCTGCGCTGTCTGTGTTTCTTTGATCAGAGACCCAGCGGAGCCGCAGTGTGACTCATGATTGTGAGAGTGTCCATAATCATAAGAGATGTGTGTTGATGTGCTCTGGTGTGTCTGTGTCAGTGCACTGACTGTCTCTCTGTGCAGAAGAGAAGACTAAACCTCTGAGCCCTGTGGGGGGGCTGTGGTTTGGTAATTGTCCCAGAGGGGGACGGTAACGAGTGTGAGGGGCAGCAGCACTAATGGGGTCTCTCTCTCCACAGGTCTCTCACAGCCAGGAACCTGCACTGGGGGGGGGGCAAAACTCCCCAGCTCTCCCAGTGGGGCTGTGCCGGTGACACAGTTTTAGTTTCAAACAAACACTAGAACTACAGAATTACCAAATAAAAGTAATATTAACAAATAAACACAACCCAAATAAAATAAGGATTTAAAAGAATGAGGTGACTATTGCAAATTGTTTGTTCAAAGTGTTACAACGTTGCACTTTGCTTCCTGCAAGTGAAGCACTAGAGTGGACTGGAATGTCTTCAAACAGGTCCGCTCAACGGCCGTTGTTCTGGAAATGTGTTGATGCTACAGCTGTGAGCGTCCTGACAGACACCTAGTCCAATCTCACAACAAGTTTATTCATTTTGGCTGCAGTTTTTTAAGCACAATTTAAAAAAAATATATATATAATATTTTAAATTGCCAGTGTCAAAAAGTCAGCACGGTGAGGTGGAATACCGTTTCCCGGCCCAGCCCAGAAACCCCGCCCCCATTGCCCCCCCCCCACCCCCGACCATGAATTTCCAAGCCTGGTGAAGGAGGAAGGAGGTGACAGGAGACAGTCCCAGGTATTTGTCTTTGTTACTCCCCTCCCCCAGCGTTAGTCAACATCAGGACAAGACAGTCCTGTCACAGTCACACAGACAGACAGTCAGAGACATACAGTCAGTCCAGTCACACAGACAGACATACAGTCAGTCCAGTCAGACATACAGTCAGTCCAGTCACACAGACAGACAGACAGACAGTCCAGTCAGACATACAGTCAGTCCAGTCACACAGACAGACAGACAACAGACAGTCCAGTATATAGGTTATCAGGAAATTGTGCTCTTCAATTATCAATATCTGGCCAAAAAAACCTGTATCAGTTGGGCTCTAGTGTTTACTTAGTGATCCAACCAGGTCCTCAACGGTGGAGCAGGCAGAAGATGGCAGGAAGTCACAATGACTGTGGAGGCCGAGGAAAGCTGCAGCAGGAAAGGACACACAGTCGTCAGTTAGAATCCCGTGAGTAATAACAGAGAGAGAGGAATGGACTATTGAATTGAACTCCTCAGTATTAGCATTGCATGATTTACTCCTCTTCAGATGTTCTTCTTTCCCCCTTGTCCTTTTAAACGATGTCTGACTAGAGTTTTATGTTGATTAAGATTGACGAGCTGGACGTGTCGGTGCAGAGGTGAGACGCAGACTTATACACTCACATTCAAATAAACACACTGCCCTCAAAATCACACATTCGCACACTCTCACTCTCAAACACTCACTGACACACTCTTCAAATACTCTCCCACTCACATTCACACACTCACTCACATTTCCAGTCTCTCTCTCTCTCTCACTCTCAAACATTTACACACACACACACACACACATCCCCACACACATTTCTGTCGTCTTTTTCAGGAAATACATTTCAATGTGCAGCTGCGCTTCGCCTGTGTGTGATTGTGTGTTCAGTGCTTTAGTACAAATGACCCTGATGTCTGGCTCTGCTGTTGTGAAGCGGATGTGACAGGTCTGCCACCCGGAGGCGCAGCGCGCCATTTTCCCCAGGCTGAAGGTGTAAGAGAAAACGGGAAACAAACAGCACAGTCCACACGAATATTTTAATGTCATTTTGTTGTAGCTGTATTTTCATATCATCGGAATATACCGACAGGACCGTGGATTGTGATTCGCTGCGACACGCAAGGATATGAAGGCCGACTGGTCACGCCAGGTCAGTCTGCTGCTGCGGCGGCGTGTAAAATGGCGTCACTGTCGCTGAGCCGCCGCTCAATGTGGGACACAGCGGCCTGTGAGCAGCGCATCTTACACACAGACTACACACATACACATCTTACACACAGACCACACACACAGACCACACACACGCATCTTAGACACAGACCACACACACGCATCTTACACACAGACTACACACACACGCATCTTACACACACACAGACCACACACACGCATCTTACACACAGACCACACACACAGACCACACACACGCATCTTACACACAGACTACACACACACGCATCTTACACACAGACCACACACACACATCTTACACACACACAGACCACACACACGCATCTTACACACAGACTACACACACACGCATCTTACACACAGATGGACACTCAAAGACGTGATTCAGTTAAAGACTTGAACACAAGACCAAACAAACAGCGCTGAAATACTATCTTTAACTGTTGACAAATGTTACGCGAGCACGGCCTCTCTGGCTCAAACGCCCGTCACTCACTGTTGGCACGTACAGGCAGAGCAGCACCGGCCAAACCGAGGAAACCAAAGACTATGTAGACAAATGCAACCTGACACAAATATGAAACACCTGGCTGCTCACAAGCAAACCATACACGTGTGTTCACAGCAGTATAATGTGCACTGCAAGAAGACATGGACATGTGCATAGACAGAAACTGTGCAAGTGATGATGACTAAAGTGACACTATTCAAAAGACAGGTGTCTGAATTATGTTTCCCTGTGTCTGATTGTATATACACTGCAGTGTAGTTATTGCAGCTGTTGGTAGTCGAATATAAATGGCTGTACTGTTTGTTCTGCAGGTCAAATGTGAGTCATAGTATTTTTTTACACAAGATCATACCCAGCTGGGTCAGATTTTGAAATTGTATTGTTTGGTGTCAAGTATTTGAAGCACTTAAAAAGTATAATATTTCCAATAAATGTAGTTATTTCTTATAAGCTCCTTTAGTTTTCTTTACGTTTTTGACATCTGTACAGACTTTTGTTGGGGCAAACAATTACTTATGTTATTTTCTGAATCTCCAGTTGGTGCTCAGTAATTCTATGTAAAATACCTGCCTTTAACCTTTGTTAACTGTAAACATATGAAAATGGGGGAGTGGGGCTCTGAGGGTTACATACTGTTGGAAATATCCCATCTGGCCCAGGTGATTTGTTGGTTTTTAATTCTGCTAGTCCCTTTAGTACCTCCTCCTCATTTATCCTGATCTCTCTTAGGGTTTGACTGGACTGGTTGTTAACCTGTGGCATGTGATCCATTTTTTCCTTTGTTTTCAAATATTTTTAAAAAAGTCCCCAAAACCATTCCTGCTCCCTTTGACAGTAGAAAGGGTTTCCTTTTCAAGTACAGTAGTTTTATGTTGGGGAGCAATTTGTGAAACTGGGAATAGTCACACAAACGTGTGTCCCCCATGCCTAAATGTAATTGGAGTGTGAGCGTTCAGTGGCTGGCTTTTTATTAATTAAAAGAACGTCCCCACAACCATTGTAGGTCCTTTGGATAGTAGAAAGGATCCCCTTTAAACCCACACTAGTGTCATGCTGGGGAGCTATTTGTGGGACTGGGAACAGAATACTGGGAATAGTGTCCCCAGTGCCAGAGCTTTGTGTCTTAGATTGGGCTGTTAGCTTTCCAAGGGGTGTTTCCAATATTGAGAAGAAAGTCCCCAGAACCATTTTAGGTCCAATTGACAGAAGAAAGGTGTCCCCTTCTAAAGTAAAATAGTGTTATCCTGGGGAACTATTGATTTGAACTGGTATTTCTCACTCAAAGTGTTGTCCCCTATGCCACACATTTGGGGTCCTCTGCCTCTACCTCTACAAGGGAGTTTTGAGTAACATACCCCTGAAAGTATGCATAAGACCCCCCTGGCCACAAACTAGATGAGGAGAAGGTTCTCGTGAAGCTGAAAAGACGGTGTAGAGCTGTACTGAAGTGAAATGTTGGTGTACAACGATATTACCTATTTGACATTTTTTGTTGGTTAGCAGGTTTGCTTTTAGCACATTTGTCTTTCTTTTTATGCACATGTTCAGTTATTTTGAATTTAATCACTTTGAGATTTAAAAAAAATGTAAGTGATTTTAGCAATTGATTTAAAAAAAAATTTAATCATAAGTTTTAAAATTTTGAATGTTTTTATCTGTAAAATGTAAAATACTACTACCTAATAAACAGTATTGGTCTGGGTTGTCAGCGTTCCAAGGGTTGCTTTCTCCTGTTATTTTGTATGTCTGACCTATGTAGAGACATTACAGTAAATATGATTTATTTTAGATGATCCCTCGCCACAAGAGCTACAGTATGCAATTTAGCAGACAGACCCTTAATCAGCGCATGCGCGTCATTGAGTGTACCTGGCGCAGGCGGCGTTTCTTAATTTCTTGTTTATTCAGAGGCAGTTTGAAACATGAATATTGTCCCGTTTCTGCTGTTTTGTTTTTGTTCTGAAATTTCATGTTTTTGTGCTAATGTTCTGTTTTTAATAAGTATGCAATCTGCTTAAAACAATATTTAAGTACATTAAAATAGACGTTGTTTTATAAAGAAGTCACAAGTCAATAAACGTGTTTTTACAAAAATGCAAAATTATTTAAAAAAAAATCAGTAAAGCTAATGTTTTTGGGTAACTGGTGTACAGTATAAATTGGTGTCAATCATTTTACTTTTGGTACTTTATTATTATTTAAGTGTTGAGATGCTTTTCCTGCATTTCAATTCCTCAACTTAACAGAGAATCAATAAAAAAGTTACATCTAGTAATACTACTAACTAGGCCAACAGGTACAGTTGCCTCCAGAATTATTCACGTCCTTCACAGACTACAGTGGGGTTTAGTGACAGAAACTGTACATTCAGTATTTGTTGTTTAAATGAATTAGCTCTGGGAAAAAATAAGAGACCACTGTAAAATTTCATTAATTCAGCTTCTCTACATGTATGGCAGCCATTCCATTCCATTCATATTTTTATTTGGAATTTGGGAGAAATGTCAGTAGTTTACAGAATAAAACAAAAATGTTCATTTTACCCAAACACATACGTATAAATAGTAAAACCAGAGATAATTTTGCAGTGGTCTCTTCTTTTTTCCAGAGCTGTATATTAAAGCATATTCATTGTATTTATTTGTAAAGCCCCTGTAACTGAAGTCTCCCTTTAAACCAGCTGTAGTATCAGTAGCAGCCCCAGTGAGGGTCACACAGGTAGGAGGTGGAGATTGTTGTTCAGGTGATACAGTTAAAACAGAAATAGAGCAACACAACCAAATACATGCTTTAGTGGTAAAGTAAAGAGGATATTTGTAAAAGCTTCAGTTGCAATTACATTGACTTAATTCTTCCTATAGTTTGTACAAGGCATTATGCAAACAGTTTTTAAGGACTTTTTTTAATGATCAGAAACAGAGACTTGATTGAGCCAGAAGATCAACTGGCAAGAGGTGAGAATAGAAAGGGCTCCATGCAGACAGAGTTAGAGTCCCTGAGAGAGACGGGGTCTGAAGCAGCTCTAGTATCACAAGCAGCACCAGTGAGGCTCAGACAGGTGGGAGGTGGTTACTGTTCAGTGGGACTAAAAGCTCGGTTGCAGTAACTGTTCTAATAGTTTGTACAATATTGTATGCACACCATTTTTAAAGAGTTTTTTTTTTAGTAATCAGAATCAGAGACAAGTATAATTGTGACAAAAGCTCAACTAACAATAGATGAATATATAAGAGAGTCCCACTCCAGCAGTGTTAGATGCCGACCCTTAGCAAACCCCAATCGAATATGTTTCAGCATCAAATACCAGCCTTTTGTAACAATCGTAAGTTGTTTTCTGACTGTGCCCCCCCCAAAGCATTTAGCTTCATGACGCCCCTGGGCATAACGATCATGAAATGTTGATTTTTAGTTTTTAGTTTTGTTTATTACTATTTCATTACCATGATACAATGTTTGTGAGGTATAATTACTATTACAGATATGACTGTGGGTCGTTAATAAGTATTTTCTTTATAGTTAACGTTAATACAATATCTAAAATCATAAGAGATGTGTGCTGATGTGCTCTGGTGTGTCTGTAATTGTCCAGAGGGGGGAAGGTATCGAGTGTGAGGGGCAGCAGCACTAATGGGGTCTCTCTCTCCACAGGTATGTCTCGGTGTCCTTAACTCCGCCAGCACAGTCGCTCTCCCTGTGCTGCCGGTGCCCAGCCCGGATAAAGGAGGCAGGTGAGTGAAGCCACTGACCGTGTGACACTACAGCTACCCTGTAATTTTCATTGGGAACTGGCAGTTATATGTATTTCTATTTCTGTCCCCCCACCCCCCTCTGTTAGTCAACATAAGAACCAGACAGACAGACAGACAACAGTCAGTCCAGTCACATGGGCAGATATTTCACACAGGCAGTCCAAAGAGACGGGCAACTGCAGCAGGACACCGTATAGTGTGTGTGTGTGTGTGTGTGTGTGTGTGTGTGTGTGTGTGTATATATGTGTGTGTGTATGTATGTGTGTGTGTATGTGTGTATGTGTGTGTGTATGTATGTGTGGCTGTGTGTGTATCTGTTTCTCATTGGCATCAGCTCAGCATTCAGAACAAAACAGCAGAACTGTGTCCTTGTGTCCAAACCTGCGCACACACTTCCCCAGCTGACACAACCCCACACAGCAACACAGCGAGCAACGAAACGCACACACGAGCCTCGCCAGCCCAGGCCAGAGTAACGATGTCAGCTGTCCATGTCCCACTCATGGGTATTTACACAGCACTTGTGGTTGTATGTATGTTTATTTTATTTATTTTCATGTAGGACTCGATCATCCAGACAGCCACACTTGATCCACCTGAAAAAAAAGGTATGTTTGCTGAATTCAGCTTATTTCTACTGTTATTCAGTGGTGTGTTTTAACGTCTCTCTCTTTCTCCCTCTCTACACTCACAGCTCTAGTTCTAGACTGTCTGTGTTCAGAGGTTCTGCTCTCAGTGGTTCTGGTCTCTAAAGCTGAAGGGACAGCAGTCTGTATGAATGCCAAAATACCAGACAACACATATGTTGGAATTCA